>NC_138761.1:8615871-9815871 GCF_965113315.1 Podarcis vaucheri
CATTCTCCGATATGGCTTGCAAAGGGCCAGGGGCAAGTTATTGGAAAGCAACTTCCACTGGAGCTGTGACAATCTGTTTTCTTCAAAATGCCTCTACTAAATCCTGTAAGGGGGAGGGGGATAGATTGGGGAAGAAGGGAGAGTACCAAGCAGAAATTCAGATATGTCGGCTTCAGTCCTACAAAATAAAGGAGAGTCTTTATGGGCTTCATCAAAAGTTGATTTAGTCAGTATCCCGTGTCTGGCAATGGCTACCCTCTTAGAAACTCAAAACACAGCAAGAAGTTAGCACCACCATTATTGGCCCCCAGAAGTGCTATTTAGAGATGTAATCTTCCTGAACATGTCACCAACTGATGTCACATGGCCATACCAGGAAATGATGCCAGGCTTTTAAAAACTGTCTTAAAGAATGAATCACCACTGTGAGTGCAAACGGCATTTTAAAAATCAGTTTTTAGGGCAAAAAAATTAAAATGCACATAAAAGACTGCCCTGCCAGATGGGTGGGGTTTAAATAATAAAATTTTTATTATTATAAGTATTGATTCCTCCAACCCTTCCTTTTTACTTACAGCTGCAAGACAGAGGAGGGTGAATTAGCTGTCTCTGCTGGTCATTGGCTCTGGTCAATGGCCTAACTTCTGTAGGGCTGCCTGCCTCCTGCCCTATAGGTGCAGTGGGCACCAGCCACCACTAAACTTAGCTCCACTCCCCTTGTCATCTATCCCTTTATAATAAAATGTGTCATTGTCAAGTAGGGGGGACAACACCTGAGAGGGCATTAAAATGAGCCATTTGCCATTGAAAAATGTTTTCCCAATGCACTCTGATAGGAAGACATCGCCTGAGTCTTCACAGGAAAAGGTAGGATACATAGAAAGTCTTTGAGAGAATTTAGGAGGGCCTACGTAATCCTCCATATCTCCACATCAGTTCGCATTCCTTTTTATAGAAATTATGAAAATTCACCAGAATTGTTTTTCCAATTTCTATGCAATTTGCTCTAATATACATGACTTTGCAAAGCACTTCCCCCTGATATAATGAATTTTGTATGTTATTTTCACTGGTGTATACATTTATATGCACACTTTAGTAAATGTATTTTTGTACACAGTACTTGGCTGGAAAACTACACTGCAACATTCGGAGAAAGCAAATACAAATTTCAATGGATGACTGTACTTTGCTTCTCATATGAATTCAGAAGGTGTGAATTTGGCAAGTTCACCTTTACATGCAAACTGAATCAAATTCTGCTGCATCGCTAAACGTGAATTAACCCCAGCTCAGCTTGGTTTGAAGGAATAGAGTCCTAACTGCTTCGCAGCAAATCAAGCTCATTGATCAACTCATATTCCCAAAGCCACTTTTAAGTTTATTTTCATAACCCTGCACATATCAATGAACATTTATACACATCTTACCTGGATCAACAAGCAGCAGCACCGAGAAGACGAGGACTGAGAAATGGTGGAGAGTCTTCATGGTTGGAAATTGGGCTGAAAGCTCTGTGTTGACTAAAAATATGGAGTTGACTTAACTCCTGCCCCAATGGAAGTCTTATTTGCACTCCATTTATGCTAGTTGAACAAAACTGCTCGACTCTGGCTACATGGTGTCCTAAGTCTCATTAGTTTTAATTGAATTTAAGCATTCAGCTGCATGTCTATACCATAAGGATATCCATGGAAAATAAAACCTATCTCTGAATTTTGTACTAAATCCAACAGCTGTGTTTTTTTGAGTAGAACAGCATAAAGAGAAGCATATCCTTGTATGCAATAATGAAGTAGCTAAAAAAGATTTTGGAGATCATACTGAGCTTCATCTGTATGAAGGATGTGGCTCAATATAAGGCAGCTTTTAAAAACACAGGAAATTCACTTACCAGTCAGACCACTAGTCCATTTAGTTCAGCATTGCCTACAGTTTTTGCAATAAATCTCTGGGATGTCAGACAGTGGATAGCTCCAATACTAGTTGGAGATGCCAAGGGTTGAACCCACAACCCTCTGCATACAAATCAGATGCTCTTGTCACTGAACTATGAGCCTTCCTGTGTTAAATATCATTTTACAAAATTCAGTGCCATCACGTCTCTTGGCCTATTCCAGTAATTAGCAGCACATGTGTGCATGGAAGCTGTTTTCTGAATCCCTGTCAGTCATTATAGACAATACTCAGGATGATGGACCAGTGATATAATTGTGGATTGGCTACACCTATACATGTTCCTTTGATCAAGAATTTAGCTGCAAACCTCCTCTGTTCTCTCTGCCCAGGGTAGCTGCTTCATGAACATAGGGCTGAAGGATGGCCTTGCTAAACAACTTAAATATGACAGCTTCCTTTACTAGAAACCTTGAAACAATGCAGATGTGTAGAGCAGAAATTTAACTCTATTCCACCCCTTCCCTGAAACTTCTTTTTTGCTCTATGATGTATCAATAGGCAATAATTCAATGGAAAGAAATATGCTGTTTCAATCCTAATGCAAATATATTTCAAATGATTATAATGAAATAGTTGCCTGCAGCTACTTACCAAAGAGATGAGAAGCCTCTGTTGCTTTCCAATTTTGTTTCTTATGCTCTTCTTTAGTCTTTTAACTACGCTATTAATAGATGTGCCTCTTTGCCTAAACGATTTATGATTATCTGCTGGATCTTCCACCTGAGCAGTGACCTCAAGATTTCTTAAACCATCATTATGCATTTGTGTTAGCAGATCAGAGCTAAATTTACCAAGAACAGAGTGTTCCCGCTAAGTACCATATGTCCTGCACCTGGTAGGAAGGTGAACAAGATCTGGACATTTAACCCCAGTCTCTCAACTTGTCCTGATAGGTCTTCTTCTAATAGATACATCCAGTTATTTCATTCAACTGCCATCACCACCACCATCTGAAATGCAGTGTACATGTGACATTGGATCTGCACAACAACACTGTGAGATATATGAGGCGGCTGAGTGGCAGTGACTGGCCCTATGTCACCCAGTGAGCTTTATATCAAGTGAGGATTTGAACCCTGGTCCTAGAATCATAGAGTTGGAAGGTACTACAAAGGCCATGTAGTTCAACCTCCTGCAATGCAGGAATCTCAACTAAAGCATCCAAGACAGATGGCCACCCAAGCTCTGCTTAAGAAACCTCAGTGAAGGCGTCCCCACAACCTCCTGAGGGAGTCTGTTATGTTGGTATTAAAGGGTTAAGAAGCTCTAATCAAGACGCTCTAATCACTGAGCAGCTGGAGGTAGTTAGGCTTCCAGGAATGTGAGTTTGTATAAATAGTCAACTCACTCGTGTGTTTGCCGCCCCCTTCCCCCTTCCTTTTCTTTTGGGGCGTGTTTGCTTAAATGTGTGATTCTTCACCAGTTTTTGTTTTGTGTAAATAAACCTTTTATTTGAGTTCCAAACCGCTTGCTCCAAGATTCCTTTATTGAAAAGATGCTGACTCTCCAGCCCTTCTTGAGCCGCTGTGCGAAAAGCTCTGCTGTAATGGAACGTTGTCGCATCGGAAGCGCACTGGACATTTGATAAGCATTAAACTAAAGTTTAATGGGACAGGTTATGGATGTTTGTACGTCAAGAAGGAGATAAGGAGTGCAGTTAAGAGTGATTTATGCAAGGACTGGAGCGAAGACAGAAGCGGTTGCCGACAACGAAAGCCTTCAAAGCAGCTTGAGTCCTGCAACGTGCCTAGGAAAAGTTTTAAAGAGGCACTGCGCAGTTTGTACTCGCTGGAAGACGCCTTATTCCTCGAGGAGCCCCCTCAGCAGCTGGGAGACGGTCTACAGGTCTGTGAGTATCGTTCCTAAGCCCCAAGGAGGATGGCAGAGTCCCAGGAAAGTTTTACTGTCCCCTTTACGCGACTCAATGGGAAAAATTGGCAAGATTGGAAGGCTAGAGTAAGGGTTTGGTTGCAAGCAAAAGAGTTGTGGAGTTGTACTGAAGCACCGCCTTTACAGGCAGCTGCAGACGCGTCTGCAGAAGACAAAGCAGCAGCGGCAGTTTCTCAGAAACGCGACAGGAAAGCCCAAGGTCTACTAGTTTTGGCAGTGGGACCAGAGCAAATGCCTTATGTTTCTGAGTTAAAGAACACGCATGAGGTCTGGACGGTTCTGCAGCAGTTAAATTCCAGAAACACTGCGGGGGCCAAGATCCATGCTACAAGATATTTGTTTGATTTACGTCTCCAACCGGGAGCGTGTGTGAAGGAACATATTGCCAAAATGGTGTCTGCCTTTAATCAACTAAGACAGCTGGGCATTCCTTTCTCTATGGAGCAGCAGTCATACATTTTGTTGTCTTCTCTTGATAAAAGCTATGAGACTCTAGCTTTAACTTTGGAAGCTATGCCTTCATCTGAATTAACCCTTGAATACATTTCTTCTCGACTTGCTGATGAACAGGATAAAAGGCAAAGAGAAAGAGGTTTGTCTTCAAAGGGGAGTTATGCTGTGCCTAAGAGTGGGGATGCTGGGTTTGAGAACACAGTAAATGCTTTCGCAGCTAGACACTGTTTTCGCTGTGGTTCCTCTTCCCATTTAATCAGGAATTGTACACGTGAACCTGGTCAAGATAGCACCAAGGCCGTTGCCCCTAGTTACCAGACAAGGAGTTCCAGGGGACGTCGAAGAAGAGGAGGAGGTCGTGGCTACTCCCACAGCACACAGCACATGGCTTCAGCAATGGCGTTGATGCAAGGGCGTGGCCAAGGCAGCAATCTACGCTGGTTGATCGACAGTGGTGCATCTCACCACCTGGTGGTGCCATCTAGTGTCCGTTTGCAGAATTGCAGACATTTGCAAACCCTTAAAGTTGTGACAATGGCAGATTCAACTAAACGTTCCTTAGAGACTGTAGGCACAGTGTTTTTGAAGTGTTTGCAAACAGAAATTGATGCCTACGTGCTAAAGGGAATGAAGGGGTGTATTTTGTCTGTGTCAAAACTTGATAGAAATGGGTTTAAAACTGTGTTTGAAAATGGGGTTTGCACTATTTCAAAGAATAATGTATCTCTTTTGCAGGTGGAATGCAGAGATGGGTTATATTATTTTGAGACAAGTCCAGATGAAGTTGAACAGGTTCATGCTGGTTGTGTGAACTCGCCTACCCATAATTCTTGTGTTCATTTATGGCATCGCCGTTTGGGACATATTAATTTTCAGTATGTTAAAAGACAACCTGAATTATCAGAAGGGTGCAAATTGAACAAATGTACTAAGTATTTGGATTGTACTGCATGCAAAAGGGCGAAGGTTCATAGATGCAGCTATCCCAGTTCAAATAGGAAATCTGACAAAGTATTCCAACTTGTGCATATGGACCTATGTGGCCCAATGCCTGTTGCTAGCATGGGAGGTTCGAGGTATGCACTGTGTCTCTCAGATGACAAAACAAAGGTTACATGGTTTTTTCCTCTCAAAACAAAAGCAGATACTGCAGAAACAGTTAAAAATTGGGTTCATGCAGTAGAACTTGAATTCGCTACTAGAGTACTTGCTTTTCAAACAGACAGAGGGTCAGAATTTACCGGGTCTGTGTTACAGAATTTCTTCAAGAAAAAGGGAATTAAGCATCGTCTGTCTACACCTTATTCCCCCCAAGAGGGAGGCGTGGCCGAACGTAAAAACAGGGTTTTGCAAGAGTTGGCAAACTCTATGTTGTTTGATGCTAAACTTCCTCAAAGTTACTGGGCGGAAGCCTGGCAGACGGCTACTCATGTTCTGAACCGAGTATATAATTCGGTAATTGATACTACGCCATATTTTGCTTTATATGGGAAGAAGCCCAAAGTTAATTACTTTCGTGTGTTTGGATCTCAAGCCTATGTACTTATCCCAAAAGCGTTAAGGAAAAGGGGAAGTCCAAGGGCTAGGAAACTCATCTTTTGTGGGTACGAACCACACGCCAAATCTTGGAGGTTCGTGAACCCAGATGGGGATACTACAAGAGTGGTCCTCAGTAGGAGCGCTGAATTTTGTGAGCAATCCGGATGGACTCACTTACATGCTAACCCTGACATTTTGAGAGATGATTTAGGCATTTATGCTGAGAAAGAAAGTCCAGAGGGTGATGAGCCAGAAGGGGACGGTGCACATGGTTCAGATGCAGATTCTGACCAGGCACAAGGTTCTTCTCCTAAGGTAGGAAAGCCAGAATCTAAGAGTGTTCCAACACCGCCAGTCAGTAGGCCTAGCAGACAGCAAAAGCAAAGCAGGTCGCCTGCAACACCAAGCCCAAGGGAGGTATCTAAACGGAGGTCTTTATCCCTAGAGGCACGTCCAGACATAAAGTCTGAGACAGATTCTGACAGCCAACAGTCAGAGGGGGCACAAGAGGAGCAATTGCGCAGGTCAAAACGTGCCACAAAGGGCAAGCCGCCAGAGCGGTTTAAGGTGACAAGTGTATACGTAAATATGGCACAGTGTGAGCCACATAGCTATATAGAGGTACAACAGCTTCCAAGCTCAGAAGCCGCAAAGTGGCAGGAAGCAATGGAAAAAGAGATGGCTTCAATGAAGTCTCTCGGTGTGTTTACAAGTACAGAGCTTCCAAAAGGGCAACAAGCTGTAGGTTGTCGATGGGTATATCGTTTAAAGCCCACAACTACTGAGGAGTTGCAATATAAAGCCCGACTAGTTGCAAAAGGGTTTTCGCAGCGCAAAGGAGTTCACTATTCTCAAATCTATGCCCCTATTTCAAGATCGGAGTCATTAAGAATGCTTTTAACCTCTTCAGCTAAGAAGGAAAATAAGCTGTTTCATTTTGATGTCAATGTGGCTTATTTAAATGCAGACTTACAGGAGGAAGTCTATATGACGCCACCACCAGGTTTTGAAGGAGACAAGCCAAACCAGGTCTGGCGCTTACACAAATCCATTTATGGGTTGAAACAGTCCGCCCATAATTGGAATTCCTGCTTAAACGATGCTCTAGAGAGCATGGGGTTCAGAAAGAGCGCAGCAGATGCGTGTCTTTATCTAAAAGGCTCGGAATGTGAACAAGAAGCAGTTTTTATATTTGTTGACGATTTATTATACAGTGGAAAGGACGATAAACTTGCACAACAATTTGCCACAAAGCTTGGAGAAAGGTTTCAGATAAAATCACTAGGCAATGTATCTGTTTATCTAGGAGTTAAAATTCAGCAAGATGAAAATGGGAACTATTGGCTTAGCCAAGAAGCTAAGATCCAGAAGTTGCTGGAAAGGTTTAAAATGGACAACTGTGCCGGTGTTAAAACCCCAATGGAGTTAAGTTACACAAAGGATGCTCAAACTGAGCAACAGGCAGAGTTCTGTAATCCCGGGGTTTATCAGTCAGCGATAGGCAGTCTACTCCACATTGCACAGTGGACTCGGCCCGATATAACATATGCTGTCAACATGCTGTGTAGACAAGCTGAAAAACCATCAATGCATGCTTGGCAAGGAGTAAAAAGAGTTTTAAGGTATCTCCAAACTACCAAAAGGTTTCGCTTAAAACTATCAGCAGAGGGCAGCACACAACTTGAATGTTGAGCTGACAGCAGTTGGGCTGATGCTGGACCAGATAGAAAATCAGTGTCAGGAATGGCGATAAAATTTGGAAATGCACTAATTGGTTGGAGATCAAGAAAACAATCACTTATAGCTTTAAGTTCAACTGAATCTGAGTTCAATGCATTATCAGATGTATGTAGAGAACTGGAATTTTATAAGCAACTGGTACAAGAATTGTTTGGAGAATGTTCCCTACCTATCGCAGTGTGGGAAGACAATCAACCTTGTATTAAACTAGCTAAATCAGGTCAATTCAAGGCACACACAAAACACTTGGATATCCGTTATCAAAATGTATGCCACAGTGTAAAACAAGGTTTAATTGAACTAAAGTATTGTCCAAGCCAAGAAAATCTCGCAGACGGTTTTACAAAAGCTTTGAGTCCGCAATCTCATAAATGTTTCTGTTCAGGTTTAAATTTGAATTAAGGTTGGTACAGCTCAGTGTTACGAGCGAGAGGGGGTGTGGGTATTAAAGGGTTAAGAAGCTCTAATCAAGACGCTCTAATCACTGAGCAGCTGGAGGTAGTTAGGCTTCCAGGAATGTGAGTTTGTATAAATAGTCAACTCACTCGTGTGTTTGCCACCCCCTTCCTCCTTCCTTTTCTTTTGGGGCGTGTTTGCTGAAATGTGTGATTCTTCACCAGTTTTTGTTTTGTGTAAAGAAACCTTTTATTTGAGTTCCAAACCGCTTGCTCCAAGATTCCTTTATTGAAAAGATGCTGACTCTCCAGCCCTTCTTGAGCCGCTGTGCGAAAAGCTCTGCTGTAATGGAACGTTGTCGCATCGGAAGCGCACTGGACATTTGATAAGCATTAAACTAATTAAAGTTTAATGGGACATGTTACACCATCAAGCAGCTCTTACTACTTGAAAGTTGTTCTTGATGTTTAGCTGGAATATCATTTGATGTGGACTTGTTAAGCTTTTTGTTTTCTAAGGCCTCTACAACATTACCACATGTACTGCTAGCAAGCCAGGTGTCCCCCATTTTGTACTGGTGCATCTGGTTATTCCTTCCTATATGTTCTCTGGCATTTCTCTTTTAGACAACTACTTCACCCTCCCCTGTCTTTAAGAGGAGAGCACCCAATTTGACAGTAACCACTTGCATTTTGAATTGTCATTCAGAACTGGCTGCAACATAATCTTAATCCTTGTAGACTGAGATTCATAGTTCCTCCACATTTTGATGGTGAATTTGCACAGCAGAAGCTTTTCATTCTGCCACTTCTGATCACAATAAGGCTTGCCCCTCCTTTATCTCTTTTGTGTCACCCACGGCCTCCTTAAAAGAGTTAAACATATCCCATTACTGCAACATTGGATAGATATGTCAATATCTGCTTTTTCAGCTTTCTAATGTGGCATGCAGTTCTCCACATTTCTGCACCAATTTACATTTTGTTAAAAAAAACTCTTGTGAAATTTCACCAGCGTCTTAGTGCAAATTTCTCTTCATAAGCACACATTTGCCTGTGGTTTAATCTAACAAACAGAATTGTCCCAATGTATAGGAACTGACACCAAGGGGCCAAGGCAGTTTCAATTTCCCATAATTTTCAGAGGGCATTTGGCTCCGCCCCCTGGCTACTCAGGATGTTGTGCACACGATGTCAGGTTGTTGTGGGATGCTGTGTCACCCCCTGCCATTCCTCTGGAGAAGCTGGCACCTCTACCCTAATAGAATGCATATTGATATGTTTGTATGCTGCTTATATAAATATATTCATTTTAGGCACATTTTCTGCCTATATATGCCTTTTTGTAAATGTTTCATTGGAGAAGTGTGGTGTAAAATTTGGAGGGTTGGATATTTCAAAAGACGGAGCTGTTTTGGTTCTTGTATTGTTTCAGAAAGTGCAAAATTGGTTCAACTTTATTTTATTTGTTGGTTGGTTAATTTGTTCATTCATTTTTAATGTTTGTGTTGGTACCATCGCCACATATTCCCCAGTAAAGTTGGGGCCAACAATCTCCCACCCACCCCAAAAAAAACTTTCCTCCAGGTTTATCACAGTTGTCTGTGGTAGAAATCAAATGCTGGCATATATGTAATATGTCCAATTTATTCCCTAGAAAAGGAACAGTGTCATACACATGCAGAGACTGTTGACCCTGTTGGAGTGCAGACTATAGTTGGGAGACCCCTGGTGTTGGGGAAGGTCTCTCACACCACAGTACCTTTGACCATGGAGCTGCCTGGCCACAGAGAGCAAGCCACCTTCCACTTAGCAAAGCTACCCATGTATCCACTAGTTCTGGGGATGTTGCAGTTGTCCAGACATGACCCGGTTATAGTGTAGGGGCAGCGATCCATAACATTTGTGTCAGTATATTGTCATCTCCACTGCCTAGATGACAAAACCCCAGTAGTAGCAGTGCTATTGGGACCTCTAACTGGTGAGGAAAGCCAATTGCCCACAGAATACTATTCCTACCGAGATGTATTCTGCGAGAAGGAAGGAGACAAGTTGCCTCCCCATAGTTCTTATGAGTGTAAGATATACCTCTTGCTGAGTGCTTGGCTGCCCACAATTTGATGTTGATGTACAAGACAGAGCTGGAGGCTTTGAGAGAGTTTATAGGCTTCATCAGACCTTCCAAGGCACCAGGAGGCTCTCCACTGCTGCTCGTGTATAAAAAGAATGCTAATGAACTTAGATTATGCACAGATTACTGAAAAATCAAAAGCCTCATGGTACCCAATTGCTACCCCCCACCACGTATTGGGGATTTTCATGAAGATTTTCATGAAGCTGGACTTAAGGGAGGCTTATAACTTGATCCATGTGAGGGAGGGAGATGGGTAGAAAACAGCGTTCTTCACCAGGTATGGCAGCTTTAAATACCTGGTCATGCCCTTTGGACTTCAGTCAGGGACAGCAAAGTTTCAAGCCTTCATCAACCACGACCTCAGTGACCTGATGGATAAGTTCGTGATCAGTTACCTTGATGATCTTTTGATTTACTCTGAAAGCCAGGAAGAGCACATGCGGCATGTGACAGAGGTGCTGCAGAGGCTGAGAGAACACTCACTTTACACAAAATTCAAGAAATGCCAATTCCATGTTTCTATGGTAGATTTCCTGGGTTACCGTCTTACACAGGAAGGGCTGCACATGGATCTGGCTATGGTGCAGGGCATAGTGTCATGGCAGGAACCCAAGACAAATAAAGACCTGCAGCAGTTCTTGGGGTTTGCCAACTACTACCACAAGTTTGTGCTAGCCTATTCAAGACTCACAACACCTCTCATGGATTGCTTGAGGGGCAAGAAGGCCTTCCATTGAACAGTTGAAGCATGACAGGTGTTTGAGCAGCTCAAAACCATGTTCTCCTCAGAGGAATACCTAGTTAATGCTGACCCTCACCAGCCACTTGTCATGGAAACAGACACCTCTGACAGGGCAGTGGGGGCGGTACTGCTGCAAGAGAACCAAAATGGCAACCTACACCCTTGTGCTTTCAACTCTAGGAAGCTGACTCATTTCGAGCAGAACTGTATCATTTGGGAGAAGGAGCTTTTGGCTATCTGAGAAGACTTTGAAGTGTGGAGACATTTCTTAGAGGGGGCGCAACACCAGGTGGAAGTGCGCACTGACCATCGGAATCTGAAGTATTGGCAGATGCGACGTCTCAATCAACGGCAGATTCATTGGGTGCAGTTCTTTGCCAGATTCGACTTTAGAGTGCATTATGTGTCCGGCAGTCAGAGTCAAAGAGAGAATGCTTATTCCAGGAAGCCGGAGTATCAGGATGGTGAACCAATTCCAATTCCAATGTATAGGCATATCTTGAAACTAGAGCAGCTACGGCTAGTGGCAGGGTCAGTCATCAAAGTCTCTGAATTTCAGCTGAAGACAAGGGAGGGTGCTTTTGTGAAAGGCAAGTAAGAGGTGCTGCAGAATTCAAATTCTGGTGGAAGGCATAGAACTGGCAAAAGAATCAAAGTTCCTGGAAATGTTTCCTGTCCATTGCTTCCCCTCCTTTCGTACTAATCAACCTGGAAATGCCTAGCACAAATACCCTTGAACTTATTTGTTTACACACACACACACACACACACACACACACACCTTGAAGCATAAACTTCTCTTTCTTTGGAATGTGCTACTATTTCCTCAAATGATTTAGAATGATCAGTTCAATGCACCTGATGTTCCACTCATTCCATGGAATATGAGTACCAGGGCAGTAGATATATTTGTCACTCAAAATAGGGGACTGAACAGGTGAGGCAACATGCACAAAGTGACTAGGGGCTAGCATGCCCCCGTCTCCATCCATGGATTGGTCTTTGTGTTTTAAGGCAAATGCCTCCTCAGAATTTGTCTACCAGTTTTTCTTTTCTTTTCTACAGGATTCTCCTGGGTATTTACTGCAGAGGAGTGTGATATAGCAGGAGGGCAATGCCAAGAGACCAACTGTTATGAGCCCCAGCAAAATTATGGGTGTGCGTGTGAGGGTCAAAGGATGTGCTGCCGCCTCCCCAAACCTATAAGAATGCTCCTCTTTTTGTCACCATATAGAGGACTTCAAATCTCTGCTTGCAATGAACGTGGCTGCTGCTGGTAATGTTATCATGTACGAATGACCCAAGTGCTGGAAGAAAAGAAAGGGGCATGAGGAGGTGTGACCTAGTTCAGTCTGGCAAAACAGCTTACACTATGTTCTTAACCCCTTAATGCATTAACTAGAGCTGAAGCATGACACTTAGACTGACCTATTCCACACTTACATAAATCAGCCTGGAAGAGGAGGCAGAGGGGCTGCCCCATAGTAGTTTGGAGGAGGCCTGAATGTTTGTTTTAGGCCCACGCACCATTTGAATGACAATGCCCATCGACTTTAGAGAAGCCCTGTCCCCTCAGATATTTCATTGGGGGCGTCAAAGAGATCCTGGACCCTTGGAAATAGTTCCTTTGCTTGGACATGTCCAGAATGTCTGCTCTGTGCATATCATGGGGTAGAAAGTATATTCGACCTTTCAAATTCAGGTCCAAAAGCCCAAATAAAACACAATGTTTTTGCATGGTGCCTAAAAATATATAAAGATTATGTTGGGTGAGGATTCCACCAGCAGGGAGCCACCCCTGGAAAGGCCCATTCCTATGTTTCCACTCTCTGGATCACCCATGGAGGGGGCACTAAGAAAAACATCAATGAGTCTTTTGGCATGGCATACAATGTTTTGTTTATCTATTTATTTAAAGCGTTTAAATTGAGTTAGCTACTGACAGAACAATATTGGAAAAAAGAGTTGTGACACAACCGTACCTATAATAAATTATATTTCATTTCTTTCTGCTGCCTCTGATCAAAGGACACAGTGCAGTGCAATGAAGCCAATCCACCTCTCTTCCCACTGCAGAACTGCACAATACCTGGTGCCTCCCTCCTCCCTCTGCATCTTTGGCAAGTGCCAGTGAGACTCTATTTTGAAGTTAGGAGAACAGTGATGCTCCACCACTGCTGCACCACTGACTGCTACTGCCTTGCAAGTTGCAGCTATCATCTCCTCCTCCTCCTTCAAAACATGTTTATTATTTTACAGTCATTTACATTAAGATCACATAACATACAATTTACACCAGAATCTATTTATTTATCTTGGCGACTTCCCTTCCTTACATCGGTGATGGGCTAATTCTCCCTCCTCCCTGCTGCCTGCCCAACCTTATCTATTGACCTTAAACATATCTTACAATCTTCTACAAGGTGTGACTGTCTTCATGGCATGCACCAAATCTTGGGTTGGCAAAGGAGTGGAAGGTTGGGGCACCATCTGCCTGTCTCAGGAACCTGGAGGATTATTCCAAAGAACAGAGACTCTTGCAAAAACCAACGGATGACACATCTTTGGGTTGTTCTTCTTGGTATATGATGGAGCCTCCACCATGTTGACTTGATGTCAAAACATGCAGCACCGCCTAATGGGCCAAAAGCATTCTCCAATATAGTATCCTAGGGGCCAGGGACAAACAAATGGAAAGCAACGACCTCTGGCTCTCATACAATCCTTTCTCTTCGAAATTTCTATACTAAATCCTGCAGGGGAAAAAAAATAGATTGGGGAAGAACTGAGAGTACCAAATAGAAATTCAGATATGCCTGCTTTAGTCATACAAAAAAAATATGTTTTGGTCATCATGATATTGTTAATATACCTTGTCCTATTGATAATAGGAAATTGATTATCTTATTATAGGTCAGCTTTAATATTTTGTTGCAAGGCAGGGTTTATATACTTTACAAAAATAAAGAAATACAAAATAGATAAATAGAATAGTCCAGCGCAATCAGACATTGTGTCTTAAATTCACTTGTCCATATTTGCACATCAGTTCGCATTCCATTTTATAGAAATAATGAGAATTCACCAGGATTGTTGTTCCAATTTCTTTACAATTTGCCCTAATATACATGAGTTTGCAAAGCACCTCCCCCTGATATAATGAATTTTGTATGTTATTTTCACTAGTATATGCATTTATAAGCACACTTTAGTAAATATATTTTTGTATATAATGCTTGGCTGAAATGCAAATACAAATTTCAACGGATGACTAATCTTTGCTTCTCACATGATTTCAGATTGTGTTAATTTGGCAAGTTCACCTTTACATGCAAACTGAATCATATTGTCCTTCATCGCTAGACCTGAATTAACTCCAACTCAACTTGGTTTGAAGGAACGGAGTCCTGGGTGCATCTCAGGAAACCAAGTTCATTGATCAACTCCTATGCCCAAGGCCATTCTTAAGATTATTTTCATAATCTTAATTGATATATGCACATATCAAAGAACATTTAAACACATCTTACCTGGATCAACAAGCAGCAGCACTGAAAAGACGAGGACTGAGAAATGGTGGAGAGTCTTCATGGTTGGAAATTGGGCTGAAGTTCTGTGTTGACAAAAAATATGGAGTTGACTTAACTCCTGCCCCAATGGAAGTCTTATTTGCACTCCACTCATTTATGCTAGTTGAACAAAGTCCCATTAATTTTAAATGAATTTAAGCATTCAGTCTATACCATAAGGATATCCATGGAAAATAAAACCTATCTCTGAATTTTGTACTAAATCCAGCAGCTTTTTTTTTTTTTTGCTTTTTTTTAGTAGAGCAGCATAAAGAGAAGCATATCTTTGTATGCAATAATGAAGTAGCCAAAAAAGATTCTGGAGATCATACTGAGCTTCATCTGTATGAAGGATGTGGCTCAATATAAGGCAGCTTTTAAAAATACAGGAAATTCACTTACCAGTCAGACCACTAGTCCATTTAGTTCAGCATTGCCTACACTTTTTGCAATGAATCTCCAGGATGCCGGACAGTGGACAGCCCCAAAACTAGTTGGAGATGCCAAGGGTTGAACCCACAACTCTCTGCATGCAAATCAGATGCTCTTGTCACTGAACTATTATCCTTACTGTGTTAAATATCATTTTACAAAATTCAGTGCCATCACATCTTTTATCTATTCCAGTAATAAGAAGCACATATGTGCATGAAATCTGTTTTCTGAATCCTTGTGAGTCATTATAGACAATACTCAGGTTGATGGACCAGTGATCTAATTCTGGATTGGCTACACCTATACATGCTCCTTTGATCAAGAAATTCAACATGATGGCTGCTGGTTGTGCATTTCCCATCTGCACGCTAGGAGCTATATCCATAGAACCCTTATTAGATCATCTGAGTGATGTCTATTGCCAGCTAGAGATGGCAAATGGGAACTGAGTTTAGCTGCAATCCTCCTCTGTTCTGCCCAGGGCAGCACATAGAGTTGAAGGATGGCCTTGCTGAACAATTTAAATATGACAGCTTTCTTTACTAGAAACCTTGAAACAAAGCAGATGTGCAGAGCACAAATTTAACTCCAATTATCCCCCACCTTCATTGTATCAATAGGCAATAAGTCAATGGAAGGAAATATGCTGTTTCAATCCTAATGCAAATATATTTCAAATGATTGTAATGAAATAGTTGCCTGCAGCTACTTACCAAAGAGATAGGACGCCTCTGTTGCTTTCCAATTTCGTTTCTTATGCTCTTCTTTAGTCTTTTAACTACGCTATTAATAGATGTGCCTCTTTGCCTAAACAATTTATGATTATCTGCTGGATCTTCCACCTGGGCAGTGCCCTCCAGATTTCTTAAACTATCATTATGCATTTGTGTTAGCAGATCAGAGCTAAATTTACCAAGAACGTAGTGTACCCACTAAGTACCATATGTCCTGCACCTGGTAGGAAGGTAAACAAGAACTGGACATTTAACCCCAGTCTCTCAACTTGCCCTGATAGGTCTTCTTTCTGTGAAAGGGCAAAATTTCATTTCTAATAAATACATCCAGTTATTTCATTCAACTGCCATCACCACCACCATCTGAAATGCAGTGTACATGTGACAGTTTACAAAAAAATCCAGTTGGCATTGAGATAACTGCTTTAACTAAATACTGAAAGAGCTAAAGCTAACTTTCCCATTGAGGAATGGATTGTCCTCTGATTGCTTTATGAGGTGCACATCTGATCTGCGCAACAACCCTGTGAGTTATATGAAGCTGAGTGGCAGTGACTGGCCCTATGTCACCCTGTGGGCTTTATATCAAGTGAGAATTTGAACCCTGGTCCTAGAACCATAGAGTTGGAAGCTACCCCAAAGGTCATCTAGTCCAACCTCCTGCAATCTTCTTCTTCTTTAGTGATCACTCGTAGCCGAGTAAGATTGTCTTCCATATACACGGTTTTAACAATGAGTCCATAAGCGACTGTGGAGGCCAATTCTGAATCCTCACGACCTTCCACAGTTTGGACATTGGTTTCTGGGCGGGAGTTGATCACAGTGTGGATTTGCCAAGAGTGCCTTCCTCTTAGTACGTTTCTCCCTTGCGTCCTGAGTTTGAGTGTCTTCAAAGCCCATGACACCTTTGGTAAACTTGAACACTTGCAGGCCAGTGTTTCCCTGTTGTCTGTTTATACTACCTTTTTTAAAGATTTGCTTGAGACAGTCTTTAAACCTCATTTATTGACTACCAGCATTACGCTTTCAATTTTTCAGTTCAGAATAGAGTACTTGCTTTGGAAGAGGATCATCAGTCATCCGCACAACATGACCAGTCCAACAAAATTGATGTTGAAGAGTCATTGCTTCAACACTGGTGATCTTTGCTTCTTCCAGTACACTGATACTAGTTCGCCTGTCTTCCCAAGTGATGTGAAATACAGGAATCTCAACTAAAGCATCCAAGATGGCCACCCAACCTCTGCTTTAAAAACTTCAGTGAAGCACTTCAGTGAAGCAGTGTCCTCAACCTCCTGAGAGAGTCTGTTACACTGTCAACTTACTGCTATATAGTTATTCTTGATGTTTAGCCGGAATCTCCTTTGATCTGGACTTGTTAAGCTTGTGGTTTTCTAAGGCCTCTACAACATTTTCACATGTGCTGCCAGCAAGCCAGGTGTCCCCCATTTTATATTGGTGCATCTTGGTTATATTGGTTATTCATTCCCTATATGTCCTCTCCCATCCCTCCTTTAGCTTTGAGAGTACTTAGTTCCACTTGAACTATCTGCAACAAGAACTCCATCCTTGTGAGACTGAGATTCATAGTTTCTCCACATTTTGAAGGTGCAATTTGCACAGGAGAAGCTTTTCATTCTGCCATTTCTGATCACAATAAGGCTCGCCCCTCCTTTATCTCTTTTGTGTCACCCATGGCCTCCTTAAAAGAGTTAAACATATCCCATTACTGCAACATTGGATAGATATGTCAATATCTGCTTTTTCAGCTTTCTAATGTGGCATGCAGTTCTCCACATTTCTGCACTAATTTACATTTTGTTAAAAAAAACTCTTGTGAAATTTCATCAGCGTCTTAGTGCAAATTTCTCATTATAAGCACACATTTGCCAGTGGTTTAATCTAACAAACAGAATTGTCCCAATGCATAGGCACTGACTCCAAGGGGCAGATTCAGTTTCTTACAATTTTCAGAGGGCATTTGGCTCCGCCCCTGGCTACTCAGGATGTTGTGCACACGATGTCAGGTTGTTGTGGGATGCTGTGTCACCCCCTGCCATTCCTCTGGAGAAGCTGGCACCTCTACCGTAATAGAATGCATATTGATTTGTTTGCATGCTGCTTACATAAATATATTCATTTTCTGCACATTTTCTGCCTTGTTGCAAATGTTTAATTGGAGAAGTGTGGTGTAAAATTTGGAGGGTTGGCTATTTCAAAAGATGGATCTGTTTTGGTTCTTGTATTGTTTCAGAAAGTGCAAAATTGGTTCAATTTTATTTTATTTCTTGGTTGTTTGGTTGGTTTACGTTTGTATACTGCTCTTCAGCATTCATTTTTAAAGTTTGTGTTGGTACCATCACCACATATTCCCCAGTAAAGTTGGGGCCCACAATCCCCCCCCAAAAAAATTCCTCCAGGTTTATCACACAGTTGTAGAAATCAAATGCTGACATATACGTGATATGCCCAAGTTATTTCAAGTTTCTTTTCTTCCAGCACTTGGACCATCTGTACACGATCACATTACCAGTTGCAGCCACGTTCATTGCAAGCAGAGATTTGAAGACCTCTATATGGTGGCAAAAAGGGGGGCATTTTTATAGGTTTGGGGAGGCAGCAGTGCATCCTTTGACCACCACACACTCCCCCATAATTTTGCCGGGGCTCATAACAGTTAGTCTCTTGGCATTGCCCTCCTGCTATATCACACTCCACTGCAGTAAATACCCAGGAGAATCCTGTAGAAAAGAAAAGAAAAAGTGGTAGACAAATTCTGAGAAGGCATTTGCCTTAAAACACAAAGACCAATCCATGGATGGAGACGGGGTCATGCTGGCTCCCAGTCACTTTCTGCATGCTGCCTCACCTGCTCAGTCCGTGACCTCCCATGTTTTGAGTGACAGATATCTCTGGTGCCCTGCTACTCACATTCCATGGAATATGAGTGAAACGTCAGGTCCATTTGAGGATCCTAATCATTCTAAATCATTTGAGGAAATAGTAGCATGCTCCAAGCAAAGAGAAATTTATGCTCCGTGTGTGTGTGTGTGTGTGTGTGTGTGTGTGTGTGTGTGTAAAGAAATAAGTCCAAGGGTATTTCCAAGTTGATTAGTTGGAAAGGAGGGAAAGCAACAGACAGGAAACATTTCCAGGAACTTTGATTCTTTTGCCAGTTCTATTCCTTTCAGCATGGGAAACCCAGCCAGATGGGTGGGGTATAAATAATAAAATTATTATTATTATTAAATTGAATCTGACTGTGCTCATTCATGCACCAAGTATATCCAGCTTAGATTATTGTAACAGATTTAGTGAAGAGGGTTTGCAACCAGTCTGTTGCCTGAAAATATAAGTCAAGTGTTATTTCTGCAGCAGTGATAGTCATTTTGCATCTAGACATAGGTAGGTAAAGGTGAACTATGTAACCCACTCAAACTGCTTAACTCAGTGTTTGTTCCTAGCAGATTAGTGCTAGGTACAATCCAGATCAGTTCATGTAGAATCTTTCCCCACTGCCATTTCCAGATCTCAGCAGCAGTGAGCTTTGGAGTGGTGTTTCAATGGTAAACTGGACATATCACCAAGCCTATGATCTAAGACGCATGTTTCCACTCAAATGCCCAACTTCATGCCAGATGCAATGGCTCATCCAGTCGGGGATACCAACTTGAATAAAATATGAGGGGGGCAGGTAAACCCCACCCCACATAATCAATCACATCACATGGCACATGTACAACGCTTGAATGCCAATGCTCAACATTGCGGGGGCATGGCCGCTTCAAATATTTCATTATGGGAGTCAAAGGGACCTCGGCCCCTAGAACTGGCTCCTCAGTCCCTACGATTGGCTCCTATGAATCCAGTTCTAGAATTCCAATTTCACTGATACTTTGGGAGATTTGAATTACCAGATAGTTAAAATGTATTGCTGCCCACGGAAAGAGCCAGTTCCTGTTACCCACCTGCAAAACGAATTTCACCTAGTAGTAAAGGTAAGTACCTTTTAAAAATACCTAGTAGCATGACCATTGAATAACAGAATCTCCTGCTAAATGGGAGGGATTGTCCCATTATTTTAACAGGGCATCCAGTGCATGTTTTCTGTCAGGGTTCCTAATGGGCATCACAATGATTCTGAATCATAGGCTGCATAGGCCTGAGGTTCATGGTTTCACTGCGTTTCTCAACTTGCCATTCAAATATTTGAAGCTTTTCATTCTGCCACATCTGCACACAACAATATTTGGGCAAAACTTATCCTATTGTCTCTGTGTCAGGGTGAGGGTTTAGCAGAAACAGAAATCGCACCATTTTGATAGGGACTTTTCAAAGACCCTCCAAGTGTCCCTGTTTTCCAGGAACAGTACCGGATTTACCTTTTTCTGATTTGATTCTGAAATGTTCCGCTTTTCCTTAGGACGTCCCTATTATCATTGAAAAAATGTTGGAGGATATAGAGTCATGCAACCCCTGAACCAAGAAGATAAGTAACTATACAGTGGTACCTCGGGTTACATACGCTTCAGGTTACATACGCTTCAGGTTACACACTCCGCTAACCCAGAAATAGTGCTTCAGATTAAGAACTTTGCTTCAGGATAAGAACAGAAATCATGCTCAGGCAGCAGCAGGAGGCCCCATTAGCTAAAGTGGTGCTTCAGGTTAAGAACAGTTTTAGGTTAAGAACGGACCTCCGGAACAAATTAAGTACTTAACCTGAGGTACAACTGTACAACCTTTAGAAGACATCTGAAGGCAGCCTTGTACAGGGAAGTTTTTTTAATGTTTTATTATGTTTTTATATATGTTGGAAGCTGTCCAGAGTGGCTGGGACAACCCGGCCAGATATGTGGGGTATCATCATCATCATGGAATAGGATGTCCCTATTTTCATCAGAGAAATGTTGGACGGCATGCTTTTCTCTGAAAGGTTTACTTTGACCTGCCAGGATTAGTCTTGGCCTGCAGAGTTCCTTGTCTCAAATAAAGGGGGTCAGCTGAATATTCCAGCCTGAATATTATCTCTGATCAATAAAGAGATCTGGCTTTTCTGAAATCCTGGCTATTTCATAAGCCAGCTATACCATAGAAATGTGTGTAATGAAGCCCCAAAACCCTTATTTTGTTAAAAGAAAAGCTGATTTAGGGTGAGGCTGATTTATACCACAGCCATGGTGGTGGAGAAGCTGACGGTTCCTTTCCTGTTCTTGCCACTTCTCCTCTTCTTCATGTTGTTGTTGTTTAGTCGTTTAGTCGTGTCCAACTCTTCGTGACCTCATGGACCAGAGCACGCCAGGCACTCCTGTGTTCCACTGCCTCCCACAGTTTGGTCAAACTCATGTTAGTGGCTTCGAGAACACTGTCCAACCATCTTGCCCTCTGTCGTCCCCTTCTCCTTGTGCCCTCCATCTTTCCCAACATCACAGTCTTTTCCAGGGAGTCTTCTCTTCTCATGAGGTCGCCAAAGTATTGGACCCTCAGCTTCACGATCTGTCCTTCCAGTGAGCACTCAGGGCTGATTACCTTAAGAATGGATAGGTTTGATCTTCTTGCAGTCCGTGGGACTCTCAAGAGTCTCCTCCAGCACTATAATTCAAAAGCATCAATTCTTCGGCGATCAGCCTTCTTTATGGTCCATACATCACTACTGGGAAAACCATGGCTTTAACTATACTGACCTTTGTAGGCAAGGTGATGTCTCTGCTTTTTAAGATGCCCCAAATCCCCGAGGCTTCCAACAGTTTATGTGAAAGCCAGTGTTTCATATTGCCAGCCAATCACAAAATACAACATTTAAACAATATGACTGAAGAATTCAGAATCAACAAATTTTATTGACCAAATTTAGTTAAGGGGACATTTACTGAATTCTGCTACTACTTTGAAAACAAATACAGAGAATTTGATATTTTGATTGCTGCATAGACCACAACTATATGCCAGCTGTCAGATACAGTCAACTGCTGTCTGAAAAGATAGGAGTATAGCATCTAGATCAAGGGAAGTAATAGTGCCACTGTATTCTGCTCTGGTCAGACCTCACCTGGAGTACTGTGTCCAGTTCTGGGCACCACAGTTCAAGAAGGACACTGACAAACTGGAACGTGTCCAGAGGAGGGCAACCAAAATGGTCAAAGGCCTGGAAACGATGCCTTATGAGGAACGGCTAAGGGAGCTGGGCATGTTTAGCCTGGAGAAGAGGAGGTTAAGGGGTGATATGATAGCCATGTTCAAATATATAAAAGAATGTCATATAGAGGAGGGAGAAAGGTTGTTTTCTGCTGCTCCAGCAACGTACATGGAGCAATGGATCGAAACTACAAGGAAGAAGATTCCACCTAAACATTAGGAAGAACTTCCTGACAGCAAGAGCTGTTCGACAGTGGAATTTGCTGCCAAGAAGTGTGGTGGAGTCTCCTACTTTGGAGGTCTTTAAGCAGAGGCTTGACAACCATATGTCAGGAGTGCTCTGATGGTGTTTCCTGCTTGGCAGGGGGTTGGACTCGATGGCCCTTGTGGTCTATTCCAACTCTATGATTCTATGATTCTAAGAAGTCCAGTTCTGGAGGCTGCATAATGCCTGCTGTCAGATGCTTGACCCTTATGACCAAATCTTCCAATATGAGATGTTTATGTCAAATGTCAGTTAACCAGCAAATGTTAAGAAGATTCTTCCAGATTATTCATAACAGCAATGGAGGTTTCTCAGGTTTCTTTGATTCTGGTATTTCCCCCCTAATGCTGCAATATTAGCTACATCTACCTTCATTGCAAGCTGAGATTTGAGCTCCTCTAGATTTTGGGGTTGGCAAAGCCGCCCCACAATTTGCTGCTATTGACAGCCCTGAAGTTGATTCAAGCAAATACCTATACAGAATAGGTCTTGCACAAAGACATATGCTTCAAGTCTATCTTAGTATTTTTCTACTTTGTGGGTAGACAACAGACTATTGTATACATATGACACATTCCTCCATAATAACTAGAGGGCCAATCGCATTCACGTGGTTTGCATTGTCCTTTGGCTTGATAACAGTGCTTTTCATTCGTAATGGTAGAGAATCCTGTAGAGAGCAACAAATATGACAAATGATTTCTGAGTAGGCATGCTACACATTTGCCAGAAGACACGAAGCCCGGCCCATGAATGGGGACCCATACATGCATTCAGGTGATGTTTCCAATGTCCTGTTGGGTTTTGCCCCCAGCTGGTCAGTCCCTGACCTCCTCTGTTTTAAGTGATGAAGATCTACAGTGGCCTGTTACTCACATTCACTTGAATGTTGGGGAGGAGGGAATTTCATATATTTGAGGACCCTGATGGTCCTCAATCAGTAGTGGTGTTAAGCAGCACCTTCTTCCACCAAGAAAACAGAAGTGAATGCTCCAGATATTGGTTTCTCTCTCTCTCTCTCTCTCTCTCTCTCTCTCTCTCTGTGTGTGTGTGTGTGTATACCTTGCAGAAATGAAGAAAGACTTTGGGTGAATTTGTATGTTCAGGGTTCCAAAGGGTTGGGCCATAATAATAATAATAATAATAATAATAATAATAATAATAATAATTTATTATTTATACCCCACCCATCTGGCTGGGTTTCCCCAGCGCACTCTGGGCAGCTTCCAACAAAGTATTAAAATACAGTGGTCTGTTAAACATTAAAAGCTTCCCAAAACAGGGCTGCCTTCAGATGTCTGCTAAAGAATTTGGTCATCTTCCTGCTGTACCAGTCCTATTTATTTATTTATATTTATTTATTTATTATTTTTTACATGTCTCTGAATCATCTACCCCCATAAGTCCATCATTCCATGCTGTCAAGGAGCTCTCAATGAGCCATGTCATCCACAGGGCAGGCTCACACAGAGAAAGCACGGGATGCAATTAGTGTTTTATTAGTGGAAAACAACAATACAGCAATGTCCCTGGTTCGTCGTAACTCAATGAAGGCATTGCTGAAACTAAGCTCTAGGTATGCCTTTTCCCTCTAGCTTCTCACTCTGGATCCCACCAAGCAGGTGAAGGTTGCATTGAGGGTGGTGAGCTGCTTCTCTGCACTCATCTGGCTCACTGCTTCAAGCAGTGGGTCAGAGTAGGAGGAAAGTCAGAGAGTCAGCAGGACTGAGAGAGTCTGTGTGCATGCTGTGACTCTCAGCTTCTAATCCTGTCCTGGAAGACCCTCCTTCTCCTGACCCCCCTTGACTGCTCAAGTCTCCTGCTTGTCCCCTCTGCTTACTTATCCTCAGTGTCCCACCACCAGGCTCTGGGCTCTAAGATGTCATCTTTGGAACCCTCCCTGTGGGGCTATTGAGAGGCAGGTTCCCAGCAGTCTTTTTCATCCTGCCAGACACATGCATATCTTACCTGGATCAGCCAGCAGAAGTATCAGGGAGAGGAACACCGAGAGACTGAAGAAAGAGTTCATGGTGGAACATTTGTTGAAAAATCTGTTGTGGGTGGAAGAGAGGAGCTGGTTTAACCCTTCATCCACATGTGGTACCCTTGAGTGAATCTTTCTCATTGGTTTGGATATCCCCCCTCTACTTTTTTGGTTTACAATGAATGGTTGTTGAAAGAGACATACAATATATATACTTTAGATATTGTACTTATTTATACCTACAGTTTCCTGCCAACCTAGCAGTTCGAAAGCATGTCAAAGTGCAAGTAGATAAATTGGTACCGCTCTGGCGGGAAGATAAACGGCATTTCCGTGTGCTGCTCTGGTTCACCAGAAGCGGCTTAGTCATGCTGGCCACATGACCCAGAAGCTGTATGCCAGCTCCCTCGGCCAATAAAGCAAGATGAGTGCTGCAACCCCAGAGTCGGTCATGACTGGACCTAATGGTCAGGGGTCCCTTTACCTTTATACCTACAGTTACATACCAAAGAAATGGAAAGCCTCTGTTCCTTTTGATTTAACTTCCTTCCTTGTGCTCTTCTTCAGCCTTTTAATCTCACTGTTACATGGCATCCCTCTTTGACCGAACTTTATATTGATCTGGAGAACCTGCCTGACTGTGGACTTCAAACCCTAAATACGGAACATGACGAACAACTAGATAAACCCACTTTTCTTCAATAATCATTATATGAGATCAGGATCAGTGTTCCCTCTTAAGTACCTTACAACCTACAACTTGGAGGCACTTAAGGAACTTGCTTAAAACAATTTTGTTTTAGCAGTGTATTCAGGCATTTAGCAGTTACATGTGTTTTATCTCATTTTAGGTACACTTGGTTATAATTATCTTTTGAATGTTTATTATGATCTGAAGGATCTTCCAACTGGGCAGTCCCTCTGGATTGTGATCTCACATCAAAAATGAGGAATACTGCAGAGTAGGTAGAGGCAGCGTTGCTAATCGGTCTTGAAAGACCTACATTGGCTCCCAGTACGTTTCCGAGCACAATTCAAAGTGCTGGTGTTGACCTTTAAAGCCCTAAACGGCTTCGGCCCAGTATACCTGAAGGAGCGTCTCCACCCCCATCGTTCTGCCCGGACACTGAGGTCCAGCGCCGAGGGCCTTCTGGCGGTTCCCTCATTGCGAGAAGCGAAGCTACAGGGAACCAGGCAGAGGGCCTTTTTGGTGGTGGCGCCTGCCCTGTGGAATGCCCTCCCATTGGATGTCAAGGTGATGGACAACTACCTGACATTCAGAAGACATCTTAAGGCGGCCCTATTCAGGGAAGCTTTTAATGTATGATATTTTAGTGTTTTTTGGTTTCTGTGGAAGCCGCGCAGAGTGGCTGGGGAAACCCAGCCAGATGGGCGGGGTACAAATAATAAATTATTATTATTATTATTATTATTATTATTATTATTATTATTATTATTATCTCCCTTAATTTATTTCATTAATTCCTCACCGTAAGAACTCGGACCATTTTCTGTTAACGTTTCTTTTTGAATTAGTATGTTATCCTGGATTATACCGGACTGTTACAGATTTTCTTTATTTACTGTAGATATCACATGACTGACTGTCTTCAAGGTTTAAAGCGTTGTTGTTGTTAACCTTGCAAATCTGTTGTAGTAATTAATCTTATATGTTTGGCATTTATAGAAACATTATTTCCAGAGTGTGTAATGAGAATGCATGGTTTCCTCAAGTATTCTCCATGTGTTCATTGGAATGGTTTTACATTGCTTGTTTTAATGCTTTAGCTGTAGCAATAATAATAAAAACGAGGAACCATGATGTGCATCTGTATTGTTGCACTATTTCTTAAACGTTTGACGGTCTATTGATCCCTGTGCCACCACTGTGATTGCCTCTTCGCTGCCACCAACCTGTTTCCCTCGGGTACACACGGAGTCCAGACAGTTGTTAACATTAACAAATAATCAAGTTTATTTTTTAGGCATGAACAAGTTTATGGTTTCAGTTATTTTTTCTTGGCAGTTTCTTAATCTTAGTTTCTTTACTGACTTATTCATTCCTAACAACTTCAAACTGATTATCCCAACTATCTATCTGACTCCACCTAACAGTTCCTCTCAGTCTCTCACAACACAGCTTGTCCAACCCACAGACATATCCTCCCTCTTCCTTCTCCAAACTCCAAACTCCCAGCTAACTTCCACACAACTCCAACCCTAACTCTAACTCTTCCCCTTGGGTTCCCACTGGCCAATCACTTCACACTCATTGAACCCTTTCCTTATGACCCACCTAGGAGGCAAATGCCACACTATCATTATGTATATTTTTAGCAGATCAAAGCTATGTACAAACAATATCATGTAGTCATTTCCAGACCCCATTTTCCATGTTTACGCCAATGACAAAAGGAATTGGAGTGGTATGTACTATGGATTTATAAAAGAAGGGAAAGCAAACTTTATCCACTTCAAGTATTGCCAGCTCCCCAACTGAAAAAGGGGTGTTTCCATCCACTCACCACATCTGCATTGCAGCTGCAAAAGAAAAGACTCTCAGTCAAATAATTACAATATTGCTGTTAATTTGACGTTTTAGATCAGCATAACAGTTAACATCTGTTACGACCTATCGATAGAATCAGTTGATCCCAATTAAAATTCCTTGTAGTGGCACAACTACTGATTGAGCCCAATTTATCTTCTATCTCTTTTTTATAATAATTTTTATTCATTTTAAAACATATAAATTGTCATACATTCCACAAATTTTCATCTCTTATACAATCTTTTGGACTTCCATCAGCACCTCTGATGATCTCCCATTTTTATAATTTCTCCTGCAATTCTTAAATTCATATTGTCTTTAAGCATCATAACTAACGTCATCCTTTTCATTCAATAATGCAATAATTCAAATTATTCCCCCTACAAAACTTCCTGCAAACCTACAGATGTAATCTGGTCATCACAATTACTTTTCAAATAGTCCATAAATTTATGCCAATCTTTTGTGAATTTCTGGTCCCGCTGGTTTCGAATTCTTCCCGTTAATCTAGTTCTGCATAGTCCATCAGTTTCATCCTCCAATCTTCTTTCGTCGGTAATTCTTCTTGCTTCCACTTTTGTGCCAATAATATTCTTGCTGCCGTCCTTGCATACAAAAACAGTTTACAATCATTTCTATTTATATCATCCCCTACAATGCCTAGTAAAAAAAAAAAATCTTCTATCTTAGCTAGGGATGGGTCTCAACCCATAGTCTCTGCTTGTTTAATGCCCATGGTTCTCACCATGACAGCTCAGTACATGACCAACTGTTCTGGGAACAGTATCTATAAATTTCACCACTTCTTCATGACTTGAACATGTATGTAGCCAGTCTTTGTGAGGGTAGCTGAATGCACTGACTACTACAACATTTCCTCTTTTGGATGGTTCCTTGATTTCATTTACTGATTTCCACAACTCAAAAAATGCCTGAGCATTTTGATCGGGAGATCATAGCATGTCCCCATTATTAAATTTCTCTCAGTGCTCAGGAGATTTCTAGCTTGCTGGACCCAATGCTTTCTTTGTGGTACAGAACAACACTGCCTCCAATGCATCCTTTATAGAGAGTTTAAAATGAAAGATAACCGTGTCCTGCTGTGTCTCTTCATTCTATCCATTTCAATTGTGCCTACTATATCAATGTTGTCCTCTAAGAACAAGCATTCCAGTTTGCCCATCTTGGCTCAAAGGCTTCTAGCAAAGTTTCTTGCCTCAAAGAGAAGAGTCTGTGTGGTCTCATCTGTAACTACTCCATTTGAAGATAGCTCCTCTCATCAATTTACAGATCTAGTTTTCTTAAACCATACCCCTATTTCAGGAGCCAGTTAACCACCAAAATCGATATCATGAAACTCTTGTTTTGTCTTAAGAAAACCCCAAGAAGGATACATGTGGTCATCTAGGCAGAACTGATCTTGCACAAACACACATGACACATTGTTAAAAGAGATCTTAGTATCCCCCCCCCCGAATTGTGGAGCCTCTGTCTATATGATCTCCTGTCAAAATTTGCAACAGACCAGAATATGGTAATTACAGCTCCCAATGTGATAGAAGAAGAAGAAGAAGAGTTTGGATTTGATATCCCTTTAAGGAGTCTTAAAGCGGCTAACATTCTCCTTTCCCTTCCTCCCCCACAACAAACACTCTGTGAGGTTAGTGGGGCTGAGAGACTTCAAAGAAGTGTGACTGGCCCAAGGTCACCCAGCAGCTGCATGTGGAGGAGCGGAGACGCGAACCCGGTTCCCCAGATTACGAGACTACCGCTCTTAACCACTACACCACACTGTTAGGGTTGGGGCAAATGACAGAAAACTTCTTGGCAAAGTCCTCCAGCAGCACAGCACTCCCATCTCCTTGAAATCCTATAAGAGAACGCTGTGGAAAAGAAAAGAAGATGGTAGACTATCTCAGAAGATTATATGCTACATGCTCTTATGAAACCTAATCCATGGAGGGAGACAGGGCTGTGCATTGAATAGGCGCGAGCTCGGCCAAAATAATAATACCCCCCAAAAAACAACCCAAAATTCCTGAAAAATTGTCTGGAGGAGGCATGCCACATACTAGGCTGAACTCATGAAGCCCAATTCACAAATGAGGACAGGGGCGTGCATGGAAGCCATGCTCTCAAAGTCCCCATGCATGTTGCCCACATGCTCAGTCCATGACCTTCCCTATTTTGAAGGTCAACACCCACCCACCCACCCACCCACACAATTTGAAAGGCCATAGATTGCTTAATTAACCAGAGCCAAAGTCTTGTAAATATTCCCATAAATTCTTCATTTTATACATTGCTTACCTAGACCAACCAGTAACAGTTTCAGGGAGAAGAGAACTGGGAGACTGGAGAAGGTCTTCATGGTGGGAGTTTGACTGAAAAAGCTGTTTTTAACAGAAGGCACACAGTTGACTTAACCCTTGCTTCAACTGTCGTACTGTTAAGTGTAGCTATCCCCAGACAGGGAGGGGGACTGTTCAGGTTTGTTTGTTTTAAGGTTGCTTTCCTTTAAGCCCTCTCTGAAATGAGTGCTTTGTAATGTAATGTAGCACTTTGTAATGTTACAGGGAAACAGGCAGAGGGATTTCTCCTCCCATCAGATGTCAAGTAGATAAATAATTATACCACTTTTAGAAGACACCTGAAGGCAGCCTTATATCGGGAAGTTCTTAATATTTAACGTTTATTAGAGATGCTAGACAGCATCTTAAAAAGTAGAGACATCACCTTGCCGACAAAGATCCATATAGTAAAAGCTATGGTTTCCCCAGTAGTGATGTATGGAAGTGAAAGCTGGACCATAAAGAAAGCTGATCGCCAAAGAATTGATGCTTTTGAATTATGGTGCTGGAGGAGACCCTTGAGAGTCCCATGGACTGCAAGAAAATCAAACCTATCCATTCTTAAGGAAATCAGCCTTGAGTGCTCACTGGAAGGACAGATCGTGAAGCTGAGGCTCCAAGACTTTGGCCACCTCATGAGAAGAGAAGACTCCCTGGAAAAGACCCTGATGTTGGGAAAGACTGAGGGCACAAGGAGAAGGGGACGACAGAGGACGAGTTGGTTGGATAGGTCTTTATAGAACAGAACTTTATTAGCAAAGCCAACAGGCCACAGCTATACAAGAATTAGAAATAAAATAAAATAAACATAAAAAGGGAATAAAAACAAACAAAAGGAGGTCCGTCAGGTGAACACGTCTGTCACTCAGATGGTGGCCCTTAATTTCACAGCTCTCTCGATGAACCTTGCGACCTTCTCAGTTGTCTGACTGTCCGTATCAGATAAGAGAAAGAACAGTATAATGTCTTGTGGACGGCCGGGGTTGGGGAGGATGAGTGGAGTAATAATCTCATTCCTTAGGTCTCTATAAAGGGGGCAGGATAAAAGGACATGGGACACTGTTTCCATGTTGCCATCTCTGCATGGGCAGAGTCGTTTTTCGACCTTCGAGTACGGCAGAGGGAAGGACATCCCATCTAGCCAATGTAAAGGCGCGTCTATATTTTGGGATGGTTAATTTAGACAAATATGAAGCTGGAAAATCAAAGTGAGCGGGGGGAGAGTAAGTATACCATGGACATATTTTCTTTAGGATGGTCAGGTTGTTTTGCCGTTCAATATCTTTCAGGCGCTGGCCTATTAGGCTCTTTGCTCTACTGAGGCCCATTGGTAGTAAGGATTGCGAATGTAGACCGCATGTAAGGAGTTTTTGATGCACAGTTTTGAACCACCTGCTTTTATAAGGGTCTTGCATTACTAGAGGCAGTAGGCCGGGTGGATTTAAGTTAAGGCGAAGCCAGTAGTTGAATGTTCTTTGCCAGCTCTGAGTTTCTACAGATGGAAGGCAGGCCTCGAGTCGTAAAACTGCGTTTGGGACACAGGAGGGGACACCGAATATCTGCCTTAGAAATTTGGACTGAGCAATTTCAAGACTTGAGCAGTGGTTCCCCGTCCATATTTGTGCCCCATACAGTAACTGCGCCAGAGGTTTTGCCCGAAAGACCTCAAGGGCAGCTGGGATATATCTGCCCCCCTTCGTGTTCTCGAAGCTACCAGCATGAGTTTGTTTGTTTTTTTTATATAAATTTTTTATTGATTTTACAAAATTTTTATAAACAATGCAAACAAAAAGACAAAACAAACATGTATAATTTCATCTCCTTTTTTCATAAGCCTCATTTCTCTGACTCCCCCAAACCTCCCCTTCCTACATCCCAATTCCCAAAATTATTTCAGCAAGTCCTAAATTAAATTTTTGTCAATTTTGTTCCTTATTTGTTCTTTTCTTTTACTTAATCTTTTGTCGCTGTAATCTCCTTTTCTTACTCTACCAGCATGAGTTTGACCAAACTGCGGGAGGCAGTGGAAGATACAAGTGCCTGGCGTGCTCTGCTTCATGGGGTCATGAAGAGTCGGACACGACTAAACGACTAAACAACAACAACAACAAGGGACGTGGGTAGCACTGTGGGTTAAACCACAGAGCCTAGGACTTGCCGATCAGAAGGTCAGCGGTTTGAATCTCCGCGACTGGGTGAGCTCCCGTTGCTAGGTCCCTTTTCCTGCCAACCTAGCAGTTCAAAAGCACGTCAAAGTGCAAGTAGATACCTTCCGGCGGGAAGGTAAACAGCGTTTCCGTGCACTGCTCTGGTTCACCAGAAGCGGCTTAGTCATGCTGGCCACATGACCTAGAAGCTGTACACCAGCTCCCTTGGCCTTTAAAGCGAGATGAGCACCGCAACCCCAGAGTCGGTCACGACTGGACCAAATGGTGAGGGATCCCTTTACCCTTTACTTCTACCTATGTTTTTAAATGTGTTAGAAGCCACCCAGCCAGAGGGGCAGGGAATAAATAATAAAATTATTATTATTATTATTATTATTATTATTATTATTATTATTATTATTATTTTCTACTGTGATTTTTTTTTTGTAGAATTTGAAATCTACCCCAGAGCCGAAAACAATGGTGACCCTGTTAATGCCTCATCCATTTCAGTGTGGCATGTTTACAAAATGACATGTTGAGATTTGAGCCAACAACTGAACATCTATAATTCTATGGACACTTGTGAAACTTTAAGTTTTGATAGATTCTGATCAGAATATGTATTTACAGACAATCATGTTAAGTAACAACCTTGAAAAAATCAAGTACTTTGCACTACTTGGGACACGTTCTCCATCTGGCATTTGTTAAAATCTCTTAATAAATCACATTCCATTTTTAAAAACTTTGAAAGAAGTGTACAGGCACAATTGGTTTAAGAAGAAGAAGAAGAGTTTGGATTTGATATCCCGCTTTATCACTACCCTAAGGAGTCTCAAAGCGGCTAACATTCTCCTTTCCCTTCCTCCCCCACAACAAACACTCTGTGAGGTGAGTGGGGCTGAGAGACTTCAAAGAAGTGTGACTAGCCCAAGGTCACCCAGCAGCTGCATGTGGAGAGCAGAGACGGAAACCCGGTTCCCCAGGTTACGAGACTGCCGCTCTTAACCACTACACCACACTGGCTCTCTTAGATGTTCTTCCACATCTAAGCTTCCTTTCCCAAGATGAGAAACAGATGCAGAAATAATTCAGAAACTTATAATGAAATAACTGTCTACAGCTGTTGTTGTTATTGTTATTATTAATCATAATTTCATTTCTATACTGCTACTTTATATTTTAAAGAGAGAGAAAATAAAAAAGCAGCTTACAACCTGGAAATGATTACAGTTTATGGACTCACGCCATGCAAGGGGTGGAGAAGGTGGATAGACAGAAGTTGCTTTCCCTCTTGCAGAACCCAGGAGCCCCAGATCACCCAATGAAACTGAATTTTGGAAGATTCAAGATAGCCAAAAGGAAGGGATACTTTAAATGCATAGTTAAAATATGGAATTCACTATCACAAGTTGATGGACAGATTCTTTTTGAAGATTCCCATGGAAAGGACCCTTGCATTTATGAATTCTAAGATGTAAACCCTACACCATGCATGGCCAAACCAGATGTTTTGGGACTACAATTCCCATCATCCCTGACCACTGGTCCTGTTAGCTAGGGATTATGGGAGTTGTAGTCCCAAAACATCTGGAGGGCCAAGTTTGGCCATGCCTGTCCTACACAAATCCAGAGTGGAGTCCCTAGGATGGTTAGATTCTGCCTTGTACTCCTCCTTGCAGCAACTCCTACAGCCAAGCTGGTGCCAAACATATTGCTCTGCTTTCTTTTGGAGCACAATAGTGAGGCCAAGAGGGGAATCTTGTTGTCTGGGCAGCCCAGAACCTCCATACACTCCACCCAGGCTTGTGCCCTAGGGAGATCAGCAAAAACACAGGAAGTGGCCATTATTAATTATCAGTCTCCGCAACCACAGCAGGTGCTGTGATTCTCCAAAAGTTTGACTTCACCCCCAGAGGTGCACTCCATGGTCTCTCAAGACATATGGATGCCAACAACCCCTCTTCTGGTGAACCTAAAATCTGGGATGAGAAATAATCTTCATGAAGGTTAAGTATGGATTAGTCAGAGTAACACAACTTTTGGTGATGTCCAGATTAAACCATTGGTCTATTTCATATTTGGGTCTGCCTGTGGAGACTGTCTTACTCCTCAAAATATGGCCACTTAGCTGCTGACAGATGGTGGCAATGTGTCTCACTGGTAGTGGAAAAATGTGCTGGATTCTAGGTTTTTTCTGGGTTTACCTTAAAAAACACACCTATATGGTCTGGTTCCTGATCTAACCAATCAACTGCCCTGATGGTAGGTCCTGCTCCCAGGCCATTATCCAACTGCCTCCACCATTTTAAGTGAGGGTGGTGGGAACTGGGGTGAGGACCTCCTCAATTTTCCCCATTCCTCATTCCTGTGTGCAGGCAGGTAGGGTCTCAGCCAGCGTACCAGATGGAGCTGGCAAACAGCTGCCCTGGATACAGAATATAAATCAGAATATTTGGCCATATAAGTGACCAAAATATAGCATCCATCTGGATAAACAATAGTTTAGGGCACAGTACACTTGGACCTCAGTGGACGTATAAAAAAATAGGAATTATCTTGATTTGAAGGACATTGATTTTATTGCATTTGTATATTCATTTATATATATTTTTCTTACATGGCCTTCCCCAAAATGTCCCAGGACAGGTTAGAACAATTGTATAATAAGAATTTGTGCCTTGGATGCTGATTTATCCAAATTTATCGTACATCTCACTTTGTCTCAAACACTCAAGAAGGAAAATTAATCACAATGAACATACCGGTAGGTTTGGCAACATTTTCCTGTTCAGAAGCAAAAACTTGCTATCTGGATGTAGTGCATTAATAGCAATACGAAAGAGAAATATTGTTGATTTTTGGATTTAATCAGTACATGTACCATTTTTACAAGAGTGGTTTCAAACAGGAGATGGATCAGCACTGTCTTTTATGTTTTATGGAGGAAGGGAAATAGCAAGACATTGGTTGTTATTCTAAATTTACGTTGGGAATGTTCTTACCAGAATAAATGAATGATCCACTTCTTTTTTTCATAGGTGAGACCATTTGTGATACATACTTGTTTTCGAAGCTGATTGCATTTATATTTTTGAAACCCTGTTTTTAACATATCTTTTTAATTTATTACTGTATATTTTATATAAGTTGCTTAGAGGTTCTGATAACTGGATGGCACGTAAAACCTGTTATATTAAGAAACGAATGAATATGGAGTTGTAGTATAGAGCTTGGTTACAGTAATATGTCTATATTTCAAGTTTCCTGAAGCTAACAGCCACAGTCAAAGATCATCTAAATTCTACTCCTATAAGGTCACAAAATAGGGAAAAAGTGAAAGTGCCTCTGCATCAGGTAAATTTGAAATTTACAGCCAGCTATAATATAAGAGAGAACATGATGAAAATGGCTGATAGGTGGTACCTCACTCCTTCTAGATTATCAAGAATGTATAAAAAATTGCCGAATGCTTGTTGGAGATGTGGAGGAAATAACGGTGGCATGATCCACATGTGGTGTGTAAAATATTAAGATTTTTTGGGGGAAAATATATGATGAATTAAAAAAGATGATGGGGATAACTTTTACTAAAAAACTGGAGGCATTTCTATTAAGTATTATAGATAAAGAGATCCCCAAAAAATCTAAGAGAGATATTCTTCTATGCAACCGCAGCGGCTCGTATACTTGTGGCCAAGGGATGGATAGATCATGAGGCTCCAAAAATAACAGATTGGCAAATCAAATTACAGGAATTGGTGGAGACGGCTCAATTGACTAGTAAACTCAGAGGAAACTCAAAGCAAAAATTTGCGGAAAAATGGGATGGTTATAGAAGATATGTTCAAAAATACAATAATAGTTTTGACTCTGTGCTAGCATTCGAGTGATAAAGGAACTAAAAAGAGGTGGATAACAATTAAGGATTTATTATGTTTTCAGAATGTATTAGAAAAAATATATAGAAAGGTTTATTGTTTTGTGTACATTCAAATGTAAGATAAAATATATGCAAAGGGACTTGACAGGAAGTCAAAGTTGAAGAAAAGATTTTGGAAGATAAAAGGGGGGCATATTTACTTTCATTATTATCATTTTGTGTGCGGGTGTGTGGGGGGGGGGTGTCTGCACATATGTGTGTTGTTGTATGCAATGTTTGGGAGGAAATAAGATGGTAAATAACAAATAACAAACTAAATATCGATGTATGTAATTTTTATTTCTTAATTATATTTAGTGGTATAAAATCATTCAATAAAAATTATTTTTTTAAAAAGTGCCTCTCTGTCCTTTAACTTTCAAAAAAAGTTAACCTTTGCACTGGGAAGGCAAGTAAGACAATTCCAGAAGGCTGAACATTGAAAATCTGCTCTGACTTCAAAAATATTTGATAAATCATCATAGAACAAATGCTGGAGAAAAAGAATATGTGCTGCTAAGACAGGGATGGCTAGCCTGCAACATTTCAGATGTTGTGGGAATCCCAGAAGTGTTCAGTGAAGAGCTTTGCAAGCAACCAGTCAGCTCATTGTCCAGTGCTTGGGATAGTCTGCACCGGGAGCTGTGCATATTTTATCTACAAAGAAAAACTGCACCAGTTTTTAAAGGAGCATCTTTATTATTATTTTTCTTGCTGAAGGCAATTGTTTGGATTCAAAGCATTATGGGAAGTGCTGTAAATGCATACTGTTTTCTCTGCAGAAGGGGGGACATTCCAATTTTAGAAGTAGTTGTGTTTGCCTCCATAAATTCTTCACTGTTAAGAGTGTTTTGCCTCCATTTCAGAAGGTCTACCTCTAACGGTCTGATTGTTGATTAAAGTGAGCCTCACTGAAGTTCTACTCTCAGACACAATCAGCAGATTGGACCTGAAAATACATATTCAGAGTCTGCTCTGATGGTGATCTCCTTTGATTTTGACAAGTGTTCATCATGTGACATCATTATGACACCCGGTGATGGACAGGTGTGCATTGTGCCTACCTGTCAAGGTTGCTCCATCAGGTGGGGGCAGATTAGGATCTGGGGAGCAGGCCCCCCTGTGGGTTACAGTGTAGATTCTTAATCATTTATCTTGCTAAACTCTGAGCCGTTCTCTTTATCCACATGGTAATTTTCTCGTAAGTGGCAGTTGATGCACATTATTAACTGTGTCTAAAAACTCTGGGTCATTCCGTTTCTAAGAAGTTGTTCGTAATCTTATGACGAGAATCGCCCTTGCCGTTAGATCCATAAATGATATATACTTTCTAAATATAATGTGCCTAATAACTATCTTTATCCAAAAATTTAGTTTCCTTAGGTCATTAGCAATATTTCGCTCAGCCTCTTCATCCATAGAGGTGACAGTTTCAGGTTCATTCATCATTGACTTGAAGACAGCTACCAGGCGACGTGTTGATGGCAATAGATAATTAGTTAGGTGTGGCTTATCAGGATATAAAGTTTCTTGTAGATATTCCAAGTATGCTCTAAACTCCAAAAGTCCACTTGCAAGATTTCTTAAACATGTTTCCTTATCAAATCTACGCGGGAAGCAGGGTTCTTTTACCGCGTCGGCGTCTGGAAGGATGAAATCTTTAAAACGAAACAAGTCCCAGCGCATGTCGCATGTGCCTAGTTCCTTACACATATCTTTAAACAGCCACACGGTTTTTAATTTGATCCAAACAGCCAGGTTGAAGAGTTTTGGATCGCTGACTAATACTTCTGCATAAGCAGGTCCTGCCCTAGCCAAGAGCATGAGAATAGTGCAAATACTGCATCTAAGTAGAACACTCATTGTCTTCCCTTCAGGCTTCTCTCTCTCTCTCTCTCTCTCTCTCTCTCTCTCTCTCTCTCAACTTTGTAGACTGAGATCTTGATTGGCTGGATGTGGCAATTCCTTATGAGGCAATGATTTCAGTATGCACTCTTCAAGGACACCTGATATAAATCACATTGATAAAAATGTAACCGTGAGTAAAGAGCAGGATAAAAACAGCAACTATAGCAGTTGCTATAGTATATATTTTTAATAGTATATATTTATACTATTAAATATATACTATATATTAATAGTATATATTATACTATAGTATAATATATACTATATATTATAATAGTATATATTATACTATTTAATAGTATATATATTTATATATATATATTTAATATATATATATAGTATATATTTACATATATATATTTAATATATATTAGGGACAATAAAAAAGGACATTGCCTGATTATCAAAACACCAACAAAGTTCATGCCACACAAGAGTCCAGTGCAACTGTGGAAGCGAAAGGATTACTACCTACAGTTCCTGAAGCTCAATGTCCCAGAATGTATACAGAGCAAGACAAAGTCCCCTGTGATATTCCTGTAGAGAAGTTGGTAGATGTGAGCTAGATGAGATAACTGTTAGGTAGATTTGTAGCTAGCTGATCAAACCCAAACAGTGCTCATTAATGGTTCCTCATCACCCTGGAAAAAAGTGACAAGTGGAGGGCTGCAGGGTTCTGTCCTGGGCCCATTGTTGTGCATTGTTGTGATTTGGATGAAGGAATTTAGGGGACGAGAATCAAATTTGTTGATGACACCAAACCAAGAGGTGTACCTAATGCCGCAAAAGGCAAAATTGAGATTTCATATGACCGTAACAGATCGGAAAACTGAGCCCACGCTAACAACATGACTTTCAGTAGGGACAAATGTAAGGTTCTGTAATTAGGCAGGAAGAACCAGCTGCTCAAATAAAAGATGGGGGACACCTGGCTTACTAGCAGTAAATGTGAAAAGGATCTAGGGGTCTTAGCATACCGTAAGCTTAACATGGGTCAACTGTGTGATGCAGCAGCTTTTCTCGGCTGCATCTACAGAAATATAGTGTCCAGATCAAGGGAAGTAATAGTAGTATTCCCTTATGTCTTGGTCAGACCAAACCTGAAGTACAAAGTCCAGTTCTGGGCACCACAATTCAAGAAGGACACTGACAAACTGGAACGTGTCCAGAGGAGGGCAACCAAAATGGTCAAAGGCCTGGAAACAATGCCTTATGAGGAACGGCTAAGGGAGCTGGGCATGTTTAGCCTGGAGAAGAGGAGGTTAAGGGGTGATATGATAGCCATGTTCAAATATATAAAAGGATGTCACATAGAGGAGGGAGAAAGGTTGTTTTCTGCTGCTCCAGAGAAGCGGACACGGAGCAATGGATCCAAACTACAAGAAAGAAGATTCCACCTAAACATTAGGAAGAACTTCCTGACAGTAAGAGCTGGTTGACAGTGGAATTTGCTGCCAAGGAGTGTGGTGGAGTCTCCTACTTTGGAGGTCTTTAAGCAGAGGCTTGACAACCATATGTCAGGAGTGCTCTGATGGTGTTTCCTGCTTGGCAGGGGGTTGGACTCGATGGCCCTTGTGGTCTCTTCCAACTCTATGATTCTATGATTCTATGATTCTATTATTATTGGCTATCTTTCATAGGTATAAAAGGTAAACAACCAATATTATCTTGGAGCTTTTTGCTCAGAAGTCCCTGGTGGGCAACAATTGTGCTTAGGTTTAGCTAATTGCTATGCCACTGATTTTTCTACTAAGTTCTTGTTTGGTAAGACTTGGTAAAACTGTTAGTAACTAGACATATTTCACACTAAGCTCAGAAAGTCATTCCTCGTATCAGAACAGTTTTGTGTGTCTGATTCTAGTTAAAATATACAGTTTGTGGAATACCCCTGCCTTCAGAGGCGGTTTTAAAGTAACACAACCAATTCAGCCCTTCTGGGTGCCAGCGTCCCCTGAGGGGGGGGCTGCAATCATGATGTAGAACAGAGTGTGATAGGTGGGGGAGAGACCAAATTTTAGCATTGCACAGGGCACTGAAATTTGAGGGCCTAAGTTCCCCTACTGCTCCCTTTTAGCTGTTCTTGTGCTAATGAGGCATCTGATGAAGACCTGCATTTTTAAAATGAGCTTAAAAATGTATATTTATAAATGTTTGTATCTCTCATTCTCTCATGCCAGGCATAAAGCAGCTGGCAGCTGTTCAAGGGCCCCACTGATTTATTGCAGGAGACGAGTATTTCAGGGTTGTAAAAGGAAATTACAGGCTAGTAGCAAAAGGTCACACTGACCATACAAATTACAGAATACAATCAAGCTGCAAAAACACAATTAAGAATTATTGTGCCTCCCATTAGGACTCAAGCCACATCTTCATAAGGTTAAAAGGGGCAAAAGCTAATAGAAGCAGCTGGCTGGGAAAACCGAAGAGGCTTCTCTCTGAAGTTGATTCTGGAAACTACTGTTTTTATTAAATTCCTTTTCTTTGAAAAGGCCTTTTCTTCTAAAAATCTATATATGTTATGTATGAAATATATTGGCTTAAATGTAATTATGCAAAGGATTTAGAAAGTAAGAAATGTTAGATTCTTATGTTAGATTTTTATTTCATAGATGGTGTGTGAGAAGGTGAACCCAAGATCTCTGTTTAAGATAAAATTAGAACAATTAGCCATCTGTTTTGCAGTGAACAGGGCAATAGGGCAATAGGGCAAAGATAATCTGATAATTAAGGTGCCTGGTCGAGGTAAATGTAAGATATATGGCTACTTGTTTGCCATTTATAGATAGAAGGAAATATAGCTCTTTGTCTACACTTTAAGTTCCAAAATTTAGCTTCACTGATGATCCTTGTATTGTGCAATGGGAGAAAAACCTCTCCCTATCCATTTCTGACCCATTGTATCTTACGAGTGCACATAGTGTGCAGCAAAGCACATAATATTAACACTGCAAGACCAATGAAGTTGAATTCAGTTCACTCAAAGCACTGGGACAACCAGCAACAAAGGATTCGGTATGATACCCATCTCTTCCTCCTCCTCTCTAAAAGGCTCTAGTAAGAAAGTGAAAAAGAAGAGGCTTGGGCAGAAGTCCTTTTCCGCTGCAAGGGAAACAATTCTTTCCTTGCAACTAATACAACCTGAGAGAGCATACTCACAATCCCCAAGTGGAAGACAAATACGTTTCAGGTGGTCATAATAGGTGTCTTCACCTTCACAAAGAGGAGATTGCAACCCTCTGTGGAGTTTCCTTTTTATATGCTACTTCATGCATTTAACTGTAGTATTTCATCCTACACACACCCCTCCATTCTTCTTTTAACTGAATCCAGCTTTAATAATTTCAGGAACATTCCACTCCTGTGGGTTGTTCCTTGCCTTGTTGTTCCTTGTCACACCTCACTTCTTTGATAGCCTCTATCTCCCACCAATGTACCAGATCGTAGATACCATCCTCTTTCAACTTTATTTACCGTAAATTATCAGCTCTCATTAATTAGGTTTGGTTTAAATTCTACTCTCACACCCACAACCAGCTTTCTATCTATATTTGGTACAGACAGATGTCCCCCACCCACCCACCCAAGGTGGTGCAGCTTTCAAAAATGGAAGCTTATGTCTGACCAAGAACAGAAGACATACCAGGGGCAGTGGGAAGCATGGATCAAAGATTCAGAATTAGGGTAGGTGATAATGTGGCATCTGAATATAGACTGCATTTTTAATCAAGACTTATATTGGCTTATATCTTGATCAGGTTCCTAAATTAAATGGGCTTAGATTTTCAAAAGTTTCATGCCAGGCAGACCAGCTGCTTAGAGAACTTTGGTAAGATGTTTATCCTCCTGGACATTGGGGGGGCCCCCTGATTTATAGCAGAAAACAATTCTCAAAGTCGTAAAAGCTGGAATTACAGGCTGAAGACCAAGGTTACACAGACCCTACATAATTAAGAGTTTGGTAAATAGTAAAATAAAACCATGTGCCTCCATTAAACTTGAGCCTAAGGTCAAAAGGCCAAGAGCACATGGAAAACAAAGCAACTGGATGGAGAAGGGGGGGAAGTGTAAACAGGGGAAGAGGCTTTTTTTTCCTATTTTATTTTGAGGCTGTAAACTGTTCCTTCCTTTTTACTTTGAGGAAGTTTAAATATGCTGGCTTAAATGTAATTATGCAAAGGATTTAAGAAATGCTAGATTTATCCTGAAATTAAGTCAGCCAGCCTAGCCCCCTGTCAGACAAGAGACGCCAATCGAGCACTTATGACAAATGGCTGTCAGGCCTTTGTATATGACCTCCAAAAGGAGATATTTCATTGATGATGCATGAGAATATGAACCCAAGGTCTCTGACATCTGTTCAAGATAAAATTTTAAAATTATTAACCATCTGTTTTGGAGGGCAAGGAAGGCAAGAGGTGAGCTGGTAATTAAGATTCCTTGTTGAGACACATGTAAGATATATTACTACTTATTTGTCATTTATAGATGTAACAATATATAGCTCTTTGTGTTCCATATAAGGACAGGAGGATATGGGTGTATCTTTTAGAATTGGATATAGCAATCAGCCAATAGGAAATTCAACCAGGCTGATTGAACAGAGGCAGCCACAGGAGGAGCAAAGGGGGCTGGATTAAGGAAATATAAGTGCTGGCCATAATGGCAGGAGGCCAGGCCAGAGCTTGGTAACCATTTACCACTGTGCCTCTCATTTATTTGTCTGACAAATAAATTATTATTTTAATTTCTCTGTTGCTGCGTTGAATATTTCATTCCAGCTAAGCGTTAACCACAAGCAGGGTGCTACAATAAGGCACATAGCTATGATCTGTACTTGCCTCCAAGATATAGGCCAGAATGAACTTAAGACTGGACGTTGATCTTTGTGTGCTTAACATATCGGTTAAAAACAGAAATAGTCGCAAAATGACCACTGTAGGATGCCTGAGTGTTTACCGTTGCTGCGGGTGGCATAGACAATCACAAAATGGCGGCCCTTGGTGATGCGTTTGATAGTTCCACAATTTGCTGCCATGACAGTCATTTCCCTGAAGGCAAATTGGTGAGGATGTGTGTGAAGTAAATTACCTGAGAAACGGAATATATTACAAAGCTACAGTCATTTTCAGTCTGCTCATCACAATCACAATTTTAATGTCTGTTTGTTCTAAGTGTTTTAAAAGTGATGTTTTTATAGGGGGGGAGCTATGTTTTCTGGAGTGTTATTATTTATCCCCCCCCCCGACGTTGGCTTTAAGTTTGTTTAAAGTTTCAAATTACACACACACACACACACACACACACACACACACACACCTTTGTCTGCTCCTTAAGATTTTATGGCATTAAACGTCTCTCCTAGGTTGTGATGGCTCAGGCCTAGCAGGAAAGTGTTTGCTCTGACTCCGCAGATGAAAGTTTATTTGTATATTTATGAACATATGTATATACCACTGTTCATATATTTTTAAGGAACATCAGGGCCGTTTACAACAATTATAGGTAACATCATACAATAAAACCATGAGAAAATGGTTAAAACAGAAATGAGCCTATTGTGTTGGGAAGATGTATTCTAAATTTCGTACCTAAATCTGACAGAAAACAAATGTTTTCAGTCGAAATAGAAGGTGCCTGCTGAATCTCTGTTGGCAGAGTTTCCCACAGTACTGGGTTGATGATGCAAAAGGCTCGCTCTCCTATTGCTGCCAAATACCCATCACCAACTTGGGGAATGACTCCTGACACTGCTGATGACAGTCTCAGGGACCAAACCATTTTATAAGCTTTCAGGCAGTCCTTGAAGTACTCTAGACCAACATCATTCAGGACTTTGTAGATTAAAACAAGGACCTTGAACCTGATTCACATTGGCAGCCAGTGCAGTTGTTTTAACAGGGGTATCACATGTTCTTGGGCAGATGCTCCCATCTGCGATGTGGCCTCCACATTCTGCGCAAGCTGGAGCTTCTGAATTAGGCCTGAGGGCAGCTCCACACTGAGCTCATTGCAGTAATGCAGCCTCAAGACTACCAGTGCATAGACAACAGTGGTCAGGCTAGATTTGTCCAGGAACAGCTGGTGTATGAGATGGAGCTGGTAGCAGGCACTCCCAGCCACAGAGAGCACTATGGCCTCTAATGACAAAGACATATCCAAGAGTACCTGTAAGCTACACACTTCAGAAGGAGAGCAACCCTATCCCAAACAAGGAACTTGCCTATCTCCCGAATAAGGGAGCCACTCACTCAGTAAGAGCAGCTCGAAAGGGAAACACTTGATGAGATGGACAAATGGGAGCATATATTATGACCTGTCACCATTCCTTCAGGAATAGCAGGGAAGAAAACATGCCTGCCCCTGTGTGCCATCTTGGGGTAGAATAGTGGGGAATGGCTGTAAAGCTGAAATGGGTTTTAAGGCAGGCTGCACTTTAGTGGTAGAGTACAATGTTTGTATGAGGGAAAGGTCCTAAGTTCGCCCTCTGTGTCTGCAGGTAGGGGTCAGATGAGACTCCCGTTTGAAAATCTGGAGAGTTGATACTAGTCCAAGTAAGACAATACTTGTAAGAAATGATAAAATTGCCTTTTCTCTCAAGGCTGCAGCTGCTGAAAACCTCAGGCACAATATTGCTTTCATTCACATAAAGATACAGGTAAAGGTAAAAAGTAAGGGACTCCTGGATGGTTAAGTCAGGTCAAAGACGACTATGGGGTTGCGGCGCTCATCTCGCTTTCACACTGAGGGAGCCGGCATTTGTCCACAGGCAGGTTTCCAGGTCATGTGGCCAGCATGAGAAGACCACTTCTGGCAAGACAGGACACTGTGACGGAAGCCAGATTGTACGGAAATGTCATTTACCTTCCCACAGCAGTGGTTCCTATTTATCTACTTGCACTGACATGCTTTCAAAAGACTAGGTTGGCAGGAGTTGGGACAGAGCAATGGGAGTTCACCCTGTTGTGGGGATTCGAACCACCAGCCTTATGATCGGCAAGCCCACGACGCCACCCACGTCCCTATGATAAAGATACAAGGCTACAGTTACTAGGCAGCCTCAGACATAAATTTTGCTTTGTGTTTTAGCAACGGGAGCGGGTTCTGTGTCTCTGTGTCTGTATGTGTGTCTCTGTGTTTGTATGTGTGGAGAAAGAAAGAGGTCAGTTACAATGGACTCTTCCCTCCCCATCCCACTGAGTTCATATTCTGTTGCAACAGAGGGATCAGGTTTGGGACTGGCTTCTAAGAGGGTGGCTGCTGTTCTGGAGAGTGGGAAATTCAAGGAGAAGGAAAGCTCTCATTTTGCTCTTTATTTCATTGGGGGGGGGATCTTGTGAAAATATACCAGCATTTTTCTGTTTGGGATCTTGCTTAATATACAGCACCCACCCTGCCGGAATATCTCCACGGCCTGGTCTAAATACTGAAGAGAATGTTGGCTTTTTCATGTTTTTGCGTGGCATAGTTCTTATGCTAGCAAAGTTTTGACAAAGCGTGTTCTCACTAAAGGAGAGCACGTGTTGCGGATGGGTCAGACAAAGCACCCTGTAGTAATTAGGTGGATTGGTTTAAGGGGCCTACTTTTGGCTGGAGTTGGTGTTGCTGGGACAAGTTTGATGTTGCAATTTTGGGGGAGGGGTCAGAGGTTATTTAAGGAAGGTCCACAGCAGAGTACTTTCTCTTTCGCTGTGGACATCGGATCTAGCTGGACACAGTGAAGGACTGGTTGTATTAATAATCCAATTTATTCTCTCTTATCCTTTTCTTCTCACCCCCCCTTTTTTTTGTTTTAATCTCTTCCTTATTAATAATCATTTCCTTATCATCCTTAATTTAGTTTGCCTGGCTGCATTCCCCCTTGGCAGGGCTTTTGGGGGCTGGGGGGGGGGTTTGGGGCGACCCTAACCGCCCACGGCCTGGTCCGCGGCTGAGGCGCTGGTCCCCGGCCTTATCCCTGGCACCTGGGCTCCCCTTCTGGGTTGGGCAGCTGGGCAAAACGTTTAATTTTATGATTTGATTTGTTCCTCAATTATTTGTTTTGAACACGGGCGCCGCGGCTCTTGCCTCGCTCGTCTCGGCCCTCCCCGCGGTGCGCTCCGGCGCGCTCTGTTTGGAAGGAGACGCCGGGGGAGCACCCCGGGCGGCCGCGCTGCCGGCTTGGCTTCGGGCCTTGCTTCGGCCCGGGGAGGCTTGGGGCTGCTGGGCCTTTCCCCTCCCTTTCATCCTTACACCGGGGGAGGGGGCGGCCGGCGCTTGCCTGACCCCTTGCCGCCGCCGGCGGTCGCTGCTTCGCGCTCCGGCGCGCGCGCCGTGGCCTAGCCAGCCTCGGGCGGCGGAGGCGCTGCGGCGGAGCCGCTGGTTGTCTGAGCGCCTGGTTTTGGCCTGCAGGCCTTCTGTGCTGAGCCGGGTTAGGGGATCGTGAGCAGGCAGTTTGGCGGGAGCGCCATTTTCTTTCTGCCTCATTTTGCGGTTGGTTGCCCCCAGTGGCCGAAGGTGGAAGTGCAGCCTGAATTGGGTTTGCTTGCAGGCTGCGCCACCTGGTGGTGGATTGTAGGTTTACACTCCACTGATAGTGTTTTAACTTTGGTTCATTTGGCTGGTGGCAATTTTGGGTGTTTTACGTTTATTCTCCACCCCTTACCCTGCCCTGTGGGAAGATTCTCCCTGTATCTGTGGCTTGCCTTTCCCAATAGGGAGAGAGACCCCATTAGGGGCTTTCTTTCACAAAAAGGTTTCCTCCATTTTGCTTGTTGAAATTGTGGGGCTAGTCAGGGCTGTTCCCAGCTTAGCTGGAATCTCTTTCGTTTATAGTACCCCGAAGGTTGGCTTTATGTTTAGTGTGTGCAGCGCTGTTGGCCAAATTTTAAGCTAGCCTTGGGTGGGAGCACTAATTTGAGTTCTTTTAACATTGCTATGAGACTAAGATTCTCAAGAGCTGAAGCAGGGAGGCCTATTCGGCCTGCACATAACTTCCAAGCCTGAGTCTGCTACAGGTAGCAGTTAATGGTTAAGTCTCTGACACGTGATTCATTCTCTCTATGTATCTGCTTCCAGGCCCAGTTGCTGCTAATGTATATCTGAGGCAGACAGAGGGCCCCAGAGGCTCCCTGTCCCTCCAAGGACTATGAGCACTCTGTATATGCTCTTGAACTATGCTGTTTCGGAACAAGTTTATTTTCTTTAAGTTTGTTTTGCTCTGATAGTGGCAACTGCCATTGTGGCTTAGTGGCTAAGTGCAGGACTAGGACCTGGGAGACAGGGTTCATATACCCCTCTTAGCCATTGTTATAACAAAACAAAACAAACTGCTCCTTTTGAGCTATTCTGTTGCTGGGTAGTTCGGCCCATTTGTGATAAAAGAACTTTGGGTTTCTTGAAGGGGTGCTTCCCTCTAAAAGGGCAAGCAGGGGTACCTGGACAAGCTGTGGGCTACCTCAACTTTGCTATTTCACTGGAAACATTCATGCCTGGCCTAGCAGGTGACCCTAGGGCTTTGCCATAGAATTCGATGGCCTGGAAGCATTTCCGGCCTGAATAGTGTCCCCATGTGGTCCATGAAGCATTGGTTTCACTGGGTCAGCGCATAGTGCCGGTAATGCCTAGGTTGCAGGATTGGTCCCTGTATGGGACAGCTGCATGCTCCCCCATTGCTCTACCTGGACACTTAGGTCCTTTTGGTGGTTACCTCACTGCGAGGGATGTAACGGGTGCCACATTTGCAATATGCAACTGGGAGAAAGCACCTTTGCGTGCCCGCATTGCAGTTTGCTCTGTGCGTTGCAGAGCACGGCGCTGCACGGGCTGCAATTGCATTGCATTGCAAGGAGATTTGCAGTTGCATTGCACGGAGGGTGTGTAGTTGCATTGCACGGAGTGTGTTGTTGCATTGCACGGAGGGTGTTGTTGCATTGCACGGAGGGTGTTGTTGCATTGCACGGAGGGTGTTGTTGCATTGCACGGAGTGTGTAGTTGCATTGCACAGAGTGTGTGTACATTGCATGGAGGGTGTAGTTGCATTGCACAGAGTGTGTTTTTTTTGCATTGCACGGAGTGTGTGTGCATTGCATGGAGTATGTAGTTGCATTGAACGGAGGGTGTGTGCAGGGCATGGAGCGTGTAGTTGCATTGCATGGAGTGTAGTTGCATTGCATGAAGGGTGTGTGCATTGCAGGGAGTGTGTTTTGCATTGAACGGAGTGTGTAGTTGCATTGCACAGAGGGTTTGTGTGTGCATTGCACAGAGTGTGTAGTTGCATTGCACGGAGGGTTTGTGTGTGCATTGCACAGAGTGTGTAGTTGCACTGCACAGAGCGTGTTTTTGCATTGCACGGAGTATGTAGTTGCATTGCATGGAGAGTGTGTGCACCGCACGGAGTGTGTTTTGCATTGCACAGAGTGTGTGTCTGAAAAGGAAGCTGGCTTGGCGGCAGATTGGTTGGGACTCCTTCAGGGGTTCTGGCCAGCATCGGCCCTGTAAATTCACATATCATGATGGCAGCACAAGATGCCCCCTGCCTAAGCGGGGGCGGGAAGTTGGCAAGCAATAGCTCAATATCTTTTGCCCATATTCCCATTTTATTTAGGGATCCAGTTGGATATTGTTGCTAAAACATGCCACTTGCATATGGAGAAGCTGTCTGCCTTGAAGGAAGTTATTTTGTAATACTTCCTCTGTAGCAAGTGATGCTTCATCAGATCCGATCTTGCTGGGTCACTTAATTAATCTTCCCACTAGGCCAGGCTGCCTGCAGCCTGAGGTCCCCTTACCTTTGTGTACGCCTACCAAGCGTGGTGAAGGCAGATATCAGGTGATGGTAGCAATTCCTGACCTGAATGTATGCAATAGTAGTTCGCCATGGCAGGATGCCTTGAACCTGCACAGGGATTTTCAGGTTCAGGCTGGTGCTGCTGGATCGTTGCCCTTTGGTTTTTATTTCAAGGGCGGCTGGTGAGCAAAGCTATGGCCTCAAGCCCAGTGTGGTGAGGCAATCATGTGACATAACTTTTCTTGATGCCTGATGCCTCTGGGCAGCCCCCGAGTTCACCTGAGCCTCCGGCCGCCACGCCTAGGGGCCGTAGAGGCACTAGGAGTACTGCCAGGAGAAGGGCGTCTGCTGGGGGGCGGGCAGCCCGCGCCACTGGTGCGCCACCTTCTCTAGTTACAAAGGCGGCTTCTGGTCATTCACTGGTTGTCTCTTCTCAGCCTATCTTAAATACAGGTCAGCAAGGTGACACCTCCGAGTCTTCGGTGGAGGACAGCCTGCTTCCCCCTCCGAAAGCTTCTTCCGGGGGTCGCCGCCGCCGAAGGAAATCCAGGAAGCGTGCCAAGAAGGGTCGGAGGGACACTTCATCCTCCCTTTCGGATGGAGCGGTTCAGATCCCTGGCGCCAGAGGCTCGAGAACGTCTGGAATTTTTCCCGGATCACCTCTGGAACCTTGGCAGCACTTAGTTTTACAGGGAGTAGCTGCATCTGTTGCCCCCTCCACTTTGCGGTCTTATGAGAAGGCTTGGTGTGATTTTTTAAAGTTCATTGGGCAGCCGGAGTTGGGAGGTGTGGGTAATCCCCACTCTACTTAAATCCTTAAATAAGAGACACGGGGGAATGATTAATGGACTTCAATGTCTGTACACTAATGCGCAAAGCATGGGAAATAAACAAGATGAGCTTGAGCTCTTGGTACAGCAAACTAAATATGACATAATAGGCATCACTGAAACCTGGTGGGATAAGTCCCACGATTGGAATGTAATAATGGGGGGATACAATCTATTTCAGAGAAACAGACCAGACAAGAAAGGAGGAGGAGTGGCGTTATATGTCAGGGATGTGTATACCTGTGAAGAGATCCAAGATTTAGATCCTCAAAGCCAAAGTGAGAGCATTTGGGTCAAAATTAAGGGAGAGAAGAATAACAGAGACCTCATTGTGGGAGTTTACTATAGATCCCCAAGCCAAACGGAGGACATAGATGATGCCTTCCTGGAACAGATGGCCAAGCATGCAAAAGGAAGGGAGATAGTAGTAATGGGGGACTTCAATTACCCAGATATTTGTTGGACGTCAAACTCAGCCAAGAGCATAAGGTCAAACAGATTCCTCACTGGCCTTGCAGACAACTTCATTGTCCAGAAAGTGGGAGAAGCAACAAGAGGAACAGCCATTTTAGATCTGGTCCTAACCAATGTTGATGACCTGGTTAGTGGGGTAGAAGTGGAAGGATCATTAGGCGCGAGTGATCATGCTCTTCTGAAGTTTACTATACAGCGGAAAGGAGAAGCCAAGCATACTAGCACTCAATTTCTTGACTTTAAGAAAGCCGACTTCATAAAACCTAGGGAAGTGCTGGGTGAGATCCCATGGACAACAATACTAAAAGGAAAGGGAGTTCATGATGGCTGGGAGTTTGTTAAGAGGGAGATACTAAAAGCACAACGTCAGGCAATACCAATGAGACAGAAACATGGAAGGTGCCTAAAGAAGCCAGGGTGGCTATCTAAAGAACTTTTAACTGAATTAAGATTAAAAAAGGATGTGTACAAAAAATGGAAAAGGGGGGAAACCACCAAAGAGGAATTCAAACAAATAGCCAGCACGTGTAGACACAAAGTCAGAAAAGCTAAAGCACAGAATGAACTCAGGCTTGCTAGAGAGGTTAAAAGCAACAAAAAAGGCTTTTATGGGTATGTTCGTAGCAAAAGGAAGAACAAAGAAACAATGGGGTCACTCAGAGGAGAAGATGGTGAAATGCAAACAGGGGACACAGAAAGGGCTGAACTACTCAATGCCTTCTTTGCCTCAGTCTTCTCCGATAAAGAAAACAATGCCCGACCTGAAGAATTTGGAGCAAATGATTCAGCAAAGGAAACACAGCCCAGAATAACTAAGGAGATAGTACAAGAATATTTGGCTAGTTTAGATGTATTCAAGTCTCCAGGGCCAGATGAACTGCATCCAAGAGTATTAAAAGAACTGGCAGATGTGATCTCAGAACCACTGGCAGTCATCTTTGAGAATTCCTGGAGAACAGGCGAAGTCCCGGCAGACTGGAGGAGGGCAAATGTTGTCCCTATTTTCAAAAAGGGGAAAAGAGAGGACCCAAATAATTACCGTCCAGTCAGTCTGACATCAATACCAGGGAAGATTCTGGAGCAGATCATTAAGCAAACAGTCTGTGAGCACCTAGAAAGGAATGCTGTGATCACCAATAGTCAGCATGGATTTCTGAAAAATAAGTCATGTCAGACTAACCTGATCTCGTTTTTTGACAGAATTACAAGCCTGGTAGATGAAGGGAACGCAGTGGATGTAGCCTACCTTGATTTCAGCAAGGCATTTGACAAGGTGCCCCATGATATTCCTGTAAAGAAGCTGGTAAAATGCGGTCTTGACTATGCTACCACTCAGTGGATTTGTAACTGGCTGGCTGACCGAACCCAAAGGGTGCTCATCAATGGTTCCTCTTCATCCTGGAAAAGAGTGACTAGTGGGGTGCCACAGGGTTCTGTCTTGGGCCCGGTCTTATTCAACATCTTTATCAACGACTTGGATGATGGACTCAAGGGCATCCTGATCAAATTTGCAGATGACACCAAACTGGGAGGGGTGGCTAACACCCCAGAGGACAGGATCACACTTCAAAACGACCTTGACAGATTAGAGAACTGGGCAAAAATAAACAAGATGAATTTTAACAGGGAGAAATGTAAAGTATTGCACTTGGGCAAAAAAAATGAGAGGCACAAATACAAGATGGGTGACACCTGGCTTGAGAGCAGTACATGTGAAAAGGATCTAGGAGTCTTGGTTGACCACAAACTTGACATGAGCCAACAGTGTGACGCGGCAGCTAAAAAAGCCAATGCAATTCTGGGCTGCATCAATAGGAGTATAGCATCTAGATCAAGGGAAGTAATAGTGCCACTGTATTCTGCTCTGGTCAGACCACACCTGGAGTACTGTGTCCAGTTCTGGGCACCACAATTCAAGAAGGACACTGACAAACTGGAACGTGTCCAGAGGAGGGCAACCAAAATGGTCAAAGGCCTGGAAACGATGCCTTATGAGGAACGGCTAAGGGAGCTGGGCATGTTTAGCCTGCAGAAGAGGAGGTTAAGGGGTGATATGATAGCCATGTTCAAATATATAAAAGGATGTCACATAGAGGAGGGAGAAAGGTTGTTTTTTGCTGCTCCGGAGAAGCGGACACGGAGCAATGGATCCAAACTACAAGAAAGAGGATTCCACCTAAACATTAGGAAGAACTTCCTGACAGTAAGAGCTGTTCGACAGTGGAATTTGCTGCCAAGGAGTGTGGTGGAGTCTCCTACTTTGGAGGTCTTTAAGCAGAGGCTTGACAACCATATGTCAGGAGTGCTCTGATCTGCTTGGCAGGGGGTTGGACTCGATGGCCCTTGTGGTCTCTTCCAACTCTATGATTCTATGATTCTATGATTCTACTTCTCAGGTGCTCCAGTATCTGGCGCACCTGTTCCAAAAGCGTCGGGCAAACAGGACGCTCAGACTGCATTCTGCAGCAATATCCTTCTTTAGTAAGGCATTCTTTAACAAGGACCCATGTGGGAAATTTGTGGTGAGAAAGGCACTTGAGGGCTGGGGCCGGCTTCATCCCTCCAGGCCTATTCCCCGGCGGCCCATTACATTTCACCTGTTGTCTCGGATGCGTGGTAAACTGAGGAGCATCTGTTGGTCCAGGTTTGAGGCCTGGCTGTTCTCTGCAGCCTTTTCTTTAGCCTTCTCCGGGGCCCTGAGAGTGGGCGAAGTGGTGCTTGAACCTAACCGGGGTGGTGGTTCTAGGGGTCTATTACTAGAGGACGTGAGTCTGTCTCCGTCTGAGGTGCAAGTCAACATCAGGAGCTCAAAAAGCTGATCAGCAGGGTAGGGGAGCGGTGATTTGGCTCCCTGCCACTGGAGAGAAGGGCCCTTGTCCGGTCAAGGACCTCCAGAGGGATTTAGCCTTGCGTCCACCAGGCATGGGCCCCTTGTTTGTTCACAAGAATGGGCACCCGTTGGCTCGTCACCAGTTCTCAAAAGTGCTCCGCAAGGCCATCGCGGCATGCGGCCTAGCTGCCGCTGAGTTTGCACCTCATTCCTTCAGGATTGGGGCCGCGACGACGACCGCTCATTGGGGTTTATCGGCAAGAAGGATAAAAGACCTGGGTCGTTGGAGGTCGGACGCATACAAGGGTTATGTACGTAAATGATGCAATTTCGTGTGCTTACGTATCTGTTTTACCCTAGGTCAAGCCCCTACACGTATCTGGATTGTGGGGCACAGTATTGTGCACTGGGCAGCTCGCAGAGCTCGACAGTCTGGCTTGGGTGACGATCTTGGCTTTCCGCAGGAAGTGAAAGTGTCCTGGATCGCCAGAAGGGGAATGCTGTGGAAGGAACTTCTGCCGCTTATCCAGAGGCGTGTTCTTTTGGAGGGCCCTCCTACGGCGATTGTCATTCAGCTTGGGGAGAATGATTTGGTGTCACATTCTTGTTTTGTTCTGCGTGTTATGATATTGGAAGATGTGAAGGATTTGGCGGCCATGGTGCCGCCAACGAAAATAATTTGGTCAAAATTACTTCAACGCCGTAAGTGGAGGGGTAGCCCTTATGTGGAAGCCACCGAGCGGTCCAGGAAACGGATTAAGGCTGCAGTGAGCAAGTTGGTGGCTGATTTGGGCGGGTTTGTGATTCCACACCCGTTGATTAGGTTCAAAGCCACTGAATTGTTTATGATGGATGGGGTTCATCTGTCGTCTGTTGGGAATGATGTGTGGTTGAGTTCAGTGGTGGATAAGTTGAGGGTGTGTTTGAGGATGTGAGTGGTTGGCGGCGAGCGTAAGGGGCTCGATTGGCGGTTAGGCATTGGTTTAAATTGGTTGGTGGAGGGGTATGGATTGGCTGTGCCTGCCCCTCCAATGAGGTTGCTGCATGGGAATTCCGTTAAAGGAATTCAGGGGCTTACCATCCATTCGTCCAAACCCCTGGAATCGGGCTTGGGCCGTGTAAGTCCCTAGGAGCATGCGGGGAGAAGCTGAGGGTCTGTGCCGCAGCTCCGCCTATCCCTGAACTTGTTCCTCCACACTGACTTCCGCTGGAATCCGGGAGCCAGTGCTATCCCCAAGGCGGGAGGGACAGCTAGTCGTAACCAATGCCTAAGCAACCACTCACAATTTGTATGCAATAAAGTTGTGGCCAAAATTATGCCAAAAACCTTAAACAAAAAATTCATGTGTGATGTGTGAGTTATTGGGGTTAAGGGTGTTTTGGGGACCTCAGCACGCAAAGCGTGTTCTCACTGAAGGAGAGCACGTGTTGCGGATGGGTCAGACAAAGCACCCTGTAGTAATTAGGTGGATTGGTTTAAGGGGCCTACTTTTGGCTGGAGTTGGTGTTGCTGGGGCAAGTTTGATGTTGCAATTTTGGGGGAGGGGTCAGAGGTTATTTAAGGAAGGTCCACAGCAGATTACTTTCTCTTTCGCTGTGGACATCGGATCTCCCGCCCGCCCTCCCTTGTTGGGCTTGCGCTTTGACCTTGCTTTGCCTGTCATGGGGTCGTTCGCCTTGGTGCGGGGGCCCAGTAGGAATTTACCATTTGGCTGATTAGTGCGTGCCTCTTGGGTTTTGCCTACTGCTTAGCAATACGTCACAACTTGTAAGGTTGGCGGTTAGGCATTGGTTTAAATTGGTTGGTGGAGGGGTATGGATTGGCTGTGCCTGCCCCTCCAATGAGGTTGCTGCATGGGAATTCCGTTAAAGGAATTCAGGGGCTTACCATCCATTTGTCCAAACCCCTGGAATCGGGCTTGGGCCGTGTAAGTCCCTAGGAGCATGCGGGGAGAAGCTGAGGGTCTGTGCCGCAGCTCCGCCTATCCCTGAACTTGTTCCTCCACACTGGCTTCCGCTGGAATCCGGGAGCCAGTGCTGTCCCCAAGGCGGGAGGGACAGCTAGTCGTAACCAATGCCTAAGCAACCACTCACAATTTGTATGCAATAAAGTTGTGGCCAAAATTATGCCAAAACCTTAAACAAAAAATTCATGTGTGATGTGTGAGTTATTGGGGTTAAGGGTGTTTTGGGGACCTCAGCACGCAAAGAGCACATCTCCTGCAAATAAAAGTTGTATACTTCCTTGTACTTTCAGTGATTGTATAGAAATCTTTTACTTTTTTGTGTTTTAACTATTGTTTAAGTGTAGTATTATGCAGCCAGCTGTTTACTGGTAACACTCCACCACAGGCTAGGCACTCCCAATTTAATTAACTTTTTAATCAGAGTAATTGGTTGTTTCTTTATTTAAAAAATGATAAAATCCTGACCTGTACTGGTATTTATAACCTCTGTTCTTCACATTTAAGATGGTATGTGAGCTTTAAAAGAGCAAAGGGCTTGTTAACAACAAAAAAACATGATGTTTCTAGATTCGTAATGCTTTCGCTCTTGGCAATGTCAATAAAAAACAACTCATTCTGAATTTTTTTAATGGCTTCCATTATCTTTCACATGTTGTTGTTTAGTCATTTAGTCATGTCTGACTCTTCGTGACGCCATGGAACAGAGCATGCCAGGCACTCCTGTCTTCTACTGCCTCCCGCAGTTTGGTCAAACTCATGCAGTGAACAGCTGGCTTCGCAAATGGTGTAAACAGGAACGGTTTGGATTCTTAGATCACGGACTGCAGTTTCTTGAAGATGGGCTTCTGGCAAGCGATGGGCTGCACCTCACAACGGTTGGGAGAAATGTTTTTGCCAAAAATCTCAGAAACCTCATCAGGAGGGCTTTAAACTGACTAATGTGGGGGAGGGAGACAGTGCTCCTGAAGGTAGGAGTCTATCAATTGATGAAGATGATCATCCAAATGTCATAGACCAAATGGAGCAAACAGCATGCAGACCTAGTGGTGGGAGGAAAAAATCCTTAAATAAGAGACATGGGGGAATGATTAATGGACTTCAATGTCTGTACACTAATGTGCAAAGCATGGGAAATAAACAAGATGAGCTTGAGCTCTTGGTACAGCAAACTAAATATGACATAATAGGCATCACTGAAACCTGGTGGGATAAGTCCCACAATTGGAATGTAATAATGGAGGGATACAATCTATTTCAGAGAAACAGACCAGACAAGAAAGGAGGAGGAGTGGCGTTATATGTCAGGGATGTGTATACCTGTGAAGAGATCCAAGATTTAGAACCTCAAAGCCAAAGTGAGAGCATTTGGGTCAAAATTATGGGAGAAAAGAATAACAGTGACCTCATTGTGGGAGCATACTATAGATCCCCAAGCCAAACGGAGGACATAGATGATGCCTTCCTGGAACAGATGGCCAAGCATGCAAAAGGAAGGGAGATAGTAGTAATGGGAGACTTCAATTACCCGGATATTTGTTGGATGTCAAACTCAGCCAAGAGCATAAGGTCAAACAGATTCCTCACTGGCCTTGCAGACAACTTCATTGTCCAGAAAGTGGGAGAAGCAACAAGAGGAACAGCCATTTTAGATCTGGTCCTAACCAATGTTGATGACCTGGTTAGTGGGGTAGAAGTGGAAGGATCATTAGGTGCGAGTGATCATGCTCTTCTGAAGTTTACTGTACAAAGGAAAGGAGCAGCCAAGCATACTAGGACTCAATTTCTTGACTTTAAGAAAGCAGACTTCATAAAACTTAGGGAAGTGCTGGGTGAGATCCCATGGACAGTAATACTAAAAGGAAAGGGAGTTCATGATGGCTGGGAGTTTGTTAAGAGGGAGATAGTAAAAGCACAACTTCAGGCAATACCAATGAGACGGAAACATGGAAGGTGCCTAAAGAAGCCAGGGTGGCTATTAAAAGAACTTTTAACTGAGTTAAGATTAAAAAAGGATGTGTACAAAAAATGGAAAACGGGGGAACCACCAAAGAGGAATTCAAACAAATAGCCAGCACATGTAGACACAAAGTCAGAAAAGCTAAAGCACAGAATGAACTCAGGGTTGCTAGAGAGCTTAAAAGCAACAAAAAATGCTTTTATGAGTATGTTCGTAGCAAAAGGAAGAACAAAGAAACAGTGGGGTCACTCAGAGGAGAAGATGGTGAAATGCAAACAGGGGACACAGAAAGGGCTGAACTCCTCAATGCCTTCTTTGCCTCAGTCTTCTCCGATAAAGAAAACAATGTCCGACCTGAAGAATTTGGAGCAAATAATTCAGCAGAGGAAACAAAGCCCAGAATAACTAAGGAGATAGTACAAGAATACTTGGCTAGTTTAGATGTATTCAAGTCTCCAGGGCCAGACGAACTGCATCCAAGAGTATTAAAAGAACTGGCAGATGTGATCTCAGAACCACTGGCAGTCATCTTTGAGAATTCCTGGAGAACAGGCGAAGTCCCGGCAGACTGGAGGAGGGCAAATGTTGTCCCTATTTTCAAAAAAGGGAAAAGAGAGGACCCAAATAATTACTGCCCAGTCAGTCTGACATCAATACCAGGGAAGATTCTGGAGCAGATCATTAAGCAAACAGTCTGTGAGCACCTAGAAAGGAATGCTGTGATGACCAATAGTCAGCATGGATTTCTGAAAAATAAGTCATGTCAGACTAACCTGATCTCGTTTTTTGACAGAATTACAAGCCTGGTAGATGAAGGGAACGCAGTGGATGTAGCCTACCTTGATTTCAGCAAGGCATTTGACAAGATGCCCCATGATATTCTTGTAAAGAAGCTGGTAAAGAGTGGTCTTGACTATGCTACCACTCAGTGGATTTGTAACTGGCTGACTGACCGAACCCAAAGGGTGCTCATCAATGGTTCCTCTTCATCCTGGAGAAGAGTGACTAGTGGGGTGCCACAGGGTTCTGTCTTGGGCCCGGTCTTATTCAACATCTTTATCAACGACTTGGATGATGGACTCAAGGGCATCCTGATCAAATTTGCAGATGACACCAAACTGGGAGGGGTGGCTAACACCCCAGAGGTCAGGATCACACGTCAAAACGACCTTGACAGATTAGAGAACTGGGCCAAAACAAACAAGATGAACTTTAACAGGGAGAAATGTAAAGTATTGCACTTGGGCAAAAAAAATGAGAGGCACAAATACAAGATGGGGGACACCTGGCTTCAGAGCAGTACATGAGAAAAGGATCTAGGAGTCTTGGTTGACCACAAACTTGGCATGAGCCAACCGTGTGACGCGGCAGCTAAAAAAGCCAATGCAATTCTGGGCTGCATCAATAGGAGTATAGCATCTAGATCAAGGGAAGTAATAGTGCCACTGTATTCTGCTCTGGTCAGACCTCACCTGGAGTACTGTGTCCAGTTCTGGGCACCACAGTTTAAGAAGGACACTGACAAACTGGAACGTGTCCAGAGGAGGGCAACCAAAATGGTCAAAGGTCTGGAAACGATGCCTTATGAGGAACGGCTAAGGGAGCTGGGCATGTTTAGCCTGGAGAAGAGGAGGTTAAGGGGTGATATGATAGCCATGTTCAAATCTATAAAAGGATGTCATATAGAGGAGGGAGAAAGGTTGTTTTCTGCTGCTCCAGAGAAGCGGACACGGAGCAATGGATCCAAACTACAAGAAAGAAGATTCCACCTAAACATTAGGAAGAACTTCCTGACAGTAAGAGCTGTTTGACAGTGGAATTTGCTGCCAAGGAGTGTGGTGGAGTCTCCTACTTTGGAGGTCTTTAAGCAGAGGCTTGACAACCATATGTCAGGAGTGCTCTGCTGGTGTTTCCTGCTTGGCAGGGGGTTGGACTCGATGGCCCTTGTGGTCTATTCCAACTCTATGATTCTATGCTGGTAGCTTCGAGAACACTGTCCAACCATCTCGTCCTCTTTCATCCCCTTCTCCTTGTGTCCTCAATCTTTCCCAACATCAAGTTCTTTTCCAGGGAGTCTTCTCTTCTCATGAGGTGGCCAAAGTATTGGAGCCTCAGCTTCACAATCTATCCTTCCAGTGAGCACTCAAGAGCTGTTATTGAAGAATTAGATGTTGGCTTCATCTAATACTAAGGCCTTGCAATCATGACACTTACTCAAGACAGTCTTGCTCAGCCTGGTGCAACGCAGGTATTTTGGGTGGCAGCTCCCATCATTCTTGACTCTTGGCAATACTGGTTGGAGTTGATGGAAGCTGGAGTCCACAAACACCTGGAAGCCCCCAAATTAGGATAGATGAACATGCAAGATTCTTTTTTTCTGGTCATAAGAACCAGGCAGAGGGCCTTCTCGGCAGTAGTGCCCGCCCTATGGAATGCCCTCCCATCAGTTGTCAAGGAAATGAACAACTATCTGACTTTTAGAAGTCCTGTATTGGGAAGTTTTTGATGTTTTATTATGTTTTACTTTGTTTTGGAAGTCGCCCAGAATGTCTGAGTAAACCAGCCAGCCAGATGAGTGGGGTATAAATAATAAATTCTCCTCCTCCTCCTCCTCCTCCTATTTTTGTCTACATTTCCCTGTAATCTATGAATTTTTGGAACACATTATTTGGTTCAATGGAAGCATCAAATGTCCCAAATAAGCAATCTAATACTATTATCCTATGAAAATCTGGAGGCTAGAGACAGATAAAAATGTATTTAATGTATTTTTGACCTTCTGTTGTAAGCTGCCCAGAGTGGCTGGGGAAACTCAGCCAGATAGGTGGAGTAGAAATTAATAATAATAATAATAATAATAATAATAATAATAATAATAGTTACTTCAGATTCCCACAAGGGATTCTCTCCATAATGAGCAAGACTTATTCAGGGAATGTGATAAGCCTCAATGTTGCTTCACCTTGGGAACCATGAGTTTGTGTATGTGATCACTTCCGGAAGCAGAACGAGTTAGGCACCTGTGGGGAAATGACTGTGTTACCACACAGAATTACACAGCAGATCCTAAGTTCACAGAAGGAAATGGCGAGAAAACTATATATAAAAAAGGGGGGGTTCAGGTTCAGTCCCCAGTGTCTCTCCAGGTAGGAAAATCTGGACACTTATTACCAGTCAAAGTAGACAATACCAAAATAGACAGAAGAAAGCTCTGTTTTTGGATATGTATAAGGAAGAGCCATATGTTCATATGTTGCCTCATTTCTAGGCCCTGTCTAGGTAAATTTGGAACTATAGGAGAACATATAGTTTCAAGGTTACAGAGTCATAGAATCACAGATTTATAGAGTCAAGAGTCATCTAGTCCAAGCCTTTGCAATGTAGGAATCTCTCACCCAATGTGGGGCTCAAACCCACGGCCCCAAGATTAAAGGGTTACATCCAAGGACTAAGTGTCTGTTGACCCAGCTGGTTTTGCTCTGCCGGCCCCTTCCTCCTGACATATTATCCTTTTGAGCCATTAGCGTAGCTGATTTTATGTTGAATTGCCTTTCTCTTCTGTCCATTAAAAACCATGCATTTCATCATCTAGACTCTTGAAGTCTTGTCTGCCTGTTTTGAAGAAGGTAGTTTGTGGGGGAGATCTTTCTGAGCACATCTATGTGTGGGGTGTGTGTGTAAAGAAGTCAAATTGATGCAAAAATGCAGAGGACCAGACTGAAGACTGGAAAAATGAGGAACCGATATAGAAAGATTTGCCTGACCCTCAGCAGATGGCAGCTGCAGTCTCAAACATTTTGAAGGTATCATGAAAAATCTATAACAATAACAATAACAATAACAATAACAATAATAATAATAATAATAATAATAATAATAATAATAATAATAAGCTATTTTTAAGACTTCTGACATGGGTTGCCATGTGCCTTGACTTTCCTGGATATTCCAGCGATTTTCAGCTAGACACTGCTTCTGGCTGCTGTATTCTGGCCATGTCCAGGGAATTCTGAATGTAGGGCAACCCTATAGCTGCTACAGAGAATGCCAGGTATCTTAGAAGTAAAAAGCTAAGAGCAGTTTATATGGGAACTGAATAAATTTGGACATATTTGCCTGACCCTCAGCAGATAGCAGCTGTAGTCTCAAACATCATGCAAAATCTCAAATAATAACAAGAATAAAATGACGAGGTATGGTAGAAGTAAACAACTATGAGCAGTTTATATGGGAACTAAAGAAATTCGGACAGATCTAGGAGGGGGTCTTTGAATTTATTTATTGCATAAAATTCATATACTGCTTGATTGTAGAAAACCTCAAAGCAGCCAATTCTCGTGTGACTCCATTACCTGAAGGTAGAGAAGCAAAACATATTCTCAGCTCCTTGTAACTGAAAACAGAGGGAGCAAGGACAATGACATAAATGTATTTACTGTTCTCAATGTCATGCGACATGAATGGGCGACATGATGCCTGACTTCCCTGTCGCAGGCTAGGCATGAGAAGCAGGTTCAATATCCTAACTCAGCCATGTGGTTAACTGGGCAATATTTGAGCTACATTTACTCAAAAGCAGATGGTGGCAGCAGTCATGAAAAGATGCCTGCTTCTTGGGAGAAAAGCAATGACAAACCTAGACAGCATCTTAAAAAGCAGAGACATCACATTGCCGACAAAGGTCTGTATAGTTAAAGCTGTGGTTTTCCCAGTAGTGATGTATGGAAGTGAGAGCTGGACCATAAAGAAGGCTGATTGCCGAAGAATTGATGCTTTTGAATTATGGTGCTGGAGGAGACTCATGAGAGTCCCATGGACTGCAAGAAGTCCAAACCTATCTATTCTGAAGGAAATCAGCCCTGAGTGCTCACTGGAAGGACAGATTGTGAAGCTGAGGCTCCAATACTTTGGCCACCTCATGAGAAGAGAAGACTCCCTGGAAAAGACACTGATGTTGGGTAAGACTGAGCGCACAAAGAGAAGGGGACGACAGAGGATGAGATGGTTGGTCAGTGTTCTTGAAGCTACAAACATGAGCTTGACCAAACTGCGGGAGGCAATGGAAGACAGGAGTGACTGGCATGCTCTGGTCTATGGAGTCACGAAGAGTCAGACATGACTAAATGACTAAACAACAACAACAATAGCCCAACACCCTGTGGCCAAGTTGAATTATGTGCTTCAGGACTTGATTTAAGGCCCTGCCCATAGATGGCAATCTGTAAACATCCCATGAGGAAGTCACTACTAATAGACCATGACATTCAGGATAAGGTCTGAGAGATAAGGTGTTCTTTTCAATGTCTGCATATATATGTGTTTGTGTATTCAAGCATGTTGTTCCTGATCAGTTGAAGGCATTTTGGGAGGAAGCCCATTTACTAGATTTTTACCCATTTGGAATAAAATGGATTTCGCCTACAGAGGTTCAGAAGGAGGCTGCAAGTATTATAGATAAAGAGATCCCCCAAAAATCTAAGAGAGGTATTCTTGTATGCAACCGCAGTGGCTCGTATACTTGTGGCCAAGGGATGGATAGATCATGAGGCTCCAAAAATAACAGATTGGCAAATCAAATTACAAGAATTGGTGGAGACGGCTCAATTGACTAGTAAACTCAGAGGAAACTCAAAGCAAAAATTTGCGGGAAAATGGGATGGTTATAGAAGATATGTTCAAAAATACAATAATAGTTTTGACTCTGTGCTAGCATTCGAGTGATAAAGGAACTAAAAAGAGGTGGATAACAATTAAGGATTTATTATGTTTTCAGAATGTATTAGAAAAAATATATAGAAAGGTTTATTGTTTTGTGTACATTCAAATGTAAGATAAAATATATGCAAAGGGACTTGACAGGAAGTCAAAGTTGAAGAAAAGATTTTGGAAGATAAAAGGGGGGCATATTTACTTTCATTATTATCATTTTGTGTGGGGGGGGTGTCTGCACATATGTGTGTTGTTGTATGCAATGTTTGGGAGGAAATAAGATGGTAAATAATAAATAACAAACTAAATATCGATGTATGTAATTTTTATTTCTTAATTATATTTAGTGGTAGTATGGCTGTATTGTTTTTTGTAACATAAAATCATTCAATAAAAATTATTTTTTTAAAAAGTGCCTCTCTGTCCTTTAACTTTCAAAAAAAGTTAACCTTTGCACTGGGAAGGCAAGTAAGACAATTCCAGAAGGTTGAACATTGAAAATCTGCTCTGACTTCAAAAATATTTGATAAATCATCATAGAACAAATGCTGGAGAAAAAGAATATGTGCTGCTAAGACAGGGATGGCCAGCCTGCAACATTTCAGATGTTGTGGGAATCCCAGAAGTGTTCAGTGAAGAGCTTTGCAAGCAACCAGTCAGCTCATTGTCCAGTGCTTGGGATAGTCTGCACCGGGAGCTGTGCATATTTTATCTACAAAGAAAAACGGCACCAGTTTTTAAAGGAGCATCTTTATTATTATTTTTCTTGCTGAAGGCAATTGTTTGGATTCAAAGCATTATGGGAAGTGCTGTAAATGCATACTGTTTTCTCTGCAGAAGGGGGGACATTCCAATTTTAGAAGTAGTTGTGTTTGCCTCCATAAATTCTTCACTGTTAAGAGTGTTTTGCTTCCATTTCAGAAGGTCTACCTCTAACGGTCTGATTGTTGATTAAAGTGAGCCTCACTGAAGTTCTACTCTCAGACACAATCAGCAGATTGGACCTGAAAATACATATTCAGAGTCTGCTCTGATGGTGATCTCCTTTGATTTTGACAAGTGTTCATCATGTGACATCATTATGACACCCGGTCATGGACAGGTGTGCATTGTGCCTACCTGTCAAGGTTGCTCCATCAGGTGGGGGCAGATTAGGATCTGGGGAGCAGGCCCCCCTGTGGGTTACAGTGTAGATTCTTAATCATTTATCTTGCTAAACTCTGAGCCGTTCTCTTTATCCACATGGTAATTTTCTCGTAAGTGGCAGTTGATGCACATTATTAACTGTGTCTAAAAACTCTGGGTCATTCCGTTTCTAAGAAGTTGTTCGTGATCTTATGACGAGAATCGCCCTTGTCGTTAGATCCATAAATGATATATACTTTCTAAATATAATGTGCCTAATAACTATCTTTATCCAAAAATTTAGTTTCCTTAGGTCATTAGCAATATTTCGCTCAGCCTCTTCATCCATAGAGGTGACAGTTTCAGGTTCATTCATCATTGACTTGAAGACAGCTACCAGGCGACGTGTTGATGGCAATAGATAATTAGTTAGGTGTGGCTTATCGGGATATAAAGTTTCTTGTAGATATTCCAAGTATGCTCTAAACTCCAAAAGTCCACTTGCAAGATTTCTTAAACATGTTTCCTTATCAAATCTACGCGGGAAGCAGGGTTCTTTTACCGCGCTGGCTTCTGGAAGGATGAAATCTTTGAAACGAAACAAGTCCCAGTTCATGTCGCATGTGCCTAGTTCCTTACACATATCTTTAAACAGCCACACGGTTTTTAATTTGATCCAAACAGCCAGGTTGAAGAATTGTGGATCGCTGATTAATACTTCTGCATAAGCAGGTCCTGCCCTAGCCAAGAGCATGAGAATAGTGCAAATACTGCATCTAAGTAGAACACTCATTGTCTTCCCTTCAGGCTTCTCTCTCTCTCTCTCTCTCTCTCTCTCTCTCTCTCTCTCTCTCTCTCAACTTTGTAGACTGAGATCTTGATTGGCTGGATGTGGCAATTCCTTATGAGGCAATGATTTCAGTATGCACTCTTCAAGGACACCTGATATAAATCACATTGATAAAAATGTAACCGTGAGTAAAGAGCAGGATAAAAACAGCAACTATAACAGTTGCTATAGTATATATTTTTAATAGTATATATTTATACTATTAAATATATACTATATATTAATAGTATATATTATACTATAGTATAATATATACTATATATTATAATAGTATATATTATAGTATTTAATAGTATATATATTTATATATATATATTTAATATATATATATAGTATATATTTGCTTTCGTAGATTTTCACGGGTACAGGAATGCAGGTTTTGGTGTCTTCGGGTGTCTTCCCGTGTAAGAGTCGGGGTGTCTGGGCGACGTTTCGACGAGGTCTCACTCGTCATCTTCAGGCTGGTGCTTTCGGCTTCTTGTTACTGGAACAGAGCTCTGTTCCAGTAACAAGAAGCCGAAAGCACCAGCCTGAAGATGACGAGTGAGACCTCGTCGAAACGTCGCCCAGACACCCCGACTCTTACACGGGAAGACACCCGAAGACACCAAAACCTGCATAGTATATATTTACATATATATATTTAATATATATTAGGGACAATAAAAAAGGACATTGCCTGATTATCAAAACACCAACAAAGTTCATGCCACACAAGAGTCCAATGCAACTGTGGAAGCGAAAGGATTACTACCTACAGTTCCTGAAGCTCAATGTCCCAGAATGTATACAGAGCAAGACAAAGTCCCCTGTGATATTCCTGTAGAGAAGTTGGTAGATGTGAGCTAGATGAGATAACTGTTGGGTAGATTTGTAGCTAGCTGATCAAACCCAAACAGTGCTCATTAATGGTTCCTCATCACCCTGGAAAAAAGTGACAAGTGGAGGGCTGCAGGGTTCTGTCCTGGGCCCATTGTTGTGCATTGTTGTGATTTGGATGAAGGAATTTAGGGGACGAGAATCAAATTTGTTGATGACACCAAACCAAGAGGTGTACCTAATGCCGCAAAAGGCAAAATTGAGATTTCATATGACCGTAACAGATCGGAAAACTGGGCCCACGCTAACAACATGACTTTCAGTAGGGACAAATGTAAGGTTCTGTAATTAGGCAGGAAGAACCAGCTGCTCAAATAAAAGATGGGGGACACCTGGCTTACTAGCAGTAAATGTGAAAAGGATCTAGGGGTCTTAGCATACCGTAAGCTTAACATGGGTCAACTGTGTGATGCAGCAGCTTTTCTCGGCTGCATCTACAGAAATATAGTGTCCAGATCAAGGGAAGTAATAGTAGTATTCCCTTATGTCTTGGTCAGACCAAACCTGAAGTACAAAGTCCAGTTCTGGGCACCACAATTCAAGAAGGACACTGACAAACTGGAACGTGTCCAGAGGAGGGCAACCAAAGTGGTCAAAGGCCTGGAAACGATGCCTTATGAGGAACGGCTAAGGGAGCTGGGCATGTTTAGCCTGGAGAAGAGGAGGTTAAGGGGTGATATGATAGCCATGTTCAAATATATAAAAGGATGTCACATAGAGGAGGGAGAAAGGTTGTTTTCTGCTGCTCCAGAGAAGCGGACACGGAGCAATGGATCCAAACTACAAGAAAGAAGATTCCACCTAAACATTAGGAAGAACTTCCTGACAGTAAGAGCTATTTGACAGTGGAATTTGCTGCCAAGGAGTGTGGTGGAGTCTCCTTCTTTGGAGGTCTTTAAGCAGAGGCTTGACAACCATATGTCAGGAGTGCTCTGATGGTGTTTCCTGCTTGGCAGGGGGTTGGACTCGATGACCCTTGTGGTCTCTTCCAACTCTATGATTCTATGATTCTATGATTCTATGATTCTATTATTATTGGCTATCTTTCATAGGTATAAAAGTTAAACAACCAATATTATCTTGGAGCTTTTTGCTCAGAAGTCCCTGGTGGGCAACAATTGTGCTTAGGTTTAGCTAATTGCTATGCCACTGATTTTTCTACTAAGTTCTTGTTTGGTAAGACTTGGTAAAACTGTTAGTAACTAGACATATTTCACACTAAGCTCAGAAAGTCATTCCTCGTATCAGAACAGTTTTGTGTATCTGATTCTAGTTAAAATATACAGTTTGTGGAATACCCCTGCCTTCAGAGGCGGTTTTAAAGTAACACAACCAATTCAGCCCTTCTGGGTGCCAGCGTCCCCTGAGGGGGGGAGGCTGCAATCATGATGTAGAACAGTGTGTGATAGGTGGGGGAGAGACCAAATTTTAGCATTGCACAGGGCACTGAAATTTGAGGGCCTAAGTTCCCCTACTGCTCCCTTTTAGCTGTTCTTGTGCTAATGAGGCATCTGATGAAGACCTGCATTTTTAAAATGAGCTTAAAAATGTATATTTATAAATGTTTGTATCTCTCATTCTCTCATGCCAGGCATAAAGCAGCTGGCAGCTGTTCAAGGGCCCCACTGATTTATTGCAGGAGACGAGTATTTCAGGGTTGTAAAAGGAAATTACAGGCTAGTAGCAAAAGGTCACACTGACCATACAAATTACAGAATACAATCAAGCTGCAAAAACACAATTAAGAATTATTGTGCCTCCCATTAGGACTCAAGCCACATCTTCATAAGGTTAAAAGGGGCAAAAGCTAATAGAAGCAGCTGGCTGGGAAAACCGAAGAGGCTTCTCTCTGAAGTTGATTCTGGAAACTACTGTTTTTATTAAATTCCTTTTCTTTGAAAAGGCCTTTTCTTCTAAAAATCTATATATGTTATGTATGAAATATATTGGCTTAAATGTAATTATGCAAAGGATTTAGAAAGTAAGAAATGTTAGATTCTTATGTTAGATTTTTATTTCATAGATGGTGTGTGAGAAGGTGAACCCAAGATCTCTGTTTAAGATAAAATTAGAACAATTAGCCATCTGTTTTGCAGTGAACAGGGCAATAGGGCAATAGGGCAAAGATAATCTGATAATTAAGGTGCCTGGTCGAGGTAAATGTAAGATATATGGCTACTTGTTTGCCATTTATAGATAGAAGGAAATATAGCTCTTTGTCTACACTTTAAGTTCCAAAATTTAGCTTCACTGATGATCCTTGTATTGTGCAATGGGAGAAAAACCTCTCCCTATCCATTTCTGACCCATTGTATCTTACGAGTGCACATAGTGTGCAGCAAAGCACATAATATTAACACTGCAAGACCAATGAAGCTGAATTCAGTTCACTCAAAGCACTGGGACAACCAGCAACAAAGGATTCGGTATGATACCCATCTCTTCCTCCTCCTCTCTAAAAGGCTCTAGCAAGAAAGAGAAAAAGAAGAGGCTTGGGCAGAAGTCCTTTTCCCCTGCAAGGGAAACAATTCTTTCCTTGCAACTAATACAACCTGAGAGAGCATACTCACAATCCCCAAGTGGAAGACAAATACGTTTCAGGTGGTCATAATAGGTGTCTTCACCTTCACAAAGAGGAGATTGCAACCCTCTGTGGAGTTTCCTTTTTATATGCTACTTCATGCATTTAACTGTAGTATTTCATCCTACACACACACCTCCATTCTTCTTTTAACTGAATCCAGCTTTAATAATTTCAGGAACATTCCACTCCTGTGGGTTGTTCCTTGCCTTGTTGTTCCTTGTCACACCTCACTTCTTTGATAGCCTCTATCTCCCACCAATGTACCAGATCGTAGATACCATCCTCTTTCAACTTTATTTACCGTAAATTATCAGCTCTCATTAATTAGGTTTGATTTAAATTCTACTCTCACACCCACAACCAGCTTTCTATCTATATTTGGTACAGACAGATGTCCCCCACCCACCCACCCAAGGTGGTGCAGCTTTCAAAAATGGAAGCTTATGTCTGACCAAGAACAGAAGACATACCAGGGGCAGTGGGAAGCATGGATCAAAGATTCAGAATTAGGGTAGGTGATAAGGCACATAGCTATGATCTGTACTTGCCTCCAAGATATAGGCCAGAATGAACTTAAGACTGGACGTTGATCTTTGTGTGCTTAACATATCGGTTAAAAACAGAAATAGTCGCAAAATGACCACTGTAGGATGCCTGAGTGTTTACCGTTGCTGCGGGTGGCATAGACAATCACAAAATGGCGGCCCTTGGTGATGCGTTTGATAGTTCCACAATTTGCTGCCATGACAGTCATTTCCCTGAAGGCAAATTGGTGAGGATGTGTGTGAAGTAAATTACCTGAGAAACGGAATATATTACAAAGCTACAGTCATTTTCAGTCTGCTCATCACAATCACGATTTTAATGTCTGTTTGTTCTAAGTGTTTTAAAAGTGATGTTTTTATAGGAGGGGAGCTATGTTTTCTGGAGTGTTATTATTTATTCCCCCCCCCGACGTTGGCTTTAAGTTTTTTTAAAGTTTCAAATTACACACACACACACACACACACACCTTTGTCTGCTCCTTAAGATTTTATGGCATTAAATGTCTCTCCTAGGTTGTGATGGCTCAGGCCTAGCAGGAAAGTGTTTGCTCTGACTCCGCAGATGAAAGTTTATTTGTATATTTATGAACATATGTATATACCACTGTTCATATATTTTTAAGGAACATCAGGGCCGTTTACAACAATTATAGGTAACATCATACAATAAAACCATGAGAAAATGGTTAAAACAGAAATGAGCCTATTGTGTTGGGAAGATGTATTCTAAATTTCGTACCTAAATCTGACAGAAAACAAATGTTTTCAGTCGAAATAGAAGGTGCCTGCTGAATCTCTGTTGGCAGAGTTTCCCACAGTACTGGGTTGATGATGCAAAAGGCTCGTTCTCCTATTGCTGCCAAATACCCATCACCAACTTGGGGAATGACTCCTGACACTGCTGATGACAGTCTCAGGGACCAAACCATTTTATAAGCTTTCAGGCAGTCCTTGAAGTACTCTAGACCAACATCATTCAGGACTTTGTAGATTAAAACAAGGACCTTGAACCTGATTCACATTGGCAGCCAGTGCAGTTGTTTTAACAGGGGTATCACATGTTCTTGGGCAGATGCTCCCATCTGCGATGTGGCCTCCACATTCTGCGCAAGCTGGAGCTTCTGAATTAGGCCTGAGGGCAGCTCCACACTGAGCTCATTGCAGTAATGCAGCCTCAAGACTACCAGTGCATAGACAACAGTGGTCAGGCTAGATTTGTCCAGGAACAGCTGGTGTATGAGATGGAGCTGGTAGCAGGCACTCCCAGCCACAGAGAGCACTATGGCCTCTAATGACAAAGACATATCCAAGAGTACCTGTAAGCTACACACTTCAGAAGGAGAGCAACCCTATCCCAAACAAGGAACTTGCCTATCTCCCGAATAAGGGAGCCACTCACTCAGTAAGAGCAGCTCGAAAGGGAAACACTTGATGAGATGGACAAATGGGAGCATATATTATGACCTGTCACCATTCCTTCAGGAATTGCAGGGAAGAAAACATGCCTGCCCCTGTGTGCCATCTTGGGGTAGAATAGTGGGGTTGGCTGTAAAGCTGAAATGGGTTTTAAGGCAGGCTGCACTTTAGTGGTAGAGTACAATGTTTGTATGAGGGAAAGGTCCTAAGTTCGCCCTCTGTGTCTGCAGGTAGGGGTCAGATGAGACTCCCGTTTGAAAATCTGGAGAGTTGATACTAGTCCAAGTAAGACAATACTTGTAAGAAATGATAAAATTGCCTTTTCTCTCAAGGCTGCAGCTGCTGAAAACCTCAGGCACAATATTGCTTTCATTCACATAAAGATACAGGTAAAGGTAAAAAGTAAGGGACTCCTGGACGGTTAAGTCAGGTCACAGACGACTATGGGGTTGCGGCGCTCATCTCGTTTTCACACTGAGGGAGCCGGCATTTGTCCACAGGCAGGTTTCCAGGTCATGTAGCCAGCATGAGAAGACCACTTCTGGCAAGACAGGACACTGTGACGGAAGCCAGATTGTACGGAAATGCCATTTACCTTCCCACCGCAGTGGTTCCTATTTATCTACTTGCACTGACATGCTTTCAAAAGACTAGGTTGGCAGGAGTTGGGACAGAGCAATGGGAGTTCACCCTGTTGTGGGGATTCGAACCACCAGCCTTATGATCGGCAAGCCCACGACGCCACCCACGTCCCTATGATAAAGATACAAGGCTACAGTTACTAGGCAGCCTCAGACATAAATTTTGCTTTGTGTTTTAGCAACGGGAGCGGGTTCTGTGTCTCTGTGTCTGTATGTGTGTCTCTGTGTTTGTATGTGTGGAGAAAGAAAGAGGTCAGTTACAATGGACTCTTCCCTCCCCATCCCACTGAGTTCATATTCTGTTGCAACAGAGGGATCAGGTTTGGGACTGGCTTCTAAGAGGGTGGCTGTTGTGGTTCTGGAGAGTGGGAAATTCAAGGAGAAGGAAAGCTCTCATTTTGCTCTTTATTTCATTGGGGGGGGGATCTTGTGAAAATATACCAGCATTTTTCTGTTTGGGATCTTGCTTAATATACAGCACCCACCCTGCCGGAATATCTCCACGGCCTGGTCTAAATACTGAAGAGAATGTTGGCTTTTTCATGTTTTTGCGTGGCATAGTTCTTATGCTAGCAAAGTTTTGACAGAGAGCACATCTCCTGCAAATAAAAGTTGTATACTTCCTTGTACTTTCAGTGATTGTATAGAAATCTTTTACTTTTTTGTGTTTTAACTATTGTTTAAGTGTAGTATTATGCAGCCAGCTGTTTACTGGTAACAGTCCACCACAGGCTAGGCACTCCCAATTTAATTAACTTTTTAATCAGAGTAATTGGTTGTTTCTTTATTAAAACATTGATAAAATCCTGACCTGTACTGGTATTTATAACCTCTGTTCTTCACATTTAAGATGGTATGTGAGCTTTAAAAGAGCAAAGGGCTTGTTAACAACAAGAAAACATGATGTTTCTAGATTCGTAATGCTTTCGCTCTTGGCAATGTCGATAAAAATCAACTCATTCTGAATTTTTTTAATGGCTTCCATTATCTTTCACATGTTGTTGTTTAGTCGTTTAGTCATGCCAAAAATCTCAGAAACCTCATCAGGAGGGCTTTAAACTGACTAATGTGGGGGAGGGAGACAGTGCTCCTGAAGGTAGGAGTCTATCAATTGATGAAGATGATCATCCAAATGTCATAGACCAAATGGAGCAAACAGCATGCAGACCTAGTGGTGGGAGGAAAAAATCCTTAAATAAGAGACATGGGGGAATGATTAATGGACTTCAATGTCTGTACACTAATGCGCAAAGCATGGGAAATAAACAAGATGAGCTTGAGCTCTTGGTACAGCAAACTAAATATGACATAATAGGCATCACTGAAACCTGGTGGGATAAGTCCCACAATTGGAATGTAATAATGGAGGGATACAATCTATTTCAGAGAAACAGACCAGACAAGAAAGGAGGAGGAGTGGCGTTATATGTCAGGGATGTGTATACGTGTGAAGAGATCCAAGATTTAGAACCTCAAAGCCAGAGTGAGAGCATTTGGGTCAAAATTATGGGAGAAAAGAATAACAGTGACCTCATTGTGGGAGTTTACTATAGATCCCCAAGCCAAACGGAGGACATAGATGATGCCTTCCTGGAACAGATGGCCAAGCATGCAAAAGGAAGGGAGATAGTAGTAATGGGGGACTTCAATTACCCGGATATTTGTTGGATGTCAAACTCAGCCAAGAGCATAAGGTCAAACAGATTCCTCACTGGCCTTGCAGACAACTTCATTGTCCAGAAAGTGGGAGAAGCAACAAGAGGAACAGCCATTTTAGATCTGGTCCTAACCAATGTTGATGACCTGGTTAGTGGGGTAGAAGTGGAAGGATCATTAGGCGTGAGTGATCATGCTCTTCTGAAGTTTACTGTACAAAGGAAAGGAGCAGCCAAGCATACTAGGACTCAATTTCTTGACTTTAAGAAAGCAGACTTCATAAAACTTAGGGAAGTGCTGGGTGAGATCCCATGGACAGTAATACTAAAAGGAAAGGGAGTTCATGATGGCTGGGAGTTTGTTAAGAGGGGATAGTAAAAGCACAACTTCAGGCAATACCAATGAGACAGAAACATGGAAGGTGCCTAAAGAAGCCAGGGTGGCTATTAAGAGAACTTTTAACTGAGTTAAGATTAAAAAAGGATGTGTACAAAAAATGGAAAACGGGGGAACCACCAAAGAGGAATTCAAACAAATAGCCAGCACATGTAGACACAAAGTCAGAAAAGCTAAAGCACAGAATGAACTCAGGGTTGCTAGAGAGCTTAAAAGCAACAAAAAATGCTTTTATGGGTATGTCCGTAGCAAAAGGAAGAACAAAGAAACAGTGGGGTCACTCAGAGGAGAAGATGGTGAAATGCAAACAGGGGACACAGAAAGGGCTGAACTCCTCAATGCCTTCTTTGCCTCAGTCTTCTCCGATAAAGAAAACAATGCCCGACCTGAAGAATTTGGAGCAAATGATTCAGCCAAGGAAACACAGCCCAGAATAACTAAGGAGATAGTACAAGAATACTTGGCTAGTTTAGATGTATTCAAGTCTCCAGGGCCAGACGAACTGCATCCAAGAGTATTAAAAGAACTGGCAGATGTGATCTCAGAACCACTGGCAGTCATCTTTGAGAATTCCTGGAGAACAGGCGAAGTCCTGGCAGACTGGAGGAGGGCAAATGTTGTCCTATTTTCAAAAAGGGGAAAAGAGAGGACCCAAATAATTACTGCCCAGTCAGTCTGACATCAATACCAGGGAAGATTCTGGAGCAGATCATTAAGCAAACAGTCTGTGAGCACCTAGAAAGGAATGCTGTGATGACCAATAGTCAGCATGGATTTCTGAAAAATAAGTCATGTCAGACTAACCTGATCTCGTTTTTTGACAGAATTACAAGCCTGGTAGATGAAGGGAACGCAGTGGATGTAGCCTACCTTGTTTTCAGCAAGGCATTTGACAAGGTGCCCCATGATATTCTTGTAAAGAAGCTGGTAAAATGTGGTCTTGACTATGCTACCACTCAGTGGATTTGTAACTGGCTGACTGACCGAACCCAAAGGGTGCTCATCAATGGTTCCTCTTCATCCTGGAGAAGAGTGACTAGTGGGGTGCCACAGGGTTCTGTCTTGGGCCCGGTCTTATTCAACATCTTTATCAACGACTTGGATGATGGACTCAAGGGCATCCTGATCAAATTTGCAGATGACACCAAACTGGGAGGGGTGGCTAACACCCCAGAGGACAGGATCACACTTCAAAACGACCTTGACAGATTAGAGAACTGGGCAAAAACAAACAAGATGAATTTTAACAGGGAGAAATGTAAAGTATTGCACTTGGGCAAAAAAAATGAGAGGCACAAATACAAGATGGGGGACACCTGGCTTCAGAGCAGTACATGAGAAAAGGATCTAGGAGTCTTGGTTGACCACAAACTTGACATGAGCCAACAGTGTGACGCGACAGCTAAAAAAGCCAATGCAATTCTGGGCTGCATCAATAGGAGTATAGCATCTAGATCAAGGGAAGTAATAGTGCCACTGTATTCTGCTCAGGTCAGACCTCACCTGGAGTACTGTGCAGCGGCGTAGCGTGAGTTCTCAGCACCCGGGGCAACGCAAGTAATTTGCGCCCCCTAACCCGGGGCAAGGCAAGTAATTTGCGCCCCCCCTAACCCGCGAGTTGCCGCTGGCGCTCCCGCCCAAACGACGCCGCTTGCCCGGAGGAGGAGGGGGGCAGAGAGGCGAGGAAAATGCAACTGCGCAGCAGCTGCAGCAGCACCGGCGGAGGCGGGGCTGTGAAGAGGGGCTGCCTGGCGCATCCTCCGCGGCGAGCGCTGAGAGCCGCTGCCTGCCGAGCGCCTTCAGTCCGGACGCGCGCACAGCTCGGCGGTTCCGCGAGACATGCGGCTCCGCTACAGCCTGCGCCTGAGGCTCTTCGGCGACTCCTGAGGCAGCGAGCGCGCCCCCCCCAGATGTTGCGCCTGGTGCGGCCGGCACCCTGGCACCCCCCACGCTACGCCACTGGTACTGTGTCCAGTTCTGGGCACCACAGTTTCAGAAGGACACTGACAAACTGGAACGTGTCCAGAGAAGGGCAACCAAAATGGTCAAAGGTCTGGAAACGATGCCTTATGAGGAACGGCTAAGGGAGCTGGGCATGTTTAGCCTGGAGAAGAGGAGGTTAAGGGGTGATATGATAGCCATGTTCAAATATATAAAAGGATGTCATATAGAGGAGGGAGAAAGGTTGTTTTCTGCTGCTCCAGAGAAGTGGACACGGAGCAATGGATCCAAACTACAAGAAAGAAGATTCCACCTAAACATTAGGAAGAACTTCCTGACAGTAAGAGCTGTTTGACAGTGGAATTTGCTGCCAAGGAGTGTGGTGGAGTCTCCTACTTTGGAGGTCTTTAAGCAGAGGCTTGACAACCATATGTCAGGAGTGCTCTGCTGGTGTTTCCTGCTTGGCAGGGGGTTGGACTCAATGGCCCTTGTGGTCTATTCCAACTCTATGATTCTATGCTGGTAGCTTCGAGAACACTGTCCAACCATCTCGTCCTCTTTCATCCCCTTCTCCTTGTGCCCTCAATCTTTCCCAACATCAAGTTCTTTTCCAGGGAGTCTTCTCTTCTCATGAGGTGGCCAAAGTATTGGAGCCTCAGCTTCACAATCTATCGTTCCAGTGAGGACTCAAGAGCTGTTATTGAAGAATTAGATGTTGGCTTCATCTATTACTAAGGCCTTGCAATCATGACACCTTACTCAAGGCAGTCCTCCTCAGCCTGGTGCAACGCAGGTATTTTGGATGGCAGCTCCCATCATTCTTGACTCTTGGCAATACTGGTTGGAGTTGATGGAACCTGGAGTCCACAAACACCTGGAAGCCCCCAAATTAGGATAGATGAACATGCAAGATTCTTTTTTTCTGGTCATAAGAACCAGGCAGAGGGCCTTCTCGGCAGTAGTGCATGCCCTATGGAATGCCCTACCATCAGTTGTCAAGGAAATGAACAACTATCTGACTTTTAGAAGTCCTGTATTGGGAAGTTTTTGATGTTTTATTATGTTTTACTTTGTTTTGGAAGTCGCCCAGAATGTCTGAGTAAACCAGCCAGCCAGATGAGTGGGGTATAAATAATAAATTCTCCTCCTCCTCCTCCTCCTCCTCCTCCTCCTCCTCCTCCTCCTCCTATTTTTGTCTACATTTCCCTGTAATCTATGAATTTTTGGAACACATTATTTGGTTCAATGGAAGCATCAAATGTCCCAAATAAGCAATCTAACACTATTATCCTATGAAAATCTGGAGGCTAGAGACAGATAAAAATGTATTTAATGTATTTTTGACCTTCTGTTGTAAGCTGCCCAGAGTGGCTGGGGAAACTCAGCCAGATAGGTGGAGTAGAAATTAATAATAATAATAATAATAATAATAATAATAATAATAGTTACTTCAGATTCCCACAAGGGATTCTCTCCATAATGAGCAAGACTTATTCAGGGAATGTGATAAGCCTCAATGTTGCTTCACCTTGGGAACCATGAGTTTGTGTATGTGATCACTTCCGGAAGCAGAACGAGTTAGGCACCTGTGGGGAAATGACTGTGTTACCACACAGAATTACACAGCAGATCCTAAGTTCACAGAAGGAAATGGCGAGAAAACTATATATAAAAAAGGGGGGGTTCAGGTTCAGTCCCCAGTGTCTCTCCAGGTAGGAAAAGCTGGACAGTTATTACCAGTCAAAGTAGACAATACCAAAATAGACAGAAGAAAGCATTGTTTTGAGATATGTATAAGGAAGAGCCATATGTTCATATGTTGCCTCATTTCCAGGCCCTGTCTAGGAAAATTTGGAACTATAGGAGAATATATAGTTTCAAGGTTACAGAATAATAGAATCACAGATTTATAGAGTAAAGAGTCATCTAGTCCAACCCTTTGCAATGTAGGAATCTCTCACCCAATGTGAGGCTCAAACCCACGGCCCCAAGATTAAAGGGTTACATCCAAGGACTAAGTGTCTGTTGACCCAGCTGGTTTTGCTCTGCCGGCCCCTTCCTCCTGACACATTATCCTTTTGAGCCATTAGAAGAGCTGATTTTATGTTGAATTGTCTTTCTCTTCTGTCCATTAAAAACCATGCATTTCATCATCTAGACTCTTGAAGTCTTGTCTGCCTGTTTTGAAGAAGGTAGTTTGTGGGGGAGATCTTTCTGAGCACATCTGTGTGTGGGGTGTGTGTGTAAAGAAGTCAAATTGATGCAAAAATGCAGAGGACCAGACTGAAGACTGGAAAAACGAGGAACCGATATAGACAGATTTGCCTGACCCTCAGCAGATGGCAGCTGCAGTCTCAAACATTTTGAAGGTATCATGAAAAATATCTAATAATAATAATAATAATAATAATCTATTTTTAAGACTTCTGACATGGGTTGCCATGTGCCTTGATTTTCCTGGATATTCCAGTGATTTTCAGCCAGACAATGCTTCCGGCTGCTGTATTCTGGCCATGTCCAGGGAATTCTGAATGTAGGGCTACCCTATAGCTGCTACAGAGAATGCCAGGCATCTTAGAAGTAAAAAGCTAAGAGCAGTTTATATGGGAACTGAATAAATTTGGACATATTTGCCTGACCCTCAGCAGATAGCAGCTGTAGTCTCAAACATTTTGAAGGTATCATGCAAAATCTCAAATAATAACAAGAATAAAATGATGAGGTATGGTAGAAGTAAACAACTAAGAGCAGTTTATATGGGAACTAAATAAATTCGGACAGATCTAGGAGGGGGTCTTTGAATTTATTTATTGTATAAAATTCATATACTGCTTGATTGTAGAAAACCTCAAAGCAGCCAACTGTCGTGCGACTCCATTACCTGAAGGTAGAGAAGCAAAACATATTCTCAGCTCCTCGTTACTGAAAACAGAGGGAGCAAGGACAATGACATAAATGTATTTACTGTTCTCAATGTCATGCGACATGAATGGGCGACATGATGCCTGACTTCCCTGTCGCAAGCTAGGCATGAGAAGCAGGTTCAAAATCCTAACTCAGCCATGTGGTTAACTGGGCAATATTTGAGCTACATTTACTCAAAAGCAGATGGTGGCAGCAGTCATGAAAAGATGCCTGCTTCTTGGGAGAAAAGCAATGACAAACCTAGACAGCATCTTAAAAAGCATAGACATCACATTGCCGACAAAGGTCTGTATAGTTAAAGCTGTGATGTATGGAAGTGAGAGCTGGGCCATAAAGAAGGCTGATTGCCAAAGAATTGATGCTTTTGAATTATGGTGCTGGAGGAGACTCATGAGAGTCCCATAGACTGCAAGAAGTCCAAACCTATCTATTCTGAAGGAAATCAGCCCTGAGTGCTCACTGGAAGGACAGATCCTGAAGCTGAAGCTCCAATACTTTGGCCACCTCATGAGAAGAGAAGACTCCCTGGAAAAGACCCTGATGTTGGGTAAGACTGAGCGCACAAACAGAAGGGGACGACAGAGGATGAGATGGTTGGTCATTGTTCTTGAAGCTACAAACATGAGTTTGACCAAACTGCGGGAGGCAATGGAAGACAGGAGTGCCTGGTGTGCTCTGGTCCATGGGGTCACGAAGAGTCAGACATGACTAAAGGACTAAACAACAACAACAGCCCAACACCCTGTGGCCAAGTTGAATTATGTGCTTCAGGACTTGATTTAAGGCCCTGCCCATAGATGGCAATCTGTAAACATCCCATGAGGAAGTCAATACTAATAGACCATGACATTCAGGATAAGGTCTGAGAGATAAGGTGTTCTTTTCAATGTCTGCATATATATGTGTTTGTGTGTGTGTTTGTGTATTCAAGCATGTTGTTCCTGATCAGTTGAAGGCATTTTGGGAGGAAGCCCATTTACTAGATTTTTACCCATTTGGAATAAAACCCATTTGGCCTAAAGAGGTTCAGAAGGAGGCTGCAAGGGCTGGTGCTCTGGGGCCCAAAGGTGAGGCACACCTGTAGACACGGTCTGAGGGGCCACTAGCCACCAAAGAGCCTCCATCTTCCCAGCATTCAAGTACAGTTTATTCACTCTCATGTAGCCCTCTGTTGCATTCAGACACAAATTGAGAGCCTTCACAGCTCCTCCTGGTTCAAGTGCTGCGGAGAATTAGAACTGTGTGTCATCAGCTTACTGGTAAGGGCAGCTAATGCTGTGGGAGATGGAATCAGAATTCAGAATGACCATATCAGATTTTAGAACAAAAAAATCCAAGCTAAAAAAATGAATTTCACTAGGGACCAATGTAAGGTTCTGCACTTAGGCAGGAAGAACCAGGTGCACACATATAAGATGGGGGACATCTGGCTTGTTAGCAGTAGATGTAAAAAGGATCTAGGGGTCTTGGTGGACCACAAGCTTAGCATGACTCAACAGATTGATGCAGCAGCAGAAAAGGCCAATGCTATTCCAGGCTGCATCAATGCAATACAATTTGTTGTTGTTTAGTCATGTCTGACTCTTCGTGACCCCATGGACCAGTGCACGCCAGGCACTCCTGTCTTCCACTGGCTCCCACAATTTGGTCAAACTCATGTTAGTGGCTTCGAGAACACTGTCCAACCATCTCATCCTCTGTCACCCTGTTCTCCTTGTGCCCCCATCTTTCCCAACATCAGAGTCTTTTCCAGGGAGTCTTCTCTTCTCATGAGGTGGCCAGAGTATTGGAGCCTCAGCTTCAGGATCTGTCCTTCCAGTGAGCACTCAGGGCTGATTTCCTTAAAAATGGATAGCTTTGATCTTCTTGCAGTCCATTGGACTCTCCAGCACCATAATTCAAAAGCATCAATTCTTTGGCGATCAGCCTTCTTTATGGTCCAGCTCTCACTTCCATACATCACTCCTGAGAAGGATGTTGACAAGCTCGAACATGTTCAGAGTGGTCTACCAAGGGAGGGCAACCAAGATGATCAAGGGTATGGAAGGAGTTGGGTCTGTTTGAATGAGTTGGGTACGTTTAGCCTAGAAAAGAGGAGATTGAGAAGAGATATGATAGCCATCTTCAAAAATCTTAAGGGCTGTCACATGGAAGAGAGAACAAGCTTGTTTTCTCCTTCTCTAGAGGGCAGGACTCGAACCAATGGCTTCAAGTTACAAGAAAGGAGATTCCGACTAAAAATATGGAAAAACTTTCTGACAGTAAGAGCTGTTCAACAGTGAAACAATCTCCCTCAGGAGGTTGTGGACTCTCCTTCCTTGGAATTTTTAAAGCAGTGGTTGGGTGCTTTAGTTGAGATTCCTGCATTGCAGGGGGTTGGACTAGATGACCCTCAGGGTTACCTTCCAACTCTGCAATTCTATGATTCTATCATCCTTCTTAAATTATGGTGCCCAGAACTGGACACAATACACCAAGTGTGGTCTCACTAAGGCATAACAGAGCAGTATTACTCCTTCCCTGTGATCTGGACACTATACTTCTGCAGATACAGCCTAGAATAGCACTATCTTGGTTTTTTGCTGCTGCATCACACTTTTGACTCATGTTTAGCTTGTGGTCCACCAAGACCCCTAGATCCTTTTCACATGTGCTGCTAGTAAACCAGGTGTCCCCCATTGTTAATAATAGGAATTAGAGAACTGCTTTGGGGGTTTTTTGTGTGGAAAGGAAAAGAAGTGAACTTGAAATGTATGGGTGTAAAACACTCAGATGTCCTATTAGAATGAATGTTTTGAATGATTTCTTTTATGTAAATGACAGGTGGAAAACCAGAAGTCCTGTCTTCCTTCCTTCCTTCCTTCCTTCCTTCCTTCCTTCCTTCCTTTCTTTCCATTGCTGGCCTCTGTTTTGGATTAACATGAAGGTGGTAAAGGGATGGAAGGAAAGCTTCTGGGTGCATTTTCTTTTCTTTTTATAAAAAAAGAAGATATTTATTAAAGGTTTAAAAATAGCAGAAAAAAGAAGAAAGGAAAACAACAAGAAATTTAACAAGACATACATTACAATACATTAAAAAAAACATAAAAACCAATACAACAATACAGCAAAAAAAGAAAAGAAAAGAATAACATTAAAACACACATCCAATATTCCATATCTTTATCTTTCATTTACTTGTTTCATCGACCTCCTCACACCTCCCTTTTCGTATTCTAGTTTAATTAATTGTTTCAGCAAATTCTTTCCATCTTTCTCATTTTTTGTTGAATAATTTATCTTAACGGTCTAACCTATTAATTAACTCAGCAAATCCTTTCCATCTTTCACTATAATCTGTCATTCAATTTACCTTAATTTATTTTAACCTTATCTTACCATAAAATACCTTAAAACCTAAAACTTAATACTTATTTATACATAACTCCTTATATCATTTCTACTAAAGCCAAATAGTTTCATTCCAACATTTTTCCTAATACTCATTAATTTTACACTAATTCTCAAAATAAATTTTTAAGAACTTTCTTCCAATCTTCATCCAACGTCTCTTCTTCCTGGTCTCGGGTTATGTCAGTCCTTACTGTCCATTCCATCTAGTCCATCAACCTGGTGATCTTACGTCCGAGGCTCTTAAGTCTTTTCCATGTCCCTTCTGCAGATCTTCTTCTTGTTTACACCTGCACTTTACCTTGTCTTTTGTTGATCTTTTTCTTAATTTCTTTCCTTTCTCATTGAGGAGTAGGTCTCGGGGAGACTCCAACCCAAGAATATCTCCGTCTTCCCTCAACAGATCAGCCCATTCTCCACAGTCAGCACTGTAGTCCAGAAAGTATTTAAAAGCATGTTTCAAAGTCCCTCCAAAGTTAAGAGCCCCCACAACTCCAGCCCCCCCGGCCCAAAACCAAATCCCAAAAACCAAAACGTCCCTGCCTAGGGGGATCCATCCAACTTCCCATCTCCCAACCAAACGATACTCCCTCTCTCCATATCTGACTTTCTCCAGATTCAGTCTTCAAAAACAGCAGCTTATGCTCCTGCAGGGCCTCGGGTCTCTCCATTTGTGTTACTTGAGGTTCAACAGCAACCTCCTCCATTATCTTCTGCACTTGCACTTGCCCTGTCAAAACAGATTCCTGGGTTGGTTCCTGAATGGTTTCTATATGAGTATTCACTGTTTGTCCAAAGTTTTTGACTGCAACAGTCATCAAATCCATCTTCTCATGCAGCTGCTCCAACAAAGCACTTGTCTTGCAAAAAGCAAGCACCAAAACTTCTTCTAAACACATTTTTATCCAAGGTCAGAGTCTGGTCTCACGATTCTTAATCTCCACAGCTGTGAAATCCCCAGATCGACTCCAGCAACAGTTTAACAAGCTCCCTCTCGAGGAGACAATTTCTATTTGTATCCATCTTTTGAAAGCAGGTCCAGCAAAAGAAAATTACTTTCATTTTCAAAATATTTTGTTTCTTTTGAATGCAAAAGGCAACATTGGAATCAATTTGTTTCTCTTTTTTAACTATCTGTCAAAAGACGTTCCATTCACAGTCAATGAACTTCCCCAAAAGTTTCTGTCTCTGACACCCCGTTCCCAGGTTTGAGATCGTGGAAATTTATCTTTCTTTACTCTCTCTCCTGCAGGCTTGAACAATCTAAAACCCCCCCCCTCCTTTTCTCCTGCTTCCAAGAGGGGTTTTGGCGGTTATAACTGAAGGAAATTTAGTCCTTTATATACGACTTTCTGAACTTTAGCTTGCAAAATTTTTGCTTCAGTCTATTTACAAAAGCGGAAGGTGGACTTCCTGTTTAGAACCTTCCCGCTTCAGTGCCAAATTAAAATGTTTCGTAATCCAATTTTCCGTTCTACTCACGGGTACTTGTTTAGAGTCCAATTGTCCACAGGAAAAAGTCAGCGCTCTCCAGCAACGGCTGTGCGGCTTCACTCCGTAAAAGTAGCGGTCGATTCAAAACACAGCGCCGCTCACCCCACGTCACTTCGGATCCCCGAAAAAGGGTTTCCCTGCGAGTAGGGGAGGCGCTTTTGGTGTCAGCCGAATCCCACGTTCCCAGGCTTCCTCCGCCTGGGATTTTTAAAGGGTCTCCGCCTTCGCCGCGGCGGCAAGACCTGATTTTCACGGAGCGGGTTCCTCTCGGTCAGAGGAACTCCGCCATTGCCGATGGCGCTAACCCAGAAGTCTCGCACCTGGGTGCATTTTCTTTTCTCTCTTTTTTCGTTTTGGTTTTTATCTAGATTAGTTCATTTTATTGTATTGTATTACAAAAAAGTTTTAATAAAAGCTTATTCAAATAAATAAATTAAGTAGTCCTGCCCTTACAGTGTCCATTTTTTTGCTATTTCTGTTTTGTTTTTACACATCAGAGTAATGGACAAAAGGATCCATGTACCTTCTTGCGTTCCTTATGGACTACACTTTGGAGGCCCTTACAAAAACCTACATTTTATTCAGCGCTTTCCACTTTCCCTCCCCTGCCCTTTGTTTTTGGTCAGGCATAAAATTTCGCTTTTGAAAGCTGCACTTTTGGAAGGTGGGTTGGAGAAGACGTTTTTGAACTAACTACAGGTAAGAAGCTGGAATCTTGTAAATATACTTAGCTTTAACATTCATATCCCAGAAAGCACCTATTAATGCCAATTCATAGTCATTTTTGTTATGTGAGTACCATCTGCTTGTAACATTCTGCCCAAAGACAAAACAGGCATTCTTTTGTCCTAGAAATTCTTGCTGGTTCTAAATGTTAGAGGGAATTCTGCCATATGCAATCAGAAGACTTTCCACTTATTAATGCCTGCTCTTCCTTATGACACCGGTAGTTTCTTGTTTCTAACATCCTGCTTTTTCATCTTGCTTGTAAGTGATTAACATGATCCATGCATTTGGGTGATTAATTGTTTGAGAATGTGTACAGTTAAACCTTAAAGCAATTAGGGAAGGAAGGAAGGAAGGAAGGAAGGAAGGAAGGAAGGAAGGAAGGAAGGAAGGGAAAATTAGTAGAACAAGAAATCACATTGATTTCAAAGAAATTTATTTCAATGTTCGTTTTTATTATCAATAACATTTCATTCCTGCCCTTCACAATAATATCCTAGGAGACATTATAACAATCTTATCATACAAGCCTATACCTGTGACACTCTTCATCCAAAATAACCTTATTTTTCTCTCCCTCTTATTCTTTTACCTACAAAAGTTATTCATAATCGTCATAAATCTTGAGACATGGTTCTGTGGAGAAGCAATTGTTTATAATCTTCATGTTGTGCATTGATAATTTCCTATATTTTATAAGCTTTTCTCTGATTTTTGAAACTAGGCAGTATATACACCAGTTTTTCAAGAGTGATTTGAATCACAAAATGGATCAGTCTCTTGAGACTGTAAAAAGGAAGGAAATAGTTATTTGTTGGTTGTTTCTCTGAATTTAGAAATCAGCATGGACATAGGACCTACCATAATAAATGAATGACTGCTGTTTCGTCTTTTGGCTAAATATCACTTGTTCCAGGTAGAACAATATGGTGTACTTTCTTTTTTTCGAAACTGCTGGTTTTAACATTTTGAAAACTTCTTTTTAATTTCTCTTTTTATTGGTACACAATGGATGTTTAATGTAACCTGCTTGGGGGTCCTGATGACTTAATGGGACATAGAATAAATAAACATGCAGTTGCCATTTGTAGCTCAAGTATAACAATATTTCAATATTTTGTTTGGTTCTGAAGCTAACTTAAAGTTAGTCAAGTGCTTCCATTAGGAAAAGTGGTTTTGCCAGTTCTCTCTGCAAGCCTCTATTTTTCTTTCATTCTTTAAAACACCTGCTGCTTTCTCTTCAGTCGAGCAAGTATTCTAGGCATCTTCAAGGTTTTCTCCACAAGTTATCCACTTTTAGGTGTGTTTCATGGCTGCAGAGACTTTAAATTGGTTCTAACTGATGATCTGATTGATTGTTATAGCTAGCTAGCATCACCTGTAATCCTTTCCACCATTCAATCTTGGCCCACTGGGGTTGGCGGGGAGATTAGGATGTGGTCAGCTGTGGGCTGCAGTGCAGCTTCTCAAACATTTTTTTCCTGGTCATTTTTTTTTGTCCAAATGGTTGTCCTCTTCTAAATGCCAGTTGATGCATATGATTTACTGTTATCTATGATGTTTCTATGGACTTAATTGCACTTGCAGCTGTATCCATAAACTTCAGGTACCTTCTAAGTATGATGTGCCTGAGAATTGCAGGTGTCCAAGCAGTATGCTTTGCTAACTTATGAACAAGCTCATCGTCAATGGCGTCAGGTATAGGTTGCATGCAATCTGGATTCTTCAGCTGTGACTTCAACTTATTGGCCAGAAACTCTGTTGCTGGCCACAAGTACCGAGTTACCTTCGGATTATTGGTAAATAAAGTTTCCTGCAGGTATTCCAAAAATATCCTAAATGAAAAAAGTCCCTCTGCAAGGAGTTCCAGGCATCCTTCCTTTTCAAATGTAGAGGGGGAGCATTTACGTTCATTATGGATCTCTGGGATAAGCAAATGTTCCTGAGGCAGATGACTCCAATCGGTATCACATGTGCCTCGCAGATTACACAGCGTTTTATACAACTTGGTAGTCTTTTTTGTTAGCCAGGTAGCCAAAGGCAAGGCTTCAGGAGTGGCACCTAATTCTTCCTCAAAAGGCAAGCTAGCAGTCTGAGCCTCAGCCATGATGAAAAGCATGGCAGCAGTGGCAGTGCAAAGAAGAACATTCATCGTCTTCTCTTCTGGCTTTACTCTTCCCTTTATCTCTCGCTTGTAGCTTTGAGTCTAATAGTGCTGGCTGGCTGCATGTAGCAATTCCTTATGAGGCAAGGATTTCAGTATTCACCCTACGAGGGCACCTGACAAAAATAGCATGGATAAAAATACAACAGTGAATATAGAGCAGAACAGAAATGACAACTAAAAGCAGCAGAATAAATAAGGTGTTTTTCTGTCTCTGGAGGGCGTATGCAGCCATCATGGCCATTGTTGGAGCTACTACAGTGGTACCTCGGGTTAAGAACTTAATTCGTTCTGGAGGTCCATTCTTAACCTGAAACTGTTCTTAACCTGAGTTACCACTTTAGCTAATGGGGCCTCCCGCTGCTGCTGCGCGATTTCTGTTCTCATCCTGAGGCAAAGTTCTTAACCCCAGGTACTATTTCTGGGTTAGCAGAGTCTGTAACCGGAAGCGTATGTAACCTGAAGCATCTGTTACCCGAGGTACCACTGTATTAGATAAAATAAAGCAACTGCCTCAGGTAACATATTTGAGAGGGGCACTGTTTTGCTTGTCTCGGTCAGTATGATGCCTAGGGCCACCTCTAATCATTTATTGACTTATTCACCATGAGTAAGTCTAATCTTTTTCTAAATCCATCCCTGACCATTGCTGTCACTAAACCTTTTATGACAAATTCTCCTGCGCACCTGGGACTTGGGACTAGTAGTTCCCTCAAAGCCAAAGTTACATCAAAAGAATCTACCGAGCCTAGTAAAATCGAACTCACATTGTTACACAGATATTAGCCTCCACAAACTTATACAAGGTGCTAAGCCATAACTTTTGAAACAGCAAGTCTCCTTTTCCCTGGAACAGATTTCTTGCCGGTGAAGCTGTTCTAGCAATGAGGTGTCGTGCTCCCCATAACCAGCCCCTGTCAACGGTCTGGCTGCAGGTCTTTGAACCAGTTGAAGTTTCTGAGCACCGTCCTAGGGCATTCCCACATACAGCACATTACAATAATCCAAACGGGATGTAGCGAAGGCATGTGTCACTTTGGGCCACTCATTCACCTCAAGGAACAGGCGGAATTGGCGCACTAGCCTTAACTGCAAATCCACTCCTATCCACTGAAGAAACCTAGACAGCCATGTTCAGGGCTGCAGCCAGGAGCATGCCCAGACCGTGAACCTGTGTCTTCAGGAGAAGTATTATTCCCTCTAGCATAGGCTGAATCCCCTTTCCCTGTTCTGTGTCCTGACTGAACAAAAGCACTTCTGAAAGGAGCATTCTGCTGATTCTATTTCCCGCTTCAAGGGAAAGGATATTTGCTTCCAACCTGAGATAGCATACTCACAATCCCAAAAAGAAAGGAAAAGATGTCTGTGATGGTCACAAAAGGTGTTTTCAGCTTTATCAAATAAGATTCTGGAAGCTTTTGTTGGGTTTCCTTTTTATAGGCTACTTTGTGCATTTAATTGTAGTATTTCATCCTACACACACCCCTCCATTTTTCTTTTAACTGAATCCAACTTTAATAATTTCAGGAACATTCCACTCCTGTGGGTTGTTCCTTGCCTTGTTGTTCCTTGACACACCTCACTTCTTTGATAGCCTCTATCTCCCACCAATGTACCAGATCACAGAAACCATCCTCTTTCAACTTTATTTAAATTATCAGCTCTCATTGATTCGGTTCGGTTCAAATTCTACCCTCACACCCACAACCAGCTTTCTATCTATATTTGGAACAGACGGATGTCCCCCATCCACCCACCCAAGGTGGTGCAGCTTTCAAAAACAGAAGGCGCCTGCTTGTAGCTGCCCATCCCAGCCACAGAGGGCACTATGACTTCTAACGACAAAGACATATCCAAGAGTACCTGCAAGCTACACACTTCAGAAGGAGTGCAACCTTATCCCAAACAGAGAACTTGCCTATCTCCTGAATAAGGGAGTCATCCAAATAGCCTCCATCTTCCCATTATTCAAGTACAGTTTACTCTCTCTTGACTTTAAGAAAGCCGACTTCATAAAACTTAGGGAAGTGCTGGGTGAGATCCCATGGACAGCAATACTAAAAGGAAAGGGAGTTCATGATGGCTGGGAGTTTGTTAAGACGGAGATAGTAAAAGCACAACGTCAGGCAATACCAATGAGACGAAAACATGGAAGGTGCCTAAAGAAACCAGGGTGGCTATCTAAAGAACTTTTAACTGAATTAAGATTAAAAAAGGATGTGTACAAAAAATGGAAAAGGGGGGAAACCACCAAAGAGGAATTCAAACAAATAGCCAGCACGTGTAGACACAAAGTCAGAAAAGCTAAAACACAGAATGAACTCAGGCTTGCTAGAGAGGTTAAAAGCAACAAAAAAGGCTTTTATGGGTATGTTCGTAGCAAAAGGAAGAACAAAGAAACAGTGGGGTCACTCAGAGGAGAAGATGGTGAAATGCAAACAGGGGACACAGAAAGGGCTGAACTCCTCAATGCCTTCTTTGCCTCAGTCTTCTCCGATAAAGAAGACAATGCCCGACCTGAAGAATTTGAAGCAAATGATTCAGCAAAGGAAACACAGCCCAGAATAACTAAGGAGATAGTACAAGAATATTTGGCTAGTTTAGATGTATTCAAGTCTCCAGGGCCAGATGAACTGCATCCAAGAGTATTAAAAGAACTGGCAGATGTGATCTCAGAACCACTGGCAGTCATCTTTGAGAATTCCTGGAGAACAGGCGAAGTCCCGGCAGACTGGAGGAGGGCAAATGTTGTTCCTATTTTCAAAAAGGGGGAAAGAGAGGACCCAAATAATTACCGTCCAGTCAGTCTGACATCAATAGCAGGGAAGATTCTGGAGCAGATCATTAAGCAAACAGTCTGTGAGCACCTAGAAAGGAATGCTGTGATCACCAATAGTCAGCATGGATTTCTGAAAAATAAGTCATGTCAGACTAACCTGATCTCGTTTTTTGACAGAATTACAAGCCTGGTAGATGAAGGGAACGCAGTGGATGTAGCCTACCTTAATTTCAGCAAAGCATTTGACAAGGTGCCCCATGATATTCTTGTAAAGAAGCTGGTAAAATGCGGTCTTGACTATGCTACCACTCAGTGGATTTGTAACTGGCTGACTGACCGAACCCAAAGGGTGCTCATCAATGGTTCCTCTTCATCCTGGAGAAGAGTGACTAGTGGGGTGCCACAGGGTTCTGTCTTGGGCCCGGTCTTATTCAACATCTTTATCAACGACTTGGATGATGGACTCAAGGGCATCCTGATCAAATTTGCAGATGACACCAAACTGGGAGGGGTGGCTAACACCCCAGAGGACAGGATCACACTTCAAAACGACCTTGACAGATTAGAGAACTGGGCAAAAACAAACAAGATGAATTTTAACAGGTAGAAATGTAAAGTATTGCACTTGGGCAAAAAAAATGAGAGGCACAAATACAAGATGGGTGACACCTGGCTTGAGAGCAGTACATGTGAAAAGGATCTAGGAGTCTTGGTTGACCACAAACTTGACATGAGCCAACAGTGTGACGCGGCAGCTAAAAAAGCCAATGCAATTCTGGGCTGCATCAATAGGAGTATAGCATCTAGATCAAGGGAAGTAATAGTGCCACTGTATTCTGCTCTGGTCAGACCACACCTGGAGTACTGTGTCCAGTTCTGGGCACCACAATTCAAGAAGGACACTGACAAACTGGAACGTGTCCAGAAGAGGGCAACCAAAATGGTCAAAGGCCTGGAAACGATGCCTTATGAGGAACGGCTAAGGGAGCTGGGCATGTTTAGCCTGGAGAAGAGGAGGTTAAGGGGTGATATGATAGCCATGTTCAAATATATAAAAGGATGTCACATAGAGGAGGGAGAAAGGTTGTTTTCTACTGCTCCAGAGAAGCGGACACGGAGCAATGGATCCAAACTACAAGAAAGAAGATTCCACCTAAACATTAGGAAGAACTTCCTGACAGTAAGAGCTGTTTGACAGTGGAATTTGCTGCCAAGGAGTGTGGTGGAGTCTCCTACTTTGGAGGTCTTTAAGCAGAGGCTTGACAACCATATGTCAGGAGTGCTCTGCTGGTGTTTCCTGCTTGGCAGGGGGTTGGACTCGATGGCCCTTGTGGTCTCTTCCAACTCTATGATTCTATGATTCTATGATTCTATGTAGTCCTCTGTTGCATTCAGACACAAATTCAGAGCCTTCACAGCTCCTCCTGGTTCAGGTGTTGTGGAGAATTAGGGTTGTGTGTCATCAGCTTACTGGTAAGGGCAGCTAATGCTGTGGGAGATGGAATCAGAATTCAAAACGACCGTTATCAGATTGGAGAAGTAAAAAATCCAATTTCACTAGGGACCAATGTAAGGTTCTGCACTTAGGCAGGAGGAACCAGGTGCACAAATATAAGATGAGGGACACCTGGCTTGCTAGCAGTAGATGTGAAAAGGATCTCGGGGTCTCTTCTCATGAGGTGGCCAAAGTATTGGAGCCGCAGCTTCAGGATCTGTCTTTCCAGTGAGCACTCAGGGCTGATTTCCTTAAGAATAGACAGCTTTGATCTTCTTGCAGTCCATGGGACTCTCCAGCACCATAATTCAAAAGCATCAATTCTTTGGCAATCAGCCTTCTTTATGGTCCAGCTCTCACTTCCATACATCACTCCTGAGAAGGATGTTGACCAGCTCGAACATGTTCAGAGTGGTCTACCAAGGGAGGGCAACCAAGATGATCAAGGGTATGGAAGGAGTTGGGTCTGTTTGAATGAGTTGGGTACGTTTAGCCTAGAAAAGAGGAGATTGAGAAGAGATATGATAGCCATCTTCAAAAATCTTAAGGGCTGTCACATGGAAGAGGGAACAAGCTTGTTTTCTCCTGCTCTAGAGGGTAGGACTCGAACCAATGGCTTCAAGTTACAAGAAAGGAGATTCCGACTAAAAATATGGAAAAACTTTCTGACAATAAGAGCTGTTCAACAGTGAAACAATCTCCCTCAGGAGGTTGTGGACTCTCCTTCCTTGGAATTTTTAAAGCAGTAATTCTGTGATTCTATGATCCTTCTTAAATTGTGGTGCCCCAAACTGGACACAATACTCCAAATGTGGTCTCACTAAGGCATAACAGAGCAGTATTACTCCTTCCCTGTGATCTGGACACTATACTTCTGCAGGTACAGCCTAGAATAGCATTATCTTGGTTTTTTGCTGCTGCATCACACTTTTGACTCATGTTAAGCTTGTGGTCCACCAAGACCCCTAGATCCTTTTCACATGTGCTGCTAGTAAGCCAGGTGTCCCCCATTGTTAATAATAGGAATTAGAGAACTGCTTTTGGTGGTTTTTTTGTGTGGAAAGGAAAAGAAGTGAACTTGAAATGTTTGGGTCTGAAATTGCTCGGTTGAAAATAGAACACTCAGATGTCCTATTAGAATGAATGTCTTGAATGATTTTGTTTATGTAAATGACAGGTGGAAAACCAGAAGTCCTGTCTTCCTTCCTTCCTTCCTTCCTTCCTTCCTTCCTTCCTTCCTTCCTTTCTTCCTTCCTTCCCCATGTTACTTACATTCCTCCTTTTTATCTTGCTCCTTATTTCTATTTTCTTTTCTCTTCCATTGCTGGCCTCTGTTTTGGGTTAACATGAAGGTGGTAAAGGGATGAAGGAAAGCACCTGGGTGCATTTTCTTTTCTCTCTTTCTTCGTTTTGGTTTTTATCTAGATTAGTTCATTTTATTGTATTGTAGTACAAAAAAGTTTTAATAAAAGCTTATTCAAATAAATAAATTAAGTAGTCCTGCCATTACAGTGTCCATTTTATTGCTATTTCTGTTTTGTTTTTTGTTTTTTTTTACAAATCAGAATAATGGACAAAAGGATTCATGTACCTTCTTGCGTTCCTTATGGACTACACTTTGGAGGCCCTTACAAAAACCTACATTTTATTCAGTGCTTTCCACTTTCCCTCCTCTGCCCTTTGTTTTTGGTCAGGCATAAAATTTCATTTTTGAAAGCTGCACTTTTGGAAGGTGGGTTGGAGAAGACGTTTTTGAACTAACTACAGGTAAGAAGCTGGAATCTTGTAAATATACTTAGCTTTAACATTCATATCCCATACTTTCTCCCAGAAAGCACCTATTAATGCCAATTCATAGTCATCTTTGTTATGTGAGTACCATCTACTTGTAACATTCTGCCCAATGACAAAACAGGCATTCTTTTGTCCTAGAAATTCTTGCTGGTTCTAAATGTTAGAGGGAATTCTGCCATATGCAATCAGAAGACTTTCCACTTATTAATGCCTGCTCTTCCTTATGACACCGGTAGTTTCTTGTTTCTAACATCCTACTTTTTCATCTTGCTTGTAAGTGATTAACATGATCCATGCATTTGGGTGATTAATTGTTTGAGAATGTGTACAGTTAAACCTTAAAGCAATTACGGAAGGAAGAAAGGAAGGAAGGAAGGAAGGAAGGAAGGAAGGAAGGAAGGAAGGAAGGATTAGTAGAACAAGAAATCACATTGATTTTAAATAAATTTATTTCAATGTTTGTTTTTATTATCAATAACATTTCATTCCCGCCCTTCACAATAATATCCTAGGAGACATTATACCAATCTTATCATACAAGCCTATACCTGTGACACTCTTCATCCAAAATAACCTTATTTTTCTCTCCCTCTTATTCTTTTACCTACAAAAGTTATTCATAATCGTCATAAATCTTGAGACATGGTTCTGTGGAGAAGCAATTGTTTATAATCTTCGAAGACTGGAAGAAATTAAAAGACTATTTAACGAGATATTGTAAAATGAATGAATGTTAGAAAGATGTTGGATAGAAACTAAGTGGTTTCCAGCTGTAATGCTTTAGGAGACATGAAAAAAGGATTATAAATGGGTAAAAGTTTAATGGTAAGGATTTGCTGAACTAACCAACTGAACTGGAATACAAAGAAGGGAACTATGAGGAGGTTGGAGGAAATAAGGGTATGGAAGTTATGTCATTGAAAATCAATGTGTGTTTTTAATTGTTTATTATTTTGTATGTTTATTTTTTATTTTTTTCTTATATCCAAAAAATTTTCAATAAATATCTTATAAAAAAAATATAATCTTCATGTTGTGCATTGATAATTTCCTATTTTTTATAAGTTTTTCTCTGATTTTTGAAACTAGGCAGTATATATACCAGTTTGTCAAGAGTGATTTGAATCACAAAATGGATCAGTCCTGTCTCTTGAGACTGTAAAAAGGAAGGAAATCGTTATTTGTTGGTTGTTTCTCTGAATTTAGAAATCAGCATGGGCAGGCCATAGGACCTACCATAATAAATGTATGACTGCTGTTTCGTCTCTTAGCCAGATATCACCTGTTCCAGGTAGAACAATATGCTGTGCTTTCTTGTTTTCGAAACTGCTGGTTTTAACATTTTGAAAACTTCTTTTTAATTTCTCTTTTTATTGGTACACAATGGATGTTTTATGTAACCTGCTTGGGGGTTCTGATGACTTACTGGGACATAGAATAAGTAAACATGCAGTTGCCATTTGTAGCTCAAGTATAGCAATATTTCTATAGTCAAAATAAAAAAAATCCTTCCAGTAGCACCTTAAAGACCAACTAAGTTAGTTCTTCGTATGAGCTTTCGTGTGCATTCACACTTCTTCAGATACAAAGTGTATCTGAAGAAGTGTGCATGCACACAAAAGCTCATACCAAGAACTAACTTAGTTGGTCTTTAAGGTGCTACTGGAAGGAATTTTTTTATTTTGACTAGGGCAGACCAACACGGCTACCTATCTGTAATATTTCTATATTTTGATTGGTTCTGAAGCTAACTTAAAGTTAGTCAAGTGCTTCCATTAGGAAGCACTGGAAAAGTGGTTTTGCCAGTTTTCTCTGCGACCCTCTATTTTCCTTTCTTTCCAATGACTGAAGTTTGCATTCAAAGCACTTTAAACACCTGCTGCTTTCTCTTCAGTCGAGCAAGTATTCTAGGCATCTTCAAGGTTTTCTCCAGAAATTATCCACTTTTAAGTGTGTTTCATGGCTGCAGAGACTTTAAGTAGGTTCTAACTGATGATCTGACTGATTGTTATACCTGTACTCGTTTCCACCTCTCAATCTTGGCCCACTGGGGAGATTAGGATGTGGTCAGCTGTGGCCTGCAGTGCAGCTTCTCAAACATTTTTTTCCTGGTAAACTCGGGGTCATTTTTTTTGTCCAAATGGTTGTCCTCTTCTAAATGCCAGTTGATGCACATGATTTACTGTTATCTATGATGTGTTTAGGGACTTAATTGCACTTGCAGCTGTATCCATAAACTTCAGGTACCTTCTAAGTATGGTGTGCCTGAGAATTGCAGGTGTCCAACCAGTATGCATTGCTAGCTTATGAGCAAGATCATCGTCAATGGTGTCAGGTATAGGTTTCATGCTGTCAGGATTCTGCAGCTGTGTCTTCAAGCTATTGGCCAGAAACTTTGTTGCTGGCCACAAGTACCGAGTTAGCTCCGGTTTCTTGGGAAATAAAGTTTCCTGCAGGTATTCCAGAAATATCCTAAATGAAAAAAGTCCCTCTGCAAGGAGTTCCAGGCATCCTTCCTTTTCAAATGTAGAGGGGGAGCATTTACTTTCGCTAGGGATCTCTGGGATAAGCAAATGTTCCTGAGGCAGATGACTCCAATCGGTATCACATGTGCCTCGCAGATTACACAGCGTTTTATACAACTTGGTAGTCTTTTTTATTAGCCAGGTAGCCAAAGGCAAGGCTTCAGGAGTGGCACCTAATTCTTCCTCAAAAGGCAAGCTAGCAGTCTGAGCCTCAGCCATGATGAAAAGCATGGCAGCAGTGGCAGTGCAAAGAAGAACATTCATCGTCTTCTCTTCTGGCTTTACTCTTCCCTTTATCTCTCGCTTGTAGCTTTGAGTCTAATGGTGCTGGCTGGCTGGATGTAGCAATTCCTTACGAGGCAAGGATTTCAGTATTCACCCTACGAGGGCACCTGACAAAAATAGCATGGATAAAAATACAACAGTGAATATAGAGCAGAACAGAAATGACAACTAAAAGCAGCAGAATAATTTTTATTTAATCTTTATTTGCTTCAGCCATCGGCCATAGCAATAAAACAACTATATGATATACAAAGAGTAGAAATAAAAAGTCAATTATATAAAATACATTTTAGGGTTTTGAATCAGTAGTCAAATAGTGGATCTTATTCCAGCGCCAAGAATCTAAAATGCGGATGTATATAGAGCATAAAATGGGCCTAAAATAGGCTCGGCACATTGGGTTAAAAAGTAAAAAAAAAGAATTAAAACAGGTCCAGGTCTAGGACACACTACCCAGACAGAGTAGCCCTGAGTTTCAGAGCCTGCACAATAAAGATTGCCACCCCACGTGAAATTTGGGGATTTGCGTCCACAAGAAGCGATTTCAAACAATCTTCCTTAGATGTAATGGTGGACGGGATCAAGAGGAGGAGCTTAGGTCTTATTGGCTCATAAATTGGACAGTAGAAAAAGAAATGTATGAAGTCCTCTACTTCATTCATTGTGCATGGACATAAACGCTGAGTAATGGGGGTCTTAGAGTAAATTCCCTGCAGGAAGGCCGTGGGTATAGAGTGGAAACGGGCCATAGTGAACGCTCTTCTCAAATTGGGCTCCGTCAGTTCTATCAAGTAGTTAGCAAGTGATCTTACTACTTTCACTTTAGGGAGCCACATGGAGAGGCGGGCTGTGGTGGACTGTGCCCGGTCCATGGCCTCGTCTCTTGTAAGAATCCAGGCCCGGATTTTATGTTGGTCCCAAGATGACAGCGTGTCGAGATCTGGGAGGGAGTAGCGTGCAGTAATAGTCTCCATGGCCTTGGACCATTTGTTGGTATGAGAACAAGTTAAAAAGGCTTGCCTAGCTAGTAGGGAACCTGGGGCATTGATTAATTTACAGTAAAAACTAATGATTCTAATGTGGGCTCTCGCAACAATTGAGGGGAGGCCCAGTTCTGTTCTTAACTGTGCAGCAACTGAGCCCTTGGGGAGACCCAGTAGCTTTCGTGCAAAAGTGTTTTGTAGAATCTCAAGCCGTTGTAGTGTTTTTAAATTCCACCCCCAGATTTCAACCCCATACAGTAACATCGGGAGGACTTTGCTGATAAATGCTTTTCTGATTGGTGGAACCAACTGGCCGCCTTTTGCATAGAAGAATTTCTCCAAGGCTTTGATGGTTCTACGGGCAGCCAGGATGGTCATATTTAGGTGAGCTGACCAGCTAAGCCCATGCTGAAAAGTGATACCCAAATACTTGAATGCTGAACAATATTCAATAGAGTGGCCCTCAAAATTCCAGAAAGGCTTCCGAGTTTTCGTGCCAAAAGTAAGAATTTTGGTTTTGGCGAAATTGATTTTGAGGGAGTTGGTATCACAATATGTCATGAGCCCTCTGAGCATGTTTTTTATGTTGGCTTTTGCAGTATGGTAGCGCTGCAGAGAGCTTGCTGGGGAGACCATGCATTAAAAAGGGACTCAAAAATAACTTAAAGAAGGTTTTAATAAGAAAAACAAAAACTCCATTTACACTAAATACATCAACAAACCAGACCCAACCACCAACCCATCCCCCAGGGTAATGGGAGAGCTAGGTGCTGCTCCTTATATACTACACCCAGATGCTGACACACCTTAATCAAATACAACTCAGCAGCACCTGCTATGTTTCACAGCTGTAAAGCTGGGTCTCGTTATCTTGCTCTAGCCCTTGCTCCGGCCCCTTAAAGACATACACATGGAGTGGAACAATGATGAACCTTTACATTTAAAGAAACCATTCAACATTCCCCCTGCGGTTCATCATTGTGGAACAAAAACATAAAGCATACTTTGTACACGTTTTTCATGTGTAACCTTTGGAAGTGCTTTAGTAAAAATGTCCGCAATTTGATTGTCACCTGGAACATATTTAAATACAACCATTTCATCAGCAATTAGTTTCTTTACAAATTCTAAACGTAATCTTAAGACTCTAGTGCGCTGCGTATTGGTCTCTGAACACAGGATAGCAAGTCCGCTCTGGGAATCAAGGTAAACTTTTACTGGTAGTGTTACTTGCATCTGTAGGTCTGCAAATACTTGCAGATACCATTCTACATCACGAGTGGTCTGAACGCATGCACATAATTCACTCTCTGTTGTGGAGAGACAAATAATGGTTTGTGTCTGGGACTTCCATTCAAATGGACAACCGTTGTAACAAAACACCATACCAGACACACCCCTGCAATTATTTTGTTCTACTGCATGAGATGCATCACAGAAAATTTCAAAACCTTTGTCAATACTTGTTGTAAACTGCAACCTATAATGTTTGGTATGTTTAAGGTACATTACCACTCTCTTAAGAGCAGAGAAACATTGCATGGTGGGCTTTTCCACACTGTGAAGCATCTTTTAACAAAAGCTTAACTGTTTCATTTTTTACACTTGGTGAATAACACAAATCATAATCTTCGCCAGGAATTTGTTGAAAACCCTTAGCAACTAGTCTTGCCTTGTACCTTACAACTTCATTTTTGTCATTCATTTTACCTCTATAAACCCATTTTGAATCAATAAGTCTCATATCTGGGGTTTGTGGTACAAGAGTCCAAGTGTTATGCTCTTTTAAAGAAGCTATCTCAGAGTTCATAGCTTTATACCAATTTACAGCTTGATGCTTAGGTAACTTCTGAACATCATTGTAGCTTTTTGGCTCAAAAACCGCCTTATTGGCATACACAGTATTAAAGTGTTCATCTGCGAAACGTGGCTTCTGCCTCTGTCTATCTGAACGTCTCAGTCCGGAAGGAGAGTCAGACTCCTCAGACTTAATGGGACTCAGTGAACTACTAGTTTCAGGGTGTAAATCATCATTGTCAGACTGAAGAGGTGCCTGTAGGCTAAGCTCACGGTCAGAAAACTCAAGAGAATCTAACCTCCCCTCAGGTGCCTGTGACTTTAAATCATCAAACAAATTATCAGATCCAACAGGCTTTTCATCTTTTCCCATTAATTCAGAAGCACCATTTCCTGCTGCTGCTTCTCCCTCTTCTTTCTCAGTATCATCTATACCATTAGCATCTTGGAAAACAGCAACTCCATTCCAATTTACAGTTTGTATCATGCTTCTGGTAATATGAAATTTGCCAGTTGCTGGTATGTAAATTCTGTACGCCCCCTGCTGGTAGCCCATTAATTTTCCCTGAACACTACGTTCATCCAATTTCTGCTTAGCGGGATAATGCATAATTACATCTGAACCCCAAATACGTAGGTATTTCAGATTAGGGCGTTTTTTAAACAGCTTCTCATAGGGGGTGACATCTAAACCAGAATGATAACTGCGATTTCTCACATCACAAAAGGCATTAAGCGCTTCAGCCCAAAAAGCTTTGGGCAGATTAGCATCGTGCAGATAAGTTTTAACCCCTGCCTGCAGGTCACGCTGCACAACCTCAACCAGCCCATTTTGCCAGGGACTTCGGGGGCAAGATAACTCATGAGTAGTCCACTGCGCTTCCAGGAATTTCTCAAAATCCTCAGAAACAAATTCCCCACCCCGGTCAGAAAACAGGTTCTTAATAGGTTTGTTAAAGTGCGTTTTTACCCAGTTGCAAAAAACCTTGTACTTCTCAAATGCTTGGGACTTTTCAGCTATTGCATAAGTCCAACAATATCTACTATACTGGTCTATCAGAGTGAGCCAGTACTTAGAACCTCCTAACGATGGTGGGAGTGGCCCAACTAAATCACAATGTACACGCTCAAATGGCTCAGTTACTTTCCTATCTGAGCACCTACCCTTGCGTGCAACCTTAATCTTATTCTTGCAACAGGATAGACACTGCATAAAGAATTTACATGGTTTTAAGTTGAGGCCATTGACAATATTCTGTGTCTTAATTACATCAGCAAAATTCAGGTGTCCCAGAATTCTGTGCGCCTCGTGGACACACCCAGAATGTGGCCTTACATTCCTCAACCCCTGGCTTGACTGTGCTACTGTGCAGTTTATAGGCGATTGGGAGTAGGTGTGAAAGTACAGTCTATATAAACCATCAGATTCCCGGGCATACAATAGACGTTTGTTCCCATCGAAAAACTCACACATAGACTTTAAGAAACGCACAGTTATGCCTTGACGAGCAAAACACCTTACTGATAATAAATTGTCCACTGACGGGCAGTAAATGCAGTTCGCTATTGTAATGTTTAAAGAGTCAAGTTTAACAGTACCCCTGCCAAGCGACTGCAAGACTTGTGAATTGGCTAAATGTACATTACCAATTTCCTCTTTGAAAGAAATAAACAAGCTTCGATCTGTTGTCCGAGCATGAAAAGCTCGCGGCTCTTTTTTGTCTTTACGGTACGATGTCGGCTGCTGGGCTGACGACCGTGATTGACGAACAGAAACAGACTTGGGAGTACTTTGCTTTCTTTTGGCTCTGCAGTCCTTTGCAAAATGTCCTTGCTTATTGCAGAACCAACAACGCTTTGCAGCTTTAAATGCAGTTGTATCACCACAGGTTTGCATATGGCGTTCCTCATTCTTTCTGGAAACAGGAGTACTTATGGCACAAGCCTCCCTTCTATCCAACTCGCCCACTAATCTTGCCGTTACCCCTTCCACAGTTAATTGTGCTGGTGGAACGGCAGATATCTGGCTAGCTATACCATCAAAGTCCTCATTAAGGGAACAAAGGATGATAAAAACATACTGAATATCAGGTATCTCCATGTCCCTTCGAATTAATTTGCAGCGTATTGCCTCCAGACGTCTCAAGTGTGCTGCCAAATCACCACCAGGCTGCAACTTTGTCTGGTACAACTGCTTGAAAAGCGTCAATGCAGACGCTGACTCTTTTCTAACATGCACTGCTGCAAGACTGTCCCACATTTCTTTAGCAGTTTTCTTATTCCTTATATAGACTACTTGCTGGTCGCTGACTGCCAAATTAATTATTGCCCTGGCTTTTGCATCTCCTTTCGACCAGGCATTAGTCACAGGGTCAGGAGGGTCATCAGTTACATAGGTCCATACTTCTCTAGAGGTCAAAAGCGCCTCCACCCGAAAAGACCATAAACTATAGTTCTCATCTGTCAGCTGTGGGAAGACCAGAGCCTTCTCAGCTTCATGAACCCGGTCAACCATTCTGGAACTCTTCCAGACCCACAAAAACTACGCTAACAGGAGAAGGAGTTTTCAAACCTTTCTCAGAGTCCAAAAATATGCAGTCATCCACTCAGCAGCTGGGCCCATAACCAAAGATGTTGGCTTCTTGCAGTATGGTAGCGCTGCAGAGAGCTTGCTGGGGAGACCATGCATTAAAAAGGGACTCAAAAATAACTTAAAGAAGGTTTTAATAAGCAAAACAAAAACTCCATTTACACTAAATACATCAACAAACCAGACCCATCCCCCAGGGTAATGGGAGAGCTAGGTGCTGCTCCTTATATACTACACCCAGATGCTGACACACCTTAATCAAATACAACTCAGCAGCACCTGCTATGTTTCACAGCTGTAAAGCTGGGTCTCATTATCTTGCTCTGGCCCTTGCTCTGGCCCCTTAAAGACATACACATGGAGTGGAACAATGATGAACCTTTACATTTAAAGAAACCATTCAACAGTTTAGGCCCTGCTTGGTTAAAGACAGTATCACCATGTCGTCCGCATAGAGTAATATGGGGATCTTGAGCTGTTGTAAAGAGGGGGCAGATTGATTTAGGGCCTTCATGGTTGTAACGATGTCATTGATGTGGAAATTGAATAGAAAAGGGGCCAAGAGGCAGCCCTGTTTGACCCCTTTATTCAGAGGGAAAGGGTCAGATAGAGCTCCCAGGGGGCCGAATTTTACTCTGGCCGATATGTCATTATAAATTTCCATAAGAAGGTGGAGGAGTCTCTTATCTATGTTAGTGTAACTAAGCTTCTGCCATAGCCTATGTCTGGGGATGGAGTCAAAAGCGGAGGTCAGGTCCACAAAAGCCGCGTGTAATTTACAGTTGAACCTGTTTAGGTATTTATCAATCAGGGTAAATAGAACAAGACATTGGCCAGATGTGCTGTGACCTTTACGGAAGCCAGCCTGTTCCGGGTGGAATAGCTTTGTTTCTTCTGCCCACTCGATTAATTTCTCTAGCAAGAATCTAGAGTAGAGCTTGTATGATATGTCCAGCAGGCTGATAGGTCGATAGTTACGCGGATCTTGTGGGTCCCCCTTTTTATATATTGGAATGACTATGCTCTGTTTCCAGTTAGGTGGAATCTTAAGAGTAGCATTGATAGTGGTAAAGAGAGATGCTAAAATAGGGGCCCACCACGTCTGGTTCGATAGAAATACCTCAGGTGGTATCATATCCTCCCCCGGAGATTTGTCCCCTGAAAGCGTGCTGATTAGTTGTATACATCTCTCTGGGGAGACTGGCTCCCAGGTGGGCAAGGCAGATGCTGGAAGAGTGGAGACTACGTTTACTTCGGGATCTTGGGCGGAATACAGCTGAGCAAAGTGAGAGTGCCAACTGGCAGCTGTGATGTTGTTAACGATGAATGAGGGGGGTCTTAAACCTGCATTAATTAAATTCCAGAATTTCTTGTCGTCACGGGTTTTAATGGCCACTGACAGTGCCGTCCAGCGTTCTTTCACAAAGAGCAATTTCTTATGTTGGAGCAGCTTCTTGTAGTATGAACGGAATTGGGCTAATTCCCTGATTTTGCTCTGGGTGCTGTCTGATTTCATAGAATCATAGAATCATAGAGTTGGAAGAGACCACAAGGGCCATCGAGTCCAACCCCCTGCCAAGCAGGAAACACCATCAGAGCACTCCTGACATATAGTTGTCAAGCCTCTGCTTAAAGACCTCCAAAGAAGGAGACTCCACCACACTCCTTGGCAGCAAATTCCACTGTCGAACAGCTCTTACTGTCAGGAAGTTCTTCCTAATGTTTAGGTGGAATCTTCTTTCTTGTAGTTTGGATCCATTGCTCCGTGTCCGCTTCTCTGGAGCAGCAGAAAACAACCTTTCTCCCTCCTCTATGTGACATCCTTTTATATATTTGAACATGGCTATCATATCACCCCTTAACCTCCTCTTCTCCAGGCTAAACATGCCCAGCTCCCTTAGCCGTTCCTCATAAGGCATCGTTTCCAGGCCTTTGACCATTTTGGTTGCCCTCCTCTGGACACGTTCCAGTTTGTCGGTGTCCTTCTTGAATTGTGGTGCCCAGAACTGGACACAGTACTCCAGGTGAGGTCTGACCAGAGCAGAATACAGTGGCACTATTACTTCCCTTGATCTAGATGCTATACTCCTATTGATGCAGCCCAGAATTGCATTGGCTTTTTTAGCTGCCGCGTCACACTGTTGACTCATGTCAAGTTTGTGGTCAACCAAGACTCCTAGATCCTTTTCACATGTACTGCTCTCAAGCCAGGTGTCACCCATCTTGTATTTGTGCCTCTCATTTTTTTTTGCCCAAGTGCAATACTTTACATTTCTCCCTGTTAAAATTCATCTTGTTTGTTTTGGCCCAGTTCTCTAATCTGTCAAGGTCGTTTTGAAGTGTGATCCTGACCTCTGGGGTGTTAGCCACCCCTCCCAGTTTCTTAGTTAGATTTCTTCATATCAGACTGAAGAAATCTAAGCCTACTTCTGCACTGTTTGCATTCTTGGTCGAACCGTTTGGTTCTTCCAGGTTAGAATCGCACGGGAAGGTTTCGTAAGTGAAGGAAGCAACAAGGCTAGAATTTGCTGGAAAGTTGAGAAATGATCCACATTCATTGTTAACAGCTGAGCTTTCAGGGCTAGGATCTCAGGGGAATTTAGGAGGACATTTATGTCTTGCTCCAGATAGAAATCCCACTTCTTACGTCCGGGAGCAAAGATCTGTCGATCCTGGGGGTGGAGTGAGCTGGGAAGCCCCAGCTGTGTGTGGAGGAAGGAGATGGCGATTGGAAGGTGGTCACTTTCGGTTCTGTGGAACACATTGAAACAATATGCCTTATCATTAAGTGCCGAGGAGGACCAGATGTAGTCTATAACGCTTGCCCCTCTAGATCCTAGAAAAGTATAAAATCCCCCGGGCCAGTCTTTGGGTGTGCCATGCAAGCTGTGCAGCCCGCAGTTTATGGTAAGCTCCAGCAGTATTATGCCAGTCCTATTAATGGTCTTATCATGTGAATTCCACGTAGGAAACCACTCCTCTTCTATGAATAATTGCGACTTATTGGTGAATGAGCTTATATCTGCTCCGATTCTGGCATTAAAGTCCCCCATTATGAGGATCTCATAAGATTTATCGAGGATAAATCTTAGATCCTCCCAAAGCTGATTTGAATGAGAAGAGGAGTAGGTAGATGGATTGTACAAGTTTACACATATGAAGTCCCCAACTGGGCTGTTAGTGATGTGTAAAGTTTGAATGCAGTTACTCTCTAACCAAAAGAGAGGAGAGATATTAAGTTGAAGCTCCTGCGAAACCAATGTTACCAGGCCTCCACTGGGGCACCCATACGAATGTGTTTTGGTCGCAGGAATCACAAAGGCGTCATAACCCAGTAGGGAAGGGGGGGTGACGATTCTAAGCACCAGGTCTCTACGAGGGCACCTGACAAAAATAGCATGGATAAAAATATAACAGTGAATGTAGAGCAGAACAGAAATGACATCTAAAAGCAGCAGAATAAATACGGTGTTTTTCTGTCTCTGGAGGGCGTATGCAGCCATCATGGCCATTGTTGGAGCTACTACAGTGGTACCTTGGGTTAAGAACTTAATTCGTTCTGGAGGTCCATTCTTAACCTGAAACTGTTCTTAACCTGAGGTACCACTTCAGCTAATGGGGCCTCCCGCTGCTGCTACGCGATTTCTGTTCTCATCCTGAAGCAAAGTTCTTAACCCCAGGTACTATTTCTGGGTTAGCAGAGTTTGTTACCGGAAGCGTATGTAACCTGAAGCATCTGTAACCCGAGGTACCACTGTATTAGATAAAATAAAGCAAACGCCTCAGGTAACATATTTGACAGGGGCACTGTTTTGCTTGTCTCGGTCTGTACGATGCCTTGGACCACCTCTAATCATTTATTGACTTATTCACCATGAGTAAGTCCAATCTTTTTCTAAATCCATCCCTGACCATTGCTGTCACTAAACCTTTTATGACAAATTCTCCTCTGCACCTGGGACTTGGGGCTCATAGTTGCCTCAAAGCCAAAGTTACATCAAAAGAATCTACTGAGCCTAGTGAAATTGAACTCATATTGATACACAGATAATAGCCTCCACAAACTTATACAAGGTGCTAAGCCATAACTTTTGAAACAGCAAGTCTCCTTTTGCCTGGAAACAGATTGCTAGCCGGTGAAGCTGTTCTAGCAATGAGGTGTCGTGCTCCCCATAACCAGCCACTGTCAACGGTCTGGCTGCAGGTCTTTGAACCAGTTGAAGTTTCTGAGCACCGTCCTAGGGCATTCCCACATACAGCACATTACAATAATTCAAACGGGATGTAGCGAAGGCATGTGTCACTTTGGGCAACTCATTCACCTCAAGGAACAGGCGGAATTGGCGCACTAGCCTTAACTGCAAATCCACTCCTATCCACTGAAGAAACCTAGACAGCCATGTTCAGGGCTGCAGCCAGGAGCATGCCCAGACCGTGAACCTGTGTCTTCAGGAGAAGTACTATTCCCTCTAGCATAGGCTGAATCCCCTTTCCCTGTTCTGTGTCCTGACTGAACAAAAGCACTTCTGAAAGGAGCATTCTGCTGATTCTATTTCCCGCTTCAAGGGAAAGGATATTTGCTTCCAACCTGAGATAGCATACTCACAATCCCAAAAAGAAAGGAAAAGATGTCTGTGATGGTCACAAAAGGTGTTTTCAGCTTTATCAAATAAGATTCTGGAAGCTTTTGTTGGGTTTCCTTTTTATAGGCTACTTTGTGCATTTAATTGTAGTATTTCATCCTACACACACCCCTCCATTTTTCTTTTAACTGAATCCAACTTTAATAATTTCAGGAACATTCCACTCCTGTGGGTTGTTCCTTGCCTTGTTGTTCCTTGACACACCTCACTTCTTTGATAGCCTCTATCTCCCACCAATGTACCAGATCACAGAAACCATCCTCTTTCAACTTTATTTAAATTATCAGGTCTCATTGATTCGGTTCGGTTCAAATTCTACCCTCACACCCACAACCAGCTTTCTATCTATATTTGGAACAGACGGATGTCCCCCACCCACCCACCCAAGGTGGTGCAGCTTTCAAAAACAGAAGGCGCCTGCTGGTAGCTGCCCATCCCAGCCACAGAGTGCACTATGACTTCTAACGACAAAGACATATCCAAGAGTACCTGCAAGCTACACACTTCAGAAGGAGTGCAACCTTATCCCAAACAGAGAACTTGCCTATCTCCCGAATCAGGGAGTCATCCAAATAGCCTCCATCTTCCCATTATTCAAGTACAGTTTACTCACTCTCATGTAGTCCTCTGTTGCATTCAGACACAAATTGAGAGCCTTCACAGCTCCTCCTGGTTCAGGTGTTGTGGAGAATTAGGGTTGTGTGTCATCAGCTTACTGGTAAGGGCAGCTATGGGAGTGGGAGCTATGCTGTGGGAGATGGAATCAGAATTCAAAACGACCGTTATCAGATTGGAGAAGTAAAAAATCCAAGCCAAAAAAATGAATTTCACTAGGGACCAATGTAAGGTTCTGCACTTAGGCAGGAAGAACCAGGTGCACAAATATAAGATGGGGGACACCTGGCTTGCTAGCAGTAGATGTGAAAAGGATCTCGGGGTCTTGGTGGACCACAAGCTTAGCATGACTCAACAGCAGAAAAGGCCAATGCTATTCTAGGCCACATCAATACAATACAATTTGTTGTTGTTTAGTCCTTTAGTCGTGTCCGACCCTTCGTGACTCCATGGACCAGAGCACGCCAGGCACTCCTGTCTTCCACTGCCTCCCGCAGTTTGGTCAAACTCATGTTAGTGGCTTCGAGAACACTGTCCAGCCATCTTGTCCTCTGTCACCCCGTTCTCCTTGTGCCCCCAATCTTTGCCAACATCAGAGTCTTTTCCAGGGAGTCTTCTCTTCTCATGAGGTGGCCAAAGTATTGGAGCCGCAGCTTCAGGATCTGTCTTTCCAGTGAGCACTCAGGGCTGATTTCCTTAAGAATAGACAGCTTTGATCTTCTTGCAGTCCATGGGACTCTCCAGCACCATAATTCAAAAGCATCAATTCTTTGGCAATCAGCCTTCTTTATGGTCCAGCTCTCACTTCCATACATCACTCCTGAGAAGGATGTTGACCAGCTCGAACATGTTCAGAATGGTCTACCAAGGGAGGGCAACCAAGATGATCAAGGGTATGGAAGGAGTTGGGTCTGTTTGAATGAGTTGGGTACGTTTAGCCTAGAAAAGAGGAGATTGAGAAGAGATATGATAGCCATCTTCAAAAATCTTAAGGGCAGTAACATGGAAGAGGGAACAAGCTAGTTTTCTCCTTCTCTAGAGGGTAGAACTCGAACCAATGGCTTCAAGTTACAAGAAAGGAGATTCCGACTAAAAATATGGAAAAACTTTCTGACAGTAAGAGCTGTTCAACAGTGAAACAATCTCCCTCAGGAGGTTGTGGACTCTCCTTCCTTGGAATTTTTAAAGCAGTAATTCTGTGATTCTATGATCCTTCTTAAATTATGGTGCCCCGAACTGGACACAATACTCCAAATGTGGTCTCACTAAGGCATAACAGAGCAGTATTACTCCTTCCCTGTGATCTGGACACTATACTTCTGCAGGTACAGCCTAGAATAGCACTATCTTGGTTTTTTGCTGCTGCATCACACTTTTGACTCATGTTAAGCTTGTGGTCCACCAAGACCCCTAGATCCTTTTCACATGTGCTGCTAGTAAGCCAGGTGTCCCCCATTGTTAATAATAGGAATTAGAGAACTGCTTTTGGTGGTTTTTTTGTGTGGAAAGGAAAAGAAGTGAACTTGAAACGTTTGGGTCTGAAATTGCTCGGTTGAAAATAGAACACTCAGATGTCCTATTAGAATGAATGTCTTGAATGATTTTGTTCATGTAAATGACAGGTCGAAAACCAGAAGTCCTGTCTTCCTTCCTTCCTTCCTTCCTTCCTTCCTTCCTTTCTTTCTTTCTTCCCCATGTTACTTACATTCCTCCTTTTTATCTTGCTCCTTATTTCTATTTTCTTTTCTCTTCCATTGCTGGCCTCTGTTTTGGGTTAACATGAAGGTGGTAAAGGGATGAAGGAAAGCACCTGGGTGCATTTTCTTTTCTCTCTTTCTTCGTTTTGGTTTTTATCTAGATTAGTTCATTTTATTGTATTGTAGTACAAAAAAGTTTTAATAAAAGCTTATTCAAATAAATAAATTAAGTAGTCCTGCCATTACAGTGTCCATTTTATTGCTATTTCTGTTTTGTTTTTTGTTTTTTTTACAAATCAGAATAATGGACAAAAGGATCCATGTACCTTCTTGCGTTCCTTATGGACTACACTTTGGAGGCCCTTACAAAAACCTACATTTTATTCAGTGCTTTCCACTTTCCCTCCTCTGCCCTTTGTTTTTGGTCAGGCATAAAATTTCGTTTTTGAAAGCTGCACTTTTGGAAGGTGGGTTGGAGAAGACGTTTTTGAACTAACTACAGGTAAGAAGCTGGAATCTTGTAAATATACTTAGCTTTAACATTCATATCCCATACTTTCTCCCAGAAAGCACCTATTAATTCCAATTCATAGTCATCTTTGTTATGTGAGTACCATCTGCTTGTAACATTCTGCCCAATGACAAAACAGGCATTCTTTTGTCCTAGAAATTCTTGCTGGTTCTAAATGTTAGAGGGAATTCTGCCATATGCAATCAGAAGACTTTCCACTTGTTAATGCCTGCTCTTCCTTATTACACCGGTAGTTTCTTGTTTCTAACATCCTGCTTTTTCATCTTGCTTGTAAGTGATTAACATGATCCATGCATTTGGGTGATTAATTGTTTGAGAATGTGTACAGTTAAACCTTAAAGCAATTACGGAAGGAAGGAAGGAAGGAAGGAAGGAAGGAAGGAAGGAAGGAAGGAAGGGAGAATTAGTAGAACAAGAAATCACATTGATTTTAAATAAATTTATTTCAATGTTTGTTTTTATTATCAATAACATTTCATTCCCGCCCTTCACAATAATATCCTAGGAGACATTATACCAATCTTATCATACAAGCCTATACCTGTGACACTCTTCATCCAAAATAACCTTATTTTTCTCTCCCTCTTATTCTTTTACCTACAAAAGTTATTCATAATCGTCATAAATCTTGAGACATGGTTCTGTGGAGAAGCAATTGTTTATAATTTTTGAAGACTGGAAGAAATTTAAAGACTATTTAAAGAGATATTGTAAAATGAATGAATGTTAGAAAGATGTTGGATAGAAACTAAGTGGTTTCCAGCTGTAATGCTTTAGGAGACATGAAAAAAGGATTATAAATGGGTAAAAGTTTAATGGTAAGGATTTTCTGAACTAACCAACTGAACTGGAATACAAAGAAGGGAAGTATGAGGAGGTTGGAGGAAATAAGGGTATGGAAGTTATGTCATTGAAAATTAATGTGTGTTTTTAATTGTTTATTATTTTGTATGTTTATTTTTTATTTTTTTCTTATATCCAAAAAATTTTCAATAAATATCTTATAAAAAAAATATAATCTTCATGTTGTGCATTGATAATTTCCTATTTTTTATAAGTTTTTCTCTGATTTTTGAAACTAGGCAGTATATATACCAGTTTTTCAAGAGTGATTTGAATCACAAAATGGATCAGTCCTGTCTCTTGAGACTGTAAAAAGGAAGGAAATCGTTATTTGTTGGTTGTTTCTCTGAATTTAGAAATCAGCATGGGCAGGCCATAGGACCTACCATAATAAATGTATGACTGCTCTTTCGTCTCTTAGCCAGATATCACCTGTTCCAGGTAGAACAATATGCTGTGCTTTCTTGTTTTCGAAACTGCTGGTTTTAACATTTTGAAAACTTCTTTTTAATTTCTCTTTTTATTGGTACACAATGGATGTTTTATGTAACCTGCTTGGGGGTTCTGATGACTTACTGGGACATAGAATAAGTAAACATGCAGTTGCCATTTGTAGCTCAAGTATAGCAATATTTCTATAGTCAAAATAAAAAAAATCCTTCCAGTAGCACCTTAAAGACCAACTAAGTTAGTTCTTGGTATGAGCTTTCGTGTGCATTCACACTTCTTCAGATACAAAGTGTATCTGAAGAAGTGTGCATGCACACAAAAGCTCATACCAAGAACTAACTTAGTTGGTCTTTAAGGTGCTACTGGAAGGAATTTTTTTATTTTGACTAGGGCAGACCAACACGGCTACCTATCTGTAATATTTCTATATTTTGATTGGTTCTGAAGCTAACTTAAAGTTAGTCAAGTGCTTCCATTAGGAAGCACTGGAAAAGTGGTTTTGCCAGTTTTCTCTGCGAGCCTCTATTTTCCTTTCTTTCCAGTGACTGAAGTTTGCATTCAAAGCACTTTAAACACCTGCTGCTTTCTCTTCAGTCGAGCAAGTATTCTAGGCATCTTCAAGGTTTTCTCCAGAAATTATCCACTTTTAAGTGTGTTTCATGGCTGCAGAGACTTTAAGTAGGTTCTAACTGATGATCTGACTGATTGTTATACCTGTACTCGTTTCCACCTCTCAATCTTGGCCCACTGGGGAGATTAGGATGTGGTCAGCTGTGGCCTGCAGTGCGGCTTCTCAAACATTTTTTTCCTGGTAAACTCGGGGTCATTTTTTTTGTCCAAATGGTTGTCCTCTTCTAAATGCCAGTTGATGCACATGATTTACTGTTATCTATGATGTGTTTAGGGACTTAATTGCACTTGCAGCTGTATCCATAAACTTCAGGTACCTTCTAAGTATGGTGTGCCTGAGAATTGCAGGTGTCCAACCAGTATGCATTGCTAGCTTATGAGCAAGATCATCGTCAATGGTGTCAGGTATAGGTTTCATGCCGTCAGGATTCTGCAGCTGTGTCTTCAAGCTATTGGCCAGAAACTTTGTTGCTGGCCACAAGTACCGAGTTAGCTCCGGTTTCTTGGGAAATAAAGTTTCATGCAGGTATTCCAGAAATATCCTAAATGAAAAAAGTCCCTCTGCAAGGAGTTCCAGGCATCCTTCCTTTTCAAATGTAGAGGGGGAGCATTTACTTTCGCTAGGGATCTCTGGGATAAGCAAATGTTCCTGAGGCAGATGACTCCAATCGGTATCACATGTGCCTCGCAGATTACACAGCGTTTTATACAACTTGGTAGTCTTTTTTATTAGCCAGGTAGCCAAAGGCAAGGCTTCAGGAGTGGCACCTAATTCTTCCTCAAAAGGCAAGCTAGCAGTCTGAGCCTCAGCCATGATGAAAAGCATGGCAGCAGTGGCAGTGCAAAGAAGAACATTCATCGTCTTCTCTTCTGGCTTTACTCTTCCCTTTATCTCTCGCTTGTAGCTTTGAGTCTAATGGTGCTGGCTGGCTGGATGTAGCAATTCCTTACGAGGCAAGGATTTCAGTATTCACCCTACGAGGGCACCTGACAAAAATAGCATGGATAAAAATACAACAGTGAATATAGAGCAGAACAGAAATGACAACTAAAAGCAGCAGAATAATTTTTATTTAATCTTTATTTGCTTCAGCCATCGGCCATAGCAATAAAACAACAATATGATATACAAAGAGTAGAAATAAAAAGTCAATTATATAAAATACATTTTAGGGTTTTGAATCAGTAGTCAAATAGTGGATCTTATTCCAGCGCCAAGAATCTAAAATGCGGATGTATATAGAGCATAAAATGGGCCCAAAATAGGCTCGGCACATTGGGTTAAAAAGTAAAAAAAAAAGAATTAAAACAGGTCCAGGTCTAGGACACACTACCCAGACAGAGTAGCCCTGAGTTTCAGAGCCTGCACAATAAAGATTGCCACCCCACGTGAAATTTGGGGATTTGCGTCCACAAGAAGCGATTTCAAACAGTCTTCCTTAGATGTAATGGTGGACGGGATCAAGAGGAGGAGCTTAGGTCTTATTGGCTCATAAATTGGACAGTAGAAAAAGAAATGTATGAAGTCCTCTACTTCATTCATTGTGCATGGACATAAACGCTGAGTAATGGGGGTCTTAGAGTAAATCCCCTGCAGGAAGGCCGTGGGTATAGAGTGGAAACGGGCCATAGTGAACGCTCTTCTCAAATTGGGCTCCGTCAGTTCTATCAAGTAGTTAGCAAGTGATCTTACTACTTTCACTTTAGGGAGCCACATGGAGAGGCGGGCTGTGGTGGACTGTGCCCGGTCCATGGCCTCGTCTCTTGTAAGAATCCAGGCCCGGATTTTATGTTGGTCCCAAGATGACAGCGTGTCGAGATCTGGGAGGGAGTAGCGTGCAGTAATAGTCTCCATGGCCTTGGACCATTTGTTGGTATGAGAACAAGTTAAAAAGGCTTGCCTAGCTAGTAGGGAACCTGGGGCATTGATTAATTTACAGTAAAAACTAATGATTCTAATGTGGGCTCTCGCAACAATGGAGGGGAGGCCCAGTTCTGTTCTTAACTGTGCAGCAACTGAGCCCTTGGGGAGACCCAGTAGCTTTCGTGCAAAAGTGTTTTGTAGAATCTCGAGCCGTTGTAGTGTTTTTAAATTCCACCCCCAGATTTCAACCCCATACAGTAACATCGGGAGGACTTTGCTGATAAATGCTTTTCTGATTGGTGGAACCAACTGGCCGCCTTTTGCATAGAAGAATTTCTCCAAGGCTTTGATGGTTCTACGGGCAGCCAGGATGGTCATATTTAGGTGAGCTGACCAGCTAAGCCCATGCTGAAAAGTGATACCCAAATACTTGAATGCTGAACAATATTCAATAGAGTGGCCCTCAAAATTCCAGAAAGGCTTCCGAGTTTTCGTGCCAAAAGTAAGAATTTTGGTTTTGGCGAAATTGATTTTGAGGGAGTTGGTATCACAATATGTCATGAGCCCTCTGAGCATGTTGTTTATGTTGGCTTTTTGCAGTATGGTAGCGCTGCAGAGAGCTTGCTGGGGAGACCATGCATTAAAAAGGGACTCAAAAATAACTTAAAGAAGGTTTTAATAAGAAAAACAAAAACTCCATTTACACTAAATACATCAACAAACCAGACCCAACCACCAACCCATCCCCCAGGGTAATGGGAGAGCTAGGTGCTGCTCCTTATATACTACACCCAGATGCTGACACACCTTAATCAAATACAACTCAGCAGCACCTGCTATGTTTCACAGCTGTAAAGCTGGGTCTCGTTATCTTGCTCTAGCCCTTGCTCTGGCCCCTTAAAGACATACACATGGAGTGGAACAATGATGAACCTTTACATTTAAAGAAACCATTCAACATTTCCCCTGCGGTTCATCATTGTGGAACAAAAACATAAAGCATACTTTGTACACGTTTTTCATGTGTAACCTTTGGAAGTGCTTTAGTAAAAATGTCCGCAATTTGATTGTCACCTGGAACATATTTAAATACAACCATTTCATCAGCAATTAGTTTCTTTACAAATTCTAAACGTAATCTTAAGACTCTAGTGCGCTGCGTATTGGTCTCTGAACACAGGATAGCAAGTCTGCTCTGGGAATCAAGGTAAACTTTTACTGGTAGTGTTACTTGCATCTGTAGGTCTGCAAATACTTGCAGATACCATTCTACATCACGAGTGGTCTGAACGCATGCACATAATTCACTCTCTGTTGTGGAGAGACAAATAATGGTTTGTGTCTGGGACTTCCATTCAAATGGACAACCGTTGTAACAAAACACCATACCAGACACACCCCTGCAATTATTTTGTTCTACTGCATGAGATGCATCGCAGAAAATTTCAAAACCTTTGTCAATACTTGTTGTAAACTGCAACCTATAATGTTTGGTATGTTTAAGGTACATTACCACTCTCTTAAGAGCAGAGAAACATTGCATGGTGGGCTTTTCCACACTGTGAAGCATCTTTTAACAAAAGCTTAACTGTTTCATTTTTTACACTTGGTGAATAACACAAATCATAATCTTCGCCAGGAATTTGTTGAAAACCCTTAGCAACTAGTCTTGCCTTGTACCTTACAACTTCATTTTTGTCATTCATTTTACCTCTATAAACCCATTTTGAATCAATAAGTCTCATATCTGGGGTTTGTGGTACAAGAGTCCAAGTGTTATGCTCTTTTAAAGAAGCTATCTCAGAGTTCATAGCTTTATACCAATTTACAGCTTGATGCTTAGGTAACTTCTGAACATCATTGTAGCTTTTTGGCTCAAAAACCGCCTTATTGGCATACACAGTATTAAAGTGTTCATCTGCGAAACGTGGCTTCTGCCTCTGTCTATCTGAACGTCTCAGTCCGGAAGGAGAGTCAGACTCCTCAGACTTAATGGGACTCAGTGAACTACTAGTTTCAGGGTGTAAATCATCATTGTCAGACTGAAGAGGTGCCTGTAGGCTAAGCTCACGGTCAGAAAACTCAAGAGAATCTAACCTCCCCTCAGGTGCCTGTGACTTTAAATCATCAAACAAATTATCAGATCCAACAGGCTTTTCATCTTTTCCCATTAATTCAGAAGCACCATTTCCTGCTGCTGCTTCTCCCTCTTCTTTCTCAGTATCATCTATACCATTAGCATCTTGGAAAACAGCAACTCCATTCCAATTTACAGTTTGTATCATGCTTCTGGTAATATGAAATTTGCCAGTTGCTGGTATGTAAAGTCTGTACGCCCCCTGCTGGTAGCCCATTAATTTTCCCTGAACACTACGTTCATCCAATTTCTGCTTAGCGGGATAATGCATAATTACATCTGAACCCCAAATACGTAGGTATTTCAGATTAGGGCGTTTTTTAAACAGCTTCTCATAGGGGGTGACATCTAAACCAGAATGATAACTGCGATTTCTCACATCACAAAAGGCATTAAGCGCTTCAGCCCAAAAAGCTTTGGGCAGATTAGCATCGTGCAGATAAGTTTTAACCCCTGCCTGCAGGTCACGCTGCACAACTTCAACCAGCCCATTTTGCCAGGGACTTCGGGGGCAAGATAACTCATGAGTAGTCCACTGCGCTTCCAGGAATTTCTCAAAATCCTCAGAAACAAATTCCCCACCCCGGTCAGAAAACAGGTTCTTAATAGGTTTGTTAAAGTGTGTTTTTACCCAGTTGCAAAAAACCTTGTACTTCTCAAATGCTTGGGACTTTTCAGCTATTGCATAAGTCCAACAATATCTACTATACTGGTCTATCAGAGTGAGCCAGTACTTAGAACCTCCTAACGATGGTGGGAGTGGCCCAACTAAATCACAATGTACACGCTCAAATGGCTCAGTTACTTTCCTATCTGAGCACCTACCCTTGCGTGCAACCTTAATCTTATTCTTGCAACAGGATAGACACTGCATAAAGAATTTACATGGTTTTAAGTTGAGGCCATTGACAATATTCTGTGTCTTAATTACATCAGCAAAATTCAGGTGTCCCAGAATTCTGTGCGCCTCGTGGACACACCCAGAATGTGGCCTTACATTCCTCAACCCCTGGCTTGACTGTGCTACTGTGCAGTTTATAGGCGATTGGGAGTAGGTGTGAAAATACAGTCTATATAAACCATCAGATTCCCGGGCATACAATAGACGTTTGTTCCCATCGAAAAACTCACACATAGACTTTAAGAAACGCACAGTTATGCCTTGACGAGCAAAACACCTTACTGATAATAAATTGTCCACTGACGGGCAGTAAATGCAGTTCGCTATTGTAATGTTTAAAGAGTCAAGTTTAACAGTACCCCTGCCAAGCGACTGCAAGACTTGTGAATTGGCTAAATGTACATTACCAATTTCCTCTTCGAAAGAAATAAACAAGCTTCGATCATTGCAGATGTGCTGAGATGCTCCTGAGTCGATAACAAAAGACCTCCACTTGGCATCTTTAATTCTTTTACGATCTGTTGTCCGAGCATGAAAAGCTCGCGGCTCTTTTTTGTCTTTACGGTACGATGTCGGCTGCTGGGCTGACGACCGTGATTGACGAACAGAAACAGACTTGGGAGTACTTTGCTTTCTTTTGGCTCTGCAGTCCTTTGCAAAATGTCCTTGCTTATTGCAGAACCAACAACGCTTTGCAGCTTTAAATGCAGTTGTATCACCACAGGTTTGCATATGGCGTTCCTCATTCTTTCTGGAAACAGGAGTACTTATGGCACAAGCCTCCCTTCTATCCAACTCGCCCACTAATCTTGCCGTTACCCCTTTCACAGTTAATTGTGCTGGTGGAACGGCAGATATCTGGCTAGCTATACCATCAAAGTCCTCATTAAGGGAACAAAGGATGATAAAAACATACTGAATATCAGGTATCTCCATGTCCCTTCGAATTAATTTGCAGCGTATTGCCTCCAGACGTCTCAAGTGTGCTGCCAAATCACCACCAGGCTGCAACTTCGTCTGGTACAACTGCTTGAAAAGCGTCAATGCAGACGCTGACTCTTTTCTAACATGCACTGCTGCAAGACTGTCCCACATTTCTTTAGCAGTTTTCTTATTCCTTATATAGACTACTTGCTGGTCGCTGACTGCCAAATTAATTATTGCCCTGGCTTTTGCATCTCCTTTCGACCAGGCATTAGTCACAGGGTCAGGAGGGTCATCAGTTACATAGGTCCATACTTCTCTAGAGGTCAAAAGCGCCTCCACCCGAAAAGACCATAAACTATAGTTCTCATCTGTCAGCTGTGGGAAGACCAGAGCCTTCTCAGCTTCATGAACCCGGTCAACCATTCTGGAACTCTTCCAGACCCACAAAAACTACGCTAACAGGAGAAGGAGTTTTCAAACCTTTCTCAGAGTCCAAAAATATGCAGTCATCCACTCAGCAGCTGGGCCCATAACCAAAGATGTTGGCTTCTTGCAGTATGGTAGCGCTGCAGAGAGCTTGCTGGGGAGACCATGCATTAAAAAGGGACTCAAAAATAACTTAAAGAAGGTTTTAATAAGCAAAACAAAAACTCCATTTACACTAAATACATCAACAAACCAGACCCATCCCCCAGGGTAATGGGAGAGCTAGGTGCTGCTCCTTATATACTACACCCAGATGCTGACACACCTTAATCAAATACAACTCAGCAGCACCTGCTATGTTTCACAGCTGTAAAGCTGGGTCTCATTATCTTGCTCTGGCCCTTGCTCTGGCCCCTTAAAGACATACACATGGAGTGGAACAATGATGAACCTTTACATTTAAAGAAACCATTCAACAGTTTAGGCCCTGCTTGGTTAAAGACAGTATCACCATGTCGTCCGCATAGAGTAATATGGGGATCTTGAGCTGTTGTAAAGAGGGGGCAGATTGATTTAGGGCCTTCATGGTTGTAACGATGTCATTGATGTGGAAATTGAATAGAAAAGGGGCCAAGAGGCAGCCCTGTTTGACCCCTTTATTCAGAGGGAAAGGATCAGATAGAGCTCCCAGGGGGCCGAATTTTACTCTGGCCGATATGTCATTATAAATTTCCATAAGAAGGTGGAGGAGTCTCTTATCTATGTTAGTGTAACTAAGCTTCTGCCATAGCCTATGTCTGGGGATGGAGTCAAAAGCGGAGGTCAGGTCCACAAAAGCCGCGTGTAATTTACAGTTGAACCTGTTTAGGTATTTATCAATCAGGGTAAATAGAACAAGACATTGGCCAGATGTGCTGTGACCTTTACGGAAGCCAGCCTGTTCCGGGTGGAATAGCTTTGTTTCTTCTGCCCACTCGATTAATTTCTCTAGCAAGAATCTAGAGTAGAGCTTGTATGATATGTCCAGCAGGCTGATAGGTCGATAGTTACGCGGATCTTGTGGGTCCCCCTTTTTATATATTGGAATGACTATGCTCTGTTTCCAGTTAGGTGGAATCTTAAGAGTAGCATTGATAGTGGTAAAGAGAGATGCTAAAATAGGGGCCCACCACGTCTGGTTCGATAGAAATACCTCAGGTGGTATCATATCCTCCCCGGGGATTTGTCCCCTGAAAGCGTGCTGATTAGTTGTATACATCTCTCTGGGGAGACTGGCTCCCAGGTGGGCAAGGCAGATGCTGGAAGAGTGGAGACTACGTTTACTTCGGGATCTTGGGCGGAATACAGCTGAGCAAAGTGAGAGTGCCAACTGGCAGCTGTGATGTTGTTAACGATGAATGAGGGGGGTCTTAAACCTGCATTAATTAAATTCCAGAATTTCTTGTCGTCACGGGTTTTAATGGCCACTGACAGTGCCGTCCAGCGTTCTTTCACAAAGAGCAATTTCTTATGTTGGAGCAGCTTCTTGTAGTATGAACGGAATTGGGCTAATTCCCTGATTTTGCTCTGGGTGCTGTCTGATTTCATAGAATCATAGAATCATAGAGTTGGAAGAGACCACAAGGGCCATCGAGTCCAACCCCCTGCCAAGCAGGAAACACCATCAGAGCACTCCTGACATATAGTTGTCAAGCCTCTGCTTAAAGACCTCCAAAGAAGGAGACTCCACCACACTCCTTGGCAGCAAATTCCACTGTCGAACAGCTCTTACTGTCAGGAAGTTCTTCCTAATGTTTAGGTGGAATCTTCTTTCTTGTAGTTTGGATCCATTGCTCCGTGTCCGCTTCTCTGGAGCAGCAGAAAACAACCTTTCTCCCTCCTCTATGTGACATCCTTTTATATATTTGAACATGGCTATCATATCACCCCTTAACCTCCTCTTCTCCAGGCTAAACATGCCCAGCTCCCTTAGCCGTTCCTCATAAGGCATCGTTTCCAGGCCTTTGACCATTTTGGTTGCCCTCCTCTGGACACGTTCCAGTTTGTCGGTGTCCTTCTTGAATTGTGGTGCCCAGAACTGGACACAGTACTCCAGGTGAGGTCTGACCAGAGCAGAATACAGTGGCACTATTACTTCCCTTGATCTAGATGCTATACTCCTATTGATGCAGCCCAGAATTGCATTGGCTTTTTTAGCTGCCGCGTCACACTGTTGACTCATGTCAAGTTTGTGGTCAACCAAGACTCCTAGATCCTTTTCACATGTACTGCTCTCAAGCCAGGTGTCACCCATCTTGTATTTGTGCCTCTCATTTTTTTTTGCCCAAGTGCAATACTTTACATTTCTCCCTGTTAAAATTCATCTTGTTTGTTTTGGCCCAGTTCTCTAATCTGTCAAGGTCGTTTTGAAGTGTGATCCTGACCTCTGGGGTGTTAGCCACCCCTCCCAGTTTCTTAGTTAGATTTCTTCATATCAGACTGAAGAAATCTAAGCCTACTTCTGCACTGTTTGCATTCTTGGTCGAACCGTTTGGTTCTTCCAGGTTAGAATCGCACGGGAAGGTTTCGTGAGTGAAGGAAGCAAGAAGGCTAGAATTTGCTGGAAAGTTGAGAAATGATCCACATTCATTGTTAACAGCTGAGCTTTCAGGGCTAGGATCTCAGGGGAATTTAGGAGGACATTTATGTCTTGCTCCAGATAGAAATCCCACTTCTTACGTCCGGGAGCAAAGATCTGTCGATCCTGGGGGTGGAGTGAGCTGGGAAGCCCCAGCTGTGTGTGGAGGAAGGAGATGGCGATTGGAAGGTGGTCACTTTCGGTTCTGTGGAACACATTGAAACAATATGCCTTATCATTAAGTGCCGAGGAGGACCAGATGTAGTCTATAACGCTTGCCCCTCTAGATCCTAGAAAAGTATAAAATCCCCCGGGCCAGTCTTTGGGTGTGCCATGCAAGCTGTGCAGCCCGCAGTTTATGGTAAGCTCCAGCAGTATTATGCCAGTCCTATTAATGGTCTTATCATGTGAATTCCACGTAGGAAACCACTCCTCTTCTATGAATAATTGCGACTTATTGGTGAATGAGCTTATATCTGCTCCGATTCTGGCATTAAAGTCCCCCATTATGAGGATCTCATAAGATTTATCGAGGATAAATCTTAGATCCTCCCAAAGCTGATTTGAATGAGAAGAGGAGTAGGTAGATGGATTGTACAAGTTTACACATATGAAGTCCCCAACTGGGCTGTTAGTGATGTGTAAAGTTTGAATGCAGTTACTCTCTAACCAAAAGAGAGGAGAGATATTAAGTTGAAGCTCCTGCGAAACCAATGTTACCAGGCCTCCACTGGGGCACCCATACGAATGTGTTTTGGTCGCAGGAATCACAAAGGCGTCATAACCCAGTAGGGAAGGGGGGGTGACGATTCTAAGCACCAGGTCTCTACGAGGGCACCTGACAAAAATAGCATGGATAAAAATATAACAGTGAATGTAGAGCAGAACAGAAATGACATCTAAAAGCAGCAGAATAAATACGGTGTTTTTCTGTCTCTGGAGGGCGTATGCAGCCATCATGGCCATTGTTGGAGCTACTACAGTGGTACCTTGGGTTAAGAACTTAATTCGTTCTGGAGGTCCATTCTTAACCTGAAACTGTTCTTAACCTGAGGTACCACTTCAGCTAATGGGGCCTCCCGCTGCTGCTACGCGATTTCTGTTCTCATCCTGAAGCAAAGTTCTTAACCCCAGGTACTATTTCTGGGTTAGCAGAGTTTGTTACCGGAAGCGTATGTAACCTGAAGCATCTGTAACCCGAGGTACCACTGTATTAGATAAAATAAAGCAAACGCCTCAGGTAACATATTTGACAGGGGCACTGTTTTGCTTGTCTCGGTCTGTACGATGCCTTGGACCACCTCTAATCATTTATTGACTTATTCACCATGCGTAAGTCCAATCTTTTTCTAAATCCATCCCTGACCATTGCTGTCACTAAACCTTTTATGACAAATTCTCCTCTGCACCTGGGACTTGGGGCTCATAGTTGCCTCAAAGCCAAAGTTACATCAAAAGAATCTACTGAGCCTAGTGAAATTGAACTCATATTGATACACAGATAATAGCCTCCACAAACTTATACAAGGTGCTAAGCCATAACTTTTGAAACAGCAAGTCTCCTTTTGCCTGGAAACAGATTGCTAGCCGGTGAAGCTGTTCTAGCAATGAGGTGTCGTGCTCCCCATAACCAGCCCCTGTCAACGGTCTGGCTGCAGGTCTTTGAACCAGTTGAAGTTTCTGAGCACCGTCCTAGGGCATTCCCACATACAGCACATTACAATAATTCAAACGGGATGTAGCGAAGGCATGTGTCACTTTGGGCAACTCATTCACCTCAAGGAACAGGCGGAATTGGCGCACTAGCCTTAACTGCAAATCCACTCCTATCCACTGAAGAAACCTAGACAGCCATGTTCAGGGCTGCAGCCAGGAGCATGCCCAGACCGTGAACCTGTGTCTTCAGGAGAAGTATTATTCCCTCTAGCATAGGCTGAATCCCCTTTCCCTGTTCTGTGTCCTGACTGAACAAAAGCACTTCTGAAAGGAGCATTCTGCTGATTCTATTTCCCGCTTCAAGGGAAAGGATATTTGCTTCCAACCTGAGATAGCATACTCACAATCCCCAAAAGAAAGGAAAAGATGTCTCTGATGGTCACAAAAGGTGTTTTCTGCTTTATCAAATAAGATTCTGGAAGCTTTTGTTGGGTTTCCTTTTTATAGGCTACTTTGTGCATTTAATTATACTATTTCATCCTACACACACCCCTCCATTTTTCTTTTAACTGAATCCAACTTTAATAATTTCAGGAATATTCCACTCCTGTGGGTTGTTCCTTGCCTTGTTGTTCCTTGACACACCTCACTTCTTTGATAGCCTCTATCTCCCACCAATGTACCAGATCACAGAAACCATCCTCTTTCAACTTTATTTAAATTATCAGCTCTCATTGATTCGGTTCGGTTCAAATTCTACCCTCACACCCACAACCAGCTTTCTATCTATATTTGGAACAGACGGATGTCCCCCATCCACCCACCCAAGGTGGTGCAGCTTTCAAAAACAGAAGGCGCCTGCTTGTAGCTGCCCATCCCAGCCACAGAGGGCACTATGACTTCTAACGACAAAGACATATCCAAGAGTACCTGCAAGCTACACACTTCAGAAGGAGTGCAACCTTATCCCAAACAGAGAACTTGCCTATCTCCCGAATCAGGGAGTCATCCAAATAGCCTCCATCTTCCCATTATTCAAGTACAGTTTACTCACTCTCATGTAGTCCTCTGTTGCATTCAGACACAAATTGAGAGCCTTCACAGCTCCTCCTGGTTCAGGTGTTGTGGAGAATTAGGGTTGTGTGTCATCAGCTTACTGGTAAGGGCAGCTAATGCTGTGGGAGATGGAATCAGAATTCAAAACGACCGTTATCAGATTGGAGAAGTAAAAAATCCAAGCCAAAAAAATGAATTTCACTAGGGACCAATGTAAGGTTCTGCACTTAGGCAGGAAGAACCAGGTGCACAAATATAAGATGGGGGACACCTGGCTTGCTAGCAGTAGATGTGAAAAGGATCTCGGGGTCTTGGTGGACCACAAGCTTAGCATGACTCAACAGCAGAAAAGGCCAATGCTATTCTAGGCCACATCAATACAATACAATTTGTTGTTGTTTAGTCCTTTAGTCGTGTCCGACCCTTCGTGACTCCATGGACCAGAGCACGCCAGGCACTCCTGTCTTCCACTGCCTCCCGCAGTTTGGTCAAACACATGTTACTGGCTTCGAGAACACTGTCCAGCCATCTTGTCCTCTGTCACCCCGTTCTCCTTGTGCCCCCAATCTTTGCCAACATCAGAGTCTTTTCCAGGGAGTCTTCTCTTCTCATGAGGTGGCCAAAGTATTGGAGCCGCAGCTTCAGGATCTGTCTTTCCAGTGAGCACTCAGGGCTGATTTCCTTAAGAATAGACAGCTTTGATCTTCTTGCAGTCCATGGGACTCTCCAGCACCATAATTCAAAAGCATCAATTCTTTGGCAATCAGCCTTCTTTATGGTCCAGCTCTCACTTCCATACATCACTCCTGAGAAGGATGTTGACCAGCTCGAACATGTTCAGAGTGGTCTACCAAGGGAGGGCAACCAAGATGATCAAGGGTATGGAAGGAGTTGGGTCTGTTTGAATGAGTTGGGTACGTTTAGCCTAGAAAAGAGGAGATTGAGAAGAGATATGATAGCCATCTTCAAAAATCTTAAGGGCTGTCACATGGAAGAGGGAACAAGCTTGTTTTCTCCTTCTCTAGAGGGTAGGACTCGAACCAATGGCTTCAAGTTACAAGAAAGGAGATTCCGACTAAAAATATGGAAAAACTTTCTGACAGTAAGAGCTGTTCAACAGTGAAACAATCTCCCTCAGGAGGTTGTGGACTCTCCTTCCTTGGAATTTTTAAAGCAGTAATTCTGTGATTCTATGATCCTTCTTAAATTATGGTGCCCCGAACTGGACACAATACTCCAAATTTGGTCTCACTAAGGCATAACAGAGCAGTATTACTCCTTCCCTGTGATCTGGACACTATACTTCTGCAGGTACAGCCTAGAATAGCACTATCTTGGTTTTTTGCTGCTGCATCACACTTTTGACTCATGTTAAGCTTGTGGTCCACCAAGACCCCTAGATCCTTTTCACATGTGCTGCTAGTAAGCCAGGTGTCCCCCATTGTTAATAATAGGAATTAGAGAACTGCTTTTGGTGGTTTTTTTGTGTGGAAAGGAAAAGAAGTGAACTTGAAACGTTTGGGTCTGAAATTGCTCGGTTGAAAATAGAACACTCAGATGTCCTATTAGAATGAATGTCTTGAATGATTTTTTTTAATGTAAATGACAGGTGGAAAACCAGAAGTCCTCTCTTCCCTCCTTCCTTCCTTCCTTTCTTTCTTTCTTTCTTTCTTTCTTTCTTTCTTTCTTCCCCATGTTACTTACATTCCTCCTTTTTATCTTGCTCCTTATTTCTATTTTCTTTTCTCTTCCATTGCTGGCCTCTGTTTTGGGTTAACATGAAGGTGGTAAAGGGATGAAGGAAAGCACCTGGGTGCATTTTCTTTTCTCTCTTTCTTCGTTTTGGTTTTTATCTAGATTAGTTCATTTTATTGTATTGTAGTACAAAAAAAGTTTTAATAAAAGCTTATTCAAATAAATAAATTAAGTAGTCCTGCCATTACAGTGTCCATTTTATTGCTATTTCTGTTTTGTTTTTTGTTTTTTTTTTACAAATCAGAATAATGGACAAAAGGATCCATGTACCTTCTTGCGTTCCTTATGGACTACACTTTGGAGGCCCTTACAAAAACCTACATTTTATTCAGCGCTTTCCACTTTCCCTCCTCTGCCCTTTGTTTTTGGTCAGGCATAAAATTTCGTTTTTGAAAGCTGCACTTTTGGAAGGTGGGTTGGAGAAGACGTTTTTGAACTAACTACAGGTAAGAAGCTGGAATCTTGTAAATATACTTAGCTTTAACATTCATATCCCATACTTTCTCCCAGAAAGCACCTATTAATGCCAATTCATAGTCATCTTTGTTATGTGAGTACCATCTGCTTGTAACATTCTGCCCAATGACAAAACAGGCATTCTTTTGTCCTAGAAATTCTTGCTGGTTCTAAATGTTAGAGGGAATTCTGCCATATGCAATCAGAAGACTTTCCACTTATTAATGCCTGCTCTTCCTTATGACACCGGTAGTTTCTTGTTTCTAACATCCTGCTTTTTCATCTTGCTTGTAAGTGATTAACATGATCCATGCATTTGAGTGATTAATTGTTTGAGAATGTGTACAGTTAAACCTTAAAGCAATTACGGAAGGAAGGAAGGAAGGAAGGAAGGAAGGAAGGAAGGAAGGAAGGAAGGAAGGAAGGGAGAATTAGTAGAACAAGAAATCACATTGATTTTAAATAAATTTATTTCAATGTTTGTTTTTATTATCAATAACATTTCATTCCCGCCCTTCACAATAATATCCTAGGAGACATTATACCAATCTTATCATACAAGCCTATACCTGTGACACTCTTCATCCAAAATAACCTTATTTTTCTCTCCCTCTTATTCTTTTACCTACAAAAGTTATTCATAACCGTCATAAATCTTGAGACATGGTTCTGTGGAGAAGCAATTGTTTATAATTTTCGAAGACTGGAAGAAATTTAAAGACTATTTAAAGAGATATTGTAAAATGAATGAATGTTAGAAAGATGTTGGATAGAAACTAAGTGGTTTCCAGCTGTAATGCTTTAGGAGATATGAAAAAAGGATTATAAATGGGTAAAAGTTTAATGGTAAGGATTTGCTGAACTAACCAACTGAACTGGAATACAAAGAAGGGAAGTATGAGGAGGTTGGAGGAAATAAGGGTATGGAAGTTATGTCATTGAAAATTAATGTGTGTTTTTAATTGTTTATTATTTTGTATGTTTATTTTTTATTTTTTTCTTATATCCAAAAAAATTTCAATAAATATCTTATAAAAAAAATATAATCTTCATGTTGTGCATTGATAATTTCCTATTTTTTATAAGTTTTTCTCTGATTTTTGAAACTAGGCAGTATATATACCAGTTTTTCAAGAGTGATTTGAATCACAAAATGGATCAGTCCTGTCTCTTGAGACTGTAAAAAGGAAGGAAATCGTTATTTGTTGGTTGTTTCTCTGAATTTAGAAATCAGCATGGGCAGGCCATAGGACCTACCATAATAAATGTATGACTGCTGTTTCGTCTCTTAGCCAGATATCACCTGTTCCAGGTAGAACAATATGCTGTGCTTTCTTGTTTTCGAAACTGCTGGTTTTAACATTTTGAAAACTTCTTTTTAATTTCTCTTTTTATTGGTACACAATGGATGTTTTATGTAACCTGCTTGGGGGTTCTGATGACTTACTGGGACATAGAATAAGTAAACATGTAGTTGCCATTTGTAGCTCAAGTATAGCAATATTTCTATAGTCAAAATAAAAAAAATCCTTCCAGTAGCACCTTAAAGACCAACTAAGTTAGTTCTTGGTATGAGCTTTCGTGTGCATTCACACTTCTTCAGATACAAAGTGTATCTGAAGAAGTGTGCATGCACACAAAAGCTCATACCAAGAACTAACTTAGTTGGTCTTTAAGGTGCTACTGGAAGGAATTTTTTTATTTTGACTAGGGCAGACCAACACGGCTACCTATCTGTAATATTTCTATATTTTGATTGGTTCTGAAGCTAACTTAAAGTTAGTCAAGTGCTTCCATTAGGAAGCACTGGAAAAGTGGTTTTGCCAGTTTTCTCTGCGAGCCTCTATTTTCCTTTCTTTCCAATGACTGAAGTTTGCATTCAAAGCACTTTAAACACCTGCTGCTTTCTCTTCAGTCGAGCAAGTATTCTAGGCATCTTCAAGGTTTTCTCCAGAAATTATCCACTTTTAAGTGTGTTTCATGGCTGCAGAGACTTTAAGTAGGTTCTAACTGATGATCTGACTGATTGTTATACCTGTACTCGTTTCCACCTCTCAATCTTGGCCCACTGGGGAGATTAGGATGTGGTCAGCTGTGGCCTGCAGTGCGGCTTCTCAAACATTTTTTTCCTGGTAAACTCGGGGTCATTTTTTTTGTCCAAATGGTTGTCCTCTTCTAAATGCCAGTTGATGCACATGATTTACTGTTATCTATGATGTGTTTAGGGACTTAATTGCACTTGCAGCTGTATCCATAAACTTCAGGTACCTTCTAAGTATGATGTGCCTGAGAATTGCAGGTGTCCAACCAGTATGCATTGCTAGCTTATGAGCAAGATCATCGTCAATGGTGTCAGGTATAGGTTTCATGCTGTCAGGATTCTGCAGCTGTGTCTTCAAGCTATTGGCCAGAAACTTTGTTGCTGGCCACAAGTACCGAGTTAGCTCCGGTTTCTTGGGAAATAAAGTTTCATGCAGGTATTCCAGAAATATCCTAAATGAAAAAAGTCCCTCTGCAAGGAGTTCCAGGCATCCTTCCTTTTCAAATGTAGAGGGGGAGCATTTACTTTCGCTAGGGATCTCTGGGATAAGCAAATGTTCCTGAGGCAGATGACTCCAATCGGTATCACATGTGCCTCGCAGATTACACAGCGTTTTATACAACTTGGTAGTCTTTTTTATTAGCCAGGTAGCCAAAGGCAAGGCTTCAGGAGTGGCACCTAATTCTTCCTCAAAAGGCAAGCTAGCAGTCTGAGCCTCAGCCATGATGAAAAGCATGGCAGCAGTGGCAGTGCAAAGAAGAACATTCATCGTCTTCTCTTCTGGCTTTACTCTTCCCTTTATCTCTCGCTTGTAGCTTTGAGTCTAATGGTGCTGGCTGGCTGGATGTAGCAATTCCTTACGAGGCAAGGATTTCAGTATTCACCCTACGAGGGCACCTGACAAAAATAGCATGGATAAAAATACAACAGTGAATGTAGAGCAGAACAGAAATGACAACTAAAAGCAGCAGAATAATTTTTATTTAATCTTTATTTGCTTCAGCCATCGGCCATAGCAATAAAACAACAATATGATATACAAAGAGTAGAAATAAAAAGTCAATTATATAAAATACATTTTAGGGTTTTGAATCAGTAGTCAAATAGTGGATCTTATTCCAGCGCCAAGAATCTAAAATGCGGATGTATATAGAGCATAAAATGGGCCCAAAATAGGCTCGGCACATTGGGTTAAAAAGTAAAAAAAAAGAATTAAAACAGGTCCAGGTCTAGGACACACTACCCAGACAGAGTAGCCCTGAGTTTCAGAGCCTGCACAATAAAGATTGCCACCCCACGTGAAATTTGGGGATTTGCGTCCACAAGAAGCGATTTCAAACAGTCTTCCTTAGATGTAATGGTGGACGGGATCAAGAGGAGGAGCTTAGGTCTTATTGGCTCATAAATTGGACAGTAGAAAAAGAAATGTATGAAGTCCTCTACTTCATTCATTGTGCATGGACATAAACGCTGAGTAATGGGGGTCTTAGAGTAAATCCCCTGAAGGAAGGCTGTGGGTATAGAGTGGAAACGGGCCATAGTGAACGCTCTTCTCAAATTGGGCTCCGTCAGTTCTATCAAGTAGTTAGCAAGTGATCTTACTACTTTCACTTTAGGGAGCCACATGGAGAGGCGGGCTGTGGTGGACTGTGCCCGGTCCATGGCCTCGTCTCTTGTAAGAATCCAGGCCCGGATTTTATGTTGGTCCCAAGATGACAGCGTGTCGAGATCTGGGAGGGAGTAGTGTGCAGTAATAGTCTCCATGGCCTTGGACCATTTGTTGGTATGAGAACAAGTTAAAAAGGCTTGCCTAGCTAGTAGGGAACCTGGGGCATTGATTAATTTACAGTAAAAACTAATGATTCTAATGTGGGCTCTCGCAACAATGGAGGGGAGGCCCAGTTCTGTTCTTAACTGTGCAGCAACTGAGCCCTTGGGGAGACCCAGTAGCTTTCGTGCAAAAGTGTTTTGTAGAATCTCGAGCCGTTGTAGTGTTTTTAAATTCCACCCCCAGATTTCAACCCCATACAGTAACATCGGGAGGACTTTTCTGATAAATGCTTTTCTGATTGGTGGAACCAACTGGCCGCCTTTTGCATAGAAGAATTTCTCCAAGGCTTTGATGGTTCTACGGGCAGCCAGGATGGTCATATTTAGGTGAGCTGACCAGCTAAGCCCATGCTGAAAAGTGATACCCAAATACTTGAATGCTGAACAATATTCAATAGAGTGGCCCTCAAAATTCCAGAAAGGCTTCCGAGTTTTCATGCCAAAAGTAAGAATTTTGGTTTTGGCGAAATTGATTTTGAGGGAGTTGGTATCACAATATGTCATGAGCCCTCTGAGCATGTTGTTTATGTTGGCTTTTTGCAGTATGGTAGCGCTGCAGAGAGCTTGCTGGGGAGACCATGCATTAAAAAGGGACTCAAAAATAACTTAAAGAAGGTTTTAATAAGAAAAACAAAAACTCCATTTACACTAAATACATCAACAAACCAGACCCAACCACCAACCCATCCCCCGGGGTAATGGGAGAGCTAGGTGCTGCTCCTTATATACTACACCCAGATGCTGACACACCTTAATCAAATACAACTCAGCAGCACCTGCTATGTTTCACAGCTGTAAAGCTGGGTCTCGTTATCTTGCTCTAGCCCTTGCTCCGGCCCCTTAAAGACATACACATGGAGTAGAACAATGATGAACCTTTACATTTAAAGAAACCATTCAACATTCCCCCTGCGGTTCATCATTGTGGAACAAAAACATAAAGCATACTTTGTACACGTTTTTCATGTGTAACCTTTGGAAGTGCTTTAGTAAAAATGTCCGCAATTTGATTGTCACCTGGAACATATTTAAATACAACCATTTCATCAGCAATTAGTTTCTTTACAAATTCTAAACGTAATCTTAAGACTCTAGTGCGCTGCGTATTGGTCTCTGAACACAGGATAGCAAGTCCGCTCTGGGAATCAAGGTAAACTTTTACTGGTAGTGTTACTTGCATCTGTAGGTCTGCAAATACTTGCAGATACCATTCTACATCACGAGTGGTCTGAACGCATGCACATAATTCACTCTCTGTTGTGGAGAGACAAATAATGGTTTGTGTCTGGGACTTCCATTCAAATGGACAACCGTTGTAACAAAACACCATACCAGACACACCCCTGCAATTATTTTGTTCTACTGCATGAGATGCATCGCAGAAAATTTCAAAACCTTTGTCAATACTTGTTGTAAACTGCAACCTATAATGTTTGGTATGTTTAAGGTACATTACCACTCTCTTAAGAGCAGAGAAACATTGCATGGTGGGCTTTTCCACACTGTGAAGCATCTTTTAACAAAAGCTTAACTGTTTCATTTTTTACACTTGGTGAATAACACAAATCATAATCTTCGCCAGGAATTTGTTGAAAACCCTTAGCAACTAGTCTTGCCTTGTACCTTACAACTTCATTTTTGTCATTCATTTTACCTCTATAAACCCATTTTGAATCAATAAGTCTCATATCTGGGGTTTGTGGTACAAGAGTCCAAGTGTTATGCTCTTTTAAAGAAGCTATCTCAGAGTTCATAGCTTTATACCAATTTACAGCTTGATGCTTAGGTAACTTCTGAACATCATTGTAGCTTTTTGGCTCAAAAACCGCCTTATTGGCATACACAGTATTAAAGTGTTCATCTGCGAAACGTGGCTTCTGCCTCTGTCTATCTGAACGTCTCAGTCCGGAAGGAGAGTCAGACTCCTCAGACTTAATGGGACTCAGTGAACTACTAGTTTCAGGGTGTAAATCATCATTGTCAGACTGAAGAGGTGCCTGTAGGCTAAGCTCACGGTCAGAAAACTCAAGAGAATCTAACCTCCCCTCAGGTGCCTGTGACTTTAAATCATCAAACAAATTATCAGATCCAACAGGCTTTTCATCTTTTCCCATTAATTCAGAAGCACCATTTCCTGCTGCTGCTTCTCCCTCTTCTTTCTCAGTATCATCTATACCATTAGCATCTTGGAAAACAGCAACTCCATTCCAATTTACAGTTTGTATCATGCTTCTGGTAATATGAAATTTGCCAGTTGCTGGTATGTAAATTCTGTACGCCCCCTGCTGGTAGCCCATTAATTTTCCCTGAACACTACGTTCATCCAATTTCTGCTTAGCGGGATAATGCATAATTACATCTGAACCCCAAATACGTAGGTATTTCAGATTAGGGCGTTTTTTAAACAGCTTCTCATAGGGGGTGACATCTAAACCAGAATGATAACTGCGATTTCTCACATCACAAAAGGCATTAAGCGCTTCAGCCCAAAAAGCTTTGGGCAGATTAGCATCGTGCAGATAAGTTTTAACCCCTGCCTGCAGGTCACGCTGCACAACTTCAACCAGCCCATTTTGCCAGGGACTTCGGGGGCAAGATAACTCATGAGTAGTCCACTGCGCTTCCAGGAATTTCTCAAAATCCTCAGAAACAAATTCCCCACCCCGGTCAGAAAACAGGTTCTTAATAGGTTTGTTAAAGTGTGTTTTTACCCAGTTGCAAAAAACCTTGTACTTCTCAAATGCTTGGGACTTTTCAGCTATTGCATAAGTCCAACAATATCTACTATACTGGTCTATCAGAGTGAGCCAGTACTTAGAACCTCCTAACGATGGTGGGAGTGGCCCAACTAAATCACAATGTACACGCTCAAATGGCTCAGTTACTTTCCTATCTGAGCACCTACCCTTGCGTGCAACCTTAATCTTATTCTTGCAACAGGATAGGCACTGCATAAAGAATTTACATGGTTTTAAGTTGAGGCCATTGACAATATTCTGTGTCTTAATTACATCAGCAAAATTCAGGTGTCCCAGAATTCTGTGCGCCTCGTGGACACACCCAGAATGTGGCCTTACATTCCTCAACCCCTGGCTTGACTGTGCTACTGTGCAGTTTATAGGCGATTGGGAGTAGGTGTGAAAATACAGTCTATATAAACCATCAGATTCCCGGGCATACAATAGACGTTTGTTCCCATCGAAAAACTCACACATAGACTTTAAGAAACGCACAGTTATGCCTTGACGAGCAAAACACCTTACTGATAATAAATTGTCCACTGACGGGCAGTAAATGCAGTTCGCTATTGTAATGTTTAAAGAGTCAAGTTTAACAGTACCCCTGCCAAGCAACTGCAAGACTTGTGAATTGGCTAAATGTACATTACCAATTTCCTCTTCGAAAGAAATAAACAAGCTTCGATCATTGCAGATGTGCTGAGATGCTCCTGAGTCGATAACAAAAGACCTCCACTTGGCATCTTTAATTCTTTTACGATCTGTTGTCCGAGCATGAAAAGCTCGCGGCTCTTTTTTGTCTTTACGGTACGATGTCGGCTGCTGGGCTGACGACCGTGATTGACGAACAGAAACAGACTTGGGAGTACTTTGCTTTCTTTTGGCTCTGCAGTCCTTTGCAAAATGTCCTTGCTTATTGCAGAACCAACAACGCTTTGCAGCTTTAAATGCAGTTGTATCACCACAGGTTTGCATATGGCGTTCCTCATTCTTTCTGGAAACAGGAGTACTTATGGCACAAGCCTCCCTTCTATCCAACTCGCCCACTAATCTTGCCGTTACCCCTTCCACAGTTAATTGTGCTGGTGGAACGGCAGATATCTGGCTAGCTATACCATCAAAGTCCTCATTAAGGGAACAAAGGATGATAAAAACATACTGAATATCAGGTATCTCCATGTCCCTTCGAATTAATTTGCAGCGTATTGCCTCCAGACGTCTCAAGTGTGCTGCCAAATCACCACCAGGCTGCAACTTCGTCTGGTACAACTGCTTGAAAAGCGTCAATGCAGACGCTGACTCTTTTCTAACATGCACTGCTGCAAGACTGTCCCACATTTCTTTAGCAGTTTTCTTATTCCTTATATAGACTACTTGCTGGTCGCTGACTGCCAAATTAATTATTGCCCTGGCTTTTGCATCTCCTTTCGACCAGGCATTAGTCACAGGGTCAGGAGGGTCATCAGTTACATAGGTCCATACTTCTCTAGAGGTCAAAAGCGCCTCCACCCGAAAAGACCATAAACTATAGTTCTCATCTGTCAGCTGTGGGAAGACCAGAGCCTTCTCAGCTTCAGGAACCCGGTCAACCATTCTGGAACTCTTCCAGACCCACAAAAACTACGCTAACAGGAGAAGGAGTTTTCAAACCTTTCTCAGAGTCCAAAAATATGCAGTCATCCACTCAGCAGCTGGGCCCATAACCAAAGATGTTGGCTTCTTGCAGTATGGTAGCGCTGCAGAGAGCTTGCTGGGGAGACCATGCATTAAAAAGGGACTCAAAAATAACTTAAAGAAGGTTTTAATAAGAAAAACAAAAACTCCATTTACACTAAATACATCAACAAACCAGACCCATCCCCCAGGGTAATGGGAGAGCTAGGTGCTGCTCCTTATATACTACACCCAGATGCTGACACACCTTAATCAAATACAACTCAGCAGCACATGCTATGTTTCACAGCTGTAAAGCTGGGTCTCATTATCTTGCTCTGGCCCTTGCTCTGGCCCCTTAAAGACATACACATGGAGTGGAACAATGATGAACCTTTACATTTAAAGAAACCATTCAACATTTCCCCTGCGGTTCATCATTGTGGAACAAAAACATAAAGCATACTTTGTACACGTTTTTCATGTGTAACCTTTGGAAGTGCTTTAGTAAAAATGTCCGCAATTTGATTGTCACCTGGAACATATTTAAATACAACCATTTCATCAGCAATTAGTTTCTTTACAAATTCTAAACGTAATCTTAAGACTCTAGTGCGCTGCGTATTGGTCTCTGAACACAGGATAGCAAGTCTGCTCTGGGAATCAAGGTAAACTTTTACTGGTAGTGTTACTTGCATCTGTAGGTCTGCAAATACTTGCAGATACCATTCTACATCACGAGTGGTCTGAACGCATGCACATAATTCACTCTCTGTTGTGGAGAGACAAATAATGGTTTGTGTCTGGGACTTCCATTCAAATGGACAACCGTTGTAACAAAACACCATACCAGACACACCCCTGCAATTATTTTGTTCTACTGCATGAGATGCATCGCAGAAAATTTCAAAACCTTTGTCAATACTTGTTGTAAACTGCAACCTATAATGTTTGGTATGTTTAAGGTACATTACCACTCTCTTAAGAGCAGAGAAACATTGCATGGTGGGCTTTTCCACACTGTGAAGCATCTTTTAACAAAAGCTTAACTGTTTCATTTTTTACACTTGGTGAATAACACAAATCATAATCTTCGCCAGGAATTTGTTGAAAACCCTTAGCAACTAGTCTTGCCTTGTACCTTACAACTTCATTTTTGTCATTCATTTTACCTCTATAAACCCATTTTGAATCAATAAGTCTCATATCTGGGGTTTGTGGTACAAGAGTCCAAGTGTTATGCTCTTTTAAAGAAGCTATCTCAGAGTTCATAGCTTTATACCAATTTACAGCTTGATGCTTAGGTAACTTCTGAACATCATTGTAGCTTTTTGGCTCAAAAACCGCCTTATTGGCATACACAGTATTAAAGTGTTCATCTGCGAAACGTGGCTTCTGCCTCTGTCTATCTGAACGTCTCAGTCCGGAAGGAGAGTCAGACTCCTCAGACTTAATGGGACTCAGTGAACTACTAGTTTCAGGGTGTAAATCATCATTGTCAGACTGAAGAGGTGCCTGTAGGCTAAGCTCACGGTCAGAAAACTCAAGAGAATCTAACCTCCCCTCAGGTGCCTGTGACTTTAAATCATCAAACAAATTATCAGATCCAACAGGCTTTTCATCTTTTCCCATTAATTCAGAAGCACCATTTCCTGCTGCTGCTTCTCCCTCTTCTTTCTCAGTATCATCTATACCATTAGCATCTTGGAAAACAGCAACTCCATTCCAATTTACAGTTTGTATCATGCTTCTGGTAATATGAAATTTGCCAGTTGCTGGTATGTAAATTCTGTACGCCCCCTGCTGGTAGCCCATTAATTTTCCCTGAACACTACGTTCATCCAATTTCTGCTTAGCGGGATAATGCATAATTACATCTGAACCCCAAATACGTAGGTATTTCAGATTAGGGCGTTTTTTAAACAGCTTCTCATAGGGGGTGACATCTAAACCAGAATGATAACTGCGATTTCTCACATCACAAAAGGCATTAAGCGCTTCAGCCCAAAAAGCTTTGGGCAGATTAGCATCGTGCAGATAAGTTTTAACCCCTGCCTGCAGGTCACGCTGCACAACTTCAACCAGCCCATTTTGCCAGGGACTTCGGGGGCAAGATAACTCATGAGTAGTCCACTGCGCTTCCAGGAATTTCTCAAAAGAAAACAGGTTCTTAATAGGTTTGTTAAAGTGTGTTTTTACCCAGTTGCAAAAAACCTTGTACTTCTCAAATGCTTGGGACTTTTCAGCTATTGCATAAGTCCAACAATATCTACTATACTGGTCTATCAGAGTGAGCCAGTACTTAGAACCTCCTAACGATGGTGGGAGTGGCCCAACTAAATCACAATGTACACGCTCAAATGGCTCAGTTACTTTCCTATCTGAGCACCTACCCTTGCGTGCAACCTTAATCTTATTCTTGCAACAGGATAGACACTGCATAAAGAATTTACATGGTTTTAAGTTGAGGCCATTGACAATATTCTGTGTCTTAATTACATCAGCAAAATTCAGGTGTCCCAGAATTCTGTGCGCCTCGTGGACACACCCAGAATGTGGCCTTACATTCCTCAACCCCTGGCTTGACTGTGCTACTGTGCAGTTTATAGGCGATTGGGAGTAGGTGTGAAAATACAGTCTATATAAACCATCAGATTCCCGGGCATACAATAGACGTTTGTTCCCATCGAAAAACTCACACATAGACTTTAAGAAACGCACAGTTATGCCTTGACGAGCAAAACACCTTACTGATAATAAATTGTCCACTGACGGGCAGTAAATGCAGTTCGCTATTGTAATGTTTAAAGAGTCAAGTTTAACAGTACCCCTGCCAAGCAACTGCAAGACTTGTGAATTGGCTAAATGTACATTACCAATTTCCTCTTCGAAAGAAATAAACAAGCTTCGATCATTGCAGATGTGCTGAGATGCTCCTGAGTCGATAACAAAAGACCTCCACTTGGCATCTTTAATTCTTTTACGATCTGTTGTCCGAGCATGAAAAGCTCGCGGCTCTTTTTTGTCTTTACGGTACGATGTCGGCTGCTGGGCTGACGACCGTGATTGACGAACAGAAACAGACTTGGGAGTACTTTGCTTTCTTTTGGCTCTGCAGTCCTTTGCAAAATGTCCTTGCTTATTGCAGAACCAACAACGCTTTGCAGCTTTAAATGCAGTTGTATCACCACAGGTTTGCATATGGCGTTCCTCATTCTTTCTGGAAACAGGAGTACTTATGGCACAAGCCTCCCTTCTATCCAACTCGCCCACTAATCTTGCCGTTACCCCTTCCACAGTTAATTGTGCTGGTGGAACGGCAGATATCTGGCTAGCTATACCATCAAAGTCCTCATTAAGGGAACAAAGGATGATAAAAACATACTGAATATCAGGTATCTCCATGTCCCTTCGAATTAATTTGCAGCGTATTGCCTCCAGACGTCTCAAGTGTGCTGCCAAATCACCACCAGGCTGCAACTTCGTCTGGTACAACTGCTTGAAAAGCGTCAATGCAGACGCTGACTCTTTTCTAACATGCACTGCTGCAAGACTGTCCCACATTTCTTTAGCAGTTTTCTTATTCCTTATATAGACTACTTGCTGGTCGCTGACTGCCAAATTAATTATTGCCCTGGCTTTTGCATCTCCTTTCGACCAGGCATTAGTCACAGGGTCAGGAGGGTCATCAGTTACATAGGTCCATACTTCTCTAGAGGTCAAAAGCGCCTCCACCCGAAAAGACCATAAACTATAGTTCTCATCTGTCAGCTGTGGGAAGACCAGAGCCTTCTCAGCTTCAGGAACCCGGTCAACCATTCTGGAACTCTTCCAGACCCACAAAAACTACGCTAACAGGAGAAGGAGTTTTCAAACCTTTCTCAGAGTCCAAAAATATGCAGTCATCCACTCAGCAGCTGGGCCCATAACCAAAGATGTTGGCTTCTTGCAGTATGGTAGCGCTGCAGAGAGCTTGCTGGGGAGACCATGCATTAAAAAGGGACTCAAAAATAACTTAAAGAAGGTTTTAATAAGCAAAACAAAAACTCCATTTACACTAAATACATCAACAAACCAGACCCATCCCCCAGGGTAATGGGAGAGCTAGGTGCTGCTCCTTATATACTACACCCAGATGCTGACACACCTTAATCAAATACAACTCAGCAGCACCTGCTATGTTTCACAGCTGTAAAGCTGGGTCTCGTTATCTTGCTCTGGCCCTTGCTCTGGCCCCTTAAAGACATACACATGGAGTGGAACAATGATGAACCTTTACATTTAAAGAAACCATTCAACAGTTTAGGCCCTGCTTGGTTAAAGACAGTATCACCATGTCGTCCGCATAGAGTAATATGGGGATCTTGAGCTGTTGTAAAGAGGGGGCAGATTGATTTAGGGCCTTCATGGTTGTAACGATGTCATTGATGTAGAAATTGAATAGAAAAGGGGCCAAGAGGCAGCCCTGTTTGACCCCTTTATTCAGAGGGAAAGGATCAGATAGAGCTCCCAGGGGGCCGAATTTTACTCTGGCCGATATGTCATTATGAATTTCCATAAGAAGGTGGAGGAGTCTCTTATCTATGTTAGTGTAACTAAGCTTCTGCCATAGCCTATCTCTGGGGATGGAGTCAAAAGCGGAGGTCAGGTCCACAAAAGCCACGTGTAATTTACAGTTGAACCTGTTTAGGTATTTATCAATCAGGGTAAATAGAACAAGACATTGGCCAGATGTGCTGTGACCTTTACGGAAGCCAGCCTGTTCCGGGTGGAATAGCTTTGTTTCTTCTGCCCACTCGATTAATTTCTCTAGCAAGAATCTAGAGTAGAGCTTGTATGATATGTCCAGCAGGCTGATAGGTCGATAGTTACGCGGATCTTGTGGGTCCCCCTTTTTATGTATTGGAATGACTATGCTCTGTTTCCAGTTAGGTGGAATCTTAAGAGTAGCATTGATAGTGGTAAAGAGAGATGCTAAAATAGGGGCCCACCACGTCTGGTTCGATAGAAATACCTCAGGTGGTATCATATCCTCCCCCGGGGATTTGTCCCCTGAAAGCGTGCTGATTAGTTGCATACATCTCTCTGGGGAGACTGGCTCCCAGGTGGGCAAGGCAGATGCTGGAAGAGTGGAGACTACGTTTACTTCGGGATCTGGGGCGGAATACAGCTGAGCAAAGTGAGATTGCCAACTGGCAGCTGTGATGTTGTTAACGATGAATGAGGGGGGTCTTAAACCTGCATTAATTAAATTCCAGAATTTCTTGTCGTCACGGGTTTTAATGGCCACTGACAGTGCCGTCCAGCGTTCTTTCGCAAAGAGAAATTTCTTATGCTGGAGCAGCTTCTTGTAGTATGAACGGAATTGGGCTAATTCCCTGATTTTGCTCTGGGTGCTGTCTGATTTCATAGAATCATAGAATCATAGAATCATAGAGTTGGAAGAGACCACAAGGGCCATCGAGTCCAACCCCCTGCCAAGCAGGAAATACCATCAGAGCACTCCTGACATATAGTTGTCAAGCCTCTGCTTAAAGACCCCCAAAGAAGGAGACTCCACCACACTCCTTGGCAGCAAATTCCACTGTCAAACAGCTCTTACTGTCAGGAAGTTCTTCCTAATGTTTAGGTGGAATCTTCTTTCTTGTAGTTTGGATCCATTGCTCCGTGGCCGCTTCTCTGGAGCAGCAGAAAACAACCTTTCTCCCTCCTCTATGTGACATCCTTTTATATATTTGAACATGGCTATCATATCACCCCTTAACCTCCTCTTCTCCAGGCTAAACATGCCCAGCTCCCTTAGCCGTTCCTCATAAGGCATCGTTTCCAGGCCTTTGACCATTTTGGTTGCCCTCCTCTGGACACGTTCCAGTTTGTCGGTGTCCTTCTTGAATTGTGGTGCCCAGAACTGGACACAGTACTCCAGGTGAGGTCTGACCAGAGCAGAATACAGTGGCACTATTACTTCCCTTGATCTAGATGCTATACTCCTATTGATGCAGCCCAGAATTGCATTGGCTTTTTTAGCTGCCGCGTCACACTGTTGACTCATGTCAAGTTTGTGGTCAACCAAGACTCCTAGATCCTTTTCACATGTACTGCTCTCAAGCCAGGTGTCACCCATCTTGTATTTGTGCCTCTCATTTTTTTTTGCCCAAGTGCAATACTTTACATTTCTCCCTGTTAAAATTCATCTTGTTTGTTTTGGCCCAGTTCTCTAATCTGTCAAGGTCGTTTTGAAGTGTGATCCTGACCTCTGGGGTGTTAGCCACCCCTCCCAGTTTCTTAGTTAGATTTCTTCATATCAGACTGAAGAAATCGAAGCCTACTTCTGCACTGTTTGCATTCTTGGTCGAACCGTTTGGTTCTTCCAGGTTAGAATCGCACGGGAAGGTTTCGTAAGTGAAGGAAGCAAGAAGGCTAGAATTTGCTGGAAAGTTGAGAAATGATCCACATTCATTGTTAACAGCTGAGCTTTCAGGGCTAGGATCTCAGGGGAATTTAGAAGGACCTTTATGTCTTGCTCCAGATAGAAATCCCACTTCTTACGTCCGGGAGCAAAGATCTGTCGATCCTGGGGGTGGAGTGAGCTGGGAAGACCCAGCTGTGTGTGGAGGAAGGAGATGGCGATTGGAAGGTGGTCACTTTCGGTTCTGTTGAACACATTGAAACAATATGCCTTATCATTAAGTGCCGAGGAGGACCAGATGTAGTCTATAACGCTTGCCCCTCTAGATCCTAGAAAAGTATAAAATCCCCCGGGTCAATCTTTGGGTGTGCCATGCAAGCTGTGCAGCCCGCAGTTTATGGTAAGCTCCAGCAGTATGATGCCAGTCCTATTAATGGTCTTATCATGTGAATTCCACGTAGGAAACCACTCCTCTTCTATGAATAATTGCGACTTATTGGTGAATGAGCTTATATCTGCTCCGATTCTGGCATTAAAGTCCCCCATTATGAGGATCTCATAAGATTTATCGAGGATAAATCTTAGATCCTCCCAAAGCTGATTTGAATGAGAAGAGGAGTAGGTAGATGGATTGTACAAGTTTACACATATGAAGTCCCCAACTGGGCTGTTAGTGATGTGTAAAGTTTGAATGCAGTTACTCTCTAACCAAAAGAGAGGAGAGATATTAAGTTGAAGCTCCTGCAAAACAAATGTTACCAGGCCTCCACTGGGGCACCCATACAAATGTGTTTTGGTCGCAGGAATCACAAAGGCGTCATAACCCAGTAGGGAAGGGGGGGTGACGATTCTAAGCACCAGGTCTCTACGAGGGCACCTGACAAAAATAGCATGGATAAAAATATAACAGTGAATGTAGAGCAGAACAGAAATGACATCTAAAAGCAGCAGAATAAATACGGTGTTTTTCTGTCTCTGGAGGGCGTATGCAGCCATCATGACCATTGTTGGAGCTACTACAGTGGTACCTTGGGTTAAGAACTTAATTCGTTCTGGAGGTCCATTCTTAACCTGAAACTGTTCTTAACCTGAGGTACCACTTCAGCTAATGGGGCCTCCCGCTGCTGCTACGCGATTTCTGTTCTCATCCTGAAGCAAAGTTCTTAACCCCAGGTACTATTTCTGGGTTAGCAGAGTTTGTAACCGGAAGCGTATGTAACCTGAAGCATCTGTAACCCGAGGTACCACTGTATTAGATAAAATAAAGCAAACGCCTCAGGTAACATATTTGAGAGGGGCACTGTTTTGCTTGTCTCGGTCAGTATGATGCCTTGGACCACCTCTAATCATTTATTGACTTATTCACCATGAGTAAGTCCAATCTTTTTCTAAATCCATCCCTGACCATTGCTGTCACTAAACCTTTTATGACAAATTCTCCTCTGCACCTGGGACTTGGGGCTCACAGTTGCCTCAAAGCCAAAGTTACATCAAAAGAATCTACTGAGCCTAGTGAAATTGAACTCATATTGATACACAGATAATAGCCTCCACAAACTTATACAAGGTGCTAAGCCATAACTTTTGAAACAGCAAGTCTCCTTTTGCCTGGAAACAGATTGCTAGCCGTTGAAGCTGTTCTAGCAATGAGGTGTCGTGCTCCCCATAACCAGCCCCTGTCAACGGTCTGGCTGCAGGTCTTTGAACCAGTTGAAGTTTCTGAGCACCGTCCTAGGGCATTCCCACATACAGCACATTACAATAATTCAAACGGGATGTAGCGAAGGCATGTGTCACTTTGGGCAACTCATTCACCTCAAGGAACAGGCAGAATTGGCGCACTAGCCTTAACTGCAAATCCACTCCTATCCACTGAAGAAACCTAGACAGCCATGTTCAGGGCTGCAGCCAGGAGCATGCCCAGACCATGAACCTGTGTCTTCAGGAGAAGTATTATTCCCTCTAGCATAGGCTGAATCCCCTTTCCCTGTTCTGTGTCCTGACTGAACAAAAGCACTTCTGAAAGGAGCATTCTGCTGATTCTATTTCCCGCTTCAAGGGAAAGGATATTTGCTTCCAACCTGAGATAGCATACTCACAATCCCAAAAAGAAAGGAAAAGATGTCTGTGATGGTCACAAAAGGTGTTTTCAGCTTTATCAAATAAGATTCTGGAAGCTTTTGTTGGGTTTCCTTTTTATAGGCTACTTTGTGCATTTAATTGTAGTATTTCATCCTACACACACCCCTCCATTTTTCTTTTAACTGAATCCAACTTTAATAATTTCAGGAACATTCCACTCCTGTGGGTTGTTCCTTGCCTTGTTGTTCCTTGACACACCTCACTTCTTTGATAGCCTCTATCTCCCACCAATGTACCAGATCACAGAAACCATCCTCTTTCAACTTTATTTAAATTATCAGGTCTCATTGATTCGGTTCGGTTCAAATTCTACCCTCACACCCACAACCAGCTTTCTATCTATATTTGGAACAGACGGATGTCCCCCACCCACCCACCCAAGGTGGTGCAGCTTTCAAAAACAGAAGGCGCCTGCTGGTAGCTGCCCATCCCAGCCACAGAGTGCACTATGACTTCTAACGACAAAGACATATCCAAGAGTACCTGCAAGCTACACACTTCAGAAGGAGTGCAACCTTATCCCAAACAGAGAACTTGCCTATCTCCCGAATAAGGGAGTCATCCAAATAGCCTCCATCTTCGCATTATTCAAGTACAGTTTACTCTCTCTCATGTAGTCCTCTGTTGCATTCAGACACAAATTCAGAGCCTTCACAGCTCCTCCTGGTTCAGGTGTTGTGGAGAATTAGGGTTGTGTGTCATCAGCTTACTGGTAAGGGCAGCTAATGCTGTGGGAGATGGAATCAGAATTCAAAACGACCGTTATCAGATTGGAGAAGTAAAAAATCCAATTTTACTAGGGACCAATGTAAGGTTCTGCACTTAGGCAGGAGGAACCAGGTGCACAAATATAAGATGGGGGACACCTGGCTTGCTGGCAGTAGATGTGAAAAGGATCTCGGGGTCTTGGTGGACCACAAGCTTAGCATGACTCAACAGCAGAAAATGCCAATGCTATTCTAGGCCACATCAATACAATACAATTTGTTGTTGTTTAGTCCTTTAGTCGTGTCCGACCCTTTGTGACCCCATGGACCAGTGCATGCCAGGCACTCCTGTCTTCCACTGCCTTCCGCAGTTTGGTCAAACTCATGTTAGTGGCTTCGAGAATACTGTCCAACCATCTTGTCCTCTGTCACCCCGTTCTCCTTGTGCCCCCAATCTTTCCCAACATCAGAGTCTTTTCCAGGGAGTCTTCTCTTCTCATGAGGTGGCCAAAGTATTGGAGCCTCAGCTTCAGGATCTGTCCTTCCAGTGAGCACTCAGGACTGATTTCCTTAAGAATGGATAGGTTTGATCTTCTTGCAGTCCATGGGACTCTCAAGAGTCTCCTCCAGCATCATAATTCAAAAGCATCAATTCTTCGGCGATCAGCCTTCTTTATGGTCCAGCTCTCACTTCCATACATCACTCCTGAGAAGGATGTTGACAAGCTCGAACATGTTCAGAGTGGTCTACCAAGGGAGGGCAACCAAGATGATCAAGGGTATGGAAGGAGTTGGGTCTATTTGAATGAGTTGGGTACATTTAGCCTAGAAAAGAGGAGATTGAGAAGAGATATGATAGCCATCTTCAAAAATCTTAAGGGCTGTCACATGGAAGAGGAAACAAGCTTGTTTTCTCCTTCTCTAGAGGGTAGAATTCGAACCAATGGCTTCAAGTTACAAGAAAGGAGATTCCGACTAAAAATATGGAAAAACTTTCTGACAGTAAGAGCTGTTCAACAGTGAAACAATCTCCCTCAGAAGGTTGTGGACTCTCCTTCCTTGGAATTTTTAAAGCAGTAATTCTGTGATTCTATGATCCTTCTTAAATTATGGTGCCCCGAACTGGACACAATACTCCAAATTTGGTCTCACTAAGGCATAACAGAGCAGTATTACTCCTTCCCTGTGATCTGGACACTATACTTCTGCAGGTACAGCCTAGAATAGCATTATCTTGGTTTTTTGCTGCTGCATCACACTTTTGACTCATGTTAAGCTTGTGGTCCACCAAGACCCCTAGATCCTTTTCACATGTGCTGCTAGTAAGCCAGGTGTCCCCCATTGTTAATAATAGGAATTAGAGAACTGCTTTTGGTGGTTTTTTTGTGTGGAAAGGAAAAGAAGTGAACTTGAAACGTTTGGGTCTGAAATTGCTCGGTTGAAAATAGAACACTCAGATGTCCTATTAGAATGAATGTTTTGAATGATTTCTTTTTTTATAAATGTTTTTATTGGTTTTACAGCAATTTTTAAACAATACAAACAAATAAAAAGACAAACAAACATGTATAATTTCATAACCTTTTTTTCATAGCCTTCGTTTCTCGGACTCCCCCATACCTCCCCTTTCTGCATCCCAATTTTCCAAATTGTTTCAGCAACTTCTATGCAATTTTATCAAATATGTGTCCTCTTAATCTTTTCTTTAACTTAATCTTATGTTACTGTATCCCTTTTACTCTCCACACCTCGGCATTTTAACATTCATCAGTTTTATAATGGTTCTTAAGATATATTTTAAATTTCTTCCAGTCCTCTTCCGCCGTCTCTCTCCTCTGATCACGAATTCTGCCAGTCATCTCAGCCAGTGTCATATAGTCCATCACTTTCATCTGCCATTCTTCCATGGTGGGTAGATCTTGTGTCTTCCAATACTTTGCGATGAGTATTCTTGCTGCTGTCGTAGCATACATAAAAAACGTTCTGTCTTTCTTTGGCACCAATTGGCCGACAATGCCCAAGAGAAAGGCCTCTGGTTTCTTAAGGAAAGTACATTTAAGTACCTTTTTCATTTCATTATATATCATTTCCCAGAAAGCCTTAATCTTCGGGCACGTCCACCAAAGGTGATAGAAAGTACCTTCAGTTTCTTTACACTTCCAACACTTATTATCAGGCAAATGGTAGATTTTTGCTAGCTTGACTGGGGTCATGTACCACCTGTAAATCATTTTCATAATGTTTTCCTTTAAGGCATTACATGCCGTAAATTTTATACCGGTGTTCCACAACCATTCCCAGTCAGCAAACATAATGTTATGACCAATGTCCTGTGCCCACTTAATCATGGCCGATTTAACTGTTTCATCTTGTGTATTCCATTTCAGCAGCAAATTGTACATTCTTGACAAATTCTTGGTATTGGGTTCTAACAATTCAATTTCTAATTTTGATTTCTCCACCTGGAAGCCAATTTTCCTATCTTGCTTATAGACCTCCATTATTTGATAATAATGGAGCCAATCTCGTACTTTAGGTTTCAATTTCTCATGACTCTGTAGTTTCAATTCATCTCCATCTTGTTCCAAAATTTCCCAATACTTTGGCCATTTGGCCTCCATATTGAGCTTTTTCACTGCCTTAGCCTCCAAGGGTGACAACCATCTAGGGGTTTTGTTTTCCAATAAGTCTTTATATCTTATCTAGACATTGTATAATGCTTTTATGACAATATGGTTTTTAAAGGCCCTATGCACTTTAATTTTATCATACCATAGATATGCATGCCAACCGAATGTATTATTGAAACCTTCTAAATCCAAAATATCTGTATTCTCGAGGAGCATCCACTCTTTCAGCCAGCAAAACGCTGCTGCTTCATAGTACAATTTTAAGTCCGGCAGGGTAAATCCCCCTCTTTCTTTTGCATCTGTAAGTACTTTAAATTTTATTCTGGGCTTTTTGCCCTGCCAGACAAATTTCGAAATGTCTTTCTGCCACCTCTTGAAACAGTCCATCTTGTCCAAAATCTGTAAAGTTTGAAACAAAAATAACATTCTAGGCAATACATTCATCTTGATAACTGCAATTCGGCCTAACATTGACAATTTCAAATTTGACCATATTTCTAGATCTTTTTTAATTTCTAACCAACATTTTTCATAATTGTCTTTATACAAGTTCAAATTTTTAGATGTCAAATGAACCCCTAGGTATTTCACCTTCTTAACCACTGTCAAACCTGTTTCATTCTGAAATTTCTCCCTCTCCATGGCTGTTAAGTTTTTTTCCAAAACTTTAGTCTTTTGTTTGTTCAGTTTAAATCCGGCTACCTGGCCAAATTGTTGGATTATCTCCAATACCCTTTTCGTACTAGTGTCTGGCTCTTGTAAGGTCAAAACTAAGTCATCTGTGAAGGCCCTTAACTTGTAATGTTTAGCTCTGACCTGTACACCTTTAACCTGCTGGTCATCTCTAATCATATTTAGCAACACCTCCAGAACAGAAATAAAAAGTAATGGGGAAATTGGGCACCCCTGTCGTGTCCCTTTTTCTATCTTAAGTTCTTCAGTTATCACATTATTAACAATCAACTTGGCTTTTTGTTCAGAATATATCGCACCCATACCATTCTCAAATCCTTGTCCTACCCCCATCCCATGAAGATTCTTTTTCATAAAGCTCCAAGAGATATTGTCAAAGGCTTTCTCCGCATCCACAAATATCAAAACCGCTTTAGTGTTTATATTCACTTCCAATAGTTCCAAAATGTCTATTATGTTCCTCACATTATCTGATAGATGCCTTTTTGGGAGAAAGCCTGATTGGTCCTTGTGAATCTTCTCCATAAACACTCTTTTCAATCTTTTTGCCAAAATGTCTGCAAAAATTTTGTAATCCACATTGAGTAAAGATATTGGGCGGTAGTTCTTAAGTTGAGTCTTTTCAGTCTCTGTCTTTGGTATGAGTGTAATATAAGCTTCTTTCCACGAATCTGGTGCCCTTTTCCCCTCTAAAATCTCGTTGCAGACCTCCTTTAACGGTTGAATCAACCATTCCTTTAAAGCTTTATAATATCTGGAAGTCAGTCCATCTGGTCCTGGAGATTTGCCCAATTGCATGTTCTGAATGGCATCCTCTATCTCTTGTTCTGTTATTCTCTGGTTTAGATCCACCTTGCTTTGATGAGAGATTTTTTGTAATCCATATTTTTTGAGGAATTCGTCTATGTCCTCTTCATTCTGTGGTCCTTGTGAATATAGTTTTTTAAAATAACTCAGAAAACAGTTTCTGATCTCATTAGGCTTAGATATATTCTTTCCATCCACTTCTAGATTTGTGACTGTATTTAACTTCTGTCTTTTCTTCAGTTGCCAAGCTAGAAGTCTACCACATTTATCTGCAGATTCAAATGTCTTTTGTCTCATTTGCTTTATCTTCCACTCAATCTCTTGATTCATCAATTCCATATATTGTATCTGGTATAGCTTAATCTCTCTCAAAATCTCCTGGGACTTTGGTTTTGATCTTAATTTCTTCTCTCCTTCTTTTATCTTTTCCAAAATCTTTTCCTTCTTCTCATTTTGCTTTCTTCTTTTTATTGAGTTTTGTTGAATTAGAAATCCTCTCATCACAGCTTTACTTGCGTCCCAGATCACTCTTTTTTCTACATCAGCCTTTAAATTTATTTCAAAATAGTCCTTTAAAGTTTTTTGGGCCTTTCTGTGAATCTCCTCATCTCGAAACAGGGTGTCATTCATCCTCCATCTGAATTGACCAGTTGTTGTAAGTTTCATCTCCATCTTCACGGCGTTATGGTCGGAGCAAGTCTTTGGGCAGATTTCTATTTTCTTAATCTTTGGAGCCATCCCACTAGTAATCCAGATTTGGTCGGTTCTGGTCCAGGTCATCATTGCTTGAGAGAAAAAAGTTCCCTCTCTCTCGAGAGGGTTCTTTGTTCTCCAAATGTCTATTAAGTCCATATTCTCAGTCATTTCAAAGAAGGTCTTCGGAAGTCTCCCTTCCTTAGAGATTGTCGATCTTTGTGCCTTGTGCATATTTGTAGAAACCACGCCATTCATATCTCCCATGATTATTACATTGTAATCCAAATAGTCCATCAGAGTTTCATGGAGCTTCTTAAAAAATTCCGCCTTCCCTTCATTTGGTGCATAAACTCCAACTATTAAAATTTTTTCTCCTTGTACTGGACCTGGTGTCTTCCATGGCGACACAAGGGCTCTCCCAGTTTGTTTCGGGCCCCACACATCAAGCAGGCCACACGCTGGATTTGATCTTTGGCGTCGGTATAGATGTGATCATGTTTCCTTCGATGAAGGTGCCATGGTCTGATCACTATGCTCTGAAAGCCAGGATTGACATTCCACCCCCACCCTGCTTAGGTGGCGAGCCGATTTGGACTCGCCCGCGGAGGCTGATGGACCCTGATAGATTCCGTCAAGCCTTGCGGGACCTTTCTCCCCCTGGCGACTCATTGACTGAGCTTGTTGAGGGCTGGAATACCCAGCTCCTGGCAGCCATCAATGAGATCGCACCTAAGCGCCCTCTGCGACCCCGCAGAAACCGGGCTCCCTGGTTTATTGAGGAGCTCTGGAAAATGAAGCGGGACCTCAGACGGCTAGAGCAAGTATGGCGGGGTGCCCGTGACGGAGCCTCAAGAACACCTTATAGGGTTTTTATGAAAACCTACGAGATGGCAGTGAAGGCCGCTAAGAAGTCCTACTTCTCGGCCTCCATTGCATCCGCTAGCTCTCGCCCCGCACAATTATTTAGTATAATTCGGTCTTTAACGTCCCTCGAAGGACAGCCAAATTTAAATAACAATTTGACAAACAGCTGTGAGGCATTTGCGAGCTTTTTTGCGGAGAAGGTCCTGTCGCTCCGCCATGACCTCCCTGCCAATTTGGATACAATAAAGGAACTGGAGGCCCTCGACTGTCCTCGGGTCCAGTATTGGACCACTTTGACCGGATATCCCCAGCCGATGTGGACAGACTCCTCCGAGCTGGAAAGCCCACCACTTGTCCTCTTGACCCGTGCCCGTCTTGGCTGATTAGAGCGTGTCCAGACGAGGTGTGGGCCCCCCTGGGGGATATCATCAATTTGTCCCTTGGCACCGGGACATTCCCAGAGGAACTGAAGGAGGCAGTGGTGCGTCCGCTCTTAAAGAAAACATCATTAGATCCCTTACCGCCCAGTTTCGAATCTTCCATTCCTGGGTAAGGTGATTGAGAGAGCGGTTGCTGAACAGCTTGGTAGGTTTCTGGATGAAACATCGGCTCTGGATCCATTCCAGTCCGGCTTCTGCGCTGGTCATGGGACCGAGAGCGCACCATTCTCTCCGCTTGCCCGTTGCTGGATGGATGAAAGGGTGCCGTTAGGGCATGGCGGATGCCCAGTCCCAAAAGATACCGCTCAAAAGTGCCTGATGTGAACTGCGGTCCGTTGTTGGAGACAAGGACATCAGGACACCCATGCGTTGCAAACAGGCCTCGCAGCACCCGGATGACGGCCTCGGTAGTGGTGGAGGTCATCAGGGCCACCTCCAGCCATTTGGAATAGGCGTCCACCACTACCATAAAGATCCGGCCGTGAAAGGGGCCAGCCAGATCAATGTGCACCCTCGACCAGGGTGTCTTTGGCATCTCCCAGGTGTGTCCCTTAGCTGCCGGTGGTGCAGGCCTCGATTCTTGGCACGCTTGACAGGCGGACACCCAGGCAGTGATGGCATCGTCCATGTTAGGCCACCAGACGTAGCACCGAGCCAATGCCTTCATTTTGACAATTCCCGGGTGGCCAACATGCAGAGCCTCCAGGACGCGTTGACTCTTTGGGGAATCACGACGCGGTCTCCCCATAGCAGACAGCCGCGATGAGCCAAGAGTTCATGTTGTCTGGTTGCGAAGGGCTGGAACTCTGATGCGAAAGGCCCTTGTGGCCACCCCCTCCACACCCAGTTGAGCACACAGCTGATGGTGCGATCCTGGGCAGATGCGGAGGCCACAGTGGCAGCCGATACAGGCGCTGCCGGAAGATCCTCAATCAGGAGGAGCGATGAAGCTGGAGCCGGGTCTTCCACAAACGCTGGAAGAGGGCAACGGCTGAGGGCGTCGGCATGGCCCATCGATTTCCCCGGGCGATGGACAAGCCAGTAGTGGTAGGCAGCCAGGAAAACAGTCCATCGCAGCATGCGCGGTGAGAGGACCGGTGGAGTTGGACGATCACTGGCGAGGAGGCCCAGGAGCAGCTTGTGGTCAGTGATGAGGTCAAAGGTCCTGCCATAGAGGTATTCATGGAACCTCTTCACTCCAGCCACAAGTGCCAGTGCCTCCTTGTCGAGCTGGCTATAATTCCGTTCCGTTGGAGATAGCGTCCTGGAAAAGTAGGCGAGCGGTGCTTCTCTTCCGTCTGGAAAACGGTGACTAAAGACAGCGCCGATGCCAAAAGGTGAGGCGTCACAGGCAAGGACCAGCGGCCTGGCTTCACTGTACTGTACCAGCACACTGTCTGATGAAAGGAGAGCCTTGACCGCGTTGAAGGCCGCCATCTCCCGATGACCCCAGGACCAAGGCATCTTTCTGCTGAGGAGTCGCTGAAGAGGCTCAGCCCCCGTGGCTTTGTGGGGCAGGAACATGTTATAAAAGTTCAGTAGCCCCAGGAATGCCTGCAACTCCGTCTTGTTCTTTGGGATGGGGGCCTGCTGGATAGCGCGGATCTTGGATGTGGTCGGGTGAAGGCCGGAGGCGTCAATAAGATAGCCCAGGAACTCCACCTGTGGAATGGCGATCTGGCACTTCTCCCTCTTTACCTTGAGTCCAGCCTCCTGGAACCTGGTCAGCACGGCACGGAGGCGCTCGAACAGCTGCTGGTGTGAGTCTGCAGACACCAAGACGTCATCAAAATATGGTACCACGCCCGGAAGCCCTTGCAGGAGATGCTCCATAAGGCTTTGGAAGATGCCAGGAGCCACACTCACCCCGAACTGCAACCGGCGGCAACGGATTGCCCCTTGGTGGGTGACGATCGTCTGGGCTTCAGCAGTGGCATCATTGACGGGCAGTTGTTCATAGGCTTGGGCAAGGTCCAGCTTAGCGAAGACCTTACCCTCACCCAGGGAATGCAGCAGGTGTTGGACAACAGGAACCGGATAAGCGTGCTGCTGAAGTGCCTTGTTGATCGTGCACTTGTAGTCAGCACAGATTCTCACCGACCCGTCTGGCTTGACAGGCATGACGATGGGGGTTTCCCACTTGGCGTGGTCAACCGGCTCCAAAACTCCTTGGGCGATCAGCTTGTCCAGTTGTTCATCCACCTTAGCCTTGAGAGCAAAGGGAACCCGGCGTGGCTTTAGCTTGATGGGGGCAACTTGTGGATCAAGGCTAAAGGAGATGGGCGTACCTGTATATTGCCCCAAAGTGCCATCAAAAACCTCGGCAAAGTCTTTGACCAGACCCTCAGTCTCTGCGTTAGAGATGCAGTTGATGCCGGTGACTTCCAGGCCGAGGGCATCAAACCAATCTAGCCCTAGGAGGCTTGGCCGCTGACCTTCGACCACCACCAGTCGGAGCAGGCCCGAAAAATCCTTGAAGGCGATCCAGAACCGGCCAACGCCTACCACGGGAATGTCGTTTCCCTGGTAGTCTCTCAGGTGCACACGGTGAGAGTCAAGTTGCCTTTTGGACACTCTGGGTACCAGTCTTTTGATGGTGCTCCAAGACACGATGGACAGGGCAGACCCGGTGTCGATATCCATGTCACATGGAGCTACTTCAATGAGCACCGTGACGTTCAGCTTGCGTCGCGTAGGTGAGTCGGTTTGGCCAATCGTGGTTCCAGACGGGCAGCGGCAGTTGGTGAGAGCGAAACAGCTTTCCTTGGCAGACTGAAGTGAAGACTTGGACTTGCGAGTCGGTGAAGGGGGGGGTGTCAGATGGAGCCGATCGGCAGACCTTAGCGATGTGGCCCCTTCTGGAACACTTCCTACAGGTGGTGTCTCTGAATCGACACTTGTCACGGGAATGGTTGCCTCCGCAGCCGGCACATTCTGGTTGGCTCTTGGACTTCTGTTGGAACTTCCTGCGCTCTCGCTTTGTCTGGTGCACGTCATCGTCTTCACTGGAGGATGCCTCATCACTGCTGGCCTCCTCATGATGCACTGGAACTGGCTTCCTAGCAAGACGCGGGCTGCTGGACTTGCGGATCTCCTGGGCGGAGCGTTCAGCAGCTTCTGAGGCCACAGCCTCCTCAATGGCTTTCTGTAGCGTGAGGTCTGGCTTGGCGAGGAGACGCCGTTGCAGATGGATGTCCCGGACCCCGCAGAAAATTCGATCCATCAGGGCATCGTCTAAGTCTTGGAACTCGCAGTGCATTGCAGCCTGTCGCAGGGCGGTGGTGTAGTTGTTGATTGACTCCCCCTCTGCCTGGTTCCGGTGGTAGAACGCATGGCGGGCAGCAATCTTGGACGGCTTTGGTGCGTAGTGGTTGCGGAGCTTCTCTTGGATCTTGTCCCACGGTGTTGCCTGGACTGCTGCAGGCGCAACCAATGCTCGGGCCGTCTCAAACACCTCAGGCCCACAGAGGCTGAGGAATAGGCCCCGCTTACGCTCCTGTGATACTTGCGTCAGCTCATTGGCTTGGAGGTAGCAGTCGAACCGAGCGAGGTAGGAGTCCCATGATTCAGAGGCTGGCGCAAACAGCGGTAGAGGCACAAGTGAAGCCATGATTCCAATGCCGGAGAGAAGGGTGATGGATGGACACCGTGCTCTAGCCAGAACAGTCAGCTCTGAATTGGTTCTGTTCAGTGATTTCGCTCAGTGATTCAGCTCAGTGATTCAGCTCTGCTCAGAGGGTGGCTGCATCTGGCTGTGCTCTGATGTCCATCAATCCCATCCTTGTCACCAGTGTTAAGTTGTGGGCAAACATAGCAGATGACACAGTGATTTCTCCAGAGGAGCTCTTTATTGTAAGCTGGACAGAACTGAACAGCAAACAGCTCAGCCGGCCTGCTTTTATAGGCAGCCGGCTATCAACATTGTAGCAACAACAACCCAGGGTTTCCCGCCTAAAATAACTGACGTGGACCTGAGTGAAAACTATCTACACTATGCCCCTGCTGGCCCAGGGTGAAACTTTAGTACATAACAATTTTATACCTATTAAAGATACAGTCAATAATAGCAATACTTTCCAATTAATCCTAAACCAGTCAAAGCTTGGTGTTTTAAAGGTTATGGCTTAGCACCTTGTATGAGTTTCTGCAAGCTTTTGTCTGTGAAGCAATGTGAGTTCCATTTCGCTAGGTTTGGTGGATTCATTTGGCACAACCTTAGCTTTGAGGCAACTAATAACCCCAAGTACCAGGTGTGAAGGAAAGTTTGTCATGCAAGATTTATTGATAGCAGTGGGCCTTCTTGGTGCTGGCGCCCGCCCTGTGGAACACCCTCCCACCAGATGTCAAGGAAATAAACAACTATCTGACTTTTAGAAGACATCTGAAGGCAGTTTTTAATGTTTGTTGTTTTATGTGTTCTTAATATCCTGTTGGAAGCTGTCCAGAATGGCTGGGGAGGCCATTATTATTATTATTATTATTATTATTATTATTATTATTAGACATACTAGTGGTAGATAATTCAATAAATGGCTACTAACTATAATTAGAGGTGGCTCAAAACCACCTTGAGATTTGCAGCTGAATGGCAGAGGGCCTTCTCGGTAGTGGCGCCCACCCTGTGGAACGCCCTTCCACCAGATGTCAAGGAAACAAACAGCAATCTGACTTTTAGAAGACATCTGAAGGCAGCCCTGTTTAGGGAAGTTCTTAATGTGATGTTTTGTTGTTTTTAATATCCTGTTGGAAGCCACTCAGAGTGGCTTGGGAGGCCCGGCCAGATGGGCGGGGTATAAATAATAAATGATAATAAATAACAACCATCATCATCATTCTGCTGTCTGAGACAGAGCCTTCCCCACACCAAATGCACCACCTGAGACAGCTGCTTTATCTAACAGTAGCTTCAACGATGGTCATGATGGCTACATACTCCCTGAAGAGCCAGAAAAATATATATTTATTATCCCTGACTAATATATTTAACTGCTGTTAGAATGCCTTGGGGACACAGGTGGCGCTGTGGGTTAAACCACAGAGCCTAGGACTTGCCGATCGGAAGGTCAGCGGTTCAGGGAGAGAGGGAAAAATAGTGGAAGTGAACAGCTGGCTTCGCAAATGGTGTAAACAGGAACGGTTTGGATTCTTAGATCACGGACTGCAGTTTCTTGAAGATGGACTTCTGGCAAGCGATGGGCTGCACCTCACAACGGTTGGGAGGAATGTTTTTGCCAAAAATCTCAGAAACCTCATCAGGAGGGCTTTAAACTGACTAATGTGGGGGAGGGAGACAGTGCTCCTGAAGGTAGGAGTCTATCAACTGATGAAGATGATCATCCAAATGTCATAGACCAAATGGAGCAAACAGCACACAGACCTAGTGGTGGGAGGAAAAAATCCTTAAATAAGAGACACGGGGGAATGATTGATGGACTTCATTGTCTGTACACTAATGCGCAAAGCATGGGAAATAAACAAGATGAGCTTGAGCTCTTGGTACAGCAAACCAAATATGACATAATAGGCATCACTGAAGCCTGGTGGGATAAGTCCCACGATTGGAATGTAATAATGGAGGGATGCAATCTATTTCAGAGAAACAGACCAGACAAGAAAGGAGGAGGAGTGGCGTTATATGTCAGGGATGTGTATACCTGTGAAGAGATCCAAGATTTAGAACCTCAAAGCCAAAGTGAGAGCATTTGGGTCAAAATTAAGGGAGAGAAGAATAACAGAGATCTCATTGTGGGAGTTTACTATAGATCCCCAAGCCAAACGGAGGACATAGATGATGCCTTCCTGGAACAGATGGCCAAGTATGCAAAAGGAAGGGAGATAGTAGTAATGGGGGACTTCAATTACCCGGACATTTGTTGGATGTCAAACTCAGCCAAGAGCATAAGGTCAGACAGATTCCTCACTGGCCTTGCAGACAACTTCATTGTCCAGAAAGTGGGAGAAGCAACAAGAGGAACAGCCATTTTAGATCTGGTCCTAACCAATGTTGATGACCTGGTTAGTGGGGTAGAAGAAGAAGAAGAAGAGTTTGGATTTGATATCCCGCCTTTCACCCCCTTTAAGGAGTCTCAAAGCGGCTAACATTCTCCTTTCCCTTCCTCCCCCACAACAAACACTCTGTGAGGTGAGTGGGGCTGAGAGACTTCAGAGAAGTGTGACTGGCCCAAGGTCACCCAGCAGCTGCATGTGGAGGAGCGGATCATTAGGCGCGAGTGATCATGCTCTTCTGAAGTTTACTATACAGCGGAAAGGAGCAGCCAAGCATACTAGGACTCAATTTCTTGACTTTAAGAAAGCCGACTTCATAAAACTTAGGGAAGTGCTGGGTGAGATCCCATGGACAGTAATACTAAAAGGAAAGGGAGTTCATGATGGCTGGGAGTTTGTTAAGAGGGAGATAGTAAAAGCACAACTTCAGGCAATACCAATGAGACGGAAACATGGAAGGTGCCTAAAGAAGCCAGGGTGGCTATCTAAAGAACTTTTAACTGAGTTAAGATTAAAAAAGGATGTGTACAAAAAATGGAAAAGGGGGGAAACCACCAAAGAGGAATTCAAACAAATAGCCAGCACATGTAGACACAAAGTCAGAAAAGCTAAAGCACAGAATGAACTCAGGCTTGCTAGAGAGGTTAAAAGCAACAAAAAAGGCTTCTATGGGTATGTTCGTAGCAAAAGGAAGAACAAAGAAACAGTGGGGTTACTCAGAGGAGAAGATGGTGAAATGCAAACAGGGGACACAGAAAGGGCTGAACTCCTCAATGCCTTCTTTGCCTCAGTCTTCTCCGATAAGGAAAACAATGCCCGACCTGAAGAATTTGGAGCAAATGATTCAGCAAAGGAAACACAGCCCAGAATAACTAAGGAGATAGTACAAGAATACTTGGCCAGTTTAGATGTATTCAAGTCTCCAGGGCCAGATGAACTGCACCCAAGAGTATTAAAAGAACTGGCAGATGTGATCTCAGAACCACTGGCAGTCATCTTTGAGAATTCCTGGAGAACAGGCGAAGTCCCGGCAGACTGGAGGAGGGCAAATGTTGTCCCTATTTTCAAAAAGGGGGAAAGAGAGGACCCAAATAATTACCGCCCAGCCACTGTATTCTGCTCTGGTCAGACCTCACCTGGAGTACTGTGTCCAGTTCTGGGCACCACAATTCAAGAAGGACACTGACAAACTGGAACGTGTCCAGAGGAGGGCAACCAAAATGGTCAAAGGCCTGGAAAAGATGCCTTATGAGGAACGGCTAAGGGAGCTGGGCATGTTTAGCCTGGAGAAGAGGAGGTTAAGGGGTGATATGATAGCCATGTTCAAATATATAAAAGGATGTCACATAGAGGAGGGAGAAAGGTTGTTTTCTGCTGCTCCAGAGAAGCGGACACGGAGCAATGGATCCAAACTACAAGAAAGAAGATTCCACCTAAACATTAGGAAGAACTTCCTGACAGTAAGAGCTGTTTGACAGTGGAATTTGCTGCCAAGGAGTGTGGTGGAGTCTCCTACTTTGGAGGTCTTTAAGCAGAGGCTTGACAACCATATGTCAGGAGTGCTCTGATGGTGTTTCCTGCTTGGCAGGGGGTTGGACTCGATGGCCCTTGTGGTCTCTTCCAACTCTATGATTCTATGATTCTATTCTATGATTCTATGGTTCAAATCCCCGCGACGGGGTGAGCTCCCGTTGTTTGGTCCCTGCTCCTGCCAACCTAGCAGTTCGAAAGTACATCAAAGTGCAAGTAGATAAATAGGTACCGCTCCAGCGGGAAGGTAAATGGCGTTTTCGTGTGCTGCTCTGGTTCGCCAGAAGCAGCTTAGTCATGCTGGCCACATGACCCGGAAGCTGTACACCGGCTCCCTCGGCCAGTAAAATGAGATGAGCGCTGCAACCCCAGAGTCGGCCACGACTGGACCTAATGGTCAGGGGTCCCTTTACCTTTACTAAATTTGACACGAGGATTCCTGAGGTGGAGGAGATAGCCTTTGTCTACATTTGGACAACAGACACCATGTTGAATCAACATGGCAGGTCAAACTAACCTTAATTAAATAATAATAATAGTTTTACTATTTATAACCTGCCCATCTGGCTGAGTCCCCCCAGCGTATCTGGGCAGCTTCCACCAAAATATAAAAATAATAATAAAATGTCAAACATTAAAAACATCCCAATACAGGGCTAAATCGTAGTTTACACACACACACACACAGAGAGAGAGAGAGAGAGAGAGAGAGAGAGAGAGATTTGGGGCGGGGTCAGGTGGGCTCTTCCCACTTGCAAAATATAATTTCGTAGTATGAGGTACTGCTATGGTTTGCTAGTATTTTAGAAACAGATTGCTTAACATCTAGATCTTGAATGCTCAGTCAAAGGATTCTCCACCAGTGACTTTAAGCCATTGGCCAGGTTCTCCGTTGCTGATCATATATGTCTCACTGCTAATTAAAGTTTCTTGCAAACATTCCAGAAATGTTGGAAAGCAAAAAGACCACTTGAAAGCCATATCAATCAGGTTTACTTTTCCAATGTATGTGTGGATCGAGGTGTTGTTTCTAATGCAGTGAACTCCGGAAGGCAGAAACTGAACAAACAAACATTGTGGGGAGCCAGCGTGGTGTGGTGGTTAAGAGTGGTGGACTCGTAATCTGGTGAACCAGGTTCGCTTCCCTGCTCCTCCACATGCAGCTGCTGGGTGACCTTGGGCTAGTCAGACTTCTCTGAAGTCTCTCAGCCTCACTCACCTCACAGAGGGTTTGTTGTGGGGGAGGAAGGGAAAGGAGATTGTTAGCCACTTTGAGACTCCTTAAGGGGAGTGAAAGGAGGGATATCAAGTCCAAACACTTCTTCTTCTTCATTTACATGTGCCTTGCTTTGCACACAGCTTTTTGACTCAAACTGATAACCTTTCATTTGAGGCAATAAATAGAGTTCATGGCTTGGGGTCCATCACTAAATATTTCAGTGTAAACTTCACCAATGGCACAAAGCCCCTAGGCAGACGACCACAAAGAGATTCAGGGTGGGATACAAATGGAATAAATCATATAAATGACCATCATCTTGAGCTCTCTTTTTTCCTGGGGGAATGAGGCAAACTAACGGGAGCTCATAACCTCTAGCAGCATTTCATGCAGGCAGGTCAGAAAGTTAAGAAAATAAACACACTGAAGCATCATTCAGTGAAGGGTACATTTTAGGTACCCTTCCTTCCCCCGTTTTCTGCTTGGAGGGTCTTGTATGCTGGAGAGTAAGCTTTAGACTTCTCATGTTCATTTAGATGAACACGGGAGACTCATACATGAACAGTGCCAGATGTAGCTAAACAAGCTATAGCTTAGGGCCCCACTCCATTGGGGGCCCAAAAATTTTTTAAAGGGAGAAAAACTGGATGTACATTTTCAAAATATAAGATAAAAAACAAAAAAAAATAAAACCTACATACAGCAACAGTGTTTTGTGTTGTGTAGGCTCCTAAGATGTAAGTAATGGGCCCCACCTGCTAGCCTCCTCCCTAAAATATCACTGGTTTGCTCATTTCTATATTTAGGGTGCCTACATTCTGAATGGACTGGTTACAGGGCAACATGTAGCATGCAGCTCAGTGCAGCACAGCTGAATGTAGGTCAAGCTGTTGTACCAGTTATCTAACATTAAATTACATATTTTGATATGTGCAAATGGCTTTAGATACCTATTAGGTTCATAAATTGGGGGACGCGGGTGGCGCTGTGGGCTAAAGCCTCAACGCCTAGGGCTTGCCGATCGAAAGGTCGGCGGTTCGAATCCCCGCGGCGGGGTGCGCTCCCGCTGTTCGGTCCCAGCGCCTGCCCACCTAGCAGTTCGAAAGCACCCCCGGGTGTAAGTAGATAAATAGGTACCGCTTACCAGCGGGAAGGTAAACGGCGTTCCGTGTGCGGCTCTGGCTCGCCAGAGCAGCGATGTCACGCTGGCCACGTGACCCGGAAGTGTCCCCGGACAGCGCTGGCCCCCGGCCAATAAATGTGAGATGGGCGCACAAACCCCACAGTCTGTCAAGACTGGCCCGTTTGGGCAGGGGTACCTTTACCTTTACCTAGGTTCATAAATTACCATATAGCATATATTCAACACACAAAAACAGTGACAATTTGTTGTTGGCAAAGGACAGCTGGGCATATAAAGGGCCCCATTACCTTCAGTAGCTTAAAGGTAAAGGTAAAGGGACCCCTGACCATTAGGTCCAGTCGTGACCGACTCTGGGGTTGCGGCGCTCATCTCGCTCTATTGGCCGAGGGAGCTGGCATACAGCTTCCAGGTCATGTGGCCAGCATGACTAAGCCGCTTCTGGCAAACCAGAGCAGCGCACGGAAACGCTGTTTACCTTTCCACCAGAGTGGTACCTATTTATCTACTTGCACTTTGATGTGCTTTCAAACTGCTAGGTTGGCAGGAGCAGGGATCGAGCAATGGGAGCTCACCCCGTCGCAGGGATTCGAACCACCGACCTTCTGATCGGCAAGTTCTAGGCTCTGTGGTTTAACCCACAGCGCCACCTGCGTCCCATCAGTAGCTTAGGGCCTCATTAAACCTAAATCCAGCCGTGTGTGTGTGTGTGTTGGTTCGCATACCCAAGGCTCATTTGGCAACTATGTAGTAATTTTCTTCCAGTCCTTTGCTGAGCAGGTCACATAATACAGCACAGCATGTTACATGTCCAGAAGACTGAAGGGATATTTTCCTACCAAATCAGATAATATCCTCATCTGCCTGTACTTTCAGGTTTTGGATAATTTTTTCTATGGGTCTTCCATTAGGTGTATTAATAAATATAATTCATTTACCAATGCTTTGCCTCATGAATTCTCTTTGTGGGTGTTGGGGGCAAAGATTTAAAAAGCCAAAGTCAAGAGTTATGATCATTTAAGTAAAGATGAAAGATCATGGTTCCTTTTTTGTCCATCGTGGTCTGAGCTATTTGCATGAGACATGAGGTATATAGTGTGTTTCAAGGGACAAATCAGGAAGGCACAGGATGGGACTGTTCCTGACATTATTATAGTTGGACTCACTTAAAAGAAAAATGGTGGGAGTAGGATGGGACCAGTACAGTTAAAGGAACTGATAAGCAGATAAAAAGGAAAGCCAAGCAGAAGGAACAGAAACTTCCAGGTACCTCTTTGGTAAACAGCCACTGACCATCTGAGACCTCCTTCTCTTTCATTTTGGGATTGTGAGTATGCTCTCTCAGGTTGCATGAGATGGAAGAAGACTGATATTTTCCGTTTCAGGAGGGTGGGAGCATAGAAACTCAACAAGACACTATTCTTCTCCTTTCACTCACCCTTGGTTGGCCAACTTCTTATGAGCCTATTCAACTCATCCTCTCCTCTGCCCTTGAGGGTCTATCAGAGAGCAGGAGGAAGCGGCAGGTATCCTATTCAATTCTTCATTGATTAATGACAGTAAGAGCTGACAGTAAGAGCAGTAAGAGCTGACAGTAATGACAGTAAGAGCTGACAGTAAGAGCTGTTCGACAGTGGAATTTGCTGCCAAGGAGTGTGGTGGAGTCTCCTACTTTGGAGGTCTTTAAGCAGAGGCTTGACAACCATATGTCAGGAGTGCTCTGATGGTGTTTCCTGCTTGGCAGGGGGTTGGACTCGATGGCCCTTGTGGTCTCTTCCAACTCTATGATTCTATGATTCTATTCTATTCTATGATTCTAATGCTCCACGGCAAGGAAGAAACATATTATTACACAATGCTTTATGTGCTGAATTAAACTTTGAAAGTTCAACAGCGTTAATTTCAGGTGTCACCCTGCACAATGTATGCACTCACATGATGCAAAAGGTGGAGAAGGTGGATAGGATCATAGTATGAAGCTGAAATTGGAAAAATTCAGGATCAGGACAGATAAAATGAAGGGAAATTGCACCCAAGGTGCATTTAAACTACAATTAGACTACCATAAATATCTTTATTCTAGGAACGCCTTTCTGAGAACAAGCTTAGTTTAAAATATATGTTTGCTAACAAGACAGTATTCCTTTTAATAAACAAGTGTGTAACATAAAGTTAGCATAATAAATGTTACATAGAAAAACATGAAACTTAGAAAAATAGGTGAACCTAATAATACTTGTGGCTCACCAGGGTCTTTTAAAGTTAGAGGCAATAATGCTCTTGTGTCTTATGTTCTAAATTTCTTTCCAATTAAAAAATGATAAATAATTCAAAATCAATCCAAACTATTTTAAAGAAGAAGAAGAAAAGTTCCAAAAGGTATTGGAGTGGATCGAATAATAAAGATCCGGTGGATAATAGTCATCATTTTGAAAAGTTACATAATAATCTAAATAAATTTATGTATTGAAACCTGGACCCTCTTCAGACAACTCTGGTCCTTTTCCCAACAGACAAAGGGCCTGTTGTGGGTTGTGGGACATCCTGTGTCCTGGTTGTGGGTTTCCCACATGTCTCTGGTTGGCCATTGTGAGGATGAAGATCAAATGGGCCTTTGCTTGCCTTCAGGAGGATGCCAAGTTCCTTTGTCAATACCTTCTTTATTGGAGGACTAAGAAAAATAATGGGACGTGGGTGGCACTGTGGGTTAAACCACAGAGCCCAGGACTTGCCGATCAGAAGGTCGGCAGTTCGAACCCTCGTGACGGGGTGAGCTCCAGTTGTTTGGTCGCTGCTTCTGCCAACCTAGCAGTTCAAAAGCACTTCAAAATGCAAGTAGATAAATAGGTACCGCACCGGTGGGAAAGTAAACACCGTTTCTGTGCGCTGCTCTGGTTCGCCAGAAGCAGCTTAGTCATGCTGGCCACATGACCCAGAAGCTGTACGCCGGCTCCCTTGGCCAGTAAAGCAAGATGAGCGCCGCAACCCCAGAGTCGGCCACGACTGGACCTAATGGTCCCTTTACCTTCACCTTTAAGAAAAATAATATACGTAGCTGGTAACCTGCATTTTGGGGCTAGGGGGAAGCAGCATTGGCTTCCTAACTGTGTGATTCCTCAAAAGCTTTCCTGACAATAAACAAAGAGGCCCTAATCAGAAGACGAGAAGCTTCCTTGAAAGATTTCTCCTTGAATACACAATAGCAGGCAAGGATTGAGTTCTCCAAGGTAAAGCACACAGTTTGGATAAAGTAATGGTGAGATCCAGCTGGCACAATTTGTTCATTCCGCCAGTGAATCAGCATTTAAAGGATTCCCTGCAAACACAGTGTTTGGAAATTCTTGTCCCTTTCTTTCTCTGTTGTTAAAGGCTGTGCCACTCACCATCAGGGAGTTTAGTTAAGAATTGCTTTGCTTCCACAAGTGTTACCTTGGGGGGAGGGGGGAACCATAGAATTGTAGAATCAGAAGAGATCTAGTCCTATCAGAAGAGAACCCATGACCCATTAGATCGTGCTCTAATGACCGAGGAAATTATTTATAAATGAATGCTACCCACTTTGTTGGCGTTTCTGTCGCCAGAAAAAGAACTTCCCTGAGAAATGTACTTAACCTCTGCTGGAACTGTTACAGTTTCGGCGTTTATTCTGTTTCGTTTTGCTTTTGAATTCACTGCTGTTCTACTTTTATCCATGCAATTCGCATCAGGTGCTCTTGAAACCACTGCCTCAGATCCAGGAATTGCCACATCCAGCCAATCAAGGCTTCAGGGTCTTCACTTCTCAAGAGGGATATACGGAAGAAAAAAGCAAGAAGAAAAGGCCATGAATGCTCTACTTGGATTCAGGCTTTGCACTGCCACTGCAGCCATGCTTTTCATTTGCACAGAGGTTTGGCCTGTTGCTTTTGCAACAGCAGAACAATCCCAGGCCGTGGCTATCTGGCTCAAACTGAAAGCCAACAGTTTGAACCAAGATGTGTGTGAGGAGCTGGGCACATGTGAAACCGTCTGGGAGGATCTCCCTCGGATGAGTCTCCACCTTCCAGACATTGATGACGTAGAAGAATGCTTCCCCCCTGAATTTGAAAGGGAAGTCTGCCTGAGACGCCTTTCCAGGGGACTTTATGTATTTAGTACCTTTCTGAAATATTTGCATCAACATTTGTATGCCACCGAACGGCATACCTATTTTTGGCAACAAACGGAGAAGCTCGCCCACACCACGAAGTTGTTGATGGATCATCCTAGCACTTTGATCTTCCCAGATGTAGATGTTGCAAAATCTGTTGAGGCAGTGAAAGCAGCTCACACTGGTTGGACGCCCTCCATTCTCAGGCACCTGGTACTGAGAAAGTATATTGAATTCATGGACGCAACTGCAAGAGCGTATTTCTACGTTAAAAGAAACTAGAGTTTATGGATAACGATTAATCATGTGCACCGACAGCCGCTTATGAGAAATCAACTATTTGGATGGAGAAAATGACCCAGAATTCACCAAGTAAAATGATTTAGAATCCACAATGTAGCCCACATCCTTAACTTTGGTCAGCGAGCCAACACTGACAGGTTTTGGAAGCACAACTTCCATGAGGCTCCCCTTAAGCATCAATCAAATTGTTAGTTAGAGACAGCCTCCCTGATGTATCTGCAGAGGCATAATTCTCATAAAAGTGAGGAGTTTGTGGAGAAATCCAAAAGAGCTCATAAAACTAGATTTCCCCCACTTCAGATAAAATAGTTTGTAGCTAAAGCACCTCCCCCATTGTTTTGAGTTAAGAATTACCATCGGAAGGAAGGAAGGAAGCAAGGAAGGAAGGAAGGAAGGAAGGAAGGAAGGAAGGAAGGAAGGAAGGAAGAGTTTGTATTTGATATCCTACTTTATCACTACCCTAAGGAGTCACAAAGCAGCTCACAATCTCCTTTTCCCTTCCTCCCCCCTCAACAAACACTCTGTGAGGTGAGTGAGGCTGAGAGACTTCAGAGAAGTGTGACTAGCCCAGGGTCACCCAGCAGCTGCATGTGGAGGAACGGGGATGTGAACCCAGTTCACCAGATTTCTAGTCTACCGCTCTTAACCTCTACACCACGAAAGAAAGAAAGAAAGAAAGAAAGAAAGAAAGAAAGAAAGAAAGAAAGAAAGACACGTGCTTTAAAAAAACAAATAAAAGGGCTCTTTCTTTCTTTCTTTTTTTCTTTCTAGAGAAAGCTTTCACTGCCCTTTCGGCAGCGCTTCTCAACCCCCTGATAATCAGCTGACTGGTTGCTTGCAAAGTTCTTCCTAGCCTCCGATAACACCTAGAGTGCCACAACTTGTTCATCCCTGTCTTAGTGGAGAACATTATTCTGCTTTAACTTCTGTACTACAACAATGATTTATTATATATTTTGCAAGTGGGGGCAGATTTTAAATGTTTAACCTTCCGAAGTTATGTCACTTGCCTTCCAAATGCAAACAATCACTTCATGTGAAAGTTATAGGATTGCTTGACTGATTGCATTTCTTTGCCCAAAGTGGCTTACAAACAATAAATAACGATAACATAATAAAACATGATAGAACGACACAAATACAGCAGAAATCATAGAGAGAGACACTTAGCCTCATTTCTTCTCCCATTAGATTTGCCCAGTCCTTTTTGCCACTGGTCACCTGCATATTCTTTTACCTCATAGGAGTAGAATGTGCACTATCCTTTATGAAGTCTACGTTAGCTTCAGAATGCCTTGATCTGGACACAACCTGCACAAACGTTGACTTTGCCCAGTGGTGCAGGGCTCAGGTAGTGGGGGCAGATGAATTCACATCTCTCCTGGTGAGATTTTGTTGGATCTCATGGGATGACAATTATCTCGTGGGATATTGCAGGGAGATAGGAGGAGCCAAGACCTTAAAATCCCTCACCCATTTGCTCCTTGTGAGATGCTCATTGTTGGTGTTAAGCCTCACTGGGGAAGTCACTGGCTGACAGGGCCAAAAATTATTTCCCACCCCCCTTCCAACCTTAATTGGCTCCTGGGTTGGGGGCTTTCCCAGCCTTCCCCTCAGTAGCATATGGCTTATTTATGTTAGTCAGTCTTGGAATTTTGTATGTTCCTGCAGGATCAGCACAGAAAGGGAAACCCCATGAGAGGTTGGGGGTGGAGTATTGGCTATGGCACACTCTAAGCTTGGGTTAGGGCCTCTGCCCAACTTGAATCTCTCACCCTGGATGTCCAATGAGGCCCTGGATGCTTGGTTTGCACCATTCCAGGGCTCAACAGAGGTTGTCTCCATAGGAAGGGGTTCGGCCCTTACCACCAACAATGGAGTGCCATTGCAACAGCAAAGGCTGTTGGAATGAAGAACTGGATCTGCGTTCTGCTGCCATGCCAAACCTGCTTTCCTCCTGTAGTCAATAAAGATCTGACCTGATTTCTCCCAACTCTAGTGCCTGTCTCAGTTATTTCACCACAGTCGCTGTGAACAACAGAATGTGTCTGCATGGGGAAGCAACAAAATATAGTAAACTTGCTATGCTTGAGCTATGAATGCAAACTACATATTATTTACTGGCTATTCATCCAACAGGATTTATATTCCACTCGGTCATCAGAACCTCTAAGCAGGTTACATAAAATATACATTAAATAAACCAATGAAAAGAGATGCTAAAGACAAGATTTCAAAATATAAAATAAAGTCAGTTTCAAAAATAGGCAACATTTGCCACTTCCGGGTTGGCGCCATCGCCGAATGGCGGACTCCCTCCGAGCTCCGGAGGGAGCCTGCTCGGCAGGGGTTGGGTCCTACCGCGCCGGCGACGCGGGGACCCTCATGGGTGACTCGGCGGGCACCGTTAGCGCCCTCCCGACTCGTGAAGGAGCCTTTTTAAAGGCTACGGAACGGGTGCCGGGGATCGGCGTGGTGCTGTGAGTCCTCTGCTTTCCCTGCCGAGCGAAGCCGCATGCCATTCGACAGAGAGCGCTGACTTCTTCTATTGAAAATTCGGACTATAAACAACAACCCGTGAGTAATTTGGAAATCGGACTTAAAAGGAGAAAAAAAGCATTTTTTTTCGGATTCGGCACGAGCGGGGGAGATCCAAAAAAGGAAGTCAGTCCCCCCCCCCATTGTAAACATTCTAAAACAAGGATTGGACAACCAAGGTCGAGAAAGGAGCTTGCTTCTGTTTATTGATAAAAATTATTAATTCCACGATGGGAAATTATAAGAACTGTGCTGGAGGAGAAGAGTGGAGGGTGAGAATGAAAGTGCAACCCCCCCCCCGGGAACCGGGGTGATTCGTGAGAGAGCCTGGTGAAGAGAGACGGAGACTTTGACAGCTGTCAAAGTAGCTGTCAAAGTTGGAGAATATAAAGAGGACATTGCTATGAGGACTTTGCTGGTTAGTTTTGTTACAAATTGGATATACAAACATCAAGCATTAAAAACTTCCCTAATCAGGGCTGCCTTCAGATGTCTTCTAAAAGTCAGATAGTTGTTTATTTCCTTGACATCTGATGGGAGGGCATTTCACAGGGTGGGCGCCACCATCGAGAAGGCCCTCTGCCTGGTTCCCTGTAACTTCGCTTCTCACAGGGAGGGAACCGCCACAAGGCCCTCGGCGCTGGACCTCAGTGTCCAGGCTGAACGATGGGGGTGGAGACAAGGCCAATAGAAGTTGTGCCAGGGGAAGTGGGAAGTGAGGAATCAGATGTTTGGAACTGGAGTAGGCAATCTGATAACTAAAGTAAGTTTTGTAAAGGCCTCCAAAATATGGGCCACAAAGAACATCAAAAGGAACATATGTTGGCCCTTGGGCCCTTAGCTCTGATCTGTTAGAAACAGAAATAGTCACTGATCAAAGTTAATGACACAAGATAATTTAAGTAAACATGGAATATCAGGGTTCCTAGTTATACATCATGATTTATCAGGTCTGTGGTAGGTAGCTTGTATAAGCATTTATGATGATTCTCAAGGGAAAATTCAAAAGGGTATAGGAATAGAATGTTCCTGAAATGATTATAGTTGGACTTAGTTAAAAGAAAAGTGGTGGGTGTGCAATAAAATGAGTGATGGAGGATATAAAAAGGAAACCCAACAGAGCCTACCAAATTCCTCTTGATGAACAGCTATAGACACCTATGACAACCAGTTGAGACATCTTTCTCTTTAGGATTGTGAGTACGCTCTCCAACAGGGGAACTGGTGGAAGGGGAATGATCCATGCATGGGATGGGGTGGAGGAAACAAATCAAAAGAGGTTGTTGCTGGTGGTGATGTTTTGTATTGGAAGGGACACAGGGGGTCATTTTGCCTAATAATAATAATAATAATAATAATAATAATAATAATAATAATAATAATATATTATTATTTATACCCCACCCATCTGGCTCGGTTTACCCAACCACTCTGGGCAGCTTTCAGCAAAATATTAAAATACAATAATTCATCAAATATTAAAAGCTTCTCTAAACAGGGCTACCTTCAGATTTCTTCTAAACATCAGATAGTTGTTTCTTTCTTTGACATCTGATGGGAGGGCATTCCACAGGGCAGGTGCCACCACCGAGATTCTGCCTGATTCCCTGTAACCTCACTTCTTGCAGTGAGCAAGGGAACCGCCAGAAGACCCTTGGTGCTGGGCTTCAGTGTCTGGGCAGAACGATGGGGGTGGAGATGCTCCTTCAGGTATACTGGGCAGAGGCCGTTTAGGGCTTTAAATGTCAGCACCAATACTTTAAATTGTACTCGGAAATCTACTGGGAGCCAATGTAGCAATCTTGCAACGCAGGAATCTTAACTTAAATTGTGGTGCCCAGAACTGGACAGAATATTCCAGGTGTGGTCTGACCAAGGCAGAATAGAGTAGTACAGTGGTACCTCAGGTTAAGTACTTAATTCATTCTGGAGGTCTGTTCTTAACCTGAAACCGTTCTTAACCTGAAGCACCACTTTAGCTAATGGGGCCTCCTGCTGCTGCTGCGCCGCCAGAGCACGATTTCTGTTCTTACCCTGAAGCAAAGTTCTTAACCTGAAGTGCTATTTCTGGGTTAGCTGAGTGTGTAACCTGAAGCGTATGTAACCTGAAGTGTATGTAACCCAAGGTACCACTGTACTATTACTTTCCTTGATCTGGACACACTAGACTTGTTGATGCTGCCTACAATAGCATTGGCCTTTTTTGCTGCCGCATCACACTGTTGACGCCTGTTAAGCTTGTGGTCTACTAAGACCCCTAGATCTTTTTCACATGTACTGCTGGTATGTCTTTATTCACTGCTGTATTTTCATCCATGTTGTTTGTGTCAGGTGCCATTGAGGAGTATATACAGAAACCCTTCCCACGTAAGGAGTTCCCATTTCCAGCCAATCATCACCTCAAGATACTAAGTGTATATAGAAGAAGAGGAAAGCCAGACAGGAAGGCAATGAATGTCCTTTTTGGATCCCACCTTTACACTGTTGCCGCATTGTTCAGCACTGCAGGAGTTTGGCCTGTTTATAGTGCCTTTCCGAAAGAATTAGGTGAAATACCCCAAGCCATGAACTTGGCTTTTTGGCTCAAGGGAAGGATTAGCAGTCTGAATGAAGAAATATGTCAGAAGCTAGACACATGTCAGATGGGTTGGGAGGAAATTCCTCTCGGTCTACCAGAAATGACTCTCCAAGTGAAATGCTTCCCTCCTGACTTCGAAAAGGAAACATGCCTGGGGGTCCTTTCACGTGGGCTTTTTGTATATAGCACGTTTTTGAAATATTTAAAAGAAACTTTATTTGCCAGTGAGCCACACGAAAGCAGTTATTATTGGAAAGCAATAGAGATCCTCGCAGGTAACTTGAATGGCTTCAGTAGTAGATAGGTAGCCGTGTTGGTCTGCCATAGTCAAAATAAAAAAATTCCTTCCAGTAGCACCTTAAAGACCACACGAAAGCTCATACCAAGAACTAACTTAGTTGGTCTTTAAGGTGCTACTGGAAGGAATTTTTTAATTAGGTAACTTGAAGTCATTGATGAAAAATCCTGAGACTGTCGAGTTTGTGGCTCCAGACTTGGAGGCACTGCTAGCAGAGCAGAGTAGCTCGACACCTACACTTATCAGGCATGTCATATTTAAAAGGTGCATGTTGTTTCTAGATGCAACTGTAAGGGCATATATTTACATTAAAAGCTCTTGACACAGTGCTCTGGATGCCACTTACAAGAAGAAAATGATAGAGAATTCACACTGTAGCCGACAAGAGCAGGGTGGGGCTGGATTTCTTTTTTTTCCTTTTCCTTTTCCTTTTTCTTTTACTATTAGTATTATTTTCTCATAACACAATAAGATTACAACTACAAAAGAAGAAGAAGCAAAGCATAGAAACAGAAAAGGGGACGAATACAATACAATAGAAATAAAGAGAGGGGAAAGAGGGAAAAGGAAGAGGAAAAGAAACGTTAACAAAAGATAAGAAAGAAGAACTTCCAATCTTCCACCTGTCAATTACATAAAAAAGGAAAATCTGATTATTTAAAGCCTTCAGTTCATGCATACATACATCTTTTTCCACTTTCTGTTAAACAATGCTTCTTTTAAGTCAAGGTGTATCAGAATCATTCATTTCTTTTTCCAAAAAAAAGTCCAAGATAGCTTCCCTAATAGTTATTATTGTTAATAAATGTTATCCATATTGTTACTTTTCACTTTACCTCTATTAATTCCTACCACTGTTACTCCATGTGGAATAATACTAAATTCTTCTGTCCTTGTCCATATTAAAGTCTCTCCACTAAGATCACAAACTGAGTCAGTATTCCATTTCTGTTTCTTGTTGTATATCCACTAGTTCGTGTCCAATTTCGTATAGGAGTGGGGGCTGGATCTGGCCAGCTCACTACATCCTTATGAAGAAAACCTTATGGGCACCCAAAACTAGAACATTTATCCCCCATACACACACTTCACAGGATTCTGTTTGCATTTACAGTAATTGTCCCCGTGCTTTGAGTTACAAACTCCTGCCTTCAGAAAGAAAAAGATGCCTGGGTAGCTCAGTTTGTTACAGCATGGTGCTGATAATGGCAAGGTTGCAGGTTCGATCCCCGTATGGGACAGCTGCCTATTCCTGCACTGCAGGGGGTTGGACTAGATGATCCTCAGAGTCCCTTTCAACTCCACAATTCTATGACAATCAGCTGTTTGGTTGCTTGCAAAGCGCCTCACACAGTGCTTCTGAGGTGCCAAGAAAATCTGAATTGCCACAGGTTGACCATCCTTGCCTTAGCTTAGTGGAATGCATTATCCTGCTTTAATGTATGTGCCATGAAGATTTATTACAAAATTTCCAAGTTAGAGCAAATTTGAAATGTTCAGTCTTCTGAAATTCTCTCACTTGGCTTCTCAATGCTGTGATCTTCAGATGAAGGGCGATATACAAATATAATTAATTCTGCTGCTGACACAATTCAAAGTGTCGGTGCTGACCTTTAAAGCCCTAAATGGCCTTGGTTCATTATACCTGAAGGAGTGTCTCCACCCCCATCGTTCAGCCCGGGCACTGAGGTCCAGTTCTGAGGGCCTTCTGGCGGTTCCCTCACTGCGAGAAGTGAGGTTACAGGGAACCAGGCAGAGGGCCTTCTTGGTAGTGGCGCCCGTCCTGTGGAACACCCTCCCATCAGATGTCAAGGAAATAAACAACTATCTGATGTTTAGAAGGCATCTGAAGGCAGCCCTGTTTAGTGAAGTTTTTAATATTTGATGTTTCATTGTATTTTTAATATTCTGTTGGGAGCCACCCAGAGTGGCTGGGGAAACCCAGCCAGATGGGTGGGGTATAAGTAAATGATGATGATGATGATGATGATGATGATGATGATGATGATGCAAAGAATGACTTCACCTGAAAGGGAAAGGCACTCAGCCTGACTTGTTCCCCCATTAGACTTGTCCAGTCTTCTATGCTCCTTCCTTTTTATCACCTGCACATCCTTTGACCCCATAGAAGTAGAAATGATGCGATCCTTGACCAAGAGGAAGTTAGATTTGGGGCTCAATGAATAAAAAAAAATCCCTAAATCATTAACTTTAAAAATATTTCTTTCTATGGCTCCTGTGTTTGTGCTACCTCTGTTAGCAACAGTAGGGGTATGTGGGATGCCTTTCTCCATAAATTCAGCTTATGGCTCATGGACAGGTATTTTCTAGCACCTGATTTATTTCCTTCACAGCCTCCCCACTTCACCTTTTAGTGAGATGGGTGTTTCATTGCGATGGAAGTAACTGAACACATCACCAAAGGCAGCCATTTTGTGTATGCCTGCTCCTGCAGTGGCCATTTTGTGACTATTTCTGTTTTTGACAGAGCAAAGTTAAGGATGCAAGGATTCGTGTTCCTTCAGCCTACACCTTGCAAGCCCTTACAGAACCTTCATAACCTGCATCGGCTACACCGGTTACCAATGTTTAACCCCACAACTCCCACTTTCCATGGCATGTCCTCTGTTCTGCAGGTGGTGGTGAAGAAGGTGTTTCTGTTCTAAATATAGGCAGAAAGCTGGAATGTTGTAAATAACCTTTTCTCACAACACTCTACTAATTATATTTGTGAAATGAAACCCACATCAATATTTGTTATGTCACTGTCATCTGCTTCTGATGCCTTGCTCTGTGAAAAAGAAAACACATTTTCCTTTAAAAAAATAAATAAAAATCCTTACTGTCTCTGACAGTCAAATGAAATTCCACCACGGGCAGTCAGCAGACCTTCCCTATTAGTTAATAGCAGTCTTTCCCCATTAATTAATGCCTGCCATTTCTTCTTTGTAATATAGGCTCCCGCCCCCATCTTGCCGTATAAGTGATAAAAAAAACACATTCATTTGGGAAGGTGATTTTTGGGAAATATTTATGGGTAGATGTTGGAGGACACACACACACAAAAGCAAGAGATCACATTCATTTAAAAGCTGTTTCTTCTCATGTGTTTATTCACATAAATTTTACAGGGGTCAGCAAACTTTTTCAGCAGGGCTGTCCTTAAGACCTTGTGGGGGGCCAAGCTATATTTTGAGGGGGGGGATGAATGAATTCCTATGCCCCACAAATAACCCAGAGATGCATTTTAAATAAAAGGACACATTCTACTCATGTGAAATCACGCTGATTCCTGGACCGTCTGCAGGCCGGATTTAGAAGGCGATTGGCCTGGATCCGGCCCCCGGGCCTCAGTTTGCCTACCCATGAGTTAAAACATTTCACACCTGCATTTCAATGATTGGCTTACTTTTAAAGATAAAATGATAGCTAAAATCCATGGGGCCTGATCGATGCACACCCACTGGCCACCCTGAGCATACGTGCTAGTTGGTGGGCATCATCTGTGGCATGTAGATTGTTAGGCCCCCATGTATGTATACAGGTTTCGAACGTTCTCCAGCAACGAAATGTAACCTTGGAGAATGAGGTGCTTGATGACTACAGTTCTGAAGTCAGTATAGCTTGCTAGCATTTGAGAATAAGAGTCCTTCACCTGTTCATCCGGATAGGTCACAGTCTCAGGGTCTTCCATCAGGGACTTCAGCGTATTTGCTAGGTGCTTTGCTGTTATCCACGAATATGTAGGTGGCCGCTCAGAGACTAGAGTCTGTTCTATATATTTCAAAAATACCTCCATGTGAAAAAGCCCACTTGCAAGTGCTCTCAGGCAGGTTTCCTTGTCAAATGCATGTTGAGGCTGGCATCTGTCTGCTGCGGTGATCTTGGGAATGCTGAAGGGGAAATTAGGATGATCATCTCCCTGGAATTCACATCCACCAGATTTCTCACACAGTTCTTCATCCCACTCAGTAGCCACATGTTTGAGCCAAGTAGCCAAATTCATGGCTTGGGGCTTGTCAGGCTGACCAACAGACAAAGTTGCAAGGAGCAGCATAATGATGGTGGCAGTGCGGAGAACGCGTCCATGTACAATGAACATTGTCTTCTGTTTGGGATTTCCTCCTCTCTCGTTCTTTCTCTCTCTGCTTTGTTGCTTGTGGGGATGACAGACTGAATCCTGGGATTCCCTTATGGGAGACAACAGCAGCAAATAAACAGCAGAACAAAACCTGCAAGTATAGTAAAAGTAAAGGTACCCCTGACCATTAGGTCCAGTCGTGACCGACTCTGGGGTTGCGGCGCTCATCTCACTCTATGGGCTGAGGGAGCTGGCGTTTGTCCGCAGACAGCTTCCGGGTCATGTGGCCAGCATGACTAAGCCGCTTCTGGCGAACCAGAGCAGCGCACAGAAACGCTGTTTGCCTTCCTGCCGGAGTGGTACCTATTTATTTACTTGCACTTTGATGTGCTTTCGAACTGCTAGGTTGGGAGGAGCAGGGACCGAGCAATGGAAGCTCACCCTGTCATGTGGATTTGAACCGCCAACCTTCTGATCGGCAAGTCCTAGGCTCTGTGGTTTAACCCACAGCGCCACCTGCGTCCCTTGCAAGTATAGTAGGGACATTTAAAAAAGGCCCTTGCTTGGCGCCATAAACAACACAATTTTTTTTGCCAAGCCAGTGTCCCAAAAAAGCCATTGGCCCAGGCAAGAGAATTATGTGACCCACGAGAGCAGCAAAATTAACCAGACTGTACAACGGTAATGGAATAAAACCAGGCCAAGTATTTCCTGGCAGCAGCAGGCAGGGCAAGGGTTGGCATGACATTGGGTTCCAGGATCAGTTCATCATTCCACAATGGAATGATCTACTGGATTTGGACCCCTTCGAACCAGAACGATGGGAGTCGGTCAGTGTTGAACCTTGCCGTGGTGCAAGCCAAACAAGTGAGGTCTCACTGGGGGATGAGAGGGCAGATTCCAACCAGGCAGATACCAAACCCACGCTTAGGTTTGCCGTGGTCAATCTTTCCCTCACAGGCCCCTTATACTATGTAGATCCTGCCCAATGCCATTTCTGCCCTCATACAAACAACGTTCTCCCACCCAACAAAGGAATTTCACTGAGGGAAAGGAGGGGGGAAATCCCAACCAAGTGCCAATCAGGTTGAAAGGGGGGACCTTTCTAACCCTGTCAACCAGTGACCCCAAATGGCTCTAACCCAGGGGTGGGTGGGAAGCTCTCAAATCAAAATGGCTGGGAGCTCAGGGTAACATTCAGGGTAGGTAAAGTAAAAGGTAAAGGGACCCCTGACCATTAGGTTCAGTCGTGACTGACTCTGCGGTTGCGGCGCTCATCTCGCTTTACTGGCCAAGGGAGCCGGCGTACAGCTTCCAGGTCATGTGGCCAGCAGGACTAAGCCGCTTCTGGTGAACCAGAGCAGTGCACGGAAATGCCGTTTACCTTCCCGCGGGAGCGGTACCTATTTATCTACTTGCACTTTGACGTGCTTTTGAACTGCTAGGTTGGCAGGAGCAGGGACCGAGCAACGGGAGCTCACCCCGTCATGGGGATTCAAACCGTGTGTATTCTTATTAATCAGAGTTCAATCCTTCCTTTACTTTGCGAACGCAACAGGTAGGACTCAAACCAATGGCTTCAAGTTACAAGAAAGGAGATTCTGACTCAATATCAGGAAGAGCTTTCTGACAGTAAGAGCAATTCGGCAGTGGAACAGACTCCCACAAGAGATGATGAACTCTCCTTTCTTGGAGGTTTTTTAACAGAAGCTGAATCTGTCATGGATTCTTTAGCTGAGAATCCTGCACTGCGGGGGGTTGGACTAGATGTGGTGCAACTTTAGAGAGCATACTCACAATCCCCAAATGAAAGATTAGGATGTTTCAGATGGTCAAGAGCGGTTCCTGCAGATGTTTACCAAAATGGTCCCTCGGAGCTTTTGCTGCATCTTCTTGGGTTTCCTTTTTATATACTTCATCATTCATTGGATTGTAATGTTCCACCACAAACACACCATTTTTCTTTTAACTGAATCCAACTTCAATTATTTCAGGAACATCCCAAACCTACGTCTTCCTGATTTAGCACACTTCATATATTTCGTAAGTGTTCCCTCCTCCAAACATCACGGATCATGATGTACAAATGGGAGCCATGTTGAAACCATCTTGCCTTGTTTAGCAACCTTGCTAATAGGGTTATATTTATCAATACACCAAAGAGAACATCTGCAATTCATATTAACCAAATTCAGAAAGGACAGGTTGGAGACTGTTTTGTCAAACTCTGGTAGGGAAGCCTTCCCCTCAGTACCTCTAGACATGTTAACAACTGTGTTAAGTTGTGGGTTGACATAGCAGCCGGCACAGCGATTTCTTCAAGTAGCTCTTTTATTCTGGTAAACTGGAAATAAACTGACTGCGAACAGCTCAGCCGGCCTGTATTTATAGTCAGCCGGCTGTCAACATTGTAACCATAACAGCTCAGAGTTCCCGCCAAAAATAACGGACGCGGACCTGAGTGAAAACTATCTACAGACCTGAGTGAAAACTATATACAGTATCCCCCTGTTGGCCCAGGGTGAAACTACACTACATAACACCCCTCCCCACCGAGATAAGGCGTTAGTTACAATCGTAATGGTTTCCTTATATACAGCACTACGCATAATGGTTCAATTAGGCACAAAAGCATATCGGTTACATTTCCCCTACTTAGACCAACAGTGATACCTGTCCAACAACATAGTCCTTTAAATAAGTTGGGCGCTTGGAAACTCTGCCAGACCGCCGGGGACTGGTAGCCAAATCCGGAGGGCCACACAGTTCTCGCTGAGGCTGTGGTGCGACCCTAGGTGGCGTTGGAACCAACTCCCCTGGATCCGCTGCTGTGGGTGGAGCCTCCGCAAGTGGAGTGGTCTGAGTCTGTTCTGAAACGGCTTGGTTCGGCTCCACGCTGGCAGTTTGCGAGGGAAGTGTAGGTGGGGCCTCGCCATCTGTACGTGTCTCTTCTGGAGCCGCAAGCGCAGTTGGGGGCACCTCGGTAGTGTCCAAGTCCCCAACCCTGCGCCTAAGCTGGTCTATGTGCCGTCGCCACAAGCGTCCGTCTTCGAGTGCCACCTGGTATGAGCGAGGTCCAGTGACTCCCACTACTGTGGCTGGCACCCAAGGGATGTCCCCCACATAGTTCCGGGCAAAGACCTGGTTTTCTGGGACAAATGACCGTGGTGCATTGGCACAGCCTGGGGGTTCAGCCACGGCAAAGTCTGGGTGTAGCCGGTCGAGCGGTGACCTGAGGCGGCGGCCCATAAGCAGTTCAGCAGGGCTCCTCCCTGTGGCCGCATGAGGGGTGATGTGTTGCACGAACAAGTATTCGGCGACCCGCTCATGCCAGTCTCCCCGGTCCAGGCGCGCCAGTGCCTCTTTTGTCGAGCGCACCATTCTTTCTGCTTGCCCGTTGCTGGATGGATGAAAAGGTGCCGTTAGGGCATGGCGGATGCCCAGTCCCAAAAGATACCGCTCAAACGTGCCTGACGTGAACTGCGGTCCGTTGTCAGAGACCAGGACATCAGGACACCCATGCGTTGCAAACAGGCCTCGCAGCACCCGGATGACAGCTTCGGTAGTGGTGGAGGGCATCAGGGCGACCTCCAGCCATTTGGAATAGGCGTCCACCACTACCATAAAGGTCCGGCCGTGAAAGGGGCCAGCCAGATCGATGTGCACCCTCGACCAGGGTGTCTTTGGCGTCTCCCAGGTGTGTCCCTTAGCTGCCGGTGGTGCAGGCCTTGACTCTTGGCACGCTTGGCAGGCGGACACCCAGGCAGTGATGGCATTGTCCATATTAGGCCACCAGACGTAACACCGAGCCAACGCCTTCATTTTGACAATTCCCGGGTGGCCAACGTGCAGAGCCTCCAGGACGCGCTGACGGAGTCCCTGGGGAATCACGACGCGGTCTCCCCACAGCAGACAGCCGCGATGAGCTGAGAGTTCATGTTGTCTGGTTGCGAAGGGCTGGAACTCTGATGCAAAAGGCCCTTGTGGCCACCCCCTCCACACCCAGTTGAGCACCCGGCTGATGGTGCGATCCTGGGCAGATGCGGAGGCCACAGTGGCAGCCGAGACAGGCGCTGTCAGAAGATCCTCAATCAGAAGGAGCGATGAAGCTGGAGCTGGGTCTTCCACAAATGCTGGAAGAGGGCAACGGCTGAGGGCGTCGGCATGGCCCATCGATTTCCCTGGGCGATGGATGAGCCGGTAGTGGTAGGCAGCCAGGAAAACAGTCCATCGCAGCATGCGTGGTGAGAGGACCGGTGGAGTTGGACGATCACCGGCGAGGAGGCCCAGGAGTGGCTTGTGGTCAGTGATGAGGTCAAAAGTCCTGCCATAGAGGTATTCATGGAACCTCTTCACTCCAGCCACAAGTGCCAATGCCTCCTTGTCGAGCTGGCTGTAATTCCGTTCCGTCGGAGATAGTGTCCTGGAAAAGTAGGCGAGCGGTGCTTCTCTTCCATCTGGAAAACGGTGACTAAGGACAGCACCGATGCCAAAAGGTGAGGCGTCGCAGGCAAGGACCAGCGGCCTGGATTCACTGTACTGTACCAGCACACTGTCTGAAGAAAGGAGAGCCTTGACCGCGTTGAAGGCCGCCGTCTCCCGATGACCCCAGGCCCAAGGCGTCTTAGTGCTAAGGAGTCGGTGAAGAGGCTCAGCCACTGTGGCTTTGTGGGGCAGGAACATGTTATAAAAGTTCAGCAGCCCCAGGAATGCCTGCAACTCCGTTTTGTTTTTTGGGGTGGGGGCCTGCTGGATAGCGCGGATCTTGGATGTGGTTGGATGAAGGCCGGAGGCATCGATAAGATAGCCCAGGAACTCTACCTGTGAAACGGCAATCTGGCACTTCTCCCTCTTTACCTTGAGCCCGGCCTCCTGGAACCTGGTCAGCACGGCACGGAGGCGCTCGAACAGCTGCTGGTGTGAGTCTGCAGACACCAAGACGTCATCAAAATATGGTACCACGCCCGGAAGCCCTTGCAGGAGACGCTCCATAAGGCTTTGGAAGATGCCAGGAGCCACACTCACCCCGAACTGCAACCGGCGGCAACGGAATGCCCCCCGGTGGGTGACGATCGTCTGGGCCTCAGCAGTGGCATCATCGACAGGCAGTTGTTGATAGGCTTGGGCAAGGTCCAGCTTAGCGAAGACCTTACCCTCACCCAGGGAATGCAGCAGGTGGTGGACAACAGGAACCGGATAAGCGTGCTGCTGAAGTGCCTTGTTAATCGTGCACTTGTAGTCAGCACAGATTCTCACCTACCCATCTGGCTTGACAGGCGTGACGATGGGGGTTTCCCACTTTGCGTGGTCAACCGGCTCCAAAACTCCTTGGGCGATCAGTTTGTCCAGTTGTTCGTCCACCTTAGCCTTGAGAGCAAAGGGAACCCGGCGTGGCTTTAGCTTGATGGGGGCGACTTGTGGATCAAGGCTAAAGGAGATGGGCGTACCTGTATATTGCCCCAAGGTGCCGTCAAAAACCTCGGCAAAGTCTTTGACCAGACCCTCAGTCTCTGCGTTAGAGATGCAGTTGATGCCGGTGATTTCCAGGCCGAGGGCATCAAACCAGTCTAGCCCTAGGAGGCTTGGCCACTGACCTTCGACCACCACCAACCGGAGCAGGCCCGAAAAATCCTTGAAGGCGATCCGGAACCGGCCAACGCCTACCACGGGAATGTCGTTTCCCTGGTAGTCTCTCAGGTGTACGCGGTGAGAGTCGAGTTGCCTTTTGGACACTCTGGGTACCAGTCTTTTGAGGGTGCTCCATGACACGATGGACAGGGCAGACCCGGTGTCGATCTCCATGTCACATGGAGCTCCTTCAATGAGCACCGTGACGTTCAGCTTGCGTCGCGTCGACGAGTCGGTTTGGCCAATCGTGGTTCCAGACGGGCAGCGGCAGTTGGTGAGAGCGAAACAACTTTCCTTGGCAGACTGGAGTGAAGACTTGGACTTGCGAGTCGATGAAGGGGGGGTGTCAGATGGAGCCGATCGGCAGACCTTAGCGATGTGGCCCCTTCTGGAACACTTCCTACAGATGGCGTCTCTGAATCGACACTTGGCACGGGAATGGTTGCCTCCGCAGCCAGCACATTCCGGTTGGCCCTTGGAGTTCTGTTGGAACTTCCTGCGCTCCCGCTTTGTCTGGTGCACATCATCGTCTTCACTGGAGGATGCCTCATCACTGCTGGCCTCTTCATGATGCACCGGAACTGGCTCCCTAGCAAGACGCGGGCTGCTGGACTTGCGGATCTCCTGAGCGGAGCGTTCAGCAGCTTCTGAGGCCACAGCCTCCTCAATGGCTTTCTGTAGCGTGAGGTCTGGCTTGGCTAGGAGACGCCGTTGCAGATGGATGTCCCGGACCCCGCAGACGATTCGATCCATCAGGGCATCGTCTAAGTCTCGGAACTCACAGTGCATTGCAGCCTGTCGCAGGGCGGTGGTGTAGTTGTTGATTGACTCCCCCTCTGCCTGGTTCCGGTGGTAGAACGCATGGCGGGCAGCAATCTTGGACGGCTTTGGTGCGTAGTGGCTGCGGAGCTTCTCTTGGATCGTGTCCCATGGTGTTTCCTGGACTGCTTCAGGCGCAACCAATGCTCGGGCCGTCTCAAACACCTCAGGCCCACAGAGGCTGAGGAATAGGCCCCGCTTCCGATCCTTTGATACTGCTGTCAGCTCGTTGGCTTGGAGGTAGCAGTCGAACCGAGCGAGGTAGGAGTCCCATGATTCAGATGCTGGCGCAAACGGCGGTAGAGGCACAAGTGAAGCCATGATTCCGATGCCGGCGTGAAGGGCGATGGATGGAACACAGTGCTCCAGCCAGAACAGTCAGCTCTGAATTGGTTCTGCCAGTGATTTCGCTCAGTAATTTCGCTCAGTGATTTCGCTGTGTGATTCAGCTCAGTTCAGAGGCTGGCCGCATCTGGCTGTGCTCTGATGTCCATCCATCCCACCTTCGTCGCCAGTGTTAAGTTGTGGGTTGACATAGCAGCCGGCACAGCGATTTCTTCAAGTAGCTCTTTTATTCTGGTAAGCTGGAAATAAACTGACTGCGAACAGCTCAGCCGGCCTGTATTTATAGTCAGCCGGCTGTCAACATTGTAACCATAACAGCTCAGAGTTCCCGCCAAAAATAACGGACGCGGACCTGAGTGAAAACTATCTACAGACCTGAGTGAAAACTATATACAGTATCCCCCTGTTGGCCCAGGGTGAAGCTACACTACATAAACTGTAGTCTGTGACCCGCTAGCTAAGGATTTGGAGAAAAATTCTAAGCCCTTGCTAAGTGATCCTAAGTTTGTAATTTATATGCAATATTATTGTAAGCAGGTTAAAACATTGGCAGGATTTTAAACACACTTGTAATGTAACAGAATGTATGGATAATTTAGAAAGATGAAAAAAATTGGAGAACTATTGATATGCAGTGGGAAATAGGACCCATGGAAGGGATGGGGGAAGTCTGGAGATTCAGAGTAATCTCGTTATTTGGATTCAGAATTGGTTTTCTTGTATGTTTTTATTCTTGAAAATCAAATAAAAAATTATTTCAAAATAAAATAAAGGGAGCGCCTCTCTAGGACCCACCATGCAGAAGGCAATGGTTAGTTCCTAAACTATGCCCTTAACCACAGTTCATGTTCCTAATGCTTATATTCCTAACTTCCAGCTTGTTCACCTCATTCCACGGGGGGCGGGGAATGTTTTGTTTTGTTTATTCATTGTTTTGCTCAATGTTTTGTTTATTCATTTGCTCAATTTATATCCTGCCTTCTCTCCAAAAGGAACCTGGGGCTCTCTGCAGATCTTCCAAACTTATTTCACATCCCTGAACAGGATGATGAAATCTATCAGCCCTAAATAAAAGGGGGGGGGAGTCATGTCCCTGATCCTACCATGGGGTATGTAAGTCCACCCCATTGTTAGAAGGACCTTGTTATCCATTGTGTTCACACCACACCTTGTCCTCTCCACCTTTATGGACTCACCCAAGGAACAAGTTAGGAGCCCATCTTTGAAGGTAGCTGTGCCTGGAGGAAGAACTGTGAGTGGAGAGACTCCATCCTTCCACCTGCCTTGCTCCACCCTCTAGTCTCTGCTTCTCAATTTGTATTGTATTATTTCATGTACTGTGGCTTGCCGTTTTATTGATTATAGTTTAGAAATTATTTATCATAACTGTTAAGGGTGAATTTCTGTAACTTTTATATGCTGATATTATTTTATACTACTCTAATGATTGTTGAATGTTACTTTTTTGATGCAGGTTGCTTGTCTTAAAGTTATGTTTTATTATCACATTTTTGTATTGCATTAGATTGTTATAAGGTGTACATTTTTTGTTTCTTCAGCTTGTAAACCACCTTGAGTATTGTAAGATAGAAAGACGGTATACAAATTAAAAATGTTGATGATGGGGATGATCTCTCTGAGAACAAATCTGGTCTTGTCCACTGAACAAAGTCATTTCCCCACAAATGAATGACAAGAACAGTTGGGTAAATAGGAGATTCATTGATAGTAATCTCTCAATTGACTTCTCACATCTGCTTTAGACTGTCAGCTCTACCCATATCTATTAATATAGACCAACCTTTCTCAACCTTCCTTGAGTCCACAGATGTTGTTGGACTAGAGCTCCCATCATCCCTGATCCTGCTAGCCAGGGATGATGGCCAACATCAGGGGTACCAAGGTTGAGAAAGGCTGGTCCAGACGCTACACCTTGTTCCATCTTTTTGGCAGAGTTCAACAATAATTTGAAAGGGGTAAGGCTCTTGAAGCCTGGTCATTGGTGTGAGTTTGGTGTATAGAGTTTCCAATTTTGTACAACCTCTTTGGAAGAGAAGAATCCCGCCAAACATCAGACGCATATTTCTGCAAGGACTGACTTCACTTTTGGAGTGGTTAAAAACGGTTTCTTTAAATATCCCCTTCTGTGAGCAACTTTTAAGGAAACACCAGACATAGGTAAGGGGTCACTGCCTCTTCAGTTTGCCTTTAGTGAAGTGGGTGCCTTGTCGCAGCAGCAATTTTTGTTACTGAACACATCACCAAGGGCAGCCATTTTGTGAATGCCTATGCTTCCCACAGCAATGATTCCCTAAATCGCCATGTCCCTACACTGGCCATTTTGTGACTGTTTCTGTTTTTGGCAGAGCTAAGTTAAGGACACCAGGAGCAATGTTCCTTCTTACATTCCTTACAGCCTACACCTTGGAGGCCCTTTCAGAACCTGCTTAATTACCTTATCGCCTACACCAACATTTGATTGCAAGCTCCCCACTTTCCTTCAGGCATGTCCTCTGTTTAAATCAGGCATAAAGTTTTGAAAGCTTCACTTTTGGAGGAGAGGCTAGGAATTTCTGTTCTGAATATAGATCGAAAGCTGAGATCTTGTAAATATGCTTCCCTGTGGTCGTTATATCACGCCTTTTTTCACTACAATCTCCTGATGATGTCAGTGAAATGAAACGCATAGTTATCTTTGTTTTGTGTCCGCCATCTGCTTCTATGGCATCACTCCATGACAAAGCAAGTATTTTTAAATTCAAAAAAGTCCTCGCTGACTCTGACGACAGTTAAATCTAATTCTTCAGAAACTCCTCTTGTTGTTTTGAGGTTTTGCAAAACAAACAAACAAAAAAACAAATTTGCCAAAAAAACAAAAAAAGCTCAACTTGTGTATGGATTTTCACTTTTTGAAATATGGCAACTCTGTGGTTTGGGAATGTGTATAGACATCAGAGGACATATAAAAAGCAAGAGATCCCATTTTTAAGGCATTTGTTTTATGTATTTATTCATTTACAACAGTTCATACCTTCCTTCACTAATTGGCTTTCTTTTAAAATAAATTTATAGGTAAGTGCCCCTTCTAGCTTAGGGACTGATTTGTTTGTACCCCTTGTAACCCCTTGTTTGCAGCCCTAATTTTAAGTGGCAAATGGTGAACTTTATTTACATTGTGTAGATACGAGAACTACATGTATCTAAACACACCTTCAATTTTCTCCATAAATGAAATATATTTTTGAAGTATGACATGCTGAATAAGTATTTTTTGCCAGTTGCTATAGCTTGCTAGCTTTTTAGAGTAAAAGTCTGCGTTATCTGGATCGAGAGGGGTCACAGACTTAGAATTCTGCATCATTGACATCAAACTACTTGCCAGGTTCTCTGTTGTTGGCCAAATATATTTAACTGGTTGTGTCTCACTGATACTTAGTGATTCTTGTAGATATTCCAAAAACACCCGAAATTGATAAAGTCCACTTGAAAGCCCTCTCAGGCAGGTTTCCTTTTCAAATCCATCGTTGGGAGAGCATTTGTCTTCTTTACCGATCTTTGGAAGGTGGATATTAAATTCAGGCTGAAAATCTGTGCGAGGCTTACAGGCACCTTCTTGGTCCCATTCAGTAGCCTTTTGTTTGAGGGAAGCAGCCAAGTTTATGACAGTAGATGTTTCTGCAGTGGCATCAACAACAGACAACATTACAAGGAGTAACACAAAAGTGGTGATGTGGAGACCGCAGCCAGGTAGGAGACACATGGTCTTTCAGAATCTGCTGTTCCTCTTCAAGGACACCTTACACAGAAGGAAATAGAGCCACTGTAATTAAACAAACCTAGACAGCATCTTAAAAAGCAGAGACATCACCTTGACAACAAAGGTCCGTATAGTTAAAGCTATGATTTTCCCAGTAGTGATGTATGGAAGTGGGAGCTGGACCATAAAGAAGGCTGAATGCCGAAGAATTGATGCTTTTGAATTATAGTGCTGGAGGAGACTCTTGAGAGCCCCATGGACTGCAAGAAGATCAAACATGTCCATTCTGAAGGAAATCAGCCCTGAGTGCTCACTGGAAGGACAGATCCTGAAGCTGAGATTCCAATACTTTGACCACCTCATGAGAAGAGAAGACTCCCTGGAAAAGACCCTGATGTTGGGAAAGATTGAGGGCACAAAGAGAAGGGAACGACAGAGGACGAGATGGTTGGATAGTGTTCTCGAAGCTACCAGCATGAGTTTAACTAAACTGCGGGAGACAGTGGAAGACTGGAGTGCCTGATATGCTCTGGTCCATGGGGTCACGAAGAGTCGGACACGACTAAACAATAGCAACAAATTAAACAGCAGAATAAATGTCACAGTTTAATTAGAAGTTATGAAAAATAAAAAAGGTATTTGCTTAGCTCCACACAGAAGTGACAGACAAGTGTCCAAAGGAACCCATTCCATAAATGCCGGGAGGGGAAGCTCGGAAAAGCTCTGCACCCTTGTTAGCACCTACCTCACCTGAAATGGTGGAGGCTCTTGAAGAGTGGCCTGCAGAGAGGACTTACAGACAGGGCAGTTACTTGTTCAGATGAGGCATGAAGCCATGCGGGGTTTCAGTGGTAAGCCCAGAAAGAACCTGGATACCAGTACAATTGTTTCATCTCTGGTGAAACTTGAGAGAGCATACTCACAATCCCAAGATGAAAAAGAAGGGTGCTTCAGATGGTCAAGATACGTGTCTGCAGCTGTTTACCAAAATGGTACCTCGTAGCTTCTGTTGCATCCGCTCAGGTTTTCTTTTTATATACCTCATTGTTCATTTGATTGTACTGTTCCACCACCCACCCACCAATTTTCTTTTAACTGGACACAGCTATAATTACTTCAGGGCCAGGTGCACAGCCTGGGAGTCATTCTGGACTCACAGCTGTCCATGGAGGCGCAGGTCAATTCTGTGTCAAGGGCAGCTGTCTATCAGCTCCATCTGGTACATAGGCTGAGACCCTACCTGACCGCAGACTGTCTCGCCAGAGTGGTGCATGCTCTAGTTACCGTATCTCCCACTTGGACTACTGCAATGTGCTCTACTTGGGGCTACCTTTGTTTTTGTTTTTTTATAATATTTTTTTATTGCTTTTTTCCAAGGTCAAATACATCGTCAATAACTCAGCAAAAGCGACTTTACAGAAGAAAGAAAAGAAATTAGAAGAGAGAAAATTCACATTTTCAAACAATTTTTCATGATCCACTGGACTTCCCCACATCCTCCACACCCTGCATTCTTTACAATAAAAGAAAATTAACAGCAAATTGATACCTTGTCAGGGGTTCAGGAGCAGAGGCAAGGGCAAGGGAGGAAACAGAGAGCGAGGAGGAGGAGGCAGAAGAAAAGATGAGTGATGACGACGACCCGAGATCTCTGAGTCTTTCCAGTGAATCAGAAGATTCACAGAAAGGAGCACCAGTGGCCAGGGCAAGGGGGGAGCCTAGGGGGACACCCCAGGAAGATAGAGCCAGAGGGGACTCAGAGGGGAGCAGTTGGAGATCGGGACCAGCGTCACCGCCAGAGAGCAGGGAAGAGGAAGGGGGCCAGGGATCAAGCGCTGGCAGCTCACAACAGGAGGGAGGGCACGAGTCAGGAGTGGCCACACCTCCATCAGGGAGCGAAGAAACGGTCAGACGGAAAGTGGAAGGTTGGGCGCGCGCGCCAAGTTCAAATGCTCAGGAGAGTGACGCAGTAGGCAGCCCGGAGAGGGAGCCAGGTCCTAAAGCCCGGCGCAAGGAGACAGAAGGGTCCGGGGGGTCGGTGTCGGAGGAGTCCCGGAGGGAGGAGACCCCGGGGGGCAGAGGGACCCAGAGGAGAACAGTCAGGCGGAAAAGGTGGAGCAGGGCTAGGATATTAAGTTGGTGCACAAGGGGCGGAGACTCAGACGGAGCTTCGCCGATCTAACCATAAGACGTAGAGTTGCACGCAGCAGCTTGAGAATGGGAACTGTAACTCAATAAAGACTTTTACTTAATGATCGCTGGCTAGCGTGATCCTCTGTGAGCTAGGATCGGGGAGCAACTCTGACAGTAAGCTCCGTCTCTGAAATTGTGGGCATCTACGGCCTCACGGAGAGGAGAGAAAGCGGGTGCCTACTAGCGAGCTCACGAACGGCAGACAACATGACGGCTGAACAGCAGATAGCGGAACTCAGAGAAGCAGTGACACGACTGAATGCCGAGGCACTTGCATCCAGGAAGAGAGAGGAGGACGCAGCTGCCGCCTACAGGGATCTCCAGGTCAGGTTGGAAGTGCTTACTAAGCAAGGGCAACTGACACCCAAACCGGAGGGGATTGGGTTGGGGAGACGAACAGGCGGTCTGGTCTCTCACTTCGATGGGAATCTGCAACAGTACCCCAACTTTAGAGCAGATGTAATGTGTGCACTGCAACTGCTGAACAAAGACTTTAGAGATGAGCAAGAGAAAGTGGGGTTCATCATGTCCCATTTGCATGGAGATGTTAAAGCATGGCTGCGCAATTTGTGGAGGGATAAGGATCCGGCGCTCCAAAATGTGGATGCCTTTATTAAAGCGATGGATGGGTGCTTTTTATCAAGCATTGACGTGGATCTTGCTCGGCAGCAGATACATGGACTGAAGCAAGGGAGGGCCAGCGTAAGGCAGTACCATGCCCGCTTTTTCGCTTTGGTCAGTGCCCTGGAATGGGACAGAGATTCGGCTCCTGTAAGAGACCTGTTTTGGGAGGGCTTGCACGGCTCGGTTAAAGATGAAATTGCGAGGGGGGAGAGACCCCGGACCACGCAGGAGATCGTTCAGAGGGCGCTGGCGGTGGGGGTGCGGCTGGAAGAACGTCCGTGGAGCAGGGACGAAGGGCGTGGAGGGCGCGAACCAGCCAGGGGCTCCTCCTTCTTTCCCAGAGAAGCAGCGCGTGCGCAATCCACGCCTCCGCCAGGAGGAGGGGCGGAACCTATGGAGGTTGGAAGTGCAAGGGCTCAGTCAGCAGCCAGAGCCCTAGCACCGGCAACAGTGAAAGCGAAGCCTCCTAGAGGGAACAGGAAGTGTTATATCTGCGATGATCCACAGCATATGGCGAAAGAGTGTCCCCGGAGGCTCCACAAGCACACTGCAGCCTCAGCAATGGTAACTGCAGCAACGCAGCAAGGAGAACCACAGCAGGGAAACGACGCAGTCTGGCTGGAGGAAGAGGCACTGGGGCCCAGCCAGACGTGTCAGTGAAGCAGTCCCCAGAGATTTTACAGCCCATGGACCCCCTCCCGCCCAAGCCAGTAGTGAGGCTCACCGCATCGCTCCAGCTGCCCAATGGAATCACCATGGACGTGCCAATTACCATCGACTCAGGCAGCAATGCGGACTTTATAGGGCAGGACTTTGTCGACCGGCACGCCATACAGTTGCTGCCTGCCACGCTGCCCCTGCAGGTTGTCACGGTGGATGGCAGGGAGCTGCTAGGGGGGCAAGTGGTGAAGCAGACGCCACCAATGGTGATGCGACTTGGGAATCACAGGGAAATCATCAGCTTCAACGTCACTCAACTATCGGACACGCCCATTGTATTGGGCATGAGTTGGCTGGACAAGCACAGCCCGACGCTGGCTTGGTACCAGCGGCAGCTGATCTTCGGCTCTTCCTTTTGTGCTGAATACTGCATAATGCCCCGGCAGGAGGGAGAGGAAGAGGAGTCACAGCTGCAGCTAGGCACGCTGCAAGCGGTTCCCCACAAGTACGCAGAATTTTTGGAGGTTTTCTGCGAGAAGGAGGCAGACAGGCTACCCCCCCACAGACCATATGACTGCAAAATTGACCTGCTGCCGGGGGCGGCGCTGCCCAAAGGGAAGCTGTATTCCATGTCTGAGGACGAACTGCAGGAACTCAAAGAGTTCATAGATCATAATTTGGAGCGCGGTTTCATCCAAGAGTCCAAGGCAGCGGGGGGCAGTCCTGTATTCTTTGTTAAGAAGCGGGACACGCCCCAAAAAAGGCTTGTAGTGGACTATCGCATCTTAAACAGTGTGACCAAGCCATCGGACTTCCCCATGCCCCGAATCGACGACCTCCTCGCAAAGGTACGGAAGGGCAGCGTGTTCACCAAGTTGGACCTGCGTGGGGCGTACAACCTCATTCGCATGCGGGAAGGAGATGAGTGGAAGACAGCCATGTTCACGCCCCTGGGCACCTACGAATATAGAGTTATGCCTTTTGGATTGCAAAATGGCTCCCACGTGTTTCAAGCGTTCATGCATCACGTGTTGGTGGGGCTCCTCTACAAAACGTGCGTCTGTTTCTTGGATGACATCCTGATCTTTTCGGAATCGCAGCAGGAGCACGACAGACACGTCAAGGAAGTGCTGAGCAGGCTACAGCAGCATAGGCTTTACGCCAAGCTGGAGAAGTGCCAGTTCGACGTGACGGAGGTGGATTTCCTGGGCTACAAGTTGTCTGACAAGGGGCTCACCATGGACAGCGCCAAGGTTCGAGCAGTGTTGGATTGGAAAAGCCCACGCAACCGGAAGGAGGTCCAACGGTTTGTCGGCTTCGCGAACTTCTATCGCAAATTTATCAAAGGCTTTGCTATGCAGACGGCGGCCATCACGGACACGCTCAGCTCCAAGAAAAAGAAGTTCATCTGGACGGAGCAGGCGGAGCAGTCCTTTCAGGCACTCAAGCGGCTCTTCGCGTCGGAAGAGCAGCTGCTTCATGTCAACCCCAGCAGGCCGATGAGGGTGGAGACAGACGCCTCGGACAGAGCCGTGGGAGCAGTCCTGCTGCAGAAAGACCCGCAGGGGGTTTGGAGGCCGGGAGCGTTTTACTCCAGGAAGCTCAGCAAGTCCGAACAGAATTACACCATCTGGGACAGGGAGTGCTGGCCATTCATGCAGCGTTCAAAGCGTGGCGGCACTTCCTGATCGGCGCCAAGCACACGGTGCAGGTCTGCACGGACCACAAGAATCTGGAGCACTGGCGCACGGCGCAGTTCCTGAACCAGAGGCAGATACGTTGGGCGGAGTTCTTTGCGAACTTCGACTTCCGAATAGAGTATGTCCTGGGGGACACCAACATCATGGCGGATGCTCTCTCCCGTAAGCCGCAGTATCTGGAGGAGGCAACGCCAGCGGCCGCCATGCTCATCTTCGCACCAACAGTGTGGGCGTGCGCTGCGGCAACAGTTGACCTGGAGGCGGTGCGACGAGCTTTGCAGGATGACTCCTTCGCGCAAGCAAAGATGGCAGAGGTGCACAGGGGCACGGCAGCGACCGACGAGTTCCAGCTGCGAGATGGATTGCTCCTCCGTAAAGGGGCCATCTACGTGCCAGGAGACGAACTTCGCGCCAAGGTACTGCAGCAGCTGCACGACGCGCCCACTGCCGGGCACTTTGGCAAGGAGAAGACGGTGGAATTAGTCGCCAGAGACTTCTGGTGGCCCGGAATGAGAGGGGAAGTCGCGGACTACGTGGCGAGGTGTGACACCTGCCAGAGGGCCAAACCAGTGCACAGACCGCCGGCCGGACTGTTGGAACCACTGCAAACTCCGTTCGAACCATGGGAGAGAGTGGCCCTGGACTTTGTCACGGATCTGCCCAGCTCGAGGGGCAAGACGGCCGTGCTGGTGGTGGTGGACTTGTTCTCCAAGATGGCACATTTCATTCCGTGTGCTAAGGTGGCCACGGCGGAACAAACCGCCAAACTGTTCATAGACCACGTGTTCAAGGTTCACGGTCTGCCGCGGTCTATTCTGTCCGACCGAGGGCGACAGTTCATCTTGAATTTCTGGCAGAAGCTGATGGGCTTCCTGAACGTCAAGATCAACCTGGCGTCGGCTAGACACCCGCAGACCAACGGGCAAGCGGAGCGGGTCAATGCCATCATGCAGCAGTACCTGAGATGTTATGCGAATCAACAGCCTGCGACGTGGGTGGATTACCTGCCTCTCGCCGAGTTCGCCTACAACAACACGAAGCACGTGTCCACGGGGGTCACGCCGTTCTTCGCCAACAACGGGAGGCACCCCAGAACCTTCCCGGGACTGGAAAGAATGGGGGAGGGGGAGCCACAGACAGCAGATGCGTTCGCGTCAGAGTTGCAGGAGGTCCACGATCAGCTGCGGCGGCACCTGGAGCTGGCCAAACACGCATACAAGGTACAAGCGGACAAACACAGAAGGGTTGGCGAAGAGATCCATGTGGGAGACTGGGTCTGGTTAGCAGCCCACGCAGTGCCGGCCAGGTCGTTGGCGAAGAAGAAACTAGGGCATAAGCAACTGGGGCCCTACCAAGTCGAAGAGCAGGTCAACCCGGTGGCTTTCAGGCTGGCGCTTCCGGAGGGTTCCAGGATGCATCCGGTGTTCCACAGATCGGTGCTCACTCCCTACAAGGCACCTCACAGATTTCAGGAACCAGGCACGGCACCAAGTCCACTCCGAGAGAGAACCGAGCAAGGGGGAGTGGCACAGGAGGAGCGCATCAACGAAGTCACAGAGATTTTGGACTCTAGATGGGGGGAAGAGGGGGTAGAATACTTTCTCGCCAAGGAGGGCACCCCGGCCAGTGCCAACAGCTGGGTTCCAGGCTACGCTCTAGACGAACCCCTGCTCAAAGAAGAGTTTCATGCCCTCTTCCCACACAGGCCCATGCCAGATGATTTTTTCGACGACTGGCTTTTCACGCCCACGCTTTCAGCCAGCACGTTCCGGGGGTTCGACTCGGACGAGGAACCGACACACGACGCACGTTCCCCGGAGGGGTCACCCTCGGGATCTGCCTCAGAACCCTCGTATTGGTGGGACGATAGACCAGAGGAGCAGTGGCGCAGAAAGTGGCTGGAGGGTCCAGGACGAGCGACGCCCCCAGGAGGAAGCGAGGGACAGACGGACATGGACATTTTCGGGGACGACCCGGGTTTCGAGCACGGCGGCACAGAGATGGAAGCGGAGGTGACCGTCGTCGACGAGAGCAGGGAGGAAGAACCGGAAGACTTCAGATGGAGGCCCGCCACGGGAAGCGAACTGTACCCGACATTCGTCCCCCTGACACAGCAGCACCCAGCTCCCGCACCGGAAGGAGGGGAGGGGGGAAGAGGGGGCTTCGAGGGGGGATGGATGTCAGGGGTTCAGGAGCAGAGGCAAGGGCAAGGGAGGAAACAGAGAGCGAGGAGGAGGAGGCAGAAGAAAAGATGAGTGATGACGACGACCCAAGATCTCTGAGTCTTTCCAGTGAATCAGAAGATTCACAGAAAGGAGCACCAGTGGCCAGGGCAAGGGGGGAGCCTAGGGGGACACCCCAGGAAGATAGAGCCAGAGGGGACTCAGAGGGGAGCAGTTGGAGATCGGGACCAGCGTCACCGCCAGAGAGCAGGGAAGAGGAAGGGGGCCAGGGATCAAGCGCTGGCAGCTCACAACAGGAGGGAGGGCACGAGTCAGGAGTGGCCACACCTCCATCAGGGAGCGAAGAAACGGTCAGACGGAAAGTGGAAGGTTGGGCACGCGCGCCAAGTTCAAATGCACAGGAGAGTGACGCAGTAGGCAGCCCGGAGAGGGATCCAGGTCCTAAAGCCCGGCGCAAGGAGACAGAAGGGTCCGGGGGGTCGGCGTCGGAGGAGTCCCGGAGGGAGGAGACCCCGGGGGGCAGAGGGACCCAGAGGAGAACAGTCAGGCGGAAAAGGTGGAGCAGGGCTAGGATATTAAGTTGGTGCACAAGGGGCGGAGACTCAGACGGAGCTTCGCCGATCTAACCATAAGACGTAGAGTTGCACGCAGCAGCTTGAGAATGGGAACTGTAACTCAATAAAGACTTTTACTTAATGATCGCTGGCTAGCGTGATCCTCTGTGAGCTAGGATCGGGGAGCAACTCTGACACATGCGTTTTTGTACTTTCATCTAATTATATTTTAGATTTAGGGTATATGTTGTTAGCTCACTTTTTCCCATCCTCAATCCCAAAAAGGGGAACATTACTCTAAAATTTAGACTTTTCACGGTCATAACTTAGTTTCCACCATTTTCAAATCTGATCACTGAAGCTTGTTTTTCCCCAAACTTAGCAAATTCTCAACATTCATATAACTTATAGTGTTTTTGTAAATAGTCCTTAAATTTTTTCCAGTCCTCTTCCACTGCCTCTTCTCCCAGGTCTCGGATTCTGCCAGTCATTTCAGCCAATTCCATGTAATCCATCAGTTGCGTATGCCACTCTTCCAGCGTGGGTAGCTCCTGTGCCTTCCAGTATTTGGCTATAATAATTCTTGCTGCTGTAGTTGCATATAAAAAGAAAATTCTATCCTTCTTTAACACTCTCTGGCCCACAATGCCCAGGAGGAAGGCCTCTGGTTTCTTGTGAAAGGTATACTTAAATACCTTTTTCAACTCATTATAAATCATTTCCCAGAAGACCTTTACCTTCGGGCATGTCCACCAGAGGTGAAAGAATGTTCCTTCAGCCTCCTTACATTTCCAACATTTATTATCAGACAGATGATACATCTTTGCAAGTTTGACTGGGGTCATGTACCACCTGTATATCATTTTCATAATGTTTTCTTTCAAGGCACTGCATGCCGTGAATTTCATACCGGTGGTCCATAACCTTTCCCAGTCTTCAAACATGATGTTGTACCCAATGTCTTGAGCCCATTTTATCATGGCTGATTTAACTATCTCATCTTGAGTGTTCCATTTAAGCAGCAATTTATACATTCTTGAAAGCACTTTCATCTTAGGTTCAAGTAGTTCTGTCTCTAGTTTCGATTTTTCCACCTGGAAACCAATTTTTTTTATCTTTTTTAAAAATCTCTTGAATTTGGGTATAGTGTAACCAGTCTCACACCTTGTCTTTTAATTTTTCTAAACTCTGCAACCTCCAATTGTCTCCGACTCTTTCTATTATCTCACAGTATTTTGCCCAGCCACCCCCCATATTGAGTATTTTTGAGGCCTTAGCCTCCATTGGTGATAGCCACCTCGGGGTCTTATTTTCAAGTAAGTCTTTATATTTAATCCAGACATTGAATAAAGCTTTTCTGACAATATGGCTTTTGAACAATTTGTGAACCTTTACCTTGTCGTACCACAAATATGCATGCCACCCAAAAGCATTGTCAAACCCTTCCAGATCTAGGACATCAGTGTTTTCTAATAAGAACCAGTCCTTCATCCAGCAGAAGGATGCAGCTTCATAGTATAACCTTAAGTCCGGCAGGGCAAATCCCCCTCTTTCTTTTGCATCTGTTAGTATTTTAAGTTTTATCCGGGGCTTTTTGCCCTGCCAGACAAACTTCATGATATCCTTCTGCCACTTTCCAAAACATTCCACTCTGTCCACGATCTGCAGGGTTTGAAACAAAAACAACATCTTTGGCAATACATTCATCTTTACAGCTGCGATTCTTCCCAACAAGGAAAGTTTTAATCTTGACCAAACTTCTAAGTCCTTTTTGATTTCTGACCAACATTTCTCATAATTATCTTTGAATAAATTCAGGTTTTTTCCGGTCAGATTAACCCCCAGGTACTTCACTTTTTTAACCACATTTAACTCCGTTTCTTTCTGGAACCCATCTATTTCTGAATGTGTCAAATTTTTTGCCAAAACCTTTGTTTTTTGTTTGTTCAACTTAAATCCCGCCACCCGACCAAACTCATAGATCAATTCTAAAGCTCTTTTTGTACTAGGTTCTGGCTCCTGTAGTGTTAAAACCAAGTCATCTGCAAAAGCTTTCAGTTTATACTGTTTTCCTCCGACCTGTATTCCTTCCACCAGCTGGTCCTTCCTAATCAAATTAAGCAGCACCTCCAGGACAGAGATAAATAGCAGAGGTGATAAGGGGCACCCCTGTCGTGTCCCTTTTTCAATTTTGAACTCCTCTGTCACCACATTGTTCACTATCAATTTGGCCTTTTGCTCTGAATAGATTGCTTCTATACCATCTTGGAACGCCCTTCCCACTCCCATCCCTTCCAAGTTTTTCTTCATGAATTTCCAAGATATGTTGTCAAAGGCCTTCTCTGCATCTATAAAAATTAAAACTGCTTTCGTATTCATATTTGTCTGCAATAACTCCAAAACATCAATAATATTCCTGGTGTTGTCAGACAAATGCCTACCAGGGAGAAAGCCTGCTTGATCTTTATGAATTACTTCATTTAAAACTTTTTTAAATCTACTTGCCAGAATATCAGCAAAAATTTTGTAATCCACATTTAGGAGTGAGATGGGACGGTAATTCTTAAGTTGAGTCTTTTCAGATTCCAATTTTGGTATCAAAGTGATGAAGGCTTCTTTCCACGATTTTGGTGCCCCCTTCCCCTCCATAATTTGATTACACACCTCCATTAGCGACTGAATCAAATAGTCCTTCAATGTCTTATAATACTTGGAGGTAAGTCCATCTGGGCCTGGGGATTTGCCCAATTGCATGTTCTGAATGGCACTTTCAATTTCCTGCTGTGTTATTCTGTAATTCAGGGTTGTTTGTTTATCTTGAGATAATTTTTGCAGTCCATTACTCTTTATGAATTGGTTTATCTCCATCTCTGCTTGAGGTCCTTGGGTAAACAGTTTTTTGAAGTATCTCTGGAAGCACTTTCTAATTTCTTCTGGTTTCTGGATACATTCTCCTTCGACCTCCAGATTGGTAACAAAGTTCAATTTTTGTCTCTTTTTCAGCTGCCATGCCAGCAGCTTCCCACATTTATTCGCCGATTCAAATGATCTTTGTTTCATTTGTTTAATTTTCCATTCGACTTCTTGATTTATCAATTTCGCATATTGTGCTTGATGGAATTTAATTTCTCTTAAAACTTCTTTTGATTTTGGATTATGTCTCAACTTTTTCTCTCCATCTCTTATCTTCTCTAGTATCTTGTCCTTTTTTCCATTCCAGAGTTTTTTCTTAATCGTATTTTGTTGTATCAGAAACCCTCTCATAACTGCTTTACTTGCATCCCAGATTGTTTTCTTTTCCACAGAAGTGTTCAAATTTATTTCAAAATAGTCCTTCAACATTTTTTGGGCCTTCTTCACAATCTCCTGATCTCTAAACAAGGTGTCATTCATTCTCCATCTGAAGGATCCAGCTGGTGTAAGTCTCAAATCCATTTTCAAGGCGTTGTGGTCGGAGCAGGTTTTGGGGCAGATCTCTATTTTTTTAGTCTTAGGTGCCAGTCCTCTAGTTATCCAGATTTGGTCGATTCTTGTCCATGATAGGTGGGCCTCAGAAAAGAATGTTCCTTCTTTACCTAGTGGGTTTTTTGTCCTCCAAATGTCAGTCAAGTCCATATTGTCTGTTAGTTCGAAGAAAGTCTTAGGTAGTCTGCCATCTTTAGTCAGGTTTTGATTTTGTGACTTGTCCATATGGGTGGAGACCACCCCATTCATATCCCCCATCAAAATGATGTTAGTATAGTCAATATGATCCAGCATTATCTCATGCAGCTTTTTATAAAATTCCGATTTCCCCTCGTTTGGTGCATATATACCTACTATCAAAAAAATTTCTCCTTGTAGTTGTATTTCAATCGCCAAAATTCTCCCTTGTTCATCTTTAAACACAAACTTCGGTGCTAGGTTCTCCTTTGCATAGATCACTACTCCTCTTTTCTTAACCTTGTCTGATGAAATAAATTCTTGGCCTAATCTTTTGTTGATTAACACTCTCCTATGGAGCCTAGTCACATGTGTTTCTTGAAGGCAAATAATGTCCAATTGTTCTTTCCTCAATATATGGAAAATCCTTTTTCTTTTCTCAGGGGAATTTGCGCCATGAATGTTCCAACTAAGGAGCTGCAGAGACATCCTGAATCAATTTGTCAGCCAATAGGGGTGTCTCCCTTGTCGTCTATGTCTGGAGGTGGAACCAGATTTAAACCAAACGAAGGGGGTGGCCAAGGTCCTGCTACTCCTTTCCGAAGGTCCTCCCCGTGTTCGTTCAGGAACTTTTCTTGCTCCTCTACTGTTCTGATTCTTACTTTTTTCCCTTTCAAGTTGAAAGATAATCCTTGAGGAAATTCCCACCTGTAGGGAATTGTGTTGTTTCTCAATAAACTTGCGAGGTCTTTATATGTAGTTCTTAAATCCAACAATTGTTTCGGTATATCTCTGAAGATTTCTGCTGTCTTTCCTTGAATCACCAATGAATTTTTAAAGTGTAGGCCGAGTATATTATCTTTTTCTTGCTTGGATCTCAAAATGATCAAGCAGTCTCTTGGTTTGTCCTTTTTGGCCACTCTTCCCAGTCTAAAAGCGGTGACAATTTTAAAGTCCTTCTCTTCTGCCAAACCCCAGAATTTTGATATTTCTGCTGTCAGAAAACCAATCAAATCTTCTTTCTCAAATTCTGGGATATTTCTGAGCCTGAGATTGCTTTCCCGATTTTTCAATTCCGCCATGGACAGATAGGCTTGCTGTTCATTGATCTGTCTGCCCAGTGGTCTTACTTCCCCTCTTAATTCCTCTATCTTCTTTTTATTTTGTTCTGCTTTTAAATTTGCTTCTTCAGCTAATTTTCGATTTTCTGTTGTTGTTGTTTGAATATTTCCTATTGCCTGTGTATTTTGGGAAACTTGGTCAGTCAATTTATTAATTGTAGCTGTCACTTGGTCAAATTTAGCCGCCTGTTCATCAGCTTTCTTATTTAATGCAGCCAGCTGGTCCAATATTTCTTTAGAAACTGGGTCTAGCCCTCCTGCAGCCATATCCCCAGAAGCTGGCTGTCTAGGTTGTCCTTCTTGCAGGCCTGTAACAGTTGGGACCGATGATCTACGTGGCTGCACAGGCAGAGTTGATTGCAACAGTTCAGTTTGTTTTGCTTTTTTGGCAGCCCTTGTCTTTGGTGCACCACTCATTCCACAGCTGTCCAAGTGTCAAGGTCAAATTGTAAATCCCATGGGAAAAGCAGTCCAGGATGTAAACATCCAACCATAAAATTTGCAAAACAACCAGCAGTTCTCAGAGACTAGAGTTTCCACAATCCAGTAGGGGGAGCTCCCCAAAAGTTAGCAAAGAGCATAAAAAGTTTCCACCATTAAGTTCCCAATAAATAATTAGGTAAAAGCCAGATAAAAACCAAAACGGAGGAGAGAACCTTCAAAGTTCACTTTAAACTGCAGAGAGTGAAAGTTCTTAACAATGGTGCATGCAACAGTTCCTTATTTGTAACTTACAGAGAAGCCCCAAAGTAACTTTATAACTTTATACACAGTTACCGCAGTCTGATGGTTCTTTTGTATCCAGACAGCCCGGGAGCTGGGTTTCAAGACTTTGTAATCCACAGGAAGAAGGGAAAGAAGTTACGATTTATATCCACTTGTAAAAGTACAGTTTTAACTTTTAAGTACTCAAGTCCGAATTTGCAGGGTATACTCCAGCTTCTTTTAAAACCCCTGTCAGCGCTTCAGCTTTGATAGCTCTTTGCTTGCTATTTTAAGCAGAGTCGGAAGACGGACTTCCTTTTTAACGTCTCCCGCTTTCAGCCGAATTTCAGGAATTTAGGTTCAAAGATCTCAAGTTTCTTACTCACGAGTATGTTGTTTCAAATCGAGTGTTCAAAGAAGAGAGGTCAGCGCTCATCAGCAGCAGCCGCGCGGCTTCACTTCCGCGGAAAGAGCGATGAACTCACAGCACCGCTACCCCCTCCACGTTCCGGAGCCCCTTACGGGGTCCCTTCTGCGTTTCCGAGGTCGCTCTTGGTGCCCGCCGAGTCCCACGACCACAGGCTCACTCTACCTGTGGTTTTTCTTGGCGGGTCTCCGCTTTGCCCTAGCGGACGACCCTTTTCCACGGAGCCCCTCTTCACTGCGCGAAGAGGACCGCCATTGCCGTTTCGCGCCGCCTCCGGAAGTCTACTTGGGGCTACCTTTGAAGGTGACCCGGAAACTACAACTAATGCAGAATGTGGCAGCTAGACTGGTGACTGGAAGTGGCCGCCAGGACCATATAACACTGGTCCTGAAAGACCAACATTGGCTCCCAGGATGTTTCCAAGCACAATTCAAAGTGTTGGTGCTGACCTTTAAATCCCTAAATGGCCTCGGCCCAGTATACCTGAAGGAGTGTCTCCACCCCCATCGTCCAGCCCAGACACTGAGGTCCAGCGCCGAGGGCCTTCTAGCAGTTCCCTCACTGCAAGAAGCAAAGTCACAGGGAACCAGGCAGAGGGCCTTCTCAGTAGTGGTGCCCGCCCTGCAGAATGCACTTCCATCAGATGTCAAGAAAATAAACTATCTGACTTTTAGAAAACATCTGAAGGCAGCCCTGTTTAGAGATGTTTTTAATGTTTGGTGTTTTATCATGTTTTAAATATTCTTTTGGGAGCTACCCAAAGTGGCTGGGGAAACCCAGCCAAATGGATGGGGTAATAATAATAATAATAATAATAATAATAATAATAATAATAATAATAATATTCAGGGACATTTCTTCCTTGAGAAGTTAGACTGGCTCCCTCCTTGTCCTTCTCCTGACAAGCAAGGACCTTTTTATTCCAGAAGGCCTATAGGAAATGTTTTTAAGTAATGAGCTTGGGCTATGATGTTTTTCTTGTTTTGTGTATTTTTAATAGAAAATGATAGGTGATAGGTGTAGATGATAGATGATAGATAGATAGATGATAGATGATAGATAGATAGATAGATAGATAGATAGATAGATGATAGATAGATAGATAGATAGATAGATAGATAGATAGATAGATATAGATAGAGAGAGAGAGAGAGAGAGAGAGAGAGAGAGATGATAGATAGATAGATAGATAGATAGATGATAGATAGATGATGATGATAGATAGATAGATAGATGATAGATAGATAGATAGATAGATAGATGATAGATAGATAGATGATAGATAGATAGATAGATAGATAGATAGATAGATATAGATAGAGAGAGAGAGAGAGAGAGAGAGAGAGAGAGATGATAGATAGATAGATGATAGATAGATAGATAGATAGATAGATAGATAGATAGATATAGATAGAGAGAGAGAGAGAGAGAGAGAGAGAGAGATGATAGATAGATAGATGATAGATAGATAGATAGATAGATAGATAGATGATAGATAGATAGATAGATAGATAGATAGATAGACAGATAGATAGATGATAGATAGATAGTTTTGCGTTCAACTGGCTGCCAAGAGGCCCAGTGGTTTAGACCACAGATAAGATCTGAAAGATAAGCCCTTTCTGTTATGTATTCAGTGGTCTGTGTTTGCCTGAGCTTGAGTCTGGACAAAGGATTCTGAGCTCCTGTGTTCTGATTAGATACATAATATCCAATCAGAGAACATTTCAGGATTTGGACTTCTGCCATTGGCCCTTAAACTCTCAGTCATGATTCGCAGCTTGGAAGTTTAGACAGCCAATCACATTGGGGATTGGCCCAGGCCTTCAGAAATGTATATAAGCAGTTGCTTTGTCCCTGTTGTCTAGTTCTGTTAGTTCAATAAAAGTTTTTGTTGTTATCACTGTGTCTTGCCTTGTGGGAACCCACCTACACTTCACTTTCCCCAAAGGGTATATTACATGTTCAAAATAGGTTAATGTATGAGTCACCTGTAATCAGATCATTGGCATATGAAATGCAAAATTATGCAGGAAGTTACCAAGTATTCATTTTATATCCCGGCCTGTTAAGGGCCATTAGTTATTTGAGTTTCTATAGTTCTACTTATTCCCATTTCCCAAAGGTCACAATTCTATCTAAGTTATGGAAGGAGAGATGAAAAAATAAAAGTGCTTTGGGTGTCAGACACCAAAGGGATAACTTTCATCGCTCAGTCCTTACAAGGTTAAAGGTCAGAAGCCCAAAAGGCATTTGAAAGGTCTTCCAAAACATGCCTGCTAATTCTTTAAAATGGTAATGGCCATTATCACCCATGTCACCTTCTTTGGAACCCAAACCCACCAATATTTCTCTGATGAAAATAGGGACATCCAATTCCATAATCATAATTTTACTATTTTTACCCCACACATCTTACTGGGTGCCCCAGCCACTCTGGGTAACTTCTAGCAAGCCTAAAAACATAATAAAACATTAAACATTTTTTTAAAAAACCTTCCCTATACAGGATTGCCTTCAGACGGCTCGGGGGTCAGATAACTCCATACCCTCCAGTAAGAATAGGGACATCCTAATATACCTTGCAGCATTTATCCATTGAAAATAGGGACATCCAAATGAAAAATGGGACATTCCCAGGATCAAATCAGAAACAGCGACAGCTTCTCTAAAGCTTCCAGGGATGCCCCTGGAAAATAGGGATACTGGGAGGGCCTGGAAACCTGTATCAGCAAGAGTATATCATGTAAATAGGCTATTCAAAGTAGTCTTTTTTGTGAATAAATGTGATTATCATTGCTTTGTTTCCAGGTGCCCCTCCCCACATTTTTTTCATTAAAGCTAAAGGTAAAGGACCCCTGACAGTTAAGTCCAGTCACGGACGACTTTGGGGTTGCAGCGCTCATCTCGCTTTACTGGCCGAGGGAGCCAACGTTTGTCAGCAGACAGCTTTTCCGGGTCATGTGGCCAGCATGACTAAGCTGCTTCTGGCGAAATCAAAGCAGTGCATGGAAACACAGTCTGCCTTCCCACCGGAGCAGTACCTATTTATCTACTTGCACTTTGATGTGCTTTCGTACTGCTAGATTGGCAGGAGCTGGGACCGAGCAACGGGAGCTCACCCCGTCATGGGGATTCGAACCACCAACCTTCCGATCGGCAAGCCCTAGGCTCAGTGGTTTAGACCACAGCACCACCTGCATCCCGGTATTTTTTATCATTAGGCAGACACAAATGGTGAGTACCCAGAGGCACTTTTCAGGTGAACAGTTATTTCAGAGACTTTCAAACATGGCTGTGAGATTCACGAGGCAGGATATGTATCACTTTTAATTTCAACCTGTGTCACTTACTAAGAGTTCCCATAATTTGTAAGGGAGAAACCATGAGTGACCATTAAAGGTGGTATCATAGCACTTTATACAGATGGTGGGAATATATAAGCTGAAATAAGTCACCAAATCCCTGCCTTAAAATTAGAAGCCACCTCCTGAGACACTCCAGAAGGATACTGTGTCCAACAGTATGGAAAGCCACTGAGAGAACAAGGAGGAAGAGCAAGGTCACTATGCCCATCTTTATCTCTCCCAGGTCATTTACTAAGGGGGCCAAGGCAGTTTCAGTGCCATGACAAGGCCTGAAGCCTGACTGGAAGGACATCATGGCAGGACAACGGGGAAGAGGATCCCAGCAAGGAGTGCAGCTGGGACTGGGACCCACTGGGGCAAACCGAGGATGGGAAAGTAGAGGTTGGCATTGTGGAGAATAGACACAGGATGACAGAGGATGGTGAAGGGGGGGGAGGCATGCAACCGGAGGTCCTCCTCTGATGGTGTCCATGAATGAGCTGGTAGTCTGCTCCTGAGCTATTCAGGGCCTTACAAGCTGACAGTTAGTAGGTTTCTTCTATAAATACAGTGCATTGTCCCATGGATTATCATCTGACAACTCTGAAAATTCCTGGTAGGAACTTCATGCAAAAGGAAGGAAATTAAGAACAAGATCAGCAGAAGATAAACTAAAGTGCATGTATAAATATGAAGAAGATCTGCAGAAGGGACATGGAAGAGAGTTAAGAGCCTCGGACAGAAGGTCACCAGGTTGATGGACCATATGGTATTGATAGAAAGGACTGACAGAATCCGAGACCAGGGAGAAGAGACGGTGGAAGAAAATTGGAAAAAAAGTTTTTTAAAAAAATTATTTAGAGAAATGTTGCAAAATTATTGAGTGTTAGAAAAATGTTGGAATGAAATTACATGGCTTTAGTAGAAATGTTATAAGGAGTTAAGTATAAATAGGTTTTAGGGTTTTAATGGTAAGATAAGGTTAAAATAAATCAAGAAAATTAAATGACAGAAAACAGTGAAAGATGGAAAGGATTTGCTGAAATAATTAATAACTAGAACACAAAAAGGGGTGTGTGAGGAGGTCGATGAAACAAGTTAATAAAACATAAAGATATGGAAATATTGGACGTGTTTTTAACTGTTTTTGTTTTGATGTATTGTGTCTTTTGCTTTTTTATATGTATTGTAATTGTTTATTTTTTCTTTTTCTTTTTTACACTTTTCTTTAATTCTTAAACTTTTAATAAATATTATTTTTTAAAAAAGGAACTTCATGCAAAAGGGTAGTGCTGAGCATCAATGTGATCTTGGGCAGAGTGAGCAAGAGTTACAGCTAAAATTGGGGGGAAATCTGAATTTGAAAAACAAGCTACACTTGCTATTATTGATTAGAGAGAAAGAAAGAGAGGAAGGGGGGATTACTTGATTTTTTTGCTGTACGCAGGGATGTAGAGTGGCAGCTGATGGATAATAATATTGGTAAATATTGGGGGGTGTTATCTAGAGATTAATTGAGAATATGAGCAGAAACACGGGTTCATCTTGGACATAACTTATAAGGAGAGTGGAAAGCCGGTTTGGGGAAATTGCATTAATTAATCTAATTTGGCAAGATTTGTAATAATTAGGAAAATCAATAAAAATAATTGGCCAAAAATAAATAAAGGGCAGGGCCACTCCTGTCGAAAGGCAAGACTGTCAAAGGCTGAAATTGATGTCTGAATGGTGCAGCAAGACTTAGTAGTAGTAGTAATAATAATAATAATAATAATAATAATAATAATAATAATAATAATAATAATAGGCTCCTACAAAGCAGATTGCAGAAATTCAATAAGAAACATAGTTTTCAATGGATTGTGAAGTACTAAATGCTTGCAATCATTATTACAAGACATCTGCCGTGATGACAGCTTGGAGACCCAAGAGAAATCATCTAAACGTTCATATCAACGTTCATATCAAACAGTGTAGAAAGGTGAGGATAGAGATAAGGCAAACAGATGGCTAAACGTTTCTTGTATTTATTCCACAGCGACATATTTGATGGTTTTGTGGACCCTTTGAAGACACAGTTGTTGATTTCCTTGCTTCTGCAGCTCTCGAGGATGTTTGCTGGAACACGGCCAGAGTTACTATTAGTAATGTTTCGGTTTTTAATTCGGACGCCTGAAAGAGTAAACAGGGAAATTTGTGACTCTAGAAAACACTGAGGAAAACCTTATAAACCTACTGCTCTCAAATAACTGGTAACTTTGACCTGGCTCTGAAAAAGCTGCCACCTAATCAAACATGGCTCATTAGCCATGTATCATCAGACCATACCAATTTACTGTATATTGTCACGATTATACATAGAAAAACTAAGCACATGGTGGGGGGGAGGGGTCCCTTCATTCAGACAGCAGATATCCTTGATTCAGTTACCTGGGCTAACATCAGGCTTCACACCTTAAATATGAAGTAGAGCTTGTCTTGCCTAAACTTCTGAAGCCTCAGATGTCTCTCCTATTGACCATAATGGAATAATTAATAAATACTCATTGGTGGGTTTGCGGTTGTTGTTTTTAAAAGTTGTTTGGGTGAATTTGATGAAATGTGCCCAAATGCAGTAGCCCCTTTTTGCGAGGGGCTAGTCCACCAAATTTCAGACAAATGGGTGGGAAAGGAGATTTGCGGCAACCTCAAGCCTTTGCATGGATGTGAAATGTGCAAAACAACAACAAGCCTATGGTTACGTGAAACATTCAATAAACACACAAGAGGTAACTGGCTGTACTTTTGAAAAATAATATATACTATTCATTGTATTGAACTGTAGATTTCAACAGAAGTAGCTCATAACGTTCAACTACTATGCTATAAGATCCACTGTCCTGTGATATCATATATGTTTGTACTACTGATGAAGCCCAGGACGGCAAAACAAGGCTAATATTCCAGAAATCCTTGTCTCAGACTCTGTGAAAGGATTCTGTGGAACTGCAACAACCTTTCGTGTGGATTGCTGAACTCTATGAACAGACAGTTGGAATAGACACTTTCACATATATGGACCTTATGCATAAACTGATTAGAGAATGAACTGATCCACCGGGTCTTCTACTTTTTTCATTGAACTTTATGAGCTGTTGAAATCTACAATTCAATACAATGAATAAAAGGTAAAGGTAAAGGTAAAGGGACCCCTGACCATTAGTGGCCGACTCTGGGGTTGCGGCGCTAATCTCGCTTTATTGGCCAAGGGAGCCGGCGTACAGCTTCCCCGGGTCATGTGGCCAGCATGACTAAGCTGCTTCTGGTAACCAGAGCAGTGCACGCAAACGCCGTTTACCTTCCCGCCGGAGCAGTACCTATTTATCTACTTGCACTTTAATGTGCTTTTGAACTGCTAGGTTGGCAGGAGCTGGGACCGAACAATGGGAGCTCACCCCATTGCGGGGATTCGAACCACCGACCTTCTGATCAGCAAGTCCTAGGCTCTGTGGTTTAACCCACAGCTCCACCCGCGTCCAATCCAATGAATAGCATACATTATTTTTTCAAACATACATCTGGTTACGTCTTGTGTGTTTATTGGATGTGAAATGTAACACTGTAATTAAGTAAAAATTGCATCCATTCCCCTGTGAAATTTTACCTCTGGCCTCACACACAGCTGGGGGGAAAGCACCCCCTGGATTTAATATAGCCCTTGATAAGGGGCTTGGTGGTCTCCATACATCTGCTCCCGTCTTTTAGCTGAATCTCACTGGTCTGGCACTTGATGGTCCTCTGTGGCATTCAATCCCAGCAATGGTCTGATTTACACAAGAGGCAGTGATGACCACCACCTTGAATAGCTTTAAATGAGGCTTAGAAAATGAATGGAGGATAAAGCGATAAAAGGCTACTAGCCACAATGGTTATGTTCTGCTTCCACTTCATAGGCAGTATGCCTCTGAATGCCAGCTGCTGGGAATAGCAAATGTTCAGAGTGCTGTTGCGCTGATGTTCTGCGCCATAGGTATCTGCCTGGCCACTGTGGGAACAGGATGCTGGGCCAGGAAAGCCATTGGCCTCATCCTGCAGGTTCTTCTTATGACTCGCTGCTCATGCAAATAAAGAGATAACCCAACCATTGAGACCAGGTCAACAGCATTTCAAAGATATTGGTTTAAGAGATTGCAGCTGAACCTATTTCCTCAGCCAACCATTTACAGTGTATCTCCTACAACCCCCTCCTTCTATGCAATTTACCCTTTGCTAAAGATACCCCACTAAAGATATGCAGTCATCTGGACCATTTTCTTCTTCTTTCCTTTTTGCATTTTATCTGTCAAGCTTTGCAACTCACTTTCTGCAGCAGAAAACCCTTTTAGTGCACTGGTGAAGGGAAGAACTATCTGGAGGACATTTATTTTTAGTGCATTCACCTCCCCGCCATTTGCAGTACTCTTTTGGGTCTCTGCAGAGAAAGAAAAAAACATTAAGTGAAAAGGTGGTAGTATTTATTTATTTATTTGGTAAATTATTGATAGTTCTTCCGCTCAGAGGGACCCAGGGCTACAGACACAACACAAGAAAAATGATTGAATATATCCAAAACCTATTTAAAACATATATATCAGGTACGACCAACTTCCAAGATACTGCAATCTACTCCCATTATTTAAAAAAAACTGGCCGTGATCTACCCATTGGATTGACCAGAGTTGCTGTGCTTTTTTGGGGGAAAGCTTCATCAAAGTTGTTGAGTTTTTTTTGGGGGGGAGGATGCCGCAATCAACCAGGATCGACCAGGTACATCCCAATATACAGGTACAGGCCAGATATACAGTCATACCTCGGGTTACAGCCGCTTCAGGTTGTGTTTTTTCGGGTTGCGGACCGCCGAAACCTGAAAGTACCGGAACGGGTTATTTCCGGGTTTCAGCAGTCGCCCATGCGCAGAAGCGCTAAATCACGCTTTGTGCATGTGCGTCAAATTGCAAGCCGTGCGTGTGCAGACACGGGTTGCGAACGCTGCGGGTTGCGAACATGCATCCCGCACTGATCACATTCACAACCCGAGCATCCACTGTATATGATCTCACAGCTAGTCACAGAATCATAGAATTGTTGAGTTAGAAGGTACTTCAAAGGTCATCTAGTCCAACCCCCCTGCAATGAAGGGAGATGGGCATCCAACCTCTGCTTCAAAAGACCTCCAGTGAAGGAGAGTCCACCACCTTATGAGGGAGTCCATTCCACTGCTGAACAGCTCTTATCATCATAAGGTTCTTCCAGATGTTGAGTTGGAATCTCCTTTCTTGTAAGTTTAATCCATTGGATCAGGTCCTACCCTCTGGAGCAGGAAAAAGCAAGTTTGCTCCATCTTCCATGTAAAAGATATTTGAAGATGGCTATCTACTCTCATTCTCCTCTTCTCCAGCCTAAACATACTGAACTCTCTCAATAAGCTTTGGTCTCCAGACTCCAGAGTTAACCAGGGCTATTGACCATCTGGCTCTGATGTGCCCTCTTTGATTCCTTGGAGCCCAGATAGCACTGTGGTTTCCCCCGGAGCTGAGGGCAATGAAACAAACACTGAGATGGCTAGAGTGCCAGTGGTGAAAAACTCATTCTGAATCTGACTGGACATGAGTTAATGCTCAATGTCGAGCCTACCAAGTGGTGGTAGCAATAGCGAAGAGGACCTTCTTCACCGCCTCTATTCCATCTGCAGAAAACAGCAGCAGGAGACTCTTTCAGGTGGTTCAGAATTTAACAGAACCACCAATGCTATCGGGGCCTGGTAAGGGCCCCAGGATCTCTTGCAACAATTTTGCAAAGTCTTTTTTGCAGATAAAGTCACTCAGATTCAGAAAGAGGTAGGCTCCACCATGGGAGCAGGGGCAGGGCGGGAGAGTGCAAGAGCCCTGTCTAGTCAAGGTGTGTGGAATCAATTCCAATCTGTTAACCTCCGAGGATATGGACAGGCTGCTTGGATGAATGAAACTGACCACCTGTCTCCTTGATCCTTACCCATCCTGGCTCATAAAAGTGAACCAAGAAGGGCTGGGCGATGGGCTCTGCAGGGTGGTGAATGCTTCCCTCTGTGAGGGAGCCTTCCCAGACCCGCTGAAAGAGGCGGTCATTAAACCGCTTCTTAAAAAACCATCTTTAGACCCGGCCAATTTCGCCAACTATCGCCCAGTCTCAAATCTTCCATTCTTGGGTCAGGTGGTTGAGCAGGTGGCTGCTGAACAACTCCGGGCATGCCTGGAGGATGCGGACCATTTGGATCCCTTCCAATTAAGATTCAGGCCTCAACATGGAACTGAAACTGCCTTGGTCACCCTGGTCAATGATCTCCAGCAGGATAGGGACAAAGGTGAAATCTATTTCCTAGTTCTGCTGGATCTCTCAGCGGCCTTTGATACCATCGACCATGACATCCTTCTGGACCATTTAGAGGAGCTGGGAGCACTGTTATACAATAGTATGAAGGAGTCCAGAAAGTGGTGTGGGGAGGATAAGTGTTCAGACCCCTGTGGGGTGCCTCAGGGTTCCGTCCTCTCCCCCATGCTTTTTAACATCTATATGAAACCGCTGGGAGAGATCATCAGGGGGTTTTGGCTGGTTGTATGTTGGCTGGTTGTATGCTGAGGAAACCCAGCTCTACCTCTCTTTTAAATAAGAACCAGTGAAGGTGGTGAAAGTCCTGTGTGAGTGTCTGGAGGCTTTTAATTGTGCTTTTAATTCTGATGGGAGTTGCCCAGAGTGACTGGGGAAGCCCAGCCGCAGGTGGGGTAGAAATAAATTTATTATTATTATTATTATTATTATTATTATTATTATTATTACTACTACTACTACTGCTACTGCTACTGCTACTGCTACTACCACTACTACTTATGAATCCTCTTTATAGCAAAACTCAGGTCTAGGGGGATGAAGGAGTACACAAACAGAAAGGGAAGGGCACATCTCAGAAACATTGCCACCCTATTAACCTGAAGGACGATTGGCCCTTCAGTCAGAAGATATGACATTCCATGGGGGAATCAGTCCAACCAGACATTCTCCCCTCTCCATTGCAGTGAGAGACTAATGGGGAAGGCTGTATGCAAAGTTAAGACCTTTCACTTTGAGTGGGCCTCATTATTGTGCATAGCACTGTGGCTCAACATGTTCCCTACCGAAGAAACCTCTGTGCCCCTGCTTTGACGACCTTTATGTGCTTAGTCCCTCAACCTGCCTGGTACCACCCTCTGCACCCAGCTTAGCTTCTACCTTGCCTTGCCTTGCCTCGCCTCAGCACAAGGCATGACAATGATATAGCAGGAGCCAATCTTGCTAGAGTAATTGGGTTCCCTCTTCTGAAAGTTTAAAGCAGCCTTTCCCGACCCAGTTTGCTCCAGATGTTTTGAACTACAATTCCCACCATCTCTGGCTATCGGCCATGCTGTCTGGGGCTCATAGAACTTGTAGTCCCAAGCATTTGAAATGCATCGGGCTGGGGAGCACTGGGCTCAGGAATTTGTTGAGTTGCTAGGTCTTAGAAATTTCTCCATCCCAACACACTTGGATCTTCCTGATCAAAGCTCCCCACTCCCTTTTCATTCCCTTTAAAATCACCACAGAACCAGCACCTTTGTAATATCCTGAACTTCTGTAAATCCACGTGTTTCTTAAGTGATTTTTGAATTCAGGAAAGCCAGCCCAAGCATGTCACCATGCTGCAGGGAAACATTATTCACGATCCTTTCCTTCATTGACAGGTCTTCTCCTACGATCCTGCCAGCACACGTTAATACACACGTTTGATTTTAATTGGACTGTGTCGACCACAGCAAACTATGACAAGTTCTTAAAGAAATGGGAGTGCCTGATCATCTCATGTCTCCTGAGAAATCTCTATGTGGGACAAGAAGCTACAGTTAGAACTGGATATGGAACAACTGATTGGTTCAAAATTGGGAAAGGAGTACGACAAGGCTGTATATTGTCTCCCTGCTTATTTAACTTATATGCAGAATTCATCATGCAAAATGCTGGGCTGGATGAATCCCAAACCGGAATTAAGATTGCCAGAAGAAATATCAACAACCTCAGATATGCAGATGACACAACCTTGATGGCAGAAAGTGAGGAGGAATTAACGAACCTTTTAATGAGGGTGAAAGAGGAGAGCGCAAAATATGGTCTGAAACTCAACATATAGATAGATAGATAGATATAGATATAGATATAGATATAGATATAGATATAGATATAGATATAGATATAGATATAGATATAGATATAGATATAGATATAGATATAGATATACTGAAGATCATGGCCACTGGACCCATCACCTCCTGGCAAATAGAAGGGAAGAAATGGAGGCAGGGAGAGATTTTACTTTCTTGGGCTCCATGATCACTGCAGATGGTAACAGCAGTCACGAAATTAAAAGACGCCTGCTTCTTGGTGAAAAAGCAATGACAAACCTAGACAGCATCTTAAAAAGCAGAGACATCACCTGGCTGACAAAGGCCCATATAGTTAAAGCTATGGTTTTCCCAGTAGTGATGTATGGAAGTGAAGCTGGACCATATGGAAGGCTGATCACTGAAGAATTGATGCTTTTGAATTATGGTGCTGGAGAAGACTCTTGAGAGTCCCATGGACTGCAAGAAGATCAAACCTATCCATTCTGAAGGAAATCAGCCCTGAGTGCTCACTGGAAGGACAGATCCTGAAGCTGAGGCTCCAGTCCTTTGGCCACCTCATGAGAAGAGAAGACTCCCTGGAAAAGACCCTGATGTTGGGAAAGATGGAGGGCACAAGGAGAAGGGGACGACAGAGGACGAGATGGTGGGACAGTGTTCTCGAAGCTACCAGCATGAGTTTGACCAAACTGCGGGAGGCAGTGGAAGACAGGGGTGCCTGGTGTGCTCTGGTCCATGGGGTCATGAAGAGTCAGACATGACTAAATGACAAAACAACAACAAATTTTTGATTTCACCTCCATAATACTCTCCACTCTTGCATGTAACCTGCAATATTATAGATTTACCTTTTACAGCATATGCCTCTGCTTCCATTCTGACAGTGTCCATAGAAAACAAACTGTTTTTCACAGCTAGTTCTTCCGAAGCATCGGCCACCCTTTTTTAAACATTCTTGGTGATCGATTTTTGTAGGCTTTACAAAACTGTACACGAAACCTGTTCAAGAAACATAATATACCAGAATCAAATAACTGGACACTTTCTCATTCAATTCCTCTTGAATCTCCTATAATGGCTCCTCCCCCCCTTTTTTTTTAAAGCAAAGCCTCCAAACAAATGCTGAGTTTCATGGAACTTTGAAGTGTCAGGCATAGCTCTAATGGCTTTAGCCCAAACGTAGCAGAGTTTTCCTGCACAGCGAAGAAGCTAGTTGAGGTGGTAATGACTAGTCAGCTAGACTCAGAATAACTATTTACAGGATTTATTAAAAGGAAAAATAAAACCAGCAGAGTTTCTGCATACAAAACAAAGCAAAATAAATCCTTCCTTTTTCTCTCTCTCTCTCATAACCATACACAGCACTTCTACTCCTACTCCTAACACACCTAACCCCAAAACTGTGCTAGCATTCCTAGATAACAGAGTTGAGTGCTGGTCGTTAACCAATCAGAGTAAGTAGTTTCTAGGTCAAGCAGAGCTTGGCTTTCTGCCAAGAGTAAATTAACACTGCCTTGAGTTAACTGTAGTAGATAGGTAGCCGTGTTGGTCTGCCATAGTCAAAATAAAATAAAAAATTTCTTCCAGTAGCACCTTAAAGACCAACTAAGTTAGTTCTTGGTATGAGCTTTTGTGTGCATGCACACTTCTTCAGATACACACCAGAATCAAATAACTGGACACTTGGTGTATCTGGTGTATCTGAAGAAGTGTGCATGCACACGAAAGCTCATACCAAGAACTAACTTAGTTGGTCTTTAAGGTGCTACTGGAAGAAATTTTTTTTTTTATTTTGAGTTAACTGTGTGAAGCCAGAATCTGTAAGTTCCCATGAGAATCAATTAACAGAAACTGAACAGAGTTTCCCAAACAGGTTGGACGTTTGAGGAAATCTGAGAGGAGCAAATAATACCTCAAAAAAGCTAGTGAATTTTCTAAGACTTGTTTCTGAACTGGAGGTCTGCATTAAATATAAACATAAGGCTTATAGTTTAGCTACTCTTTGTTTTTATTTAGGGCGGATTGAAAGTTGCCTATTAAAATTCTGCCTGCTTACCAGGGGCGGGGGAGGTGAGGGAACTGAGCACCTTTCTTCTTTTCTTTTGTAGAGCCAGTGGCGAAGCTGCATGCTCCACTACTGGGGGCGGAGAGCAGGCGGGGGAATGGCATGCACCCTGGGGGGCATGGAGTGTGTTCTGGGGGTGTGGTGCGCCACCTGTGGGGGTGTGGCACCCAGTGTGCGTACGTGTGCATGGCACGTGTCCGGCGGGGCCACCGCGATGGCACCCTACCTGAATAGTGGTGCCGGGGGTGGTCCGCTCCCTCTGCGGCCCTAGTCCTCTGCCAGTGTTTAGAGCAATGTCAGATTCCCATCCCTTTATAAGAGAACAAGGTGGGGCTTACTGTTGAAGACACCTGCATAGGATTTTATTCACTGCAGATGGTGACAGCAGTCACAAAATTAAAAGACTCCTGCTTCTTGGGAGAAAAGCAATGGCAAACCTAGACAGCATATTAAAAAGCAGAGACATCACCTTGCCAACAAAGGCCTGTATAGTTAAAGCTATGGTTTTCCCAGTAGTGATTTATGGAAGTGAGAGCTGGACCATAAAGAAGGCTGTTCACTGAAGAACTGATGATTTTGAATTATGGTGCTGGAGGAGACTCTTGAGAGTCCCATGGACTGCAAGAAGATCAAACCTCTCCATTCTGAAGGAAATCAGCTTTGAGTGCTCACTGGAAGGACAGAACGTGAAGCTGAGGCTCCAATACTTTGGCCGCCTCATGAGAAAAGAAAACTCCCTGGAAAAGACCCTGATGTTGGGAAAGATGGAGGGCACAAGGAGAAGGGGACGACAGAGGACGAGATGGTGGGACAGTGTTCTCGAAGCTACCAGCATGAGTTTGCCCAAACTGTGGGAGGCAGTGGAAGACAGGAGTGCCTGGCGTGCTCTGGTCCATGGGGTCATGAAGAGTCGGGCACGACTAAACAACTAAACAGCAACAGGATTTTATGTTAAATTCGAATTAACTGGGCATTAATTTGTATTTTTTTTTTTTGAGAATCAATAAAAATTAATTGGGGGGGGGGAGGATTTCAATTGTGGGCCACCTACACACCTACCCCCCCAAGCTACCATTACCAGAGTTACTTGGAAAGAGGAACTGACTGTTAAGCCGTTCTGGGAGTGCCACTCCCACCCTTCAGCGCAAGTGGATTTGCCACATCTCAACTCCCCTGGGAAGAAGACTCAAAATGTTTTAGCCCTGCAGAGGAGTTGGGGAAGGGTCAGGTGAGATGACAGGCCAATCAGGATGGGGAAGAAGCCAGGCTTTATAAGATGGCTCCGCCCCAAACACTTTACTCTTCTCTTTGTGATTCCTTCCCTCCCTTTGTGGCATGTACTTTGCTACTTTCATGTTTGGGGGATGAGTAGGATTTTTTTGGGGGGGAGCCCTAGGAAGCCCCTCCTCTTTTTCCCCTACTCCCTACTGCTGGGAGTCCAATTTTTGAAGTGGTGTTTTTAATTTTTTTGTTTGGCTTTCAGTATTGGCAGGAAAGTCAAGTGGGGTGTATATTAGGGCAGTTCATAAAAAACGTTTTGAAAATGCCTGCTCCAAAGGTCTTATCTTACTAAACTAGGGATTATATAGCTATATCTGAAATTTCATGCATATCAGTTAATATCTCTACCCTGCTCCACTGAATTGAAATTTCAGCCTTCACGACATAGGAAAACAGCCAAATAAACAGCTATTTTCATGGAGGAGGGTCAAGATATTAACTGATATGCATGAAATTTCAGATATAGCTATATAATCCCTAGTGTGGTAAGATAAGACCTTTGCAGAGGGAATTTTCCCAAAAAAAGTTTTTTATGAACCGCTCTAGTATATATAAAGGTAAAGGTACCCCTCACCGTTAGGTCCAGTCGCAGACGACTCTGGGGTTGCACGCTCATCTCACATTACTGGCTGAGGGAGCCAACGTTTGTCCGCTGACAGTTTTTCCAGGTCATGTGGTCAGCATGACTAAGCCGCATCTGGTGAAACCAGAGCAGCGCACAGAAACGCCATTTACCTTTCCGCCAGAGCAGTACCTATTTACTTGCACTTTGGCGTGCTTTCAAACTGCTAGATGGACAGGAGCAGGGACCGAGCAATGGGAGCTCACCCCGTCACAGGGATTCGAACCACTGACCTTCTGATTGGCAAGCCCTAGGCTCTGTGGTTTAACCCACAGCGCCACCCACGTCCCTTCTAGTATATATACCTGTGGCATTACTGGATTTAGGGCACTCTTTGTCATCCAACACTGTCTGGGTTTTAGGTCCTAAGTGGATTTTGTGGGACCCTTTCAAGGTGAAGGGGTATCCAGCATGATGTACAGAAGATGACACCTCCCAAGAAAAAAGAATCCTGAAATCAATTTCTTTTTTCTTTTCTTTTTCTTTTTTGTACTCCTATGTACTCCTATAGACTTGGCAAGCACACTGGGGTGAATGCCAACCTAGTGTGGCCACAGTGTACTTATCAGTTTCACATACTCGAAGTTCCCATACCAATGAGGAAGAACTTGTTTGGATCTTTTCTTGCAGGACCACAAGTGGAACCTGTAAACGTGCAAAGAAGTAGGGAGGGACCCAATCTCACCTTAAAGAACTTCTCTGCATAGGCTATATTTTGATTTTGCTAATTATGTCAATATTGGTTGTTTGCAAATCCTCTGTGTTGTCATATTTGAATAAAAATAAACTTTTTCATCAGTTACGGTTTCTTGGGGCTTCGCTAAGGCTGTACTGCAATGGTAGCTCTGTGAGGGGAATAGCGGATCTCCTAGCAACTCTCCACTCATTTGACGTAATGCAGCTCCCAGAATTCTTTGGGGGAAGTCATGATTTTAAAGCAGTATCATGTTTCTTTCAATATGCTTTTTTTTCAGGGGAGGCAAGTGTCATGTGGCAGGCTCTTTAAATATGTGAATGGTAGTTCATAAGAGCATGGATCAGACGAAGTTTGGTTCAGCATTCTGTTTTCAGCAGTGGCAGATAGTTGATTGTTGCATGGCTCACTCTACGTGGGGCTGCCCTTGAAACTGACCCAGAAACTCCAGCTGCAGAATGCTGCAGCGAGACTCCTTACGGGATCCCCACCACAGGACCACATTCACCCAGTGCTATGCCAGCTGCACTGGCTCCTGGTGGAGTACAGAATCAGGTTTAAGGTGCTGGTTTTAACCTTTAAAGCCCTATATGGCCTAGGACCCTCGTACCTGTGGGACCACCTCTTCTGGTAAGCCCCATGGAGGACCTTATGTTCTGCTAACAACAACACCTTGAAGATCCAGGGCCCCAGGGAAATTAGACTGGCCTCGACTAGAGCCAGGGCCTTTTGGGCCGTGGCCCCAGCCTGGTGGAACACTCTCCCACAAGAGACCAGGACCCTGTGGGATATGACATCTTTCTGCAGGGCCTGCAAGTTGGAGCTGTTCCCCCAGGCCTTTGGGCAGGATGCATTTTGACTTACTTTCCATTGTATAAAACAAGCCCGAAGGAGACCCCCAACCCACTCACAGGTCCTTGTATGATCAGTGGAAACAATTGCTCCCGGCAAGTATTAACCACTCTCAGTTCCAACCTGATAATTGCCACCTGCCCAGATTTTAACTTGTCTGAATTAATTTTAAGATGTATTTTAATTAATTGGTGTCTGTTTTTATGTATATTGTGTTGTTTTTATGATGTTAGCCACTTGACCGGGGAGGGTGGAATACAAATAAAAATTTATTATTATTACAGTGGTACCTCTGGTTACGAATTTAATTCATTCCGGAGGTCCGTTCTTAACCTGAAACTGTTCTTAACCTGAGGTACCACTTTAGCTAATGGGGTGTCCTGTTGCCGCCGCACCACCAGCGCACAATTTCTGTTCTCATCCTGAAGTAAAGTTCTTAACTCGAGGTCGTATTTCTGCATTAGCGGAGTCTGTAACCTGAAGCGTCTGTAACCTGAAGCGTCTGTAACCTTAGGTACCACTGTCTTATTAAGGCAACAGGTGGAGCATGAAGGAAAAACAAACAGCTAAGGCGCAGGTAGATAGTCTCAAAATCCTAAGGCCACCACAAGACAACAAAACTAGTAAGAACAAGTTTTAGGAGGAGCCCAACACTGTGTGCTGGAAAGAAGAATAGCTCCATATAAGATGCAAGGAGGCCTCTGTGCACAGCAAAAGAAAGCATGTGTTGAATAGCTGTTTCTAAGGTCTTTGCTTGGAGGAAGAGACAGTGAGCTGCTAGGGTGACAGAAAGTAGCAGAAATGCTTGGCTATATGATGAAATGGTCCAGATGACATCCCCCCCCCAATAGTGTGTGTCATAATGGATATCCTCTCATCTCATAGACTCTCTTGGAATCTGTCTTTGAATGCATGACTGAATTAGCAGTCTGACTAACTGGGAATTTGTTTGAGCCTCCATACTAAACTTCCCAAGGGAGTTTTCTCCCACATCATTCTGCCGTCATCTTTAAACAGATCTTACTTGACTCTCTCAGGGTTCCCAAGCAGAGAAGAACAAAAAGAAAGCCATGAGCTTTTTCCATGGCAAAAGTTGCCCGATATCTCGAAGTCACTGAAAGAGAGAAAGGGTACCAAGAGTTGTATTCAACACATCGTTTTTCTGCTTCCCCAACTGAATAATCTCCCTTCTCCTAGCTCCATGTGCTGTTCTGGAGGTTCTCCCAACCCTCCCAAGAAGGGGTGAGGAGTGGTGGGGAAGACCCATAGCTCTAGCAGGAATTTGGCTTCTGCTAGCATGTTGAGTTAATTGAATATGGCTCCAAGACATGTAAATCACAAACTAGTACAGATCCAAACAATTCACACCTGTCATGCCAAACACTTGAGAGCAAGTTCCATTGAACTCCATGGAAATTGCATGTTTGTATGCATGCATATGATGTTTCGGTGTGTGTGTGTTTAGTATATTAAATTTAGATCTGAAGAGGCACAACCTTTCCATCAAAACAATGGAAATTTCTTTTTAGAAGTTTGCCAATGTAAGCAGACCAGTGTTGACTTAGAGCAATTCTCTCATTATCTACACTGGATAAAATTTCCAATGTGTGCAGTGAGCCTTACACCCAAATAAATCGGAAGAAGATTGCAATCTCAAACAATTTTCTAAACTCTATTATATATATTTTGGTTCATTCATTCATAAACTTTATTGCACTAGCCAAAGGCCATGGTATTGTTCACAGGGGGAACAAAAGGGAAAACAGCAATAGCAGTTGCTCATTGTTTCTTGGAAAGGGACATTAATTTGTTTTGATCCATATTTTTAAATGAACTGTCCAAATTAATATACTCCAGCCTAATATGTATCACATTGACATTTATTTCAATATGTACATTTATTTAACTGCTTATTTTACATAGAGAGAAAGCTTATCTTGTTTTAACTCTAGTTTCAATAATTTTAACTACTTAGAGGGGGTTTATGATTAAGTGATGTACAAACTATGTTGGTTACATACATACATACATACATACATACATGATTTGTATTTTGCTCAATAAATGAAGCAAAATGCATATTTTATGATAACATCTGTTTAGAAATATGTGCATTGAGATAAATCTACACATATTTTTGTCATAAAATATTGAGGGTTGTATTCAGCTAAATCCTACTCAAAGTAGACTCGTTTATGTTAACAAACCTAAGTTAGTCATGCCCATTGACTACAATGGGTCTACCCCTGAGTAGGACTAGCATTGAATACCACCCACACAACTGTGCCTGTTACAATGCATTTACGTACAGGTCTTCATAAGATCATTTGTATTCTGATCTGTAATTCTTTACAATACAAGTTCCGAATATACCATCAAAAGTCCAAGCTGCTGACAAAGCCTGAAGAGACTTGATTTAACTTACCTCCTTACAAAGAAGCAGAGAAAGCTCACCTTCGAATCTGGAATAACTTCTTATGTTGGCCTTTTTTTTTATTCATTTGGTTATGCTCCTTTGAACACAGATATGATTGTACCAATTTGCAATATTTCCTGGAACACTTGGTTCTGCCTCTGAATTCTGGAGAGCCTTAATATAGCTCTGTAAATTAAAGATTTATTCATCCTATGAAAGGCTGGGATCAATGGGTCAATATTCACAGGGAAACCAAAATGCTTGTTTACAGAGCTATCGTACTACTAACCTTACGGTATGCATGTGAAACATGGACCACTTATAAAAGCCATCTCCGACTCATCAAAAGATTCCATCAACGGTGTCTCCGAAAATTTCTACACATCACTTGGGAAGACAGGCGAACTAATACCAGGGTACTAGAAGTAGCAAAGATCACCAGTGTTGAAGCAATTATTCTTCAACGTCAACTTCATTGGACTGGTCATGTTGTTTGAATACCTGGTTATCGTCTTCCAAACCAACTACTCTACTCCGAACTTAAAAATGGAAAGTGTAATGCTGGTGGTCAACAAAAGAGAATCAAAGACTCTCTCAAGGCAAATCTTTAAAAATATAGAATAAACACCAACAATTGGGAAACACTGGCCTATGAGTGCTCCAGTTGGAGAACAACCTTTACCAAAGGTGTCATGGGCTTTGAAGACACTCGAACTCAGGACACAAGGGAGAAACATGCTAAGAGGAAGGCATGCTTGGCAGATCCACACCATGATCAACTCCCACCCGGAAACCAATGTCCCTACTGTGGAAGGACGTGTGGATCCAGAATTGGCCTCCACAGTCATTTACGGACTCATTGTTAAAACTGTGTTTATCGAAGACAATCTTACTCGGCCATGAGTGATCTGGCTGGGTTTCCCCAGCCTTCTGGCGGTTCCTTTACTGCGAGAAGTGAAGCTACAGGGAACCAGGCAGAGAGCCTTCTTGGTAGTGGCGCCTGCCCTATGGAACGCCCCTCCATCAGATGTCAAGGAAATAAACAACTATCTGACTTTTAGAAGATACCTGAAGGCAGCCCCGTTTAGGGAAGCTTTTAATGTTTAATGTTTTATCACTTGTTGCTGCTGCTGCTGCTGCTGCTGCTGCTGCTGCTGCTGTTGTTGTTGTTATATTTTGCAAGACTGCAAAAAGCTAGGTGACATCAATTTAGAGGATGCATCCTGTACATAGATGACAAATTGACATCTCTCTTCTAAATGGCTTCCAACTTCTTCTTAGCATGCTATAGTTATATCATTTTAAAATGAATTTTTCAATTTCCGATGCATGCCTTATCCGCAGAACACAAAAGCACCCGTGAAATAACAACAGCTAAAAGGCAGGCCTTCTTCATGGCTGAAGCCTGACCAGGAGATCAAGCTGGACAGCAGCTGGACAAAACTGAGGCAGAGCACTGTGAAGGTACTCTGTGTTATGAAAGACTGCACTGCTCTTTCCCTGCCTGGTGATACAAGGACACGTAAGCCCTGCGTTCTAACAATCCTGGTGCAGTTAGCATGACAACCAGAACTGTTGGTGTGTTGCTGCTTAATAAGACACAGTGGGCAAAAGAGAGGAAATTCTGTACAGTACATTAAACTGGCAACTGAAAATCCATGCCAAGCATGCTATCTATCACAGATCTCCATTTGGTGCAAAGCACTGCTGGTGCCAAAAGGCTGTTGAGTGGGACAGACTAAACAGCTAAGAAGATTGTAGTTAAGTGCTATAAAAATTGTTTAAATATACAGTGGTACCTCGGGTTAAGAACTTAATTCTTTCCGGAGGTCTCTTCTTAATGTGAAAGTGTTCTTAACCTGAGGTACCACTTTAGTAATGAGGCCTGCTGCTGCTGCCGTGCCGCTGGAGCACGATTTCTGTTCTCATCCTGGAGCAAAGTTCTTAACCCTAGGTACTATATCTGGGTTAGTGGAGCCTGTAACCTGAAGCATATGTAACCCGAGGTACCACTGTATAAGAGAGGGGTTGCAACTGTCTGATCGTAAGAGCCACAAGAATGACACTGTGGTTTCAATGTACAATGGTTCTTCCTGCCTAAGTGGAGAACCTCCCTATTGTAAATCATTTTGTTAGCTTGAGCCCTGTTCTTCAATCTGTTAATTTCTTCAGCTCATATTGAATTAGAGAATCTCATGAAGGTATATGGATGTCAGTAGCTACTAATCATGATGGCTATACTCTGCCTCCATTATCAGAGTCAGGATACGCCTGGAAACCACAAGGGGGGATAGTGCTGCTGTGCTAAAGTCTGAGTTGTGGGCTTCCCATGGCCATCTGGTTGTCCACTGTGAAAACAGGATATTGGACTAGTATTTTCTAGTAAGGGGGATTCACAATAAGACAGGAAACAAGTATTAAGGACACATATAAACCTTCTGTAGAAGCTTTATAGTGCCTGACATGTGTAGGTGGGCTAAGACCATTCACCTTTCGCAGTGGGCAGTGTTGTGGCTGGGCATCTGGGCCCTCACGGTGATCTGGCTTGGGTGATCCACTGATCCTTACTTGCCGCTTGCGGCTGCCTGGTCTGGGTTTTCTTTGTCCTATATAATCAGTTACTCTGCTCTCTGATGCCTGTTGCTTCTTCCCTTTTTATTTCCCTGTGCCATTGGGTTGTACTGTTTCTAAGCTAGGGCCATGCCATGACCCCAGTGGGAACCCCTTGGGGTGCCCCTATTTGATGTAAGTCATAGGGTTTCCCCTTCTGGTATTTTACCCTTAGTTTGCCTCCCTGCAGACAGGCGGGAGTCAATATATAGCCTGGTTTCACCCAATGCCTAAGCCAAATTACTCACATCTGTAACCAATAAAGTTGTGGCCTGTTTTAGCCCACAATCCTAAATACTTGTGTCTGTGTGCTTTTTAATCAACAGGGCATGGGGGCTTGGTACGCAAGTGGTAGCAATTGTTTCATTTCCCCTCTCACTCTTGGTACCTTGTGTACACAGGACAAAATCAGGGGTGTTCCTTTATTTGAATAAACTGAACATCGAGCAGAAGAGCAGGAAGGACATGGGTACAAGCTGGTCTAGGAACATGGATAAACATTACCTCTCCATCCCTCCACAAAGTTAAATCCCCAATTTATTAACCTACGTTGATCAATCTGTCCTGAAAGGGTAGGATGTGTCTAATTGGACATGTGAATATAAGTGAAGACAAAGAATATAAGCAAGCCATCTGGGCTGGAAGGAGACCTAGTGTTCAAACATCTTGGTAAGTACCTGTAGAATCATATGTTATCTTTAACCATCTTTTTCTCCATATCCTTGTTAGTTTGGAACTGATAGATGTTCTTAACAACTCCATCAATGTTGTAGGGATAAGAGTCCTTTAATGGTGTAATTCTAGAATTCTGATGGAAGTTAACTATATATGAACATCTGCCAGGGATTAAGATACATTTATGTATGGATTTATTGATTTAAGGTTGTGAAGCAACTGCAGGAATTCCTGGAAAAGACTTATTATCTATATCCACTACAATGGTCAGGGCTGATAGGAGTTGCAATCCAGCCACAGGCTTGCTATCCTGGTCTATAACTTAGCTCAAAGCCCAGCATGCTTACAATCAGCCAGGTTGTATTAACCCCTTCATGCCATTGCTGTCTCTTTTCTCATAGTGATACCAGAGTCAGCACTTTGCCATGAAGATTTTTTGTGCCTTCTCCTTGATGCTGTTTATAGCACTCATGGTTGCTCCAGGTAGGCCATGTGGAAACTTAATGGAAACAAATTAAAATAATGTTTGTGGGAGAGTAAAGATGTCATGGGACATGGGTGGCACTGTGGGCTAAACCACAGAGCCTAGGACTTGCCGATCAGAAGGTCGGCGGTTCGAATCCACGCAACGGGGTGAGCTCCCATTGTTCGGTCCCTGCTCCTGCCAACCTAGCAGTTCAAAAGCACATCAAAGTGCAAGTAGATAAATAGGTGCCGCGCCGGCAGGAAGGTAAACGGCGTTTCCGTGCGCTGCTCTGGTTCTCCAGAAGCGGCTTAGTCATGCTGGCCACATGACCCGGAAGCTGTACGCCGGCTCCCTCAGCCAATAAAGCGAGATGAGTGCTGCAACCCCAGAGTTGGTCACGACTGGACCTAATGGTCAGGGGTCCCTTTACTTTATGCTGAATAAACTGCTTGTAAATATGCTCATCACAGCCTCTCCCTGCCACTTCTGTTGCGTAGAGTTTCCTCTGCTGATTAGAGCGTGCTCCAGCTTCTAAAGCTGGGGTCACTGACACTGAACCAAGGACTGGAGATCACCTGGCACATTGGCCGGTGGGCTGGCGCCAGCTTGGGGGTTTGCAAATTGCCCCCGTTTCCTTGGCTGCATCCCAACACTTCCATACTATGTAGAATCATAGAATCATAGAGTTGGAAGAGACCACAAGGGCCATCGAGTCCAACCCCCCTGCCAAGCAGGAAACACCATCAGAGCACTCCTGACATATGGTTGTCAAGCCTCTGCTTAAAGACCTCCAAAGAAGGAGACTCCACCACACTCCTTGGCAGCAAATTCCACTGTCAAACAGCTCTTACTGTCAGGAAGTTCTTCCTAATGTTTAGGTGGAATCTTCTTTCTTGTAGTTTGGATCCATTGCTCCGTGTCTGCTTCTCTGGAGCAGCAGAAAACAACCTTTCTCCCTCCTCTATGTGACATCCTTTTATATATTTGAACATGGCTATCATATCACCCCTTAACCTCCTCTTCTCCAGGCTAAACATGCCCAGCTCCCTTAGCCGTTCCTCATAAGGCATCGTTTCCAGGCCTTTGACCATTTTGGTTGCCCTCCTCTGGACACTTTCCAGTTTGTCAGTGTCCTTCTTGAACTGTGGTGCCCAGAACTGGACACAGTACTCCAGGTGAGGTCTGACCAGAGCAGAATACAGTGGCACTATTACTTCCCTTGATCTAGATGCTATACTCCTATTGATGCAGCCCAGAATTGCATTGGCTTTTTTAGCTGTCGCGTCACACTGTTGGCTCATGACAAGTTTGTGGTCAACCAAGACTCCTAGATCCTTTTCACATGTACTGCTCTCAAGCCAGGTGTCCTCCATCTTGTATTTGTGCCTCTCATTTTTTTTGCCCAAGTGCAATACTTTACATTTCTTCCTGTTAAAGTTCATCTTGTTTATTTTGGCCCAGTTCTCTAATCTGTCAAGGTCGTTTTGAAGTGTGATCCTGTCCTCTGGGGTGTTAGCCACCCCTCCCAGTTTGGTGTCATCTGCAAATTTGATCAGGATGCCCTTGAGTCCATCATCCAAGTCGTTGATAAAGATGTTGAATAAGACCGGGCCCAAGACAGAACCCTGTAGCACCCCACTAGTCACTCTTCTCCAGGATGAAGAGGAACCACTGATGAGCACCCTTTGGGTTCGGTCAGTCAGCCAGTTACAAATCCACTGAGTGGTAGCATAGTCAAGACCGCATTTTACCAGCTTCTTTACAAGACTATCATGGGGCACCTTGTCAAATGCCTTGCTGAAATCAAGGTAGGCTACATCCACTGCGTTCCCTTCATCTACCAGGCTTGTAATTCTGTCAAAAAACGAGATCAGGTTAGTCTGACATGACTTATTTTTTCAGAAATCCATGCTGACTATTGGTAATCACAGCATGTGCTTTTGTTTTTGGGCTCTTTGTTCTGTCTCCTGGACAGACAGGATGTTTGTGTGAGCTTCTCCTCACAATGTTGTTATTTTCTTTACTATTATTTGCATTAATTTGGTTTGATTTGATGTAAAGCAATAAAATTAGAGATACTACATACTTCCACATCCAACCTTTCGTTTACTCTGCTGTTTGCGTGCGCATACGAGCAGATATGAGTCGTTGAGAGAAAGACTGTTGCCGAACTCTTCTGTTACCGGAGGGAGAGGCTCCAATAGAGCCCCTCAGTTTACCACACATAATAAAGAAGAACCATAGCTCAGTGCCAGAGCATTGGGGTGTGGATTTCTAATGAACAAACTTCTCTCTTTGAGGTTCAATGTCCCAGGTTCAATATAACCATTGTATAATGGCAGCGCAAGATATTCGGAATAACTTTTAAACTGATGTTACAGGAATTTATAATACAGTGGTACCTCGGGTTAAATATTCAATTCGTTCTGGAGGTCTGTTCTTAACCTGAAACTGTTCTTAACCTGAAGCACTACTTTAGCTAATGGAGCCTCCCGCTGCCACTGCATGATTTCTGTTCTCATCCTGAAGTAAAGTTCTTAACCCACAGTACTATTTCTGGGCTAGCGGAGTCTGTAACCTGAATCATCTGTAACCTGAAATGTATTTACCCTGAGGTACCACTGTCTATGTCTATGTACAGGGGCGGCCCATACTGTTTCACCACCTGAGGCAAAAAGGGAAGATGGCATCCCGTGCTGTGCGCCCCCATCAAAGCCTAGCTAACCTGGGTTGTGCAGTTGTGGCTTCCATAAGCCAGTGAGATCTCAAGGGGCTCCCATGAGATCTCTATGGAAACCAGAAGCCTCCTCAGCCATTTGTGCTCGCTTCTCCATTGGCACAGGAGGCAACTGTGGAGGTGCCCACAGAGGGGCCCCTTGAATTATGCCACCTGAGGCACCTACATCAGCCTGCCTCATGGAGAAGAAGAGAAGAAGAAGAGTTTAGATTTGATATCCCGCCTTTCACTCCCTTTAAGGAGTCTCAAAGCGGCTAACATTCTCCTTTCCCTTCCTCCCCCACAACAAACACTCTGTGAGGTGAGTGGGCCTGAGAGACTTCAAAGAAGTGTGACTAGCCCAAGGTCACCCAGCAGCTGCATGTGGAGGAGCGGAGACGCGAACCCGGTTCCCCAGATTATGAGACTACCGCTCTTAACCACTACACCACACTGGAGGGGACCAGGAGTAGTACATGCTTCCAGCCCCATTTTTTTTCTTTTGTCATTTATGTCCAAATGCTTTTAATTTCAATGCATGTCTTACCTGTAGAAAACAGAAGCATCTCAGAAAACACGAAAGGGCAACCACGAAAAGCCAGGGCAAACGCATTGCTGAAGTTTTACTCAGATCTCAAGTTGAGCAGCAAGAGCAGACTACTGAGGCAGAATACTCTGGTGGTCGTTCTGTGCCTCTTGGACCACTTAATAGCCACTATGTGTAGGGTTTTGTGATATACTGACATGTAAGCTCTGTGCATTGGTAATCCGGATGTGATGCACATGATGACAGGAACTATTCATCAAGGATACAAAAGAGGAACATAAAGTGAAATTCATGACATTAACCGTGAAATATTTTAAGAGTTCAAGGATTCAATGGCATCTATTGTTTTAACAGTTGCTGCTTCCTGCTTTCAGTATTGTGGTCCATGGTTGTTACATGTGAAAAGGATCTAGGAGTCTTGGTTGACCACAAACTTGACATGAGCCAACAGTGTGACGTGGCAGCTAAAAAAGCCAATGCAATTCTGGGCTGCATCAATAGGAGTATAGCATCTAGATCAAGGGAAGTAATAGTGCCAATCTTGGTACCTGTTGTTGTTCAGTTGTTTAGTCATGCCCGACTCTTCGTGACCCCATGGACCAGAGCACGCCAGGCACTCCTGTCTTCCACTGACTCCCGCAGTTTGGTCAAACTCATGTTAGTAGCTTCGAGAACACTGTCCAACCATCTCGTCCTCTGTCGTCCCCTTCTCCTTGTGCCCTCCATCTTTCCCAACATCAGGGTCTTTTCCAGGGAGTCTTCTCTTCTCATGAGGTGGCCAAAGTATTGGAGTCTCAGCTTCAGGATCTGTCCTTCCAGTGAGCACTCAGGGCTGATTTCACAGAACCAAATGCCTTGAATGCAAAAGTGCTCAGTTTGCATAGGAGACTGTAGGAAAGATGTTGTTTTGGTGTTCTGAGAGCATCCACAATATGGTTGAATGCAACTAGGTGAGATTTCATAACAAGAAGGAACTACATTGCATTTAGTCAAATCATTATTTCTTTGCTTTGGTACACTGTGTCTCCTTGAGGGGTACTAGGCATGGACTGCAGGAAATAACATATAGGCAGAAACTTTTAAAACAATACAGTGGTGCCCCGCAAGACGAATGCCTCACAAGATGGAAAACTCGCTAGACGAAAGAGTTTTCCGTTTTGGAGGTGCTTCGCAAAACAAATCTCCTATGGGCTTGCTTCGCAAGACGAAAATGTCTTGCGAGTTCCTGCGGGTTTTTTTTCCTTCCCCCCGCCTTTTTCTAAGCCGCTAAGCCGCTTATCAGCTGATCCGATAAGCCGATAAGCCGCTAAAAGCCGCTAATGGCGCTAATAGCGCTAATCCACTAATCCGTCAATGGGCTTGCATCGCAAGAAGAAAAAACCGCTAGACGAAGAGAATCACAGAACGGATTCTTTTCGTCTTGCGAGGCACCACTGTAGATGCTATTGAACCCCAGAACCCTGAATAAATATAATGGAGAATGCCATGGACTTTACTGTCTGCTCCTTGAACATTATGGCTTCCCAATGAATAAAATACAGAATATATGGCGATTAACTCTTTTTTTGTCTCCTTGATTAAGTTTATGTCATCACGAGCAATACATTTGAATCATCCATTCATAGGGCTTAGATGTCAGTACGTTAGAAAACCCCGTCAATAGATCAGCATTCAGCCTTCCAGAAGACACAGAACATTAATCAAAGTATTCTGCCTCAGTAGTGAACTTCTGCACCCAGGGCATGTGGACCTGTATATGACAGCAGCCTCCCTAATTATTCCACTCAGTTGCCAAGCAAAGGGTCTGAAATTGAATTTACAGCCCACAGAATGCTGAATGTTAATGCACTGATCAGCAGTTCCTTGATTTGGTACTGTATACTGTGTCTCCTTGAGCAGTAGTAGACATGGACCACATCACTTATATAATCCGAGGTTGAGGAGCAAGAGCAGAATCTTGAAGAAGAATGCTCTGGTGGGAGTTCTGTGTCTTCTGAATGCCCAACTATTTAAAGGGATTCGTGATATACTGACACGTAAGCACTCTTCATGGATGAACTGGCATGAAAGACATGATGACAAAATCTATTCACCAAGAGGAACCCAAAAAAGTTAATTCCCTATATGTTGCACATTATTCTTCAGAAATCCATAATATTCAAAGATCAGAAAGTAAAATTCATGTCGTTAAGCATGATGTGCACTCATAGCTCAGTGGTTCTACAGCACTTATTGTTTTAAAAGTTTCTGCCTATATATTATTTCCTGCTTTGGGTATTGTGGTCCATGACTGCAACCACTCAAGAAGACACATTGTACCAAATCAAGGAAATACCGAACAGTGCATTAACCTGATGAAATCTTCGGGATTCAGTGGGCTGTCTGGAGGAGGTCAACGGCTTTGGAGGAGCCAGCCACTGAAGTTGAGCCAGGTGGTATGGTCATTAAGGTTTGAACTTGAGAAAAGACTTCATTCGGTGCAAAAGACGGTGTGGGGGGAGGGGAGCTTATGGTTTCTTTATAGAAAGTTTTCTTCTCTACGTTTATGATTTGCCAACCCTCCCTTTGAATATTACTTCAGAATTATATTTCTACAGGTGAGGAGGGAAGAATTTGGATTACTGGTATGGAATATGACATTAAACAGAACTGTGTGTGTAAAAAACAGAAAAAGGGAGGGAAGCTCTATATTGCCAAAGGTTTACGGTAGAAACTGAGAGCTGACTCTTCCCCATCCTTTATATTATTCATGGAGTGAACTGAATAATGCTGAAATGACTTTGAATTTCAGCTAATTGGAAGTATAATACAGTGGTACCTCGGGACACGAACGGGATCCGTTCCGGAGCCCTGTTCACATCCTGAACATAACATAAGATGTGACAAAGCATCTGCCCGTGCTCAGGTTGCATTTTGCCGCTTCTGCACATGCACGTTTCGCCACTTCCGCACATTGCGCGGGCGATGTCATTCTGACCATCTGCTCATGCACGAGTGCGAAACCTGGAAGTTTGGGACACTTTATTCACTTTTGTATGGTTTAAGGTATCCAAATGTTTCTTGTACCTATGTAAAAAATATAATCCACTCAACAGAAGTTGCATCCACAACTAGTAAAGGCCCCTCCCCCCCCCCCCGCGTTTAAGTCCAGTGAGAGGCGACTATGGGGTTTCGTTGCTCAGCTTGCTTTCAGGCTAAGGGAGCCTTTGTTTGTCCACAGGGAGCTTTCTGGGTCATGTGGCCAGCATGACTAAACTGCTTCTGGTGCAACAGGGCACCGTGAAGCGTGCCAGAGTGCACAGAAATGCTATTTACCTTCCCACCACAGTGGCACCTATTTATCTATTTGCACTGGTGTGCTTTTAAACTGCAGAAGCTGGCACAGAGCAATGGGAGCTCACCCCATTGCATGGATTCAAACTGCCGACCTTCCAATTGGCAAGTCCAAGAAACTCGGTGGTTTAGACCACAGCGCTACCCGCTCCCTTGCTGAACGGGGGCCTAAATAGCTGGATTAGATGCAAAGTCCCCCTGCGATTAATTCAATCTTCATTCTCATGCATGAATGTGGATATGCATAGCTGTATTGTGCCTTTGAAATGGGGGCACCTGCCATTATAAAGTTTGGTTATAAATTGTGTCATGAAGAATAATGCATTCTCCTCCCACCTCCTTTTAACCCAAAGAGAAACGTGATCAATTGTTTAGATGACTGCAATGCTTTTATTGAGCAAAGAGTACTAAAGCAGACAAAGTCCAATTATCTTCTCATTCTTTTGCTGGCAAGAAGTTCAGCAGGTTAGGAGATGATTCTTTTAGCAGAACTGAGGCATCGATTAGATCTGCACCAATCAGTTATTTCCTGGTGAGAGAAGGAATATGATAATCGGGGTTAGTGTCCACAAACACAATTTGGCAATTCAATTGCCCTGCCATTGTTCCAAAGCTCTATACACTTGATGATAGACATATCATCCCAGTTCATCTCCACACATCTATTAACAAAATCCTTTACTGCAAACTTCAGGTCTCTGCTATTCCATTGAGTTAAAACCACCTGCCCATCAGTATTCACCAAGTTGCTCAGTTGCCCACATTTAATTCCATCCATGAGTTCATGGACCTGTTGAACCTGCACAATCATGTCTGATGTGGTTACATCCAAGGCTTCCTAATTTGGCCTTCACATGTCACCACCCAGGTCCAAACTTTAGAGAAGCAATGCAAAATCTGAAAAGGAAGCATTTTGCTCCAGTGATGTAAACATGGTATTCATACAGCCTTGGGATGGGAACATAATGCTCCTTCTGTATGGGCACTTGGGACAGAAGCTTTGCAGGGATAATGGTAATACAGTAGACATTCATTTCCATGAGCATCACATACTTAAAGGTAAAGGTACCCCTGCCCGAACGGGCCAGTCTTGACAGACTGTGGGGTTTGTGCGCCCATCTCACATTTATTGGCCGGGGGCCAGCGCTGTCCGAGGACACTTCCGGGTCACGTGGCCAGTGTGAGATCGCTGCGCTGGCGAGCCAGAGCCGCACACGGAACGCCGTTTACCTTCCCGCTGGTAAGCGGTACCTATTTATCTACTTGCACCCGGAGGTGCTTTCGAACTGCTAGGTGGGCAGGCGCTGGGACCGAACAGCGGGAGCGCACCCCGCCGCGGGGATTCGAACCGCCGACCTTTCGATCGGCAAGCCCTAGGCGTTGAGGCTTTAGCCCACAGCGCCACCCGCGTCCCTAAGTATCACATACTTATGGGTGATCAAACAAGTTTTGCGGGGGGCTTCCAAAAAAGTATCACATACTTATGGGTGATCAAACAAGTTTTGCGGGGGGCTTCCAAAAAAGCCTGTTGCACCTAACAGGAGCTCTACTGGATGAGGCCAATGGCCCATCAAGTCCAGCATCCTGTTCTCACAGTGGCCAACCAGATGCCCGGGGGAAGTTCACACGCAGGATTTGAGCACAAGAACAATCTCCCCCCCCCCTGTGGATTTAAGCAACTGCTATTCAGAAGCATTGCTGCCTCAAAGTGTCATGGTGTCACGTTGTGGCATGTGCACACTGTTTACTCTCCCTCTACCATCACCACTCTTTGGCACCACAGAGGCCTTGGACCCGTCTAAGGCTCAGCTTCGAGGATTCCACCAAGGCCCAGCGCGGACACAGGCGTACCCCGGAAGCATGTCTGTGGCTAGAGTGTGCTCCAACATAGGCCCCGTGGCAGAGGCCCAGTCACCACTGTGGTGCTGGATAGCCAGAGGGAAGGCAGTGGATGGCAGCAGCGGCCGGCAGCTGGGAACCCACAGGGAAGATTTGGTGGGTGCTTGGGCCCCTGGAAATGGCTCCAGTGTTGCAACTTATACATTGCTTTCTGGGTTGCTCCAGGTAGGCCATGTGGAAACTTAATGGAAACAAATTAAAATAATGTTTGTGGGAGAGTAAAGATGTCATGGGAAGCGGGTGGCGCTGTGGGTTAAACCACAGAGCCTAGGACTTGCCAATCAGAAGGTCGGCGGTTCAAATCCCTGTAACGGGGTGAGCTCCCATTGCTCGGTCCCTGCTCCTGCCAACCTAGCAGTTCGAAAGCATGTCCAAGTGCAAGTAGATAAATAGGGACCGCTCCAGTGGGAAGGTAAACGGTGTTTCCGTGCACTGCTCTGGTTCACCAGAAGTGGCTTAGTCATGCTGCCCACATGACCCGGGAGCTGTACGCTGGCTCCCTCGGGCAGTAAAGCGAGATGAGCGCCGCAACCCCAGAGTCAGTCACGACTGGACCTAATAGTCAGGGGTCCCTTTACCTTTACCTTTACCTTTAAAGATGTCATAGATCCTGTGCTGTTGATATGATTTACAGGCTGCTGGATATTTCTGAGCATTCTCCATGGTGTGCAAAGGAACAGACAATAACCCCATGTGATCGGGAGTAGAGTCAATAAAATATTTGTTTTGTTTAATAGCGGCGTCCATCAGACTGTGCTCTACAGCAGGTGTGGGGAACCAAAAGTTGCTGAGCTGTGGCTCTCATCACCCCTCACCATTGATTGTGCTTTCTGGAGCTGAGGGGAGTCATATTGGACTATAAATTAAATCCATTACAGGTAGCCAGAAACATAAAGAACTTGAACAGAGAGGACAACATTTACTTTTCCACCCTTTATTCCCCAGGCAGGCTAGGGGAGAAGAGAATGAAATCCTCTGCAAGTTTGCTAGAGAAATGATGGACTAGGGAAATGATGGAAGAGGAAACAAGCTTTTTTCTTGCTCTGGAGGGTAGGACTTGAACCAGCAGCTTCAAGTTACAAGAAAGGAGCTTCCCACTAAACATTGTGAAGAACTGTTCAACAGTTCAACAGACCCCCTTGGGAGGATGTGGACTCTCCTTCCTTGGAGGTTTCTAAGCAGAGGTTGGATGGCTATCTGTCAGGGATGCTTCAGCTGAGTTTCCTGCATTGTAGGGGGTTGGACTAGATGACCCTTGGGATCCTTTCCGACTCTACAATTCTATGATTCTATAACTAGTTCCTGTTTGAAGTGCCTCTTTCTTTTTCAGACTGATCAGTTATTGTCCTCTTCTGGTTGTGCAGGATTCACCAGGTATCTTCATGGCGACACAGAGTGTATGGTCGCTCGGGGGATATGCAGACATTTGCCTTGTCAGCCCTATGGCAAAAAGATCGGCCACTGTTTACTGGACACTTACTGCTGCAAAGAGTATGTAATGAAATAAGGAAGTTTGTCCCTTGACTTGAATGCTTTGCTAAGGCTGCTTGCAAACTGGTGAAGCAGAAAGAAGATGGCTCTGAAACACTTAAACTAGATTCAGCAATGATGTTTTTCACTTGAAACAAGGGTAGGGAATTCTTGGGATCAAATGCACACCCACCCACCCTATTATTTGCCCCTGCTTCATCCCTTTTCAGGGACGTGGGTGGCGCTGTGGGTTAGACCACAGAGCTTAGGGCTTGCCGATCAGAAGGTCGGCGGTTCGAATCCCCGCAACGGGGTGAGCTCCCGTTGCTCGGTCCCTGCTCCTGCCAACCTAGTAATTCGAAAGCACATCAAAGTGCAAATAGATAAATAGGTACCGCTCCAGCGGGAAGGTAAACGGCGTTTCCGTGCGCTGCTCTGGTTCGCCAGAAGCGGCTTAGTCATGCTGGCCACATGACCCGGAAGCTGTACGCCGGCTCCCTTGGTCAATAAAGCGAGATGAGCGCCGCAACCCCAGAGTCGGCCACGACTGGACCTAATGGTCAGGGGTCCCTTTACCTTTACCATCCCTTTTCTGTTTACCATGTATAGAGTGAAAACGTCGCCCTTGGGAAAAAAATACCGGGTGATCAGAATAATCCCCAGACCCTTCACTACCTATGTGAAGTTTGCATAAATATATTTCCCTCTAGCTGCCTTTAATCTCCGGAGGCAGAGAACACTACGCAAATGTTAGCCCTTTCTTTTTTTGCAGGGAAGTGATCTTTCACTCCCTCATTTCTCCAAAATGATGTATCTGTGTGTGGGGGGGTGATCATCTAGGGCTGGCCTGACCATTAGGTCAGGGCTGGGGAAGCTTCCTCAGTCCAAAACCAACATTCCCTTCTGGACAACCATCTTAGGGAGACAAACTAGTATTGGGTGGTGCCAAAGGCAAAAGTGGGCAGAACAATGAATGCATTTTTTTACCTTCTCTCACTTCCTACACATGCTCACACCACCCCCTCTCTGTTCCTCTATCCCAACAAGCAAGACACTTTGAGGAAATGCTGCAGCCACACAAAAACATTGGCGATCAGAATCTTTATAAGCCAACAGTGGTGGTCAAATATGTTCACACAAGAGTCAGTGTGCTGTAGTGGTTAAGAGCTGTAGTTTCGTAATCTGGGGAACCGGCTTCGCGTCTCTGCTCCTCCACATGCAGCTGCTGGGTGACCTTTGGCTAGTCACACTTCTCTGAAGTCTCTCAGCCTCACTCACCTCACAGAGTGTTTGTTGTGGGCGAGGAAGGGAAAGGAGATTGTTAGCTGCTTTGAGACTCTTTAGGGTTGTGATAAAGCAGGAGATCAAATCCAAACTCTTCTTCTTCTTCTTCTACCCTATAGTATTGTCAGGGACTGGGCAGAGGAGGAATGGTGGAGAGTGCCTCCCCAGCCTGACCCTTCCAGGGAGGAGGAAGAGGAAGATAGTATAGATTTACAACAGGGGTTTGAGGGAGGTCACAGCTCAGAGGAAGGTGAGGGGAAAAGTTGGGAAATCATGGGAGAGCCAGAGCAACACCTGGCTGACACGTTGTCACTAGAAAGCATTCCAGACCCTCCATTTCCCAGAACCTGGCAAGCCTTAAAAGTAGGAGAGCAAAAAGCTCAAAGGCAGAGGGTAGGTAGCAGCACCCATAGGAGAGATGATGAGAATGATGAATGAGGAAGTGGGAGAGACGGGGTGGAGATTCACTTGGGACAATGGCATTATGCAAGAGGCTGGGTTCTATAGCCTCTCTGTAAAGATTGAAATAAAAAAGGACAGTAAGAAACTTTTCCTTGTCTTCATAATTTCCTGGGCAACCAGCCAGAAGCCACAGACAGCCTCCTGACAGGTGTATTCTCACCACAGTCATTGCTTCAGGTACAAAGAGAGAGCGGAACTCCTTTCACAGTAGTCATTACCTTGGACTCAGACAAGGAAGGAAATGTTAAAGGAACACAGTCATCTCCACCTCCAGACCATTCCTACCATAGTTCCCTGGGTTTTGTTGAGCTCTCTAATGTCTGTTTCCATCTGTCAGTTACAGATAAAAGGACCACTATGATTTCCTGAAGCTCTGGACACTTTCTTCTGAGACAAGAATAAGAATGAGACTCATCATTAAGCCCTTACAGAGTTCTCCTCTCCCTTGTGGTCACTGTTAGTTTCCTGCATTGCTGCAGCATTTTCCACCATCCTGTTACTAAAGATGTAAATGAATAAATAAATATGAGCCGGTTTCATGTAGTTGTTTGAGAATTGGACTGGGACCTGGGTGACAAGGATTGATGGCCTCTCTTGGCCATCAAACTCACTGGGTGATCTTGGGCCTGTCACTGTCTCCCATCCTAACTGACCTCACAGGGTAGTTGTGGAGATTAACCAAGGAGGAGAAGGCAAAGTCTCTAATTTTCTGCCAAAAAATGGTTTCTGAGGGGACGAAACCTGCCAACAATAGGTGCAGGGATTCTCCCACATGGGGATACTTTAATTCTCCCAATGTATATATGGGGGGGGCAGTTGCAGGTGCAAAGCTGGGATTTAATACTTGAAAGGTAGACTTGCCCATTTAATGGAAATTGTGGGAGGAAGTGGGAAGTTGGTTACCCAGTTTGTAGCTCAGTGAAGATGTATGGAAGCTGGGCAGAGAGAGATTTCCATGCCAGGGATCATTAGGAAAGGGTCTGAAAAGAAAGCCGCCAATATCATAATGCTGGCATACAAATCTATAGTGAGACCACAATTGGAATACAGTGTAGAGCTCTTCGCCTCAAAAAGGGTATTGTAGAGGTGGGAAATGTTTGGAAAATGGCAACCAGAATGATCAAGAGGTGGAGCTGTTACATATAATTTAGTATTAAAGGTAAAGGTAAAGGTACCCCTGACCATTAGGTCCAGTCGTGACCGACTCTGAGGTTGCGGTGCTCATCTCGCTCTATGGGCCGAGGGAGCCGGCATTTGTCCACAGACAGTTTCCGGGTCATGTGGCCACATGACTAAGCCACTTCTGGCAAACCAGAGCAGCGCACAGAAACGCTGTTTACCTTCCCGCTGGAGCGGTACCTATTTATCTACTTGCACTTTGACGTGCTTTCGAACTGCTAGGTTGGCAGGAGCAGGGACCGAGCAATGGGAGCTCACCCCGTCGCGGGGATTCGAACCGCCGACCTTCTGATCAGCAAGTCCTAGGCTCTGTGGATTAACCCACAGCGCCATAGAGAATGCTGGCATGTATTGCTGAAAGGGTTTAACTGGAAGATTCCTTTGAAGCTAAAGAAGATCAAGAAGAGTTTTCTGAGCACCTAGATGTGTTGATAAATTAACTGTTATTGTTCTCTGCCTGCTAACATGTGGGGTTTAATCTTAGATCAGGTGATTAAGGTATTCATTTGCAAATCATCATATGGGTCTTTTGTTCCCAGCCAGTAAGATGTGATAATGAAGCTTTCCAGGGAACTTACATAGCCCTAGGCAGGATGTGGGCTATTGCAGGCTGGAATAGGAAAAAGAAAGAGTTTTGATTTCTGGAAGAACAGTAATTTCTTATACAATGTTGAGCCAGTGCTGGACATGCACTAGGTCTTATAGAACTGTTTGGATGTATCAATTAGTGTTTTTTGTTCTGTTCTGAAAAAACTTCTGCAACTAAAGCTTTGAATTAAATGTATGGGTCTGGACAATGTTTTATTCCAAAAGCAGTCAGTTTTTATGCATCCAACTGCTTCAAGCTGCACAATATTAATATATGCAATAGGAGCAAGTGCCTCGTGAGGAAATGTTGCAACATCTGAGGCTTTTTTGTTTAGAGAAAAGAGGAATTAGAGAGGTCTTGATGACAGAGGTTTATAAAATAGTTCAAGTTGTGGAAAAGAGTTTTTCTCCCTCATAATACCAGAACTCAAGGATGTCCAATGAAGCTGAACAATGGAAGATTCAGGACATACACAACAAAGTACTTCCTCACACAGCTCGATAGGAGTCAACTTCTAGGGGCTGTGAGGGCTGCGGTCCCCACAATAAACTATTTGAGGGGGCTGGGCCCCCCAAAGTTGATGGGCATTCCCATTCAAATGGTATGTGGGCACTGAATCATGTGATTGATTATGTGGGGCCCCCAGAATATTTTATTCAAGTTGTCACCCCTGCACAACTCATAATTAAACTCCGACATTAGCTGCCATAAGAGGCAGTCATGGCGACCAACTTGGATTGCTTTAAAAGAGGATTACAGTTATAGCAGTGCTTTTATTCCCCCTGGGGGTACGCATACCCCTAAACATTTCGTGAATCAAAGTTTGGCCTCATTGAGGGGCAGTATTTCAATATGAGTAGGAAAATGAGAGTACCCTTTGTCAGTATTTTCATTGTTCCCATTGCAAGGATCACGTGATCCTATTGTTTACTTTCTGTTTCGTGGGAAAGGAAGAGACAGAAGCCAGTCTGGGTGACTTCCATTACTGTTTCTTTTGTTCTGTCTTGCGAAGAGACAGGATGTCTGTATGAGAGCTGCTCCTCTCGTACATGTTTGTTACGTTCTTTAATTTGGCTAATTAGTAGAAATAAAGTAGGTATGCCACAAAACCTCCACAGTTCCACTTCTGTTTTACTCTGCTGAGTTTGTGTGCTCTCATGAGCAGCTGTGAGTCCATAGCACCAGGACCTGCTCCTCAGGAATGCTGCGTTTGGTGTTCCCATTACCGGAGGAGTCTTCTGAGGGTCGAAGGAGGTGCTGCTATTAGCCAGCCCATAGAGAGGCTGCCAACACCCCTAAACTTTTTTTTTGGGGGGGGAGCACTGAATTATAGTAGGGACGCGGGTGGCGCTGTGGGCTAAAGCCTCAGCGCCTAGGGCTTGCCGATCGAAAGGTCGGCGGTTCGAATCCCCGCGGCGGGGTGCGCTCCCGCTGCTCGGTCCCAGCGCCTGCCCACCTAGCAGTTCGAAAGCACCCCCGGGGGCAAGTAGATAAATAGGTACCGCTTACCAGCGGGAAGGTAAACGGCGTTCCGTGTGCGGCTCTGGCTCGCCAGAGCAGCGTTGTCACGCTGGCCACGTGACCCGGAAGTGTCTCCGGACAGCGCTGGCCCCCGGCCAATAGATGTGAGATGGGCGCACAAACCCCAGAGTCTGTCAAGACTGGCCCGTTCGGGCAGGGGTACCTTTACCTTTACCTTTTTACTGAATTATAGTGTTCATTATCCAAGTACTTCTGTCCCAACTCTTTCTTCCAGGTGTGTGAGAGCAATGCTGGGAAACACAGAATGACAAGTCCCTTGTGTTTGAAAATATAAAATCCAGGAAGCCGTTGCATCCATTTTTATTACTAAAATTCACGCAAGACATGGAGAAGAAAAGAAGGAAAGCTGAACTGCTGAAGTGTTTGGGTCATATTCGGTGGAAGTGATGGGCTTAGCAGCTGCAAGGGCAACAACAGTGCATTCATTCACTGGCGGATCTTGCTGGCAAATCTAGCTTTCTTCTTTCATTTCTGGAATACTAGGGCTGTGGGAAGAAGAACATGGGGACCAAAATGAGTGAGGTCAGTAATGCTGGGAGGCGAAGTTCCCTCTGGTCTACGGAATAGCTGCTTAAGACAAGGCAAACACCATTCTCTCCATTCCTGGCAGAGTCAGTCACTGGGCACATGCAGCATCTATTTATATCTCAAGATCAAACTTCTTTTAGTGTGAGTCTGAAATGGGGAGTCTATAGCCCCCAAGTTGCTAGTGGAGTAAACAAAGCTGCATTAATAACTGGGAATCTTGATTTTTTGCACTTACTCTTGACTGCAACAATACACATCTGCAGCACATTTCCCACCTTTTCTCCAGTTTTCTTCACATTGGAATAGAAGGCATTTGCCTTAAAAATATTCACATTGTTCGCGACTGGTGATTCCTATGTGTGTGAATCCTGTATAGAAAGAAAGAGTTGGTCAGAATTAGGGATACTTGCAAATTTCACCCCAGATCTTGGAGTTCTGGACTACTGGACTCTCCTTCTCTCACTCTCATTCTCACTCTCACTCTGACTACTTAAAAAAACAGACAGAGAGAAAAATACTCTATTTGTTAACTGCTAAATTTAACTATGCTGTCATCTCACAAGCAATTTAATCTACATAATATTTGGAATTTTCACCAGGGCAAGGTGCAAAAGGTCATGGACCCATGCAGAATTTTCCTGATTTTTCAGAGATGTTAGAGGTCAGTTTAAAAATAGTTTCCAGGTGGGAAGAACAGTAGGAACCTCAAATCTCTTCAGTTCATTGTGGAGTCACCTGCCTTGCCACAAAAGAATCCCTTTGCAAGTAATTTCGTTGTCCCCGAAGGGGGCAATGACAATAAAGATATTATTATTATTATTATTATTATTATTATTATTATTATTATTATTATTAAATACAACTTACCTGGAGCAACCAGAAATGACAGGATGAAAACCACAGAAAGAATAGACAAGATCTTCATGGCAGGATGTTGTATCTTAAAAGAGAGGAGGGAACAAGAAGCTAAAGTGAGACACGCACTCTTATTTTTCACCTTCAGTCAATAATAATTCCCTTATGGACACCACTTAAAGCTCTTTGAGCAGTTTATATATCTTGCTAAATGAATGAATAATAAACATGCATGGAGATGTATGTGGAACTCCCGAATACCTTCTCCCAAGTAAGTGTTTCTAGAATTGCTGCCTAATAACACAGCCCTATACATATATTCCGAAGCAAATACCTTTGCATTGAGTGGGACTGATTCACAAGCAAGCTGCCAAAACATTGGAGGCTGAGTCCCACAGAACTCAATAGAACAGCATCGTGAGATGCTTAATTACAGAATGTAGCAGCTGGACTGCTGGTGGGGGCAGACAGCCAACAGCATGTGACAACCTGCACTGCCTGCCTATATGCTACTAGGCTAGCTTCAAAGCTTGTGTGTTGCTATATAAAGCCCTGGACAACTTATATCCAGGATAATTTTACACACCACCTCTGATCTCAGAGCAGTTCAGTTTTCCAGGGAGTTCCAGGCGCACTACCCATGTTTCCTTCTGGGAAATGAGGCATAGCAGAGACTGTGGTGTCTTTATGGTTTATGGTTTATTTACACACATATATAACCTGATGGAGGTTTCTTCCATAGCCGCAGCCTTGTGACTGATAAATGAGTTGTTTAGACACCCAGCAGTTCGAAAGCAGACCAGTGCAAGTAGATAAATAGGTACCGCTGCGACGGGAAGGTAAACAGTGCTTCCGTGTGGTCTGGTTTCCATCACAGTATCCCATTGTGCCAGAAGTGGTTTAGTCATGCTGGCCACATGACCCAGAAAGCTTTCTGTGGACAAATTCTGGATCCCTCAGCCTGAAAGCGAGATGAGCACCACAATCCCGTAGTCGCCTTTGACAGGACTTTACCATCCAGGGGTCCTTTACCTTTACCGTAGTGCTTTTGCCTGGCTAAAACGTGTTCTAGAATTATGATAATGCTTTTAGCTTATCTAGATGGGGAATAAATAATATGATATTAAATCAACATCCCCTGCTACACCCATTTTTGCTTCTGTTCTCTCTCTCTTTTTTTCCATAAGATATTTATTAAAGGTTTTAAATACATCACCCAACACATAAAACACCATCACCAACATGAAGAAAAAAGAAAAATAAAAACAGAAAAAACAAACACAGAACAAATAAAATACAGCATAGTTAATTTTCACTAAACCAAACTTCCATAAACCTTCCTTTCGGACTTCCTCACATCTCCCTTTCCTGCGTTCCCATTTATAAAATTGTATTCAGCAGTACTTCACCTTCTTTCAAATCTTATTATGTAATTTTCAGAAGTTATATCTCCAATTTTGAACTTTATTTTCAAATATTTAGATATTTAAATTTAACCTGCTGTTAATCAAAATTTCAACCTTGTTCTCATGGTTCACTTATTTTCATGCATCTTTCCACTAATTTACTAATGCCAGATCATTTTCTATCCTGCATCATCTTAACATTCATACAATTTACAATACTTTTGCAAGTAGTCCTTGAACTTTTTCCAGTCCTCTTCCACTGTCTCTTCTCCCAGGTCCCGGATTCTGCCAGTCATTTCTGCCAGTTCCATATAGTCTATCAGTTGCATCTGCCATTCTTCCAGCGTGGGCAAATCTTGAGTCTTCCAATGCTTTGCGATGAGTATTCTTGCTGCTGTTGTCGCATACATAAAAAAAGTCCGGTCCTTCTTTGGCACCAATTGGCCGACAATGCCCAAAAGGAAGGCCTCTGGTTTCTTAAGGAAGGTGTATTTAAATACCTTTTTTAGCTCATTATAGATCATTTCCCAAAAGGCCTTAATCTTAGGGCACGTCCACCAAAGGTGAAAGAATGTTCCTTCAGTTTCTTTACATTTCCAACACTTATTGTCAGGCAAATGGTATATTTTTGCAAGCTTGACTGGGGTCATGTACCACCTATATATCATTTTCATAATATTTTCTTTCAAGGCATTACATGCCGTAAATTTCACACCGGTGGTCCACAACCGTTCCCAGTCAGCAAACATAATGTTATACCCAATGTCCTAGCTGATTTAACCGTTTCATCCTGTGTGTTCCATTTTAACAGCAAGTTATACATTTTTGAAAGCACCTTAGTTTTAGGTTCTAACAGTTCTGTTTCTAATTTCGATTTTTCCACCTGGAAGCCTATTTTTTTATCCAAATTAAAAGCCTCCCTGATCTGAGCATAGTGTAGCCAATCTCGCACTTTGTCTTTTAGTTTCTCAAAACTCTGCAGTCTCCAAGTATCTCCATCTTTTTCTAATATTTCCCAATATTTCGGCCATTTGGCCTCCATATTGAGTCTTTTCTGAGCCTTGGCTTCCATTGGTGACAACCACCTTGCCGTATTATTTTCTAATGTCTTTGTATTTGATCCAGACATTAAACACTGCTTTCCTGACAATATGGTTCTTGAAAGCTCTATGAGCTTTTACCTTGTCGTACCACAAGTATGCACGCCATCCAAATACATTGTTAAACCCTTCCAAATCCAGAATATCAGTGTTCTCAAGAAGAACATTTTTGCTTCTGTTCTCAAACACTACTAGCTGTCCCCTGAAAAGTTGGCTTCCAACAGAAAGTTGGTTTCCGAGGAAATGTAGTCCTTGGACTGAAAAAGTTTCACCACCCTTGGTTTAACGTGTGGGTTATGTGGCCATTTTATTCCATTGGATTATATGAATAGAGCTTGTTATTGATCTACTTTTAACTCCCCTTTTTAAGGGGGTAGGAAAAGTTTCTTTTATCTCATCAAGGAAAGCGTAGAGTAACTGAGTTGGAGGATTGTTTCAGAACCATGAATGATAACAACTCCCACAGGGACGCCATGGCCTCAAATTGGATGTGGGTGTCATTGGCTGCTGCGTTAGAGAAGCACATCCAGGAACCGTACAGAAAAGCCAGTAAGTTTGTCACATTATCATAAACCATGTCACAGAAAAAGGTCATACAGCTTTATTATTATGGAAGGATATAAGAAGGGGATCTGAACTGGAGAGTAACAGGGTCTGCCTGGATTGGGTGAGTAGCTACAGGCAACACTTAAATTAGAAATGATCTGAAATTACATTTCTGTCTCATTTTTCATTTTAGGATTTTATGGTCTCAGACATTTTAAATCAAGGAGAAGCTCAATTACATTTAGGTCTCTCCCCTCCTCTTGTGTTTGGACTTTATGGTCTCAGCAATTTAGATCAAAAGATTAATTGTTGTAGGCACTTGCAGGGGGATTGAAATGTTCTGACAGTTTATTGCAGAATTTTGTGGAGTTTCTTGGAAATGCATTTATTTATAGAAGTATTTATAAAGGGGTACCTTTACCTTTATCTCATAAAATATGTGCACAATGAAACAAAAGACAATTAATAACAATGTGACATGATCATTGAAGGTGACTATGGCCAATTAAGAAAATTTAAAGAGTTGCAGAGGCTTGTTGACATAAAAAGCTTCTCAGGAGATGCCTGAAAGTCAATAGCAAGGATGCCTGCGAAATCTACCCTCGGAAGTGTTCCACAGAACAGGACTGGTGACACTAAATACTTTTATTTGAAGCCAGTCAGACCTCGGTAACATGGAGGACAACTAAGAGTACTGCTCTCAATCCTCTCAGTGATTGAGCTGGGAAATACAGGCTCTGGCAGCCGTTATGAGTCTGTGGGTGCAAGACACCCTAGATTCCAGATCAAGCAAATGTTAGGATTCAATTAAGGGTTGAATGATAAAGCTGGTTTCCTTCTAAGGGTTATAGCCTGGGGATAATGATTAAGACAACACAGGATCAAAAGACTAAATGTGTAAAGGCAATTGAGTGGGGCCCTATCTCGCTCTGCAGATAAAAGCCAGGGGATTTGAATACAGAGTTGGAAGATATTGTAGGCAGAAGCTTTGTGTAGCTAGTTTGGTGTGATGCAAGTGGGGAGAAGGAAAGAAACAAGCTGCAGAGAGTCATAGCTGCTTGCTGCTGGATCACAATAACTCAATACCCTCCAATATTTCTCCGATGAAAATAGGGACATCCTAAGGAAAAGTGGGACATTCTGGAATCAAATCAGAAACTGGGGCAGCTTCTCTTCCATCCTTGGGGAGGCTGCACCGAGATTAGAGAGTGGGGTGACACACAGAGCTTTTTCCAATTTGCATCTTAAAGTCCTTTGATCAATCGGATTAGGTTGAAGTAATTGGTAGATTGTGACTTTGTCTGGGCTATCTTGGATATATTTAATTTTTCCTACCACCTCCCCCCCCCTTTGTTTGCCCTTTATATTGGTGGGTGTTTCTGCCCCCCCCCTTCTTTTTTCTGGTGCATTAGGCAAATAAAGAAGCGGCCAAAGAGATTTTGTATTGAGCTGGAGCTTTTGTTTTTCTATGCCCTGAAGTCAGTTTAACAAAGAAATTGAAAGTAGATTTCGTATTGTGTGTGAATTGTCCTCTCAATGTTTGTTTTTTAAATCAGTGGAAAGTTTTGCTTCCCTCCCCCCTTTCTTTTTATTTTCTTTCTTTCTTTCTTTCTTTCTTTCTTTCTTTCTTTCTTTCTTTTTTGTGCATCAGGCACATATAGAAGCAGCCAAAGAGACTTCATTTTGACTATTTGAAAAAAAACTTATTGGTTTTTTCCTTTATTTTCATCCTACATCCTGAAGGCCGCCTAACAAAGAAACCAAAAGTGGAGAGTGAAAAGTTAAAAATAGTAACGGCTTTTGTTTTGAGAACTTACTTGGTTGGCAAATAAGCAAGCGGTTGCATACAAAACAAGGGAAGGTGAAGTAATTTGACCACTGATACCATCTAGTGGCTAAGAGGGAAATTGCAGTTCTCTTTAGTTTATGGGTTGTTGTTTTTCATGTCCCTCTCTGCTTTTATAGAGTGGGCGACATCTATTGGCAATTTCAAAAACTGCAATTCAGAAATTAGGATTTTAAAAGTGTCTAAGACTTGAAAAAAAATATAAGTTTATAAAAAATAGCAAAATGGCAACAAAAAAGGGAGGGGTTGGAACAACACCAGGCGAAAGGAGAGCTTCAAGGCAAGACCCAGAATCTAGTAAAATTTTGGAAATGTTTGCTGAGATAAAAAGGGACATAAAAGATAGTGGAAAAAATATAGAGAGTAAACTAACAGCTATGAAAAAGAAAATTGACCAATCAGTGGCAGATTTGATGGGACAAATTAGAGAACTGTCAACTAAATCATTGGAATTAGGGGAAACTGTACAAGATATTAAGATAAAAATGCAAGCTCTGGATGATGCCATTAGAAAAACACAAAAAGAAGTGAAAGAGATGAGAAAAGATGGTGAGAAGGTTAAAGCAGAAGTTGCAGAATTGGCCAAATTACAAGAGGAGACCTGAGATTCTTTAGCGATGATGGAAGTGAGGCAAAAAGAACTTAATTTGAGATTTAGAGCAATACTGGAAGTTGCAGGAGAGTTCATTAAGACCAGATTGATTGTGGAATTAGCAGGATGGTTAAACCTGTAGGAAGAGGAGGTGAATTATGCAATTGAGAATGAATTTAGGATAAAATTGTTGTTGCCTCTAACGGTGACAGCTACCATGGTGTTTATGTTCTAATAAATTCTTATATCTATTCCACACCCCATAGACTGATTTTCGAATTATGTCGTTCAGAAAATCTTTATGGACTTTTACCTTCTCATACCATAAATATGCATGCCACGCAAACCTATTGTCAAATCCTTCCAGATCTAATAGATCTGTATTTTTTAACAATATTCACTCCCTTAACCAGCATAGGCAAGAAGCTTCATAGTACAATTTCAAATCTGTCAGGGAGAAACCTCCTCTTTCTTTAACAGCTGTAAGTAATTTAAATTTTATTCTTGGTTTTTTCCCTTGCCAGCTAAATTTTGTAATTACTTTTTGCCACCCTTTGAAATTAGCTACACCATTTATAATTGGGCTTGTTCGAAATAAAAATAGCATTTTGGGTAACACATTCATTTTGATCACTGAAATCCTACACCACAGGGATAGCTTCATTCTTCCCCACACTTCTAAGTCTCTTTTGATACCATTCCATATAGGTGTGTAGTTATCTTTAAACAAATACATATATTTTTGGTGTTAACTAGACTCCTAAATATTTAACTTTTTTACCACTTCAATACCTATTTTTTGTTGCAGTTCGTCCTTTAAATGTTGGTCCATATTTTTAACTAGAATTTTCTCTTTCTTATTATTTAATTTAAAATCTGTCACCTGTCCAAATTCTTCTATTCTTTCTAGTGCTTCCATTGCACCGGTTATAACTAAATCATCCGCAAAGGCTTTCAATTTATATATTTTTCGACTGACACAAATTCCTTTAATATTATCAGTTTTTCTCATATCTCTTAGAAGGACTTCCAGGACTGTAATGAACAATAATGGTGATAACAGACAACCTTGTCTGGTGTCCTTCATAATTTCAAAATTATCAGTTAACACACCGTTTACAATAAATCTAGCTTTTTGATCTGAATAGATTGCTTTGATCCCTTTTTATAAAAAACTGTCCCATTTCCATTAATTCCAAGTTTTCTATAATAAATTCCCAATAAATATTGTCAAAGAGCTTCTCAGCATCTATAACTATTAATGCTGTTTGCTTGTCATTCTTGCTAGTCAGATATTCTATTATATCGAGTATATTTGTTACATTATCTTTCATCTGTCGACCAGGAAGAAAGCCAGCTTGGTCCTCATGTATCATATCCTTTAACACTCTTTTTAGTCTGTTTGCTAGTATACTTGCAAACATTTTGTAATCATTATTTAATAGCGAGATTCGCCTGTAATTTTTGTTCTGAAGTAAATCTACATCCTGTTTTGGGATCAATGTTAATAAATGCCTCTTTCCATGTCCCTGGGATATCTCCCTTTTCTAAAATGTTATCCATGACCTCTTTCAACGGTCACAGCATAATTTGGCTTAATTTTTAATAACATTTTGCAGTAAATCCATCAGGTCCTGGGGCCTTTCCAATTTTTAAGTCTTTAATTCCTGTTTGTATTTCTTCTACTGTTATTGGTTCATTCAATCAGTCTTTTTTCTCTTTCAGAATTTTTTCGCACATTTTCTTTTTTAAATTATTTTTCGATTCCAGCTACGTTTTCTTTTTTTTTATATAATAATAATTTTTATTGCTTTTCCAAACATATAATAAAACAGATAGTAAAACAAAACAATACAAAACATACAAACAAATAAACATGTATAATTTCTTAAACTTATTTTCATACACCTTATTTCCCGGACCTCCCCATACCTCCCTTTTTCTGCATCCTTATGTTAACCCTTTCTCAGCAACCCTTCGTTCAATTAAATCACTCATTTTCATTTTACATTCTTTAGAGTTGTGATTTACAGCTGCAATTCTCTATTTCTTATGACCATAACATCTCAGCCATCGTCAATCTTACAACAGTCTTTAAGATATTTTTTGAATTTCTTCCAATCTTCTTCCACCGTCTCACTCCCCTGGTCACGGATTCTGCCGGTCATCTCTGCCATTCCCATATACTCGATCACCTTCGCTTGCCATTCTTCCAGAGTGGGTAGCTGCTGCGTCTTCCAATACTTTGCCAGAAGAATTCTTGCCGCTGTAGTAGCATACATAAAAAATGTTTTGTCCTTCCTTGACACCAATTGGCCCACCATGCCCAGGAGAAAGGCCTCTGGTTTTTTTCAAAAATGTCCATTTAAGGACTTTTTAAATTTCATTATAGATCATTTCCCAGTAGGCCTTTACCCTCGGGCAGGTCCACCAAAGGTGGTAGAAGGTACCTTCAGTCTCATTACATTTCCAACATTTATTACTAGGCAAATGATAAATTTTTGCAAGTTTGACTGGGGTCATGTACCACCTGTAGATCATTTTCATTATATTCTCTCTCAGTGCATTACAAGCCGTAAACTTAACACCTGTATTCCATAACTGTTCCCAATCATCAAACATTATGTCATGACCTATGTCTTGTGCCCATTTGATCATAGCTGATTTTACTGTTACATCTTGTGTATTCCACTTCAGCAGCAAATTGTACATTCTCGACAAGTTCTTAGTATTGGGTTCTAACAGTTCTGTTTCTAATTTCGACCTCTCCATCTGGAAACCTATTTTCCTGTCCTGTTTAAATACCTCATTTATCTGATGGTAGTGCAACCAGTCTCGTACTTTGGACTTTAGTTTGTCAAAACTCTGCAATTTAACTCTTTCACCATCTTGTTCTAAAATTTCGCAATATTTTGGCCATTTGGACTCCATATTTAATTTTTTTATCTCTTTAGCCTCCATTGGTGATAACCACCTGGGAGTTTTACTTTCCAATAAATCCTTATATCTTATCCAAACATTATACAGTGCTTTCCTAACAATATGGTTTTTAAAGCCTTTATGCAGTTTTACCTTATCATACCATATATATGCATGCCAACCAAATCTATTGTCATACCCTTCCAAGTCCAGAATGTCTGTATTCTCAAGAAGTAGCCATTGTTTCAGCCAGCAAAAAGCTGCCGATTCATAATAAAGTCTCAAGTCCGGCAGGGCAAAACCCCCTCTATCTTTTGCATCAGTTAAGATCTTGAAGTTTATTCTGGGCTTTTTGCCCTGCCAGACAAATTTTGATATGTCTTTTTGCCACCTCTTGAAACAGTCCATCTTATCCAAGATCTGGAGTGTCTGGAATAAAAACAACATTCTAGGCAATACATTCATCTTAATAACAGCAATTCGGCCTAACAAGGAAAGTCTCAACCTTGACCATATTTCTAGATCTTTCTTCACCTCTGTCCAACATTTATCGTAATTGTCTTTAAATAGGTTTGCATTTTTAGAAGTCAAGTTCACACCCAGGTATTTCACCTTTTTTGTTATCATTAAACCTGTTTCACTCTGAAACTTCTCTTTTTCTGCCATTGTTAGATTTTTCTCTAACACTTTAGTTTTTTGCATGTTCAGTTTAAATCCTGCTACTTGACCGAATTCCTCAATTAGTTCTAAAACTCTTTTGGTACTAGTCTCTGGCTGTTGCAAAGTCAATACTAGGTCATCTGCAAATGCCCTTAGTTTATAGTTTTTAGCTCCGAGCTGAACACCTTTAACCAGTTGGTCCCTTCTAATCATGTTTAACAAAACCTCCAGGACTGTTATGAAAAGTAAGGGTGATATTGGGCATCCCTGTCGTGTACCTTTTTCTATAGGAATCTCTTCCGTGACCACATTGTTCACAATCAACTTTGCTTTTTGCTTAAAGTATATAGCACCTATACCATTTTCAAATCCTTGGCCTACCCCCATCCCTTGAAGATTCTTCTTCATAAAGGTCCAACAAATATTATCAAAGGCTTTCTCCGCATCCACAAAAATTATCACTGCCTTTCTGTTAATATTTACTTCCAACAACTCTAAAATGTCTATAATGTTCCTTACATTGTCTGACATATGTCTCCCTGGGAGAAAGCCTGCTTGGTCCTTATGAATCTCCTCCACCAAAACTCTCTTCAGTCTTTTTGCTAAAATGTCTGCAAAGATTTTGTAATCCACATTAAGTAATGATATAGGGCGGTAGTTTTTAACCTGGTTCTTTTCAGTCTCTGTTTTCGGTATAAGTGAAATGAAAGCTTCTTTCCACGATTCAGGTGCCTTTTTCCCTTCCAAAATTTCATTACAGACCTCCTTCAATGGTTGTATTGTCCATTCCTTCAATGCCTTGTAATATCTAGCAGTCAAACCATCTGGTCCTGGAGATTTTCCCAGTTTCATCTTCAGAATGGCATCCTCTATTTCTTGTCCTGTTATTTTCTCATTCAAAATCCTTTTACTTTGATCTGAGATCTTTGGTAATCCGTACTTTTTAATAAATTCTTCTATTTCCTGCTCATTAACCGGCCCTTGTGCATATAGTTTCCTAAAGAAACTTTGAAAACAATTATTTATCTCATTTGGTTTGTGGATAATTTTTCCCTCCATTTCCAGACTTGTCACAGTATTCAATTTTTGTCTCTTTTTCAGTTGCCATGACAGAAGTTTCCCACATTTGTCTGCCGATTCAAATGTTCTTTGTCTCATTTGCTTTATCTTCCATTCTATCTCTTGATTCATCAATTCCATATATTGCGTCTGATAATACTTTATTTCTCTCAAAATCTCATGAGACTTTGGTTTAGACCTCAATTTCTTTTCAGCTTCCTTTATCTTTTCCAGAGGTTTTTCTTTCCTCTCATTCTGTTTTTTCCTCTTTATGGAATTTTGTTGTATTAGGAAACCTCGCATCACGGCCTTGCTAGCGTCCCAAATTATTCTTTTTTCCACATCAGTTCTCAAATTTATCTCGAAGTAATCTTTCAATGTTTTTTGGGCCTTTTTGTAGATCTCTTCATCTCTAAATAGGTTGTCATTCATCCTCCATCTGAAGGTTCCAGTTGTTGTTAGTTTCATCTCCATCTTCACTGTGTTATGGTCGGAGCAAGTCTTTGGGCAGATTTCTGCTTTTTTTATCTTCGGTGCCATACAACTAGTTACCCAAATTTGGTCAATCCTTGTCCAAGTCATTTTGGCTTCAGAGAAAAAAGTTCCCTCCCTCTCCAGAGGGTTCCTTACTCTCCAAATGTCAATCAAGTCCAGTGTTTCAGTCATCTCAAAAAAAGTCTTTGGAAGTCTTCCATCCTTAGAGATTATTTGTCTCTGTGCCTTATCCATGTTAGTGGAGACAACACCATTCATGTCTCCCATCATTATAATTTTAAAGTCCAAATAGTCCATTAAAGTCTCATGCAACCTCTTGAAGAATTCCGCCTTCCCCTCATTTGGTGCATATATTCCCAATATCATAATTTTTTCTCCTTGAACTTGTATTTCTATTGCCAGGTATCTTCCTTGTTCATCTTTAAAAATCATTTTAGGAGCCAATTTCTCTTTTGCATAAATCACAACACCTCTTTTTTTAACTTTATCTGATGAAATAAATTCTTTTCCAAGCCTCTTGTTTATAAGTAATTTCCTGTGTATCCTGGTCACATGCGTTTCTTGTAAGCATATTAGGTCCAATTGCTCTCTCTTCAAGATATGAAAAACTTGGCGTCTTTTCCTGGGAAGGTTCAGACCATTACAATTCCAGCTAAGAAGTTGCAGAGACATTTTGGTACTATGTACCTACTCCTCCAAATGCTCCAAGTTTTTGTTCCTCCTCCGATGGTAATAGAAGTCCAAATGAGAGATTTGCAATGTCTGTCGGTTCTTTCTCTACTGTTGTATCTACTGTTCCTTTCTGTAGGTCCTCCTGGTTTCTTTCCAAAAACAGTTCTTTGTCTTGAACTGTTTTTATTTTGATCTTCCTTCCTGTATAGTTGAAAGACAATCCTTGTGGGAACTCCCACCTGAAAGGTATATTGTTCTTCTTCAGAAGGTAAACCAAATCTTTATAAAAGGCCCTCACCTCCAAAATGTATTTAGGGATGTCTTTAAAGATCTGAACTTGACAATTCTGGATTACAAGAGCCTTTTGATAGTGTAGATTTAGTATTTTGTCTCTTTCTTCTTTGGATCTCAATGTAATCAAGCAATCCCTAGGCTTCTTGCCCTGCCTTCTGCCCAACCGGAAGGCCGTTGTTATTTCAAGTTCTTCCTCCTGAAATTCGTCCTGCCAAAATTTCAGAATATTTTCTGTGAGGAATTCTGCAAGATTGTCTTTCTCGCCCTCTGGAACTAGTCTTAATTTAAGATTTTTCTCCTTTCTCTGGAGTTCCCACAAAGACAAAGTTGCATCATGTTCATTCACCTTTTTTGTAATTGGTGCAAGCTCCCTCTTAGTCTCTTCTGCTGTATCTTTTGCACTTTGAGCAATCTTTCTTGTTTCAGAATTTTCTTGAATAAGTTTATTTATAGAATCTGTATTAGAAGCTACACTTGCCGTGTTCAAATCCAATCTTGCTGTCAAGTCATTCAGTTTTTTTGTATTCTCCGCTGACTGCTTTGTCAAGGCTTCCAAAGACTAGTTTATTTTAAGCAATGCCTGTGTCATTGACTCCATAGATGCAGTTGGTACTTTTTCCTGTCCAGCTGGTATTGTGCCTTGCATCGAACCCCTTTTCTTTTGAGTTTGCTGAGTTTGTTTTGCTTTGGATCTAGTTGTTATCTCTTCTGGTTGGCCACTCATATCCTCAAGGTCAGTTCTCACAGGAAAGGCTTAGAAGTGGAAAGTTCCACTCTTTTCCTCTCACAGTAGCAAATTTTCTTTAAGTCCTCTAGAGGGAGCATTAATTGTATCCAATTTAAAAAGTCAGAAACACATAAGACAGAGAACAAAGAATCCAAAAACAAAAAGCCCAAAAGTCCACCGTTAAAGTTCTTATTACAGTTTCAGTATCCTCAGATGTTCACGAAATAACTCCATTAAAGTCTTATAACTTTGTTTCAGTCAAAACCCCAACTTTGTATCCAGTTTAAATTGACAGTTCAGTTCCCCGGTGCCTTACTCCGGCAGCCCGTCTCAGGGTTTTTGACAGTGGAAGATCTTTTTCCTCCGCTTCCTTCAAACAGGTTTATAAATTTCCAATTTTACTTCCCCCCTTCTCCTGCTTACTGGGGGGAAGTTTAAGTCCGATGTCAGGTTTTGACAGCTTAAAAGTTAGCCTTCATTTAAATGCAGCTTTGCTGTTTCGTTGCTTTATTTATCATGCAGTCCGGGGAGGCAGACTTCCTTACTTTATGCCTTCCCCGTTTTCAGCCAAATTTCTCAAAATCAATTTAAATGTCCCATTCTGTCTGTTAGTCTTACTCACGGGTTTTACAGTCCAATTTCAGTTTCAGGAAGGAATCGGCACTCTCTGTTCAATGGCGACGCGGCTTCACTCCGCAGGCTGGGTAACGACTCTCAGCACCGCGCTCACACCCGATGCCGCTCCGTAGCCTTTAAAAAGGCTCTTTCGCAGTACCGGGGGGCGCGAAGGGTGCCCGCCGAGTCTCCTTGTTCACAGGCTTCAGCGCCTGCGATTTTAGGGGTCCCCCGCTCGCCGTAGCGGGTCAGACCCGAACTTGCGGAGCAGTCCTCCCTCGGAGCTTGAGGCAAGGACCGCCATTAAACACTGGCGCCGACCGTTTTCTTTTCCAGCTTTATATAATTGTCTATAGAAATTTTAAAAATTCTTTCTAATCTCTTTCAGATTTTCAACTAACTTGTCTTTTGGCACTGTCTTTTCTTTAATTGCCATGCTAACAATTTTCCTGGTTTATTCTCTAATTCAATTTTTTTCTGTCTCATCCTCTTTATTTTCCATTCAGTCTCCTGATTTATAATCATTGAGAATTGTGTTTGTAACATCTTAATATTTTGTTTACCTTTTGTAACACTAGGTTTACTGATTAATGTCTTTTCATTTTCCATAATATGATTTAATAATTCTGATTTCTTCTTTTCTCTTATTTTTTCTTAAAGCTATTTTGCTGTATGGAAAAACCTCTCATTACACCTTTGCTTGCATCCCATATAGTACTAATTTTTGTCTCTTCATTCAGATTAATTTTGAAATAGTCTTTTAAGGTTTTTTGTGCCTTTTCATTTATTTCATTTTGTGCCTTTTCATTCATTTATTTCCTGATCTACCATTCAATCTACCATTCAATCTCCATCGAAAAGTTGATTTATCTATTCCTCTTAATTAAAAAAAAAATGAATTATGCTCCAATAAAGTTTTTGGTTGAATTTCTACTTTTGTAATCCTTATTGCTAATTTGCTGGATATCCAAAAGTAGTCTGTTCTTCCAGCTGATTGATTAGGCTCTGAGAAGAACAGGAATTGTCCAATGGGTGTCTTAATCTCCAAATGTCTATTAGATTGCAGCTTTCTACCAAAGAGAAGAAAGTCTTAGGTAGTTTCTCCTCCTTGGATTCTGTTTTTCTTTTTGATCTGTCCATTTCCAATGAAACCACCCCATTTAAGTCTGCCATTATGATATTTTTTATCCATATAATCTAAAAGTTTCTTGTTCAATGATTTATTAAATTCAGGCTTTGAGCCATTTGGTGCGTAAATTCCAACTATTATTAATTTTTTGCCTTCCCTCCTCATCCTTGAAGATCTGCCATGCTTCATATCTATCTCTAATACACAAAACCACACCTCTTTTTTTACTTTTATCTCAAGATATAAATTCATTTCCTATTTTTTGTTAATTAATTTTTTTCTGTGCTTCCTTGCCACATGTTTCTTGTAAACAAATAATGTTCAATTTTCTCTTCAATAAAATTTGTTCAATTTTTATTTCTTTTAACTTTATTATTTATTCCATTAACATTCCATGTCCATAATTTCATAGCCATTTCTGTTTCTAATTACAGTTTTATTATATAGTCTTAGGATTGTGCATCTTCTTCTTCTGCTGCTTCTGCTGCGGCTTCGGCTGCTTCTGATTCTGCTTCTGTTTATTTAAATTTTGAGGCATTCTGTAATGAGTGTAATTAGAATTGGAAAACGTATAAATTGCAATGATATAAAGGTTAATTTCAAAAGTCATGAGGCAGGAGGGAAGGAAGTTGAGGGCAGTAAAGTGGATAATGGGGATGTGAATGCATAATATTAAATGGAAAATAAATAAAAAGCATATATATATATATAATCAAAAAGAAACCGGTGTAGCTTCTCTAAATCAGGGACATCCCAGGAAAATAAGGGCACTTGGAGAGCCTGTGAGTAACAATGTGGAGTGAACTTTAAATTTCTTTTGAAATTCTAAGTAAGTAAAATAATAATACCAGAACATTGCAAGAGGCACTACTGATATCTGTAGAACTATTAAAGGTGGAACCCAAGATATTTCCTGTAAAATATCATGCGGAACAACAGAAGACCACGCAATTGCAAAATTGTTCGTCTGAATGTCAAGAGTTTTTGGCTTTCAGAGAGAATGTGTGAAGAGAGCAGAAGGTTTGCACATAAAAGCCCGACCATGGTATCCCAGCCCACAAAGCAGACTTTCATAGTGTAAAAGCTTGAATGGCGCTTCAGATTATATACAGCTAGAAACCTCCATGTAGTCAGGAACCCAGCATTACCAGGGTTCCGGATGATGTGGAAGTTTCTAAGTGCACTCTTCTGAACATGCTTAGAAGCCCCTTTATGAATTTTTCCTTTAATGTTGCAAAGTCAGCTTAGTGCATGTGGAATTGGGGCCCTGGCAAATTGCTTCTGCATCCTTGAACATTCACCCACTCCCACATGAAAACATGCAAGTTGTTTTAATGTTTTGAAACATGAAAGCGGAGTTAACAAAAACTTGTAATATGGCCATGGTAACTCTGTTATTGTTTTCACAGGATGAGAGTCTACTATGGGATGAGGTATTGGCTGGGGAAGTTTTGGCTGAGAAGGTTCCAGCTGAGGACATATTGACCAAGGAGACATTGGATGAGGAGGTTATACTATTTCCATTCTGAAATGGAAAATAAACATGTGACCCAAGCTAAATATGCACCTCTTTATCCTGACCTTTGACACCTGAGAAACAGACCTTAGGTGTAACATATAACTCTGGATTATTATTATTATTAGATAGATAGATGAGAGGAGAGAGAGAGAGAGAGAGAGAGAGAGAGAGAGAGAGAGAGATGATATAGATTATGGAAGGAAGGAAGGAAAGAAGGAAAGAAAGAAAGAAAGAAAGAAAGAAAGAAAGAAAGAAAGAAAGAAAGAAAGAAAGAAAGAAAGAAACTATTGGCTCTAACCCCAAAGATTTGCTAATAATTATATCAACCAAAAAGAGGAAATGATAGCCTCTCCAAAATTATTTAGACTTCTTCAGGCCTTTGAAGCAAATGTGTGAAAAGAATAGTGAGGTCACACATTCAATTCCTGCAACCTAGATCACTGTCTGCATAGAAAACTTGCATGCATTTAGTTTGGAGTCCTGAACAGAGCTTCAAATTATGGTCAGTAGAATACAGGTAGAAGCATCATCACCATCATCATGGACTGCATTGTTAGGCTTCTGTTCTTACGGAGTTTTCCACAATATTTGGACTTACACTTTTCTGCAGCAATATACACCATTCAAATTGCTTCGGACAAACTCCCTTGTCCAAAAACACACCATCTTTATGGAGCTGCAACCATAATTATTGCATACAGAGTTGGTCTGAGTTTTGGGTCCTGTGGAACAGCAAAATGAATTTATTTATTTTAAAGTGTCAGAGCTGCCACCAGGTCCCAGCTCACACAGGACCACGCTAGCCAACGTTCACTTTATAAGAGTCTTTATTGAGTTACAAGTTTCATGTCCGAACTGCAGCGTGCAGCTCTACACCTTCCATTCTAGGTCGACGAAGTCTCGTCTGACTCTCCGCCCCCTGTGCACCAGCTTAATACCCTAGCCTTGCTCCACCTCCTACGCCTCTCCCTGCGTCTCTGGGTCCCACTGCTCCTCCTAGTCTCCTCCCTCCTAGACTCCTCCGACGCTGAAGACCCCCCACTTCCTTCCTCCTCCTTTCGGCGGGCTTTGGGACCCGGCTCCCTCTCCGGGCTGCTTGCTGCGCCAGCTTCCTCTGCATTTGAACTTGGCGCGCGCGCCCAACTCCCTGCCTTCCTCTTAACCGTTGCCTCACTCTCTGAGGAGGGCGTGACCACCCCTGACTCGTGCCCTCCCTCCTGCTGACAGCCTCCGGAACCCGATGCCTGGCTACCTTCCTCCCTGCTGCTCTCAGTCTTGAGCGTGGGTCCCGACTTCCAGCTGCTGCCGCTCTCAGTTATGAGCGTGGGTCCCGACTTCCAGCTGCTGCTCTCTGAATCTCCTCTGTTCCCTTCCTCCTGGGGTGTCCCCCCGGATCCCCCCCTTGCTCTGCTCACTGGGGCTCCCTTTTGGGAGTCCTCTGACTCACTGCTTAGGCTTGGAGATCTCGGGTCGTCATCTTCACTCATTCTCCCTTCGGATTCCTCCCCCTCGCTCTCTGTTTCCTCCCTTCTCTGCGTCTCTGCTCCTGAACCCCTGACATAAAGCCATTTTGTATACCTGATTAGGTCTACTTAAAGCATACATTATAAGTAAAACCCAAAGCCCCTAAGTTTTTATACCCATTTTGCAGTTGTGTTACATAAGCAAAATCATATTCAACAAGCAAAAAAATTACAACTCTCCACTCTGGAGATAACTTCACCCTTGTGATACTAACACTTCCCACACAAAAATGGTGAACATTTCTATAAAGAGGAAATACAAAATTATTAATATTATTTGAGTATCATCTGAAACGTGTGGAGGAGGGCAACCAAGATGATCAAGGGAGCTGGGTATGTTTAGCTTGGAGAAGAGAAGACCTAGAGGAGATATGTTAACCATCTTCAAATGACTCAAGGGCTGTCACACGGTAGAGGGGGAAAGCTTGTTTTCTCCTGCTCTGGAGGGTAGGAATTGAACCAAAGGCTTCAAGTTACAAGAAAGGAGTTTTGAATACACAGCAGGAAAATCTTTCTGAAAGTAAGTGTTCAGCAGTGGAACAAACTCCCTCGGGAGGTTGTGGACTCTCCTTCCTTGGAGGTTTTTAAGCAAAGGTTGGGGTGGCCATTTGTCTTTAGCTGAGATTCCTGCATTGCAGGGGATTGGACTAGATGACCCTTGGGTCCCTCCCAATTCTATGATACTATGATACTATGAAATCCATGTCTTCAACTTTCTGGCATATTTGTAAGGACAGTAAAGCCCCACTGCCCTTCATGTGCTTTATTCTTCCTGCCAGTTGCAACATGTGTGTTAGCTTTTCAGTGAGGCCTGTATACCATACTAATCTATACCAAGATTTTAAAGTAGCCCTTTTAAGAACTTTCCAGAAGTTCTTGACAACCGTATATGCTACTACCAGAAGAAATCCAATTAAAGGTCCTGATTTTGATTTATAAGTAAGTTTGGTAATGTGGTGGGAGTGTAAGGTAATCAAAACCTTTTGGAAAATGATATATAATGAAATGAAAAAGATGTTTAAAATAACCTTTCTTTAAAAACCAGAAGCTTTTTTATTATGAATTATAGGTACCAAATATCAACAGCCTCAGATATGCAGATGACACAACTTTAATGGCTGAAGGTGAGGAGGAATTAAAGAATCTTTTAATGAGGGTGAAAGAGGAGAGCGCAAAATATGATCTGAAGCTTAACATCAAAAAAACTAAGATAATGGCCACTAGTCCCATCACCTCCTGGCAAATAAAAGGGGAAGGCAGTGAGAGATTTTACTTTCTTGGGCTCCATGATTACTGCAGATGGTGACAGCAGTCACAAAATTAAAAGACGCCTGCTTCTTGGGAGGAAAGCGATGAAAAACCTAGAGAGCATCTTAAAAAGCAGAGACATCACCTTGCCAACAAAGGTCCGTATAGTTAAACCTATGGTTTTCCCAGTAGTGATGTATGGAAGTGAGAGCTGGACCATAAGGAAGGCTGATCGCCAAAGAATTGATACTTTTGAATTATGGTGCTGGAGGAGACTCTTTGGAGTCCCATGGACTGCAAGAAGCTCAAACCTATCCATTCTGAAGGAAATGAGCCCTGAGTGCTCACTGGAAGGACAAATCCTGAAGCTGAGGTTCCAATACTTTGGTTACCTCATGAGAAGAGAAGACTCCCTGGAAAAGACCCTGATGTTGGGAAAGATGGAGGGCACAAGGAGAAGGGGACGACAGAGGACGAGATGGTTGGACAGTGTTCTCGGAGCTACTAACATGAGTTTGCCCAAACTGCGGGAGTCAGTGGAAGACAGGAGTGCCTGGCGTGCTCTGGTCCATGGGGTCACGAAGAGTCGGGCATGACTAAACGACGGAACAACAACAGGTACCAAGATTCCAAGGGACCAGCAAATAATTTTTATGTACGTGACAACAGCCGCACAGATGTTGCTAGCTCAGAGATAGAAGAGAGAAACAATTCCAACCAAGGAAGAATGGCAAACAAAGTTGATGGACTAGGCTGAAATGGCAAAATTAAATGGAAGCTCAGAAACAAAGAGGACAAGAACTTCAGAAAAGAATGAGGAAAATTTATAATAACTTTAGGAGACCATTATAAGCAGATGAAAACATTAGCAGGATTTTAACCACACTTGCAATGTAACAAAAAAGCAAGTTCAGTAATAATTACCTGTTTCATAGCAGCAATATAAACCTCTTCGATTGCTTCCAACATAATGCCTTGTCCAAATGCATTCCTTCTTTATGAGGTTCCTAGCAATTGTGAGTCCTGCGGAACAGCAAAAGAAAAGAGAAAACAAGTTAAAATTAAGCCTTTTTGCGTAACTAATCAGGGCTACTTCAAGCATACGTTAATAAGTAGAACCCAACAATTTCACTCTCCTTGGGGGGGGGGCTAACCTTTTATTGTCATTCCGCAGTTGTGCTACATAATCCAACTTGTTATCAACAAACAAAAAAACTACAACTCCATACTCTGGAGATAACTTCACCCTTGCGATAATAATAGTTCCCACGGAATAATGGCAAAGATTTCTATAAATAGGAAATATAAAACTACTACTGTTATTTGGTTATCATGAAATCCACATGTCTTCCACTTGGTGGCATATTTATAAAGACAGTAGACTTTCACTACCCTTCAGCAAAAGTGTCCTTGTGTTTTATTCATCTTGCCAATCATAATGTGTGTGAGCTTTTCCGTGAGGGCTGTATGCCATACTCATCAATACAAAATAAAATAAAATAAAGTAGCCCTTTTAAGAACTTTCCAGAAGCTCTTGATGATCATATATGCTACCACGAGAAGAAATCCAGTGAAAGGTTTGTCAGTAAAGTCCTGATTTTCACTTGTAAATACGTTCAGTAGTGCCGACTCAAATATTCCACTTGGGGCTGGTTCACACATGCACACAATCTTTGGCAGACAATGGGAATGATGGTATTAGTGTGTGCAAAAAGGACAATGCAGAACAAACAAGGTGAATCACACCTTCATGTTGCTTCAGATAATTTCAATGGTAAAAATTGTCTATGGCTTGCATGAGTAAAAAGCTGCTAATTCAGTTCACAGTATCTCCTGTTTTAAATATGTGTCTGTACCTAAAGCCCACGCCTTATGATTAAACAATACCACCATCCCCAGTGCAAAATAAATGATATTGAACATCACCAGCATCCTACAAGCAATTGCTGACATGGGAAGAGAAGTAAAGCAAGGTGGAACCCTTGCTCCTGGGTGATGCTGAATCTGTTGTGCTGGAAAATTTCTCCACAGCGTCCTAAACTCCTGGTCTGCAGCTAATTTTAAGCAGTATTTTGTCTCCATGAAGAAGGAATACAACTTACCGCACCCACAGGCTCACTCCTGAACCAAGTCCCAGGCAAAAAGACTTCTCTTACCTTCTTTTCCATAGGGTGAGCAGCCATACTTTCGTATAGCCCTCCCAACAGGCAATGAGTCTTGAACCGGGGACTGTGTCTTTGCTTTCATAAAGCACAGGAGAACAAAATAAGAGGTGCATAGCAGGGGAGAGGGGTTCAGTTCTATGATGGGATTGAGAAGGGAAGCCTTGAGAGGTCAGATTAGCCTCGCCAGCACCACTAGTCTCCAGTTCTTTATCCCTATCATACTTATTGTTTATGAAGCTTGTATAGTGGTACCTCAGGTTACAGACGCTTCAGGTTACAGACGCTTCAGGTTACAGACGCTTCAGGTTACAGACTCTGCTAACCCAGAAATACTACCTCGGGTTAAGAACTTTGCTTCAAGATGAGAACAGAAATCATGCTCTGGCGGCGCGGTGGCAGCATTAGCTAAAGTGGAACCTCAGGTTAAGAACAGTTTCAGGTTCAGAATCGACCTCCAGAATGAATTAAGTTCTTAAGCCAAGATACCACTGTATGTCTGTGTATGTCTTACCTGCAGCAAGAAAGAGACCCCCAAAAAGAAGTATCGGAGCAAGGTAAGAGTTCCTCATGGCACCTCAATGCTGATAGAAAAAGAGAAAGAGAGATTATAAGATATGAATGCCAATGTGCACTTCCAGTTCTAATGAAGCAGGTAGATCAGCTGATTTAAATATTACCGACTATGAGAGTGATTAGCATTCCTTCCTGTTGGAGAACTCTTCCCCCGCCCCCTCACACACATTGTGCTTGGAAAATACTGTTGTGAGTTGCTCTGCAAATGGAAATGCATGAGCAAGGCTCAGCCAGTCTCCTTCCCTTTCATAAACTATGACTGGTGAAGCCTTGTTTCCCCCAAACTGGGAAAGCCGTTATGGAAACTGCTCTGCCATTACAGAGCATCAGACCAGGTTCAATCCCAGGCGTTTCCAGGTGTGACTGGGAATGGCTCTTTCCTAAAACCCCAGAAAGCTGTGTCTCTGTCTTTTCTTCGACATGTGACTGTCTTTACTTCTTACCTATCTTTCTGGTTGTGATAAAATAAAAAATTCCTTCCAGTAGCACCTTAAAGACCAACTAAGTTAGTTCTTGGTATGAGCTTTCGTGTGCATGCACACTTCTTCAGATACCATGCATGCACACGAAAGCTCATACCAAGAACTAACTTAGTTGGTCTTTAAGGTGCTACTGGAAGGAATTTTTTATTTTGACTATGGCAGACCAACACGGCTACCTATCTGTTTCTGGTTGTGGTTAATGAGCTTCCACCAGCTCATGCCAAAAACCATTTATTGTTTCCATGCATCTCAGTTGAGGTTTCGTTGTTTTGCTTCCCAAAGTACAACTCAATTCCGAGCCAACCTTTCCCCCAAAGAAACCAATGAAAGAAAAGGAATAATACAATCATTAGCGAAGAGTGTTAGTGATGTAAGAAGCTGCCTTATCATACCATTCATCCATCTAGCTCAGTATTGTGTAACCAGCTAGAAGCGACTCTCCAGGGTTCCTCCTACCTGGAGATGCTACCAATAGAAGTTGTGGTGTCCTACATGCATACAAAGCAGATTTTTTTTGACTGAGTGCTATTTTTCTAGAAAAAGAGGTGCTGGAACTCACCATGAATGCCTCCCTTGTTCTCTTATAATGGCAATGGCGCCCACGTGAGAGGTGCTTGAGTTCCAGCGAGTTTGGACTAGAAAAAAGCCCTGGTTATATCCCTCCCAACAAGAGGAGGGGGGGGATCAGAACAAAATAAGAACAGGGCCCTCCAAGACCTTTTATGAATGGTCATGGGGCATTCCTAAGGTAAGGCTTTTGCACCTTTCCTTGTTTTAGAAAGGCGGGGAACACTAGCTAAGTTGTTACCCAGCGTTGACCCTATTTCTAAATGCACCAGCTTGGTTAGGTCTACCTAAACATGGGGACCATAAAGAAGGCTGATCACCGGAGAATTGATGCTTTTGAATTATGGTGCTGGAGGAGACTCTTGAGAGTCCCGTGGACTGCAAGAAGATCAATCCTCTCCATTCTTAAGGAAATCAGCCCTGAGTGCTCACTGGAAGGACAGATCCTGAAGCTGAGCCTCCAATACTTTGGCCACCTCATGAGAAGAGAAGACTCCTTGGAAAAGACCCTGATGCTGGAAAAGATGGAGGGCACAAGGGGAAGGGGACGACAGAGGACGAGATGGTTGGTCAGTGTTCTTGAAGCTACAAACATGAGTTTGACCAAACTGCAGGAGGCAGGGGAAGACAGGAGTGCCTGGCGTGCTCTGGTCCATGGGGTCACGAAGAGTCGGGAATGTTTATATTTTGACTTGATCCTTATAAAATTCAGAAGTAGAGAAAGTCTATCTAATCAAGGTCTTGAACCATCTCTGAAGATCCCTTTATGGAAGACACAGGCAATGCGCTTCTGACTCCACCACCAATATTGCTGTGCAGCCTCTGTCCCTGCAGGAAATGTGAAAAGGGGTGCCTATGTTATGCAACAGGGTTATCTTGGGTCAGTTGCCATCTCTCAGCAAAACATACCTCGCAGGGTTCTTGTGAGCAAAAATAGGGAGGGAGAGAAGTGCATGTACCGCCTTCAGCTTCTTAGATGAAAGATATGATGGAAGAAGATAAGAAGAATGATTACTGTATATTTTATCCCTGATCACACAGAGTACAGTGCACTTGCTATCATTCAAAGACCTACTGAGTTCACAGTGTACAAAATGAAAACTCAGTCTCATTACTAAAGTAATTATTGGCTTGAATGCCCTGGAACATTTCTTAATCCCTTGATTCTATTCAAGGGATGAGGGAGAAATTTGATTCCATTTGCATTTAATGGTGAACCTATCTAATCTGAAGATTCTGAAACACTATTTGGGCCAACCAAAACACAGCTAGCATTTGCAATTTTAACTCCTCTGAATTTTGAGATGCAGTTTTCCAACTAAGTTATGTGTGCAAAAAAAAAAAAAAAAATGCATGTGTTTGGGTAAAGTGTGCATAAAAATGTACACAGAGAACAAGGCAGAGGGGCTTCTCAGTAGTGGCACCCACCCTGTGGAACACCCTCCCATCAGATGTCAAGGAAGTAAACAACTATCTGACTTTTAGAAGAAATCTGAAGGCAGCCCTGTTTAGGGAGGTTTTTAATGACTGATGTTTTAATGTATTTTTAATATTTTGTTGGAAACCACCCAGAGAGGCTGGGGAAACCCAGCCAGATGGGCCGTGTATAAATATTGTTGTTGTTGTTGTTAAAATAACTAAAATTCATTATATTAGTGGGGTTCACTTTGAGCAGGACAGTGCAAATTGTCTGGGAAAATGTGTACATTATGGGGGGGAACATGAATAATTATTAAATAAAAAATTTTCAGAATGATGTGGAAATATGGAGAACCAAACTTAAGTATGGAAAAATGAGAAACTGAGACTAACCAGAAGCGACAGATTCACCCACTGCTATTACCATAGCAATATTCATCTGCTGAAAAGGCTCCTGGCACCAAAAAAGGAAACAATTTTTAGTGATCTCCCCAGCCCCCCAGAGCAAGATTTATCCTCTATCCAAGTAAAAACACAAATACAATGTACCAAAAAGTGCACATGGCAATGACTTCCACACAAATCCCTAGTACCCTAGTATCCACATAAGAAAGTTAATTCCCAGGAAACCATTTGGGACAAGGTGAAGCATAACTGCAAGAAGTGCATTCTCTAGGGCAGGGTTTCACAAATTGGGTCTCCCATCATCATCATTAGGGTTGCCATATTTCAAGAGGTAAAAAGTTGTTGAGTTATTTGGGAGTGATCACCTGAGAAGTTCTTCATCTTTTTTTTGGGGGGGGGTGAAATCAGAGCTGCACACACAAAAACAACAATTAATAAAACTGAAAACTTCTATTCTTCCATTATTTATACTTTAGACCAGACACTTTTCAAGAGTATTTATTGCCAAAATGTAAATGTGACCAGTTGCAATCCTTGGTTTGACCCTTGTTAGAATTTCTGCTTGCCCTACCTTAAGTACATCCCAACTGGGTGGGTCAACAAAAGCTAGTGAGCAATTTTACTAAAAGAATTACAGTGGTACCTTGGGTTAAGTACTTACCGTATTTTTTGCTCTATAAGACGCACCAGATGATAAGATGCGCCTAGTTTTTGGAGGAGGAAAACAAGAAAAAAAATATTCTGAATCCCAGAAGCCAGAACAGCAAGAGGGATCTGGCTTCTGGGATAGCCTCTTGCTTTTCTGCCGCACAGCCTGCATTCGCTCCATAAGACGCACACACATTTCCCCTTACTTTTGAGGAGGGGAAAAGTGTGTTTTATAGAGCAAAATATGCGGTAATTCGTTCTGGAGGTCCATTCTTAACCTGAAACTGTTCTTAACCTGAAACACCACTTTAGCTAGTGGGGCCTCCTGCTGCCGCCGCACCACCAGAACATGATTTCTGTTCTCATCCTGAAGCAAAGTTCTTAACCCGAGGTACTATTTCTGGGTTAGCAGAGTCTGTAACCTGAAGTGTATGTAACCTGAAGCGTATGTATCCTGAGGTACCACTGTACAGCAATATATCACATTAGACATAAACTCCCCCCCCCCCCGTTTGCAGCCAGTTTTTGGTGAAAATATATTAGTACACGTCAGGTTCACAGTAAAATTTAGAACAATAATTAACTTGTGTATTCCCACAACATGTGTTTATTTGTGTCCTCTGAGGTAGACTTCTAATAGGCTAAATGACATGAGGCTGTCTAAACTGCTATCCAAGGAGCTCTGAGGAGCCCTGAGTTCATTATGCTAAAGCAGTGCCTTGAAGAATTTTTCTAAAAACTTAAATTAAGTTGCTAAGTTTTTTTAAAAAAATCATGTGGAACAAAACCCAGACCTCTTCAGTGCTCTGCAGACAACATATATTGGAGATATTGGGTAAAAAGTAACTGCTCTTAACCCACTGCAATTTTCACTGCATGACTGCTCCCCTGTGACCATAGAATCATAGAGTTGGAAGAGACCACAAGGGCCATCGAGTCCAACCCCCTGCCAAGCAGGAAACACCATCAGAGCACTCCTGACATATGGTTGTCAAGCCTCTGCTTAAAGACCTCCAAAGAAGGAGACTCCCCCACACTCCTTGGCAGCAAATTCCACTGTCGAACAGCTCTTACTGTCAGGGAGAATGAGAGTCTAAGGTAGCTTCCTAAGTCCAGAAGCAATTTACAACCCAAGTAAAAATAAAAAGATTCAAAAAAAGATGCAAGAGGGACTAAGACAAGCTTCCTTCACCCAGACTTGGGACATTAAAGCACGAACACCATTTAGACACACACAAATTGCACAGCAGCTTTATTTTAGAGGATATTTAGAGAATGCATTCCTTGAGCATTGATTTCTCCATCTTCTCTCACCGCCAACATTTGCTCAGAGGCCAGAGTGCTTAAGCAGATCTTAAACATTTCAAGCAAGAGATATGATCCACGGCAAGTTATCATTCAGGAGGCTACTTGGTTGTTTTCCTACAAAGACAAGAGAGACTGTGAGAGTTCACTGTTTTGGGAAAACAATTCTGTTACCATCAACCCAAGGCTTACTGTGCCGAGGCATCCCCACATGGAAGGTGACTGAGAGGATATTAAGAGCATGGATTCTAGGAGATAATCAAATGTTTATAAGTACTGTCTTTCCACTGAAATTACTTGTCCAGGTTACGACAAGTACACGATTCCTCTAGGATTAAACAGTTTGGGCATGGAGAGATTACTACAGCGTAACATATCTTCATCATTTGTTTATTCCTACCCCCTCATAAAAGTGTTCATGCATGCAGCATGAAAAAGTCAACCCAAATTTTCAAGACAATAGTGCACCTCCACTATAAGGAAAGGTTCCAACATTAGGGGCTTTTTAGTTTAGAGAAAATACAACTAAGGGGTTTGGAATAAAAGTAGATGGAGAAGCATCTACTTCCTCCTAATACTGGAACTCAGGTCCATCCAATGAAATTGAATGTTGGAAGGTTCAGAACAGCCAAAAGAAAAGAGCAACATCTTCTATTTTCAAGGGGTCCAATCTGAGCATTGGGTAACATTGGCTTCAACCCTATAAAATCATAGTGGCCTTCCAGATGTGGTAACTCCCATCAATACATGGATCCAGCAGTCAGAACTGCTGCTCCATTATTGGACCTCTTATTTGGCATCCAAACAGTGTGTTGTTCTGCTCAGCATTTCTGAAAAGCCAACAGGCAGGGGGAACCTGAAATTGCTCAACATGCCCACTGCTGCCAGGAAGATCTCAACCACCTACTCAATGAAGCTGGTAGTACTTAATTTAAAATCCTTAGTGTCATTTCTCCTGACTAGTCTATTTCCTTCCCACCCTGTCTCCCACCAATATCTGCAAACCAGAGGCGCCAGCTTGCGAGGGCGATTGGAACGTCACACACATGACATCAAATGACACCCTGATGTCCAGGGCATGATGTCAGGATGTTGGGAGGAGCAAGGGGCAGAGACATATCCAGCAGCAGTGCAGCTTCAATGACCCGTGGCTCCTCCTCCATGTCCTCCTGGTGCTGCCATCATTAGGAGGCTGCTTTGACTCTCCTGCCCCTCCATGGCAGGAGAAGGAGAGAAGGAGCCGGCCATGGGGCCACACCACACTGGGCTTTGAGCTTCACCTCCACACTCATGGGACATTGGGGGGGCAGCCCCTACCCCCAAAATATTAAGGGGACCAAAAATGATTCAGCCACCCCTACTGCGAAATATTGCTCAGATCAGAAATGAAGAGGTGTTCTTCCAGTGTGAGCCAGTGTGGTGTAGTGGTTAAGAGCGGTAGACTCGTAATCTGGTGAACCGGGTTCGCGTCTCCGCTCCTCTAGATGCAGCTGCTGGGTGACCTTGGGCCAGTCACACTTCTCTGAAGTCTCTCAGCCCCACTCACCTCATAGAGTGTTTGTTGTGGGGGAGGAAGGGAAAGGAGAATGTTAGCTGCTTTGAGACTCCTTTGGGTAGTGATAAAGCGGGATATCAAATCCAAACTCCACCTCCTCCTCCTCTTCTTCTTCTTCCCAATACTTTCAGTTGGTTTTAAGCACTCCATCATAAATGTTTCATAGGTGGCAGCCAAGATCATCCTCAGTCACACACAAATCGCCAGATTTTTGGGGGGGTGGGGAACTAAGATCATAAGAAGATTCTGCTAAATCAGGCCAGTGACCCATCTGGACTCTTACAGCAGCCAAACAGATGCCTGTGGGAAACCCGCAAGCGGGATTCAAATACAATTGCACTCTCCCTTCCTACAGTTGCGCAGGAATGCAGCTTGCACAAAATGCAAAACCTCTAAATTTTGCAGGGAAGGGTCGGTTCAGATCACAAATAAGCACATACCCCTCCCCCCACCCCAATCCCGCATTTTTAAATGCATTGACTGCCAATATGCTCCTGTTGTCTCTTCGGCTTTCGAGCTTACTTGACACAGCAAAAACGTTTGAAGTCGCACTTCCCAATCCGCTGCCAGGGGTCGTGCAAACACATGGCATGCCTGCATTTACCGTGGGCCTTTTTGCAATCCTTCGCCTTCCGAATGTCAGTACACAATCCTGTGCAAGCAAAGAAGAAAGAGAATGTCAGAGGGTTTTCAGCCCAGCTTTAAAGTCTTCTGTCAGGGTTGGGGGACCTTTCTCAGCCCAGTATTAATTATATTAATGTTTAATTGTTTTTGTAATGATTTGGTCTTCCCCTTATGCTTTTAACTGTTCTTATTTTATCTATGAGCAGCCTTGAGTCCCTGTCTGGGAGAAAGGAGGGGTAAAATAAATGTATTAGTAAGGTGAAAAAGGTAAAGGATTCCTGGATGGTTAAGTCCAGTCAAAGGCAACTATGGGGTTGCGACATTCATCTCGCTTTCAGGCCAAGGGAACTGGCATTTGTCTGCAGACAGCTTTCCGGGCCATGTGACCAGCATGGCTAAACCGCTTGTGGCACAATGAAACACCATGACAGAAGCAAGAGCACATGGAAATGCCGTTTACCTTCACGCTGCAGCGGTACCTGTTTATCTACTTGTGCTGATATGCTTTTGAACTCCTAGGTTGGCAGGAGTTGGGACAGAGCAACAGGAGCTCACTCCGTGGTGGGGATTCGAAGCGCCAACCTTCCGATCAGCAAGCCCAAGAGGCTCAGTGGTTTAGACCACAGCGCCACCCGCGTCCCTAAATGTATTCGTACTACCAGTAGTATATAATATACATATTTTGCAAGTTATTTCCCTTGCTGTTATGCAGTTTTGCATTAGCATTACAATATCTTAAGATATTTTTGTTAATATATTTCTATGCATATTATTTGCTTGAAAATCTTCAAATTTCAAAAGAGAGATGTGTTTTAGTTCAAGCATTGATTTGGAAAGTGAGAATTAAGGAGCTCCACATTGCAATGTGGACCAAACTGAATTTCTCCTCCATCTCTATTAAAGAACCCAGTGTTTCAGACAGAGGCCTTTCCTAGCCCTACCGGGAAATTCCGAGAGTGACTTAACAATCCACGGGTTGGACTGCCTTCCACAAAGAGAAGTAACAGCATATTTCTGCAATAATAATAATAATAATAATAATAATAATAATAATAATAATAATAATAATTTATTTATACCCCGCCCATCTGGCTTGGCTTCCCCAGCCACTCTGGGCGGCTTCCAAAAGAATATTAAAATACTATAATACATGAAACATTAAAAGCTTCCCTAAACAGGGCTGCCTTCAGATGTCTTCTGAAAGCCTGGTAGTTGTTGTTCTCTTTAACATCTGGTGGGAGGGTGTTCCACAGGGAAGGCGCCACTACCAAGAAGGCCCTCTGCCTGGTTCCCTGTAACTTGGCTTCTCGCAGTGAGGGAACCGCCAGAAGGCCCTCGGTGCTGGACCTCAGTGTCCGGGTAGAACAATGGGGGTGGAGATGCTCCTTCAGATATACTGTAAAGATAAAAACTGGGGGGGTGGGGTGGGAATGGGACCAGCATACCTGTAATAGTCAGGAGTACAAAAAAAATGAGGGTGCAGAAGAAAGGCCTCATAGCTGAAACTTATATTGTTTCTCAACACCCTTAGAAGAGAAGTGGGGGAGACAAAAGAGAACAAGTGGAACAAAGTCTCCTTTTTTACACTCTTGTGCAATAAAACAAACTTTCTCTGAGCTTAATGGCTTTAATGCACCTTCCCACTTTAGATGGCCCTGCGTGTATTACCTCCCACTTCCAAATGTAGCTCCCCCAAAAAACAACCCTACATTTGTGGGTCCTTCTGTCCCATTCTGGTGGTCCTTTGGGTGGTCTGTGGCAGAATGGCATGCTATGGAGGCGTGGATCCAGCCCTGTGATGGGGCGGCACACAGCCCTAGCAGTTATTTAAAAAGGACGGGCGTGCAAATTAAATCGTGCAGTGACATTGTGGCTAGCATCCATCTGTCTTGAAAGACAATGGAGTGTGCCTCTGGGGGTTAATTCCAACCACCACTGTGTTAGCAGCACTAAATTGGCCACCCCGATGGCCCATGACTGCAACCTCACCTTTAAGCGCCATTCATTTAAAAAAAGCGAATAAAGTGGCCCATCTTACAGGGTTGTTTCAATAACCATTATTGCTGTTATGTACTGAGTTGAATAGGATCCAAAATGCAGCAGTCTGATTGGTCCTAGAACAACAGAACCCAGAATGCAGCAGTATGATTGGTCCACAGGAGCCACCCTACTGGAGTATCCCGGAATTAGCCAATCACGTGGAGCCCATTGTGTAAATAATGTATATAAAGCAGACATTCTGGAGGAACTTCCATTCCTCCTCACCACTATGAGCTGAATAAAGAGCATGAAATCCACTCTCAACTCCGAGTATATTTCAATTCCCTTCACTAGAAAAACGAATTGCAATGGCTGTTAGGAAATCAATGCATCCCAGAACATTCCTGCAATGACCAGGGTATGTTGCAATCGCCATAACCTGATTATTTATGAGCCTCTCCTGGTAAAGTTACCGGTAGTTTTGCTGTCCCCTCTGCTTGTAAGATTTTTCCAATACCAGATAAGTTGAAACTATGAGGAACATTTTTACCTTTGTGGAACGCTGTTTCCATTGACTGCCTTTGTTCTCGGTCCAAGTTGCATTTGGACTGGATGAACAAGAAGACAAGAAGACTGTTTCAGTATGTTCAGCCCATGGACAATTAGAACAAAACACCGACTCCTCCTTAGAACAAAATGTCCCAGCCCTCCTGTGATTGGAGCCAGGATTCTCAGCATAGTCCCATCATAGCATCCGACGTGAAAAGAGACAGAGTTGAAATTTAGTTCCGTATTTACAGAATACAACAATTGGATTTATTGGAAGTTTTGGATTACAATTTGGATACAACATTTGCCTCTATATTTGAATTTAAATCTAGTTTGGAAAGACCTGGGACATACTGGATTACATTGCAGCATAAAGACCCACCAAATCTTGTAATATCTTGAATCTATATCTTAGACTTTTTTCCCTATCTTCTACTCTCTTCCCACGTACCAATTAAATTGTCTTTTCTTTTTGTTACATTATTTAGAATATCTGTGGGAAAGAGGGAGGGGGAGAGGGAAAAGAGAAAAAGTCTAGTAACAGCTGCATATTGTATTTTGGTGAAGTACTGTAACCTTGAGTGTGAAACTTTGTAAAACTTTGTTTTGAAAATGACTGATACAGGCACAAAGGAAAAAAATAGACTGGAAAGCTCAGGAACCCAGAACACCAAAACCTCAATAAAAATAGGGAAAAAATTACAATTTATTTGGAAGACCACTGTAAGTAGTTGAAAACATTAGCAGGGTTGCAATAACACTTGCAATGTAGCAAGTATTATGCACAAAATTGAGAGACCTAAAATATGGATTATGAAACAATATGCAGTTGAAAAGGTTGACAATAGGATCCATAGAGGGGAAGGTGGGAAGTGATTCAGAAAAACCTCCAAATATGGATATGTATTTTGTATTGTTATAATTCTATATTTGTAAAACCAAATAAACATTGTTTCATGGATTGCAAGATTAGAACAATGGACCATGCTGAATCACTGTGGGAATATGACTTTCAGAAGGGCAGGAAAGTGCTTCATAAGGAGAGAGACCATTGGCCCATCTGGTTCAGTATTGTCTACACTGGCTGGCAGCAGCTCTCCTGGGTTTCAGGCAGGGAACATTCCCAGTCCTACATGAAAATATAGATTGACAAGTATATATATTGAGATGATCTGGTTGACATAGTGTACTTGGACTTCCAAAAAACTTTCAGCAAGGTATCTCATCACAGACTCTGAGTAAGGTTAGCAGTCATGGAATAAGAGGAGAGGGCCTTCTGTGCATCATAAACTGGTTCGGCAGCAGGAAGCATAGACTAGGAACAAATAGATAATTCTATCAATAGACAGGTGTAGAAAATGGAGTCCTTCAAGGATCAGTATTGGGGCCTGTGCTTTTAAACTCGTTCATAAATGATCTTGAGTTAGGAGTGAACAGTAAGGTGGCCATGATTGTTGGTAATAAATTGTTGTTGTTGTTGTTGTTGTTGTTGTTGTTGTTATTTACTGAGTTTATTTACCACCCTATACCCAGAGTTTCAGGGCAGTTCACAGAAAAGATCACAACATATATAATTAGAATATAAACAACAACCCAATAACACCCTTCCAGAAAACAACCATATTTTAAAAGGGTACAGGATGTCAAACACATCAACCAAAGGCCTGGTTAAAAAGGAACGTTTTTGCCTGGTGCCTAAAGGTGCGTGATGAATGTGCCAGACAAACTTCCCTGGGGAGAACATGCCACAGATGGGGAGCCACTGCAGAGAAGGCCCTGTTCTCGTGTTGCCACCCTTTGGACCTCTCAAGGAGGAGGGACACGAAGGAGGGCCTCAGAAGGTGATCTCAGGGTCTGGGTTGGTTCATATGGAAAGAGGCGGGCCTTGAGGTATTGTGATCCTGAGCCGATTAAGGTTTATAGGTCAAAACCAGCACTTTGAATTGGGCCCGGAAACTCACTGGTAGCCAGTGCAGTTGGACCACGATAGTTGTAATATGCTCAGACCGTCTTGTTCCAGTGAGCAACCTGGCTGCTGAATTCTGCACCAGCTGAAGTTTCCAAACCGTCTTCAGAAGCAGCTCTATCTATAATGCTAAAAGGGATTGTGAAGAGCTGCAAAAGGACTGTGCGAATGGGGAGTAAAATGGCAAATGCAATTCAAGGGGAACAAGTGTACCCTGGCCTTAAAAAAAATAAATATTAATCTCACATATACACTCATGGAGGAATGAGAGCTTGGGGATGTCAATCCGGTGTGCAGCATCTGTGAAAAAGGAAAATTCCATGCTAGATATCATTTGGAAGGAATGGAAAATAAAAAAAAACTGTCAATGTCACAATGTCATTTTGGGAAAGTTCAGAGGAGCCTGGATAGACAGGTAATTTCCTTTTTCTTCCTGCTCTAAGGTGGTGCATCTTCTGATGAGGCCTAAACACACATATCCAGTTTGTTCTTCCAGCTGAACTGGGCTGATTTATAACACTTACATTTTAACCAGTGTTTTGCAACTTTTAAAATGTTAGCTTAAGAGAAGTATTTTCTCCCTTTACGATGCTCTGTTATCATCTTCAGCCGAAGATAAAGATTTCATTGCATTCCTTATATATGGAAAAAATTAACTCACCAAGGAAAACCCCACATGAGCAGAATGTTTTACATTCATTGCCTCCTGCTTAGTTGCTTTGCAGATGGATCAGAGATTTGCTCTGTGAGTGACCTCATCTTTTTGCCCCCCCCCCCGAAAGGAAAGCAACTTCGGTTCTGAAACAAATTGAGGCTATTGTTCATAACCAACTGGTAACAATGCAGAAATAAAAACCACAATGTAAATGGCGGGTTAATTGAAATGCTACATTGGCAGGTGTAAATCAAGTACTCAGATAAAATGCAGAGTTTTGGGGGACATAAAAATAGAGGGGGGGGATAAAAAAAAGTCATGTTGGACAAGGCTCATCTACTGCAGCACCCTGTTCTTGGTCAACCTCTGGGAAGTTCACAAGTGTGACAGCACTCTCTCCATTTGCGATTTTGGACAAGCATTCAGAGCCATATTGTCTCCAACAGTGAAGTGCTCTCACTTGTGGGGTACCTCAGGGTTCCATCCTCTCCCCATGCTTTTTAACATCTATATGAAGCCGCTGGGAGAGATCATCAGCAGGTTTGGGCTGGGTATTCATCAGTATGCGGATCATACCCAGCTCTATCTGTCTTTAAAATCGGAACCAATGAAGGCGGTGAAGGTCCTGTGTGTCTGGAGGCGGTTGGAGGATGGATGCCGGCTAACAGTTTGAGGTTGAATCCTGACAAGACAGAAGTAGTGTTTTTGTGGGAATGGGGCAGGGTGGGTGTGGATGACTCCCTGGTCCTGAATGGGGTCACTGTGCCCCTGAAGGAGCAGGTGCGCAGCCTGGGAGACATTTTGGACTCACAGCTGTCCATGGAGGCACAGGTCAATTTGATGTCCAGGGCACTTGTCTATCAGCTCCATCTGGTACACAGGCTGAGACCCTACCTGCCCGCCGACTGCCTCGCCAGAGTGGTGCATGCTCTGATTATCTCCAACTTGGACTACTGCAACGCACTCTACATGGGGCTACCTTTGAAGGTGACCTGGAAACTGCAACTAATCCAGAATGCAGCAGCTAGACTGGTGATTGGGAGTGGCCACCGAGACCATATAACACTGGTCCTGAAAGACCTACATTGGCTCCCATTACGTTTCTGAGCACAATTCAAAGTGTTCTGTAGATTCATTCTGTTCTTGTAGATATCTTAGCAGCACTTTGCATTGTAATCCTACCCAATTCTGCCTCTAAATCTGTTTTTTTTAATAAGATATTTATTAAGATTTTCAAAAAAATTACAAAATAGAAAGGGGGGAAAAAGGAAAATACAAAATAAAAATAGTTAAAAACAATTCAGTCTTTCCATCACATATTTTCATTTGCTTATTTCCCAGACCTCCTCACGCATCCCATTTCTGTATTCCAATTCAAATTTTTCATTCAGCAAATCCCTCCCCTCTTCAATCATCTTAATCTTCAATTTTAAAATATTATAACATTAATTTTTTACCTATTAATAACCATTTTCTCATATTCTCTTATAGCATTACAGCTAAAGACCACTTAGTTTCTATCCAACATCATTCTAACATTCATTAATTTTACAATATTTCTGTAGATAGTCTTTAAATTTCTTCCAATCTTCTTCCACCGACTCTTCTCCCTGGTCTCGGATTTTGCCAGTCATTTCCGCCAGTTCCATATAGTCCATCACCTTCATCTGCCATTCTTCCAGGGTGGGTAGATCTTGTGTCTTCCAATACTTTGCAATGAGTATTCTTGCTGCTGTTGTGGCATACATAAAAAAAATTCTGTCCTTCTTTGGCACCAATTGGCCGACTATGCCTAGGAGAAAGGCCTCTGGTTTCTTCAAGAAGGTATATTTAAATACCTTTTTCAATTCATTATCTATCATCTCCCAGAAAGCCTTAATCCTTGGGCACGTCCACCAAAGGTGAAAGAACGTACCTTCAGTTTCTTTACATTTCCAACATTTATTATCGGGCAGATGATAGATTTTTGCAAGCTTGACTGGGGTCATGTACCACTGCCTCTAAATCTGTTTTTGGAGACTAGGATTTACATAGTTTTTGTTCTGTCTTTATACTCTTTGAAACCCTTTCAAGTTGGCAGCCGTCTCCACATCTTATAGGAGCGATTCCCATTTTTTATTTATGTGCTGAGATGCTTTTCTTTTGTCTGTTCTGAATCCTGCATTGGACGGCCCCAAGAATATTTATCTTTCAGCAAATTCAACAGTTATGCCAGACTGATAAGCAGCACAGACAATTGCAATAGTTTGAACATGTTTTATGTTGACATTTGCTGGCCGAATAATTCATGTGCAGAGAGGAAACCCAAACAATCAGAATTGTAAAGTTAGAAATAAGCCCAAATAATCATAGAATTATAGAGTTAAAAAGGACCACAAGGGTCATCTAGTCCACCCCCCTGCAATGCAGGAATCTTTTGCCCAACATGGGGCTCAAATCCATCTTTATTTTTGCCTATTATAAAATTATAAAAAGCTAAACCTTTTTTTAAAAAATGTCCTATATACACGATGCACTCTGCATCCCACATCCAACTGAGAACTAATATTTATCTAAAATACAGGTGAACCTGTAGAACCGGAATCCTCTCATTGCCCTCTGCACACCTATATTTCAAAACCAAAGCTGCACGAGAAATTGGTTTTATAGACCTCAAAGCTGACCTGGTGACTTTAAATTTACAACCCAACTCTGAAGAGCAAAGAAGCAGGGGGTAATGGATTTCAAATATGCTGCTTAGGTGGATGAGAGTCATGGGTCAATTTATTTCTTTCACTGAAAAATGCACTGCGATATTTGTTTTTGTTGAGAAAGAGAGGCACAGCACTATATTTTGAGAAATCAGGCCTCGTCTAGCTTCCTATTTCTGGGGCAAACACTCGTTTTGTGTGGGCAAAGTCTACTGGGCCTCACTGAGTCCGTGTGTGTTTCAAATAACACTTCCCCAACTTCGCAGTGGAAGAAGGGTGCATTTCTTCATTTTAATTCACATTTTGGGCCTCGGGATATTTGATTTGATTTAATGTTTGTGTCCTGCTTTTCCAGCGACAAATGCCAAGCTCAAAGCAGCTCACAACATTCACAGTACCATTAAAAAGCAACAAACATTGCAATCACAACACGATCAAACACAACGGCACATAAATGAGGCAAACAATAAATTCAGCAAAATGATGAATGCGATTCAATAAAATCATAGTCATTCAAAGGATCAGAAAGGATCAGAAATCATTCATCAACATGATTAATACAATTCAACAAAGCCATAGCAACCTCAAGGCAGGTAATAGCAGGCCTGGACCACATTCACACCATACGTTTATGCATTATGATACCATGGTCTTCAATTTCCATCATAAAATTGTAGAGTTGGAAGGGACCCAAGGGTCATCTAGTCTAATAATATTAATTTATTATTTATACCCCGCCCATCTGGCTGAGCTTCCCCAGCCACTCTGGGCGGCTTCCCAAAAAATATTAAAATACTGTAATACATCAAACATTAAAAGCTTCCCTAAACAGGGCTGCCTTCAGATGTCCTCTAAAAGTCTGGTACTTGTTCTCTTTGACATCTGGTGGAAGGGCATTCCACAGGGAGGGCACCACAACCGAGAAGGCCCTCTGCCTGGTTCCCTGTAACTTGGCTTATCGCAGTGAGGGAACCGCCTGAAGGCCCTCGGTGCTGGACCTCAGTGTCCGGGTAGAACGATGGAGGTGGAGACGCTCTTTCAGATATACTGGACCGAGGCCATTTAGGGCTTTAAAGGTCAGCACCAACACTTTGAATTGTGCTCGGAAACGTACTGGGAGCCAATGTAGGTCTTTCAAGACCAGTGTTATATGGTCTCGGCGGCCACTCCCAGTCACCAGTCTAGCTGCCGCATTCTGGATTAGTTGTAGTTTCTGGGTCACCTTCAAAGGTAGCCCCACGTAGAGCGCATTGCAGTAGTCCTAGCATGCACCACTCTGGTGAGGCAGTCCGTAGACAGATAGGGTCTCAGCCTGTGTACCAGATGGAGCTGGTAAACAGCTGCCCTGGACACAGATTTGACCTGTGCCTCCATGGACAGCTGTGAGTCCAAAATGACTCCCAGGCTGCACACTTGGTCCTTCAGGGGCACAGTTACCCCATTCAGGACCAGGGAATCCTCCACACCTGCCCGCCGCCTGTCCCCCAAAAACAGTACTTCTGTCTTGTCAGGATTCAACCTCAATCTGTTAGCCGCCATCCATGCTCCAACCGCCTCCAGGCACTCACACAGGACCTTCACTGCCTTCACTGGTTCTGATTTGAAAGAGAGGTAGAGCTGGGTATCATCCGCATACTGATGAACACCCAGCCCAAATCCCCCGATGATCTCTCCCAGCGGCCGCATATAAATGTTGAAAAGCATGGGGGAGAGGACAGAACCCTGAGGCACCCCACAAGTGAGAGCCCAAGGGTCTGAACACTCATCCCCCCCACCACTTTCTGAACACGGCCCAGGAGGAAGGAGCGGAACCACTGTATGACAGTGCCCCCAGCTCCCAGCCCCTCAAGATGGTCCAGAAGGATATTATGGTCAATGGTATCAAACGCTGCTGAGAGATCCAGCAGAACTAGGAAGCAGCTCTCACCTTTGTCCCTAGCCCACCAGAGATCATCGACCAGTGCGACCAAGGCAGTTTCAGTCCCATGATGAGGCCTGAATCCCGACTGGAAGGGATCCAAATGGTCCGCTTTTTCCAGGCGTGCCTGGAGTTGTTCAGCAACCACTCGCTCAATCACCTTGCCCAAGAATGGAAGATTCAAGACTGGGCGATAGTTGGCCATACTGGCCGGGTCTAAAGATGGTTTTTTAAGAAGCGGTTTAATAACCGCCTCTTTCAGTGGGTCTGGGAAGGCTCCCTCACGGAGGGAAGCCATCACCACCCCACGAAGCCCATCGCTCAGCCCTTCCCGGCCAGCTTTTATAAGCCAGGATGGGCAAGGATCAAGGAGACAGGTGGTTGGTTTCACTCGTCCAAGCAGCCTGTCCACATCCTCGGAGATAACAGATTGGAATTGATCCCACACAACTTGACAAGACAGGACTCTAGCACTCTCCCACCCTGGCCCTGCTCCCACGGTGGAGTCTACCTCTTCCTGAATCTGAGTGACTTAATCTTCAAAAAAACTTGCAGGAGAACATGTGGCCCGTACTGGGCCCCGATGTAGCAGGTGGTTCCGCTAAATTGCGAACCACCTGAAAAAGTCTCCAGCTGCTGTCCAACTCTCTGTGATGCAGGAATCTCAGCTAAAGCATCCATGACTGGTTAAAAACCTCCAAGGAAGGAGAGTCCACAACCTCCCAAGGGAGTCCATTCTATTGCTTGCTGCATTCATCAGTGATCATTACTTAATTTTGGCAAATTATATTGGGGAAAAGTAAGTGGTGTGGAGTAGCATTTGACAATGGTTCCATTTACGACCGCACCACAAAGCATCTTTAGAGTTGTCAATCTAGCTACAGAAAAGCCCACTACCTTGGGAGGCGAAGAATGAAAACCTGTACAGTCATACCTTGTGTTGTGTTAGGTTCATGTTGCATCTTTTCGGCTTGCGAACGCTGCAAACCCTGAAGTGTTTACTTCCGGGGTTCGCCACGTTCACATGCGCAGGAGTTCTGCACGCTTCACACATGCGCAGAAACTCTCTATTGCACTCCACGCTTGCGCAGAAGTGCCACTCTAGTTGTGGACTTTTTGGGGTGCTAATGACACTCTGGAACGGATCGTGTCCACAACTAGGGGTACCAGTGTATCTGAATTTTGTGTGCCTAAGAAATGTGACTTGTCACAATTTTTACAGTACTTTCAGGGCTCCCATTTCTTTATGATTTTTCACATCGTTCACCTCATAATACCCACCAAGGAAGATTAGATTGATGGTGAGGAGTGAAAAAGATTGTCCCGTGCTGAGCTCCTTTGAATACCTAGGAGACTCAAGTGAGGTAAATAGCCTAAATAATACTAGTTTTAATAAATATTGCATTGTTGGTGGGGGTTTCTTTTGGCACATTGCTTTTCTCCAACCCTCAGTTCTCTTCTTGTAAAATAAAATAAGAACTTGGCCTATCTTAAAGCCTTGGTGAATATAGCTCACACTATGCAAAGTATGAAGATTTTTTTATTTGGGGGAAAAACCAGCAGTCCCTTGCTGCAATCAGCTTCATGAAATATTTTACTGACAGGTTTCTCAAGCATCTGAAACGTCACATCGTCTGCTATTGACAAACTCTCCAATAAATACAGAGTGACTGCAGATCTCTCCAGTCTCACCTCCTGTCATCTCCTTTGGGAAAGATCTTAAGGCACACAAGACAGTTTGTGGAAACCATGAAGGCCTTCTGCAGCCTCTTCCTGCTTTCCCTCCTTCTACTCTTCATTTCTCCAGGTGAGTCAAAGGCCTGGTATGAGGGACAATATTGCTCTGCTTAGCATATAAAGCCCTTAACAGCTTGGGGCCACTTTACTTGCGAGACTGCCTTGCTCCACATCAATTGTTTAGTGGGGCAGAAGCTGCATTTTGAAACTTGCTTCCTATTGAAACCAAGCAGTCCCTCTTTCAGCGCCTGCTAAAAACATTCTTGTTTTGACTAGCCTGCACAAATGCTTAGGAAGTTGAAGTAATTTTAATTTGTGTTAGCGCTTTAACTTACATATGTCTTAATTTTTTCTTAGTTTTACTGGGGGGGGTTTGTAAACCGCTTTGAGGGTTTGTTTGTTTTTACAATCATGTGGAATATAAATTTTATGAAGTACATTACACTTAGCTAACTCTAAAGGAATTAGATATGTTGGTTAATGGCAATGTTGACAACACTGTTATCTGACCAGTTCTTTTTCCTTTTGTTTTGTCTGTATGCAGCATTCTCTCAAAAAATAGAAAACGGTTGGCAGTGTTCAAAAAAAAAGGGGACCTGCATGCGTTTTAAACAATGTCTATCACCTTACAAACCCATTGGGAAATGTGATAAGAACACCCATTGTTGCAAAAAGTAAACTGCTTAAATGGCAAGTATACATTTCCTTCTTAATAATAATAATAATAATAATAATAATAATTTATACCCCGCCCATCAGGCTAGGTTTCCCCAGCCACTCTGGGCAGCCTCCAACAAAGTATTAAAATACAGTGGTCTGTTAAACATTAAAAGCTTCCCTAAAGAGGGCTGCCTTCAGATGTCTTCTAAAATTCTGGTAGTTGTTCTTCTCTTTGACATCTGGTGGGAGGGCATTCCACAGGGCAGGTGCCACTGCCGAGAAGGCCCTCTGCCTGGTTCCCTATAACTTGGCTTCTTGCAGTAAGGGAAGGCCCTCGGCGCTGGACCTCAGTGTCCGGGCAGAACGAGGGGGGTGGAGACGCTCCTTCAGGTATACGGGACTAAGGCCGTTTAGGGCTTTAAAGGTCAGCACCAACACTTTGACTTGTGCTCGGAAACGTACTGGGAGCCGATGTAGATCTTTCAAGAACCTGTGTTATGTGGTCTCGGCGGTTGCTCCCAGTCACCAGTCTAGCTGCCGCATTCTGGATTAGTTGTAGTTTCCAGGTCACCTTCAAAGGTAGCCCCACGTAGAGCGCATTGTAGTAATCCAAGCGAGGGATAATTAGAGCATGCACCAGTCTGGCGAGACAGTCCGCAGGCAGATAGGGTCTCAGCCTGCATACCAGATGGAGCTGGTAAGCAGCTGCCCTGGACGCAGAATTGATCTGTGAGTCCCAGGCTGCGCACCTGGTTCTTCAGGGGCACAGTTTCCCCATTCAGGACCAGGGAGTCCTCCACACACACACACCTGCCTCCTGTCCCTCAAAAACTATACTTCTGTCTTGTCAGGATTCAATCCGTTAGCCACCATCCATCCTCCAACCACCTCCAGACACTCACACAGGACCTTCACTGGTTCTGATTTGAAAGAGAGGTGAGGCAGTCCGTAGACAGATAGGGTCTCAGCCTGTGTACCAGATGGAGCTGGTAAACAGCTGCCCTGGACACGGATTTGACCTGTGCCTCCATGGACAGCTGTGAGTCCAAAATGACTTCCAGGCTGCACACTTGGTCCTTCAGGGGCGCAGTTACCCCATTCAGGACCAGGGAATCCTCCACACCTGCCCGCCGCCTGTCCCCCAAAAACAGTATTTCTGTCCTGTCAGGATTCAACCTCAATCTGTTAGCCACCATCCATCCTCCAACCACCTCCAGACACTCACACAGGACTTTCACCGCCTTCACTGGTTCTGATCTGAAAGAGAAGTAGAGCTGGGTATCATCCGCATATTGATGGACACCCAGCCCAAACCCCCTGCTAATCTCTCCCAGCGACTGCATGTAGATGTTAAAAAGCATGGGGGACAGCACAGAACCCAGAAAGCAATGTACAAGTTGCAACACTGGAGCCATTTCCAGGGGCCCTTGAGGGCACAAGCACCCACCAAATCTTCCCTGTGGGTTCCCAGCTGCCAGCTGCTGCTCCCGTCCACTGCCTTCCCTCTGGCTCTCCAGGACCACAGTGGTGACTGGGCCTCTGCCACGGGGCCTATGTTGGAGCACACTCTGGCCACAGACATGCTTCCGGGGTACGCCTGTGTCTGCGCTGGGCGTTGGTGGAAGCCTTGAAGCTCAGCCTTGGACGGGTCCAAGGCCTCTGTGGTGCCAAAGAGTGGTGATGGTAGAGGGAGAGTAAACAGTGTGCACATGCCACGACGTGACACCATGACACTTGGAGGCAGCAATGCTTCTGAATAGCAGTTGCTTAAATCCACGGGGGGGGATTGTTCTTGCGCTCAAATCCTGCGTGTGAACTTCCCCCGGGCATCTGGTTGGCCACTGTGAGAACAGGATGCTGGACTTGATGGGCCATCGGCCTCATCCAGTAGAGCTCCTCTTAGGTGCAACAGGCTTTTGTGGTGCTCCAGAAGCACCCCACAAAACCTATTTGATCACCCATAAGTATGTGATGCTCATGGAAATGAATGTCTACTGTATTACCATTATCTCTGCAAAGTTTCTATTCCAAGTGCCCATACAGAAGGAGCATTATGTTCCCAACTGTGTAACTCAAGTAAGCCCCCATCCCAAGGCTGTATGAATACCATGTTTACATCACTGGAGCAAAATGCTTCCTTTTTAGACCGAAAATGTAAAAGATTTTGTTAATAGATGTGTGGAGATCAACTGGGATGATATGTCTATCATCAAGTGTATAGAGCTTGGGAACAATGGCAGGGCAATTGAATTGTCAAATAGTGTTTGTGGACACTAACCCAGATTATCATATTCCTTCTCTCACCAGGAAATAACAGATTGGAGAGGATCTAATCGATGCCTCAGTTCTGCTAAAAGAATCGTCTCCTAACCTGCTGAACTTCTTGCCAGCAAAAGAATGAGAAGATAATTGGACTCTGTCTGCTTTAGTACTCTTTGCTCAATAAAAGCATTGCAGTCATTTAAATAATTGATCGTGTTTCTCTTTGGGTTAAAAGGAGGTGGGAGGAGAATGCATTATTCTTCAAGACACAATTTATAACCAAACTTTATAATGGCAGGTGCCCCCATTGCAAAGGCACAATACAGCTATGCATATCCACATTCATGCATGAGAATGAAGATTGGATTAATCGCAAGGGGACTTTGCATCTAAACCAGCTATTTAGGCCCCCATTCAGCAAAGGAGCGAGTATGGTGTGGTCTAAACCACCGAGTTTCTTGGACTTGCCAATCGGAAGGTCGGCAGTTTGAATCCGTGCAATGGAGTGAACTCCCGTTGCTCTGTCCCAGCTTCTGCAGTTTAAAAATACACCAATGCAAAAAGATAAATAGGTGCCACTGCGGCGGGAAGGTAAATGGCATTTCTGTGCACTCTGGCACTCTTCACAGTGTCCTGTTGTGCCAGAAGCCGTTTAGTCACATCATGCTTAACGACTTGAATTTTACTTTCTGATCTTTGAATATTATGGCTTTCTGAAGAATAATGTGCAACATATGTGGTAATTAACTTTTTTGGGTTCCTCTTGGTGAATAGATTTTGTCATCATGTCTTTCATGCCAGTTCATCCATGAAGAGGGCTTACGTGTCAGTATATCATGAATCCCTATAAATAGTTGGGCATTCAGAAGACACAGAAATCACACCAGAGCATTCTGTTTCACTAATCTGCTCTTGCTGCTCAACTTCGGATAATATAAGTGATGTGGTCCATTTCTACTACTGCTCAAGGAGACACAGTATACAGTACCAAATCAAGGAACTGCTGATCAGTGCATTAACATTCAGCATTCTGTGGGCTGTAAATTCAATTTCAGACCCTTTGCTTGGGAACTGAGTGGAATAATTAGGGAGACTGCTGTCATATACAGGTCCACATGCCCTGGGTGCAGAAGTTCACTACTGAGGCAGAATACTTTGATTAATGTTCCGTGTCTTCTGGAAGGCTGAATGCTGATCTATTGACAGGGTTTTGTAACGTACTGACATTTAAGCCCTATGAATGGATGATTCAAACGTACTGCTCGTGATGACATAAACTTAATCAAGGAGACAAAAAATGAGTTAATTGCCATATATTCTGTATTTTATTCATTGGGAAGCCATAATGTTCAAGGAGCAGACAGTAAAGTCCATGGCATTATCCATTGTATTTATTCAGGGTTCTGGGGTTCAATAGCATCTATTGTTTAAAAAGTTTCTGCCTATATGTTATTTCCTGCAGTCCATGCCTAGTACCCCTCAAGGAGACACAGTGTACCAAAGCAAGGAAATAATGATTTGACTAAATGCAATGTAGTTTCTTCTTGTTATGAAATCTCCCCCAGTTGTATTCAACCATATTGTGGATGCTCTCAAAGCACCAAAACAACATCTTTCCTACAGTCTCCTATGCAAACTGAGCACTTTTGCATTCAAGGCATTTGGTTCTGTGAAATCAGCCCTGAGTGCTCACTGGAAGGACAGATCCTGAAGCAGAGACTCCAATACTTTGGCCACCTCATGAGAAGAGAAGACTCCCTGGAAAAAACCCTGATGTTGGGGAAGATTGAGGGCACAAGGAGAAGGGGACGACAGAGGACCACTGAGCTATGAGTGCACATCATGCTTAATGACATGAATTTTACTTTCTGATCGTTGAATATTATGGCTTCCTGAAGAATAATGTGCAACATATACAGTAATTAACTTTTCTGGGTTTCTCTTGATGAATAGATTTTGTCATCCCGTGTATCATGCCAGTTCATCCATGCAGAGGGCTTACGTGTCAGTATATCACGAATCCCTAAAAATAGTTGGGCATTCAGAAGACACAGAACTCTCAGCAGAACATTCTGCCTCACGATTCTGCTCTTGCTGCTTAACTTGAGATCCAAGTCAAGCTTCAACAATGCAATTGCGCTGGCTCTTCATGGTTGCCCTTCTGATTTCTGAGATGATCACATTTTCCGCAGGTAAAACATATATTGAAATTAAAAGCATTTGGACATAAATGACAAAAGAAAAAAAATAGGGCTGGAAGCATGTACTACTCCTGGTGCCCTCCATGAGGCAGATTGAGGTAGGTGCCTCAGGTGGCCTAATTCAAGGGGCCCTTTTGTGGGCACCTCCACAGTTGCCTCCTGTGCCAATGGAGAAGCGAGCACAAATGGCTGAGGAGGCTTCTGGTTTCCATGGGAGCCCCTTGAGATCTCACTGGCTTATGGAAGCCACAACTGCACAACCCAGGTCACCTAGGCTTTGGTGGGGATGGACAGCACAGGAAGCCATCTTCCCTTTTCGCCTCAGGTGGTAAAACAGTATGGGCCGCCCCAGTACATAGACATAGACAGTGGTACCTCAGGTTAAATACACTTCAGGTTACAGACGATTCAAGTTACAGACTCCGCTAGCCCAGAAATAGTACTGTGGGTTAAGAACTTTGCTTCAGGATGAGAACAGAAATCGCGCAGTGGCAGTGGGAGACCCCATTAGCTAACGTGGTGCTTCAGGTTAAGAACGGACCTCCAAAATAAATTAAGTACTTAACCCGAGGTACCACTGTATTATAAATACCTGTAACATCAGTTTAAAAGTTATTCCGAATATCTTGGGCTGCCATTATGCAATGGTTATATTGAACCTGGGACGTTGAACCTCAAAGAGAGAAGTTTGTTCATTAGAAATCCACACCCCAATGCTCTGGCACTGAGCTATGGCCCTTATTATGTGTGGTAAACTGAGGGGCTCTATTGGAGCCTCTCCCTCCAGTAACAGAAGAGTTTGGCAACAGTCCTTCTCTCAACGACTCATATCTGCTCATATGCGCACGCAAACAGCAGAGTAAACAAAAGCTTGGCTGCGGAAGTATGTAGTATCATTAATTTTATTGCTGTACATCAAAGCAAACCAAATTAAAGCAAACCATAGTAAAGAAAATAACAACATTGTGAGCAGAAGCTCACACAAACATCCTGTCTGTCCAGGAGACAGAACAAAGAGCCCAAAACCAAAAGCACATAGTATGAAAGTGTTGGGATGCAGCCAAGGAAACGGGGGCAAGCCCCCAGCTGGCACCAGCCCACCGGCCGATGTGCCAGGCAATCTCCAGTCCTTGGTTCAGTGTCAGTGACCCCAGCTTTAGAAGCTGGAGTATGCTCTAATCAGCAGAGTAAATGCTACACAACAGAAGTGGCAGAGAGAGGCTGTGATGAGCATATTTACAAGCAGTTTATTCAGCATACAGTAAAGGGACCCATGACCATTGCGTCCAGCCGTGACCGACTCTGGGGTTGCGGTGCTCATTTCACTTTATTGGCTTAGGCAGCCGGCGTACAGCTTCCGGGTCATGTGGCCAGCATGACTAAGCCGCTTCTGGCGAACCAGAGCAGCGCACGGAAATGCCGTTTACCTTCCCGCCGGAGCGGTACCAATTTATCTACTTGCACTTTGACGTGCTTTCGAACTGCTAGGTTGGCAGGAGCCTGGACCGAGCAATGGGAGCTCACCCCGTTGCGGGGATTCAAATCGCCGACCTTCTGATCGGCAAGTCCTAGGCTCTGTGGTTTAACCCACAGCACCACCTGCATCCCAGCATACATCAAGGCAAAAGAAAAAACATGTCTTCTCCCCTTCATGTCCAAGCAAGCAGCATAAGCAATTGCTATACACAAAACGGAAGTTCCCAGCAAGCTGTGCTGGAGTGTAAAGAGACATGTGACATACAACAATCCACACAACTGTTCTTAAAGTGGAACGGAATATCCTAACAGGAAGTTCAGTGTCTAAGCTTCCGTTCTCTCACTTCCACAAGTATGGAATGTAAACAGTGTGGATCACGAGATCCATCAGCAATCGGAGAATGAAAAATACTTACAGGCTCTGGGTCGTTCTTCTTTTTGCCCTTTTGCCTGATCTCAGTTCTTAAGAAAGTTGATAAATTGTTTTTCTGAACCTTACAAATGTTGGGCCTAACATTATACTTTACTACATTGAGGAATTTTATGTCTCCTTCCAGCTCTTTTCCATTAGCTTTTTTTTTATCTATAAAATGTATGTATATTTTTTTGACAGTTCAGTAATATTTTGTTGATTCCTAAGTACTTGATAATTAACCTTTCTATCTTGTCAATCAATTCTTAATTGCTCTCCCTGGATATTTAATCATAAATACAAAATATAAAATATGGTCTGTAATGTGCATAGATCAGGGGATGGGAAACCTGTGGACCTTGAGATGTTTCTGGAATATAACTCCCTTTATGGGCTTTGCTGACTGTGGGTGACAACAACATCTGGAGCTACGCCCCATATTTTCCCATCTCCAGAGCCTTTTTCAGCTTGAACCCACCAGAACCTCTCAGGTGGGCACCATTACTGTTATAACTTATAAGAGAACAAGGGAGGCATTTGTGGTGAGTTCTAGCAACTCTTTTCCTGGAAAAATAGCACTGACCATCCCTAACCTAATTGAATCAGTTAAATTTTTAAAATCATATAATAATAATTAAACAGGCAGCATTTTTTAATTTGGTATAATGTTTCATTAAAAACTGTGGATGGGAAGAACCACGTTTTCACCCTTGAGGATGTTTCCTCTAAGACGATATACATAAGTACATCATATACAGTTAGTGGATGCATTCTGAATTTGCTTACAAGCAAATTTATTGAAATTCAATCAATTCTTCAATTCAGTGAATTATATTTCTTCAATTGGGTGACAATCCTAATTAAAGTAAATATGGAAAAATAAGCAAAATACTTTAGTCAACTAAGAATAGGCGACACCAATGCACCAGGCAGCAGGGTCCAATTTGGTGACGGCCAATTTAAAATAAATGTGGAAAATAAGGAAAACAATTACAGCAATGAATCCCTCTATGCTATCTCACTCTGTTCATATTCTCTCTTCCAGTCACCCCTTCTCTCTTTCTTTGATCAGACTGCCTTGCAAATCTGAATTGCATTCTCCTTATTTATCTGTCTAAATTTCGTTCCATTTCCCCCTCTTACAGGATTTAATGGAAGGTTTTGTGAACGCTATGGAGGCAGTTGCATTTCTAAGAATGGAAATTGCCCCAAAGAAAAACACATCATCAAAAGCGACTGTACCAGTGGTAAAGTGTGCTGCACGTAAAAATTATGTGCAGCTCCCGGCCAGTGCATGTTTCTTAACCTTGACTACCTGAAAAGAAGAAATGGATCTTCGGTCAGGGAAGCCAAGAAAGTTTATTTCAGCTCAACACAGATAAAGCAGTGTATTCCACTCAATAAAAACATGTTAAAAAAATGCAGGTGTGAAAGTTATTTTTAAAATTTGTGTTGCAAGATACGACTCCATCCCAATTACATTATAGAATGTTCCTGATGTTTCCTGTTCAGGTTTGAACTTTCTCAAAATCCAGGTGACTATTGTTGTGTTCATGAGGCTCCCAACTGCATTTTGGATTAGCTGTCTTAGCAAAATAGTTTTCAAAGGCAACTCTGAGAAACATACGACCCAAGTCCATTTGGGGACTAAGAGAGTGTGAATGATCATGGCCAGTGATCCAGACAAGACCATGGCTGAAAGATTGTCCCCAACCACCTGATGTCATTTACCGTATATCCCCAGTGACACAGCTGGATCAAATAGAACCCTTGATCTGGTCTGAGAGGGTTCAGCCATATCCAGAGATAAACTCCATGAGCTTGGCCAGATGAGTACTGAGACAGGTGTAGAAAAGGAGCAAAGACATCATAGAATCATAGAGTTGGAAGAGACCACAAGGGCCATCGAGTCCAACCCCCTGCCAAGCAGGAAACACCATCAGAGCACTCCTGACATATGGTTGTCAAGCCTCTGCTTAAAGACCTCCAAAGAAGGAGACTCCACCACACTCCTTGGCAGCAAATTCCACTGTCAAACAGCTCTTACTGTCAGGAAGTTCTTCCTAATGTTTAGGTGGAATGTTCTTTGTGGTTCGAGGACCCGACCCCGGTGAAGTGAAATGAAGACACATGGACACGTGATATAAGGTTAATGGGCTAGAAAAGGCCACAACTTTATTGGTTACAGCAATTGAAAAGGTATTGGCTTAGGCATTGGATCGAAACAAGTGGGTTCTTCACCAGTAGGTGGAGCCTGTTGATGCTAATCCAACTATAGGCTCACCCCTGCTGTCACCGAGGGTCGTGCCAAGGCCTCCCGCCAAGCAGGCATCAGACGGAATACACGACCCCCAGATTCCTTTAACGGAATACCCCTAAAAATTGAAGGCATAGGCGATGGCCACACCTAGCACTTCCACACAGCGCAACACATTATTCCAATGCCTAACCTACCCACCAATACCGCAAAAGTTGTGACGATTGCTACGAGGTAGGCGAAAAAACCAAAAAGCCTAGTGCCAAATGGAAAAACTCCTACCAGGCCCCCCAGCCAACCAGGGCGACCAACCTAAGGTCCATAGCAAGGCCAAAAACCTGAACCCTAACTAAAGGGAGTGGAGGGTGGGTGACTCGCAAGGGGCGAAGAAGGAAGAATGAGGCCAGGGAAGGCTGGCGCTGCAGCAAAATGCTGCTGGACGCGCCCCCTCCATGGCCCCTGGTTGGATGGCCACCGAGGGGGCGTGAGCACCAGCCAGGTGAGCGGCCACGCCCCCTGCTAGCCGGGGCTCGGGGCTCCGACCACAACCCCTCCCCTCCCCTTCAGGGAGGAGAGTCTTTCTTGTAGTTTGGATCCATTGCTCCGTGTCCGCTTCTGAGCACCAGAATTGCATGGAACTCATTTGTGGGACATAGGAATTCATTCTCTCTTTTTTTTTCTTCCCCAAAATATAGTCCGGCCCCCCACAAGGCATGAGGGACGGTGGACCGGCCCCTGCTGAAAAAGCTTGCTGGCCCCTGAGCTAGACATTATAGGTCTGTTGACACAGCCTAGACATATCATTATGGCTAACTTTCTCTTTGACAGTGTCAATTTATCCAGGCAACCCAACCTTCCAATCACCATGCAGCCATGGAGCTCACTGGGTGACCTTGGGCCTATCACTGCCTCTCAGTCTAAGCTACTGCACAGGGTTCTTGTGGGGATTAATTGAGGTGGGGAAGAATCATCTACATCACTTTGAGGTACTTGGAAAAAGAGATGGGAAATAAATGCAATAAATGAATGAATAATAGAATGTGGGACTTTTGCATTGTGGCCAACGTGTTATGGACCATCCATATCATCATATTTTCAGAAACAAAGTTGCAAGACAACTTTCTTTTATTAGGCAAAAAGATGAGCAGGTCACTCATGGCCCAAATCTCTGGTCCATCTGCAAAGCAGATAAGCAGGAGCCCATGAATTTCAAATATGCTGCCTGGGTGGTCCCTTGCTGTTATGGGCCAGTTCTTTGTTTGCACAAATAAGGAATGCAATAAAAAGTTCTAATTCTTCTACTGCTGGAAACAGATATGCATCGTAAAGAGGGAGAAAGAGTTTCATTCATTTATTTTTTTTAAGCTGTAAAAGGTTAGAAATCTCTTCCCCTTCAACACTTTATTATCCATAATTGCATCCATACATCCAGGACATATCACTATCTATATATCAAAATAATAATAATAATAATAATAATAATAATAATAATAATAATAATTTATTACTTATACCCCGCCCATCTGGCTGGGCTTTCCTAGCCACTCTGGGCAGCTTCCAAAAAAATATTAAAATACTGTGACATATCAAACATTAAAAGCTTCCCCAAACAGGGCTGCCTACAGATGTCTTCTAAAAGTCTTGTAGTTGTTGTTCTCTTTGACATCTGGTGGGAGGGCATTCCACAGGGAGGGCGCCACTACCGAGAAGGCCCTCTGCCTGGTTCCCTGTAACTTGGCTTGTCGCAGTGAGGGAACCGCCAGAAGGCCCTCGGTGCTGGACCTCAGTGTCCGGGTAGAACGATGGGGGTGGAGACGCTCCTTCAGATATACTGGACCGAGGCCATTTAGCGCTTTAAAGCCCAGCACCAACACTTTGAATTGTGCTCGGAAAAGTACTGGGAGCCAATGTAGGTCTTTCAAGACCGGTGTTATGTAGTCTTGGTGGCCACTCCCAGTCACCAGTCTAACTGCCGCATTCTGGATTAGTTGTAGTTTCCGGGTCACCTTCAAAGGTAGCCCCACGTAGAGCGCATTGCAATAGTCCAAGCGGGAGATAACCAGAGCATGCACCACTCTTGCGAGGCAGTCCGCAGGCAGATAGGGTCTCAGCCTATGTCCCAGATGGAGCTGGTAAACAGCTGCCCTGGACACAGATTTGACCTGTGCCTCCATGGCCAGCTGTGAGTCCAAAATGACTCCCAGGCTGCGCACCTGGTCCTTCAGGGCACAGTTACACCATTCAGGACCAGGGAATCCTCCACACCTGCCCGCCTCCTGTCCCCCCAAAACAGTACTTCTGTCTTGTCAGGATTCAACCTCAATCTGTTAGCCGCCATCCATCCTCCAACCGCCTCCAGACACTCACACAGGACCTTCACTGCCTTCACTGGTTCTGATTTAAAAGAGAGGTAGAGCTGGGTGTCATCTGCATATTCATTGACACCCAGCCCAAACCCCCTGATGATCTCTCCCAGCGGCTGCATGTAGATGTTGAAAAGCATGGGGGAGAGGACAGAACCCTGAGGCACCCCACAAGTGAGAGCCCAGGGGTCTGAACACTCATCCCCCCCACCACTTTCTGAACATGGCCCAGGAGGAAGGAGCAGAACCACTGTATAACAGTGCCCCCAAACTCTTCTTCTTCTTCGATGGGTCCAAGGCCTCTGTCACAACGTGACACCATGGCATTCGGAAGCAGCAATGCTTCTGAACAGCAGTTGCTGAAAACCACAGGAGGGGAGAACTTCCCCCAGGCATCTGGTTGGCCACTGTGAGAACAGGATGCTGGACGTGATGGGCCATCGGCCTCATCCAGCAGAGCTCCTCTTAGGTGCAACAGGCTTTTGTGGTGCTCCAGAAGCCCCCCACAAAACCTGTTGGATCACCCATAAGTATGTGATGCTCATGGAAATGAATGTCTACTTATTTGCCAGTTACAGATAGGTAGCCGTGTTGGTCTGCCATAGTCAAAATAAAAAAATTCCATCCAGTAGCACCTTAAAGACCAACTAAGTTAGTTCTTGGTATGAGCTTTCGTGTGCATCTGAAGAAGTGTGCAGGCACACGAAAGCTCATACCAAGAACTAACTTAGTTGAACTAACTTAGTTGGTCTTTAAGGTGCTACTGGAAGGATTTTTTTTTTAATTTTTACTTATTTGCCATTATCTCTGGAAAGCTTCTGTCCCAAGTGCCCATACAGAAGGAGCATTATGTTCCCAACTGTGTAACTCAAATAAGCCCCCACCCCATGGCTGTATGATACCATGTTTACATCACTGGAACAAAATGCTTCCTTTTCAGATTTTGCATTGCTTCTCTAAAGTTTGGACCTGGGTGGTGACATGTGAAGGCCAAATTAGGAAGCCTCGGATGTAACCACATCAGACATGATTGTGCAGGTTCAACAGGTCCATGAACTCATGGATGGAATTAAATGTGGGCAACTGAGCAACTTGGTGAATACTGATGGGCAGGTGGTTTTAACTCAATGGAATAGCAGAGACCTGAAGTTTGCGGTAAAGGATTTAGTTAATAGATGTGTGGAGATGAACTGGGATGATATGTCTATCACCAAGTGTACAGAGCTTTGGAACAATGACAGGACAATTGAATTGCCAAACTGTGTTTGTGGACACTAACCCCGATTATCATATTCCTTCTCTCACCAGGAAATAACTGATTGGAGCGGATCTAATCGATGCCTCAGTTCTGCTAAAAGAATTGTCTCCTAACCTGCTGAACTTCTTGCCAGCAAAAGAATGAGAAGATAATTGGACTCTGTCTGCTTTAGTACTCTTTCCTCAATAAAAGCATTGCAGTCATCTAAACAATTGATCACGTTTCTCTTTGGGTTAAAAGGAGGTGGGAGGAGAATGCATAATTCTTCATGACACAATTTATAACCAAACTTTATAATGGCAGGTGCCCCCATTTCAAAGGCACAATACAGCTATGCATATCCACATTCACACATGAGAATGAAGATTGGATTAATCGCAGGGGGACTTTGCATCTAATCCAGCTATTTAGGCCCCCCTTCAGCAAGGGAGCGGGTAGCGCTGTGGTCTAAACCACCAAGTTTCTTGGATTTGCCAGTTGGAAGGTCGGCAGTCTGAATCCGTGCAACGGGGTTAGCTCCCATTGCTCTGTGCCAGCTTCTGCAGTTTAAAAGCATGCCAGTGCAAATAGATAAATAGGTACCACTGTGGCGGGAAGGTAAATAGCGTTTCTGTGCACTCTGGCACTCTTCACGGTGTCCTGTTGCACCAGAAGAAGTTTGGTCATGCTGGCCACATGACCCAGAAAGCTCCCTGTGGACAAACAAAGGCTCCCTTAGCCTGAAAGCAAGCTGAGCGCCAAAACCCCATAGTCGCCTCTCACTGGACTTAAACGCGGGGGGGGGGGGCTTTACTAGTTGTGGATGCAACTTCTGTTGAGTGGATTATATTTTCTACATAGGTACAAGAAACATTTGGATACCTTAAACCATACAAAAGTGAATAAAGCGTCCCAAACTTCCAGGTTTCGCGCTTGCGCATGAGCAGGTGGTCAGAATGACATCCCCTGCGCACGTGCGGAAGTGGCGAAACACGCATGCGCAGAAGCGGTGAAACGTGCATGCGCAGAAGCGGGAAAATGCAACCCGAGCACGGGCAGATGCTCTGTCACATCTTAAGTTATGTTCAGGATGTGAACTGGGCTCCGGAACGGATCCCGTTCGTGTCCCGCGGTACCACTGTATTATACTTCCGATTAAATGAAATTCAAAGTCCTTTCAGCATTATTCAGTTCACTCCATGAATAATATAAAGGATGGGGAAGAGTCAGCTCTCAGTTTCTACCATAAACCTTTGGCAATATAGTGCTTCCCTCCCTTTTTCTGTTTTTTACACACACAGTTCTGTTTAATGTCATATTCCATATCAGTAATCCAAATTCTTCCCTCCTCACCTGTAGAAATATAATTCTGAAGTAATATTCAAAGGGAGGGTTGGCAAATCATAAATGTGGAGAAGATAACTTTCTATAAAGAAACCATAGGCTCCCCTCCCCCCACACCGTCTTTTGCACCGAATGAAGTCTTTTCTCAAGTTCAAACCTTAGTGACCATACCTCATTGCTCAACTTCAGTGGCTGGCTCCTCCAAAGCCGTTGACCTTCTCCATACAGCCCACTGAATCCCAAAGATTTCATCAGGTTAATGCACTGTTCAGTATTTCCTTGCTTTGGTACAATGTGTCTTCTTGAGTGGTTGCAGTCATGGACCACAATACCCAAAGCAGGAAATAATATATAGACAGAAAGTTTTAAAACAATAAGTGCTATAGAACCACTGAGCTATGAGTGCACATCATGCTTAACGACATGAATTTTACTTTCTGAACATTGAATATTATGGCTTCCTGAAGAATAATGTGCAACATATACGGTAATTAACTTTTCTGGGTTCTTCTTGGTGAATAGATTTTGTCATCCCGTGTATCATGCCAGTTCATCCATGCAGAGGGCTTACGTGTCAGTATATCACGAAACCCTATAAATAGTTGGGTATTCAGAAGACACAGAACTCTCACCAGAGCATTCTGTCTCAAGATTCTGCTCTTGCTGCTCAACTTGAGACCTGAGTCAAGCTTCAGCAATGCTATTGCACTGGATCTTCATGGTAGCCCTTCTGTTTTCTGGGACGATCCAGTATCCCCCAGGTAAAACATACACTGAAATTAAAAGCATTTGAACATAAATGACAAAAGGGAAAAAAAAGGGGCTGGAAGCATGTACTACTTCTGGTCCCCTACATGAGGCAGACTGAGGTAGGTGCCTCAGGTGGCCTAATTCAAGGGGCCCCTCTGTGGGCACCTCCACAGTTGCCTTCTGTGCCAATGGAGAAGCGGGCACAAATGGCTGAGGAGGCTTTACATCAAATCAAACCAAATTAAAGCAAATCATAGTAAAGAAAATAACAGCATTGTGAGGAGAAGCTCACACAAACATCCTGTCTGTCCATGAGACAGAACAAAGAGCCCAAAAGCAAAAGCACATAGTATGGAAGTGTTCGGGTGCAGCCAAGGAAACGGGGGCAAATTGCCCGTCAGCCTCGTCCCACTTCCAATTTTCCCCACTGGACGGCCACTCACCCACTGAAGACGCCCAGCCCAGCCGCTTCTCCGGCCCGCCCCTCGCCTCGTCCGCCCTGATGGTGAGAAGTCTTCTTCTCCAGCTCCGGAGTTGGAGGGAGGATCTCCGGACTGGCGCCATGGAGTGGACCTGCTGGCTTCCCGCAATTCTGCCCTTTTGCCTGATCTCAGTTCTTAAGAAAGTTGATAAATTGTTTTTCTGAACCTTACAAATGTTGGGCCTAACATTATACTCTACTACATTGGGGAATTTTATTTCTCCTTCCAGCTCTTTTCTATTAGCTTTTTTTTTATCTATAAAATGTACGTATATATTTTTGACAGTTCAGTAATATTTTGTTGATTCCTAGGTACTTGATAATTAACATTTCTATCTTGTCAATCAATTCATAAAGGCTCTCCCTGGATATTTAATCATAAATATAAAATATAAAATATGGTCTGTAATGTCCATAGACAAGGGGTTGGGAAACCTGTGGACCTTGAGATGTTTCTGGAATATGGGCTTCATGGGCTTTGCTTACTGTGGGTGACAACAACATCTGGAGCTAGGCCCCATATTTTTCCATCTCCAGAGCCTTTTTCAGCTTGAACCCACCAGAACTCAGGTCCAGCACCTCTCAGGTGGCCACCATTCCCATTATAACTTATAAGAGAACAAGGAAGGAATTTGTGATGAGTTCTGGCAACTCTTTTCCTGGAAAAATAGCACTGACCATCCCTAGCCTAATTGAATCAGTTAAATATTTTTAATCATATAAGAATAATTAAATAGGCAGCATTTTTTAATTTGGTAGAATGTCCCATTAAAAACTGTGGATAGGAAGAACCACGTTTTCACCCTTGAGGATGTTTCCTCTAAGACGATATATTGTATTTTTTGTTCTATAAAACTCACCTTTTCCATCCTAAAAAGTAAGGGGAAATGTGTGTGCATCTTATGGAGCAAATGCAGACTGCGCAGCTATCCCAGAAGCCAGAACACCAAGAGGGATTGCTGCTTTCACTGCGTAGTGATCCCTCTTGCTGTTCTGGCTTTTGATATTCAGAATATTTTTTTCTTGTTTTCCTTCTCCAAAAACTAGGCACGTCTTGTGGTATGGTGTGTCTTATAGAGCGAAAAATACAGTACATAAGTACATCATATACAGTTAGTGGGTGCATGCTGACTCTGAATTTGCTTACAAGCAAATTTATTGAAATTCAATCAATTCTTCAATTCAGTGAATTATATTTCTTCAATTGGGTGAAAATCCTAATTAAAGTAAATATGAAAAATAAGGAAAATACTTTAGTCAACTAAGAATAGGCGACACCAATGCACCAGGCAGCAGGGTCCAATTTGGTGACTGCCCAATTTAAAATAAATGCTGCTGCCGCCACCATGAGTGCTGGGGAAGGCCGCTCCCTCCTCAGACCAATTCCACCAGGCCCAGGGGGCAGGACCCACACTCACCACCACCACAGCTTTAAGGACACTGATTCTGCTGCAGCAAATGTCAAAAATGTTTTTATATATTTTAAAGTGTTTTAAAAGTGTTTTTACTTTTTACTTTGCTGTACCACTGTGAACGGTGGTTTTTATTCATGTATTTTTATTTTGTTTTGTTTTGTTTTGGTCTTGGGTGGGATGGATGTTGAATAGGGTGGGGATTGGTTTTGTTTTGGTATAATTGTTTTTGGTTTGTTGCTTTCTATTTGTAAATGGAGGCTAGTATGAGGCTTGGGATTGCTACCGTGGAGGGGCGAGAGAGGTATGGCGGTGGGGGCAGATGTCATAGGCGAAGGGGATCGAGATACGGATATGCTCGTACCCCTTCCAATCTGCGCCCCATCCCGAGGGACGAGGGTAGGGTGAGCAAGGATTACTCCGTCACTGGTGCTGTGCAATGCCAGGTCTATAGGCAACAAAACCGCCACCCTGCAAGATTTCTTTACCTTGCAGTGGGTCGACCTGGCTTGTGTGATGGAGACCTGGGTGTGCGAAGGGGAAACAGTTACCTTATGAGAGATGGCACCCCCGGGTTTCTCTGTCCTCCACCAGTCGTGGACTGTGGGCCGGGGGGGAGGGGTGGCATTATTAATCCGGGAAGATTGTTCTTTCAGGGCTCTACCACCGCCATCGATCACCAGCATTGAATGTGTTGGCCTAGTGTGGGGCTCCGAGGTGAGCTTGGCTATCTGGCTGGTGTACTGGCCACCTAGCGCACCAGCAGCCACCCTGTCAGGCCTATTGGAGGCGGTGGCCGGCTGGGCCTTGGAGTTCCCTAACCTATTGGTATTGGGGGACTTCAACATCCATGCTGATGCCACTCCCTCCTCACAGGCTCTGGACCTGGTGTCTTCCACTAGGGCTCTCCCAGTTTGTTTTGGGCCCCACACATCAAGCAGCCCACACTCTGGATTTGATATTTGGCGTAGGTATAGATGTGATCATGTCTTCTTCGCTGATCACTACTCTCTGAAAGCCAGGATTGACTTTCCACCCCCACCCTGCTTAGGTGGCAAGCCGATTTGGATTCGCAGAGGCTGATGGACCCTGATAGATTCCGTCAAGCCTTGCGGGACCTTGCTCCCCCTGGTGACTCATTGACTGAGCTTGTTGAGGGCTGGAATATCCAGCTCCTGGCAGCCATCGATGAGATCGCACCTAAATACCCTCTGCGGCCCCGCAGAAACCGGGCTCCCTGGTTTACCAAGGAGCTCCGGAAAATGAAGCGGGACCTCAGACGGCTAGAGCGAGTATGGCGGGGTGCCCGTGATGGAGCCTCAAGAACATCTTATAGGGTTTTTATGAAAACCTACGAGATGGCAGTGAATGCTGCTAAGAAGTCTTACTTCTCGGCCTCCATTGCATCCGCTAGTTCTCGCCCGGCGCAATTATTTAGTATAATCAGGTCTTTAACGTCCCTTGAGGAACAGCCAAATTTAAATAATAATTTGACACACAGCTGTGAGGCATTTGCGAGCTTTTTTGCGCAGAAGGTCCTGTTGCTCCACCATGACCTCCCTGCCAATTTGGATACAATAAAGGAACTGGAGGCCCCTCAACTGTCCTCGGGTCCAGTATTGGACCACTTTGACCAGATATCCCCAGCCGATGTGGACAGACTCCTCTGAGCTGGAAAGCCCACCACTTGTCCTCTTGACCTGTGCCCGTCTTGGCTGATTAGAGCGTGTCCAGACGAGGTGCGGGTCCCCCTAGGGAATATCATCAATTTGTCCCTTGGCACCGGGACATTCCCAGGGGGACTGAAGGAGGCAGTGGTGCACCCACTCTTAAAGAAAACAACATTAGATCCTTTAGATCTATCCAATTACCGCCCGGTTTCGAATCTTCGATTCCTGGGTAAGGTGATTGAGAGAGCGGTTGCTGAACAGCTTGGTGGATTTCTGGATGAAACATCAGCCCTGGATCCATTCCAGTCCGTCTTCAAACAAAAACATCCTGAAGGTCCCAGGCCACAGAGAGGTTAGGCTGGTCTCAACTAGAGCCAGAGCTTTTGCGCCTGTGGCTCCAATCTGGTGGAACGCTCTGTCACAAGAGTCTAGGGCCCTGCAGGACTTGACATCTTTCCGCAAGGCCTGCAAGACGGAGCTGTTCTGCCAGGCCTTTGGTCGGGGTTCAGTCTGACTCCCTCTCCCCTTTCATAAGAACTTGCATGAAAGTGGCCTCCCAATTTTTCTCACAGGCCCATATAAGTTCAGCACAAACAGTTGGGCCTGGTGAGCATTTAAGGTCCCCAACCCTAATCTGCGGGTTGCCATCTGATTGGATTTTATTCTGATCCTGATCTGATTTGAGGATGTATTTTAATTGATTGTCTGATTTTATGTTAATGTATTATACATTTGATATTAGCCGCTCTGAGCCCGGCTTCGGCTGGGGAGGGTGGGATATAAATAAATATTATTATTATTATTATTATTATTATTATTATTATTATTATTATTATTATTAAATAAGGAAAACAATTACAGCAATAAATCTCTCTATGTTATCTCACTCTGTTCATATTCTCTCTTTCAGTCACCCCTTCTCTCTTTCTTTGATCAGACTGCCTCGCAAGTCAGAATCTCATTCTCCTTATTTATCTGTCTAAATTTCTTTCCATTTTCCCCTCTTACAGAACAGGGAAGGTGATGTGACCGCAGTGGAAATATTTGCCTTCCGGGCACTTGCCCGAAAGGAATACGCTTCAGCATAAGCGACTGTCCCCGTGGTAAAGTGTGCTGCACGAAATAATGATGTGCAACTCCAGGCCAGTGCATGTTTCTTAACCTTGACTACCTGAAAAGAAGAAATGGATCTTCGGTCGGGGAAGCCAAGACAGCTTATTTCAGCTCAACACAACTAAAGCAGTGTATTCCACTCAATAAAAACATGTAAAAAAAAATGCAGGTGTGAAAGTTATTTTTAAAATTTGTGTTGCAAGATACGACTCCATCCCAATTACATTATAGAATGTTCCTGATGTTTCCTGTTCAGGTTTGAACTTTCTCAAAATCCAGGTGACTATTGTTGTGTTCGAGAGGCTCCCAACTGCATTTTGGATTAGCTGTCTTAGCAAAATAGTTTTCAAAGGCAACTCTGAGAAACACACTACTCTAGTCCATTTGGAGACTAAGAGAGTGTGAATGATCATGGCCAGTGATCCAGACAAGACCATGGCTGAAAGATTGTCCCCAACCACCTGGTAACATTTATATCCCCAGTGACACAGCTGGATCAAAGAGAACCCTTGATCTGGTCTGAGAGGGTTCAGCCAAATCCAGAGATGAGCTTGGCCAGATGAGTACTGAGACAGGTGTAGAAAAGGAGCAAAGACTTCTGAGCACCAGAATTGCATGGAACTTATTTGTGGGACATAGGAATTCTCTTTTTTTTTTTCTTCCCCAAAATATAGTCCAGCCCCCCACAAGGCATGAGGGACAGTGGACCGGCCCCTGCTGAAAAAGCTTGCTGGCCCCTGATCTAGACATTATAGGTCTGTTGACACAGCCTAGACATATCATTATGGCTAACTTTCTCTTTGACAGTGTCAATTTACCCAGGCAACCCAACCTTCCAATCACCAGGCAGCCATGGAGCTCACTGGGTGACCTTGGGCCTATCACTGCCTCTCAGTCTAAGCTACTGCACAGGGTTCTTGTGGGGATTAATTGAGGAGGGGAAGAATCATCTACATCACTTTGAGGTACTTGGGAAAAGAGATGGGAAATAAAAGCAATAAATGAATGAATAATAGAATGTGGGGTTTTTGCATTGTGGCCCACGTGTTATGAACCATCGCCTCCATATCATCATACTTTCAGAAACCAAGTTGCAAGACAACTTTCTTTTATTAGGCAAAAAGATGAGCAGGTCAGTCATGGCCCAAATCTCTGGTCCATCTGCAAAGCAGATAAGCAGGAGGCCATAAATTTCAAATATGCTGCCTGGGTGGTCCCTTGCTGTTATGGGCCAGTTCTTTGTTTGCACAAATAAGGAATGCAATAAACAGTTCTAATTCTTCTACTGCTGGAAACAGATATGCATCGTAAAGAGGGAGAAAGAGTTTCATTCATTTAATTTTTTTAAGCTGTAAAAGGTTAAAAATCTCTTCCCCTTCAACACTTTATTATCCATAATTGCATCCATACATCCAAGACATATCACTATCTATATATCAAAGTTATCAAAATAAAATTCAAACAGAAAAATGTAAGTCTTCAGATCATAAATTTAGAACGTAGTTTTGATTTCCCATCCTTTTCAACATCTTTTCACTCTAGTAAACCAATAATAATAATAATAATAATAATAATAATAATAATAATAATAATAAATTTTATTTATATCCCGCCCTCCCCAGCCAGAGCTGAGCTCAGGGCGGCTAACAACAATAACACAGTACAAAAGTACAGCACAAACAACACTCTAAAATCATTCATTATAAAATTAATTCAAATCAAGCCACTGGCAACCATTGGGCCAGAGCTCCACGAATATTGCCGAGGGAGGGAGTCAGGCTGTGCCCTGGCCAAACGCCTGGTGGAACAGCTCTGCCTTGCAGGCCCTGCGGAAAGATGTCAAGTTCCACAGGGCCCTACTCTCTTGTGACAGAGTGTTCCACCAGATCGGAGCCACAGCTGAAAAAGCCCTGGCTCTAGTTGAGGCCAGCCTAACTTCTCTGTGGCCTGGGACCTTCAAGATGTTTTTATTTGAAGACCGTAAGTTTCTCTTTGGGGCATACCAGGAGAGGCGGTCCCATAGGTACGAGGGTCCTAGGCCATATAGGGCTTTAAAGGTTAAAGCCAGTACCTTAAACCTGATCCTGTACTCCACCGGGAGCCAGTGAAGCTGGTATAGCACCGGGTGAATGTGATCTCGCAGCGAAGACCCCGTAAGGAGTCTCGCTGCAGCATTCTGCACCCGCTGGAGTTTTGGGGCAGTCTCAGGGGCAGCCCCACGTAGAGCGAGTTACAATAATCCAGTCTGGAGGTGACCGTCGTGTGGATCACAGTGGCTAGGTCAGGGCGAGAGAGGTAAGGAGCCAACTGCTTAGCTTGGCGGAGATGGAAAAATGCCGCCCTTGTTATAGCTGCAATCTGCGCCTCCATGGAAAGGGAGGTGTCGAAGATTACACCCAAACTCTTAACGGACGATGCTGGCACTAATTGCGCCCCAACAAGAGATGGGAGTTGCCCCCCCAATCCCATATCGTCCCGTCCCAGCCACAGGACCTCTGTCTTCGAAGCATTTAGCTGCAACCGGCTCCCACATAACCATCCAGCCACAGCTTAGAATCATAGAATCATAGAATCATAGAATCATAGAATCATAGAGTTGGAAGAGACCACAAGGGCCATCGAGTCCAACCCCCTGCCAAGCAGGAAACACCATCAGAGCACTCCTGACATATGGTTGTCAAGCCTCTGCTTAAAGACCTCCAAAGTAGGAGACTCCACCACACTCCTTGGCAGCAAATTCCACTGTCAAACAGCTCTTACTGTCAGGAAGTTCTTCCTAATGTTTAGGTGGAATCTTGGAGAGGTCTTTAACTGAACTTTAGAGGGGGGAAAGAGAGAGGAATTCTGAGTCATCTTGAATGTCACAGTTCTGATTGATTTACACACACATAGATGTCATTTTGAAAAACTGCGGCCAGATAATGAAACTATGGAAATTATCTCTAGAATGATATGGAATATGTTAGCTATTTATGAAAAGGAAAAACAGGTCTGTGGGTTAACATTTTCATGAAAATACTCAACGCCCTGCAAAAATAGCTTCACTCAGCTAACCTGGTGCAGCTTTGTCAAATCTCTGACCAACACATATACGCCCTCCATGTATGCTATTGCACAAACTACCATTCCACAATCTCACAACCATCTATAAATACAGGACTTGTTCTCAGGCTATGCTGTTTTATTATCTCTACATGATTTTAAGACACGAGACGACTTAAAACCATGAAGACTTCTTCCACTCTCTTCATGTTTTCCCTTTTGGTTCTCCTCATTACACCAGGTAAGTTGCATGACAACCAACAGCTGTCCATGAGATGTGGGAATGTCCCAGAAAATTCATTTTATTGGAGCAAGGTTTTTCAACAAACCACTTTTCTTTTTTCTTTTTTTCCTTTTCTCTTCACTTCTTTATTTATTACCAGAGAAACCAAAGGTAGGATGTGTTTCCTTGACAACCTTAGTTTTCCTTCCAAAGCACTTTGAAACAAAATTAAACTACGAAGCAACAGTCACTCTGCTGTGTTCCTTTTTTTAATAGATATTTATTGAAAATTTTCCATTTTAGTAGATTAAAAACCAATAACATATTTCCCTGACTTCCCCACACCTCCCCTTCTTATATTCCAATTCAAATTGTTAGTTCAACAAGTTCTTATCCCCAATTTTTTAACCTTTTTATGTTTAATTCATTATAAAAAACCGATTTTACCTTATAAACATCAAAATTTATGCATCAGTACTCATTCTTAAATCCTTTTTCTGAAGTCGACCCAAATTCCCTTCCACGAATTCCCCATTTTTCATACAAATAACAAAACAGAATAAAAATAAAAAGACGAATTATAATTATACAGCCTTTGGATCCCCAAACCCCACCCCATCCCCTTTCCCGGTTTCAATCCCCAACAAATGTCCATCAGTCTTAATCTACTATCAGCCTGGGGATCTCACGTCCGAGGCTCTTAATTGTCTCTCAGTTCCTCTCTGCCGGTTTTTTTGATAGTCCTTAATATTAAACACCAGATCTCGGAGATGCTCTAGCCCGATGAGGACAATGTTTCTTCCAGCCAGACCTCCATGCTTAAAAGTGGAGCCCAAATCTTGTTTCTTACTCCTTTCAAATCCAAATGTCCCCAAAGCTCCAACTTTCACCTTAATCAACAAACCACTTTTCAGAGAACTTACCCGAGGCATGCAGTAGAAAGGCATCTGTGGAACAACTGGATTTGCTCCATTTTGTGATATATCAGTCGGTATGCATAGAATCATAGAGTCATAGAGTTGGAAGAGACCACAAGGGCCATCGAGTCCAACCCCCTGCCAAGCAGGAAACACCATCAGAGAACTCCTGACATATGGTTGTCAAGCCTCTGCTTAAAGACCTCCAAAGTAGGAGACTCCACCACACTCCTTGGCAGCAAATTCCACTGTCGAACAGCTCTTACTGTCAGGAAGTTCTTCCTAATGTTTAGGTGGAATCTTCTTTCTTGTAGTTTGGATCCATTGCTCCGTGTCCGCTTCTCCGGAGCAGCTTCCAAACATCTGGTCAGTGTGTCTGGGGCTGAGTCAGGATGGTCACCCATCAACAGATAGAGTTGGGTGTCATCGGCATACTGATGGCAACCCAGCCCAACACTCTGGACAAGCTGATCGAGGGGGAGCATAAAGACGTTGAAAAGCATAGGGGAGAGTATCGCACCCTGAGGTACTCCACACACCAAGGAGTGGCGTGATGACAATTCCCCCCCAAGCGCCACCCTCTGTCCCCACCAGAGAGAAACGAGCGCAGCCATTGAAGGACTGTGCCCTGGATCCCCACGTTGGCAAGGCGGTGGTCTAGAAGTTCGTGATCAACCATGACGAAAGCTGCTGACAGATCTAGAAGAATCAGCAGCCCCGACCCGCCTCGATCCAGCTGTCTACAAAGATCATCTGTTAGGGCAACCAGAGCTGTCTTGGTCCCATGACCAGTGCGGAAGCCGGACTGGAATGGATCCAGAGCCGATGTTCCATCCAGAAACCCACCAAGCTGTTCAGCAACCGCTCTCTCAATCACCTTACCCAGGAATGGAAGATTCCAGCCCTCAACAAGCTCAGTCAATGAGTCGCCAGGGGGAGCAAGGTTCCGCAAGGCTTGAAGGAATCTATCAGGGTCCATCAGCCTCTGCGGCGAGCCCAAATCAGCTCGCCACCTAAACAGGGTGGGGGTGGAAAGTCAATCCTGGCTTTCAGAGCGTAGTGATCAGACCATGGCACCTTCATCGAAGGAGACATGATCACATCTATACCTACGCCAAAGTTTCCCCTTCATTCTCCCAAAAAAGCTGGTTAGAAGTGATTATGATTGTTTCTGGGATTCCCACTGAAGACACACTTCACTCTTGTACTAACAGAGATTTTTCTAACAAAACCACACATACACACACACACATTCTTGAAGAGTAAGGTTTTTAATGGCTTCTAATCATGTGGCTAGGAGATGCGGGTGGCACTGTAGGTTAAACCACAGAGCCTAGGACTTGCCAATCAGAAGGTCGGCGGTTCGAATCCCCGCGACGGGGTGAGCTCCTGTTGCTCGGTCCCTGCTCCTGCCAACCTAGCAGTTCGAAAGCACGTCAAAGTGCAAGTAGATAAATGGGTACCGCTCCGGCAGGAAGGTAAATGGCATTTCCGTGCTCTGCTCTGGCTCACCAGAAGTGGCTTGGTCATGCTGGCCACATGACCCGGAAGCTGTACGCCGGCTCCCTCGGCCAATAAAGCGAGATGAGCGCCGCAACCCCAGAGTCAGTCACAACTGGACCTAATGGTCAGGGGTCCCTTTACCTTTACCTTTACCTTTAATCATGTGGCTATATTACTTCCAGTAGGTCTCTAAGTGGGGCGCATGAGTAGGAGATTTCTGTTGTGCTTATGTTCTGCTTCCCAGTACACCTTGTTTGGCCATTGCAGGAAGCAGGTGTTTTCCCTGATCCAGCAGGGCTGTTCTTATGAAGCCACAATACATGAGTGGTGAGGTCCCTGTATGACTTGTGGGATGTCCCTCTGGAACGTTAGGTCTTGAGATATATGCCCTAAGGGGGTCCACCTAAAATAAGATTCGATTCTGAACCCATGTCACCTTGGAAAGTGAGTCACTTCAGCTCAGATCGCCTTGGGCATGACACAGTTTGGCTCAGAAATGAACCATTGTCAGAAGACAAGTAAATGTGCCTATTGTCATGATAAAAAAATTGCTTAAAAAAATAAAAAATGAACCTTCGTTGTAGAAAATCGAAGGCTTCATATGACCCAATTGACTATAATGAGGCTATCAACACATGACAACAAACTCTGCTTCTCCTTTTCATTTGATCGAGGTGAGAGAATGGGGAACTGTGAACAGGTGCATGAAATCAATAACCCAGTTTACATTCTTATGCATTATATTGGATTGGGGTGGGGGGTAATATTCTGAAGCTCAATCCAGGCAGGGCAGAAGTGTCATTTGGAGGTGATAACATCCATTGGAGAGTTGTTCTTCAATCAATCTTGACTCAGATTGTGCTGTAAGATCAACCCCTGCAGTTCAATTGTGTACATGAGATGACCATAGATCAAAATACCTCCTGATGATGTTGCAAGTAAATTTTAAATGGTACCCACTTAAAATGAAACAAAGGATTGACAGACACAGCAAATTGGAGAAAAAGAAGGTGAGGTTTATTGCTGAGCAATAATGGACCCAGTTGGAATCCTTTCCAAAAGACTGGGACCCCAAAGTATTCAAGTTCTGAGGTTAAATACCTGTGCGCATCACAGATCATGAGACAATCACGAACGCCAGCAACGAATCATAAATTAGTGCATTCTGTGGCTCCTGACCGTGCACAGAGTATAACTTCCCAACTTCTGCTTTCTTTGTCTGTACAGTCAAAGTACAGTCTGACCTTTTCTCTAGTTGATGGAACAGGGAATTGAAACTTCAGAGGAGGGGATCTCCTGGAGCTAACTCCCCTGTGCATCTGCTCATGTAGGGAGTATTGTTGTTAGCCCTTCCTGTTTCGTGTCCAGAATTAGTCTATGAACTGAGGGGGAGATGTACCAGCCTTCTTCAGATTTATGGCTTCCCCTTTCTCTAGGGTGTAAAATGCATTGTGGAAAAGGTTGAGCTGCTTGCTGTCAGACTAGGCAAAAAGCTTTTTTATTATTCAAATGGATTATAAAATCACTGAAAGACCTGATTATGTGTGAGCATATATGAATATATTGATTACTGATAACTGATTATATGAATAACTGATTATATGAAAAAGCTAAGGATAATAATCCTCTAGGGTCCTGCTTCAATGATAGCTTGCCAGCTGCACCCCTTTGGGCCACCCCTGCTGCACCCCTTTGCCAGCTGCACCCCTTTGGCCACCCCTGCTGGGTCTGGCCAAAGGCCCATATACTCCAGCGTCCTGTTCTCTCAGTGGCAAATGCTTCAAAGGGAAACCCACAAATAGGATTCATGAACAAGATCACTCTCCCCTTCAGTGGTAGCAGAAGCATTACTTCCTTCAACCATGGAGGCAGAGAATAACCATCATGGCATATGGAGGCCAAATGGCCGAAGTATTGGGAAATTCTGGAACAAGAGGGAGACAGATTAAAACTGCAGAGTTTTGAAAAGCTAAAAAACAGAGTGTGAGACTGGCTTCATTATTATCAAATAATGGAGGCATATAATTTGGACAAAAAACTAGGCTTCCAGGTGGAAAAATCAAAATTGGAAACAGAATTGTTAGACCCCAAAGTTCAGAATTTGTGAAGAATGTATAACTTGCTGTTGAAATGGAATACTCAGGATGAAACGGTGAAATCTGCCATGATTAGATGGGCACAAGATGTTGGACATAACATTATGATGGCTGACTGGGAACAGTTATGGACCACAGGTATGAAGTTTACGGCATGTAATGCCTTAAAAGAGAATTTAATGAAAATGATTTACAGGTGGTACATAACACCAGCCAAGCTTGCAAAAATCTACCATTTGCCCGATAATAAATGCTGGAAATGTAATGAGACTGAAGGTACATTCTTCCACCTTTGGTGGACATGCCCAAGGATTAAGAACTTCTGGGAGATGATTTATAATGAAATGAAAAAGGTATTTAAGTATACCTTCCTGAAGAAACCAGAGGCCTTTCTCCTGGGCATGGTCGGCCAATTGGTGCCAAAGAAGGATAGAACTTTCTTTATGTATGCCACAACAGCAGCAAGAATACTTATCGCAAAGCATTGGAAGACACAAGATCTACCCACCCGGGAAGAGTGGCAGATGAAGCTGATGGACTACATGGAATTGGCGGAAATGACTGGCAGAATCCGAGACCAGGGAGAAGAGTCGGTGGAAGAAGATTGGGGAAAAAATTAAGTATATTTACAGAAATATTGCAAAATCAATGAATGTTAGAAGGATGCTGGAATGAAGTTATATGGCTTTAGCAGAAATGTTATAAAGAATTAAGTAAAAATAGATTGTTAATGGGTAAAAGTGGAAATTTAAGGTCAGATTGTTAAGATAAATTATAGAACAAAAATTGAGAAAGATGGAAAGGATTTGCTGAAATAGATAAGTGAACTAGAATACAAAAAAGGGAGGTGTGAGGAGGTCGATGAAACAAGTAAATGAAAGGTAAAGATACGGAAATATTGGATGTGTTTTTAAATGTCTTTGTTTCTTTTTTGTTGTTTTACTGTATTGTATTTTGTTTTTGTTTTTATTTTTGATGTATTGTAAGGTATTGTTTTGTTTTGTTTAACTTTTATTGTTTTTTCTTCTTTTGTCTGTAACCATTAAACTTTTAATAAATATATATATAAAAAAAGAGAATAACCATCATGGCTTCTGAATTCTTGATCTCGGCCCAGGTTAGGCCACTCCAAAATGCTATAGATGGGCCAACCTCGGAAAGGTGTTTGGAAACTTCAATTAGCATAGAATGTTGTTACCAGGTAGATCAGTTTTTACAACTGATTGTATCCCATCAGTCACTGCAGAACTCCAGTGGTTACCAAGCTGTTTCCAGGGTCAATTCAAAGTATTGGTTTAGACTTTTAAACCTATAAGGTAAAAGGTAAAGGACTCCTGGACAGTTAAGTCCAGTCAAAGGCAACTGTGGGCTTGCGGCACTCATCTCACTCTCAGGCCGAGGGAGCTGGCATTAGTCCACAGACAGCTTTCCGGGTCGTGTGGCCAGCAGGACTAAACCACTTCTGGTGCAACAGGACACTGTGATGGAAACCAGAGTGCACAGAAATTCCGTTTACCTTCCCGCCACAGCGGTACCTATTTATCTACTTGCACTGGCGTGCTTTCAAACTGCTAGGTAGGCAGGGGCTGGGGCAGAGCAACAGGAGCTCACCCCGTTGTGCAGATTCAAACCCCCAACCTTCTGATATCGCACACACGCGCGCACACACACACACACATCTATAGCTTAAATATTTTAAACCTAAAAACAAAAAAACCCAAAGTCGCACAAGAACTTGCATCTATTGGGCAAATATCTGGCCACAAAACCAAATCTATGGGCCATCTGAAAAGCAAAGCTGCAGGAGGCAATACATTTCAACTATGTTGCTCAGATTGTTTGGTCAATTCCTTTGCTGCACATGGAAGCATACGCCAAGTTAGTGGAAGTTCGACAGGGCACCGTAAACCTTTGTTTAGTTTAGATAAGAGATAGAATCAGTATGTAATCTAGCTATGTTAACACATTGCGGTTTAGCTGGGCACTTTCATAGGCTGTGGGGAAATCCACCATCAATGCTTTGAGGAAGCAGAAATAGGCATCTGAAATCCAACTCACTGTGAACTCTCCCCCCAACCCACCCCCCAAAAAGGTGATATTTCTCATTTTCTCACCATTCTTGAACAACTTCAGAAAGTGAATCACAATCACAGGTTGGCTTCACTGCATTTGAGAACAAGCATCTGGCACAGCTGTGTGGGTTTTAACCTTGTGAGCCATTAGGGCTCTACACATATATGGTGAGGCCAGTACAGCTTGGAGAATGAACCTGCAGTGTCAAAGCCTTCATACTGTATATGTGTTGGCCATGAATAGAGGCACCGGCTTGCGAGGGAATTTTTTTGGGAGGGCTAACATTGTGAGGACTGTGAGAGGAACCAGAGACAGAGCTGAGACTTCACGCACAAAGGCTCACTCCTCCATTGTCTCCCAAGAGACAGATGGATGCCAACCAATCCAAAGAACCTCAGAACTTCAAAGACAAGAATAACGTTAATATATATTAAAATATTTATTTTCATTTGTTGAGGGGTGATTTTTTTTTTTTTGGTAACTATTGCAACATGTTCAACCAGCCAAAGTTTTATTCTCCTAAATACTCTGGTTTTGCTCCTAACGCTAAATTGTTTGCCATTTTAGCAAATGAGAAAGCAAAACTATCAATACAATCATGGGCTATGAACCTGTTGTCTGATTTCTTGGAGAGGTCTTTAACTGAACTTTAGAGGGGGGAAAGAGAGAGGAATTCTGAGTCATCTTGAATGTCACAGTTCTGATTGATTTACACACACATAGATGTCATTTTGAAAAACTGCGGCCAGATAATGAAACTATGGAAATTATCTCTAGAATGATATGGAATATGTTAGCTATTTATGAAAAGGAAAAACAGGTCTGTGGGTTAACATTTTCATGAAAATACTCAACGCCCTGCAAAAATAGCTTCACTCAGCTAACCTGGTGCAGCTTTGTCAAATCTCTGACCAACACATATACGCCCTCCATGTATGCTATTGCACAAACTACCATTCCACAATCTCACAACCACCTATAAATACAGGACTTGTTCTCAGGCTATGCTGTTTTATTATCTCTACATGATTTTAAGACACCGAGACGACTTAAAACCATGAAGACTTCTTCCACTCTCTTCATGTTTTCCCTTTTGGTTCTCCTCATTACACCAGGTAAGTTGCATGACAACCAACAGCTGTCCATGAGATGTGGGAATGTCCCAGAAAATTCATTTTATTGGAGCAAGGTTTTTCAACAAACCACTTTTCTTTTTTCTTTTTTTCCTTTTCTCTTCACTTCTTTATTTATTACCAGAGAAACCAAAGGTAGGATGTGTTTCCTTGACAAGCTTAGTTTTCCTTCCAAAGCACTTTGAAACAAAATTAAACTACGAAGCAACAGTCACTCTGCTGTGTTCCTTTTTTTTATAGATATTTATTGAAAATTTTCCATTTTAGTAGATTAAAAACCAATAACATATTTCCCTGACTTCCCCACACCTCCCCTTCTTATATTCCAATTCAAATTGTTAGTTCAACAAGTTCTTATCCCCAATTTTTTAACCTTTTTATGTTTAATTCATTATAAAAAACCGATTTTACCTTATAAACATCAAAATTTATGCATCAGTACTCATTCTTAAATCCTTTTTCTGAAGTTGACCCAAATTCCCTTCCACGAATTCCCCATTTTTCATACAAATAACAAAACAGAATAAAAATAAAAAGACGAATTATAATTATACACCCTTTGGATCCCCAAATCCCACCCCATCCCCTTTCCCGGTTTCAATCCCCAACAAATGTCCATCAGTCTTAATCTACTATCAGCCTGGGGATCTCACATCCGAGGCTCTTAATTGTCTCTCAGTTCCTCTCTGCCGGTTTTTTTGATAGTCCTTAATATTAAACACCAGATCTCGGAGATGCTCTAGCCCGATGAGGACAATGTTTCTTCCAGCCAGACCTCCATGCTTAAAAGTGGAGCCCAAATCTTGTTTCTTACTCCTTTCAAATCCAAATGTCCCCAAAGCTCCAACTTTCACCTTAATCAACAAACCACTTTTCAGAGAACTTACCCGAGGCATGCAGTAGAAAGGCATCTGTGGAACAACTGGATTTGCTCCATTTTGTGATATATCAGTCGGTATGCATAGAATCATAGAGTCATAGAGTTGGAAGAGACCACAAGGGCCATCGAGTCCAACCCCCTGCCAAACAGGAAACACCATCAGAGCACTCCTGACATATGGTTGTCAAGCCTCTGCTTAAAGACCTCCAAAGAAGGAGACTCCACCACACTCCTTGGCAGCAAATTCCACTGTCGAACAGCTCTTACTGTCAGGAAGTTCTTCCTAATGTTTAGGTGGAATCTTCTTTCTTGTAGTTTGGATCCATTGCTTCGTGTCCGCTTCTCTGGAGCAGCAGAAAACAACCTTTCTCCCTCCTCTATGTGACATCCTTTTATATATTTAAACATGGCTATCATATCACCCCTTAACCTTCTCCAGGCTAAACATGCCCTATCTCCCATAGGGATTTCATCAGATTTCATTTGTGTGTGAGAGAGAGAAAGATCTTACTGGGAGAGGATTTTTGCAGCTGTGGAGGGGTATTAACCCTATCTTCGCTAGCTGCAGTGTCCGCAAAGATCCACCACCACCCCTTATCAGATAACAATTACACTTGAAAAAAAAATCTTCTCTTAACATCAGTTTTTTAAAAACCCTCAAAGTGGTTCCTTGAAGAAAAATCACAATCAAGATTGATAACAATACAGAGAAAACATGGTGTCCCAATGGACAGCATGCCTTCAACACTTCTTCACACAGCACATAGTCAAACTATGGAGGCAATGATAGCAATCAACCTAGATGACTTTAGGAGAGGATTGCACAAATTCTCAGAGAAAGTTATCAGTGGCTACTAGCCACGGTCCCTATGCTCTGCTTGGCATTGCAGGAAACCATGGGAAGAGAGAGTGCTGTTGCACTAAGGTCCTGCTTTCAGGACCAGGCTGGCAACTATGAGAACAGGATGGTAGTCTAGATGGGCCTTTGGCCTGACTCAGCAGGCTCTCCTTATGTTCCTCCATGTCAACAGAGCCCACTTGAGTCCTCTGAGGCACAGGACTGGGGTTTAGCAGAGGGATCTCACACACAGTCAATGGTGGAGACAAGCTTTTATCTGTTGATAGTTGCCAGCCATCATCTCCCACCGAAGTGGGAGACTTTTAGAAGACATCTGAAGGCAGCCTTGTTTAGGGAAGCTTTTAATGTTTAATGGATTACTGTATTTTAATATTTTGTTGGAAGGCACCCAGAGTGGCTGGGAAAGCCCAGCCAGATGGGCGTGGTATAAATAATAAATTATTATTATTATTATTATTATTATTATTATTATTATTATTATTATTATTATTTAGAAGGAAATATATACTTGCCATATAAGTAACTTTCTTTTTGCAGCAAAGGGTGTTCTTATCACATTTCCCAATGAGTTTGTAAGGAGCTACAATTCATTCAGCACATGATGGAGACAGGTTTTCTCCAACAATCCAGGAGAAATAAATTCAGTACTGGCCAATATTAGTGGTCTTTTACAATTATTGCTAAGACAGTACAGTGGTACCTAGGGTTACAGCTCTGGAAGGGGAATAGGGGTCTCCTAACAACTCTCAGCACCCTTAATAATCTACAGTGCCCAGAACTGTTTAAAGTGTATCATATGGCTTCGTCATAGAGGTGAATGTGGCTGTAGTCTGAGCTGTGACCATCAGAGGGGGTAAAGCAGTCAAACGACTTCTGTGTATGAGAAGGCCCTTTGGGTATTTCTGAGAAGGCTTGGCTGAAGGAGTTCACCTCAGGGAGCTTAAACTGCTTGAGTGTTAGGATTCCTCTGCAGGCATTTCTCCAGTGACATGCAGCCATTGGAGAAAGGGGGCATGATGTAAATTGGGATAGGGGGCATAAAACATAAAGGGTGGCCCTGATTCAAATTAAATATGTGAATGCTCTACATGCAGGCAACATGTAGAACTAAATCCTCATATTCAGTTAGGACAGGGAAGCAACTGGACAAATGGAGATGGAGAAGTTGTTTTAGTATGAATGGGCAGTAGAGATGAGAGCTAGACTTTATGCATCAGAAGAGAGGTAATGTGTATAAAAACAGTGATTAGAAATGTGGATGTTTAAGTCATTATATAAATGTCTCAATTAGTATTTTTAGAAAAGAGCGGAAAGGGTTGAGATGTTGCATTGCAGCAGATTGGACTGGGGTCCCTTTCAACTCTGCCATTCTATTATTCTATGTATGTTTAATCAGGGCTATGCAGATTAAGGTAAAAGGTAAGGGGACGCCTGACCATTAGGTCCAGTCGTGGCCGACTCTGGGGTTGCGGCGCTCATCTCACTTTACTGGCCGAGGGAGCCGGCGTACAGCTTCCGGGTCATGTGGCCAGCATGACTAAGCCGCTTCTGGCGAACCAGAGCAGCACACGGAAACGCTGTTTACCTTCCCGCCGGAGTGGTACCTACTTATCTACTTGCACTTTGACGTGCTTTCGAACTGCTAGGTTGGCAGGAGCAGGGACTGAGCAACGGGAGCTCACCCCGTCGCGGGGATTTGAACCGCCGACCTTCCGATTGGCAAGTCCTAGGCTCTGTGGTTCAACCCACAGCGCCACCAGTGCAGATTAGAGGTTTGAAATCAGGACTGGATCTGAAACGATTTCCTTTCTGGTGATTAATCAGCAGTCCCACATTCTCTTGCTTTTAAGAGTCAATGACTGAAGGAAGATGTCCCATGCAGCTTTGCTTGGAAAACCATCACCTCCAGCTACCATGGCAGCCTGGAAGACTCTTCCTTGTGAGTTTTTCATGAACCCCACAGAAACATCTTGACTTTGTTTGCTTTAAAGCTGTTCTCTTCAATAAAAGCATTGTCACTGAGCAACCGGTTAACCGTGATTCCTTCTGTTTTTGAAGGAGGGGCAATGTCGTTTCATTGTCTGTAGCACAGTTTAGAACCTTGTGATTTACCCTCATGGGAACTGAACCTCAGAGAGTGGTCCACAGCGTCTGGATTGCACCCCGGCAAATGAACTCCAAGTCCCTCTAACCCAGGGTTAGCCAACATCATGCCCCCAGATGTTGTTGGGCTGGAACTCCCATCATTCCTGATTATTGGTCATACTGGCTGGATCTGATGGGAGCTGGAGGGCATGACCAGGAAGTTGGAATAGAAAGGACTCACCACATCACTGGCAGTCTGGGTTGTGTTCAAAGCTTCTGCCCTTTCAAGCCCTGGAAAGAGCTGGGAGGAGCGATGCAAAAACAGGCACCGCTGAAACAAAGTCAAATATGAGTGGCTGGTTCCTGGGCCAATTATCCCATTCATGAATGGGCTTTTAAAGAACCCCTGCCATTTTGCCAACTCCTTCAATCCACATATCACACATTTCCCCCATTTGGCCAATCGACATCATATCATCCACACAATGGAAAAACCACATCCAGAAGTGGCTTAACGTTGTGTGAACCAGCTGCTGTCAGGGACCATGCTGAGGAGGGCTGCACAGAGGAGGAATTGTAGGAGCCTCGCCCTGCTTCTGATCAGGATCCTGAATCTTCCCAGGAGCAGGAAGACAGTATAGATTTTGAACAATGGTTTGCAGAGAGGCATAGTTCAGAAGGCAGAAGCTGAGAAGAAATGGGTGGGGAACAGCTAGGAGGAGGAGAACTGGGAGAGAGAGAGAGAGTTAACAGACTCAATGTCATTAGAAAGCATTCATCCACTCAGCCCAAGGTCAAGGAGAACAGATAAGGTGGCAGCACAGAAAGCACAGTGGTTGCAAGACCAGTTGGCAAGACGCGGTAGTGACGTGTGTGGCTCGCTCTGTCACAAGAGACTAGGGCCCTGCGGGACCTGACATCTTTCCGCAAGGCCTGCAAGACAGAGCTGTTCCACCAGGCCTTTGGTCAAGGCGCAGCCTGACTCCCTCCTCTGGCAATCTGCACAGAATTTTTGCTTAATGGTTGCCATCAATTTGATTTTAATTAATTCTTATAATGAAATGTTTTTAGAATGTTGGATTATTTGATTGTTGTTAGCCGCCCTGAGCCTAGCTTCGGCTGAAGAGGGCGGGATATAAATAAAATTTATTATTATTATTATTATTATTATTATTATTATTATTATTATTATGGAGGTAAGGAGTGGAACTCTTAATTGGAAGCACCACCATTCCTAGGAAATGGATTCTTTGTTCTCTCGCTGTGATCATTAAAATTTCTAACTGGTAAAAAGACTCCTTTTCCTTTGTTCTACTTATCTACTGCCAAGATGGGAAGGAAGCCAATTCCCTGAAGCCAGACAGCTGCTGAAATGATGGGGGGGACACACACACCCCAAGAAGGACCATCTTCCCTTCAGATCAGTAGATGCAAGGTGCATACAATGTGAATATAATTCTGCTGCAACAGGAACTATTCCATCAGATTTGGCCATTTGGTGCAATCTAGCTCATGTAAACAAGGTGGGAGATTTGGCAGCTGAGTTCAGTAAAGTATAAATGGTAAAACATTAGAATTTGGGCTGCTCTTATTCAGAGCCAACTTGCAGGGTCACAAAAGTGTCACTATCTCATCTGTGTGCTTTAGGTCCATTGGCATGTGCTTGTACAGGGGGAGGAATGAAAAAAGGAGTCAAAAGAACCAAGCCATAATCTTCCCATTCCCAAACATGAACAGATTCATTTCGGTCACGAAGTTGCATTACAAGTTGTTTTTATTTAGGTGTGAGGCAATCACATCTCTCTGTGTAGTAAAATCCCAAGTGTGTGGTCCATAGAAGTTTCACAGCGGCAGGAGGCAGTGAATTCCAAGTAGACCATTGAGATGTGGCCAGGCGGTCGCCAGTTAACGCCTGCACAGATAAGGAGGACAAAGAGAGACATATTTTATTCTGGGGGAAATAGACTCAAGAAAGTAAATTTGGTTCATATGAAATGTACAGTCATTCCCTGACCAACTACAGAAACGCGAAGAGGCTCATTCAGCAAATCCCCAGCTGTTAGGAGCATATGGAAAGCCTGTTTGGATCTGACAAGCGATCCATCTAGTCTATCATCCTGTTCTCACAGTGGCCAACCAACTGCCTATGGGAAAACCACAAGCAGGACCTGAGCAGAGCAACATCGTCCCCTCTTGGTATTCAGAAGCTTACTGCCTCCGACCATGTAGGCAGAGCATAGCCACCATGACTAGTAGCCACGATACGGTAGCCATTGTTCAAGTAAGATGAGCGGAAGAGCACTAGATTCAGTCCACTGTTACGAATAGCCAACAGGTAATATGTTCCTGGTCCAAGTTGCATCTTCAGATGTCTAAAATCTCATGTGTTATATCATACCTTGGTATATGTCTGGCAAGGGATGACATGTACTGGAGATTTCCTAAGGATGCTTTTAGCCATTGGTTTGGTTCACAGTCTTTAGACCTTCGGGGAAATTGCTCCAGATATCTGCAATGGCGTTCCACTGCAGAGCAGAGTGTTGCGGGGGTGGGACTGATAATCTGTGATTTATTTCTTTTTTATAAAGAGACTATTAAATGGATTACTAAGGAAAATTATCTTTATTTGGTGCACTTTATCAAGAGTACTATCACACTGGAAGTTCTTTCGCTTCTTAAACTTTTCTTCCTTTCTTTTTCTCTATTTACTCTCTCTCTTCTCTTTCTTTATTTTTCACTTTCTCTTTTTTAATTCCATTTCTTCTTTTTACTTTATCTCTTGCTGTTTGTTTGTTTGTTTGTTTGTTTGTTTCTGTCTCTCTCTCTTTTGCCTCTGGATTAATGTTTTAATTTGGATTTTTAAAATAATAATAATGAGAATAATCTTTGTATTTTTCTTTATAAACATTATTATTATTATTATTATTATTATTATTATTTTAAAAGTACATCACTTCATTTTTTTTACCTTACCATAAAAATCAGTAATCATAGATACATGTGTATATAACCTGCATTTAATCAGCAAGGGGTCTTGATTTGCTATTGTTTAACGATAGTAAAGAGAAAACTACTTCCACCAAATTAGGCTGCTGAAATAAATAAATCTAACCAGAAGTGCATTCTTTTTATCCTTCCACCAGCAGGTGAAAATTTTCTTATTCCAACAGGCTTTGGGGATTCATTGTTTTCAGGAAAGGACTACTACTATGATGTTTTTACTGTAATTATCTGTATGTTTATATATTCTATATTCAGTGGTAACTCGGTTTTCGAACACAATCCGTTCTGAAAGGCCGTTCAAGTTCTGAAACGTTCAAAAACCAAAGCATTTACTTATGGAAAACTCAGTATGGAAGCCGTGTGGCACTTCCGACTTCCTAAAAGTATTTGATGACTGAAGCATTTACTTCCAGGTTTACGGCGTTCGAAAACCAAAACGTTTGAAAACTGAGGTACCACTGTATTGTAATTCTATTACTGTTTAATTGCTTCTTAATAATCCCCTCTCGATGTTTTTAGCTGTTTCTATTTCATTTGTAAGCCACCATGAATCCCTGCCATGGAAAATGGTGGGAGAGAGCTAATAATAATAATAATAATAATAATAATAATAATAATAATAATAGGAGGAGGAGGAGGAGGAGGAGGAGGAGGAGGACTATGAGCTCAGTTCAGTTCTGGTGCTCAAAACGCCTTCTGAGCTCAAGATTATTTAATTCTAAGTGTATGATTTTTCCACCCAGCTCTCAGTGGTAGATTATGGTGTTCTAGTAAAAAACAAAGTAGAGCAAAAACTTAAAATCTGCTGTCTTTATGGTGTTCATTCAGGTTCTGTGAGGGACACAGATGTGGAACTCATGTCTGCCCCATGAGAAGCACAACAGAGAACACATCCAAACCTGGCTGTTCACATTACATTTATATTTTTTTGCTTTTCTCACATACAGCTCTCAGCGGCGTTCGATACCATCGACCATAGCATCCTTCTGGACCGTCTTGAGGGGCTGGGAGCTGGGGGCACTGTTATACAGTGGTTCCGCTCCTTCCTCCTGGGCCGTGTTCAGAAAGTGGTGGTGGGGGGTGAGTGTTCAGACCCCTGGGCTCTCACTTGTGGGGTGCCTCAGGGTTCTGTCCTCTCCCCCATGCTTTTCAACATCTACATGCGGCCGCTGGGAGAGATCATCAGGAGGTTTGGGCTGGGTGTTCATCAGTATGCGGATGATACCCAGCTCTACCTCTCTTTTAAATCAGAACCAGTGAAGGCGGTGAAGGTCCTGTGTGAGTGTCTGGAGGCGGTTGGAGGATGGATGGCGGCTAACAGATTGAGGTTGAATCCTGACAAGACAGAAGTACTGTTTTTGGGGGACAGGAGGCGGGCAGGTGTGGAGGATTCCCTGGTCCTGAATGGGGTAACTGTGCCCCTGAAGGACCAGGTGCGCAGCCTGGGAGTCATTTTGGACTCACAGCTGTCCATGGAGGCACAGGTCAAATCTGTGTCCAGGGCAGCTGTTTACCAGCTCCATCTGGTACGTAGGCTGAGACCCTATCTGTCTGCGGACTGTCTCGCCAGAGTGGTGCATGCTCTGGTTATCTCCCGCTTGGACTACTGCAATGCACTCTACGTGGGGCTACCTTTGAAGGTGACTCGGAAACTACAACTAATCCAGAATGCGGCAGCTAGACTGGTGACTGGGAGCGGCCGCCGAGACCATATAACACCGGTCTTGAAAGACCTGCATTGGCTCCCAGTACGTTTCCGAGCACAATTCAAAGTGTTGGTGCTGACCTTTAAAGCCCTAAACGGCCTCGGTCCAATATACCTGAAGGAGCGTCTCCACCCCCATCATTCTGCCCGGACGCTGAGGTCCAGCGCCGAGGGCCTTCTGGCGGTTCCCTCATTGCGAGAAGCAAAGCTACAGGGAACCAGGCAGAGGGCCTTCTCGGTGGTGGCGCCCGCCCTGTGGAACGCCCTTCCAGCAGATGTCAAAGCGATAAACAACTACCTGACATTCAGGAGACATCTTAAGGCAGCCCTGTTCAGGAAAGTTTTTAACGTGTGATATTTTATTGTATTTTTGGTTTTTATGGAAGCCGCCCAGAGTGGCTGGGGAGGCCCAGCCAGATGGGCGGGGTATAAATAATAAATTATTATTATATTATTATTATTATTACACAAGAAGGGAGCCCCAAGTGGTTCTAGCAACAGGTAAATTGTCTTCCATGGCAACCACTCCACCATTACTGAACTCTCTGGGGAATCCCTGAAAAGCTTCAGAGTATCACAGTTCAGAAACTATTGCTCTAGGCTTTCCAAAGTTTTGTAAGTTGGATATTAGCTAATGGGGAATGAGAGAGTTGACTCAAATGCATGGATGCTGTCTTCCATAAATTCACTTGGAGGCAGTCTGCTTTTCACTGGCAAACAGGGGTGCCAAGTTGAATACTGATGGGCACTGAAGGGATCTTGACCCTGGCTCCTACGTTTGCAAACATGTGCCTTGTTCTCTTTCAGCCAGAGATCTTTGCTCTCACCTGCAGCAGGCAATCTTTCTAGCACAATTCCCAATGCGCTTGTAGTCACCAGGACATCTGCGCCTCACACATTTTCCATGGGCTTCACGACACTGCTTGGCATTACCGATTTTAGAAAATCCTGCAGACACACGGAGACACAAAATCAAGTTGGAGCAGAACTGAGCTCTTTGCAGTTTGAGGCTTTGGCATAAACAGACCAGCATTTCCTATTATTTTAGCATTGCCAAGTACGACATAGTCAATTTTATTTATTTAGCTTGTATGGTAAAACTGGGACGCGAGTGGTGCTGTGGTTTAAACCACAGAGCCTAGGACTTGCCGATCAGCAGGTCAGTGGTTCAAATCCCCATGACGGGGTGAGTTCCCATTGCTCAGTCCCAGCTCCTGCCAACCTAGAAGTTCGAAAGCACGTCAAAGTGCAAGTAGATCAATAGGTACCGCTCCAGCAGAAATGTAAACAGTGTTTCTGTGCGCTGCTCTGGTTAGCCAGAAGCGGCTTTGTCATGCTGGCCACATGACCCAGAAGCTGTACGCTGGCTCCCTCAGTCAATAAAGCAAGATGAGTGCCGCAACCCCAGAGTCGGCCACGCCTGGACCTAATGGTCAGGGGTCCCTTTACCTTTACCTATGGTAAAACTAGGCATGTTGGAGAAGTCTGGGGAAAACAGAAATTGAAGCAGAAATTGTCAATGTTCATTTATTCACCCCATTCTAGAATGGAAACCATTACAACTTAGGGTTGCCATATTTCAAAAAGTGAAAATCTGGACACAAAAGTTGTTTTTGAGCTATTTTTAAGGAAATTTGCCAAAACAATAAACACTTCTGACATGGGTGGACAGACAGCCAGGTTTCCCCAGATATTTTTACTGATTTTTAAAGTCCGCACAGGACCATTTCCGACAGATGAATCCCAGATATATCTGGGAAATCCCAGACATATAGCAGCCCTATTCCAACCAATATGATAGATAGAATATTTATTTGCATCGGCCACTATCCATAGCAATAAAATAAAATAAATGTACTGAAGACAGAGGTAAAAACCTAACCATAAAAAATACATTTTGGGGGTTTACATCAATATTCAAATAATAGATCTTATTCTCATTGCCCCTGCTTGCAGTTTTTGCTGTCACCTGATCATCTTGATCTGCTAAAAGAAAGGACACAGTAGCAATCGTTGAGTGACCCGGCTTGGACAATAATAGAGGGCTAATAACCTCACTCCTCAAATCCTTATAAAGAGTGCAAGCCAGAAGCACATGAACCACTGACTCAATACAGTGGTACCTCGGGTTAAGTACTTAATTCGTTCTGGAGGTCCGTTCTTAACCTGAAACTGTTCTTAACCTGAAGCACCACTTTAGCTAATGGGGACCTCCTGCTGCTGCCGCACGATTTCTGTTCTCATCCTGAAGCAAAGTTCTTAACCTGAGGTACTATTTCTGGGTTAGCGGAGTCTGTAACCTGCAGCGTCTGTAACCTGAAGAGTATGTAACCCGGGGTACCACTGTACTTCCATCTCCACAGGGACCTAAATGTTTTTCCAGTGGAATTTTTTGAAATCGACCCTCAAGTGCAGCCGAAGACAGTATATTCAATCTTGCGAAAGTGAAAGCACGTCTGTATTTTGCAAATAGGGTGCCAAAGTGTCAAAATGACTAGGTGGGAAATAAGCATACCATGGACGAAATTTCCTTATTGTGGCCAGGTTATTCTGTCGCTCGATATCATATAGGCGCTGTCTGATTAAATTATTTGCTTTACTGAAACCCCATGTTAGTAGCTGCTGTGGTGATAAACCAGAAAAGCAAAGCTTTTGGTTGACAATTTTAGTCCAAGCACTCTCATGCATGTTATTCACTGTTGTTGCTTTCAGTCTGCCCCCATTAGGTAACTGATCTCATCCCACCCATCCCATTTGCACTGAGATTCTTTGCATTGAAAAAAAAATGGGCTAGAATAGCACAATGGCAACATAACATACCTAATTTATGTAATTATGGAAATTTGCTACAACAGACAGCAAGATGGTGTTGCTGGACTACAACTCCCAGCAGCTGCAGACAGTTGTCCAATGGTCATGGCATATGGGAGGTGGAGTGCAGCAACAGCTGGAGGACCACAGACTCCCTGCTAAATGACAGAAAAATGTAACAAGTGAAGCTTCCCTCACCATTTAATTTTCACACCAGGAAAAGCTTCCTCTACTAAATTTCTGCAAGCTAGACTCACTGCATATGTTTGCAAGGACTTGTCCAAGACTGAGCCATGGCTTAGTGGTCAAGGATTTGCCTTGCAAACAGAAGGTCCTGGGTTCTCCAGGTAGGGCTAGGAGAGACTCCTTCCAGAAATCCTGGAGAGCCACTACCACTCAGTGTAGACAATAATGAGCTAGATGGACCAATAGTCAGTAGAAGGCAGCTTCCTATGTTCCTAAGACAGGAGCTCCTTCCCATTCCACAATCAGAAGCTTCTGGGCTAACAACTGAATCTTACTTCAACACTGGTAGCAAGATAGTGTCCCCAACTGCACCTAGGCATCAGGATAAACTATGCGGCAACAGAGAAGAATGACTATGGGCCTCAGGAGGAACACCTGGGAGCTGCTGTTGATGCCTCCAGAATTTGTGAATATCCTCATACAGTCTCATCTTCGTCCTGTCCTCTACCAAAAGTTCTTACCTGCTTCTTGTCCACATGGGAGTAAGTCCCGTCAAATCACACTTGATTTTCACAGAGTTTATACAGAGACAAGGGTTGTTTAAAAAATATGGCATTACCTGGAACCACCAGCATCATCATGCAGAGAAGCCCAAAAACAAGGTGAAGGAGCCTCATGGCTGAAGGTTCAACTGCAATCTACCACCACTGGCAACCTGAGATGGAGAGGGGATGTAATGCGGATATTTAAAGGCTTCTAGAGATGGTGACATACCAGGTTGTTGCAAAAAGGGGAAATCCAAACTTGGTTTTGCAAGCTCTTCATGTCAACAACCTGAGGCCATTTCCCAGACCCAGCATTTCACCATGTTAGGGGCATCTCCAATGAACTACTGGTTCGCATTAGAGGACTACAAGGCATTAGAGGACCCTTAGCATTCCCATCTTGATATTTTACAATGCATCTTGATATTTTACAACCCATCTTGATCATTTTTTAAAGAGATGTAGGGAATGTCATCAGACTAAGTGTTCTGTAGAAGTTTAACCAGTCCCAAAGACTTCCAACAAAGTCTCAGCACTACAAAGATGTAGAGATTGCCACTAACTTGGATGGCTTCAGAAGAGGATTAAACAAATAATATTAATAATAATAACTTATTATTTCTACCCTGGCCATGTGGCTGGGCCTCCCCAGCTACACTGGGCAGCTTCCAACAAAATATTAAAATACAGTAATGCATCAAACATTAAAAGCTTCCCTAAACAGGGCTGCCTTCAGATGTCTTCTAAAAGTCTGGTAGTTGTTGTTTTCTTTGACATCTGGTGGGAGGGCGTTCCACAGGGTGGAGCCACTACCGAGAAGGCCCTCTGCCTGATTCCCTGTAACCTGGCTTCTCGCAGTGAGGGAACTGCCAGAAGGCCCTCGGAGCTGGACCTCAGTGTCCCGGCAGAATGATGGGGGTGGAGACGCTACTTCAGGTATACTGGACCAAGACCATTTAGAGCTTTAAAGGTCGGCATCAACGCTTTGAATTGTGCTTGGAAACATACTGGGAGCCAATGTAGGTCTTTCAAATGATGGAGGATAATGTCTACTGACCCTAAGGACCATGTACTCCCTCCATTTTCAGATACAGTTTGCCTCTGAATACCTATTGTTGGGAATTGCAAGTGGCAAGAGTGCCGTTGCTCTCAGGTCCTCCTTGCAGGCTTCCCGTGGGCATTCAGCTGGTCATTGTGAGAACAAGATCCTGGTCTAGATGGGGCTTTGGCAGGACTCTTCTTGTCTTCTTATTTTATTCATAAAATTCCTAACCACCATCACTGCCACCCCCACCCCCCTTTACCATAAGGTGCTTGGGTTCTTAATGGAATCAGTAAAAACAGAACAGCAAAGGTCACAGCAAAGGGACCTAACAGGAAACCAGCTGAAAAACTGGGTTATCTCAAAACTTTTTTGCCCTTTTTATTACGCAAATTCTCACTCAATGACCTCCAGGAATGCCCTCAACCTCTGTTTCTATGGCCTAGAGCTACTGCTGGGGATTTTCAATGCAACTTCCAAAGAACTGGTATGCACCAACTGGCTAGAGCAAAACTGTGCTGTGCAACAACATCTGCAGCCTGTTGGAACAGGATGCTGGACTAGAAGGGCTAATGGCTCTTCTTATACTCCTACAGCCTTTGCAAAAGAGTCTGGCAGGCACCTACTGTTTTCATCAAACATGTCTCAGCCCAGATTATTTATTGGACTCCAAAAAAACCAACAAATTACCTTCTAGACAGCCTGTTCGTTCATCTATTTTAGGAATAACAAATCAGAGCAGTCGAATCTCACTGTCCATGTGCTAAGCTAACCCGTATAATGTTGTTCTTGTTTAGTCATTTAGTCGTGTCCGACTCTTCGTGACCCCATTCCACTGCCTCCCATAGTTTCGTCAAACTCATGCTGGTAGCTTCAAGAACATTATTCAACCATCTCAACCTCTGTCATCCCCTTCTCCTTGTGCCCTCCATCTTTCCCAACATCAGGGTCTTATCCAGGGAGTCTTCTCTTCTCATGAGGTGGCCAAAGTATTAGAGCCTCAGCTTCAGGATCTGTCCTTCAAGTAAGCACTCTGGGCTGATTTCCTTCAGAATGGATCAGTCTGATCTTCTTGCAGTCCATGGGACTCTCAAGAGTCTCCTCCAGCACCATAATTCAAAAGCATCAATTCTTCGGCAATCAGCCTTCTCACTTCCAGCTCTCACTTCCATACATCACTACTGGGAAAACCATAGCTTTAACTATACGGACCTTTGTTGGCAAGGTGATGTCTCTGCTTTTTAAGATGCTGTCTAGGTTTGTCATTGCTTTTCTCCCAAGAAGCAGGCGTCTTTTAATTTTGACTGCTGTCACCATCTGCAGTGATCAAATCCATATAATAGTATCTCTAAATTAATTAGAGGAACAATATAAGGTAGGACTTTTAAAATAGCAAAGTCCACTCCTCTGTCATGTTTGCAATAGACCTGCCAAAGCTATGTTTGCCATACAACACATTTAGTCAGAAGGAATTCCCATTGTATTAAATGTGGCCTCAAACCTTTGACCTTCTGTTCTCTAATTAGGGGATTACCCCCCCACACCCACACATTCACCTGTAATCTAGGAGGTTTTAGTTCCGTCTCAAAAGTTTCATTACCTCATCATCATGCAGGGCACCATTTAAAAAAGATTGTATTGTGTGACTTGATATTCCTGTTCTTCTTCTTTTTACAGGATACTGAGTCCTGGTAAATCCCCAAGGGGTAGGAAGAAAAATAACTAGCCATAGATAGCTCCAGGGCATGGTGTATGTGGTATGTGCATGTCACCGAGAGCCTCTGCTATGATGGAAGATGATAAGCATACAATGGAGGTCTTGTTCCCTGATGAAGAGAGCAAGAAAGCCAGTAGCCCTTTGGACAGAGCTGTGAGTAATTCAAGTTAGAATTGCTGTAGAGTTCATCCCCACCATTCTGGCATAATCCATTAAGAATTTGACCTCCTTTTCATCCATGTATTTAAAATAGATTTAGGCCCCATCTGCACCCCATCAAGACAATTTATGCAACAATAAAACAGCAATAAAAAACTACACTTAAACAACAGCAATAATAATTTTATTAATTATACCCCACCCATCTGTCTGGGTTTCCCCAGCCACTCTGAGTGGCCTTATTGTTGTTGTTTAGTCGTTTATGTCTGACTCTTTGTGACTCCATGGACCAGAGCACGCCAGGCACTCCTGTCTTCCACTGCGTCCCGCAGTTTGGTCAAACTCATGCTGGTAGCTTTGAGAGCACTGTCCAGCCATCTCGTCCTCTGCCGTCCCCTTCTCCTTGTGCCCTCCATCTTTCCCAACATCAGGGTCTTTTCCAGGGAGTCTTCTCTTCTCATGTGGTGGCCAAAGTCTTGGAGCCTCAGCTTCACGATCTGTCCTTCCAGTGAGCACTCAGGGCTGATTTCCTTCAGAATGGAGAGGTTTGATCTTCTTGCAGTCCATGGGACTCTCCAGAGTCTCCTCCAGCACCAGAATTCAAAAGCATCAATTCTTCGGCGATCAGCCTTCTTTATGGTCCAGCTCTCACTTCCATACATCACTACTGGGAAAACCAAAACAGGCAGTGGGTGGCTAGGGATGCTCGCTGCGTAGGTGGCTAGCAGTGCCCCCCAACGCTCGCCACAAGGGCGGCGAGCAGCTAGGTATGCTTGTCATGTGGGTGGCTAGCACTACCCTCGCAGGCTGGCTAGCTCTGCCCCTGCACCGCTCCGAGTGCCTGAGCTGGTACCTCTGCCTCTTATCTCAGGTAGCTGGCACTTTCTCATGTTCTCTCAAATGCACGATTCCACAATTTCTTTCTTTTTCTTTTTCTTTCCACATTGTCAAAAGAAATGAAAATAATCCACCCTTAATGACCCAAAATTCTCATAATGATCTAAACTCTTTTCAAGACTCTTTTCAAAAGATGTAGGGAAGTTAGCAAACAGCTAAATCCATTCCTCAGCTTGGATCTTATAATTTAAAGGGAGGAGTTTTATCTCAGTTTTATGGGGATTGGAGAAAGCTTTGAAACCTCAGCGAGGTGCAAAGGAAAATAGGTTAGAATAAAGAAAAAAAGAAAAATATTATTCAAGAGCCAGCGCAATATATTTGCATTAAAGTTAAAGAAAATCACTATAAATGGCTCTATCAATGGTATATGACTCCATACACAGTAGGATTTATAGTATGTGGCATGCTTTTGCTCGGCCATTACCGTATTTTTCGCTCAATAGGACGCTCCTGACCAAAAGACGCACCAAGTTTTTAGAGCAGGAAAACCAGAAAAAAAAGAAAAGAAAAGTGCGTCCTATGGAGCGAAAAATACGGTACTTGTTTCTTCTTCAACAGAGGGAATCAAAACGTCCCAGCTGCACTAAAGGTCTTTAATGCTTTAATGCAAAGTAGGCTCAAAACTTCTGTATGGCATCCCATTATAGACTGGTGCAATTAACCAATCATTGGAACGCATCCAATCAAAATTTCTGTGCAAAATCCTGGGACTGCCAAATTGTGTGCTGTATGCAGCCATGTGTCTGGAAACAAGCCAAGGGCTTCTGGAAACCAAAGTGTGGTTCACCACTATAAAATTCTGGCTCCACTTACATTTTAAGTCTGATGCGTCTTCTTTAACTTTCCATATGCTGGCGGAATCCCACCACTCCAAATGGTTGGCTGGCATTAAGAGCAGAAAATCGGAACCTGTGGCTTATCCTTTGAGTCGCTGCTTATGCTCCCACAATTAGAAGCATTCCAGACATTCAAGCACAGAATAATAGAGATTTTATTCCAAAACCTTAGCAGCGCAGCCAATAAAACCTGTTCCCCACTGGGGTTGGGAATTCCATCCTCATTTGGCCAGGATGCTCCATATTTACATCTCCTTTATTATCCCCATCTATGCAGAGCTCTTTCCCTAGCAAGATTTAATGTTTTGCCGTCTGCAGTCTTGCAGGGTAGGTTCTTGAGAATCCCATATTCTAAATGGCACTGCCTTTGTGGCACAAAGCAGGTCCAATCCACCACACACATATATTTTTGCATAAAATGGGCAATGAAATAAAAGTATTTGCCCCCCTTATTGAAGGAGGGGGTCTATGGCACCAACTCTCTCAGGGTGACCTAAGGTAAAGGTAAAGGTACGCCTGACCCTTAGGTCCAGTTGCAGACGACTTTGGGGTTGCAAGCTCATCTTGCTCCATAGGCTGGTGTTTGTCCGCAGACAGCTTCTGGGTCATGTGGTCAGCATGACTAAGTTGCTTCTGGCAAACCAGAGCAGCACACGGAAATGCCGTTTACCTTCCCGGTGGAGTGGTACCTATTTATCTACTTGCACTGGCATGCTTTCGAACTGCTGGGACTGAGCAACGGAGCTGGGACTGAGCAACGGAAGCTCACCCCATCACACGGATTTGAACTGCCGACCTTCCGATCAGAAAGCCCTAGGCGCTGTGGTTCAGACCACAGCGCCACCCGCGTCTGTTGACTAATTGTAGGAATGATGTTGTGGAGAATGTGTAAAGATTTTTGAGTGACGCTATGAAATTGCGTCACCATATGTCCTAAGAGCCACTTTTGTATCTCACGATGTCTGGACAGTTTTATCCTAAACTGCCTCCTTCTATGTTTTGTTATCTGTGCTGGGCTCCAATCTATGTATATGATGGTACTCTTACGATGCCAACAAAGGAGATTGATTGATTCATTAAGTAAGTGAGAGATGGGAGACAAGGAAGAAAAAAACAGATATTTATTTTGATATTATAGGAATATGGTGACTGTTAATATTCTGTATATTATGGGTGCTTTAAAAGTGTATATTTAGCTATTTGGTGTGATAACTGTATATTGTGTTTTGAAATTTAATAAAGTTCAATACGTTAGTAATAATGTGAGTCTCTTGAGAGTCCCATGGACAGCAAGAAGATCAAACCTCTCCATTCTTAAGGAAATCAGCCCTGAGTGCTCACTGGAAGGACAGATCCTGAAGCTGAGGCTCCAATACTTTGACCACCTCATGAGTAGAGAAGACTCCCTGGAAAAGACCCTGGTGTTGGGAAAGATGGAGGGCACAAGGAGAAGGGGACGACAGAGGATGAGATGGTTGGACAGTGCTCTCGAAGCTACCAGCATGAGTTTGACCAAACTGCAGGAGGCAGTGGAAGACAGGAGTGCCTGGCATGCTCTGGTCCAGGGGGTCACGAAGAGTCGGACACGACTAAACAATTAAACAACAACAACAATGAGAAAAAGGAGGTGGTGAAGAGGAGGTGGAGAATAATAATGAATCATCTCCAGGATGGAGCTTTGTCAAAAGGACAAAATAACACAAACAACCCAGAACCCCTCAACTAAGCACACTTTATAGGGAAGGGCCATAACTCAGTGGCAGAACATCTTCTTTGCTTGCAGAAGGTCTCTGGCACCTTCACTTGGGATTGTGAGAGAAAACGGCCAGAAAGCCTGGAAAGTCTGACCTAAATGGACAACTGCTGACAAGGCAGACAAGGCTAAGTTGGATGTACCAATGATCTGACTCTGTATCTGTTCCCATGAAACATTTATTCATAGCCAGCATAATTTTGAAGGCATGAAACTGGGCTTTTTATTTCCATTATTTTAATGGTACGCAGCAAGGTGCCTTTTCATAGCAGAGAAACTTTTGCCTGTGGTCCGAAGGACAGTATTCTTCATCGCAGAAGCCTCCTATATTTTCACATTTAGCTTCACCTTCCTTTTTGTTATATTGTCCTGCACAAAAGAAGAACAATTGTGAGGGTAATAAATATAGCGTATTTTTCGCTCTCTAAGATGCACTTTTCCCCCTCCAAAAATTAAGGGGAAATGTGTGTGCGTCTTATGGAGTGAATTCAGGCTTCGGGCAGCTATCCCTGAAGCCAGGCGAGCAAGAGGGGTTGGTGCACACCGATCACTCTTGCTCTCCTGGCTTCGCTTCACTGGAGAGGCGCTGCGCAGCTTTCCCTCTCTGCACATTGCCCCTTCAGCAAAGCGGAAGGAGAAATGGAAGGGGCTCCGTTTCTCCTGTCACTTCGCTAAGGGACACTGCGCAGAGAGGGAGAGAATTTTTTTTCTTGTTCTCCCCCTCTAAAACTAGGTGTGTCTTATGGTTGGGTGCGTCCTATAGAGTGAAATATACGGTACGTGATTGTATGACCTCGGCTATATCTCTCCCCCCCAAAGGAAACACTATTAGCAATGGATTTCAAAAGGGGTGGGGAAAACAATTCTTATTTGTTGAAATTGTCCAACATTATATAATGCCAGCCGCCCAGAGTGGCTGGGGAAACCCTGCCAAATGGATGGGGTATAAATAATAAAAATATTGTTAAAATTATTATTATTATTGGTGAACAATGGTAGAAAGCAGAGAGATTTCTGACTGCCTTCCTGGAGTTCAGTGATGAGGGAGGTATTCCTTTAATACAGGGGTGGGGAAAGCTCAGACCCAAGAGCCATGTACAGCCCACCTGGCCTCTCTGTCTGGTCTTTGGGACTCTATACACATCCTTGCCAACCCTGCTGAAATATACTCAGAGTCGAGAGTGGATCTCATGCTCTTTATTCAGCTCATAGTGGTGAGGAGGAATGGAAGTTCCCCCAGAATGTCTGCTTTATATACATTATTTACACAATGGGCCCCACGTGATTGGCTAATTCTGGGATTCTCCTGTAGGCCAATCAGGTTGTGGATTCACTTCCACCTGGAGCTGGATTGGGTGGTTTCTGTGGACCAATCAGACCGCTGCATTCTGAATCCTATGGTTCTAGGACCAATCAGACTGCTGCATTTGGGATCCTATTCAACTCAGTACATAACACCTGCCTTGGGCACTTTTGTGTGGCTGGAATGTGTTCATAAACTTGTATGATGGAGGACATGGCGGAGGGGTGTCTGGTGCACACAGACCACAGCCCTCAAAATATCCTCAGACTCCTCTTGCAGCAGAGGACAGGGCTTAAAACCGCTTATGGTCCCTGCTCTTAGACCTCAGAACCCTTGTTCAACATAGGATTTAGGATAGCCTCCTTCTTCTCCCTCCCTCCTACAAACACATTAACTATTCCCAGCCGCTTCCAAAGAGATGTCTTTCTGCTTCTCTGTTTCCTCTGTCCTCCATCCACCTCTCTCCTCCTTTGTCTGAGGCTTGAAAAGCAGAAACAACAATTCCCGAGGCTACACCTCTGTTCTTCCAAACAGATGGTTTGGGATGGGAAGGAAACATAGCCAGCATCCCCTCCATCAAACTCAATATCCTGTCCATTAATAATTTGTCAGGCTGCAGGGGGGCAAAGCCACAGACACAAGCTCCAATTTTTTTATATAAAGTTGCTCAAACCTCCAGATGTCAGTAGACTTTCACTTGCAACTCACTAGGTAACTGGATACAGTTAAGATTGCAAGCCATTAGAATGTAACCGTCCATCCAGTCAACGTTAACTGTTGCAATTCTCCTTTGCTATAAGCAGAGTCTGAGTCCAATTCACAAAAAAGTTCCCTTTGCAGAGCCTGTCGGCAAAGGTCGGAAGCTGACTTCCTGTTTTGCTTCCGTTCTGCCAAATTGTAATTTTAGAGTCTAATTCTAAGTTTAAAATGTTTTATTGGCTTTTACCTCTAATTAGGAAGATCTGCTGCTTCTGGTAATGGATCATAGCTTCGGCAGCAGGCTGCATTGTTGCCAAGAGTGATCTCAAGCCTCTTCCCCTTCCCTCCCATGCACACAGCCATAGGCACCGACTCCATGGGGCTTGAGGGGGCCCGAGCCCCCTCAAAAATTCGTTTGGGGGGGCTCAGCCCCCCCAATAATCTCGGGCGGCGGTGGGCGCGTCCGCGGCTTTTATAGGGCGCCCGGCGCGCACCAGCTCGATAACGGGCACCCGCGCGGCGGGGGGCGCCGGGCCGGGGGAGGAGGGCGGCCGGCCTGTCTCCTTGGCAACCCCATTGAGCAGCGCCGGCTCCCCCGGGAGGGCCATTCCCCCGCGCCGCCGATCGCCAACACCGCCGACGCTGTGGCTGCCCGAGCCCGAGCCTGAGCCTGAGCCCGACCCAGAGCCCGAGCCCGAGCCTGAGCCTGAGCCCGACCCGGAGCCCGAGCCCAAGCCCGTCAGTCAGTCAGGAAGGAAGGAAGGAGAAATGGGGAGGGAGACGAGGGAGGAAAATTGCGCGCAGGGTGAAGAAAGGAGAAAGGCCAACGAGACGAGCTTCCAACCCAAAAAAGGGCTGGAAGACTGGGAGGATGCAGGATCGGGAAAGAAAGCGACGCCTTCCCCGCCCGCGACGTCGCCCGCTTGTCATTGGCAGAGGGGCTGGGCACCGGCGCAGGGCCGCTCCGCAGCTGCGGAGGACAGCTGCACGGCTAGCAAGGTGCGCCGCGTAGAGCGCACCCCTTGTGTGGCCCGGTGGCCAGGCAAGCTCGGGCGGGGACCCCCATGCGAATCTAAGACGGGAGAAGAGGGCAGAGCAAAGGGGGTCCCTTCCCCAACCTCCGGCTCTGAGACTTCCCTGAGCCCCAGAAAAGCGAAAGGATTTTCTCTTCTTCTTTTTTTATAAATATTTTATTAAGTTTTCAAATACAAAGTTAGAAACATACACTGAAGAAAAAAGTAAAAGAACAAGAAAAAGAAAAAGAAGAAGAAAAGAAAACCAACCATTCAACACATTTTTTATATAACTAACTGGACTTCCTCGCATCTCCCTTACCCTGCATTCTTTATAATAAAGATATCAGCAAATTATTACCTTGTTTCGTACCTTATTTTGTACTTTTCAAATACTATACCTCTAAATTTAACATACTTTTCATCAGTTACTTATATCTTAAATTAAACATAGTATTACCTTAGATTTTGACCTTTTCTTACTTAAAATATAATTTCCTGTTTCCCAAATCTAATTGCTGAAGCTATAGTTTCCGAATCGTGTAAATTTTTAACATTCATACAACTTATATTGTTTTTGTAAATAGTCCTTAAATTTTTTCCAGTCCTCTTCCGTTGTTTCTTCTCCTAAATCTCGGATTCTGCCAGTCATTTCAGCCAGTTCCATGTAGTTCATCAATTGCGTCTGCCACTCTTCCAGTGTGGGCAAATCTTGTGTCTTCCAATATTTTGCGATAAGTATTCTTGCTGCTGTAGTTGCATACATAAAGAAAGTTCTATCCTTCTTTAACACTTTCTGGCCAACAATGCCCAAGAGGAAGGCCTCTGGTTTCTTGGGAAAGGTATACTTAAATACCTTTTTTAACTCATTATAGATCAATTCCCAGAAGGCCTTAACTTTTGGACAAGTCCACCAGAGGTGAAAGAATGTCCCTTCAGCCTCCTTACATTTCCAACATTTATTATCAGACAGGTGATATATTTTTGCAAGCTTGACTGGGGTCATGTACCACCTATAAATCATTTTCATAATATTTTCCTTCAAGGCATTACATGCCGTGAATTTCATACCGGTGGTCCATAACCTTTCCCAGTCCTCAAACATGATGTTATACCCAATATCCTGAGCCCATTTTATCATGGCTGATTTGACTGTCTCATCCTGAGTGATTTTCTCTTCAACCTGCCCTCCATCCTCTTGCAGAAAACTCTTTGCCTGCCCTGCCCGTATCTCGTTTTTGCTTTTTAATTCCACACACGCACCCTTCGGACTTCGTGGCAATCGGGCGCGTGGGTGCGTTTCCTAAGAGAGTGAGGACCCCCGCCTCCTCCCCACCTGCTCCCTCGCCAGCCAGCCAGCCGCGCGCCCTAGCCGGAGAGCCCCGACCATCCCCGTCGCGCAATCGGCTGGATCTCCCTTCAGCAGGCCGTGCTCACAACTCGGCCCAGGGACCCCCCAGCAGTGGATCTCCGGCTCAGCTGAAGAATCCGGCAACAAGCCCCCTCCTCCCCAATCGCTCCGCCGAAATACGCTCCAAAACCCCCCAGATAGGCCGCCGGCCGCCAAGTCTAGTGGCGCCCTGAGCGAGGGTCTCTCCCCAACACCGCCACCTCGAACTGCGTTCTCCCGGCTACCCGAGCGAACCAGCGGCAGGACCCCGGTATGGGCCCCCCCAATATTTTTTATAAGTCGGCGCCCCTGCACACAGCAGCAGCCAGGAGGCGATAGGGGGTGAGATTTCTCACTCTGCTGGACCCCTCAGGTCCCCACTCTCCTGTGGGGGTTTTTTTGGGGGTGTGCTGAGCTCTAGCGCTGCCCTCCAAGCCTCTCTGCCAGCTCTGTGTCGCAGACGACACTCAGCACACCGCCATTGTCCTGCACAGCAGACCGGAAGTCCCAATGTCTTTGTCTTTGTTTTTGTTTTTTAATTTCAATGCATGTCTTACCTGCAGAAAACAGAAGCATCTCAGAAAACAGAAGGGCAACCACGAAAAGCCAGCGCAAACGCATTGCTGAAGTTTTACTCAGATCTCAAGTTGAGCAGCAAGAGCAGACTACTGAGGCAGAATACTCTGGTGATCGTTCTGTGCCTCCTGGACCGCTTAATAGCCACTATTTGTAGGGTTTTGTGATATACTGACACGTAAGCTCTGTGCATTGGTAATCCGGATGTGATGCACGTGATGACAGGAATAACGTGATGATAGTTATTCATCAAGGATACAAAAGAGGAACATAAAGTGAAATTCATGACATTAACCGTGAAATATTTTAAGAGTTCAAGGATTCAATGGCATCTATTGTTTTAACAGATGCTGTTTCCTGCTTTCAGTATTGTGGTCCATGGTTGTTGCTCCTCAAGGAAACACAGAGTACCGAAGCAAGGAAATACTGAACAGTGTGCATTAACTTAAGGAAGTTTTCTGGAGTCGGTGCATTGTAAATTTGATTTTATAACCCTTTGGTTGACAGCTGAGTGGAACACTAAGAGCATTATTGCTATTCTGCTGGCGGCCACCCAGAGTGGCTGGGGAACTAGAGCCAGATGAGCAAGATATACATGATAGAATTATTATTATTATTATTATTATTATTATTATTATTATTATTATCTGAGAAAACTGTTGTGATTGTTGTTGTTGTTCAGTCGTTTAGTCGTGTCCGACTCTTCGTGACCCCATGGACCAGAGTACGCCAGGCACTCCTGTCTTCCACTGCCTCCTGCAGTTTGGTCAAACTCATGTTGGTAGCTTAGAGAACACTGTCCAACCATTCCCTTCTCCTTGTGCCCTCCATCTTTCCCAACATCAGGGTCTTTTCCAGGGAATCTTCTCTTCTCATGAGGTGGCCAAAGTATTGGAGTCTCAGCTTCAGGATCTGTCCTTCCAGTGAGCACTCAGGGCTGATTTCACAGAACCAAATGCCTTGAATGCAAAAGTGCTCAGTTTGCATAGAAGACTGTAGGGAAGATGTTGTTTTGGTGCTCTGAGAGCATCCACAATATGGTTGAATGCAACTGGGGGAGATTTCATAACAAGAAGAAACTACATTGCATTTAGTCAAATCATTATTTCCTTGCTTTGGTTCACTGTGTCTCCTTGAGGGATAGTAGGCATGGACTGCTGTGCTTGAAGCAGGAAACAACATATAGGCAGAAACTTTTAAAACAATAGATGCTATTGGACCCTAGAACCCTGAATAAATATAATGGAGAATGCCATGGACATTACTGTCTGCTCCTTGAACATTATGTCTTCCCAATGAATAAAATACAGAATATATGGCAATTAACTTTTTTTGTCTCCTTGATTAAGTTTATGTCATCACGAGCAGTACGTTTGAATCATCCATTCATAGGGCTTAGATGTCAGTACATTACAAAACCCCATCAGTAGATCAGCATTCAGCCTTCCAGAAGACACAGAACATTAATCAAAGTATTCTGCCTCAGTAGTGAACTTCTGCACCCAGGGCATGTGGACCTGTATATGACAGCAGCCTCCCTAATTATTCCACTCAGTTGCCAAGCAAAGGGTCTGAAATTGAATTTACAGCCCACAGAATGCTGAATGTTAATGCACTGATCAGCAGTTCCTTGATTTGGTACTGTATACTGTGTCTCCTTGAGCAGTAGTAGACATGGACCACATCACTTATATAATCCAAAGTTGAGCAGCAAGAGCAGATTAGTGAAACAGAATGCTCTGGTGGGAGTTCTGTGTCTTCTGAATGCCCAACTATTTATAGGGATTTGTGATATACTGACACGTAAGCCCTCTGCATGGATGAACTGGCATGAAAGACATGATGACAAAATCTATTCACCAAGAGGAACCCAAAAAAGTTAATTCCCTATATGTTGCACATTATTCTTCAGATAAGCATGATGTACACTCATAGCTCAGTGGTTCTATAGCACTTATTGAATATTTCATCATGCTAATGCACTGATCAGCACTTCCTTGATTTGGTACGGTATACTGTGTCTCCTTGAGCCGTAGTAGTCATGGACCACATCACCGATATAATTTTGTTAATACATTTATTAAATTTATGTACCACCATTTTATCTGAAGATAACAGGGTGGTTCACAACATTAAAATACAAAATGAAAACACAAAATACATAATAAAACAAAAGCAAAATAAACCAATGACAAATAACCAACAGAAACAAGAAACGTTATTGAATCCAGAACTCTGCATGAATAACGTCATGAACTTTACTCGTGTTTCTTGAAAATTCCCAACAGAAATGCTGAGAGGTGGTTTCTGTCATGGCTAAAATCTTTGAGGTCAGATACTGGAAAAAGCTGGAAGATTCTAGAAGGTTCATTTCTTTCGGAAATATTGTTTTGACTATCTCAAGGTCACGCTAATAAAGCATGCTGGTCATTCTTTCTCTGTCTCTCTCTTACTTTCATTTGTACCTTGCATGTCTGAAGTTCTTTTTCTCTGAATATTTTTTTTGTAACAAAGTATTTGCATTTAGTAAAAGTTTCTCTTTTACTGATGAACCTCTGACTCTGTGTATTTTATTTACTACACAATGCAGTTCATCAGTTTCGGTTCCTCCCTCATTACACACCGCCGTGACCTCCTCTTGCAGTGTTAGGAATAAGGATCTGTGCCACAAGACATGCACGACTCCAGGATTGTGATCCTCTACAAGAACAAAGGTGACCGCTGGACTGTAACAACTACTGTGGGATCTCCCTGCTGAGTACTCTGGGGAAAACCTTCGTCCGTGTAGTTCTCAACAGATTACAGTCACTTGCTAAAAGGTAGTTGGACGCGGGTGGCACTGCGGTTTGAACCATTGAGCCATGGGATGCCAATCAGAAGGTCAGAGGTTCGAATCCCCATAATGGAGTGGGCTCCCGTTGCTCTGTCCCAGCTCCTGCCAACCTAGCAGTTCAAAAGCATGCCAGTGCAAATAGATAAATAGGTACTGCTGTGGCAGGAAGGTAAATGGTGTTTCCGTGTGCTCTGGCTTCCATCACAGTGTCCCGTTGCACCAGTAGCGGTTTAGTCCTGCTGGCCACATGACCTGGAAAGCTGTCTGTGGACTGTTAATGGAGGAATCTGAGGGCTCCCTTGGACAAAACCCAAGGACACCAGCTAGGAATACAGCAACTAGCAAATACTAGCAAAACAGCAGTCAGTAGCCTTGGTCTTTATTGAAGAGTATCGTGACAGGACTCCTACCTGCCACAGGGTGAAACAAGATGGAAGCCCCGAACCAAAGAGGTCAACAGCCGACATAATTTTCTCACTGCGTTAGCTGTGGGAGAAATGTTGAGAACAAGGACGCCCTGTGTACACTGTCTTCATAGACCTGACAGAGGTCTTTGACCTTGTCAGCTGACTCACTACACAGCTCAACAAGATAGGATGCCCACCTAATTACAGTCATACCTCTTGTTACGTTAGCTTCAGGTTACATCTTTTCAGGTTGCGTCCCGCGGTGACCCGTAAGTACTGGAAAGGGTTACTTCTGGGTTTTGCCGCTCGCGCATGCACAGATGCGCAAAATGACGTCACGCGCATGCACAGAAGCGGTGAATCACAACCCGCCCGTGCACAGACACACATACGTGGTTTGCATTCCTTTCATGTTGTGAACGGGGCTCCGGAACGGATCCCATTTGCTACCAGAGGTACCACTGTATATGAATACAGTAAATGTTAATGTTATGGGTACTTAAAAAGTGTATATTATATTTTTAATATAATTATATTATATATTTGTCAGGGGTTCAGAAGCAGAGACGCAGAGAAGGGTGGAAACAGAGAGCGAGGGGGAGGAAGCCGAAGGGAGAATGAGTGATGATGACGACCCGAGATCTCCAAGCCTAAGCAGTGAGTCAGAGGACTCCCAAAAGGGAGCCCCAGTGAGCAGAGCAAGGGGGGGATCCGGGGGGACACCCCAGGAGGAAGGGAACAGAGGAGATTCAGAGAGCAGCAGCTGGAAGTCGGGACCCACGCTCATAACTGAGGGCGGCAGCAGCTGGAAGTCGGGACCCACGCTCAAGACTGAGAGCAGCAGGGAGGAAGGTAGCCAGGCATCGGGTTCCGGAGGCTGTCAGCAGGAGGGAGGGCACGAGTCAGGGGTGGTCACGCCCTCCTCAGAGAGCGAGGCAACGGTTAAGAGGAAAGTAGAGAGTTGGGCGCGCGCGCCAAGTTCAAATGCAGCGGAAGCTGGAGCAGTAAGCAGCCCGGAGAGTGAACCAGGTCCTAAAGCCCGCCGCAAGGAGGCAGAAGGATCAGGGGGGTCAGCGTCAGAGGAGAGTAGAAGGGAGGAGGCCCAGGGGGGCAGAAGGACCCAGAGACGTAGGGAGAGGCGAAGGAGGTGGAGCAAGGCTAGGGTATTAAGCTGGTGTGCAAGAGGCGGGGACTCAGACGGGTCTTCGCCGACCTAGAGCAGAAGGTGTAGAGCTGCACGCTGCAGTTCGGAAATGAAACCTGTAACTCAATAAAGACTCTTTTAAAGTGGACGCTGTGTGGCGTGGTCCTATGTGAGCTGGGACCTGGTAGCAGCTCTGACAGTAAGACCCGTCTCATCAAAGCTTCAGAAACCTGAAACCTCGCAGCGGGAGCAGAAGCCGCTAGGGGAGGAAGAGGGGTGTCTGTAAGCGAGCTCACAAAGGTTAGCAAGATGACGGAAGAACAGAGGATCTCCGCGCTGCAAGAGGCAGTGACCCAGTTGTCCTCAGAGGTATTGGCTTCCAAGAAACGGGAGGAGGAGACTACAGCCGCCTACAGAGACCTACACGCCAGGTTTGAAATGCTTGTTAAGCAAGGGCAACCGGGACCCAGACCGGAGGGCGTGGGATTGGCACGGAGAGCAGGAGGGCTTGTGGCTCACTTCGATGGGACTTTGCAACAGTACCCTAATTTTAGAGCAGACGTAATGTGCGCACTGCAACTGCTGGCAAAAGACTTTAGAGATGAGGAAGAGAAGGTGGGGTTCATATTGTCCCATTTGCATGGGGATGCCAAAGCCTGGCTGCGCAATTTGTGGAGGGATAAAGATCCGGCGCTTCAGAATGCAGATGCCTTTATCAAAGCGATGGATGCGTGTTTTTTGTCTACTATTGATGTGGATCTTGCCAGACGGGAGATTCATGGACTAAAACAAGGGAGGGCGAGCGTCCGGCAGTATCACGCCCGATTTTTTGCGCTGGTCAGTGCTTTAGAATGGGATCGGGATTCGCCCCCTGTCAGAGACCTCTTCTGGGAGGGTCTAAGTTCTGCGGTTAAGGATGAAATTGCAAGGGGGGAGAGGCCCCGAAGCACGCAGGAGGTGGTCCAAAGGGCGCTGACTGTGGGGGTGAGGCTGGAAGAACGTCCATGGTGCAGAGATGAAGGACGTGGAGGGCGCGAAGCAGCGAGAAGTTTCTCTTTCGTTCCGAGGGAAGCAGCGCGTGCGCAATCCACACCTCCGCCAGGAGGGGGAGGGGAACCGATGGAGGTTGGAGGTGCAAGGGCTCAGTCAGCAGCCAGAGCCCTAGCACCGGCAGCAGTGAAAGCGAAGCCTCCTAGAGGGAACAGGAAGTGTTACATCTGCGAGGATCCAGGCCATTTGGCGAAGGAGTGTCCCCGGAGGCTCCACAAGCACACTGCAGCCTCAGCAATGGTGACTGCAGCAACGCAGCAAGGAGAACCACAGCAGGGAAACGACGATGTCTGGCTGGAGACGGAGGCACTGGGGCCCAGCCAGACGCATCTGTGAAGCAGTCCCCAGCAATCTTGCAACCCACGGATCCCCTCCCACCCAAACCAGTAGTGCAGCTCACAGCATCTCTCCAGCTACCCGACGGCGTCACTATCGAAGTGCCGCTTTCTGTGGATTCTGGAAGCAACGCAGACTTTATAGCGCAGAGCTTTGTGGAGCAGCACGCTATACAGCTATTGCCTGCCACTCTGCCCCTGCAAGTCGTCACAGTGGATGGCAGAGAGTTGCTAGGGGGGCAGGTGGTGAAGCAGACGCCACCGATGGTGATGCGCCTTGGCAACCACAGGGAAGTCATCAGTTTTAATGTCACCCAACTGTCGGACACGCCCATTGTGTTGGGCATGAGTTGGCTGGACAGGCACAGTCCGACACTGGCTTGGTACCAGAGACAACTGATCTTTGGCTCCTCTTATTGCGCAGAACACTGCATCCTGCCCCGACGGGAGGGAGAGGAGGAGGAATCACAACTGCAGTTGGGAACGTTGCAAGCGGTCCCCCACAAATACGCGAGCTTTTTGGAGGTCTTCTGCGAGAAGGAGGCGGACAAGCTACCCCCTCACCGGCCATATGACTGCAGGATTGACCTCCTACCGGGGGCGACGCTGCCGAAGGGGCGGCTATACTCCATGTCTGAAGATGAAATGCAGGAACTCAAACAGTTCATCGAGCATAATCTGGAGCGTGGCTTCATCAGAGAGTCCAAGGCAGTGGGGGGCAGTCCCGTTTTCTTCGTGAAAAAGAAAGACACGCCCCAAAAAAGACTAGTTGTGGACTACCGCCTTTTGAACCAGATGACCAAACCGTCTGATTACCCCATGCCCAGGATTGACGACCTCCTCGCGACGGTGCGCAAGGGACGCGTGTTCACCAAGTTGGACCTGCGAGGGGCGTACAATCTCATCCGCATGCGGGAGGGCGATGAGTGGAAGACGGCCATGTTCACACCGCTGGGCACCTACGAATACAGAGTTATGCCCTTTGGATTACAAAATGGCTCTCACTGTTTTCAAGCTTTTATGCATCACGTGTTGGAGGGACTCCTCTACAAGACATGCGTCTGCTTCCTGGATGACATCCTGATTTTCTCTGACTCGCAGCAAGCTCACGACCGAGACGTGAGGGAGGTGCTCAGCAGGTTGCAACAACATAGACTGTACGCCAAGCTGGAGAAGTGCCAGTTCGACACGACGGAGGTGGATTTCCTGGGATACAAGTTGTCGGACAAGGGGATAGCCATGGACAGCACCAAGGTTCGTGCGGTATTGGATTGGAAAAGCCCGCGCAACCGGAAGGAGGTCCAGCGGTTTGTCGGCTTCGCCAACTTCTATCGCAAGTTTATCAAGGGGTTCGCGATGCAGACGGCAGCAATTACGGACACGCTCAGCTCCAAAAAAAAAGAAATTCATCTGGACGGAGCAGGCGGAACAGTCCTTTCAAGCGCTCAAGCATCTCTTCGCATCGGAGAAGCAACTGCTGCATATCGACCCCAGTAAGCCGTTGAGGGTAGAGACAGACGCGTCAGACAGAGCCGTGGGAGCTGTCCTGCTGCAGCGAGACCCGCAGGGGGTGTGGCGGCCGGGAGCGTTCTACTCCAGAAAGCTCAGCAAGTCGGAGCAGAACTACACCATCTGGGACAGGGAGTTGCTGGCCATTCATGCAGCTTTCAAGGCGTGGAGGCACTTCCTAATCGGCGCCAAGCACACGGTGCAGGTCTGCACGGACCACAAGAATCTGGAGCACTGGCGCACGGCTCAGTTCCTGAACCAGAGGCAGATACGTTGGGCGGAGTTCTTTGCTGACTTCAATTTCCGAATAGAGTACGTCCCAGGCGACACCAACATCATGGCGGATGCACTGTCCCGAAAACCGCAATACCTAGAAGAGGTGACGCCAGCGGCGGCCATGCACATCTTCGCACCGACGGCGTGGGCGTGTGCCTCAGCTACAGTAGACCTGGATGCGGTGCGACGTGCATTGCGGGACGACTCATTCGCGCAAGACAAGATGGCGGAACTGCTCAGAGGCACGGCTACCACGGACGAGTTCCAGGTGCGGGACGGCTTGCTCCTACGCAAAGGGGCTGTCTATGTACCAGGAGACGACCTTCGCGCCAAGGTACTGCAACAGTTGCACGACGCACCCACGGCCGGTCACTTTGGCACAGAGAAAACGATGGAATTAGTCGCGAGAGACTTCTGGTGGCCCAGGCTGAGAGGAGAGGTCGCGGACTACGTCGCGAGGTGCGACACCTGCCAGAGGGCCAAGCCGGTACACAGACCACCGGCGGGACTGTTAGAACCGCTGCAAACACCGTTTGAACCGTGGGAGAGGGTGGCCCTGGACTTTGTGACGGATTTACCCAGCTCGAGAGGCAAGACAGCTGTGCTAGTGGTGGTGGACTTGTTCACCAAGATGGCACATTTCATTCCGTGTGCGAAGGTGGCCACGGCGGAACAAACCGCCAAACTGTTCATAGATCACGTGTTCAAAGTGCATGGCCTGCCACGGTCTATCCTGTCCGACCGCGGACGCCAGTTCATCTCGTCTTTCTGGCAGAAGCTGATGGGTTTTCTAAATGTCAAGGTCAATCTGGCATCAGCAAGACACCCGCAGACCAACGGGCAAGCAGAGAGGGTCAATGCCATCATGCAGCAGTACCTGAGATGCTATGCCAATCAACAGCCTGCGACGTGGGTGGATTACCTGCCGCTAGCCGAGTTCGCTTACAACAACACGAAGCACGTGTCCACAGGAGTGACGCCGTTCTTTGCCAACAATGGGAGGAATCCCAGAACCTTCCCGGGACTGGAGAGAGTGGGGGAAGGAGAACCACAGACGGCGGACGCGTTCGCGTCAGAGCTGCAGGCGGTCCACGATCAACTCAGACGGCAGCTGGAGCTAGCTAAGCACGCCTACAAGGTGCAAGCTGACAAGCACAGGCGGGTTGGCGAAGTGATCCGAGTGGGAGACTGGGTCTGGTTGGCAGCCCACGCAGTGCCGACCAGGTCGCTTGCCAAGAAGAAGTTGGGGCACAAGCAGATCGGTCCGTACCAAGTCGAAGCGCAGATCAACCCGGTAGCCTTCCGACTGGCGCTGCCGGAGGGTTCCAGAATGCATCCGGTGTTCCACAGGTCGGTGCTCACTCCCTACAAAGCACCTCACAGGTTCCAGGAGCCAGGGACGGCGCCAAGTCCGCTCCGGGAACGGACGGAGACGCGGGAGGTGAAGCACCAGGACCACATCAACGAGGTCACGGAGATTTTGGACTCCAGATGGGGGGAAGAGGGAGTCGAATACCTCTTAGCCAGAGAGGGCACCCGGGCCAGCGCCAATAGCTGGGTACCAGACTACGCTTTGGAGGAACCCCTGCTCAAGGACGAGTTTCATGCCCTCTTCCCACACAAACCCATGCCAGCGAGCTTCTTCGACGACTGGTTGTTCACACCCACACTTTCTTCCAGCACGTTCCATGGATTCGACTCAGAAGGGGAACCCGCACGGAGCACCCGTTCACCAGAAGGTTCACCGGCAGGTTCGGCATCAGGCAACTCGTATTGGTGGGACGATCGACCAGAGGAGCGATGGCGCAGGAAGTGGCTGGAGATGCCAGGTCGAGCGACCGACGCAGAGACTGACATGGACGTGTTCGGGGAGGACCTCGGGTTCGAGCACGGCGGTACAGAGATGGAAGAGCAACAAGTCAACGTCGACGACCGCGAGGGGGAAGACTCGGAGGTCTTCAGTTGGCGGCCACCCAAGGGGAGCGACCTGTATCCAGCATTCCCTCCCATGATGATGGAGCGCCCAGCACCCACACCTGACAGCGGGGAGGGGGGAAGGGGGGGCTTCGAGGGGGGGATGGATGTCAGGGGTTCAGAAGCAGAGACGCAGAGAAGGGTGGAAACAGAGAGCGAGGGGGAGGAAGCCGAAGGGAGAATGAGTGATGATGACGACCCGAGATCTCCAAGCCTAAGCAGTGAGTCAGAGGACTCCCAAAAGGGAGCCCCAGTGAGCAGAGCAAGGGGGGGATCCGGGGGGACACCCCAGGAGGAAGGGAACAGAGGAGATTCAGAGAGCAGCAGCTGGAAGTCGGGACCCACGCTCATAACTGAGGGCGGCAGCAGCTGGAAGTCGGGACCCACGCTCAAGACTGAGAGCAGCAGGGAGGAAGGTAGCCAGGCATCGGGTTCCGGAGGCTGTCAGCAGGAGGGAGGGCACGAGTCAGGGGTGGTCACGCCCTCCTCAGAGAGCGAGGCAACGGTTAAGAGGAAAGTAGAGAGTTGGGCGCGCGCGCCAAGTTCAAATGCAGCGGAAGCTGGAGCAGTAAGCAGCCCGGAGAGTGAACCAGGTCCTAAAGCCCGCCGCAAGGAGGCAGAAGGATCAGGGGGGTCAGCGTCAGAGGAGAGTAGAAGGGAGGAGGCCCAGGGGGGCAGAAGGACCCAGAGACGTAGGGAGAGGCGAAGGAGGTGGAGCAAGGCTAGGGTATTAAGCTGGTGTGCAAGAGGCGGGGACTCAGACGGGTCTTCGCCGACCTAGAGCAGAAGGTGTAGAGCTGCACGCTGCAGTTCGGAAATGAAACCTGTAACTCAATAAAGACTCTTTTAAAGTGGACGCTGTGTGGCGTGGTCCTATGTGAGCTGGGACCTGGTAGCAGCTCTGACAATATTTAATATAATTTTTATTAAATTTTCTGTATTACAATTTCAGTTAAACATTTCACATACTTAAAATATCAATGATTTCCCTTCTTCTCTTTCCACGGTTCATTTTGCATATGTTACATCACTGCATGTTTTAGAAAAACTATACCAATCAGTTTTCCGTTATTACATCCATCAAAGATTATTTACACTGTTGAATTTATCTTAATGTTGCCAGCAATTTCAGCTGTACACAGTTATTTTCTATATGCTCAATAAACATTTTCCAATCTTCTTTAAACATATGCTCTTCTTGTTCTCTATTCTATATGTTAAGTCTGCAAGCTGTGCATATTCTGTCAACTTAAGTTGCCAGTCTTCTTTGGTTGGGACCTTGTTCATTTTTGGGTTAACAAAACACGGGGCACAGTTGTTACATACATAAATAACCTTTGGCAGATGCAAATTTAGAGGAGCGCAGCTGGTTTGCCCACTGTATATGAATACAGTGAATGTTAATGTTATGGGTACTTAAAAAGTGTATATAGTTTGTTATTCGGTGTGATTCTTGGGTAATTTGTTTAAAAAAATAATATTGTTAAATACTAATTATTAAAAATGAGAGTGAGGAAGTAGAGCAAAAGGAGGTAGAGAAGAATGACAATGGAGACAAGGCTGAGCTGGAGGGGCCAATGGCATGACACATTCATTCACAGCCAGCACAATTAGGAAGGCATTAAACTGGACTTTTTATTTCCATTCCATCCTGACTTGCTCTTAAGAGGGTATGCAACAAGGTACATTGTCGTAGCATAACTTTAATTCCGTGTGACCTGAAGGACAGAATTCTCCAGCGCAATGACCTCCTTCCTTGATACATGCTTCTTTACCTTTAATTATATAATCCTTTCCTATACAAAAGAAGAAGAATTGCATGAGAGGCGAAGGAAATAAATATAAGTCGCTCTATGACTCCCTCCATAACTCCCTCCGAAATGGAAATACTATTGGCCAGTGCCATATATATATATATATATATATAAAATGTTTGGGGGCACTCTCATTTTGACTCAAGAAAATCACCCTTTTATAGTTCAAATCGGGGGAAATAAATACAGTAAATGGACAAAAGTACAAAGATTCACAAAATGTTTAGGGGTATGCGTACCCCTGCACACACACACCCCCCAAGCACTGCTCTTAGCATTGGATTTCATAAGAGGTGATGGGGAAACATATTAACAAGGGACTAGTGGACAATGGTAGGAAGTGGAGAAGTTTCTGATTGGCTTCATCTAGTTCGATGAAAGGAGGGTTTTTTTTATTAATGCAGGGGTGGCGAAACGTAGGCCCAGGATTCAAGTATATGTCACTGAAATTTACTCCGTATTGAGCCAGAATAGATTCCAATGTATAGTTAGCAGAGTAACAACTTAAACACGTTGCAGGATTCCCAAAAAATAGACCAGAGGCTATTCTATTTCATCCAGCAGAGCTTTACTGTTACTGAAAGCAAATGAGCATAATGGTCACATATCCAATACATTCAGGATTGGCACCGTCCATAAGAAATCCAGTTGCAACATACTTAACTTAAGCTTACAATAACTTATAATAAGTCTAAACCTTAACGCGAAGCACACTATGTATAGAACACCACACCAGAAGGAAAAGAGATAGAAAGAGTGAAACTCAGGCTCCTTCTGGCCTTACTTTTATAGCCAGCATGGACCTCTGCAGAAGAGATAAGAGAACCAGTTCAAACCAGCTGTACTCAGCTTCTCTGAAGGAATAACCCAAACAACATGAACCTTCTGCTTGTTTCTTTCGCACAGAGAAGCTTCCAGAAGTTTCCAGAACCCTCTTGAATTAAGTAGAACAGGAAAGATCAGATCAATACTTCCTGCACTAAGAAATGCAAACTGACAGTATAGTCCACTGAGCCTCTCTGTCAAGTCCTTGGGATTCTTCCCTATAAGCCTCCTTGGCTGTTCTTGCTCATAAACTTATGGGCCTGGATGGAGGACATGAGATTGCGTGAGTAGAAAGCAACCTATGGGGCACAGTGATTACAACGCTCAGAGCATTCTCAGATTCCCCTTGCAGCAGAGGACAGGGCTTAGAGCTGCTCATTGTCCCAACTTTTAGACCTAAGGACCCCTGTTCATCATAGGGCAGAATCTGGGACAGTCTCCATTCTTACCCTCTTCCCTAGAGATATCTTTCTGCTTCTCTCTTTCCTTTTCACTCCATTCACCTTCCTCCTCTTTCTCTGTGGCTTGTAAACAAAGCCAGCATCTCCTTCATCTCCATCACACTCAATACCCTTTCCATTAATAATTTGTCAGGCTGCAGGGGGGCAAAGTCACAGAACATGACAACCCCATTTCATTCTTCTGTCATTTCTGTCTGGATGTTTTTAACTTCAATGCATGTCTTACCTGCAGAAGACAGAAGCATCTCAGAAAACAGAAGGGCAACCATGAACAGCCAGCGCAAACCCATTGTTGAAACTTGACTTGGATCTCAAGTTGAGCAGCAAGAGCAGACTACTGAAGCAAAATACTCTGATGATAGTTCTGTGCCTCCTGGAAGGTTGAATGTCCACCTATTTGTAGGTTTTTGTGATATACTGACAGGTAAGCTCTGTGCATGAGTGATCTGGTTGCGATGCTCGTGATGACAGGAACTATTCATCAAGGAAAGAAAAGAGGAAAATAAGTTGTTGATATTAACCATGAAATTTATTCAGAGTTCAAGGTTTCAGTGGCATTGATTACTTTAAACGTTGAAGTCAATATAAAATTTGCAGCTTTTGGTATTGTGGTTCATGGCAGATGCAAATTTATTTATTTTTTAATATACTTTTTATTAAATTTTCTGTATTACAATTTCAGATAAACATTTCACATACTTAAAATATCAATGATTTCCCTTCTTCTCTTTCTCATTTTGCATATCTTACATCACTGCATATTTTACAAAAACTATACCAATCGGTTTTCCGTTATTACATCCTCCAAAGATTATTTACACTGTTGAATTTATCTTAATGCTGCCAGCAATTTCAGCTGTACACAGTTATTTTCCATATACTCAATAAATGTTTTCCAATCTTCTTTAAACGTATGCTCTTCTTGTTCTCTTATTCTATATGTTAAGTCTGCAAGTCGTGCATATTATGTCAATTTAAGTTGCCAATCTTCTTTGGTTGGGACCTTGTTTATTTTGGGGTTAACAAAACATGGGGCGCAGTTGTTACATACATAAATAACCTTTGGCAGATGCAAATTTAGAGGAGCGCAGCTGGTTTGCCCACACTGGGCACCAAGCTGAGAAGGCACCACAAGGGGTGCTGCAACAATGATTTAGAGGTGGGAGGCAAGTGGGAGCTGAATTTTGTTATCGCACATGACACCGCTGAAATATGAAAGCCCAAAGCCTGTCACTGCCATGGCAGTTTCTCCTCAAGGAGCCACGGAATAACAAAGCAAGGAAATACTGAACATTGTGCATTAACATAATGAAGTCTTCAGGATTTGGCGCTTTGTAAATTGGGTTTTATGACCCTTTCGTAAACAACTGAGCAGAATGCTTTGACTAAAACAGGGAAGGCTGTTGTGAAACAGGCCCCCATGCCTAGGATGGGAAAAAAATCTGTCTGTCTTCCAGGGGTTTGGGTGTACGAACCATCAGGTTAAGCCATATTCATTATACATTTGAGAGCAACCAACTTCTGAATGCTCCTAGAGTACCAAAAGCTCATCTTTCCTGCAGATAGATTCACCTGTTCCAGGCTCCTAGTATAGGAGGACTCAGACCATTCTCATCATTGAGCTCTCCCTGGGGATAATGTGCAAATTTCCTTCTCTGCCCCTGCCCCCTCGATATGATGATGAAGGTGGTGGTGGTGGTGATACTTGCACCTCTTCCAACTGACTAAGCTGCTCCAGTCACTCTGGGTGGCTTCCAAGAGAATATAAAACACACACGATACATCAGAGATTAAAAGCTTCCTGATACGGGGCTGCCTTGTAAGGAATCGCCTGCCTTCCACTGGGTTGTAATCCAATAAAAGTTCCCTGACTGTTCCTGTTGCATCTCCAACGCTGAGGCAATGCTTCATTTCACTGAGGCAAAGATCTACATTGGCTACCAGTATGTTTCCGAGCACCATTCAAAGTGTTGGTGCTGACCTTTAAAGCCCTAAACAGCCTCGGTCCAGTATATCTGGATGAGAGGCACAAATACAAGATGGGTGACACCTGGCTTGAGAGCAGTACATGTGAAAAGGATCTAGGAGTCTTGGTTGACCACAAACTTGACATGAGCCAACAGTGTGACGCGGCAGCTAAAAAAGCCAATGCAATTCTAGGCTGCATCAATAGGAGTACAGCATCTAGATCAAGGGAAGTAATAGTGCCACTGTATTCTGCTCTGGTCAGACCACACCTGGAGTACTGTGTCCAGTTCTGGGCACCACAATTCAAGAAGGACACTGACAAACTGGAACGTGTCCAGAGGAGGGCAACCAAAATGGTCAAAGGCCTGGAAACGATGCCTTATGAGGAACGGCTAAGGGAGCTGGGCATGTTTAGCCTGGAGAAGAGGAGGTTAAGGGGTGATATGATAGCCATGTTCAAATATATAAAAGGATGTCACATAGAGGAGGGAGAAAGGTTGTTTTCTGCTGCTCCGGAGAAGCGGACACGGAGCAATGGATCCAAACTACAAGAAAGAAGATTCCACCTAAACATTAGGAAGAACTTCCTGACAGTAAGAGCTGTTCGACAGTGGAATTTGCTGCCAAGGAGTGTGGTGGAGTCTCCTGCTTTGGAGGTCTTTAAGCAGAGGCTTGACAACCATATGTCAGGAGTGCTCTGATGGTGTTTCCTGCTTGGCAGGGGGTTGGACTCGATGGCCCTTGTGGTCTCTTCCAACTCTATGATTCTATGATTCTATGATTCTATCTGAAGGAGCGTCTCCACCTCCATCGTTCAGCCCGGACACTGAGGTCCAGCTCTAAGGGCCTCACTGTGAGAAGCCAAGTTACAGGGAACCAGGCAGAGGGCCTTCTTGGTAGTGGTGCCTGCCCTGTGGAATGCCCTCCCACCAGATGTCAAAGAGAACAACAACTACCAGAGTTTTAGAAGACATCTGAAGGCAGCCTTGTTTAGGGAAGCTTTTAATGTTAAACAGACCACTGTATCTTAATACTTTGTTGGAAGCCACCCAGAGTGGCTGAGGAAACCCAGTCAGATGGTCGGGGTATAAATAAATTATATTATTATTATTATTATTATTATTATTATTATTATTATTATTATTTTACTAAGAAAGAAGTCTGTGTTGCTACTGCCAAGGCCACTTTCTCACCCTCTTTATAGAAGTGGTTTTCCTGTGTTTTTTTAGGAGTCCTGCTGTTGTTATAATATCTTTCATAATCCGGCTGCCTGGGGGAAGCAGGGAATGTATGTAATTGTATGGAGTGTGGGTGAAGTGTTCCTGGCAGCCTCGGGAACTGTTGCCAAGCGAATTGGAATCTTGGGCAGGTGACCCTTGTAGAGCAGTTAGGCCAGTGAGGAAGGAGATGGGGAGGAATGTTGAGCTAGTGAATGTTGAGCCTCTGCTAGGCTCTTGAATGTCAGGTTTCACCGAGAGCTAATATATGGCTGATCTATATTTGTATGTGCATATGTGTATGTTTGATTGGAAGCTCACAGCTTGTGTCCTCCCCACTTGTGATTCCACAGCAGCAGGGTACTTGCCAGCCTACTGGCTCCAATCTTGAACTAATGATCACTGCTATTGCGTGGCAATTCCCCCCCCCCAAGTTGGAGTAAATAAAGACACAGGACACCAGAATTTTAGGTCAATGGGCGAAAAATGGCCACAACTTTATTGGTTACAGGTAAGAGCGGTATTGGCTTTAGGCATTGGTCCTATCAGACTATCCAGCATAGAACCAGAAAGGGTTAACACCAACAGGGGGATCCCCTGAGATGCACATCCCTAGGCGCTCCCCGAGGGGACACCGCTCGGGAGCGCGCTTTAGGCCCGAGCCTCCATAGGTTTCGGACGAGGCAACGCCCCCCGGAATCCTTTATCGGACTACCCTTAAATATTTGGGGGAGGTGATGGCGCTCCTCCCCCGACTCATCAGCATAATAATACCCCTACCAATGCCTAACCGCCAAAACCAAACGCGTTGTGACGTTTTGCTACGAGGTAGGCGAAAAAACCAAATGGCTCCAAAAACAACGCCAATAAGCTAAGTGGAAAAACTCCTACCAGGCCCCTTGCGGCGACCAACCAAGGTCCATAGCAAAGTCAGAGGGAAACCTAGAGGGTGGGTGGGTGGGTAGGAAACCGCAGTTGGAACAAGGACGAAAAGGGGTGTTCCTGGGCCGCACCAACCTTAAATGTCCCTAGCCCCGCCCCTGCAGCCAGTGATTGGCTGGCCCAGGGTATGACGCGGCCCGAGGATTCCCCTAGTAGCGCGGGGCCGCAGCCAGCCCTGCGCGAATGATGGTGGGCGTGATCCCGCAACCCCCCCCCCTTATGTCGGGAGTGGCTTTCTCAGCACCACCCAGCTCATGAGTTTGAGTCACTCCATTTTAAAGCTGTTCGAACTGGCAGACATCATTATGTATTGTGGTAGCAGGTGTTATTCTTTTACAATGTGCTGTTTGAGGAAATACTCTCTTCTCCCCCCCCCCCAAGCCCTGAATCTCACAACAATCTCCTTAACTGGATTAATCTTATGAGAGAAGAAGGGACAACAACATATCTCTTGTTAGGATATTTCCGTTCCACCTTAAAAGGGAGCAGGCTTTGGGGAGTAACAGAGTCTGCGCATGTCCTGTTGACAGGATGTTTTTGTGCTTGCTGTTGTTTCCTTTCGATTTCAGACGGTCAGAGACGCTGACTGAGAATGGACGTGTTTTCTTTTGTTCTGTTCATGTTCTAAATAAAGTCTGTAAATATGCTCTTCTGCTCTTCTGCGGTGCAAGCTTTTGACTGTGCTTTCTGCTGAAAGAGGGTGCACCAGCCTAGGAATGTGGCTAGGAATTTCCAAAGGCTTTGTGCCCCTAACTGTTGGATCTGCGTGACTACGGGAGGCCGATGGACGTCCAGAACTCCGGCTTGGGGGCTCAGATGGACGTTATCTCCCTGGCAGTTTCCCAACATCTCTATCTGGCTTTTCTATGCCACACACCTTTTCATGCGCATCTATCATGATTCCCTGTTCCTTTCAGACCCATCATCCCAACATTTCTGAAGATAAGGCTCGCCTGTGGTCTGTAGAGACATGGGACTGAGATCAGAACATTCAGCTTTTAAAGTGGGCTCTAAAAATATGAGATTGAGGGACTGCAGCACATTGGGTTCCTTCCCATCACCTGCAAATGAAGAAACCCAAATAAGGAGTTGGTGCAGAGAAGCAAAACAGTTCAGATTATTCCATTTAAGGAACATTTCAGTCCGTGTCCACCGGAAGGAACAAGATTTCCCTTTGATCTGCCGAGAAGTGACTGGATCTATGCAGAAGCGCCATAAAGAGAACACTTTGTACAAAAATGCCCTCTTTAAGAACCTTTGCCAGCTTCGTGAACTGTTGCAAACATCCCATGGAGAACCGCAGTGCCAACCTGCTTTTAAAGGCTTGCTGAGTTCTCATCTCTCAGTTTTGCTGATCCTCCCCAGCGGCAGAGTCTTCCCACCTGTCTTCTTCCAAACATGAAGATCTTTTGCATCAGTTTATTTCTGGTCTCGGTGGTTCTCCTGGATGCATCTGGTGAGGAGCTATTCAAGGTGGACTTTGGGAAGAGCATTTGTCAAGGTTAAGGGTTCACCAAACAGTGGCTCCAAGGTGTGTCGGTGGAAGAGGCAGGGGTATAAATATTCTCCACGGACGTAAACCAAGCTAACAATTGTTTTCTCTCTCCCTTAGCAACTGCTCTACAACTCTGAGGATTATTTGGGGGAGAAATCTGATGAGGACTTAAAAAAAAAACCAATGCTATTCATGTCTTCAGGTTGAGAGAAAATGGGCTCCGCTCCCAACATTCCATATCTTACTTTTTAGGGGTGTGCACAGACCACAAGATGAAACTTGTATCTGTAGCTTTGGGGATATTTTCTGCACCTCTCCAAAAATCTACCTTTAATAGAGGGTTTCCTTTCTGTAGGCTATATGGTTCCAGCACTAAAGCGATGTATGGATGCTGACGGCTATTGTGCTAATGAGTTATGTCATCCAAGTGATACATTTATTCAGCTATGCTACAGAAGGAGGCCTTGTTGTCGAAGGTGAGAATATGCGGGCGGAGGGACAAAATGGGATATAAATAAAAAGTCTAGTATGTTGCCTTGACACTTTCCCCCTGAAAACCCACTCTTTCAGCAATTGGTGGGGAACCTAAATTGCTGTTGGTTTGATTCAGCATTAAATGTCAGGTTTTCCCAGGGGAAGCTGTGGGAACAAAAGGAAAGCACTCAGACATGGATGAGAAAAGTACAAACCAGAGCAAGGACTTCTGAGCTGGAGCAAGGACTTCTGAAGTTATTTGCAGTGCCTTGGTGATTCAGGTGTAAAGGGGGAAATCCTGCAGAGATGTGTCTGATCAAAACTATGCTTCTAACCTGACTGTATAAGTCAGAGGTTTTCAACCTTTTTGAGTCCATGGCTCGCTTGACCAACTACATTCTATCTGCTGCACCCCTGTGGGGCTGAGGAACCCAGTTGTGTCACCTGTTGCCTGCAGAGCTGGCAGCCTCTCACCCTTTTTTGAACACCCTCCCTTGTAGAGGCTTCCCTCAGCCTCCTTTCCTCTCCCCTCTCCTTGGGAGTCCTCTGGGCAGCTGCTGCTGCTGCCCCTGGTCTCTGAGCTCTACCCACCCCACACCAAAGAGAGGTGCCTCCTCACACTACCCCACAGGGGCCTGGGACTTGTCTATCCATTCCCAGCAGCAAGGACTGGTAGATTGGCTCGCTGTGCTCCCTTGCCCTCTTGGTTGCTTACTCTGAGGCCACCTCAGCTCCTGGCAACCAGCTCCAGAGGCGCCATTCACCTGGGGAGCTTGTATCCAGGGCTGCTACAACAACCAGCTGTGTAAGCCTTTGGGAGGCAGAGATGCTAGAGGGAATCAGAGGAGAGGAAAGAGGGACAGAGGCCAGTGTTGCCCACGGCACCCCTGACCATCATTCAAGGCCCCCTAGGGTACACCAGGACGAGGAGAAGGGGGACAGGACAGCTCCTTCAAAACTGATAAGTGCAGCTTGCAATGAGAGAGCATGGTTTTACAAGTGCTATCCAATCAGCATGTTCTGAGTGAGGGAAATAAAATACAGTGCTACCTCGGGTTAAGAACTTAATTCGTTCTGGAGGTCTGTTCTTAACCTGAAACTGTTCTTAACCTGAAGCACCACTTTAGCTAATGGGGCCTCCTGCTGCTGCCGCACCGCCGGAACACGATTTCTGTTCTCATCCTGAAGCAAAGTTCTTAACCCGAGGTAATATTTCTGGGTTAACGGAGTCTGTAACCTGAAGCGTATGTAACCCGAGGTACCACTGTAGTGATATAATACATACCCTCCAACTTTTCTCTGATGGAAATAGGGATGTCATTATTATTATTATTATTATTATTATTATTATTATTATTATTACCACACCACCCATCTGAATTATCCCAGCCACTCTGGGCAGCTTCTGACATATATAAAAACATAATAAAACCTTAAATGTTTAAAAGCTTCCCTGTGCAGACAGCTTTCAGGTGCCTTTTAAAGGTTGTGTAGTTACTTATCTCCTTGGCTTGAGGGCAGCGGCGGAGCAAGCCGATTGGGCGCCTGGGGTGGTACACGTGCCCTTCACCCAGTGGCGTAGCGTGGGTTGTTAGCACCCGGGGCAAGGCAAGTAATTTGCGCCCCCTAACCCCTAACCTGCCGCTGCTGCCAGCTTCTTCTTGCTGCTGCCTGGTCTGGTCTGGTGTGGTTCTCTCCCGCGCTCAGGGCTGCGCTGGGCGGCCACTGCACTGTCCCTCCCCCAGATAGTCCCTCGCTCTCTCTCCGCACCGCATGCCTGGCACCCACCCCCTCCACAGTGGGCGGCGACCCAGCGGCTCGGATCGGATTCGCACAGCCAGCACTGCAGTGAGAGAGAGAGAGTGAGCCAGGTAGGGGCAGAGAGCTGTGAGCGCGCCCCCCCCCAGATGTTGCGCCCGGTGCGGCCGGGCCCCCCTGCACCCCCCACGCTACGCCACTGCCTTCACCCAGGGTCAGGGCCAGCTGGGGCAGGATGCTCCATGGGGCCTCTGAGGAGTTTGCCTGCCTCTGCCCACTCAGCCACCCTACAGCTGAGGGGGAGGCAGTGGGCGGACCATTTTGTCAGCATGGAGCCTGTGCACACCCAAGCTAGACATGTTCAGGCGTGCTGCAGGCCCCGCGGTGAGTACCGCCTGGCATTTTGTCACACCCCCCCCAGTTGTGACACCCAGGATGGACCACCCACAATGCACCCCCTTCCTCCACCCCTGCTTGAGGAAAGCGTAACTCCATTCTCTCCAACATTTATCCAGTGAAAAGAGGGACATCATAAGGAAATGCAGGACATTCCGGGATCAAATCAGAAACTGGGATGGCTTCTGTAAATCCAGGACTGTCTCTGGAAAATAGGGACACTTGGAAGGTCTGGTAATATAACTGCTTTGCTTTCCAGCACTTCTTGCTCTTTGCATATGAGAATCTTCATTGTAATGGTAGTACTCTGTGACAGTTCACATTTATTTCCATGAGTTTTGTGCAGCTGAGGTTCTCAGCACTGTGTGCTGGCCTCTCTAAAGAGTTAACAAGTCTGTGTTCTTAATATCCACCTGTTTATAAGGGTACCCCTCCTTTCCCTGAAACACCTGCTGTGTGTTATGCTTATCTTCTTCCATCTCAGCAGGTCCCCAGGCTGTCATTGCAAAACATGTCCCCGGGAACAATTTGTGCCGTGGGGATTTTACTGAAGTTGGCTTAAGGTAAAAATAAGCAGAATGGGCACGAGAGGAAACTTTTTAGAAGGAAGTAAAATGTCCTTGATACCAGGGGAAAGGGGAGATATATCCAACCCAGGGAACCGAAAGTGGGAGTCCAAGCATAGTTTGGGGTGGCCTAGTGAGAAGATCCAGAATGCTGTTTTCCATCATTCCAGTCTTCATTATATACATCAGGTTAATTCAAAGAAACTAGTCTGTGGGCTGCTGAATCCGGAATGGAAGCAGCTAGACACAAGAGAAGAGTACAGTAAATCTGGTCCAATTTGTTAATGAGATAATGACTTGGATGTCTAAAAGTTAATCCATATTTTTTTAAGGTCAGTAACTAATCAGGTCTAATCTCTAGGGTTTGGCACATGTCTGATGGCACCAAGAAGTAAGTCCCATCAAATGTAAATACCTGGGAAAGTAGGCAAATCATAGCACTGCTGGCCTCCCACTTTGGGTTTCTAGGGAGAAGGTGAAAAGATAGACCCAAAGGAGACAAAGCCATCTATTTTCCATAAGGTCCATCGCCACCCTTCTCTCCAATTCTGAAGCAACCCTTTTCTTGTTGTCTCCATCTGGTCTCACTATATTCTCCCTGTCTTTTTCTTCTTCTTCTAGAAAAGACGACATCGAAGTAGAAATCATTCCAGGTATAATGAATCTGTGTATACATGTAGTGGGAATGGCAATGATCCAAAACTGAACGTAGGGTGGAGTCTGATTGAGAGCAGTTTTCTATAAGGCAAATCCAGATGCATAACTGGAATACATAAATATACATTGGACACAGTTTCAAATTGTTTACAAGCAGAAAGTTCCAAATACATAAATCCATAATATCCATATCCATAATAATGAGAATGAGAGAGAGAGAGAGAGAGAAGATTGGAGGGTGGGGATAGACACTGGGCAACATGATACAAACTCCCAAATGAAAATAAAATGCAGTGTTAACACAATCACTTCCACAGTATCACCCTCACCATCCATTCACACAATCAGAACTATTAAGCACCTTGTGCAATATTTTGACCAACCAACCAACCACTCATGCTTAAATCAAGCACACTCAAGAACATGAAAACCAGCAAGAAGTTATGACTTCCAAGTATTTGACAATGGCAGCAACAAAAACGGCTCTCTGCTGAAATGAGGTTTCTGGGCTTAGGACAGGGGTTGGCAACCTAAGACCCATGGGCCAGAAGCAGCCCACGGAGGCCATTTAACCAGCCCCCGAGCCGCCCCCGAACCGAGCTGGCCACTAGGCAAGTCCATGCTGTGCCAATTTAGCGCAGTGCAGCGCAGGAACTCTCTTCTGCGGCTCTGGAAATCGCTTCTGCACATGCCCAGACTCCGAAAATCATGCCTGCACAGTCACAATTTTCGGAGTCTGGGCATGTGCAGAAGCAATTTCCGGTGCCGTGGACATGCGCAGACGCGATTTCTGGCATCGCGCTGCGCCGGTCCGGCCCACGGAGGATCTCCTTGGGAGTGATCCAGCCCATGCCCAGTAAGCCTTGCCAACCCCTGGCTTAGGATCTTTAAACTCTTAACAGTGTGTCCTTGGCATCTGAGTCTGGTTTGTGGATCGTGGGGTTCTAGTAAAAATGAAAGCAGTTCCCGTAAGCCTGATTTCTTCCCAAACCTGCTTTAATGGCTTTAGGGGGTGGGGTGGGAACGTTCTTCTGTTTTGTTCTTCTGCCTTTTCTGAGGAGTGGAAAATGGGAAGAGGTTGCCACTAATGCTCAGGCAGAGGGGCCCACCCACAGCAAGTGATAGAATGGGGGTGCTACATCTACAGCCATGCCCCACAGAGAGTGCATATTACTACATTGTAGTTGCCTGACAATCCGCATCCCTAACACAAGCCTTGTCTGTAATCCTCAAGAGATTTGGTGGGTGCGGAATCAAGAGTGCTCTAAAGATCATTATATTCAAAGCTAATGTCTCAGCTGTACCAACAGGGGACATCATACGGGTCTGTTAAATGGACAGAGCATTCTTGTATTCTGAACCGAGGAGAGCTTGAAGGTAATGTTTGTTTCAGGATTGGAAAGGTTAGTTTATGTCAGCCTTCCTCCCCAAGCTGTTGCCTTCCAAATATTTGGGACTAACAATTCCCATTAGACCCAGCCAGCAGTTGGCGAAGACTGGTTTATTGATCCATGCAAGAAGTTATTTTCCAGGCTGATGCATCTGCAAACAAATAAGTGAAGGAAGATAAACCAGTCCATGAAACAGATCTCTGAGTCCCTCTGCCTGTACAGCTTATAAACATTACTGAGTATTGTGCTTTTCAGTGCTCAGGGTGCTTTAATTATTGTTAACAGACTCAGCTTTCACAACAGCTGTTGCAGGTAGACTAGGTCATACTTAGATCTGTCCCTCTGTCAGTATGAAGCTAAGATATTGCCAGCACAAGGTTCGTTCTGTAGCACCCTGCTTGTGGTTAACGCTTAGCTGGAATGAAATATTCAACGCAGCAATAGAGAAATTAAAATAATTATTTATTTGTCAGACAAATAAATGAGAGGCACAGTGGTATATGGTTACCAAGCTCTGGCCTGGCCTCCTGCCATTATGGCCAGCACTTATATTCCCTTAATCCAGCCCCCTTTGCTCCTCCTGTGGCTACCTCTGTCCAATCAGCCTGGTTGAATTTCCTATTGGCTGATTGCTAGAACCAATCCTAGAAGATACACCCATATCCTCCTGTCCTTATATGGAACACAAAGAGCTATATATTGTTACATCTATAAATGACAAATAAGTAGTAATATATCTTACATGTGTCTCAACAAGGCATCTTAATTACCAGCTCACCTCTTGCCCTCCTTGCCCTATTGCCTTCTAAAACAAATGGTTAATCTTAAATTTTTATCTTAAACATATGTCAAGGATCTTGAGTTTCACATCAACATTGAAAGATCTCCTTCATTTGAAGGTTTCTAAACAAATGTCTGACAACTAATATATCAGGACTGCTCAGATGGCGTCTTTCCGTCTGGCAGGGCTAGGCTGGTGGCTGACTTAATTTAACTCTTACAACTATATGAAATCTAGCATTTCTTAAATCCTTTGCATCATTACATTTAAGACAATATATTTAATACATAACATAGGTAGCCTTTTAAAAGGAATAAGGCCTTTGTAAAGTAGAAAAGGAACTCAGTAAAAAGGAACACAGTAAAAAACCGCTTTAAAAGAAGCCTCTCCAGTTTACATTCCCCCCCCCCTTCTCCAGCCAGCTGCTTTTCCCATTAGCTCTTCCCAACATTTATTGCCCTTTAACTCTCTTCAGTTTAAGAAAGAAACAGTTTAAAAAGACTTCCCAAAAAATGCTTTCTTTCTGCCAGCCAGATGCTTCTCCATTTGGTCTTTAACCTTGGAAAGAAGATCTGGCTCATTTTACTGGGAGGCACATTGGCATTATTTTACTATTTACTCATTCCTAATTATTTATTTCTGCCTTTTTTATCTTCTGTAACATATAGGGTCAGTGTCCTCACTCAGTCTGTAATTCCAGCTTTTACGACTTTGAGAATTGTTTTCTGCTATCAATCAACGGGGCCCTTGTCTAGGAGAATAAACATTACCAAGGTTGTAAACTGCTGGCTTGAAACTTTTGAAAATCTAAGCTCTCTCTTTAATATACAAGTCCTGATCAAACATTAATAAAATGCAGGCTTATGCCTGATGCCTCAGTTCAAAATAGCCTGCAGCCGACCACAGGTCTGAAACCAGTGAAAAGCAGCTCCTACACAGGAACCTAAGGAATCCCAAATGTTAGAGTTAGATTAGCTGGTACTGCATTTACAGATGCAAGACCTGTGCTCAGTTTCCACCCCTGTGTACCTGTTTAAAGGTTTTGAAATATTTAATAGTAAAGACGAATGTGACATTGTTGGAGGGGTCTGCCATTTGAACACCTACAACCCTGGGAAGTGCTGGAGTCTTCGTTATATACCGCTCGGATATTGCATCCCAAAAGGTGTTTGCTGTAAAAGGTGAGTATGAAGGCTTACTCCCCATAAAATAAAAATTCATTGATTTGAACGTGGAATGATTCGCATACTCTTGCCTGGAGTTAAGGATGGGGGTGAATTTAATTCAGTTCACATTTAAAGTGAGCTTACCTAAATCGTGCTTTCCAAATGCGAAAACTATGAACACATTTCTGCTCAGCAAAATGTGGGGATCCTGCTGATACCTATCTCCTGTGTGGGGGTGCTGCTGTTTTGTCAACTTAGTGATCAGAGAATGAATTTGCTACTTGTATTACTGATACCTACACCATGACTGAGAGTTTTGAAATTAGAACGGGATGGGTGAATTGTACATGTGGATGTTAACTCGGAATGTCAAAACCTCTAACTTTTAGGCCAGACAGCTCCTTGCCAGAAAACCTTCACCTTATATATTAAGGCCAGCCGGACTGCCTCAAGGACTTTTCACCATCTGAAGTAACTAAATGGAGTATTTGCAAAGTAATAAATGCAATGTAGTTGTGCTAATGCAAAACACTCTCTCTTTTTATTTGAAAGAGGTGGGTAGAGAAAATCGTACTTTTATCCAGAAAACCAGTTTGAACAAAAATGTCTAATGCACAGGTGAGGAATCTTTGGCCCACCAGTTGTTGATGCCATTCCGTTATGTCTGGGGGGGTTACAACTTCCAACCCCTCTGTGGTCTCATTGAGAGTTGCCCTGATTTAGGCCTTATTTTTGCAATTAATGGGGGGCCGAAACCTTTCCCCAAAGTTGCCCCAAGAAAACAGCTACCATCACAATAACAGCAGTGGTCAAGTTATCACAGTCTAGAAACAAGAATCGCCATTTGCTAACTGGACCAAAGACACTCCTAACAACTAAGATCACCTAAGCATGTTACGTGTCTGTCATATAACCAAGAGAATCCACAACAGATGATCAAATGATGTTATACAGATGTTACTGGAACTGTTCTGTAAACATTGCAAACTATTTCCAAGCATGAATCACCCAACAATTCAAGTACCAATTCCTTATAACGAAGTGACTTTTTGACACATACCCCTCTTTTTAAAAAAGGCAGTCAAACTAGTCTTAAGTGCACACACTCTCCATATGTTCCATATGTTTGCATTATGGCCCAAGCAATGGAAGTCACCGACATTGTTTTGAACCGTAGCACGTTCACATCTTGAAACTGGATTTAGAACGTATTCTGAATTATAGGCTGTCCTAAGCCAAATTGGAACCTTACTTGTGTGAAGCCCTTTAACTGGGCAAATTGTGTTTATTTGTCCAGGTGTCTGATCTGAAGGTGATCTGGGAAGGGGAATAAGAGTGCTGACTGCATGGGTCGTCTCCATGCCTACCTGTGGCATGCAGCAAAAATGGCTGCATGGAAAGGGTTACTCATATTCTTAATCAGGGCAGAGAATAGTGAAAGGACTAGTCAAAGGCGATTCAGAGCAAAGGCCCATTGTTATCCATGGAATTTCCTTGTCTTGTGTAATACCTGTATTACTTCAGCAAGCAAAATAGTACAGTCTCAGAGTTGTCAGATCAAGGCCTCATTTCCATGCTTGTGAGCCAGCATGGTGTAGTGGTTAAGAACGGTGGACTCGTAATCTGGTGAACCGGGTTCGCTTCCCCGCTCCTCCACATGCAGCTGCTGGGTGACCTTGGGCTAGTCACACTTCTCTGAAGTCTCTCAGCCCCGCTCACCTCACAGAGTGTTTGTTGTGGGGGAGGAAGGGAAAAGGAGATTGTTAGCCGCTTTGAGACTCCTTCAGGTAGTGATAAAGCGGTATATAAAATCCAAACTCTTCTTCTTCTTCTTCTTCTTCCACCAGATGTAGTATGAGCTGTTTTGTCACACTCCACAACAGCCACTCCACAATCCTGAGCATGGTCACCTCACCTTATTAACAGCTGTCCTCCAAAAACTAGCAGCAACAGTTTCTCAGTAGTTGTTCCTCATCTCCTCTGTTTCTGGCTTAACTGCCCTCCAAGTGTCACTCTCCCTACATTCTGACCCCCTTGGCAATGGTTGTCAAGGCTGCCCAAAACTACTTCCCTTTACTCGTTACAATATTATTCATTCCCTGTTTTCCCCAGGCAAAACAACATGAATAGATAACCTCATCTGCCACACACTATCCCTTCTCAGATGGAGAATGGCTAGAGGAGGAGCCTTTTCTGGATTACCACCCACTAGCAACAATTCATTTTGTGAAAAATTGTGAAAAATTACTGAGGGGCAGGGAGATAGAGATGTGCACATCATTCCCAGAGGGGTGAGAAGAATGGGTTTTCCTGGGGAAAGCAGGGGGCAAGGGCAAAACTGCTCAGACACATGCTTTCTAGGCACAGGAGAAATGACGAGGGCAGTATTGACGAGGGCCTGCTCGTCACAAAATAAATCAGTCTCACACCAGGATGCTTTTTTTGTAAAGGGTCTAACAGCTTCAGGAGAGAGAGAGAAAAAAGGCCCCTCTGGAGCTGCAGCCCAACATTTTTATTAAGAACAGTACAACAGTGTATCAACCATTATGCAAGACAAACACCATATATGGGGATCACCCCATTATCAAGCCATACAATAAGAACCAATCACCTTCCTTGCATGAGGCGATCACGCGCTCATCATGCCTAACACAGCCTGCAGTATCAAAAGGTCAAACTATAGTAAATTTCCATCCTGGCATCCATCTTGTCATGTAGGTACAAACAACCATTTTCCTACATGCCCTCTTTTCTTATTTGTTTTATGAAAAGTAAAAAATAAAATTTAACAAAACCTAATCAGAATCATTTGTTTCATTTCCTAAACGCTGATATCTTGCAATATAAATTCCTCTTGTGACTCCAGTAGTAGGTCTTGGACGATACCACCATGTACTACATTGAGCAAACAAAGAGGGTAGGCATTGAATGCAGCAGCACAACACAATGAATCCTGCAACAAGCAAAATTACAATTAGTAAATTTTTTCTTAACCATACTCTATTAGGCAACCAGGAAGACAACCATTCCCATGGATCAAAACCTTCGGGAGGATTCAAAGGATTGTGGGTTATCATTTGTTCCATATAATCAATAGTAGCAGAAATATTGGCCGATTGATCAGATACATACATACAACAATGGGAATGAATTAAAGCACAAACTCCACCTTTGGAAGCAAGGATTACATCTAAAGCATAACGATTTTCAAGAGTCACATCTCTCATTTCTGACATTTCTTTGTTAATTAATTTTAAAGCCAAGATAGTAGAATTAAACAAGGCTTCAGTCCAATTAGCCAATTTGTGCAAATCACGGTAATTCATGCCTGCACCTAAAGAGGGCAGGAGAGATCTAGAGACGGCTGTCCCTGTATATCGAGAGATAGGTGATCGCACTTCCCTTTTGTTACGCAAACGAACCGCTGGGAGCTTGTCCAATTTATAGACCAAGGGTATGACTATTCCTAAAGTGCACGTTCCAGAAAAGGCAAAGGGGATATCTTTGTAGGCTCTAGTACCACAAAATAACCATAAATCAGATTGAAGCAAACATGTAGATTTTCTGCTTCTCTTCATCCAATCAAACCAAACATAAAAATCTCTACACATAGCCTGTTGTTCATAAGTCATGTTGGTCGTGACATTATTAACTAAAACTTTTGGCCTACCACTCATAGTGGTAACATTAAGAAAACAAGAAGATCCATTAACATACTCATAGGTCCAATTGCAATATGGATAATGACCTAAAAACTTACTACTATTATGGTTGAAAAGAAAACAATAAGATGCCATTTCTACAAGTGACAAAAACACAGGGGGTGAACTAGTACGATTATCTTTCATATTATTACTAATCTTATATGAAGCATTTACAGGAATACCATGCAATAATATGCCAGATCTTTTTGATTGAGGAGGAATATGCATACACACCCAACATTCGGAAAGATTAAGTATAGAAGCAAAATGATTTATGTCCCTAACATACGTATTGTTGGTCCAAATCTGATGATAAAGTTCAGGTCTCTGGGTCTTCTGCAAAAGAGCAGCACGACGAAAGCGGTGCTTCACAACGTCCACAGAGGGATGATTGGTAGTCATGGTGACTTCCCAGGAGGGAGGAGTGCCAATGCGGTAGGGACGAAGATGACCTTTCAACGTGCCAGGAAACACTGGAACAGCTGCGGAAGGTGACTCTGTCCAGGGCGCATCAATATGGCGATGTCTCCAGCTGCGATGTGGATTGAAGTCAGGTGGGAGGTCATCACTGGCAGACAGTGTAAAATACGGTTTCAAGGTGTTGGTGTCTCCTTGGGCGAGGACGAGGCAACAGAAGAGCGCCAAGGTCGAACGCACCGAGCTGGAACCCATCGTGTTTCTCCGTCCACGTCAATGGCAGCGAATCCGCGACCCCAGGAAATCAAGGAAGTTGGACCCTTCCACTGTGGATCTGGAAGCAACCTGTAAGACACTAAAGGGCGTTGCAATACTTCTTCCTTCCTGAAATGAAGTTCAGCAGGGGTAAAATTCTTATTGTGAGGGTACAACAGATGATTTAAGGTAAACAACACTTGATGCACAATATTAGGTATTTCAGAAGCAGTAGCTGAGCGGCCTCCCAATTGCTTGTTGAGAAGGGTCTTAAAAGTCAAGTGGGCACGCTCGACGATTGCTTGTCCTGTAGAATTGAATGGAATACCATGAGTCAACCTTATGTCCCACAAAGAACAAAAATCAGAAAAGGCCTGAGAAATATATGCAGGACCGTTGTCAGTTTTTAAAGTATAGGGCTTTCCCATGACAGCAAAACAACGCATTAAATGTAACTGTGCCATGGAAAGAGAAGGGATCCTGTCCACCATACATCTGCGGAGATGGTTGTTCACGGTTGTTAGAGCAGAAAACCGTGGAGACAGAGTGGAGGTGGGCAGGTCCAAGTGACTCTTTATCCAATTCCTGTCTGCTGGTTTTGTTGATGCTGCTGGTTTTGTTGTTGTTGATGATTTTGTTGAGGCGCGGCGGAGCGGCACTGGTTGGCCCAGTGGAAACCCTTCTTACAAATAGGGCACTTTGTGCTAGGGCGACGTTGCTGCGTGGTGGATCTGCACTGCGCACGAAAATGTCCCATTTTTCCGCAACCAAAACAAGTTTTGTCCTTGGCAGGATTCTGGGATACTGTAGAGGATAGAGCAGTGGCTAAAAGACGAGCCTTGTGTGTTTCAGTGCCCACTGATTGGCAGGCTTTAAGCATGTCCGCAATGGCAATATTTGGTGTTGTCATCAAAGGGCGCAGCGCTTGCTTACAGTCCTCATTTGCATTATCAAACGCGAGCTGGCGGACGATCACTTCTTGGGCTGCCACGTCCTGAACTGGCCGCTTGAGGGTGTTATACAAACGATCGACAAATTGTCCATAGGGCTCTGCAGGGCCTTGTCGGACGCTGCCCCAACGGCCATCACGCTCGGTCTTTTCATCAGGCACGGCGGACAGGGCCTCCTGAGCAGCAGCAGTAGTGGCTTCCCAATACATGGGATCAAGGGCTAGCTGCTGGGCGATGGTAAAAAAATTGCCTTCGCCAGTTAAGCCATTGAGAACATCTGAATGAGTTAACATAACTGGAGCTAGGGGAGCAGCGGCAGCGCTGGCAGCAGCAATCGCGGCTTGATGGGCGGCCTGAGCAGCATTGTTGAGATTATTACGAATGCCGTCGACGCGACGTTGGCAAGCCCAGTGCCAGGCTTGTACAAACAAAATCATTTGATGAGGTTGCATAACAGTACGTGCCAACAATTTAATATCTTCTGGTATCAGATTCTGTTGAAACAGAGTGCCAAACAATCCAAGAGTGTATGGAGAATGTAGGCCATTGTCCCGAACAGAAGAGTAAAGTTCTTTTATGAATCTCAAATCAAACTGCTCGTGCCGGGCTGGGCCTCCCCCCGGGGCGCCAGGAACAATCACAGGAAAAAGATTTGGGGTGGCAGAATCAAAAGGCAGCAGCGGAGCAGCGGCACGGAGAGATTCTTGAAAAGGAGTGGTAGAGGGCTGTGCAGAAAGCGAAGAAGGTGGTGGAGGTAGCGGTGGGACAGGAGGAGCCGAAGGGGAATGAGTCAGCGGTGCAGAAGGTACATAGACCGAAAAAAAAATCACAGGGATCCACAAAGGATGAAAAGGAGCGAAAAAAGGGAGCACCCACCGGGATCCTAGGAGAGGATGAGTGGTACCTGAAGCCCTGGCCGGGCGTGGTGGACGCTGAGAGGGCCGCAGCGACGCGAAGTCCGAAATCAGTCGAAGTCCAAAGGAAAGGGAGCGCTCACCGGGATCCGAAGCGGATGAAAGACGCGTGGCGAGCGCTGAACGATGAGGAACAACGTAGAGTCCAAGGGTAGTCACACGGGGCACCAAATGACGAGGGCAGTATTGACGAGGGCCTGCTCGTCACAAAATAAATCAGTCTCACACCAGGATGCTTTTTTTGTAAAGGGTCTAACAGCTTCAGGAGAGAGAGAGAAAAAAGGCCCCTCTGGAGCTGCAGCCCAACATTTTTATTAAGAACAGTACAACAGTGTATCAACCATTATGCAAGACAAACACCATATATGGGGATCACCCCATTATCAAGCCATACAATAAGAACCAATCACCTTCCTTGCATGAGGCGATCACGCGCTCATCATGCCTAACACAGCCTGCAGTATCAAAAGGTCAAACTATAGTAAATTTCCATCCTGGCATCCATCTTGTCATGTAGGTACAAACAACCATTTTCCTACACAAGTCTGGGTGAGCCCTAATATTACTACAACTCTATACTGCCTTAGTCAAGCCCTGGCTGTGTCCAGTTTGGGGCACCACAGTTTAAGAAGGATATTGACACAATGGGACATGTAGAGAGGGCATCAACCAAGATGGTCAAGGGCCCGGAAACCAAGCCTTATGGGGGAGTTGGCTATGTTTAGAGTGAAAGTCAGAAGACTGAGAGGTGATACGTAAGGTAAAGGTAAAGGTAAAGGTAAAGGGACTCCTGACCATTAGGTCCAGTTGTGACTGACTCTGGGATTGCGGTGCTCATCTCGCTTTATTGGCCGAGGAAGCCAGCGTACAGCTTCCGGGTCATGTGGCCAGCATGACTAAGCCACTTCTGGCGAGCCAGAGCAGCACACGGAAATGCTGTTTACCTTCCCGTCGGAGCGGTACCTATTTATCTACTTGCACTTTGATGTGCTTTCAAACTGCTAGGTTGGCAGGAGCAGGGACTGAGCAACGGGAGCTCACCCCGTCGCGGGGATTCGAACCGCCGACCTTCTGATCGGCAAGTCCTAGGCTCTGTGATTTAACCCACAGCGCCACCTGCGTCTCTAGAGGTGAAATGTAGCTATCTTCAAATATCTGAACTGCTGTCATATGGGAAATGGAGTAGGCTTGTTTCCCTCTGTTCCAGAGGGTAGAACCAATGAATTCAAATTCACAAGGAATGAGATTCCAGCTAAACATTAGGAAGAACTTTCTGATAGAGCTGTTCAACAGTGGAACATACTTCCTCATTTCTCAGGAATTCTAACTGTGATTCTTGCATTGCAGGAGGATGGATGTAATAACCCTTGCATCCCTTCCAACTCTACAGTTCTACAATTCTTTGACTATATTTTTCCACTCAGTTGTTAATCAGCTTTCCAATCTGCTGAACCTTCCGTCATTCAGCAGCTCAATGGACTGTACAGTATTTCCTTGCTTTCATAGAATCATAGAATCATAGAATCATAGAGTTGGAAGAGACCACAAGGGCCATCGAGTCCAACCCCCTGCCAAGCAGGAAACACCATCAGAGCACTCCTGACATATGGTTGTCAAGCCTCTGCTTAAAGACCTCCAAAGAAGGAGACTCCACCACACTCCTTGGCAGCAAATTCCACTGTCGAACAGCTCTTACTGTCAGGAAGTTCTTCCTAATGTTTAGGTGGAATCTTCTTTCTTGTAGTTTGGTTCCATTGCTCCGTGTCCGCTTCTCTGGAGCAGCAGAAAACAACCTTTCTCCCTCCTCTATGTGACATCCTTTTATATATTTGAACATGGCTATCATGTCACCCCTTAACCTCCTCTTCTCCAGGCTAAACATGCCCAGCTCCCTTAGCCGTTCCTCATAAGGCATCGTTTCCAGGCCTTTGACCATTTTGGTTGCCCTCCTCTGGACACGTTCCAGTTTGTCAGTGTCCTTCTTGAATTGTGGTGCCCAGAACTGGACACAGTACTCCAGGTGAGGTCTGACCAGAGCAGAATACAGTGGTACTATTACTTCCCTTGATCTAGATGCTATACTCCTATTGATGCAGCCCAGAATTGCATTGGCTTTTTTAGCTGCCGCGTCACACTGTTGACTCATGTCAAGTTTGTGGTCAACCAAGACTCCTAGATCCTTTTCACATGTACTGCTCTCAAGCCAGGTGTCACCCATCTTGTATTTGTGCCTCTCATTTTTTTTGCCCAAGTGCAATACTTTACATTTCTCCCTGTTAAAATTCATCTTGTTTGTTTTGGCCCAGTTCTCTAATCTGTCAAGGTCATTTTGAAGTGTGATCCTGTCCTCTGGGGTGTTAGCCACCCCTCTCAGTTTGGTGTCATCTGCAAATTTGATCAGGATGCCCTTGAGTCCATCATCCAAGTCGTTGATAAAGATGTTGAATAAGACCGGGCCCAAGACAGAACCCTGTGGCACCCCACTAGTCACTCTTCTCCAGGATGAAGAGGAACCATTGATGAGCACTCTTTGGGTTCGGTCAGTCAGCCAGTTACAAATCCACTGAGTGGTAGCATAGTCAAGACCGCATTTTACCAGTTTCTTTACAAGAATATCATGGGGCACCTTGTCAAATGCCTTGCTGAAATCAAGGTAGGCTACATCCACTGCGTTCCCTTCATCTACCAGGCTTGTAATTCTGTCAAAAAACGAGATCAGGTTAGTCTGACATGACTTATTTTTCAGAAATCCATGCTGACTATTGGTGATCACAGCATTCCTTTCTAGGTGCTCACAGACTGTTTTCTTAATGATCTGCTCCAGAATCTTCCCTGCTATTGATGTCAGACTGACTGGACGGTAATTATTTGGGTCCTCTCTTTCCCCCTTTTTGAAAATAGGGACAACATTTGCCCTCCTCCAGTCTGCCGGGATTTCGCCTGTTCTCCAGGAATTCTCAAAGATGACTGCCAGTGGTTCTGAGATCACATCTGCCAGTTCTTTTAATACTCTTGGATGCAGTTCATCTGGCCCTGGAGACTTGAATACATCTAAACTGGCCAAGTATTCTTGTACTATCTCCTTAGTTATTCTAGGCTGTGTTTCCTTTGCTGAATCATTTGCTCCAAATTCTTCAGGTCGGGCATTGTTTTCCTTATCGGAGAAGACTGAGGCAAAGAAGGCATTGAGGAGTTCAGCCCTTTCTGTGTCCCCTGTTTGCATTTCACCATCTTCTCCTCTGAGTGACCCCACTGTTTCTTTGTTCTTCCTTTTGCTACGAACATACCCGTAGAAGCCTTTTTTGTTGCTTTTAACCTCTCTAGCAAGCCTGAGTTCATTCTGTGCTTTAGCTTTTCTGACTTTGTGTCTACACGTGCTGGCTATTTGTTTGAATTCCTCTTTGGTGGTTTCCCCCCTTTTCCATTTTTTGTACACATCCTTTTTAAATCTTAACTCAGTTAAAAGTTCTTTAGATAGCCACCCTGGCTTCTTTAGGCACCTTCCATATTTCCGTATTGCCTGACGTTGTGCTTTTAGTATCTCCCTCTTAACAAACTCCCAGCCATCATGAACTCCCTTTCCGTTTAGTATTTCTGTCCATCGGATCTCACCCAGCACTTCCCTAAGTTTTATGAAGTCGGCTTTCTTAAAGTCAAGAAATTGAGTCCTAGTATGCTTGGCTGCTCCTTTCCGCTGTATAGTAAACTTCAGAAGAGCATGATCACTCGCGCCTAATGATCCTTCCACTTCTACCCCACTAACCAGGTCATCAACATTGGTTAGGACCAGATCTAAAATGGATGTTCCTCTTGTTGCTTCTCCCACTTTCTGGACAATGAAGTTGTCTGCAAGGCCAGTGAGGAATCTGTTTGACCTTATGCTCTTGGCTGAGTTTGACATCCAACAAATATCCGGGTAATTGAAGTCCCCCATTACTACTATCTCCCTTCCTTTTGCATGCTTGGCCATCTGTTCCAGGAAGGCATCATCTATGTCCTCCGTTTGGCTTGGGGATCTATAGTAAACTCCCACAATGAGGTCCCTGTTATTCTTCTCTCCCTTAATTTTGACCCAAATGCTCTCACTTTGGCTTTGAGGTTCTAAATCTTGGATCTCTTCACAGGTATACACATCCCTGACATATAACGCCACTCCTCCTCCTTTCTTGTCTGGTCTGTTTCTCTGAAATAGATTGTATCCCCCCATTGTTACATTCCAATCGTGGGACTTATCCCACCAGGTTTCAGTGATGCCTATTATGTCATATTTAGTTTGCTGTACCAAGAGCTCAAGCTCATCTTGTTTATTTCCCATGCTTTGTGCATTAGTGTACAGACATTGAAGTCCATTAATCATTCCCCCGTGTCTCTTATTTAAGGATTTTTTCCTCCCACCACTAGGTCTGCGTGCTGTTTGCTCCATTTGGTCTATGACATTTGGATGATCATCTTCATCAATTGATAGGCTGCTACCTTCAGGAGCACTATCTCCCTCCCCCACATTAGTCAGTTTAAAGCCCTCCTGATGAGGTTTCTGAGATTTTTGGCAAAAACATTTCTCCCAACTGTTGTGAGGTGCAGCCCATCGCTTGCCAGAAGTCCATCTTCAAGAAACTGCAGTCCGTGATCTAAGAATCCAAACCGTTCCTGTTTACACCATCTGCGAAGCCAGCTGTTCACTTCCACTATTTTTCCCTCTCTCCCTGGGCCACGTCGTTCAACTGGGAGGAGAGATGACAATTTGTGCATTTAGTTGCTTCAATTTCCTTCCGAGAGCCTCGTAGTCTCTTTTGATCTTCTGGAGGCTATTGCTTGCAGTGTCATTGGTTCCCACATGAACCAAGAGGAAGGGGTATTTGTCAGTGGGTTTTATGATTCCTTGCAGTCGTTCAGTTACATCTTGGATCTTAGCCCCGGGGAGACAGCACACTTCCCGAGACATCTTGTCAGGCCCACAGATCACTGCTTCTGTTCCCCTCAGTAGGGAATCCCCTATCACCACTACACGCCTCCTCTTAGGTTTGGTCGGGGTTCTTCCATGAGCTGTCCGTTCCAAGGTCGCCTGCACATTCCCTGAGGACTGACTTTGCTGCTCGTCTTCATTTACCTGATCGACTGAAATGAGGGAGAGATCCTCAAATGGAGTCTGCTCTTCGTCTTCCATGCTAGGGGAGAGGACCTCAAAGCGATTGTGTAATTCTAAACAATCTGAACGAACCCTGGGCCTCCTACTTCTTTGAGTCACGTTTCTCCATATATCTGGCTCCTGTGTTGGTGAACTAGCCTCCTTCTCAGGGGAGTCCCCTGTCTCTTCCTTGATGGAGACGGTGTGGTCTGTTGCTTCCAAGAAGAGCTCCAGCTCTCTAATTCTTTGGAGCGTAGCTACACGTTCCTCCAGTTGCTGGACTTTGTCTTTTAAGAGGGCAATCAACATGCAATTGCTGCAGGTAAAGCTGCCTGCAACCTTTGGCAAGATGGCAAACATTGCGCAGGAACCGCAGGCGACAGCAGCTGTTCCCTCCCCCTCCATCTGGAGAATGTGTCGTTGGGGGTGGCTACAGCAGTCCTCCATCATAAAAAGCGTGAAGACAGGACAAATAACTCCCCCCACAAAAAACCTAGGTCTCCCCCAACAAACGTTTGAGATTGCTCCCCTAAATCTAAAAGATGGGTCAAACTGCGCGCGCCGCTAGGCGCGCACCGCTGCCCTGCTAGCTCTGATAAGCTCCTCCCACAGCTAATCACCTTCCTCAACAGAAACCCTGCCCCCTCTGACCTTTGCACAGGGAGAACAGCTAATCAGCCTCAAAGAAACACAAACACACAAGAGAAAACCCTTTTTGCTCCTTCTTCAACTGCTTCCCTGCTAGCTCTGATAAGCTCCTCCCACAGCTAATCACCTTCCTCAACAGAAACCCTGCCCCCTCTGACCTTTGCACAGGGAGAACAGCTAATCAGCCTCAAAGAAACACAAACACACAAGAGAAAACCCTTTTTGCTCCTTTTTGCTCCTTCTTCAACTGCTTCCCTCAAGGCTTTGGTACGCCTTGTCTTCATGAGGGATAGCAGTTGTGTATCTCAGCCCCTAAAGCAGGAAATAAAATATAGACAGAGAGTTCTAAAAACAATTATTTTGTTCCTGAACTAAGAATAAATATCAGGGGTAATGTCAGGAAGTTTATGTTCCTTGAAGATTATGTCTTCCTGAGTAATAGCATGCAACGTATAAAATAATAATCTCTCTTTTTTCACTACTTCTGTCATCACATGCATTGCATAAAGATCATTACGTGTCTGTATATCAGGAACCCTATAAATATGCAAGCATTCAGCCTTCAAGAAGACATTCTCCCTCAGTTGACTTCTCTTGCCATTCAAGTTGAGATCCATCTGAATCAAGCTTCAACAATGCATTTGCACTGGCTTTTCATGGTTACCCTTCTGTTTTCTGAGATGCTTCTGTTTTCTGCAGGTAAGATATGCATTGAAATTAAAAACATTCCGACCTAAATAACAGAAGAATAAAATGGGGTTGGAAGTCATCTGTTACCAGCATGGCCAGCTTTTGTTCTATGAGAGTATAGTGGTTAACAGCAGTGGACTCGTAATCTGGTGAACCAGGTTCGCTTCCCCACACCTCCACATGCAGCTGCTAGGTGACCTTGGGCTAGTCACACTTCTCTGAAGTCTCTTAACCTCACTCACCTCACAGAGTGTTTGTTGTGGGGGAGGAGGGGAAAGGAGATTGTTAGCCGCTTTGAGACTCCTTAGGGTAGTGATAAAGCGGGATATCAAATCCAAACTCTTCTCCTTCTATGGCTTTGACCCCCTGTTGAAAAGTTATTGAGCTGGAACCAAACCCATGTGTACTGCCCAGCTGTACTACAGGAGGGTAAAGGTGGAAGAAAAATAAGCATCCTTCTGCAATAGTTACTTGATCTCTGATTATGAATATGGTTTATACATTTTTATTTGTAGACAGAAATGCACAGGTACTCAGGATCTGAAAATATAGATTTTTAGTAACACAAACCAGAACAGAGATTAAGGACATAGAGGAACTGGTGTCACCTATGGGCTAAAAGAGTGTATTTCCTTGGAATTGGGAAAGTACCCACATGGTGAGGGAATTCCACAGTGGGGTTTTTCAGCAACATCAGCTAACCATTACTACAAATTTGCAAGCTATCTAGTTAAGCGAAAGCAACTCAGCAGATATGTTAAGCAGAAATAACTAGTATCATATCTTGATACACCACAGTTTTCCTCTATGGTGGAATCTAGACACATATTTAAAAACACACTGTGAAAATGCTTTTTTTTAAAAAAAAAAGTTTTGAAAAATATATTTAATTTGCCATAGCTCACCATTGCCATCTACCATCACATTTGTATAATGCACTTTACAACACACTTAAAACATTTTATTTGCAGCTGTATAGCTGTGTCCTATATCTAACTATTTAACTATCATTTAGCACCTGACACTTGTTGTTTGCCATCTGCCATGCATATAATCTGTCATCTGTAACCTAGCAATCATCTATCGTCATCTATCTTTGGGATGAGCAAAACTTTGCCCCACCACAATGCTCTCCAAGCTATTTGTGGATGGCAAAATGAGAGGGAACATTTTGCCAAATATCCAGTGCTGTGGGGAGAGTAAAATTCTCCTATAGTTTCCGCATCAGCCTCATCCAACAGGGCCAATCTGGGATAATAGGAGATATTATCCAACAACATCTGGAGGATGCCAGATTGTGGACATCTGCATGAAAGACTAACATGAGTTTTGTGGGAAGCGTCGGCCAACGAGAGGTGGGATTCACATGATGGTGAACGTAATAGGCATAGACAGATAAAAAACTATTGAGGAAGCAGCTGAATGTATACATATTTAAGATGGTGACATGTAAGAATCATGGAACACATCTGTTTCTCATACATTGTTGGGCAATCTCAACAAATGAGAATGGTTATTAATCCCACCTCTTACTGCACATCTAGCTAGGCCTCCCCGGCCACTCTGGGCAGCTCCCAACAGAATATTAAAAACACAATAAAACAACAAACATTAAAAACTTCCTTAAACAGGGCTGCCTTCAGATGTCTTCTAAGAGTCAGATAGTTGTTTATTTCCTTGACATCTGGTGGGAGGGAGTTCCACAGGATGGCTGCCACTACCGAGAAGGCCCTCTGCCTGGTTCCCTGTAATCTCACTTCTCGCAGTGAGGCAACTGCCAGAAGGCCCTCGGAGCTGGACCTCAGTGTCCAGGCAGAACCAGAGCATGCACCACTCTGGCAAGAGAGTCTGCAGGCAGGTAGGGTCTCAGCCTGTGTACCAGATGGAGCTGGTAGACAACTGCCCTGGACACAGAATTGACCTGTGCCTCCATGGACAGCTGTGAGTCCAAAATGACTCCCAGAATGCGCACCTGCTCCTTCAAGGACACAGTTGCCCCATTCAGGACCAGGAAATCCTCCACACCTGCCTGTCTACTGTCCCCTCAAAACAGTTTGTCTTGTCAGGATTCAGCTTCAACCTGTTAGCCGCCGTCCATCCATATTAGTAAAATGCATTACTAATAATGTTTCTTTTTTTGCAGAAGATGTGGCTGAAGTAGGATGACTGATTTATACTTGTTTTGTCCTCCACTCACGGAATCCATCATCAATAGAATGCTTCTTTTGTGGAGGAGAATCTCCAAATGAAGCTTTAATTGCGACATCAGGAGGAGCCGGGGGCAGAGCTAAATGCGGCAGCAGCACAACTTCAATGGCTGGCAGTTCCTACCCTCTGGCAGTCAGCCTCCTCTTCCTCTTCCTCTTCCTCCTCCTGCTGCTGCCATCAGCCAGAGGCTGCTTCTTCCTTCCTTCCCCTCCATGGCAGCAGCAGAGGGAGGGAGAGCCAGCCACTAAAGCCAGGGCCTGATGATTTTTTTGGAACATAGTAGGGGACCAGGCTTCCCCCCAAAAAATTATTGGGAAGCCAAAAGGGCTGGGCCCCTAGGATATAGTGCCCCTGGACATCACCCTCCTGCATATCCTCCTAATAGCAAGACAAAATGTGATGGAAAGCCCAGTTTAATGTTATCATCTTTACAATGGCTGTGAATGAATGCTGGCTACCCCACCCCTCCCAATTCTACTGGGAGGGAGGGAACAAAATGTTAGGTGCTGTTAACGATAATACACTTACCACTACTGAACTAAAGATTTCAATTATTGGACAAGTCCACCAAATTTGTTTCATATATGTCCTTGAGTGTCCACATCTCCAGCACGTCTCACTGCAGCTAGCATATATATATTTACAGTGGTACCTCAGGTTACAGACACTTCAGGTTACAGACTCCGCTAACCCAGAAATAGTACCTCAGGTTAAGAAATTTGCTTCAGGATGAGAGCAGAAATCACATGGTGGCGGCAGCAGGAGGCCCCATTAGCTAAAGTGGTACCTCAGGTTAAGAACAGTTTCAGGATAAGAACGGGCCTCCAGAACGAATTAAGTTCTTAACCCAAGGTACCACTGTGTCTGTTTCTGTGTGTATGTGTATTACTGAGTCTGTATGTAGTCCTGCCAACCTAGCAGTTCGAAAGCACCCCCGGGTGCAAGTAGATAAATAGGTACCGCTTACCAGCGGGAAGGTAAACGGCGTTCCGTGTGCTGCGCTGGCTCGCCAGATGCAGCTTTGTCACGCTGGCCACGTGACCCGGAAGTGTCTCCGGACAGCGCTGGCCCCCGGCCTCTTGAGTGAGATGGGCGCACAAACCCCAGAGTCTGTCAAGACTGGCCCGTTCGGGCAGGGGTACCTTTACCTTTACCTTTATGTAGTCCTATACCTTTGGTTAATGTGCTTCCTTTGTGCAGGAGAAACTGAGAATGAAAAGTTGAGAGGCATACAAGCATGTGAGGCTAAAGGAGGGCGCTGCGCTGACACCCGCTGTCCTAAGGGATCCGTGGAAATAAAAGTTTGCTATTACCTGTCACCTTGCTGCGAACCCACCAAATAGCAAGACACAATGAAATGGAAATAAAAACACCCAGTTTAATGTCTTCATAATTATGCTGGCTGCTTATGAATGTTCTGTTTTGCACAGAAACTACAAGGCTCCAATCAATGGACTCCCCCAATCCTGAATCTGGTGCCTTCTGAATGCAGAGTATGTGTCCTGCCCTTGAAGAGGACACAGAAACTTCAATTGGTCGAAAATGCATTGATCAGATTACTGGCTGGGGTTCATCCAGATCTCGTATAAATCCTGTTTTAAAACAGCTTTGCTATTTGACGGTTCATTTCTGGGTCCAATTCAAGGTTCTCACATTACTGTTTAAAGCCCTAGATGTCTCATGCCCCATATACATAAAAGACTGCCACCTGCCCTACAGACCCTCGCAGGTGATATATAATAATTTATTATTTATACCTCGCCCATCTGGCTGGGTTTCCTCAGCCGCTCTGGGCGGCTTCCAACAAAATACTAAAATGCAATAACCTATTAAACATTAAAAGCTTCCCTAAACAGGGCTGCCTTCAGATGTCTTCTCAAAGTTTGGTAGTTATTTTTCTCTTTGACATCTGGTGGGAGGGCGTTCCACAGGGCGGGTGCCACTACTGAGAAGGCCCTCTGCCTGGTTCCCTGTAACTTGGCTTTTCGCAGGGAGGGAACCGCCAGAAGGCCCTCGGCACTGGACCTCAATGATAAGAAAGATTGGCAGAAGGAGTTTTACCACTGTCATCAGAATCTCAAAGGAAAGGGCAATCTCAGTAGCAGCCACTAAGCTGTGAAATTCTCTTCTCATGGATATGTGTCTAGGACCTTCATTATAGAGCTCTCATGGGCTGGCCAAGTTGGGATGATGCAGATGGAGGACCTGAGAGAGGGCTCCAGTGGGATGTAGCAACGCCCACCGTGAGTGGAGGAATCTGCCAGTGAAGATCCTGGGAGGGCGCTTCCTCAACTTGCTCTCTCGCCTTATCCATTCCTGCAATGGCAGCTGCAAGATCCATCCCTCTGTCTGTCTCTGCCTTGCTCTCTAGGCTTGGAAGAGCTGTTCTATGACACACCTGCTCTGGCATCATTGGCTATGCGGAGTAGCTCTGTCAGTCTGGAAGGGAAGTTCCACTGGTTCCAGCCATCTTGCAAGAGCCAGAGAATCCTTCCCCCATTACCTAGGTCCGTTGTTGTTGTTTAGTCATTTAGTCATGTCTGACTCTTCGTGACCCCATGGACCAGAGCACGCCAGGCACTCCTGTCTTCCACTGCCTCCCGCAGTTTGGTCAAACTCATGCTGGTAGCTTTGAGAACACTGTCCAACCATCTCGTCCGCTGTCATCCCCTTCTCCTTGTGCCCTCCATCTTTCCCAACATCAGGGTCCTTTCCAGGGAGTCTTCTCTTCTCATGAGGTGGCCAAAGTATTGGAGCCTCAGCTTCACGATCTTTCCTTTCTATTTAGGTCTAAGAGGAGTCAAAAGAGAAGGGAGCAGAGGGCTCAGCCCACCCTGTGACCTTAGAATGACGTGCAGGAAATAAATTGTAGTTATCATCATCAAAGTTACTGTGACATTAGCCCATACTAGAAATTGTGATGGTAGGGACCTGTTGTAAAATAAAGTTACACACTTTTTTAATTCAGTTAGGCACCAAGTCCTTACACAACTGCAATGCTTTGGTGTCTACAGCTTCACAAGGAAGGAAGATGGGAAGAAAACCAGAACAGCTTGGCCTCACCTATGTGACCTCCTTGATCCACAAAGCCATGGAATAGAGCATTGGCCTGAGTCCCATATCGTTCACCCCCACCATGTAAACAGGAGGAAGGGAAGGGTGAATGAGTGACTGGTGGCAACAAGCAACAAGTAGTGCCAGACCACAACACTGTCAGTGGTAGAAGTCCCAATAGTTAGTGATGTTAGTGCTGGGGCCCCAGGGGCCCAAAGGGTGTCTGTCCATGTCAATCCCTGGAAGAATGTGATATGTTTGCTAATTATTTCAAGGATGAAATAATCAATGCTGTAGAATAATCCATGTTCTACAATCCATGTTGTAGAATATATGTACTCTTTTGTTCATCTCTACAACATCCATTCAATAAGTTTAGACATTCAGGGCATCATCTGGCCTTACCAACAAGAACCAGTGAAGATCATCCACACACCCATTTCTATTCTTTCTTTACATTTGAGTGGGGTGAGATAGTGAATGTAGTGAACCAGTGCTTGGAATCATGAATGAACTGGATGAGGGTTAATTGGAATTCTGTCTGGATAGGATGGACAAAGGGTGGGTGGGAAGATAGATCAGGATCTACTGAATCTGGGTGCTTTGCAGAAGAGTGGCCAAGGTTTCAGATTCCTAAATTATACTGCTGGAATTAAGAAAGTCAACCAGCTGAGTAAACAGGAGTAGTTTTGTGTGTATGAGAGGACTACAAACTCCACTCAAGTCTGGTGCTCAAAAGTCTTTAACCCTTTTGTAAATGTATTTTGCACCAGTACCATCTAACCAGGAAGGGGGAGTTCAGGCCTGGATAGGGTTGAACTCCTTCAAATCCGGTACCCAACTCAAGGATCCTATTAGATCCAGTTTTGTCAATGGAGGCATTGGTAGCATCATGGACTTGGGGTGTCTTGTACCAGCTGAGTGTGCCAGTTGTGGTCCTGCCTGTATTGATACTCCTGGCTAAGATCATGCACTTTCTGATAACCCCCAAATTAGACTACTGTGATGTGTTGCACATGGACTTCCTTTAAATGCTGTTTAGCAATGGCACCTAATCCAAAATGCAGCTGCAAGCTTCTGGACCACAACAATTGTCACCAGAAACTGTAGACCTGAGCAGGAAACATCAGGAACATTCCACAATGTAACTGAGACAGAGTCATATCTGACACCAGACATTTTGGAAAAGAATTTTAAATCTGTATTTTTGACATACCGTATTTTTCGCCCTATAGGACGCACCGGCCCATAGGACGCACCTAGTTTTTTGGGGGGGGAAATAAAGGGGGGAATATCCCCCCCCGCCGTGGATATCTGCCCAAAGCACGGGGCGCTCTGCTTCCTAAGCCTTAGCGCAGGGATTTCCCGCAGGGCTCCCTAGGATGCGGATGTCTGCCCAAAGTGCGGGGCGCTCTGCTTCGGTGTGCCCCGTGCTCCGGGCAACAGGCTGCTATCCGCAGCCTAGGGAGCCCTGTGGGAACTCCCACGGGCTCCCCAGGCTTGCTGATAGCTTCCTGAAGCGTGGAGAGCAAGAGGGGTCGGTGCGCACTGACCCCTCTTGCTCTCCACGCTTCAGCGAAAGCCTGCATTCGCCCCATAGGACACACACAGATTTCCCCACACACAGATTTTCATTTTTGGAGGGGAAAAAGTGCGTCCTATAGGGTGAAAAATGCGGCACATTTAATGAGTGGGATATGCTGCTTTATTTGTGTCGACATTAGCACAAAGTGAGCTCTCTTGGCTTCTATCACTGAAGATGCATAAAATCAACTGATCTGAACCTTATTAATCTTTGCAGCACTTTTCATTCTGCTTACATTGGGCTGGAATTATGGAATTCCTAGGGCAATCTGATTTATGAGGAATGCAGTAACCTCCCACCTCCTTACAAGTCTTGGGTTTAGCTTGTCCTGCAAGGAAGACTGACCACAAATGTAAAGGAGGATAAAATCTGGATTTGCCTGGCAGGCTGATCAGTCATTTACTTCACTGGAGCTTAGGTGACAATTCTTAGGTGAGCATTCTTTCTCCACTCCCACAACAATGCCTTATCATAGGAGCATGTGAAGAAGCTACCCTGCGTCCGGTTACACTACATATCTACCTAGCACAAAGGGAGGAGGGACAAGAAGAAGAAGAAGAAGAAGAAGAAGAAGAAGAAGAAGAAGAAGAAGAAGAGGAGGAGTAGTAGTAGTAGTAGTAGTAGTAGTAGTAGTAGTTTGGATTTGATATCCCACCTTTCATTCCCTTTAAGGAGTCTCAAAGCGGCTAACATTCTCCTTTCCCTTCCTCCCCCACAACAAACAATCTGTGAGGTGAGTGAGGCTGAGAGACTTCAGAGAAGTGTGACTAGCCCAAGGTCACCCAGCAGCTGCATGTGGAGCAGCAGAGATGCAAACCCAGTTCCCCATATTATGAGACTACCTCTCTTAACCACTACACCACACTGGCTCTCCACAAAAGGAAAGAAGAGAGGGGAAAGCGGGTGACAAAGAAAGAGAGAATGAAAATGTGGTGCTGAAACTGGTTTTCCCAGTAGTGATGTATGGAAGTGAGAGCTGGACCATAAAGAAGGCTGATCGCCGAAGAATTGATGCTTTTGAATTATGGTGCTGAAGGAGACTCTTGAGAGTCCCACGGACTGCAAGAAGATCAAATCTCTCCATTCTGAAGGAAATCAGCCCTGAGTGCTCACTGGAAGGACAGGTCGTGAAGCTGAGGCTCCAAGACTTTGGCCACCTCATGAGAAGAGAAGACTCCCTAGAAAAGACTCTGATGTTGGGAAAGATGGAGGGCACAAGGAGAAGGGGACAACAGAGGACGGGATGGTTGGACAGTGTTCTCGAAGCTACCAGCATGAGTTTGACCAAACTGCGGGAGGCAGTGGAAGACAGGAGTGCCTGACATGCTCTGGTCCATGGGGTCACAAAGAGTCAGACATGACTAAACGATGACTAAACCCCCCTAGTCTTCTTCATAAACTTGTCTGCCTATTGAGAATGCCAATAACCAACCTTACCTGGAGACATCTTTGCCACCCAGGACCTCCCCTGAGAAGAATACTCAGAGAGGTAATACCCAGGGGAGGAGTCTGTGACAACCACATGGTCCATAAAAGTCAATCATGAGAGAGTAGGCTGCCAGCTTCTCCTCAGTCACACTACTCACTCCTGTTTTGCACCCTTTCTAAGTAGTGTGAGCTGTTGCCATAGGAGCCAACTCCAGCCCCACCCCATCCCCGTTGATGGGCATTGCCATTCAAATGTGTTAGCTGTGCCATGTGATCGATTAGATGGGGCAGAGCTTACCTGGGCCCTATCCCCAATATTTTGTTCAGGTTGGCACCCCTGACTGTTGCTAGATGCACATTTTTTGAGGGCTGAGTGGGAATTTTAGAGGTAGCCCCAAATTGGCAGTGGGACCCCCTTTTGCCTTACTTCATACTGCTGAGAGTCAACTGTTTGGGGGTGGCATTTTTTTCTTGATTGCTTGGACTGGCTTTTAGTCCAGGCAGGAAACATAATTTGAAGATTTGCTGGTGTGATACCAGTGGCATTATTAAGTTTGGGGTTCTCTTGGATCACCTGGGGCCAGCTTGGGTTTGGGACTCCAAGGTGCCTGCATTTCATAGAATCAGAGTTGTAGAATTCCAAGTCACCCTGGTGGTTTTCTCACCCAGGCCCCTGCAATGCAGGGATCTCAGCTAAAGCATCCATGACAGATGACTATCCAACCTTTGCTTAAAAACCTCTAGTGAGAAAGCGTCCAGGACATTCCAAGGGACTCTGTTCCACTGTCAAACAGCTCATTGCGATGTTTAGTATCCTGAATTCATTGGCTCGGATCCTACCCTCTAGAACAGGAGAAAACAAGCTTGATCCATCTTCCATGTGACAGCCCTTGATAACTATCATATCTCCTCTCAGTCCCTTTTTCCCCATGCTAAACATACCTAACTCAATCAACCTCTCCTCAAAGGACTTGGTTTTCAGATCCTTGATCATCTTGTTCACCCTCCTCTGCACACATTCCAGCTTGTCAACAGTCTTCATAAATTACAGTACCCAGAACTGCCTAACAGAATCTCCAAAAAGTCGCAGAGCCCTGAATACAAACTCCATTGTCTTCTGAGTCAGAGGGATGTCAACCAACCTCCTGATGCCATGGGTGTTGTTGTGAGGTGTATTTATTTACTTATTTATTTATTTATACATACATACATACATACATTTATACACCACCCATCTGGCTCGGTTTCCCCAGCCACTCTGGGCGGCTCCCAACACAATATTAAAAACATGATAAAACATCAAACAGTAAAAACTTCCCCAAACAGGGCTGCCTTCAGAAGTCTTCTAAAAGTCACAGGGCGGGTGCCACTACTGAGAAGGCCCTCTGCCTGGTTCCCTGTAACTTTGCTTCTCACAGTGAGGGAACTGCCAGAAGGCCCTCGGCGCTGGACCTCAGTGTCCAGACTAAATGATGGGGCTGGAGATGCTCATTCAGATATACTGGGCCGAGGCCATTTAGGACTTTAAAGGTCAGCACCAACACTTTGAATTGTGCTCGGAAACGTACTGGGAGCCAATGTAGGTCTTTCAGGACTGATGTTTTATGATCTCGGCAGCCACTCCCAGTCACCAGTCTAGCTGCTGTCATGTTGCTCCTACGTAGTGCAGGCTCCTGGATCTCCTAACAGCTATTCTGTCCCACATTGCTGTTTCGTTCAGCCTCCACAAAAGCCATTTCATGATCATGAGACTCTCCTTTGTCATCAGATGTCCTGCAAAAGCTCCTAACAGCATTTTATTTATTCTCCGTAATCCAATATTTCTCCCCATTTCCACCCTTGCTGATTGCTTTGGTATTCAGTGCCTCCTTCAGGTATTGCAGTGGACCACAGTACCTAGAGCAAGAATTCATATTCAGACAGAAACCATTAAAACAATAAGCGATATTAAACCTTTCAACTCTGAGGTGATATCAAGCTTAATGCCATGAAATTTACTTTCCGTTCCTTGAGCATTATGACTTCCTGAAAAATAACATGCCACGTATATGGTAATTATCTTTCTTTTTGTTTCCTTGATTAACAGTTTATATCATCACATGCATCGTATCTGGAACATTTATGCACAGACTTTATGTTTTAGTATATCATGAACAGTAATAAACAGGAGGGCATTCTATCAAAAGAACATTCTGCCTCAGTAGTCCACTCTTACTGTTCAACTTGAGATCCGAGTCAAGCTTGAACAATGCCTTTGTGCTGGCTTTTCATGCTTGTCATTTGAGTGCTGCTTCTCTTTTCTGCAAGTAAGACATACAGTGGTACCTCAGGTTACAAATGCTTCGGGTTATGCATTTTCAGGTTGCGGACTGCGGGAAACCCGGAAGTACCGGAAACTGGCGGGTTTCGTTGCTCGCACATGCACAGAAGCGCTAAATCATGCCGAAGGAGTCTCAAAGTGGGTAACATTCTCCTTTCCATTCTTCCCCCACAACAAACACTCTGTGAGGTGAGTGAGGCTGAGAGACTTCAGAGAAGTGTGACTAGCCCAAGGTCACCCAGCAGCTGCATGTGGAGGAGTGGAGACGCGAACCCGGTTCACTAGATTACGAGTCCACCGCTCTTAACCAGTACACCACACTGGTTCTCATGAACTGAATCTGGCTCATTCATACACAGGGTTACAAGTCAGTATATCACAAATCCTTTTATCCAGAAGATATAGAACGACCATCAGAACATTCTGCCTCAGTAGTCCGCTCTTGTGGTTCAACATGAGATCCAAGTCAAGTTTCAACAATGCCTTTGCACTTTGGGTTTTCATGCTTGCTTTTTCTGTACCGATTATCTTTTCTGCAGGTAAGACACACACTGAAATGAAACACCTTTGGACATACATGACAGAAAATCGAAATGGGGTTCTAAGGCATCTAGTACCACTTTATGTTCTATGGGCTTCACAGGAGGGCTGGCACAATAGGCAAAGTATATACATAGCCACTTCCGACCTAAGGAGGAGGTGGTGTTGTGGGCTTCCCACCCCCAACACTCACACAGTGGCTGATTCCCAGCCCCGCGCAACCAGGGGAATCCTCTGCCGCGCCATTCCCTGGCCAGCCAATCGGCTGGCTCAGGGGGTATGGCTTGCCCCATTTAAGGGCAAGCACGGCAGAGGAGCGTCCTCTTTTGCCGCCGATCAGCCATTTGGTTTTTCGCCTACCTCGTAGCAAATCGTCACAACTCCTACAGTTTGGCAGTTAGGCATTGGTCGGGGTATTGTTATGTAGATGACTGGGGGGGCGCCATCACCTCCCCCAGATAGTGAAGGGTAGTCTGGTGAAGGACTCCTGGGGGCGTGGCCCCGTCCGAAGCCTATGGAGGCCAGGGCCCAAGGCACGCCCCCGAGCGGTGACCCCGGGGGAGTGCCTAGTTGATGTGCATCAGCAGGGCTTCCCCTACTGGTGTTAACCCTTCCCGGCCTCTCAGACAGACAGACTGAAGCCGGATAGTTGATTAGGACCAATGCCTAAGCCAATACCACTCATCACCTGTAACCAATAAAGTTGTGGCCAATTTTAGCCCATTAATGTAAATGATATTGTCCAGTGTCTTTATTTCTGCTGGTGGGAGGTGGGAACTCCCACGCAACAGTATCAAGGAAGCAAAAAGCAATGTTGAGGAGGTGAGATGTAAGCAGCATGTAATTCACGTGGTACATATCAGTTGTTTGACAATCTCAACAAATGAGAATGGCTATTTCTTCTCATGAAACCATTGCTGTTTCCTTTTTGTGGGTGATATGGCTGAAGTAATACAGTGATGTGTATTTATCTCCTCCACCTCTCATACGGACTAAAATTAACCAAGTGCTTCTTTTTCTGCAGGAAAAGTACATTGGTACCTTAGTACTCAAGCGCCTTGGTTCCTAAACGCCGAAAACCCGAAAGTAAGTGTTCCGGTTTTCAAATATTTTTCGGAAGCCGAACATCCGATCCAGCTGTTAGCTATTGTTTCCAGGGCGCTTGCACCAATCAGAAGCCGCACCTTGGTTTTTGAACATTTCGGAAGTCAAATGGACTTCTGGAATAATAATTATATTATTATTATTATTATTATTATTATTATTATTATTATTATTGGTGGAACGGGGGGAAACTAAAGCTTTGGTCATAGGGATGAAGTTCTGCCCATACTCCTTTCAAATGTACAGTGGTGCCTCGCAAGACGAAAATAATCCGTTCCGTGAGTCTCTTTGTCTAGCGGTTTTTTCGTCTTGCGAAGCAACCCTATTAGCGGCTTAGCGGCTTAGCGCTATTAGCGGTTTAGCAGCTATTAAAGGCTTAGCGGCTTAGTGGCTAAAAGGCTATTAGCGGCTTAGCGGCTTAGAAAAAGGGGGGGAGCGAAAAAAATCGCAAAACTTGCAAGACGTTTTCGTCTTGCGAAGCAAGCCCATAGGGAAATTCGTCTTGCGAAGCGCATCAAAAAACAGAAAACCCTTTCGTCTAGCGGGTTTTTCGTCTTGCGAGGCATTCGTCTTGCGGGGCACCACTGTATTTTTAAAGATCTAATAGAATGCTAGAACTGCAAGTTTGAAGGGACCCCAAGGGTCATCTCGTCCAACCCCCTGCAATGCAGGAATCTCAGCTAAAGCATCCATGACAGGAGGCTATCCAAGCTGTACTTAAAAACCTCCAAGGAAGGAGAGTCCACAACCTCCAGTGGGAGACCATTTCACTGTCAAACAGCTCTTACCATCAGAAATTATTCCTGATGTTTAGTCGGAATCTCCTTTCTTGTAACTTGAAGCCATTTGTTTGAGTCCTACCCTACAGAGCAGGAGAAGACAAGTTTGTTCCCTCTTCCATGTGACACGAGAGTTGTGGACTCTCGCCATTGGAGGTCTTTAAGCACAGGTTGGATGGCCACTGTCATGGTTGCTTTAGTCAAGATTTCTGCACTGTAGGAGGTTGGACTAGATGACTCTTTTTGTCCCTTCCAACTCTACCATTCTATGATTTAAAGTTTTACAATTTCTCCACCATAACTGAAATAATGTTATCTAGAGTCAAGCTTGCAAAAATCTATCATTTGCCCGATAATAAATGTTGGAAATGTAAAGAAACTGAAGGTACATTCTTTCACCTTTGGTGGACGTGGTCTAGGATTAAGGCTTTCTGGGAAATGATATATAATGAATTGAAAAAGGTATTTAAATATACCTTCCTGAAGAAACCGGAGGCCTTTCTCCTGGGCATTGTCGGCCAATTGGTGCAAAAGAAGGACAGAACTTTTTTTATGTATGCTACAACAGCAGCAAGAATACTCATCGCTAAGTATTGGAAGACACAAGATCTACCCACTCTGGAAGAATGGCAGATGAAGGTGATTGACTTCATGGAATTGGCTGAGATGACTGGCAGAATCCGAGACCAGGGAGAAGAGTCGGTGAAAGAAGACTGGAAGAAATTTAAAGACTACTTAAAGAAATATTGTAAAATTAATGAATGTTAGAAAGATGTTGGATAGAAACTAAGCGGTTTCCAGCTGTAATGCTTTAGGAGATATGAAAAAAGGATTATAAATGGGTAAAAGTTTAATGGTAAGGATTTGCTGAACTAACAAACTGAAATGGAATACAAAGAAGGGAAGTATGAGGAGGTCAGAGGAAATAAGGGTATGGAAGTTATGTTATTGAAAATTAATGTGTGTTTTTAACTGCTTATTATTTTGTATGTTTATTTTTTATTTTTTATTATATTCAAAAATTTTCTCAATAAATATGGTTTTTTTTAAAAAAAAGTTTTACAATTTCTCCACCACAACTGAAATAATGTTATCTAGAGACTTGGGCATGCCTTTGGTAAACAAATATTTCAAATACTTGGGAGGTTACATCACTAAAAATCTGAGCAACTTATTTGTGATGAATAATGACACAATATGGAAGGCATTTCTAGTAGGTTTGCATCGATGAAATAAGCCGACTTATTGGTTATCTACTTGTATTGCTACTTTTAAAAAGATGGTTTCAGCAAAGCTTTCATTTGTGTTCTATGTCTGAGACATAGCCAGGCAGTAAGTAGCCCAAGATCACCCAGGGAACTATTCGTAGATGAGTGCTACTTTTAACTCTGGTCTCCAACACCCTACTCTGTTAAATATCGTTCCACATTCTGGAAAGAGGGCACAGAAGTGAATAAGTCAAAAGGGGTCATCTTTTTCCACATGGCTTTTTTGGCTTAGGTAGGCACTAATTACTTATAAAACAGCAATGTTTTAGTGTCCATAGCTTTGCAAGCTATGAGGATCAGAAGAAAGCTAGAACAATCTACCCTTGCCTAAGAAGAAGAGTAGAAGAGTTTGGATTTGATATCCCGCTTTATCACTACCCTAAGGAGCCTCAAAGGGGCTAACATTCTCCTTTCCCTTCCTCCCCCACAACAAATACTCTGTGACGTGAGTGAGGCTGAGAGACTTCAGAGAAGTGTGAGTAGCCCAAGGTCACCCAGCAGCTGCATGTGGAGGAGCGGGGACGTGAACCCAGTTCTCCAGATTACGAATCTACCACTCTTAACCACTACACCACACTGGCTCTCTTTTCCCCACCTTTTCCCTGCCTAGGTGGAGTCCCACTGACATGACCCCCTTGGACACATACTGCCCTACCAGGTCAGAGGCTACCAGCTACCACTGCCATTGTACCAGGCTTACAGCCATCAGGGTCCCCAGACTCTGACCTTTAATTTTTAGAAGAACCAGTCTCTAGCCCTCCAAGGAAAAAATGTTACAAAAAGAAATGTGCAGGTATCTCTCTGAGCAGGGCCATCTTAAGCATATCCGGTGCCGTGGTGCAAAGATCCCTCTACCCGCCCCCTTTTCCCAGAGTTGCCGACCTTTTTTAGGGAGGACGGCACTGCCGGCGACGTGCCCAGATTTGCGGGGCTGGAGGAGGCGGGCAGCGGCTAGAGGGCAGCTCCTCCAGTGGGGAAGAGGTGGAGGCATAGCGTGAGTTCTCAGCACCCGGGGCAACGCAAGTAATTTGCGCCCCCTAACCCGGGGCAAGGCAAGTAATTTGCGCCCCCCCTAACCCCTAGCCTGCGAGTTGCCGCTGGCGCTGCCGCCCAAACGACGCCGCTTGCCCGGAGGAGGAGGGGGGCAGAGAGGCGAGGAAAATGCAACGGCCCAGCAGCTGCAGCAGCACCGGCGGAGGCGGGGCTGTGAGGAGGGGCTGCCTGGCGCGTCCTCCGCGGCGAGCGCTGAGAGCCGCTGCCTGCCGGGCGCCTTCAGCCCGGACGCGCGCACAGCTCGTCGGTTCCGCGAGACATGCGGCTCCGCTACAGCCTGCGCCCGAGGCTCTTCGGCGACTCCGGAGGCAGCGAGCGCCCCCCCCCAGATGTTGCGCCCGGTGCGGCCAGCACCCCTGGCACCCCCCACGCTACGCCACTGGGTGGAGGCTGGACGCGATGGCTCCCAGCTCATCTGGCTGCTTCGTGCCATGATGGCTACGGCAGGCAGAGTCTCCGGGCGCAGTGCTGCTTCAGCGCGGCATGGTGGGCGAGGGCGAGAGCAAGGGCGGAGAGCTGATGCCAGGAGGTGCCCTCAAGAACTTGGCACCCTGCCGCCCTGCGCCACTAGCCTCTGTGGGTAAGACGTCCCTGCCTCTGAGACAAGTCAGCCTGGCTCTTCATGTCTTTCTGTGTTCCCACCCAATGAATGAAATAAATGTTGCCCTTGATTCAGTTGTTGCTTGGCAGAGAGACAGGAGCTTGGTCACAGAGAGTGCCCGTGATCTGCAAATAAGTTTCAAATCTGTATTTTTTGACATACATTTTAATGAGTGGAATAAAGTGTTTTATCTGCGTTGACACGATAACAGAGTAGCTTTCTTGGCTTCCCCAGCTGAAGAGCCATCACTTTTTTCAGGAAGTTGGCATTATGAAATATGCGCTGACATGGAGCTGAACCTCATTTTGCCTTGCAGCACACTTCATGCTTGCCACAGTCAGAACTATGGTATATTCCCTTGCACTTTTTCTTAGGCATGCATTCACCTCCGATTATCTTACAACCTGTTCCTTTAGCAGTTTCTGTAAAGGGGGGAAATGACCACACATTTAGAAGAGATGAATAAGAAGGGTCAAATTCTTATTTGACTGACAGGCTGATCAACAATGTCACAAACATGGCTGAACCTCAGGTTATAATTCTTTCCCTTCGACTCCAAAAATTCCACACAATAAAAAACCCCAGGTTAAGAAGCTACCTTAGGCCATGTTAGAGCAAGTGAGAAAGGACCATTTGCTTCCAGGAACTGTGAGAAGATTCTTGAAGATTCTCCAAGCATTCAGGTGCAAGATTGTTTAGTCTACAGCAGCTATAAATAGCTATGGGGCACTGTGGCGTTTGCCCTGCTAGGTGTGTGACATCATACTGGGTTCATAAGGAAAGGGTTAACTAATTGTAAAATGACTAACTAATGGGAACCCAAGGGGAGTTAGAGTTAGAGTTAGGGTGGTTGAGAAGTCAGTCTGGAGTTAGAGAAGAGAGAGAGGATAAGTCTGTGGGTTGGGCTAGTCTAATGTGAGAGATTGAGAGAATCTATTAAGAGGAGTCAGTCAAACAGTTGAAATAATCAGTCAGATGGTATTAGGAAGGTATAGGCCGGTAAAGAAACTAAAGTTAAGAAACTGACAGGAATATTATCCGAGAAACCATAAATTTGTTAATGCTTATAAAATAAACTTGTTTATTTGGTTCAGTTTTAACAACGGTCTGGACTCAGTGTTTTAACCAAGAGTAACGGGTTGGTGGCAGCGGGGAAGCGAGCACAGTGGTGGCACAGGGATCAATAGACTGTTAAACGTCCGGAGACCCTGTGTGATCGCCACAGGCACTTATCTATGGACATGTGTGATTCCCACAGGGGAGAGACTGCTGAGCTGTGTGCAAGCAGCATTTAGGACTGAAGTGTGCCTTACTATCAGTGCGGTAGTAAAGTTGTAAATAGTCTTAACTATAACCAACAAGATGGTTATTGCCTTTCTAGGAAGCAGTGCTTGACTAAGCTTTACTGCTTCCACGAGTGTTTGACTGCCATCACCTGTGTGCAATTTGAACCTATAACACTTAAGCTGCACAGTCGTTACTCTGCCACGCAAGGGAGCTAGCATCCACGCAAGGAAGTGTTGCTGGACCACCCTCAAGATTTACAGCTGCAGATTGTGAAATCTTCTTAATGACAGCTCACATTGCCTAACTGTCCAGCACAGAGGGGGGAGTGACAGAAGGAACTGAGAGAAGGGAAAGGGGGTGGCAGAAAGAGGAGAAACAGACCAAGGAAAAATGGGTGACTGAATGAGATAGAGCAGAGCCACGGAAGAATAAGGGAAGGGTGAATGAAAGAGAGAAGGAAAAGAGGGAAGGAAAAGAGAGAAGGAATGCTCTCTCTCAAAGAGAGCAAAAGAAAAGAATGAGGCACCATAGATTTAGCGCTCTGAATTAGGTAAAGGTAAAGGGACCCCTGACCATTAGGTCCAGTCGTGACCGACTCTGGGGTTGCAGCGTTCATCTCACTTTATTGGCCAAGGGAGCCAGCATACAGCTTCCGGGTCATGTGGCCAGCAGGACAAAGCCGCTTCTGGCGAACCAGAGCAGCACGCGGAAACGCTATTACCTTCCCACTGGAGCGGTACCTATTTATCTACTTGAACTTTGAGGTGCTTTCAAACTTCTAGGTTGGCAGGAGCAGGGACCGAGCAACAGGAGCTCACCCCGTCGCAGGGATTCGAACCGCTGACCTTCTGATCAGCAAGTCCTAGGCTCTGTGGTTTAACCCACAGCGTTACGGGTGTCACCCAATTAAAACAAATTCACTGTATGACTTTTAGAGAATGAATTGATTGATTATATTTTGAGAAACCTTCATAAGCGTGGAACAATAGTTCAAAAGCCAGAAGCACAAGCTGCCTGTACATGATGCACTGATGTGTAGCATTTCTGTAGAGACATCCCACAAGGGTGAAAATGGGATTCATCCCACCTACAGTTTTTTAAAGGATGTTATACTAAATTATATATATATATATATATATATATATATATATATATATATATATGCTGCCTGTGGAAGTGCAGTCATCTATCTTTAATTGATTAAAACCATTGAACTGATTGGTCTAGTTTAGGGCTAGAGAATCTGGGTCCTGGGTCCAAATGTTGCTGTCAGCCTCAACCAGCATATCCAGTGGTTAGGGATGATGAGAATCATAGTTAACTGTTCTTATTTGTATTACCTTTTTTCCCTTTGTTCGGTGTGTTACCTGGAAACCCTGCCAATGAAAAAGAAGGGGTATAAATATAATAATAATAATAATAATAATAATAATAATAATAATAATAATAATAATAATAAGATGTCAGGGGCTGGCAAGAGTTGGCTGGTGAAGGGGCGGGGAGAGAGGGAACCCAGGAGGACTCCCCTGCTGAAAGCCTGAGGACCCAGTCCTGACAGGCCTCATAAGGACAGCTGCTGCGGCTGCTGCCCAGCAAGGAGTGGTGTATTTGGAGAAAAGTTTTGTTGGGAGTTTTTGCTGTTGTTACTGATATTAACTGATACTAACTAAACGGCCTCAGCCCAGTATACCTGAAGGAGCGTCTCCACCCCCATCGTTGTGCCCGGACGCTGAGGTCCAGCTCCAAGGGCCTTCTGGTGGTTCCCTTACTGCGAGAAGCAAAGCTACAGGGAACCAGGCAGAGGGCCTTCTCGGTAGTGGCACCCGCCCTGTGGAACGCCCTCCCACCAGATGTCAAAGAGATAAACAACTACTTGACATTTAGAAGACATCTGAAGGCAGATGTTTTAAATGTGTGACATTTTAATGTATTTTTAATCTTTGCTGGAAGCCACCCAGAGTGGTTGGGGAAACCCAGCCAGATAGGCGGGGTACAAAAAATATAGTAGTAGTAGTAGTAGTAGTAGTAGTAGTCATAGGCGCCGATTCCATGGGGCTTGAGGGGGCTTGAGCCCCCTCAAAAAAATTTTGGGGGGGGCTCAGCCCCCCCAATAATCTCGGGCGCCGCCGCCGTCCCCCGCCTCCTCCCCACCTGCTCCCTCGCCAGCCAGCCAGCCGCGCGCCCTAGCCGGAGAGCCCCGGCCGTCCCCCGCGAGATTAGGGAATCCCCGGGGGCGGGGGCTCCTGCCTCTAGCCCCAGGTTTCCCGCATATCAGCTGTTCCGGAGCTGATAAATAGGCAGCAGCACGCTCTCCCCTATTCGCTCACGAGGGGGCGGCGCCACTTTATTTGCATATTCATGACCTTATTTGCATATTCATGAGCTTATTTACATTTCACGAGCTTTCCCGGGCCCCCCCCCAATATTTTTTATAAGTCCGCGTCCCTGGTAGTAGTAGTATATTACTGATATTAACTTTGTAAGCCTCCTTGAGCATTGCTTTAACTGTGGAAAGGCGGCAAGTTGTGGGCTAACAACAACAACAACAACCAGTACTACTAGTAGTAGTATATTACTGATATTAACTTTGTAAGCCTCCTTGAGCATTGCTTTAACTGTGGAAAGGCGGCAAGTTGTGGGCTAACAACAACAACAACAACTTATTTATACCCCGCCCATCTGGCTGGGTTTCCCCAGCCACTCGTGGAGGCTTCCAACAAAATATTAAAAATACAATAAAAATCAAACATTAAAAACTTCCCTGAACAGGACTGCCTTCAGGCTGCCTTCCATGTCACACATGAGGAGAAACCTTCCCTCTTCCACAATTCTTTCACCAGTGCCAGAAGTAACTCCGAGGCAGCTGCTGGAAGACTCTGAATCGGAGTCTTGGCTCAATTCCAAAGAGATGGCATACAGCGTCTCCACCCTCACCCCCCCCCAATAACCTTTCCATTTAAACTTTATTAGGGTGCAAGGGGACAAAGCCACAGTGCACAAGCTGGCCACACTGGTAGCAGACGCCTTCTAACCTCATTTTATTCTTCTGTCATTTACGTTGGAATGTTGTTGTTTTTCTATTTCAGGGTATATGTCTTACCTCCAGAAAAGAAAAGCATCATAGAAATGGCAAGCATGAGAAGCCAGCGCAAAGGCATTGTTGAAGCTTGAACGGCAAGAGCAGACTATAGAGGCAGAATGCTCTGTGTCTTCTGGGAAGCTGAAGGTCCACTATTTATAGTAGTTTCTGAGACATTGACCTGTAAACCTTGTGCATGAATGATTCTGATGCGATGCATGCGATAGCAGAGAATAAGTTAATTACACTGTACATTGCACTTTATTATTCGGGAAGCTATTACGTTCTAAGAACATAAAGTAAACCTCATGATATTAGGCACAAGGTTTAATAATCATTAAAGGGTTCAATAACATTGGTTGTTTTAAAACACGGGTAGGCAAACTAAGGCCTGGGGACCGTATCCGGCCCAATCAACTTTTAAACGCAGCCAGCGGATGGTCCGGGAATCAGCGTGTTTTTACATGAGTAGAATGTGTCCTTTTATTTAAAATGCATCTCTGGGTTATTTGTGGGGCCTGCCTGGTGTTTTTACATGAGTAGAATGTGTCTTTTTATTTAAAACGCATCTCCGGGTTATTTGTGGTACCTGCCTGGTGTTTTTACATGAGTAGAATGTGTGCTTTTATTTAAAATGCATCTCTGGGTTATTTGTGAGGCCTGCCTGGCATTTTTACATGAGTAGAATGTGTGCTTTTATTTAAAATGCATCTCTGGGTTATTTGTGGGGCATAGGAATGCGTTCATATATTTTTTCTTCAAAATACAGCCCAGCCCCCCACAAGGTCTGAGGGACAGTGGACCGACCCCCCTGCTGAAAAAGCTTGCTAACCTCTGTTTTAAAAGGTCATTCATGCTGTAAAAAATATTTCCTGCTTTGGTTTGTTATGCTCCATGGCTGCTACCCCAAAGCAAGGAAATGCTGAACAGCACATTAACCTGATGAAATCTACAGGATCCAGTTGATGCTAAATTTGGTTTCATGCCTTTTGGATGGAAATTGAGTGGGAAGCTCAGAAGCCTGAGGAGGCTGTTGTCATATACAGGCCCACATGCCTTGGGTGTAGAAGTGTCCAGGATGCCTCCAGACAGAGAACCAGTGTGGTGTACTGGTTAAGAGCGGTGGACTCGTAATCTGGTGAACCGGGTTCGATTCCCCGCTCCTCCACATGCAGCTGCTGGGTGACCTTGGGCTAGTCACACTTCTTTGAAGTCTCTCAGCCCCACTCACCTCACAGAGTGTTTGTTGTGGGGGAGGAAGGGAAAGGAGAATGTTAGCCGCTTTGAGACTCCTTCGGATAGTGATAAAGTGGGATATCAAATCCAAACTCTTCTTCTTCTCTTCTTCATGCTCCTGCACTTGGGGGCAGAGAGCAGGCGGAGGCAGGGCTAGCGCATATCCCGGGGGCATTGTGCACCACCTGCAGGGACATGGCACGCATCCTGGGGACGTGGCATGCTGTCTGCGGGGGCGTGGCACCCAGCACTGGTGGGGGGGCAGCCTCAATGGCACTCCACCGGGATCATGCTGCCGGGGACGGTGCGCTCCCCCCACACCCCTCTTCCTCCGCCAGTGCCTCCAGGAAGATATTGGAAAGACTCCTGCCTGCCATTCTGGGTAACCAAGGCCCATCAATATTTTAAATTGTTGTAATTCACCCGTGGACCTTAGTGTTGAGGGTGGAGGTATGAAATAAAGCAAGCAAACAAATATAAAAATCTGTTGCTGTGTTATTCCATCTACGCTTGTGAGTCAACTTAAGGCAGTGACTTCTCATTATGAAATCTCTCCTAGTTGAGAGCTTGTGGGTACTCTTTGAGCACCAAAACCTCCCCTTTTCTTCAGATAGCTATTGAGGTGTCCCTGGATTCTAGTATAGCCATGTTGGGTCTCTTCTCATCATTGAGCTCTCCCTGGGGATTGCCTGCCAATTTCCTCCTCCCAGCTCTCGCCCCAAGTTATTTCTGTAAGGAATTCTAAGCTTGTTAAAAGTTCTGTGAGATACCTTGAAGACTAGCCTACAACACCTTATATAAATGACACCAAAGAAGGATGTTCTTCTCATTATAGGGGATTGGAATGCTAAAGTAGGGAGTCAAGAGATAAAAGGAACAACTGGCAAGTTTGGTCTTGGAGTTCAAAACGAAGCAGGGCAAAGGCTAATAGAGTTCTGCCAAGAGAACAAGCTGGTCATCACAAACACGCTTTTCCAACAACGTAAGAGACGACTCTACACATGGACATCACCAGATGGGCAGCATCGAAATCAGATTGATTATATTCTCTGCAGCCAAAGATGGAGAAGCTCAATACAGTCAGCAAAAACAAGACCTGGAGCTGACTGTGGCTCAGATCATCAGCTTCCTATAGCAAAATTCAAGCTTAAACTGAAGAAAGTAGGAAAAACCACTGGGCTGGTAAGATACTGTCAGGGGTTCAGGGACAGAGGCACAGGTGAGGGGGGAGACGGAGAGCGATGGGGAAGAATCCCAGGACAGTGAGGAAGAGGATGACAATGACTTGAGGTCTTCCATGAGTCTCTCAAGTGAATCGGAGGATTCCCAGAAGGGGGCGCCCCTAGTCAGGCCAAGGGAGGTCACAGGAGGGACCTGCCAGGAGCAGGGAAGCAGCAGGGAAACCCCGAGTGGGAGTGGGAGATCGGGGCCGGCTTCCCAGCAGGAACGGAGTGAAGAGAGTGGAGTTCCCAGTGTGACACACGGAGCAGAGCAGGAAGGAGACAGGGGAAGGAGATCGGGGCAGGACGTCCTGCCGGAAGGGGCGGAGAGTAGTACAGGGAGTAGTGTAAGTGTCAAGAGGAAGGTCAGGGGTAGCGAACGCGCGCCAAGTTCAAATGTGGAGGCGCGCGGAAATGGAGAGAGCCCGGAGGAGGAGCCTGGCCCCAAAGCACGAAGGAGGGGGGGAGCAGGCATCTGAGGAATCCACTTCAGGAGAAAGCAGGAGGGAAGGAACCCAGGGGGGCAGAAAGACCCTGCGGAAAAGGAAAGACAGGAAGAGGTGGACTAGCACAAGCCTCTTAAGCTGGTGTAGGGGCGGGACCGATTCAGAGGGGACTTCAAACGTTTAAGGCTAATAGACGCGGGGCTGCACGCCTCAATTGTGGAACCAATAAAGAACTGCAATAAACATCCTTGTATATAAGAAGAGCTTGGCGTTGGTCTTTTGTGAGCTGGGACCTGAGGCAGCCTCTGACAGATACAATCTAAGTCAAATCCCTTATGAATACACAGTGGAAGTGAGGAACAGGTTTAAGGATTTAGATTTGGTAGACAGAGTGCCTGAAGAACTATGGATGGAGGCTTGTAACATTATACAGGAGGCAGCAACTAAAACCATCCCAATGAAAAGGAAATGCAAGAAAGCAAAGTGGCTGTCCAACGAGGCCTTACAAATAGCAGGGGAGAGAAGGTAAGCAAAATGGAGGGAGATAGTGAATGATACAGGAAATTGAATGCAGATTTCCAAAAAAAAATAGTAAGGAGAGACAAGAAGGCCTTCTTAAACGAGCAATGCAAAGAAATAGAGGAAAACAATAGAATGGGAAAAACCAGAGATCTGTTCAAGAAAATTGGAGATATGAAAGGAACATTTTGTAGAAAGACTACCATAATAAAAGACAAAAGGACCTCCTAACAGAAGCATAAGACATCAAGAAGAGCAGGCAAGAATACACAGAGGAATTATACCAGAAAGATATGGATGTCTCATACACCCCAGGTAGTGTGGTTGCTGACCTTGAGCCAGACATCCTGGAGAGTGAAGTCAAATGGGCCTTAGAAAGCACTGCTAATAACGAGGCCAGTGGAAGTGATGATATTCCAACTGAACTATTTAAAATTTTAAACGATGATGCTATTAAGGTGCTACACTCAATATGCCAGCAAATTTGGAAAACTCAGCAGTGGCCAGAGGATTGGAGAAGATCAGTCTACATCCCAATCCCAAAGAAGGCCAGTGCCAAAGAATGCGCCAACTACCGCACAATTGCACTCATTTCACCCGCTAGCAAGGTTATGCTTAAAATACTACAAGGCAGGCTTAAACAGTATGTGGACCGAGAACTCCCAGAAGTGCAAGCTGGATTTCGAAGGGGCAGAGGAACCAGAGACCAAATTGCAAACGTGCGCTGGATTGTGGAGAAAGCTAGAGAGTTCCAGAAAGACATCTACTTCTGCTTCATTGACTATGCAAAAGCCTTTGAATGTGTCGACCACAGCAAACTATGGCAAGTTCTTAAAGAAATGGGAGTGCCTGATCACCTTATCTGTCTCCTGAGAAATCTCTATGTGGGACAAGAAGCTACAGTTAGAACTGGATATGGAACAACTGACAAAATATGGTCTGAAGCTCAACATCAAAAAAACGAAGATCATGGCCACTGGGCCCATCACCTCCTGGCAAATAGAAGGGGGGAAATGGAGGCAGTGAGAGATTTTACTTTCTTGGGCTCCATGATCACTGCAGATGGTGACAGCAGTCACGAAATTAAAAGACGCCTGCTCCTTAGGAGAAAGGCGATGGCAATCCTAGACAGCATCTTAAAAAGCAGAGACATCACCTTGCCAACAAAGGTCCGTATAGTTAAAGCCATGCTTTTCCCAGTAGTGGGTAGGCAAACTAAGCCCTGGGGGCTGGATCCGGCCCAATCGCCTTTTGAACGCAGCCAGCTGATGGTCCGGGAATCAGCATGTTTTTACATGAGTAGAATATGTCCTTTTATTTAAAATGCATCTCTGGCTTATTTGTGGGGCCTGCCTGGTGTTTTTTTACATGAGTAGAATGTGTTCTTTTATTTAAAATGCATCTCTGGGTTATTTGTGGGGCATAGGAATTCATTCATATTTTTTTTCAAAATACTGTTTGGCCCCCCACAAGATCTGAGGGACCGGGGACCGGCCCCCTGCTGAAAAAGCTTGCTAGCCCCTGTTTTAAAAGGTCATTCATACTATTAAAAATATTTCCTGCTTTGGTTTGTTATGCTCCATGGCTGCTACCCCACAAGTAGACACAGTGTACCAAAGCAAGGAAATGCTGAACAGTACATTAACCTGAAGAAATCAACAGGATCCAGTTAATGGTAAATTTGGTTTTGTGCCTTTTGGATGAAAATTGAGTAAAGCTCAGAAGCCTGATTGTTGTAATTCATCCTGGGACCTTAGTGTTAAGGGTGGAGGTATGAAATAAAGCAAGCAAACAAATAAATAAATAAATATAAAAATCTGTTGCTCTGTTATTCCATCTACTGTTGTGAGTCAATTTAAGACAGTGTCTTCTCATTATGAAATCTCTCCTGGTTGAGAGCTTGTGGGTGCTCTTTGAACACCAAAACCTCCCCTTTTCTTCAGATTGAGGATCCTAGTGTTGGGTCTCTTCTCATCACTGAGCTCTCCCTGGGGTTTGCCTGCCAATTTCCTCCTCCCAGCTCTCGCCCCAAGTTATTTCTGTAAGGAATTTTAAGCTTGTTAAAAGTTCTGTGAGATACCTTGAAGACTAACCAGTCCTATCCAGAAGCCATCCTCATGGAATCGAGTGGGGTTACTTCTTAGTATTGTATGGTTATTGTAATCCACACTAAAAATTGTAATGGCAGGGACCCATTCTAAAACTAGGTTATACTTTCTCTGTTTGGTCAGGTGTCCCGTTACCTTTTTTTTTTAGTTACAGAACTGGGACGCAGGTGGTGCTGTGGGTTAAACCACAGAGCCTAGGACTTGCCAATCAGAAGGTCGGCAGTTCGAATCCCCACGACGGGGTGAGCTCCTGTTGCTCAGTCCCTGCTCCTGCCAACCTAGCAGTTCGAAAGCACGTCAAAGTGCAAGGAGATAAATAGGTACCGCTCTGGTGGGAAGGTAAATGGTATTTCTGTGCGCTGCTCTGGTTCACCAGAAGCAGCTTAGTCATGCTGGCCACAGGACTCAGAAGCTGTCTATGGACAAATGCCAGCTCCCTCGGCCAATAAAGCGAGATGAGCACCGCAACCCCAGAGTCGGTCACGACTGGACCTAATGGTCAGGGGTCCCTTTACCTTTACCTTTACTTACAGAACTGCCATGCTTTAGTGGCTAGAGCTTTGCAAAAGAGGAGAACTGGGAACAGAACAACCTGGCTCCACCTTAGCCCATACCCTATCCCACCAGATCCAGGGGCTACCAAATACCACTGCTGATGTACCAGACTAACAGCCAGAAGGGTCCCAGACTCCGAGAAAAAATACTATGAAAAGAAATGTCAGGTATAATTCTTCCCAGCTCGTCTTTTCTTTCTGTGTTTTAGGCCAGTGAATGAAATCAGAGGGGTCACTGACTCAGCCGGGACTGTCTCCTGCAGTGTATCACTATCTTTGCCTTGCAGAGGTAAAAAACCTGGCCATAGGCAGTGCCTTGTGACCTGCAAATGAGTTTCGAATTCATATTTCTGGCATACATTTATTAAGTGGAATACAGCGCTGTGTTAACATGAGCACAACTTAGCTCTCTTCGCTTTCCCATGGAAGATCCATCTCTTTTTTTTCCAAGAAACTGAGGCTAAGATATACCATGCAATAACGTGGAGTTGAATCTCATTATAGCTGGCAGCACACCTCATGCTTGCCGCAGTCAGAATCAGTATATATTTTCTGACAGTTTTTTTTAGGAATGCAGCTACCTCCGATTGTGTTACAACCAGTTCCTTTAGATTCTCCTGGAAGAAAGGGAAATGACAACAAATTTAGGCAGATGAATAAGGAGGATAAGATTCTGACTTGGAGGACAGGCTGATCAAACATCTCTGGCGCTCAGTTGAATAATTATTTCTCCCCCTCCCCCCTCAGTTCAACAATACCTGATCATATGAACACATTAAAAAGCTACCTTATTCCAGTTCATTCTGTGTATCTAGCCCAGAGGGAGGAGTGACAGAAGGAAATGAAAAGGAGGGTGGCAGAAAGAAAGGGAGAAACAGAGAGAAGGGAGAGAGAAAATGTACTGATGAAAGAGAGAAAGATAAAGAGTGAGATAACATAGAGAGATTTTATGCAGTAAATTGCTTTCCATATTTTACATAGTTATTTTAATTAGAGATGTCACTCAATTTTTTAAAAAGTGGGGTTTTTTTTAGTAATAATTCATTGATTGTATTTTGATAAATTTGCATAGTTCATAAGCAAGATTCATAAGCTGCCTGGATATAATGCACTGATGTGTATCATCTTTGACGAGATATTTCTCAAGAGTGAAGATGTACTGCTTTCTATTTGCAGTTTTTAAAAGGACATTCTACCAAATTTTTTAAAAATGATGCCTGTTGAAATGGGGTCACCTATTCTTACAGGTGCAGTACACCTGGGGCCAAATCCAAACAGGTGGCATTGGTGGGAAGGAAGCATACACAGCCTTGCCTCCATCCTCATCACCTTAACCATCACTCCTAACCTTTCCGTTAAGAATATGTCAGGCTGCAAGGAGACAAAGCCACAGAACACAAGCTAGCCATACTGGTAGTAGATGCCTTCCAACCCCATTTCATTGTTCTGTCATTTATGTCTGAATATACTGTATGGGTTAAACCACAGAGCCTATATGTTTCTGCATCGGAGTGGGGAATATTGCGAGCAGGTATTCCTTGCAACTTTGTCTTTCGACATCGGAACAATGAATATCTCCCTCACATCTATTTTCTCCTAAGTATATTTAATTTAGGGACACAGGTGGTGCTGTGGGTTAAACCACAGAGCCTAGGACTTGCCGTTCAGAAGGTCAGCGAATTGAATCCCATGACGGGGTGAGCTCCCGTTGTTCAGTCCCAGCTCCTGCCCACCTAGCAGTTCGAAAGCACACCAGTGCAAGTAGATAAATAGGTAACGCTCTGGCGGAAAGGTAAACAGCGTTTCCGTGTGCTGCTCTGGTTCACCAGAAGCGGCTTAGTCATGCTGGCCGGCTCCCTCAGCCAATGAAGCGAGATGAGAGTCGCAACCCCGGAGTCGGTCACGACTGGACCTAATGGTCAGGGGCCCCTTTACCTTTACCTTTATTTGAATTCCAGTGCATATCTTACCTCCAGAAAAGAGAAGCAACACAGAAAGGACAAGCATGAGAAGCCAACGCAAAGGCATTGTTAAAGCTCGACTTGAATCTCACGTCAAACAGCAAGAGTGGACTTCAGAGTCAGAATGCTCTGGTGATACTTCTGTGTCTTCTGGAAGACTGACTGCCCACCTATTTATTAGAATTCATGATATACTGATGTGTAACCACTTGGCATATGATGACAGAAAATATTCATGAAGCTGAAGTTCATCCGTCTGCCCCCCTCAAAATAATTAATTACTCTATTCATTACATGTTATTCTTAAAGAAGCCATACTATTCAAGGAACAGAAAGTAAAGGTCATGGCATTAAGCACATTTACTCAATACTCAAGAGTTCATAGTATCTATTGTCTCAAAAGTTTCGATACATATATTATTTTTGACAGTCTATTGGCTGGTTTAGCCTCCTTCAATAGACTACTTTCTGTATAGGTAAACCTGGATGCTGTAATACATATTTAGAAGGAACTCAGCTCATCAAAATCCTTTCTCCTTTTTACTTGAGAGTTGACTTAAGATATGCTCCCCACCCTCCTGTCAATTTGAGGGAAAAGTGGCATAGCCAAGAAACTCACTCGGTGACCTTGGGACAATTAAGAGCGGTCAAATTGAAACAGGGGGCCATGTTTCTGTAGATTGTATTCAGAGCTCAGAGCCCCTCTCATAACTTGGCTTGTATGGAAGAATACTATTTAAATTACCTCTTGTCTGTCTGGAATTCATATGTTACTAGAAATGTAGCTAGATTTTGTGCAATAGCCATTAGTCAAAGAAAGCAAAAGATTGTACAGCTGTACAAACCATCATAAACCGTTAGAGCTCATAATAAATTTTCTTGTTCGTTTAAACTTTTAATTGTGTTTTTATTCCCTTGGACGTGTATTTCAAGTCCACTTAATTAGTAATATTGATTGTTAAATCCCATATTGATTGTTTATGTAAATAATTATGCATTTATTTTGGTTTTAGTATGCTGGCTGTTTTGTTGTTGTTGTTTAGTAGTTTAGTCGTGTCCGACTCTTTGTGACCCCCTGGACCAGAGCCCGCCAGGCACTCCTGTCTTCCACTGCCTCCCGCAGTTTGGTCAAACGCATGCTGGTAGCTCCGAGAACACTGTCCAACTATCTCGTCCTCTGTTGTCCCCTTCTCCTTGTGCCCTCAGTCTTTCCCAACATCAGGGTCTTTTCCAGGGAGTCTTCTCATCTCATGAAGTGGCCAAAGTATTGGAGCCTCAGCTTCAGGATCTGTCCTTCCAGGGAGCACTCAGGGCTGATTTCCTTCAGAATGGAGAGGTTTGATCTTCTTGCAATCCATGGGACTTTCAAGAGTCTCCTCCAGCACCATAATTCAAAAGCATCAATTCTTCGGTGATTAGCCTTCTTTATGGTCCAGCTCTCACTTCCATACATCACTACTGGGAAAACCATATCTTTAACTATACGGACCTTATGCTGGCTGTTTTGCTGTAACAATAAACATTCATTGATCTTGGGACAGTCATAGCCTAACCAACCTCACAGGGTGAGGAAGATTTTTGAAAGGGAAAGGGAACCATTGTATGCTGTCAAGTTGGTAGGCTCTCCCACACAAGACACAGTCTCTGACAGTTTTATTACTTCAGATTTATTCAGCAGTTAATGGGCTCAGCAGTCTGAGCTTCATAACTCATTCATCACTTTTGGAGTCAGTTGCCAGATCTAGCCTCTTTTTCCGGTGGAAGCAAGGTACTCCCCGCCTCTTCCCCCTCCTTTTTCCTGTCATTCGCTTTTTGGCTAATTCAATTCAATCTGTGGTTTTTGAGGGACTCTATCGCTAGCCTGTATTCCTGAGCGAGATAGGTTTATCTCACTTTCACTGTGCAAAGGAGTCAGATTTCTACTTCTTTCTGGCTCTTCCCACTCCAATTCGGGTTCTTTTTTGTCTGTCAGCTCTGGCTCTCCCCCCTCACCTTCGGATTCCATTCCGCCTGTCAGAAAGAGAACATCTCTGACATATGCCATGGTTATAAGGTGTGATATAAATGTGATATAATACAGTGGTGCCTCGCAAGACGAAAAGAATCCGTTCTGTGATTCTCTTCGTCTAGCGGTTTTTTCGTCTTGCGAAGCAAGCCCATTGACGGATTAGCGGATTAGCGCTATTAGCGGCTTTTAGCGGCTTTTAGCGGCTTATCTGCTGATCGGATCAGCTGATAAGCAGCTTAGCGGCTTAGAAAAAGGGGGGGTGGAAAAAAAACCCCGCAGGAACTCGCAAGGCTTTGTCATCTTGCGAAACAAGCCCATAGGAAATTCGTTTTGCGAAGCACCTCCAAAACGGAAAACCCTTTCGTCTAGCGGGTTTTACGTCTTGCGAGGCATTCGTCTTGCGGGGCACCACTGTACAGTGGGAGATTTTCCCTAATAGCTCAACTGGGTTGAGGGACTATTTGGCAGCAATGGAACTTAGGGGATTTGGTCATGCTATTCAGTGATCTTTTGCTGGCAAGGGAAAAGCTGTTGTGCCAGGCCACATTTTGCCGAGGTTCCAATGGTGACAACTGCTATTGTTGGGCCTCCAAGGGGTGTCTGACCATGTGAAGATCTGGAAGCATGTTGTGATATATTTTCCAATTATTTCAAGGATTTAAAGGGTTCATGTCTTCCACAGCATGGATTCAGTGCATTTAGATGTCCAGTCTGGACAGGGCATCACCTGGCCTTCTCAACAAGAAGCTTCTGGTGAAGGTTGCCCATACCCTGACAACACTCATTGCAACTGAGGAGAAATAGTGAATTTGCTAAATTGGTGCCTTGAATTGTGAATGAACTGGATAAGGGTTTAAACTGGAACTCAGTCTGGTGAAGATGGAGATATTGAGCAGCAGGAGGGGAGAAGATAGGCTGGATCTACTGGATATGGATGCTTTGAAGGAGATTGACCAGGGATTGGGACTCCTAAGTGATACTGGTGCAATAAATATATTTGACTTGTTTGATTAAACACGAGTGCTTTTGTGTGCATGGAAGGACCATGAGTTCCATGCAATTCTGGTGCTCAGAAGTTTTTGATCCTTTTTTGCACTTCTCTTAGTGTTCATCTAGCCAAGAACGTGGAGTTCATCTTTGGATCCAGCTGTGTCACTGGGGATATAAGTGACATCAGGTGGTTGGGGACAATCTTTCAGCCATGATCCTGTCTCAAACAAAACACTAGCCATGATCATTCACACTCTCATATTCTCCAAATTGGACTACAGTAGTGTGTTGCTCAGAGGTGCCTTTGAAAATTATTTTGCTAAAACAGCTAATCCAAAATGCAGGTGGGAGCTTCTTGACCACAAGAATTGTCACCTGGATTTTGAGAAAGCTCAAACCTGAGCAGGAAACTTCAGGAATATTCTATATTGTAATTGGGATGCAGTCAAATCTTGCAACACATATTTTAAAAATGAATTTCACAGCTGCATTTTGACATGTTTTTAATGAGTAGAATATACTGCTTCATCTGTGTTGAGCAGAAATAAGATTTCTTGGCTTCCCCAACTGAAAATCCATCTCTTTTTTCAGGTAGTCGAGGATAAGAAACATGCACTGGCCTGGAGCTCCACATCATTTCTACTTGCAGCACAGTTTTTGAACAGAACAGTCGTTATATTTATGGCTTTTTGGGAGGCACATTTTTAAGGAGAAGGCGGGATTAATGCAAATGCCTCCCAGTTGATTACAATTCCTTCCGAAAGCACCTGTAAGAGGGGGAAATGGCAAGAAATTTAGACAAATAAGGAAAATGAGATACTGATCAGCACAGAGAGAAGGGTGATTTAAAGAGAAAATGTACAGAGTGCAATAGCATGGAGAGATTTATTGATGTAAATCATTTTCCTGTTTTTTCACATTTATTTTGAATTGGGCTGTCACCAAAAACAGACCCTGATACCTGGTGCACAGGAGTCGCTTATTCTTAGTTGACTAAAGTATTTTCCTTATTTTTCATATTTATTTTAACTATGATTGTCACCCAATTGAAGAAATTAATTCACTGTGTGATTTTTAGAAGAATAACTGATTGAATTTCAATAAATTTGCTTGTAAGCAAATTCAGAGTCAGCATGCATGCACTAACTGTATATGATGTACTAATATGTATCATCTTAGAGGAAACATCCTCAAGGGTGGAAACATGGTTCTTCCATCCACAGAAGGGCTACTTGAATTATGCCACCTAAGGCACCTACCTCAGTCCGCCTCATGGATGGGACCGGTGGTACTACATGACTTCCAACCCCATTTTTTTGTTTGGTCGTTTATGTCCAGATGTTTTTAATTTCAATGTATGTTTTACCTTCAGAAAACATGATCATCCCAGAAAACAGAAGGGCAACCACGAAGAGCCAGCACAATTGCATTGTTGAAGCTTGACTCGATCTCAAGTTGAGCAGATTAGTGAAGCAGAATGCTCTGGTGAGAGTTCTGGAAGGCTGAATGCCCAACTATTTACAGGGCTTCATGATGGAATCTTCAGGATTCAGTGGGTTGTAAAATCTATTTGGTTGATGTGCTGCCAAATGCGGCAGTTCTTTCCAAGAATATCAGAACAAAAGGAATGAGGAGGTGGAAGGGGAACCAAAACAGTTTTATTAACAAACAAACATACATACATACAAAGCACAACACAAAACATACCCGACAAGGGCCACCCAGTCTCCCCTTCAGCTGCCCGGATCCCCAGGTAGAGCAGCAGGAGAAAGACCCCGGCCATCGGTCTCCCAGCATCAGGTCCTTTGATCTGGGCGGAAGCTCACCAGGCCCTTCCCACCTATGGCTTTTATAGCCTGCATTGATGTAATCATGTGCACCTGGCATTACTCATGATTAATACAGAGTGGCTGAGTGTCTCCCACTACCTGCATCTGGCATCCAGCCAGCACATGCAACACAGAAGAACCCAATAAACTCCCAACAGGTGTGTGAAACACAAGAATCCAACTGGGGATGTTAAAGGGTGACATATACTCGGAGTCAAGAGTGGATTTCATGCTCTTTATTCAGCTCATAGTGGTGAGGAGGAATGAATGTTCCCCCAAAGTATCTGCTTTATATACATTAGTTACACAATGGGCTGCACGTGATTAGCTAATTCCAGCATTCTCCTGCAGACCAATCATACTGCTGCATTGTTCTAGGACTAATCAGACTGCTGCATTCTGAATACTATTGTTCTAAGACCAATCATACTGCTGCATTTTGGATGCTATTGTTCTAGGACCAATCAGACTGCTGCATTTTGGATCCTATTCAACTCAGTACATAACAAAGGGAAAGGGACATGCCACCTAACTCCTCAAAATACAATTATAGAATCATAGAATCATAGAGTTGGAAGAGACCACAAGGGCCATCGAGTCCAACCCCCTGCCAAGCAGGAAACACCATCAGAGCACTCCTGACATATGGTAGTCAAACCTCTGCTTAAAGACCTCCAAAGTAGGAGACTCCAACACACTCCTTGGCAGCAAATTCCACTGTCGAACAGCTCTTACTGTCAGGAAGTTCTTCCTAATGTTTAGGTGGAATCTTCTTTCTTGTAGTTTGGATCCATTGCTCCGTGTCCGCTTCTCTGGAGCAGCAGAAAACAACCTTTCTCCCTCCTCTATGTGACATCCTTTTATATATTTGAACATGGCTATCATATCACCCCTTAACCTCCTCTTCTCCAGGCTAAACATGCCCAGCTCCCTTAGCCGTTCCTCAGAAGGCATCGTTTCCAGGCCTTTGACCATTTTGGTTGCCCTCCTCTGGACACGTTCCAGTTTGTCAGTGTCCTTCTTGAACTGTGGTGCTCAGAACTGGACACAGTACTCCAGGTGAGATATGACCAGAGCAGAATACAGTGGCACTATTACTTCCCTTGATCTAGATGCTATACTCCTATTGATGCAGCCCAGAATTGCATTGGCTTTTTTAGCTGCCGCGTCACACTGTTGGCTCATGTCAAGTTTGTGGTCAACCAAGACTCCTAGATGAAGAAGAAGAAGAAGAAGAGTTTGGATTTGATATCCCGCCTTTCACTCCCCTTCAGGAGTCTCAAAGCGGCTAACATTCTCCTTTCCCTTCCTCCCCCACAACAAACACTCTGTGAGGTGAGTGGGGCTGAGAGACTTCACAGAAGTGTGACTGGCCCAAGGTCACCCAGCAGCTGCATGTGGAGGAGCGGAGACGCGAACCCGGTTTCCCAGATTACGTGACTACCGCTCTTAACCACTACACCACACTGGCTCTCTAGATCCTTTTCACATGTACTGCTCTCAAGCCAGGTATCACCCATCTTGTATTTGTGCCTCTCTTTTTTTTTGCCCAAGTGCAATACTTTACATTTCTCCCTGTTAAAGTTCATCTTGTTTGTTTTGGCCCAGTTCTCAATTGTCTCCCGCATTTTCACTACAGTTGAGTGGAATAATATGACCACAACTAGGAAGGCTGACAGGCCCACATTAGAGACACCAAGTGGCCCCCAAGATTGAAGGGGCCTGGCATGCGACTTATGCATGAGATATCACACTGTCGGGTAGGAGGTCAAGGGCTCTGGAGGAGCTGGTCACTGAAGTTAGGTCATGTTCGGCTCCGTGCTTGGCTTCCTCCTCCCCTCAACACTGAGGGGGCACAACCTCCTTCCCACAAATATTGTAGACCCTCCAAGTGTCCCTACTTTCCAGGGACAGTCTCAGATTTTAAGAAGCTGTCCCAATTTCTTATTCGATAACAGAATGTCCCATTTTTTCCTTAGAATGTATCTACTGTATTTTCATCAGAGAAATGCTGTAGGGCATGGGAGTCAACTCCTAGGGACTGATGGGACTTTGGCCACCACAATAAAATATTTGAGGGGTTGTCCCCCCAAAGTTGATGATCATTCCCATTCAAATGTTCTGTGTACACTGTATCATATGATCGTTTATGTGGGGCAGAGCTTACCTGGGCCCCCACAATATTCTATTCAACTTGGCACCCCTGTTGGAGGGTACTGAGTTATCCGAACCTCAGGTCATCTGATGGCAGCCCTGTATAGGGAAGTTTTTCAATATTTAATGTTTTATTATGTTTTCATATATTTTTGAATATGCCCAGAGTGGCTGGGGCAACCCAGCCAGATGGGTGGGTTATATATAGCTATACCGGCCACTACCTCCATTCCCCAGCAGTTGTTCCTGCAAGGAATTGCCTGGTTCACACAGGGTTGAAAGCATGGGACTGATTATGTATCTATTCATGCACAATCTATTTGTTATGTTCTTTTAATATTCTTGCTATTGTTCTGTTTCTAGTTACTTGGGGAAAATGGGGGAAATACAGTTGTAAGGAGTGAATGGAAGAAGTCCTGGGCACACAAGCAATTTGGTGGTTTTTCCCAACCCTTCCAGAGAGTAAAGAAAGAAAGAAACCACCACTACCTTCCTGATTGCATTTATGAAAAATGGCACAGTAAATCATTGGCACAACAGTTTATTATTATTATTATTATTATTATTATTATTATTATTATTATTATAACTGGGAGGTCAAAGCATTGGAAGAAACTGGAGATTTCCTTTACAGAAAGTTGTTGAGTTTCAGCAAAGGCTTGGCTAATCTTCTGAATATTAGGCACATCAGATTGGTTAGCAAGTAGGGTATCTTTTCCAAAAGGTCTGCTGAGATATAAAGATTCTCCTGGATTTCATCTGGGATATATTTCTGTATGCCATCTACTTTGTGCTGCAAGCTCTAGAGACAGTGCAGGAAGTCAAAGCAGGATGTCAAAGCACTAGCAAGAAGGGGAGGTTTCCCCTGCAGAAAATGCTTGAGGTGCAACAAAGGCTTGGCTAAACTATTGAACCAAATGTTATGCACATCAGAAAAAGGAAGCCATCTTTTACCAAAGCTTTGGTGATATACACTGGAACCTCAGGTTACTGCGGGGAACCGTTTCAGAGGCCCGACTTTAACCTGAAAACGACGCAACCCAAGTGTCGCGTCTGCGCACACGTGTGGCGCGATTTAGCCCTTCTGCGCATGCACACACACAATTTAGTGCTTCTACGCATGTGCGAACGGCATGCACCCAGAAGTAACACATTCCAGTACTTTGGGTTTGCTCTGGTTTCAAGCCGAGGGTGACATAAGCTGGAGGCAAGATTACTCGAGACTCCACTGTATAAGGATGGTATGGAAAAGCAAAAGTACATAAAGGATGGGAAAATATAAAGATTTACAGTGGTACCTCGGATTAAGTACTTAATTCGTTCCGGAGGTCCTTTCTTAACCTGAAACTGTTCTTAACCTGAAGCACCACTTTAGCTAATAGGTCCTCCCGCTGCTGCCGCGCCACCAGAGCATGATTTCTGTTGTCATCCTGAAGCAAAGTTCTTAACCCAAGGTAATATTGCTGGGTTAGCGGAGTCTGTAACCTGAAGTGTATGTAACCTGAGGTACCACTGTATTGGAAATTAGAACCCAGTGGTGGCTATCACCTATTGAAGCATTATCATCCAAAGTGTCAACAAAGAAAGGAATATGACCAACATATAGAGATCAATTAACTGATCAAGAAGGAAAGGAAAAACTTAAAGATTATGATGAGATAAAGGGTTGGTTGAATCACAGGCAACAAAATGAAATCTTTATAGAGATTTATAAGAGAGGATTTACTTACACGGTTTTCAAATTCAAAAGGGATATTATAGATGATAATTCTAAATTATTGAAAAGGCATATAGTATACTTTTGGAATGGGAAACTAAAGACAAAGTAGCCTATCTCTTTAAAGAAACGGCTGAGAAAGCATTTCATTTTGCAAGTAGTCCCCACCATGGGAAGAGAAGAGCTAAAACACTTATCGCAAAAACACAATAGCCATACACACAACTATACATGTAACATGCAGGTTCACAGCATACACAATACAAAGCACAAGAGCTTTTGCTACAAAATGTATCCATGAGAAGGTTATGCTTAGCCTTAGGCTCAGTAGATGTCAGCAAATGAACTGATCTGAATACAAATATGCTTATGCTAGAAGCACGGGCGCACTAAAATGAAATGTAACTAAATAAGTTCTGGCTAATGACAGCTTGTATACTTCCTGGAATGAGCTAATGAGGCATATGGATGGGGAAAATCTTAACGCTCTGTGGAATAAACATGTAAGTAACACACACCCAGCTCTGGGGTGGGCTTCCAGCCTTTATGGAGCAATCCCACTGAAACACTTTACTGCAGTAAATAAACTTTCTGGATTCTTTTTTCAACCCGACTCACGAGTAGATAATGGTACTAGTGAGAGAGCAGGTTTGCACTGCAACAAGAGGGAGGCAACACAATTTTATTTTATTTTTAAGGTGCATGAAATTTCCAAGAAGCCATAAGTACAACCAGAGGGTTATTGGGGTACAGTAGGAGATTGTCCCTAGCAGCTGGACTGGGTTGTGGGAGTATTTGGCTGCAATGGAACTTAGGGAATTTGGTCACACTATTTGGTGATCTTTGGCAGGCTAGGCAAAAGCTGTTGTGCAATGCCACAACTGGCCAATGGTAACAAGTGCTATTGTTGGGCCTCCAAGGGGTGAAGCCCTGGAGGCACGTTGTGATATATTTTCCAATTATTTCAATGATTTAAATGATTCATGTCTTCCACAACATGGTTGCAGTACATTTAGATGTCCAGTCTGGACAGGACATCACCTGGCCTTCTCAACAAGAAGCCTCTTGTGAAGGTTGCCCATAGCCTAACAACGTTTATTGCACCTGAGGAGAAACAGTGAATGTATTACACTGATGCCTTGAATTGTGAATGAACTGGATAAGGGTTTAAACTGGAACTCAGTCTGGTGAAGCTGTAGATATTGAGCAGTGGGAGGGTAGAAGATAGGATGGATCTACTGGATCTGGATGCTTTGCAGGAGATGTGTCATGAGACAAAGGTTCTTGAGAGCAGAAGCAGGCAAGGCCTAGGCATTGCAACCTATGAGGCGTACACAAATCTTTCAGGCCTAACTGTTAGCAGTAAAATGCTGTGTCCCTGTAACTTGTGACTCATCTTAGGTTCCCCATAGAAGTAGCAAGCCTTTCTGTGGGCCTCTGTCTGTCGAATGTGTGTGTCTCAGCTCAGTATGTGTGTCTTGTTGAAGACAGAGAGGCTCCAGGACTACAGTTAATCAGTAACTGAGATCTGTGCCTCTGTGAAGACTAAGAAAGCTGTTATGAGTACTCTGTGTATGCTCTTTAACTATGCTGTTTATGAACAAGCTTATTTTCTTCAGTAAAGTGTTTATTCTGTTTATGAAGAAGACTCTGCATTAATATACCGTTCCGCAACAAGATGGACCAGTCACCCAGAGTGGCTGGGGAAATGCAGCCAGATGGGCTGGGTATAAATAAATTATTATTATTATTATTATTATTATTATTATTATTATTATTATTACTACTCCCAAGTGATACTGGTGAAATAAATAGGCTTGTTTTGTAAGCAGGAGTGGTTTTGTGTGCATGGAAGGACCATGAGTTCCATGCAATTCTAGTGCTCAGAAGTCTTTGATCCTTTTCTCCACCTATCTCAGTACTCATCTAGCCAATGCCATGGAGTTCATCTCTGGATATGGCTGAACCCTCTCAGACCAACTCAAGGGGCCTCTTGGATCCAGCTGTGCCAGTGGAGATATAAAGGACAACAGGTGGTTGGGGACAATCTTTCAGCCATGGTCCTGTCTGGATCGAAACACTGGCCATGATCATTCACACTTTCAGAGTCTCCAAATTGGACTACAGTAGCGTGCTGCTCAGAGGTGCCTTTGAAAACTATTTTTGCTAAGACAGGCTTCCAACTGCATTTTGGATTAGCTATTGACCATAACAATTGTCACTTGGATTTAGAGAAAGTTCAAACCTGAGCAGGAAACATCAAGAACATTCTACAATGTAGTTGGGATGGAATCATATCTTGCAAGATGTATTTTAAAAATGACCGCTCCCACTTCAAATGGGGGTGCCTTTTGCGTGGTCATGGGCAGCCCCCCAGATCCCAGTGCTACTCCTGGTAGTTTGGACTGGCTTCATCCTCCCCAGGATGGATACCTGGAGGTCTCCGCCTACCTCAGCCAATCGTCCAATCCCGCCTGGGGAAGTGTTGCCACGGGATTGGCCAGGTAAGGGGAAGGACCCACACAACAGAAGGTGAATCTTCCCTGAAAAGCGGCAGTCAGCTCCAGAACTTCTCCTACCCCACCCTCCCTCAGTTAAGTCTTCTTTTGCAGGTTAACCTCTTCTCCACAGGTATGCAGGCGCTGCTACATCAGGATCGCTGCTGAAGGGCTGGAAAGGAATTTTCCTGCATTGGCAGGTTTTGCCTTTCCCATAGCAAAACGTCACAACTTTGGCGGTTTCAGACCTTGGGCGGAATCCTTTAGTCTATCTTCCTAAATTGGGGGTGAGGGTGAAGTGGTGACCCACGCCCCCCTTGCGGCGGTGCTACCAGGGTTCCCAATTAAAGGGGTCTGGAGGGGAGGCACTGGCCATACGCAGAGAGGTCGTCATTGCTCTCCCCTCCAACGGCAGCAAAACGGGGGGCAGGCTCTCTGTTCTCCAGAGCCAGCCCAATCCCCACACATTCTGGATAACCCTGAAGTCTCCCATGTCCCCAACTGGGGACTGGGAAGGATAAACACCCAATGCCTGAGGCAAGGTCTCCCTACATCTGAAACTTAATAAAGTTGTGGCGAATTTTAATCCCATAGCACATTGTCTTGAGTCATTATTCCGCTCGGGGGTCGCCTGGGGTTAGGGGGGTTCTGCCTGTCCACGCAATGACTTTCACACCTGAATTTTTTACATATTTTTAATGAGCAGAATATACTGCTTTATCTGTGTTGAGCAGAAATCAGCTTTCTTGGCTTCCCCGACTGAAGATACATCTCTTTTTTTCAGGTAGTCGAGGTTAAGAAACATGCACTGGCCTGGAGTTGCACATCATTTTTTCACACAGCACGTTTGACTACTGCCACAGTCGGTTTTGCTGATGTATTTGTTGCTGGGGCATTTTCCCGTCTGAGAAATGCAATTGCCTCCCTGTTCTTTACACGTCTTTACTTTCATGCAGCACACTTGATCCTTCTCACAGTCTGACCCTTCAATGTATTCTTTAGTGCGGCAATTTTTTTTATACATGGTAGGAATGCAACTGCCTCCCAGTTGTTTACAAGCCTTTCCTTTGGATCCTGTAAGAGGAGTAAATGGCAAGAAATTTAGACAGATAAATAAAGAGAATGAGATACTGACTTGAAAGGCAGGCTGATCAAATGAAGAGAGAAGCTGTGACTAGAAGAGAGAAAATGAACAGAGTGAGATAGCATGGAGAGATTTATTGCTGTAAATTGTTTTCCTTATTTTCCGCATTTATTTTAAATAGGGCTGTCACCAAATCGGACCCTGCTGCCTAGTGCACTGGAGTTGCCTATTACTAGTTGACGGAAGTATTTTCCTTATTTTCTATAATTATTTTAATTAGGATTGTCACCCAATTGAAGAAATTGAAGAATTTGAATTGAAGAAATTGAATTCACTGTGTAACTTTTAGACGAAGAATTGATTGGATTTCAATATATTTGCTTGTAAGGAAATTCAAAGTCAGCATGCATGCACTAACTGTATATGATGTACTTATGTATATTGTCTTAGACTCAGAGGAAACATTCTCAAAGACTTTTTCCCAAATTAAGAAATGCTGCCTTCTGAAGTGGGATTCTCCATTCTTATATGATTAAAAATATTTAACTGATTCATCCAGCTTAGGAATGCGCCGTGCTATTTTTCTAGGAAAAGAGGTGCCAGATTCACCACAAATGCCTCCCTTGTTCTCTTATAAGTTATAACGGGAATGGCAGCCACCTGAGAGGTGGTGGACCTGAGCCCTGGTGGGTTCAAGCTGAAAAAAAGCTCTGGAGATGGGAAAATATGGGGCCTAGCTCCAGATGTTGTTGTCACCCACAGTCAGCAAAGCCCATGAAGGGAGTTATATTCCAGAAACATCTCAAGGTCCACAGGTACCTTGAGCCTTTATGGGAGCCTTTCAGGGAGAGCCTTTATGAATTGATTGACAAGATAGAAATATTAATTATCAAGTAGAAAAGAAGAAGAGTTTGGATTTGATATCCCGCTTTATCACTACTCAAAGGAGTCTCAAAGCGGCTAACATTCTCCTTTCCCTTCCTCCCCCACAACAAACACTCTGTGAGGTGAGTGGGGCTGAGAGACTTCACAGAAGTGTGACTAGCCCAAGGTCACCCAGCAGCTGCATGTGGAGGAGCGGAGACGTGAACCCGGTTCACCAGATTACGAGTCTACCGCTCTTAACCACTACACCACACTGGCTCTCCTAGGAATCAACAAAATATTACTGAACTGTCAAAAATATATATGTACATTTTGCGGAATAATAAAAAAGCTGATGGAAAAGAGCTGGAAGGAGAAATAAAATTCCTCAGTGTAGTAGAGCATATTGTAAGGCCCAACAATTTCAAGGTTTAGTGTTTCAAAGGGCATTCTAATGCTATGAATGGCAGCAGAGTTGTGCTAAAATCCTGCAATCAATTATTCGATTGAACAAAGAAATTTTTGATTAAAGATAACTGTTGAATAATGGCAGCGCAAGATATTTGGAATGCTGATTAAAATGGTGTTAAAGGTATTTATAATATGTGCCTATTTACCTATATGGTGTGACTACAATATGTTGTTTCTTGAGATTTAAAAATGTTAAATAATAAGATTGTGAAAAAGCAAGCAAGTGGAGAATGTGGTGGAGTAGAAAAAATCATCAATTGTCTTAAGAACTGTGATCAGGCAAAGGACAAAAAGAAGAATTACCCAGATCCCCTAAGTTTAGCACACATTACAGAGAAGGCCCATAGCTCAGTGCCAGAGCATTGAGGTCTGGATTTCTAAAGAACAAACTTCTCTCTTCAAGCTTTAACATCCCAGGTTCAATATAAACATTGGAAAATAGCAGTCCTAGATATTCGCAATAACTTTTAAACTGATGTTACAGGTATTTATGAAATGTGTCTATGTACAGTGGTGGCCCATACTGTTTCACCACCTGAGGCAAAAAGGGAAGAAGGCATCCCGTGCTGTGTGCCACCACCAAAGCCCACCTAACTTGGGATTTGCAGCTGTGGCTTTCACATGCCAGAAACATCTCAATGGGCTCCCATGAGATCTCTTTGGAAACCAGTAGCCTCCTCAGCCATTTCTGCTCGCTTTTCCAGTGGCACAGGAGGCGCCTGTGGAGGTGCCCACAGAGGGGCCCCTTGAATTATGCCCCCTGGTGCAGCTACCTCAGTCTGCCTCGTGGATGGTCCAGGTGATACTACATGACTTCCAACCCCATTTTTTTGTTTGGTCATTTATGTCCAAATGTTTTTACTTTCAATGTATGTTTTACCTTCAGAAAACACGATCATCCCAGAAAACAGAAGGGCAACCATGAAGAGCCAATGCAATTTCATTGTTGAAGCTTGACTCGGATCTCAAGAGCAGATTAGTGAGGCAGAATGCTCTGGTGAGAGTCTTGTGAATGCCCAGCTATTTATAGGGATTTGTGATATACTGACACGGAAGCCCTCTGCATGGATGACCTGGCATGATACACGTGATGACAAAATCTATTCACCAAGAAGAACTCGAAAAAAATAATTACCGTATAGGTTGAACATAATTCTTCAGAAAGCCATAATATTCAAAGAACAGAAAGTACCATTCAGAAAGTACCATTCAGCTCAATGGTTCTATAGCACTTATTGTTTTGAAAGTTTATGTCTATATATTATTTCCTGCTTTGGGTATTGTGGTCCATGACTACAACCACTCAAGAAGACACATTGTACCAAAGCAAGGAAATACTGAACAGTGCATTAACCTGATGGAATCTTCAGGATTCACTTGGCTGATGACCTATACAGGCCCACATCAGAGGCACCAAGTTACCCCCAAGATTGAGGGGGCCCAGCGTTCAACTTGTGCATGAGACATCACACTGTCTGGTAGAAGGTCAAGGGCTCTGGAGGAACCGGTCACTGAACTTGAGCCATGCTCGGCTCCGTGCTTGGCGTCCTCCAGCCCTCAACATTGAGGAGGCGCAACCTCCTTCCCACAAATATTGTAGACCCTCCAAGTGCCCCTGTTTTCCAGGGACAGTCCCAGATTTTCAGAAGCTGTCCCAATATCTTATTTGATAACAGAATGTCCCATTTTTCCTTAGAATGTATCTATAGCATTGTCATCAGAGAAATGCTGTAGGGCATGAGAGTCAACTCCTTAGAGCGGATGGGGCTTCGCTGCCCACGATAAAATATTTGAGGGATGACACCCCCCAAAAAAGTTAATGATCATTCCCATTCAAATGTTTTGTGTGCACTGTATCATGATCATCATCGTCATCATAATTTATTTATACCCCGCCCATCTGGCTGGGTTTCAGTAAAATACAGCAATGCATCAAACATTAAAAGCTTCCCTAATCAGGGCTGCCTTCAGATGTCGTCTGGTAGTTGTTCTGTTTGACATCTGGTGGGAGGGCGTTCCACAGGGCGGGTGCCACTACTGAGAAGGCCCTCTGCCTGGTTCCCTGTAACTTGGCTTCTCGCAGTGAGGGAACCGCCAGAAGGCCCTCAGCGCTAGACCTCAGTGTCTGGGTAGAACAATGGGGGTGGAGACGCTCCTTCAGATATACTGGACCGAGGCCATTTAGGGCTTTAAAGGCCAGCACCAACACTTTGAATTGTGCTCAGAAACGTATTGGGAGCCAATGTAGGTCTTTCAAGACCGGTGTTATGTGGTCTCGGCGGCTGCTCCCAGTCACCAGTCTAGCTGCCGCATTCTGGATTAGTTGTAGTTTCTGGGTCACCTTCAAAGGTAGCCCCACATAGAGCACATTGCAGTAGTCCAAGCGGGAGATAACCAGAGCATGCACCACTCTGACAAGACAGTCCGTGGGCAGATAGGGTCTCAGCCTGCGTGCCAGATGTGATCAATCAATGTGGGGCAGAGCTTACCTGGGTCCCCACAATATTTTATTCAACTTGGCACCCCTGTTGGAGGGTATGGAATTATCAAAACCGCAAGTCATCTGATGGCAGCCCTTTATAGGGAAGTTTTTCAATATTTAATGTTTTATTATGTTTTCATATGTTTTAGAATCTGCCCAGAGTGGCCGGGGCAACCCAGCCAGATGGGTGGGTTATATATAGCTTTAGAGGGTATGTGATTGAGGGGGCTGAAGACACCTACAGTGGGTTCACCTGGCCCACATGCCTTGTGTGCAGAAGTGCCTAGGATGACTCCAGAAAGGAGGCATATTTTTGAAATCTTTTAACCTGCCCTGGAACTTTTGTGGGGCATTAAATAAAACAAATAAAGAAAAATGAAAACAATACTGAGTTAGATGGAATACAGATCTGACTCAGCAGCTTGTTTTTGGTATGAAATCTCCTAAAGTTGGGAGAGTAGCCAACTTGTGTATGCTCTCAGAGCATGAAAACCTCACCGTTCCTTCAGATAGATATTGATGTGTCCTTGGCTACTAAAATAGGAGAGTTGCGGTTTTGGTGATCAGGAGCAAATTTCCCTCCACCACCCTCCTGGCCACTACCTCCATTCCACGGCAGTTGTTCCTGCAAGGAATTGCCTGGTTAACTTTAATTGTTAAAGTTAATTGCCTGGTCGATAGCACAGGAAAAATTATGTATCTCTCCATGCACAATCTATTTGTTGTGTTCTTTTAATCATCTTGCTATTGTTTCCTTGTTTCCAGTTTCTTGGGGAAAATGGGGAAAATGCAGTTATAAGGAGTGAAGGGAATAAATCCCGGGCACACAAGGCAATTTGGTGGTTTTCCCCAAACTTGCAAGAGAGCAATGAAAGACAGAAACCACCTCTTCCTTCCTGTTTGCATTTATGAAAAATGACACAGTAAGTCATTGGCACGACAGTTTTATTATTATTAAAACTGGGAGATCAAAGCATTGAAAGAAACTGGAGAATAATAACAATAATAATAATAATAATAATAATAATAATAATAATAATAATAATTTATTATTTGTACCCCGCCCATCTGGCTGGGTTTCCCCAGCCACTCTGGGCGGCTTCCACAAAGACCAAAATTTGCATCTGCCTTAAGATGTCTTCTGAATGTCAGGTAGTTGTTTATCTCTTTGGCATCTGATGGGACGGTGTTCCACAGGGCGGGCGCCACTACCAAGAAGGCCCTCTGCCTGGTTCCCTGTAGCTTTGCTTCTCGCAATGAGGGAACCGCCAGAAGGCCTTCGGCGCTGGACATCAGCGTCCGGGCAGAACGATGGGGGTGGAGACGCTCCTTCAGGTATACTGGGCTGGGGCCGTTTAGGGCTTTAAAGGTCAGCACCAACACTTTGAATTGTGCTCGGAAACATAGTGGGAACCAATGTAGGTCTTTCAAGACCGGTGTTGTGTGGTCTCGGCGGCTGCCCCCAGTCACCAGTCTAGCTGCTGCTTTACAGAAAGTTGCTGAGTTTCAGCAAAGGCTTGGCTAATCTCCTGGATGCTAATGCTTTGTGGAATAAACCTATAACCCCCCACTCCGGGCTCTGGTGTGGGGTTCCAACCTTTGTGAATCAATCATGCTGAAACTCTTTACTGCAATAAATAAGTTTTCTGGATTCTTTCTTCCACCTGACTCATGAGGAGTTAATGTTGGCATCCAGGGGTCGAACGGCCAGTTGGCAAGCCCCCAGCTGAATCGTCTGCTTCCTGCTGTCACACTGCGAAGATCCTCCAACCTCTGGTGTGACATAAATCAGTGACCCAAGTCTGCTGACATGGGCAAACTTTATTTAGAAGAGCAAAACTGCACAATGAAAGGCTTGAGGCTGTTGAATGGTTTCTTTAAATGTAAAGGTTCATCATTGTTCCACCTGATGTGTATGTCTTTAAGGGGCCAGAGCAAAATAACGAGACCCAGCTTTACAGCTGTGAAACATAGCAGGTGCTGCTGAGTTGTGTTAATTAAGCTGTGTCAGCAATTGGGCGTAGTATATAAGGAGCAGCACCTAGCTCTCCCATTACCCTGGGGGATGGGTTGGTGGTTGGGTCATGGTTTGTTGTTTATGTATTTAGTGTAAATGGAGTTTTGTTTTTGTTATTAAAAACTTGTATAAGTTATTTTTTTAGTCCCTTTTTAATGCATGGTCTCCCCAGCAAGCTCTCTGCAGCGCTACTAAACTGCAAATAGCCAACAGAGGCATGTGAAGACATACTAAACAAACTACGGATTTGTTAAACATAAATAAGGACAAAGAAACGTGTCGTCTCTCCTTGCCGTCCTTCCGAGAGAGACAGAGAAGCAAAAGCAACACAACGGAAGTTCCTCTTGCTCCAGCAAACAGTGCTGGAATGTAAATAGACATGTGACACGCTACAGTTCCATGTCTGAACCAAAAGGTGGAATGGAATCTCCAACAGTTAATGGTACTAGTGAGAGACCAGATTTGCACTTCAGCAAGGGGGAGGCAACACAAATGGTTTTTGTTTGTTTTTTAAAGTGAAGGAACTTTCCGAGAAACAATAAGTACAACAAGAGTCTCATTGGGGAACAGTGGGCGATTGTCCCAAATAACTGGACTGGATTGTGGAAGTATTTGGCTGCAATGGAGATTAGGGTAATTGGTCACGCTATTCAGTGATCTTTGTTGGGCTAGGCAAAAGCTGTTGTGCCATGCCACAACTAACTGAGGTCCCAACTGCTATTATTGAGACTCCAAGGGGTGCCTGACCATGGGAAGCCCTGGAAGAATGTTGTGATATATTTTCCAATTATTTCAAGGATTTAAAGGGTTCATGTCTTCCACAACATGGATGCAATACATTTAGATGTCCAGTCTGGACAGGGCATCACCTGTCTCAACAAGAAGCTTCTGGTGAAGGTTGCCCATTCCCTGACAATGCTCATTGCACCTGAGGAAAAACAGTGAATGTTCTACGCTGGTGCCTTGAATTGTGAATGAAATGGATAAGGGTTTAAATTGGAACTCAGTGTGGTAAAGATGGAGATATTCAGCGGTGGGAGGGTAGAAGATAGGATGGATCTACTGGATATGGATGCTTTGCAGGAGATTGACCAGGGATTTGGACTCCAAAGTGATACTGGTGCAATAAATATATTTGACTTGTTTGGTTAAACAGGAGTGGTTTTGTGTGCATGGAAGGACCATGAGTTCCATGCAATTCTGGTGCTCAGAAGTCATTGATTCTTTTCTGCACCTGTCTCAGTACTCATCTAGCCAAGGACGTGGAGTTCATCTCTGTATATGGCTGAACCCTTTCAGACCAGCTCAAAGGCCCTCTTGGATCCCGATGTGTCACTGGAGATATAAGTGACATCAGGGGGTTGGGGACAATCTTTCAGCCATGGTCCTTTCTGGATCAAAACACTAGCCATGATCATTCACACTTTCAGAGTCTCCAAATTGGACTACAGTAGCGTGTTGCTCAGAGTTGCCTTTGAAAATTATTTTGCTAAGACAGCTAATCCAAAACGCAGTTGGAAGCTTCTTGACCACAACAATTGACACCTGGATTTTGAGAAAGCTCAAAGCTGAGCAGGAAACATCAGGAATATTCTAAAATGTAATTGGGATGGACTCAAATCTTTTAACAGATATTTTAAAAATGAGTTTCACACCGGCATTTCTGACATGTTTTTAATGAGCGGAATATACTGCTTTATCTGTGTTGAGCAGAAATCAGCTTTCTTGGCTTCCCCAACTGAAGATCCATCTCTTTTTTTAGGTAGTCGAGGATAAGAAACATGCATTGGCCTGCAGCTCCACATCATTTCTTGCAGCACACTTTACCACTGTCACAGTCGGTTTTCCTGATGTATTTGTTGCTGGGGCATTTTCCCTTCTCATAAATGCAATTGCCTTCCTGTTGTTTACAAGTCTTTCCTTTCACACAGCACACCTTAGAGTGGACACAGTCGGAAGATTTAATGTATTCATTAATTTTGCAATTTTGTTTATACCTGACAGGAATGCAAGTGCCTCCCAGTTGTTTACAATCCTTTCCATTAGATCCTATAAGGGGGGAAAATGCAAGAAATTTAGACAGATAAATAAAGAGAATGAGATTCTGACCTGCCAGGCAGTTTGATCCAACAAAGAGAGAAGGGTGACTGAAAGATAGAATATGAACAGAGTGAGATAGCATAGAGATTTAATGCTGTAAATTATTTTCCTGGTTTCCCACATTTATTTTAAATTGGGCTGTCACCAAATCGGACCCTGCTGCCTGGTGCACTGCGGTTGCCTATTCTTAGTTGACGGGAGTATTTTCCTTATTTTCCATATTTATTTTAATTAGAATTCTCACCTAATTGAAGAAATACAATTCCCTGTGTGACTTTTAGAATAATAATTGCTTGAATGTCAATGAATTTCCTTGTAAGCAAATTCAGAGTCAGCATGCATCCACTAACTGTATATGATATACTTACGAATATTGTCTTAGAGGAAACATCCTCAAGGGGAAAAACGTGGTTCTATTTACCTATATGGTGTTATTACAACATGTTGTTTCTTGAGATTTAAGAATGTTATGTAATAAGACTGTGAAAGACAAGCAAGTGGAGAAGGTGGTGGAGTAGAAAAATTCATCAATTCTCTTAAGAACTGTGATCAGGCAAAGGACAAAAAGAGGAATTACCCAGAGCCCCTAAGTTTAGCACACATTACAGAGAAGGGCCATAGCTCCGTGCCAGAGCACTGAGGTCCGGATTTCTAAAGAACAAACTTCTCTCTTCAAGGTTCAACACCCCAGGTTCAGTATAACCATTGCACAATAGCAGTCCTAGATATTTGGAATAATAATAATAATAATAATAATAATAATAATAATAATAATAATAATTTATTTATACCCTGCCCATCTGGCTGGCTCCCCCCAGCCACTCTGGGCGGCTTCCAACAAAACACTAAAATACAATAACCTATTAAACATTAAAAGCTTCCCTAAACAGGAATAACCTTTAAACTGATGTTACAGGTATTTATAATATGTACATTGGCGGCCCATACTGTACAACCGACAGTGGGTTGGTAGAGGTGGAAAATGCATTACGAAAACAAGTGCAATCTGTTTGTCTTCTCTCCACAAGGGGGTTTTGGATTGTGCCCCACATAGGCTTCTTGAAACCAGCGCACCAGTCCCAGCCAGGTGAAGGAGTTGAAGGGACGAATCACTGGCACAGTGCTGGGGAGGTCCATTTATCACCCCATTCAATGTTGAAAATTGGAATGCTTTTTGAAATGGTGTTAAAGGTATTTATAATATGTGTATATTATAAATGTTGTTTCTTGAAATTTAGGAATGTTTAATAATAATGATAATAATAATAACAACAACAAAAATAATAAATTTATACACCGCACATCTTTCTGGGTTTCCCCATATTAAAAACACAACAAAACATCAAACATTAAAAACTTCATTAAACAGGACTGCCTTCAGATGTCTTCTAAAAGTAGATAGATGTTTATTTCCTTGACATTTGATGGGAGGGTGTTCCACAGGGCGGGCTACACTACCGAGAAGGCCCTCTGCCTGGTTCCCTGCAACCTCGCTTCTTGCAGTGAGGGAACCATCAGAAGGCCCTTGGAGCTGGACCTCAGTGTCTGGGTTGAAAAATGGGGGTGGGGACACTCCTTGAGGTTGAAGAATGTGAAATAGCAAGCAAGTGGAGGAGCTGGTGGAGAAGAACGATTTATCAATTCTCTTATGAACTGTGATCAGGCAAAAGGGCAAAAAGAGGAATGACCCTGAGCTGTTCAATTTAGCACCCATTACAGAGAAGTGCCATAGCTCAGTGCCAGAGCATTGAGGACTTCTCTCTCCAAGGTTCAGTGTCCCAGGTTCAATATAACCATTGCATAATAGCAGTCCTAGAAATTCAGGTTAGCTTTTAAACTAATGAACATATATTAATAATATATGTCTATGGACAGGGACAGCCCATCCTATTTCAACACAAAAAGGCAAAAAAGGAAGATGGCATCCCATACTGTGTGCCACCACCAAAGCCTAGCTTGCCAGGGTTACTCAGCTGTGGCTTCCATATGCCACTTGGATCTCAAGGGGCTCCCATGAGATCTCTCTGGAAACCAGAAACTACCTCATCCATTTCTGCTCGCTTCTCCAGTGGCATAGGAGGCGCCTACCTCAGTCTGCCTCATGGATGGACCCGGTGGTACTGCATGACTTAAAACCCCATATTTTTCTCTGTCATTTATGTCTGAATTTTTTAAATTTCAATGTATGTTTTACCTGCAGAAAACATGATCATCCCAGAAAACAGAAGGGCAACCATGAAGAGCCAGCGCAATTGCATTGTTGAAGCTTGACTCAGGTCTCAGGTTGAGCAGCAAGAGCAGAATCTTGAGGCAGAATGCTCTGGTGAGAGTTCTGTGTCTTCTGAATGTCCAACTATTTATAGGGATTCGTGATATACTGACACAGAAGCCCTCTGCATGGATGACCTGGCATGATACACGTGATGACAAAATCTATTCACCAAGAAGAACCCCAAAAGTTAATCACTGTATATATTTCACATTATTCTTCAGAAAGCCATAATATTCAAAGAACAGAAAGTAAAATTCATATCAGTAAGCATGGTATGCACTCATGTGGTTCTATAGCACTTATTGTTTTGTAAGTTTCTCTCTATATATTATTTCCTGCTTTGGATGTTGTGGTCCATGACTGCAACCACTCAAGAAGACACATTGTACCAAAGCAAGGAAATACTGAACAGTGCATTAACCTGATGAAATCTTCGGAATTCAGTGGGTTGTAAAATTGGTTGAGTGGAATAATATGACCGAAACTAGGAGGGCTGATGGCCTATACAGGCCCACATGAGAGGCACCAAGTTGCCCCCAAGATTGAGGGGACCCGGTGTGCAACTTGTGCATGAGACATCACACTGTGTGGTAGAAGGTCAAGGGTTCTGGAGGAGCCGGTCACTGAAGTTGAGCCATGCTCGGTTCCGTGCTTGGCCTCCTCCACCCCTCAACACTGAGGGGGCCCAGACTCCTTCCCACAAATATTGTAGGCTCTCCAAGTGTCCTTATTTCCCAGGGACAGCCCCAGATTTTCAGAAGTTGTCCCAATTTGATGCCAGAATGTCATGCTTTTCCTTAAAATGTCTCTCTTGATGTGTCCTGGGCTATTGATGTGTCCTGGGCTCCTAAAATAGGAGAGTTGGGATTTTTGTGATCAAGAGCAAATTTCCTTCCCCCACCCTCCTGGCCACTACCTCCATTTCATGGCATACCTCCATTTCATACCTCCTCCATGAAAATAGCAGTTTACTTGGCTGTTTTCCTATGTCGTTTAGGCTGAAATTTCAATTCAGTGGAGCAGGGTCAAGATATTAACTAATATGCATGAAATTTCAGATATAGCTATATAATCCTTAGTTTAGTAAGGTAAGACCTCTGGAGCAGGCATTTTCAAACAAAGGTTTGTTTATGAGCCTCCCTACTGCCCTACCCTCCACTGGGCTTCCCAGGTCCTGGAAAGTCGGCCTATGTGAAGAAAATGAGACTAGGTCGAGTAGATTAGGACTTGCCTTGCCTTCGCCCTGCCCCCTGCCCACAGCTGATTGGCCAGCTGGGTTGGGGGCGGGGCGAAAGCAAGGCAAGGGTGAATCTACTCTGCCTAGTCTCATTTTATTCACATAGGCCAACTTTCCGGACTGCTGGCAAAGCCTGCCAAGGCCGCTGCCTGTCCTGTGTACCCCCTTCGGACCCCAATCCCCCTCCAAAAAGCCTCTGCTGCCCCTGAAAGCATAGCACGCGGGGGAGTGCCAGCTATGCTGCCCCGTTTTGCCCGCATGTGGCACCGGAAGAAGCAGTTCAACCGGCCGTGGGTTGGTAGAGGGGGAAATGCATTACGAAAACAAGTGCAGTCTTTCTCTCTCTCCTGTTTTGTCTTCTCTCCACTTCCGTGTACATATTATAAATACCTGTAACATCAGTTGTGAGTGACTGAGGAGCATCCTAGCTTCATGAAGGGGAGACTGGAGTGTGTGAGTGAGGGGGGGTGGGCCCTAGCTTCATGAAGGGGAGGCTGGGGACAAAGGGGAGGCCGGCCTGTTGAGTGCCCTGGGTGACATTGAATTGCTCCTCCCGGTGCCACGTGTGGGCAAAATGGGGTGGATTGAGCCGCATATAGGACTCTTGAAAACAGCACACCAGTCCCAGCAAGGTGGCAAGATTTGGGGTGAAGGAGGTGAAGGATGAACCACAGGCACCATGCTGGAGAAGTCCATTTATCATCCTGTTGAAAGTTGCAGGGGTTCCTCCAGGATTCACCTTCGCATAAGAATGTCTGAAGGCACATGGACGTGTTCTAAGGACCCAGACTCTGACTTAAGGTTAAAACTGCACCAGTGGAACCCCTGAGTCTGGCCCCTCCCTGGAGTGGGTCAGGACACGGGCAACGAGACAGTGGTCCAATGCTACAACCACATCGGAAGCTGGTCATTCTATGCAGAAGGGGAAGCTTAAGGAGTCATCAGGTGTAAGAGAATGGGAGGGGATGTCCACCACATTGTGCAAATTCCATAGCGGCACCACCACCCCTTCCAAACAGTGTTCTGGTGACCACATGGGTTGCTTTAAGAAGGCTCAGGATACAGGGAAGTGGAAAGATTTTTCTCCTAGAGGATGAAAGAGATTTATTATCTCGGCTCCACCCTCCAAATCCCCAAGCACACCCACCAGCAGCCCCAGTCCAAATAGGGCAATAGCATTTACACCCCTTTGGGTGAAAATAGGGTGGCTAACGAGGCAATTATTTTTGCTGTATCATCTAGTGGCCCAGGACTGTCAAGTTGACAGTTGTGGGAGGAAGTCCCCCCGTCAGCAACTGTAGCTTGAAATAGGGGAATGTGAAGGGGCAAGGCTGCCAAAATTGTGATAATGTGGACCACTCTATGTGACTGTGAAAAGGAACTTATAGTAGCCTATCGCTTTAAGAAATTGATGAGAAAGCATTTCACTTTGCAAGTAGTCCCCACCATGGGAAGAGAGGAGCTAAAACGCTTATCACGAAAACACAATAGCCATACACACAGCTACACACGCAGGTTCACAGCATACACATTACAAACCACAAGAGCTTTTGCTACAAAATGTATACATGTGAAGGTTATGCATATGCACAGTAAATGTTGAGTGATGCCAGCTAATGAATATGACCTGAATACGAATATGCTTCTGCTAGAAGCGCAGGCGCACTAAAATGAAATGTAACTACCGTAAATAAATTCTTGCTAACGACATATTGTACACTTCCTGGAATGAGGTAATGATGCACATGATTGAAAGAAGTCTTAATGCTTTGTGGAATAAACCTGTAAGTAATTGATGCTTTTGAATTATGGTGCTGGAGGAGACTCTTGAGAGTCCCATGGACTGCAAGAAGATCAAACCTCTCCATTCTGAAGGAAATCAGCCCTGAGTGCTCACTGGAAGGACAGATCGTGAAGCTGAGGCTCCAATACTTTGGCCACCTCATGAGAAGAGAGGACTCCCTGGAAAAGACCCTGATGTTGGGAAAGATGGAGGGCACAAGGAGAAGGGGACGACAGAGAATGAGATGGTTGGATGGTGTTCTTGAAGCCACTAGCATGAGTTTGATCAAACTGCGGGAGGCAGTGGAGGACAGAAGTGCCTGGCGTGCTCTGGTCCATGGGGTCACGAAGAGTCGGACACGACTAAACGACTAAACAACAACAACAACAACAACACACACACCTGCTCTGGGGTGGGGTTCCAGCCTTTGTGAATCAATCCCACTGAAACACTTGACTGCAGTAAAAAAACTTTCTGGATTCTTTCTTCAACCCGACTCACAAGTAGTTAATGGTACTAGTGAGAGAGCAGATCTGTATTGCAACAAGAGGGAGGCAACACAAAAGGTTTTTGTTGTTTTTTAAGGTGAAGGAACTTTCCAAGAAGCCATAAGTACAACCAGTGGGAATATTTTGCTGCAATGGAGGTTAGGGAATATAGTCAAGTTCAGTGATCTCCAGCAGGAAAGGAAAAAGCTCTTGTGCCTTGCCAAAACTGGCCAAGGGCCCCAAGGGTGACAACTGCTATTGTTGGGCCTACAGGGGGTTCCTGACCATGTGAAGCCCTGGAAGCATGCTATGATATATTTTCCAATTATTTCAAGGATTTAAAAGGTTCATGTCTTCCACAACATGGATGCAGTATGTGTAGATGTCCAGTCTGGACAGGACATCACCTGGCCTTCTCAACAAGAAACCTCTGGTGAAGGTTGCCCATAACCTGACAATGCTCATTGCACCTGAGGAGAAACATTGAATGTGCTAAATTGGTGCCTTGAATTGTGAATGAACTGGAAAGGGGTCTAAACTGGAACTCAGTCTGGTGAAGATAGAGATATTGAGCAGCGGGAGGGGAGAAGATAGGCTGGATCTACTGGATCTGGATGCTTTGCAGGAAATTGACCAGGAATTCAGACTCCTAAGTGATACTGGTGGAATAAATGCCATCTATTTGGCTTCTTTGGCAAACAGAAGTGGTTTTGTGTGCATGGGAGAACCATGAGTTCCATGCAATTCTGGTGCTGAGAAGTCTTTGATCCTTTTTTGCCCCTGTCTCAGTACTCATCTAGCCAAGGTCATGGAGTTCATGTCTGGATATGGTTGAACCTCTCAGACCAGCTAAAGAGGCCTCTTGGATCCAGTTGTGTCACTGGGGATATAAGTGACATCAGGTGCATGGGGACAATCTTTCAGCCATGATCCTGTCTCAGAGAAAACACTGGCCATGATCATTCACTCTCTCATATTCGCCAAATTGGACTACAGTAGTGTGTTGCTCAGAGTTGCCTTTGAAAATCATTTTGCTAAGACAGCTAATCCAAAATGCAGTTGGAAGCTTCTTGACCACAACAATTGACACTTGGATTTAGAGAAAGCTCAAAGCTGAGCAGGAAGCATCAGGAACATTGTAAAATGTAATTGGGATGGAATCATATCTTGCAAAACCTATTTTAAAAATGAGTTTCACACCTGTATTTCTGACATGTTTTTAATGAGTGGAATACACTGCTTTATCTGTGTTCAGCAGAAATAAGCTTCTTTGGCTTCCCCGACTGAAGATCCATCTCTTTTTTCAGGTAGTCGAGGTTAAGAAACATGCACTGCACATCATTGTTTCTCGCAGCACTGTCGACCATTGCTACAGTCGGCTTTGCTGATGGATTTTTTGCATTTTGCATCCTTAGGAATGCAAGTGCCTCCCATTTGTTTACAAGCCTTTCCATTAGATCCTATAAGAGGGGGAAATGGCAATAAATTTAGACAGATAAATTTGTCGCCAGGCAGACTGGTCAACAAAGAGTGGCTAAAAGAGAGAAAGTGAACAGAGTGAGATAGCATAGAGATTTAATGCTGTAAATTGTTTTCCTGATTTTCCACATTTATTTTAAATTGGGCTGTCACCAAATCGGACCCTACTGCCTGGTGCACTATTCTTAGAATCATAGAATCATAGAGTTGGAAGAGACCACAAGGGCCATCGAGTCCAACCCCCTGCCAAGCAGGAAACACCATCAGAGCACTCCTGACATATGGTTGTCAAGCCTCTGCTTAAAGACCTCCAAAGTAGGAGACTCCACCACACTCCTTGGCAGCAAATTCCACTGTCAAACAGCTCTTATTGTCAGGAAGTTCTCCCTAATGTTTAGGTGGAATCTTCTTTCTTGTAGTTTGGATCCATTGCTCCGTGTCCGCTTCTCTGGAGCAGCAGAAAACAACCTTTCTCCCTCCTCTATGTGACATCCTTTTATATATTTGAACATGGCTATCATATCACCCCTTAACCTCCTCTTCTCCAGGCTAAACATGCCCAGCTCCCTTAGCCGTTCCTCATAAGGCATCATTTCCAGGCCTTTGACCATTTTGGTTGCCCTCCTCTGGACACGTTCCAGTTTGTCAGTGTCCTTCTTGAATTGTGGTGCCCGGAACTGGACACAGTACTCCAGGTGAGGTCTGACCAGATCAGAATACAGTGGCACTATTACTTCCCTTGATCTAGATGCTATACTCCTATTGATGCAGCCCATAGAGAATAGTCTTAATTGACTATTCTCCCAGTATGCCCCACAGAGGACCTTAATGTTCATAAATAGCAACACCCTAGAGGTCCTGGGCCCTGAGGAAGTTAGATTAGCCTCAACCAGAGCCAGGGCCTTTTCAACACTGGCTCCGGCCTGGTGGAATGCTCTGTCTCATGAGACCAGGGCCCTGCAGGTCCTGATTTCTTTCCCCAGGGCCTCTAAGACAGAGTTGTTCCGCCTAGCCTTTGGCTTGGAATCAGTTTGATTCCCTCCCCCCCCCCCCTTTCTTTTTTCCTTTCTCCTTCTGTGATGGAATTCGTATTTGGAGTATTCTCTGGCTTTTTTCAGGCCCATATAGGACCATTCTGGATAGTTAGCCTTGCTGAAGACTTGGCGTTTTCATCCCCAAAGAAGTTTTTGATATGAGTTTCCACTGAAATGAGGCTGCATTTTAATGTTTTAATATTTTAATGTTGTATTTTAATCTTGTTTTTAAGCTGTATTTCTATCAATTGTTTTTATGTTGGGTGTTAGCCACCCTGAGCCAGAGGCTGGGGCTGGGCGGGGTATAAATAAAATAATAATAATAATAATAATAATAATAATAATAATAATAATAATAATAATAATAATAATTATTATTATTATTAAAGTATTTTCCTCATATTCCATATTTATTTTAATTAGGATTGTCACCTAACTGAAGAAATACAATTCACTGTGTGACTTTTCAAAGAAGATTGAATTTCAATAAATTTGCATGTAAGCAAATTCAGAGTCAGCATGCATGCCCTAACTGTATATGATATACTTATGAATATCGTCTTAGTCATGCTGGCCACATGACCCGGAAGCTGTACGCTGGCTCCCTTGGACAATAAAGCGAGATGAGCACTGCAACCCCAGAGTCGTTCACGACTGGACCTAATGGTCAGGGTCCCTTTACCCTTACCTTTTTACCTATATTTATAATATATGTCTATGTACAGGGACAGCCCATCCTATTTCAACACAAAAAGGCAAAAAGGGAAGCTGGCATCCCATGCTCTGCGCCCCCACCAAAGCCTAGATTACCAGGGTCGCACAGCTGCGGCTTCCACATGCCCCTGAGATCTCAAGGGGCTCCCATGAGATCTCTCTGGAAACCAGAAACTACCTCATCCATTTCTGCTCGCTTCTCCAGTGGCATAGGAGGCACCTACCTCAGTCTGCCTCATGGAGAGGACCCGGTGGTACTGCATGACTTCCAACCCCATTTTTTGTTTTGTCAATTATGTCTGAATGTTTTTAATTTCAATGTCTGTTTTACCTGCAGAAAACATGATCATCCCAGAAAACAGAAGGGCAACCATGAAGAGCCAGCGCAATTGCATTGTTGAAGCTTGACTCAGATCTCAAGTTGAGCAGCAAGAGCAGAATCTTGAGGCAGAATGCTCTGGTGAGAGTTCTGTGTCTTCTGAATGTCCAACTATTTATAGGGATTCGTGATATACTGACACGTAAGCCCTCTGCATGGATGACCTGGCATGATACATGTGATAACAAAATCTATTCACCAAGAAGAACCCCAAAAGTTAATCACCATATATATTACACAATATTCTTCAGAAAGCCATAATATTCAAAGAACAGAAAGTAAAATTCATATCAGTAAGCATGGTATGCACTCATGTGGTTCTATAGCACTTCTTGTTTGGAAAGTTTCTATCTATATATTATTTCCTGCTTTGGGTATTGTGGTCCATGGCTGCTACCACTCAAGAAGACACATTGTACCAAAGCAAGGAAATACTGAACAGTGCATTAACCTGATGAAATCTTCGGAATTCAGTGGGTTGTAAAATTGGTTGAGTGGAATAATATGACCAAAACTAGGAGGGCTGATGGCCTATACAGGCCCATATGAGAGGCACCAAGTTGCCCCCAAAATTGAGGGGGCTCGGCGTGCAATTTATGCATGAGATATCACACTGTCTGGTAGGAGGTCAAGGGTTCTGGAGGAGCCGGTCACTGAAGTTGAGCCATGCTCGGTTCCGTGCTTGGCCTCCTCCACCCCTCAACACTGAGGGGGCCCAGACTCCTTCCCACAAATATTGTAGGCTCTCCAAGTGTCCTTATTTCCCAGGGACAGCCCCAGATTTTCAGAAGTTGTCCCAATCTGATGCCAGAATGTCATGCTTTTCCTTACAATGTCTCTCTTGATGTGTCCTGGGCTCCTAAAATAGGAGAGTTGGGATTTTGGTGATCATGAGTAAATTTCCTTCCCCCACCCTCCTGGCTACTACCTCCATTTCACGGCAGTTGTTCCTGCAAGGAATTGCCTGGTTCACACCAGGTGGAAAGCACGGGACAGATTATGTATCTATTCATACGCAATCTATTTGTTGTGTTCTTTAATATTCTTGCTGTTGTTTCCTTGTTTCCAGTTGCTCAGGAAAAATGGGGAAAATACAGTTGTTAGCAGTGAAGGGAATAAATCCCGGGCACACAAGGCAATTTGGTGGTTTTCCCCAACCCTGCCAGAGAGCAACGAAAGACAGAAACCACCTCTTCCTTCCTGTTTGCATTTATCAAAAATGACACGGTAAGTCATTGGCACAACAGTTTTGTTTTTTTATTATTAAAACCGGGAGGTCGAAGCATTGGAAGAAACTGGAGATTTCCTTTACAGAAAGTTGTTGAGGTACAGCAAAGGCCTGGCTAATCTCCTGAATGTTAGGCACATCAGATTGGTTAGGAAAGGGAAGGCATCTTTTACCAAAGGTCTGCTGAGATATAAGGATTCTCTGGGATATCATCTGGGATATCTTTCTGTAGGTCATCCCTGAAAAACAGAAGAGAACAGAATGAGACTCACAGGCCTCACAGTGTCATCGACTTTCTGCTGCAGACAGTGTAGGAAGTCAAAGCATTGGCAAAAAGGGGAGGTTTCCCCTGCAGAGAATGCTTGAAGTGCAACAAAGTCTTGGCTAAACTATTGAACCAAATGTTATGCACATCAGAAAAAGGAAGCCATCTTTTACCAAAGCTTTGGTGATATATACGGATTCTCTGGAATATCATCTGCAATCTGTTTCTGTGAGTTATCCCTGCAAAACAGAAGAGAACACGATTCACAGACCTCACAGTGTCATATTGATCCTTTAAAAAAAAGTACTGGTCGAGGCATTCTGAACTATTGAATCCTCGGCCTTCCACGTATTACTGACCTTCAACTCTGATCAGCCACAGACAAATGTCCACCCGTCCTACAGGTTATACCTTGGTGAGAGAAGTCTCAAAAGTTCAGAGATGTGTGCCAGCATTTCCCTATGGTGTTTGCCTTTATCCCATAAAACAGCTGTTCTTCAACAGTAACACCAATGTTGTAACTTCATACGTAGAGCTAATGAGCTTTTCACCTACAGTGTGGCAGTCTAAATGAACTCTCTCTAAATGTAAGGATCTTTCTATTTTTACTAAACCCAAGGGGGAAATGGTCAACCCACTTTCACAACCCGCTTGGCAGGCATTTTCTGGTTGGCACTTACGGCACTTTCTCAGAATTCCAAATATACCAAATGACCCAAACAGTGTTGGTGACCCCTGCACTCGACCATGGCTGATCTGGCCACAAGAAGTAATTCCTGAAGATATTTTACCTGTCTGTATCACAACAGTAGACCAGCTCATCAGAATGGCATGAAGTTCTTGAAGTGATCGTTTCACCATGCAGACACGCTGGTCTACATTTGCGAAAGCATTGTGAAGCTTGGGTGAATCCTGCAAATATATTGTGTGTGTAAATATAAATGGAATTTCATATGAGAAGGGATCAAAAGGATGGAGCAGCTCACTTCAGAGGAAAGGTTGCAGCATTTCAGACTTAGTTTACATGGAAGTTGAGTAAGATAGGCAACATGACAGAAGTTTATTTAGTCTATTTTTGCTCTATAAGATGCACCAGACCATAAGTCGCACCTAGTTTTTGGAAGAGGAAAACAAGAAGAAGCAAAATTCTGAATCCCAGAAGCCTGGACAGCAAGCGGAATCACTGCGCAGTGATTCCGCTTGCTGTCCTGGCTTGTGGGATAGCCATGCGCAGCCTCTCCCAGGCAGTGGGATGAAGGCTCCCCTTGCCTGGGAGAGGCTACGCGCAGCTAAGCAAGAAGCCATGGCTTATGGGATAGCCATGTGCAGCCTCTCCCGGGCAAGGGGAACCTTCATCCCCTGCCCTGGAGAGGCTGCACACAGCTAAGGCTCCCCCAAGAGCCGTGGTCCCTTTAAAGAGTGTGCGGAGTGTGTGTGTGGCTCTTGGGGGCTTTTCCCCAAGGAGGGAGAAGGGCCCCCAAGAGCCACACACACGCTCCACGTGGCTCTTTAAAGGGAGCGCTGAGCAGAGCCTCCCGTCTGCATTCACTCCATAAGACGCACACACATTTCCCCTTACTTTTTAGGAGAGGAAAAGTGCGTCTTATAGAGCGAAAAATACGGTATTTAGGCATGGCAGGGAGAAAGTGGATAGAGATTTTTTCCCCTCCCTCTCTCATAACACTAGAACCTGTGGGCATGCAAAGAAACTGAATGTTGGAAGATTTCAGACAGATAAAAGAAAGAACTTGATGCAGCACATAGTCAAACTCGCTTCCACAAGAGGCATTCATGGCTACTAACTTGCTTTAAAAAAGGATTAGACATTCATGGAGGAGAGGTCTATCAAGGGTTACTAGCCATGATTTCTTTATTCATGAAATTATAAATATACATATATTTATAAATTACAATATGAAAACAACGCAAAAGACGTAATAAAAAACAAGAACAGAAACAAAGCAAAAATCCCACCTCCCGCAACACATTAACAGGGCATTGTATGTCGGTCAACCAAAGGCCTGGTTGGAAGGGAACATTTTTGTCTGGCACCTAAAGGTTATAATGAAGGCACCAGCCAAACCTCCTTGGGGAGAGAATTTTGCAAATGGGGAGCATTCCACAAATGAGAAGCCCTTTCTCGTGTTGCCACCCCCTGGACCGCTCATGGGGAGGTTCCCCCCCTCCAACTGGACAAAGAGCATGTTGAGTGTGATTGAATTGCTATAGACCACAGCAGCGCCGGTGGTCTTTTGCTTCATCCAAAAGCTGTTTTCTGGTCCTGCTGGATCTCTCAGCGACATATGATACTGTTGGCCACGCTGCCAGACTGGTTACTGGGAGCAGCTGCCAGAACCATATAACACAAGTCTTAAAGGATCTACATTGGCTCCCAGTACATTTCCAAGTACAATTCAAAGTGTTGGTGCTGACCTTTAAAGCCCTAAATGACTTTGCCCTTTATACCTGAAGCCTCGCCACTCATCTCATTCAGCCCAGACACTGTGATCCAGCTCCTAGGGCCTTCCTTGTAATTGCACCCACCCTGTGAAACATCCCCCCGTCAGATTTCAAGGAAATAAACAACTGATTTTTAGAAGACATCTGAAGGCAGGCCTGTTTAGGGAAGCTTTTAATGTTTGATCTTTTATTTTGCTTTTAATATTCTGTTGGGAGCTGCCCAGAGTGGCTGGGGAAACCAAGTCAGTTGGGTGGCATATAATTAATAAAATTATTATTGCTGCTGTTGCTGTTCTCTGTTCTGGTGATACTTCTTCACTCCTTTCTTGCAGCCCTGCTCTTAAAGGAACCACATTCTTACACATAGTATCCCTTAATAAAACCAAAAATCTTAGCTGAAAAATTGTCCTGTCTCTAGTGCTGGTGTCCATCTCATGTCTAAGCCTATTATATCAGCAACCAGAACATTTTTTAATGAATTGGTGGAAGGAGAAAATTTAAGAATTCCTATAAGAGCTCTCTTCAGGATTCAATACTACATCTGTTTTCTACAGGGGACCAGCTGAGCAGGGGACCAGCTGAGAAATCAAGAAAAAGGAGGTTATAGCAGCTGAAAGTTGGAACCACCAATGTCTCCTTCCCACCAAAAGATATAGCTGTAGTAGAAGTAAATGAACTCTTCATGTATGCTTCACTGGGGACTAATGAATCCCATATAGAACAGAAGAAACCTTGTGGGGGGGACCCATTGGCAATCAAAGGACTGTGTGTTCTGAACAGCACCGTAATAATGCAAATCACAGTAATGATACAATTGCAGTTGTAAGTGCTCCTCAATGACCCTAATTATCTGGATCCACTTCAATGGTTTTGCTACTTAATCAGCCCTTGATGTGCTGCATCGGGAGAGAGACGTGGAGAATGCAAAACTGCTACTCTTACTCAGTGTCTCAGCAACTTTTGATACCATTGGCCATGGTATCCTCCTGGATCAAATGTGTGGGAAGCGTATCAGAGGCACTGTGGTACAGTAGTTCTGTTCCTACCTAGTTGTGCAGAAAGTAACATTGGAGGAATGTTCTTCAACTCCTTGGCACCTGTGCTATTGGGTTCCATCGTGCACTATACTGACCCCAATGTTGTTCAATATCTATATGAAGACATTCGGAGTGGTCAGTAGGAATTTTGGAGCATGGTACCATAAGTATACAGTCATACCTTGGTTCTCAAACTCCTTGCTACTCATAAGTTTTGGCTCCCGAACGCCGAAAACCCGGAAGTAAGTGTTCCGGTTTTCGAACATCCGACGCGGCTTCCGCTTGAAAGCAGGAAGCTCCTCCAGCCAATCGCAAGCTGCATCTCGGTTTTTGAATGGACTTCCAGAACAGATTACGTTCGAGAAGCAAGGCACGACTGTACTGATACCCAGCTCTGCTTCTCCATAACATAAGAGTTGAATCAAAATATTTTGTGCAAGCTCTGGATCGGTGTCTTAACGCAGCAGTGGACTCGATGAAGGCCAATAAACTGATTTTGGGCACACTGTTCAGGCAGCCCACTCCTTTTCAAACAGGAATGAAGCATCACCTTAGGTGAAAGTTCTGGTGGAAGGAAAGAACCACCTTCATGGAAGCAAAAGCATGGGAAAGTCTGAAATGCTGTCAAGCCATGGCTGTATTCCTGACAGGTTGGACTCCCATCCTTTGCAGTAGCTTGGAAGAAGGTGCTGATACTTTGTCTTCACTACAGAACAACAATAACCTCAAGGCTTGATTCTTGCAATGTGCTCTGTATGGAACTATATTCGGGCCCAGTCTGGAGACTCCACCTAGTGAAATATTGTGCTGCTAGGCTGTTGATGGAGACAGACTATTGCCAGCACAGAACTCCAGTGCTCAAAGGTCTGCACTAGCTGCATTAGGTGCCAGCTTGAATAAAATATGGGAGGGGGGAGGTAAGCCCCTGCCCTGTATAATCAATCACATGATGCAGCACAACACACCATTTGAATGGCAATGCCCATTAACTTTGGGGGTGGCGGGGCCCTCAAATGTTTTATTGGGGAGGGCGAAGGGACCTTGGCCCTTAGGAGTTGGCTCCTATGTTAGCTGCCCATACCCTATCAAGGCAGTTTCAAGGTTATTGTATTAACATACAGGGCCCTTAACAATTTCGGTCCAAACTTTTTTTCTTTTTTATTACGATTTACCTAACAACCCCTCCCCTAGAAGAACCGTCACATGATTGATTGCAAGTGAGACTGGAAAATAAAGTGTGTGGACATAAAAATATTTACTAAAGGCTTTGTTTTGTGGAAGATCCGGAAAGAGAATGAGAGGCTTTCCTGTGGCGCAGTCATTATTGGGATCCGCCATTATGAGACAGACTTTGTTGTGAGATTTACAGTCAAAAGGGGAGGTGAGCCAATGTTTTGCTATCATGTTTGGATTGTAGATATGAATTGGCAAAAACAAACAAACCTGGAAAGGCTGATTTATGGTGCAACTGGTCTGGGAAAATTAAGGAGCAGAAGCTTAGTCTGTATTTCATCAGAATTGACAAAAATGGCGCTGGCCATTTGAAACAGGACTTTTGGATCAGCGTGAGATGAATTACGGGAGAGCATTACAAAGTTCAGACAGAAACATAAAAACATTCGTTTCAACTCACTTGTGGAAACAACTCGGAGGTTATTAAGAAGAAAAATGATAACAACAAGGAGATGGGAAGATGGGACTTGTGAATATCAAAGCAGCAGAAATATGAGATGAGTGGACACTTACTGAACTCAAAGCATGGATACCCCCAACAAAAATTGAAAATTCAGCTAAATATTTGGACTTTATGATATGTATTGGTATAATTTGGAATAACTAATTTGATGTGATTGGTTTGTTAAATGGAAATCTAATAAAAAATATTTTTTAAAAAATTTCGGTCCAAGATACCTCAGGGACCACCTAATCGTGGAAGTCTTTGGGGGGACTTATCGTCAGTGGTCCTCTCCAGATTCAGAAGCCCAATTTTTTGGAGCTTCATTCCAACTGAGGTCAGACAGGCTCACTCCCTACTAAATATCGGGTGCCTACTGAAGAGCATTTTAACTAAAGTTTGATTTTATAGTTTCGACTGGGGCTGGATTTTATTTTTTAATGTATTATATCTTTGTAAAAGACTATTGTAGTTAAGTGGCATATAACGTGTATAAATAAATGAAAAGTAAATTAAAAAGAAAGCCTTTGTGGACAGAATCATGACTCTGCAATTCATCTCCACATCAAATTTGGTTTTATTAGGTTCAGAATGTCAAAGTATTGCGAGTGGTTTGATTGCTGGAAGACGTTTCAGCAGCTCAAATCATTCTTCCAAATCACCAGCCCACATGTTAAGTACATCTGGTTAGCGTGGAGATGAACTTTTAAAAGATGGGTGGATACAGTTTAGCCAGTGCAGGCACAACACGATACAGTCTGTGGTAACCTGATAAATGGAGGACATGATCAGTACTAATCAAGACATATGAATGTACGCTGGAAGAAATCAACTGAATTTCATAACAATCAGCAAGGCAATATCTTAAAACAGAAACTTCAAGAACCTATGCATATTTGAAGGTCATCGTTGTTCTTCTCAGACAGAAAGGGAAAGGCTTTACCAACTGTCTAAGGGGGGGAGCAATGCTCCCACTGCAAAATCATAAAGGTAAAGGTACCCCTGACCATTAGCTCCAGTTGCGGACGACTCTGGGGTTGCACACTCATCTCGCACTATAGGCCAAGGGAGCCGGCGTACGGCTTCTGGGTCATGTGACTTCTGGGTCATGTGACCAGCATGACTAAGCCACTTGTGGCAAACTAGAGCAGCACACGGAAACGCCGTTTACCTTCCCGCCGGAGCGGTACCTATTTATCTACTTGCACTTTGATGTGCTTTCGAAATGCTAGGTTGGCAGGAGCTGGGACCGAACAATGGGAGCTCACGCCGTTGCAGGGATTCGAACCGCCGACCTTCTGATCGGTAAGCCCTAGGCTCTGTGGTTTAACCCACAGCGCCACCCGCGTCATTCATAGGCATGTTTAAATTTTATTACAAAATGTTGTTTTATACATACAATGTATTATACATCATAAAAACACACCCTTTAAATCATCACTGCTATAGGAATGGCAAAGTATGAGGGAATGTTACTTGACTTTGTAGAACGGTAGCCTAAGTCACGCTTTTGCCATTAAATTCATAATGCCAAGCAGGGACCACGACAAAAACTGTATTCAAAGGCTCCGTCATTCTCTCTTTCTGTGTCACATGAACTTCAACTTCCCACCCTCAGTATCCCAAAGGGACAATTTGAATGGACTCTCCACGCCCTCACTACAGCAAAAAGACTGGTATTGATTAACTGGAAAAATAAAAGTGCTGCTTCCTTTAATGGTTGGAGTGAAGATATACACAAACCTGCTACACATAAACAAGTTGTGTACACACGTAGACTTGCCATGGACAAATCTAACGATATCTGGAGTTCATTTTTATAAATACCATATTAGATTAAGGTCTAGTTAACCACAATAACAAGTCCCGCCCCCCGTTTTGCAAGATACACAAAATCTTTTTGTTGTTGTTTTGTTTTTCCCCCTACATGAGTACTATTTTCCGTTTCTTCTTCTTTTTTGTGTCTTACCTTTGGTAGCCTTTGTGGCTATCTTTGGTAGCCTTTGTCCAGATATTACAATTTTTCTGCCATGTGATAAATAAATAGAAACATTACCTGTCGTAATTTTACGGCAGAAAACAAAGCCAGGAATCGGGCACAATGCTTCTGAATACGCATCTTCATCATAGGAACATCTTAACTTGCATACACCCTCAGGTTGCTTAGCTACAGGCTCAGGCAATCTTTGGGGCACTTTATCAAAAGAGAAGACAAGAGATCATCAACATCTCTGAGCATTTCCCCATAGTATTAAAAATTCCACATGCACAAAAAGAATTTAATATCTCTGTGCCATAATCCCACTTCAAAAAAAGTCATATAAGGTTTCCACTAACAAAAATAACCTTTTCTTTTGTTTCTTTGATGAACCCAGACCATGAGTTTCTGTATTCCTGCAAATTCAAGGGCTTTTCAAAGACACTCCCTCCCACCTCTCACTGTTTTTCACAAGAGCAGAATCTACCCACCCCTTGGGATCCTGATCCAGAAAGTCTCTTTTATTTGGCTTTTTACAACAGAAGATGTAGGCAGCTTTATCACAGGCTCTTGTGGAAGACATATTTCCAGCACTGGAGCATCTTGATTTGCATTGACCTCAACATGTAATCTCTGCAAATCTAAAATGCGTTAAAAGCCATTCTTACAAGCATTCATTTGGCTTCACAGCAATGCCTGTCTACTCTGCAATTCCTTAGAAAGCAAGATTTGTTGGAATTTCCACACACTGTGTGGATTACAAAGAACTCCCTGAGTATATAACAAACTGAAGCTCAAGCCATGTAAGACTGAAGCACTGTTAGTGGGTGGTTCCATAGACTAGATGGATGGGAGGTTGCCTGCTTTCGATGGGATTACACTCCATCTGAAGGAGAAGCTACATAGCTTGAGGGTACTTTGCTGTTGCTTGAGGCTCAGGCGGCCTCAGTGGCCCAAAGTGCTTTCCATCAGCTTCAGATAGTGGCCCAGCTGCACCCCTATTTAGACAGTGACAGCCCAACTTCTGTCATTTATACTCTGGTAACCGAAGCTACGAACATGAGTTTGACCAAGCTACAGGAGGCAGTGCAAGACAGGAGTGCCTGGCATGCTCTGGTCCATGGGGTCATGAAGAGTTGGACACGACTAAATGACTAAACAACAAAAACAACCTCTATGTTTGGGACATGGGTGGCACTGTGGTGTAAACCACTGAGCCTTGGGCTTGCCGATCAGAAGGTCAGCAGTTCGAATCCCCACGACAGGGTGAGCTCCCATTGCTCTGTCCCAGCTCCTGCTTACCTAGCAGTTCGAAAGCACGTCAAGTGCAATGAGATAAACAGGTACCACTCTGGTGGGAAGGTAAACGGCATTTCCATGCGCTGCTCTGGTTTTGCCAGAAACGACTTAGTCATGCTGGCCGCATGACCCCAAAAAACTGTCTGTGGACAAACACCAGCTCCCTCGGCCAGTAAAGCAAGATGAGTGCTGCAACCCCAGAGCAACACATTATATATAGGGCTGCCTCTGAAATTGGTTTGGAAACTTAAGCTGCTGCAGAATTCGGTGGCCAGGTTGCTCACCAGGGCAAAGCGGTTTGAGCATATCACACCAATCCTAGCTTGACTGCACTGGTTGCCAGTTAGTTTTGGGACCCAATTAAAATTGCTGGTTTTACTTATAAAGCCTTACACAGCTCAGGATCACAATACCTCAAGGACTGCCTCTTCCCATATGAACCAGCCTGGACCCTTTGATCATAATCTGAGACCTGTCTTTGTGTGCCTCTTGCGCAAGAGGTCTGGAAGCTGGCAACACAAGAACAGGTCTCTTCAGTGGTGACACCATGTTTCTGAGATGCTTTAGGAACAATATATGTATATCATAGTTCTTCTAGCACAAAGAAAGTGTTGTGATGTTATATGGCTTTTGGAAGCAAAGGACAAAGCTGGGAGCAGAGCAAGATCATCTTGATGAGACATTTTTACCATGGGAACAACTTGACTTGCACGTACCCAAACATTTTTTGTTCAGTCGTCTGGAGACTTTACATGAACAGAGATCAAGAGATCATCAACGTCTCAAAGTCATAGGGTTTCTATTTCTGCGAATAACAATGGGGCCATATCCCCATTTATTTGATGAATCCATGATTTTATACAGTGGTGCTCCGCAAGACAAATGCCTCACAAGACGAAAAACCCGCGAGACGAAAGGGTTTCCCGTTTTTCGATGTGCTTCGCAAGACGAATTTCCCTATGGGCTTGCTTCGCAAGACGAAAACTTCTTGCGAGTCTTGCAATTTTTTTCACACCCCCCCTTTTCTAAGCCGCTAATAGCCTTTTAGCCGCTAAGCAGTTAAGCCTTTAGTAGCCGCTAAACTGCTAAACCGCTAATAGCGCTAATCCGCTAAGCCGCTAATAGGGTTGCTTCGCAAGACGAAAAAACCGCTAGATGAAGAGACTCGCGGAACGGGTTATTTTCGTCTTGCGAGGCACCACTGTACATCCTTGCAAATACAAGATCTTTTCAACTTGTTCCATCTCCCACTGTTTTTTACAAAACAGTGTATCTGAAGAAGTGTGTATCTGAAGTGTATCTGAAGAAGTGTGCATGCACACGAAAGCTCATACCAAGAACTAACTTAGTTGGTCTTTAAGGTGCTACTGGAAGGAATTTTTTTATTTTGACTATGGCAGACCAACACGGCTACCTATCTACTACTGTTTTTTACAAGACCAGCATGTACCCACCCACGGGTATCCTGACCAAGAAATCCCCCCATTCAACATAGTTCCTCCAGCAATATGAGGCTGTTATTTCCAAAACCAAAGTTTGAGCTGTTATTTGATGAACTAAAACCATGAGTTTCTACCAGCTTTTCAAAGACACGGGTTCCTTCTCCCACTGTTTTTCACAAGACCTGTATGTACCCACCGGCGGAGGAAGAAGACGCAACAGTCCCACCCCCGCTCTCCACCCCCCAGTTCCGGAGTATGAAGCTCCACCACTGCATGTACCCACCCGCTGGAATACTGACCCAGAAATGCCCCCTCTCATCACTGTTCCTCCACCACATTAAAAGCATGGGAATATTACCTCGTTTTTTACAACAGAAGACAAAGTCGGGATTAGAGCAGACTCTTGTTGAAGATGCATATTCACTGTGGCCACATGCTAACTTGCATTGACCATGACATTTCTTGTCTTCAGGCTGGACCAATCCTTGAGACACTTTAGAAAAACAGAGAAGATACCATCCACATCTTTCCATATAATGAGGGAGGGGAAATTAAGAGTCTTATGTCTAAATATTATAGTCTGTTCTCAGTGGCACCATACCATTTTCACAAAAATGGAAGTTTTCTTTCCTCTGCTCTCTCTGCCAGCACCACTAAATCTGTTCCAAAGATACATACGCTGAAGCATATGTAACCTGAAGCGTATGTAACCCGAGGTAGCACTGTATCTCAAAGAATTTCCCATAAATAGAGAAAATACAAAGGAAATATAGTCTCTCAAAACAAGACACGGGTTCCTTCTCCCACTGTTTTTCACAAGACCAGCATGTATCCACGCGCCAGAATACTGACCCAGAAATGCCCCCTCTCATCACTGTTCCTACACCACATTAAAAGCAAGGGAATATTACCTCGTTTTTTACAACAGAAGACAAAGTCGGGATTAGAGCAGACTCTTGTTGAAGATGCATATTCACTGTGGCCACATGCTAACTTGCATTGTCCATGACATTTCTTGTCTTCAGGGCGGACCAATCCTTGAGATACTTTAGAAAAACAGAGAAGATACCATCAAGATCTTTCCATATAATGAGGGATGGAAAATTAAGAGTCATGTGAAATGGAGGTTTTGTTTCCTCTCCTCTCTCTGCAAGCACCACTAAATCTGTTCCAAAGGATTCAGAGATGCCATGATTTTTTAGCAGTCAGGTAGTCCTTATCCTGTGAAACTTGGGCCCACCATCACGCACTTCAGTTTAGAGTAGAAAGTGTTTATTGTTCCATGGCACAAGACAAGCATAAACATGCTAGCCACATAAACTTTAAAAGATGCTGGTACATCATGAACTAACCTACTATAATACCGTTCTGGGCTTAGAAGTAAACCTTGCGAGATACATGTATACAGAGAGACGCACAAGCATTTTGCAATGCTAGCTCACCATGCTATACAACATGTAACCTTCAGCTTCTCTGCTGATATGTTGAACTGAGCAAAAACTCTTTTCCTTGAATGCCTCACACTCCTGCCATAAGCAAAAGTCCCTTTGCAATTGGAAGGACATTGTTGGATAAAACATCCAAGTCAATCTCTGAGTATGGCTTTGGTCAATTGTTTAGGCACTTTATCTGAACAAGAAATCATCAAAATCTCAAAGCATTTCCCATAAATAGAGAAATGCAAAGCAAATTTAATCTCTCAAAACAAGTCTACTCCAAGAAAAAATAATATCATAGAATCATAGAGTTGGAAGAGACCACAAGGGCCATTGAGTCCAACCCCCTGCCAAGCAGGAAACACCATCAGAGCACTCCTGACATATGGTTGTCAAGCCTCTGCTTAAAGACCTCCAAAGAAGGAGACTCCACCACACTCCTTGACAGCAAATTCCACTGTCGAACAGCTCTTACTGTCAGGAAGTTCTTCCTAATGTTTAGGTGGAATCTTCTTTCTTGTAGTTTGGCTCCATTGCTCCATGTCCGCTTCTCTGGAGCAGCAGAAAACAACTTTTCTCCCTCCTCTATGTGACATCCTTTTATATATTTGAACATGGCTATCATATCACCCCTTAACCTCCTCTTCTCCAGGCTAAACATGCCCAGCTCCCTTAACCGTTCCTCATAAGGCATCGTTTCCAGGCCTTTCACCATTTTGGTTGCCCTTTGACCATTTTGGTTGCCCTTAATATGAGGCTGTTATTCCCAAAACCAAAGTTTGAGCTGTTATTTGATGAACTAAAACCATGAGTTTCTGTATCTCAGCAAATTCACCAGCTTTTCAAAGACACGGGTTCCTTCTCCCACTGTTTTTCACAAGACCAGCATGTACCCACCGGCAGAGGAAGAAGACGCGCCAGTCCCAACCCCCCCTCCTGCGCTCCACCCCCCGGTTCCGGAGCATGAAGCTCCCCCACTGCATGTACCCACCCACTGGAATACTGACCCAGAAATGCCCCCTCTCATCACTGTTCCTCCACCACATTAAAAGCATGGGAATATTACCTCGTTTTTTACAACAGAAGACAAAGTCGGGATTAGAGCAGACTCTTGTTGAAGATGCATATTCACTGTGGCCACATGCTAACTTGCATTGACCATGACATTTCTTGTCTTCAGGCTGGACCAATCCTTGAGACACTTTAGAAAAACAGAGAAGATACCATCCACATCTTTCCATATAATGAGGGAGGGAAAATTAAGAGTCTTATGTCTAAATATTATAGTCTGTTCTCAGTGGCACCATACCATTTTCACAAAAATGGAAGTTTTCTTTCCTCTGCTCTCTCTGCCAGCACCACTAAATCTGTTCCAAAGATACATACGCTGAAGCATATGTAACCTGAAGCGTATGTAACCCGAGGTAGCACTGTATCTCAAAGAATTTCCCATAAATAGAGAAAATACAAAGGAAATATAGTCTCTCAAAACAAGACACGGGTTCCTTCTCCCACTGTTTTTCACAAGACCAGCATGTATCCACGCGCCAGAATACTGACCCAGAAATGCCCCCTCTCATCACTGTTCCTACACCACATTAAAAGCAAGGGAATATTACCTCGTTTTTTACAACAGAGGACAAGGTCGGGATTAGAGCAGACTCTTGTTGAAGATGCATATTCGCTGTGGCCACATGCTAACTTGCATTGACCATGACATTTCTTGTCTTCAGGGCGGACCAATCCTTGAGATACTTTAGAAAAACAGAGAAGATACCATCAAGATCTTTCCATATAATGAGGGATGGAAAATTAAGAGTCATGTGAAATGGAGGTTTTGTTTCCTCTCCTCTCTCTGCAAGCACCACTAAATCTGTTCCAAAGGATTCAGAGATGCCATGATTTTTTAGCAGTCAGGTAGTCCTTATCCTGTGAAACTTGGGCCCACCATCACGCACTTCAGTTTAGAGTAGAAAGTGTTTATTGTTCCATGGCACAAGACAAGCATAAACATGCTAGCCACATAAACTTTAAAAGATGCTGGTACATCATGAACTAACCTACTATAATACCGTTCTGGGCTTAGAAGTAAACCTTGCGAGATACATGTATACAGAGAGACGCACAAGCATTTTGCAATGCTAGCTCACCATGCTATACAACATGTAACCTTCAGCTTCTCTGCTGATATGTTGAACTGAGCAAAAACTCTTTTCCTTGAATGCCTCACACTCCTGCCATAAGCAAAAGTCCCTTTGCAATTGGAAGGACATTGTTGGATAAAACATCCAAGTCAATCTCTGAGTATGGCTTTGGTCAATTGTTTAGGCACTTTATCTGAACAAGAAATCATCAAAATCTCAAAGCATTTCCCATAAATAGAGAAATGCAAAGCAAATTTAATCTCTCAAAACAAGTCTACTCCAAGAAAAAATAATATCATAGAATCATAGAGTTGGAAGAGACCACAAGGGCCATTGAGTCCAACCCCCTGCCAAGCAGGAAACACCATCAGAGCACTCCTGACATATGGTTGTCAAGCCTCTGCTTAAAGACCTCCAAAGAAGGAGACTCCACCACACTCCTTGACAGCAAATTCCACTGTCGAACAGCTCTTACTGTCAGGAAGTTCTTCCTAATGTTTAGGTGGAATCTTCTTTCTTGTAGTTTGGCTCCATTGCTCCATGTCCGCTTCTCTGGAGCAGCAGAAAACAACTTTTCTCCCTCCTCTATGTGACATCCTTTTATATATTTGAACATGGCTATCATATCACCCCTTAACCTCCTCTTCTCCAGGCTAAACATGCCCAGCTCCCTTAACCGTTCCTCATAAGGCATCGTTTCCAGGCCTTTCACCATTTTGGTTGCCCTTTGACCATTTTGGTTGCCCTTAATATGAGGCTGTTATTCCCAAAACCAAAGTTTGAGCTGTTATTTGATGAACTAAAACCATGAGTTTCTGTATCTCAGCAAATTCACCAGCTTTTCAAAGACACGGGTTCCTTCTCCCACTGTTTTTCACAAGACCAGCATGTACCCACCGGCAGAGGAAGAAGACGCGCCAGTCCCAACCCCCCCTCCTGCGCTCCACCCCCCGGTTCCGGAGCATGAAGCTCCCCCACTGCATGTACCCACCCACTGGAATACTGACCCAGAAATGCCCCCTCTCATCACTGTTCCTCCACCACATTAAAAGCATGGGAATATTACCTCGTTTTTTACAACAGAAGACAAAGTCGGGATTAGAGCAGACTCTTGTTGAAGATGCATATTCACTGTGGCCACATGCTAACTTGCATTGACCATGACATTTCTTGTCTTCAGGCTGGACCAATCCTTGAGACACTTTAGAAAAACAGAGAAGATACCATCCACATCTTTCCATATAATGAGGGAGGGAAAATTAAGAGTCTTATGTCTAAATATTATAGTCTGTTCTCAGTGGCACCATACCATTTTCACAAAAATGGAAGTTTTCTTTCCTCTGCTCTCTCTGCCAGCACCACTAAATCTGTTCCAAAGATACATACGCTGAAGCATATGTAACCTGAAGCGTATGTAACCCGAGGTAGCACTGTATCTCAAAGAATTTCCCATAAATAGAGAAAATACAAAGGAAATATAGTCTCTCAAAACAAGACACGGGTTCCTTCTCCCACTGTTTTTCACAAGACCAGCATGTATCCACGCGCCAGAATACTGACCCAGAAATGCCCCCTCTCATCACTGTTCCTACACCACATTAAAAGCAAGGGAATATTACCTCGTTTTTTACAACAGAGGACAAGGTCGGGATTAGAGCAGACTCTTGTTGAAGATGCATATTCGCTGTGGCCACATGCTAACTTGCATTGACCATGACATTTCTTGTCTTCAGGGCGGACCAATCCTTGAGATACTTTAGAAAAACAGAGAAGATACCATCAAGATCTTTCCATATAATGAGGGATGGAAAATTAAGAGTCATGTGAAATGGAGGTTTTGTTTCCTCTCCTCTCTCTGCAAGCACCACTAAATCTGTTCCAAAGGATTCAGAGATGCCATGATTTTTTAGCAGTCAGGTAGTCCTTATCCTGTGAAACTTGGGCCCACCATCACGCACTTCAGTTTAGAGTAGAAAGTGTTTATTGTTCCATGGCACAAGACAAGCATAAACATGCTAGCCACATAAACTTTAAAAGATGCTGGTACATCATGAACTAACCTACTATAATACCGTTCTGGGCTTAGAAGTAAACCTTGCGAGATACATGTATACAGAGAGACGCACAAGCATTTTGCAATGCTAGCTCACCATGCTATACAACATGTAACCTTCAGCTTCTCTGCTGATATGTTGAACTGAGCAAAAACTCTTTTCCTTGAATGCCTCACACTCCTGCCATAAGCAAAAGTCCCTTTGCAATTGGAAGGACATTGTTGGATAAAACATCCAAGTCAATCTCTGAGTATGGCTTTGGTCAATTGTTTAGGCACTTTATCTGAACAAGAAATCATCAAAATCTCAAAGCATTTCCCATAAATAGAGAAATGCAAAGCAAATTTAATCTCTCAAAACAAGTCTACTCCAAGAAAAAATAATATCATAGAATCATAGAGTTGGAAGAGACCACAAGGGCCATTGAGTCCAACCCCCTGCCAAGCAGGAAACACCATCAGAGCACTCCTGACATATGGTTGTCAAGCCCTCTGCTTAAAGACCTCCAAAGAAGGAGACTCCACCACACTCCTTGACAGCAAATTCCACTGTCGAACAGCTCTTACTGTCAGGAAGTTCTTCCTAATGTTTAGGTGGAATCTTCTTTCTTGTAGTTTGGCTCCATTGCTCCGTGTCCGCTTCTCTGGAGCAGCAGAAAACAACTTTTCTCCCTCCTCTATGTGACATCCTTTTATATATTTGAACATGGCTATCATATCACCCCTTAACCTCCTCTTCTCCAGGCTAAACATGCCCAGCTCCCTTAACCGTTCCTCATAAGGCATCGTTTCCAGGCCTTTCACCATTTTGGTTGCCCTTTGACCATTTTGGTTGCCCTTAATATGAGGCTGTTATTTCCAAAACCAAAGTTTGAGCTGTTATTTGATGAACTAAAACCATGAGTTTCTGTATCTCAGCAAATTCACCAGCTTTTCAAAGACACGGGTTCCTTCTCCCACTGTTTTTCACAAGACCAGCATGTACCCACCGGCAGAGGAAGAGGACGCGCCAGTCCCAACCCCCCCCCCTGCGCTCCACCCCCCGGTTCCGGAGCATGAAGCTCCCCCACTGCATGTACCCACCCGCTGGAATACTGACCCAGAAATGCCCCCTCTCATCACTGTTCCTCCACCACATTAAAAGCATGGGAATATTACCTCGTTTTTTACAACAGAAGACAAAGTCGGGATTAGAGCAGACTCTTGTTGAAGATGCATATTCACTGTGGCCACATGCTAACTTGCATTGACCATGACATTTCTTGTCTTCAGGCTGGACCAATCCTTGAGACACTTTAGAAAAACAGAGAAGATACCATCCACATCTTTCCATATAATGAGGGAGGGAAAATTAAGAGTCTTATGTCTAAATATTATAGTCTGTTCTCAGTGGCACCATACCATTTTCACAAAAATGGAAGTTTTCTTTCCTCTGCTCTCTCTGCCAGCACCACTAAATCTGTTCCAAAGATACATACGCTGAAGCATATGTAACCTGAAGCGTATGTAACCCGAGGTAGCACTGTATCTCAAAGAATTTCCCATAAATAGAGAAAATACAAAGGAAATATAGTCTCTCAAAACAAGACACGGGTTCCTTCTCCCACTGTTTTTCACAAGACCAGCATGTATCCACGCGCCGGGATACTGACCCAGAAATGCCCCCTCTCATCACTGTTCCTACACCACATTAAAAGCAAGGGAATATTACCTCGTTTTTTACAACAGAAGACAAAGTCGGGATTAGAGCAGACTCTTGTTGAAGATGCATATTCACTGTGGCCACATGCTAACTTGCATTGACCATGACATTTCTTGTCTTCAGGGCGGACCAATCCTTGAGATACTTTAGAAAAACAGAGAAGATACCATCAAGATCTTTCCATATAATGAGGGATGGAAAATTAAGAGTCATGTGAAATGGAGGTTTTGTTTCCTCTCCTCTCTCTGCAAGCACCACTAAATCTGTTCCAAAGGATTCAGAGATGCCATGATTTTTTAGCAGTCAGGTAGTCCTTATTCTGTGAAACTTGGGCCCACCATCACGCACTTCAGTTTAGAGTAGAAAGTGTTTATTGTTCCATGGCACAAGACAAGCATAAACATGCTAGCCACATAAACTTTAAAAGATGCTGGTACATCATGAACTAACCTACTATAATACCGTTCTGGGCTTAGAAGTAAACCTTGCGAGATACATGTATACAGAGAGACGCACAAGCATTTTGCAATGCTAGCTCACCATGCTATACAACATGTAACCTTCAGCTTCTCTGCTGATATGTTGAACTGAGCAAAAACTCTTTTCCTTGAATGCCTCACACTCCTGCCATAAGCAAAAGTCCCTTTGCAATTGGAAGGACATTGTTGGATAAAACATCCAAGTCAATCTCTGAGTATGGCTTTGGTCAATTGTTTAGGCACTTTATCTGAACAAGAAATCATCAAAATCTCAAAGCATTTCCCATAAATAGAGAAATGCAAAGCAAATTTAATCTCTCAAAACAAGTCTACTCCAAGAAAAAATAATATCATAGAATCATAGAGTTGGAAGAGACCACAAGGGCCATTGAGTCCAACCCCCTGCCAAGCAGGAAACACCATCAGAGCACTCCTGACATATGGTTGTCAAGCCCTCTGCTTAAAGACCTCCAAAGAAGGAGACTCCACCACACTCCTTGACAGCAAATTCCACTGTCGAACAGCTCTTACTGTCAGGAAGTTCTTCCTAATGTTTAGGTGGAATCTTCTTTCTTGTAGTTTGGCTCCATTGCTCCGTGTCCGCTTCTCTGGAGCAGCAGAAAACAACTTTTCTCCCTCCTCTATGTGACATCCTTTTATATATTTGAACATGGCTATCATATCACCCCTTAACCTCCTGTTCTCCAGGCTAAACATGCCCAGCTCCCTTAACCGTTCCTCATAAAGCATCGTTTCCAGGCCTTTCACCATTTTGGTTGCCCTTTGACCATTTTGGTTGCCCTTAATATGAGGCTGTTATTTCCAAAACCAAAGTTTGAGCTGTTATTTGATGAACTAAAACCATGAGTTTCTGTATCTCAGCAAATTCACCAGCTTTTCAAAGACACGGGTTCCTTCTCCCACTGTTTTTCACAAGACCAGCATGTACCCACCGGCAGAGGAAGAAGACGCGCCAGTCCCAACCCCCCCCCCCCGCGCTCCACCCCCCGGTTCCGGAGCATGAAGCTCCCCCACTGCATGTACCCACCCGCTGGAATACTGACCCAGAAATGCCCCCTCTCATCACTGTTCCTCCACCACATTAAAAGCAAGGGACTATTACCTCGTTTTTTACAACAGAAGACAAAGTCGGGATTAGAGCAGACTCTTGTTGAAGATGCATATTCACTGTGGCCACATGCTAACTTGCATTGACCATGACATTTCTTGCCTTCAGGGTGGACCATTCCTTGAGATACTTTAGAAAAACAGAGAAGATACCATCCACATCTTTCCATATAATGAGGGAGGGAGAATGAAGAGTTTGATGTCTAAATACTATGAGTCTATCCCCAGTGGCACCATCCCATTTTCACAAAAACATCCACCTGTGAAATGGAGGTTTTCTTTCCTCTTATCTCTCTACCAGCACCACTAAATCTGTTGCAAAGGATTCAGAGATGCCATGATCTTCTGGCAGTCAGGTAGTCATTATCCTGTGAAACTTGGGCCCACCATCACTCACTACAGTCCAGAGTAGAAAGTGTTTATTATCTTATGGTACAAGACAAGCAAGGGATGCAGGTGGTGCTGTGGGTTAAACCACAGAGCCAAGACTTGCCGATCAGAAGGTTGGCAGTTCGAATCCCCACGATGGGGTAAGCTCCCATTTCACCTGACAACCTAGCAGTTCGAAAGCACATCAAAGTGCAAGTAGATAAATAGGTGCTGCTCCGGCGGGAAGGTAAACGGCGTTTCCGTGTGCTGCTCTGGTTTGCCAGAAGCGGCTTAGTCATGCTGGCCACATGACCCTGAAGCTGTCTGCGGACAAACGCCGGCTCCCTCGGCCAATAAAGCGAGATGAGCACCGCAACCCCAGAGTCGGAGGACGACTAGACCTAATGGTCAGGGGTCCCTTTACCTTTACCTTTACCTTACAAGACAAGCATAAACATGCTAGCCACGTAAACTTTAAAAGATGCTCTTACATCTTGAACTAGTCTACTGTAATACAGTTCTGGGCTTTGAAGTAAGCCTTGCGAGATACAAGTATACAGAGAGATGCACAAGTATCTTGCCATGCTAACTTGCCATGCTATACTGAACCATACAACACGGGACCTTCAGTCTCTCTGCTGATACGTTGCATTGAGCCAAAACTCTTTTCCATGAATGCCTCACACTCCTGCCATAAGCAGTTGGAGGAAATACAAAGCAAATTTAATCTCTCAAAACAAGTCTACTGCAAGAAAAAGTAATATGAGGCTGTTATTTCCAAAACCAAAGTTTGAGTAGTTATTTGATGAACTAAAACCATGAGTTTCTATATCCCAGCAAATTCAACAGCTTTTCAAAGACACGGGTGCCATCTCCCACGGTTTTTCTCAAGACCAGCATGTACCCACCCCGCTGGAATCCTGACCCAGAAATTTCCCCCCCCCTCATCATTGTTCCTCCACCACATTAAAAGCATGGGAACATTACCTTGCTTTTTACAACAGAAGACAAAGTTAGGATTAGAGCAGGCTCCTGTCGAAGATGCATATTCACTGTGGCCACATGCTAACTTGCATTGACCATGACATTTCTTGCCTTCAGGGCGGACCAATCCGTGAGACACTTTGGAAAAACAGAGAAGATACCATCAATATCTTCCCATGCACATAGAAAATATATATATTTTTAAAAGCGGTTGAATTTCTAAATACCATGGTTTGTATCCAGTGAATTCATTCACATTGTAACAATGACTTCAGCCTGAGGAATGGAACATCTCTTGTCGTCTTTTTCCTATATCACCTTGTGCCATCCACAATCTGCTTACAAACAGAAGTTCTTGCACAAGTGGGATGAGTTTGTTGGATACAACCCCAGAAGTCCATTTCTTAGAAGTTAGAATTGGCTGCCCATTTATGAAAATAAACGGACAGCTCTGCCTATTTCTTTGGTGAACAGGAATCTATGAGTTTGTCTATCCTAGCAAATCCAAGGACCATTATAAGCCTCTCATTCAATCACTCAATCGGCTTCAATTTAATTCCTGTTGATTAATTAAAAAAGCAAAATATACTGCAATTCTTGAGAAGACAATGTAAATAATTCCCGTCTACCCATGTGTTGTGTGACTTACCCAGAAAACCCTGAATATATTATAGTTGTTCTAGCACAAAGACATTTTTGGGATATTACCTGGATTGTGGCAGCAAAAGACGAAGCCAGGAATAGAGCAGGAACATGTTGAAGACACCTTTTCACCCTTGGAACACCTTGCCTTGCATCTACCCACACATTTCAGAGCTGCAGCATTTGTCAATTGTTTAGGCTCTTTATCTTGACAGAAAACAAGAGATCATCAAATAATAATAATAATAATAATAATAATAATAATAATAATAATAATGTAGGGAGAATTCAATCTATCAACAGTTCAAAGAAAGTTTTGTGAGGTTTCCATTTCCAAAAATAGCCAAAGAGCTCCTTTCCCTCTGGTTCTTTGATACTTCAAAGCCATGAGTTTTTATATCCCTGCAAATTCAAGAGCTTTTTCAAAGACACTTGTTCCATTTCCCATTGCCCTACACAGGGCCAGTATCTACCCACCCAATGAGATCGTGACCCAGAAAACCCACACATGCATCATTGTTGCTCCAGCACAATACAAGTATGGAAATATTACCTCGCTTTTTGCAGCAGAAGACAAAGTCTGGATTAGAACAGGCTCTTGCTAAAGTTGCATATTCACTGTTGCCACATGTTAACTTGCATTGACATTTCTTGCCTACACTGTGAACCAATCCTTGGAACACTTCAGCAAAGGAGAAAAGGAACCATTAACATCTTCCCTTATACATAGAAAAAATGGTTCGATGGCTAAATGCCATAGTTTTTATCAAGTGACATTGTCCCATTTTTTAACTCTCATCTGAACTCACGTTATGTCCCTTTCTCGATAATCCCCTTGTACATCACTGTTGCTCTATTGCATTAAAAGCATTTTACCTGGCCATTTGCAGCAGAATAGGTTGCCAGGAATAGGGCACACTACTGCTGGAGACACAAATTCACCATGCGAACATCTTGACTTGCATCTACCCCGAAGATTCAGAGATGCAGCAGAAATCAATCCTTGTGACATCACTGAAACAGATAATAGATCATCAGCATCTCTAAGCATTTGGAAATATCAGAAACATTTTAAATATTGAAAAGAAGTATGTCTCTGAACATCATTAATATAGTTCCAGAGAGAAGAACCAGAGGACTGTTTGTCTTGATGATCCATGTGTATCTCCATCCATTGGAACTCAAGGGCTTCTAAAAGCTACTCATTCAATCTCTCATTGGGCTTCTCAGTAATTCCTGTCCATCTCACAATTCATTAGGAAGTGACTCCTCTCTTACAACCACCAGGAGTGACCTCACCCCCTACAGTTACATTCCTCCATTGTCTTCCAAGAGAGATGGATGCCAATAATCCTCCACTACGTACCTTACCAAGAATTTCCCAATACATTGCAGTTGTTCTACCATGTAAAAAGCTTTTGATTATCTGGCCTCTGACAGCTGCCAGGAATAGAGCAGGGTCTTGCTGAAGACAGATTTTTACCACTGGAACATCCTGAATTGCATTTAACCACAATTTTTAAAAATGTTTTACTTATCTTTTGTTGAAAGCCACCCAGAGTGGCTGGAGAAACCCAGCCAGATGGGCGGGGTATACTATATATATATATATATATATATATATATATATATATATATGCTACAGCAAGTGTCAATTCTTGAGGCAGCATTCTTGGATTGGCCCATTCAAATCAGACATCTTGCTGCAAGGTGGTGTGGCTGCTGAGGAAAACGTGCATGTTCTCCAATGGCTGTGCTGCAAGACTAGCCCTGGGCAGGCCATCTATGAGCTGTGCCCACAAACCACCACTCGTCCGGAATTCCCAGGTTTTACATGGCTTTCTACAGCAAACAGGAACAGAGCTGGATCTGGCAGAAGACACATATTCACCATGGGAACATTCTGACATGCATCTACCCAAACATTTTGTGGTCAATTCATGGGGCATTTTACCTGAGCAGAGAAAAAGAGGTCAGCAACCTATCAAGGCATTTTCCATTAATAGTGTGTGTGTGTGTGTGTGTGTGTGTGTGTGTGTGTGTGTAACTCTCAACATGATACATGCAATTCAGAAAAGTTCCAAAAAGTTCTAGAGAGCCCAATTTTGCCCATTTCTTTGGTCTCTTTTTATTATTATTAAAGATTTTCTTGATTTACAAAAGTGTGCGCAATGTCTCTCTCTTGTATATTTTTCCCCATGTAACATTTTTACAAGTCAGTTTCATTTGTTGAGACTGACACGGGGACAAATAGAAGAAGACACCTTCACCCTGGTATGGCTCCCCTTTATCACATACACAGCCCAACAAGACAATGACAAAAATCTTCCAACAGCATACAAATCAATATGGCTAACCTGATCCAAAACACCCACCCAACCCACTCACACATGAAAACAAAGCCCATTTCTTTGGTGAACCAAAACCACGAGTTTCTGTATCAAGAGCTTTTCAAGAATACTTGCTCCATCTCCCACTGTTCTTCATGGGACCAATATCTACCCACCCTCTGGGATCCTGACCCAGAAATCCCCACTTGTTCCTCCAGCACATGGGAACATTTCCTGCCCGTTTGCAGCAGAAGACATAGCCAAAGTCAGTGCAGACTTTCGCTGAGGATATATATTCACCATAGGAACATCTTGGCTTGCATTGACCCCAACATTTCTTGGCTACACTGTGGACCAGTCCTTGGGACATTTCAGCTGGAGAGAGCAGCAGTCAATATATTCCCATATACATAGAAAATATTTTTTTTAAAAAAGCAGGTCAACCTCTAAATACCATGGTTTGTATAAATTTTACTTCCATTTGCACAATGGTTCTTCACCTTCTTATCCTCTCCTTATAGAATCATAGAATCTTAGAGTTGGAAGGAACCCTGGGGGTCGTCTAGTCGTAACCCCTGCAATGCTGGAATCTCAACTAAAGCATCCATGACAGATAGCACAGCTGTTGGCTAATTTCAGTATGGTAGCACTGAAGAGAGCTTGCTGGGGAGACCATGCATTAAAAAGGGACTCAAAAATAACTTAAACAAGGTTTTAATAACAAAAACAAAAACTCCTTATACACTAAATACATCAACAACAAACCAGACCCAACCACCAACCCACCCCCCAGGGTAAAGGGAGAGTTAGGTGCTGCTCCTTATATACAACATGCAATTGCTGACACAGCTTAATTAACACAACTCAGCAGCACCTGCTATGTTTCACAGCTGTAAAGCTGGGTCTCGTTATTTTGCTCTGGCCCCTTAAAGACATATACATCGGGTGGAACAATGATGAACCTTTACATTTAAAGAAACCATTCAACAACAGCCACTAGCACACCCCTGTGCCGGCCTCGCAAATGAGAAGAGCCTGTTGGATCAGGCCAATTACTCATCTAGGCCACCAATCTGTTCTCACAGTGGCCAACCAGATGCCTATGGGAAACCAGAAAGCTGGATTCAAGCACCAGAACCCTCTCCCCTCCTGGAGTTTCCAGCAACTGGCATTTAGAAGTCTCCAGCAGTGGAGGATGCCCATAAATTCATGTGTTACAAGAGAGGGAGAACAATTTTCCTTCATCCACTTTCTCGGCTGCTGCTGCTGCTCTTCCTGCCGCCGCCGCCACCGCCTCCTCGCCATGGGTAATGTCCTGGCTGCCAGCTCCCCAGCGCCCCCTGCTGCCGTGCCAGGGCCGGGTTCTGGCCTCGTATCGGTTCCACCCGGATTCTCCATGCCCCCTGTCAGTGGGCTGGTTCCCCCAGCAGCAGATCGTGCCACAGAAGACAAGTGTGACCAGCTTCCCAACCCAGGCACCTTCGAGGAGTGTCACCGCAAATGCAAAGAATTATTCCCCATCCAGATGGAGGGCGTGAAATTGACTGTGAACAAAGGTCTCAGCAACCACTTCCAGGTCAATCACACGGTGGCTCTCAGTACGGTTGGCGACTCCAATTACCACTTTGGGGTGACGTATGTAGGGACAAAGCAGTTGAGCCCCACAGAGGCCTTCCCCGTTCTGGTGGGGGACATGGACAACAGCGGCAGCCTCAATGCACAGATCATTCACCAGCTCACAAACAAAGTTCGCTCCAAGGTGGCCTTCCAGACGCAGCAATCAAAATTCGTGAACTGGCAGGTGGATGGGGAATACCGGGGCGCAGACTTCACTGCAGCCGTCATCCACTTTCTCCATGTCATACGTAATTTTGCAAAGTTGCCTCTTACTCGCCTTTTCTTTAAACAAATATTTCCAAATCATAGAACTGAAGAGTTGGAAAGGACCCTGCGGATCATCCAGTCCAACTACCTGCAGTGCAGGAATATTCAGGTGTCCCATATGGGAATCGAACCTGCGACCCAAATAATTACCGCCCAGTCAGTCTGACATCAATAGCAGGGAAGATTCTGGAGCAGATCATTAAGCAAACAGTCTGTGAGCACCTAGAAAGGAATGCTGTGATCACCAATAGTCAGCATGGATTTCTGAAAAATAAGTCATGTCAGACTAACCTGATCTCGTTTTTTGACAGAATTACAAGCCTGGTAGATGAAGGGAACGCAGTGGATGTAGCCTACCTTGATTTCAGCAAGGCATTTGACAAGGTGCCCCATGATATTCTTGTAAAGAAGCTGGTAAAATGCGGTCTTGACTATGCTACCACTCAGTGGATTTGTAACTGGCTGACTGACCGAACCCAAAGGGTGCTCATCAATGGTTCCTCTTCATCCTGGAGAAGAGTGACTAGTGGGGTGCCACAGGGTTCTGTCTTGGGCCCGGTCTTATTCAACATCTTTATCAACGACTTGGATGATGGACTCAAGGGCATCCTGATCAAATTTGCAGATGACACCAAACTGGGAGGGGTGGCTAACACCCCAGAGGATAGGATCACACTTCAAAACGACCTTGACAGATTAGAGAACTGGGCAAAAATAAACAAGATGAATTTTAACAGGGAGAAATGTAAAGTATTGCATTTGGGCAAAAAAAAATGAGAGGCACAAATACAAGATGGGTGACACCTGGCTTGAGAGCAGTACATGTGAAAAGGATCTAGGAGTCTTGGTTGACCACAAACTTGACATGAGCCAACAATGTGACGCGGCAGCTAAAAAAGCCAATGCAATTCTGGGCTGCATCAATAGGAGTATAGCATCTAGATCAAGGGAAGTAATAGTGCCACTGTATTCTGCTCTGGTCAGACCACACCTGGAGTACTGTGTCCAGTTCTGGGCACCACAATTCAAGAAGGACACTGACAAACTGGAACGTGTCCAGAGGAGGGCAACCAAAATGGTCAAAGGCCTGGAAACGATGCCTTATGAGGAACGGCTAAGGGAGCTGGGCATGTTTAGCCTGGAGAAGAGGAGGTTAAGGGGTGATATGATAGCCATGTTCAAATATATAAAAGGATGTCACATAGAGGAGGGAGAAAGGTTGTTTTCTGCTGCTCCAGAGAAGCGGACACGGAGCAATGGAGCCAAACTACAAGAAAGAAGATTCCACCTAAACATTAGGAAGAACTTCCTGACAGTAAGAGCTGTTCGACAGTGGAATTTGCTGCCAAGGAGTGTGGTGGAGTCTCCTACTTTGGAGGTCTTTAAGCAGAGGCTTGACAACCATATGTCAGGAGTGCTCTGATGGTGTTTCCTGCTTGGCAGGGGGTTGGACTCGATGGCCCTTGTGGTCTCTTCCAACTCTATGATTCTATGATTCTATGATTCTATGATTCTATGACCTTGGCATTATCACCACCATGCCCTAACCAACTGAGCTACCTGAGAAGCATCCCTGAAAATCCAAGGGCTGTTAAAAAGCCACTCATTCAGTCACATATTTGGCTTCAGAGTAATCCCTGTCTACCATGCAATTCATTAGAAACCATGGAATTTCAAAATAACCCTCATTTGCACCCCCACACGTCCCGTACCCAGAAATCCCCCAATACATCATTGCTTCTCTAGCACATGAAAAGCATGAGAACATTACCTGCCCGTTTACAGCAGAAGACATAGCCAAGGACAGGGCAGACTCTTGTTGAAGATATATATTCACCACTGGAACATCTTGACTTGCACTGACCCCGACATTTCTTGCCTGCAGTGTGGACCAAGCCTTGGGACATGGTCAAAACAAAGGAGAAGAGGACATCAATATCTCTCAGCAATCTCAATAAACATAGAAAACACTGAAAAGAATTCCGTCTTTGAGTACCATAAATGTATTTGCGTGGACAGGCAGAGTCCCCCAGATCCCGGGCGCCCCCCCCCCCATCATGTGGAATAACGACTCAAGACAACGTGCTATGGGGTTAAATTGGCCACAACTTTATTATATTTCAGATGTGGGTAGACCTTGGTTCAGGCATTGGGCATTATCCCTCCCCCAGTCCCCGGCCGGGGACCAAGGGAGCATCAGGGTTATCCAGTGGGGGGGGCCGGCTCTGGAGAGCATATGTTCAACCAGAGATAGCCATGCCCGTTACGCCACCGCTGCAGGGGAGAGCAATGACGACCTCTCGGCGTACGGTCAAAACCTCCCCTCAGAAACCCCTTTAACGGGGAACCCTAGTATCGCTGCTGCAAAGAGGAAGATAGACTAAAGGATTCCGCCCAAGGCCTGATACCACCAAAGTTGTGACATTTTGCTACGGGAAAGACAAAATCTGCCAATGCAGGGGAATTCCTTTCCGGCCCTTTAACAGCGACCTTGACGTAGCAGCACCCGCATACCTGTGAAGGAAAGTTAACCTGCAAAACAAGACTTAACTGAGGGTGGGTAGGATGGGAGAAGCCAAGTGAGGATTCCCAGGTAAGATCCTCCCTCTATTGTGTGGGCAGGTAGTCCCTTCACTACCTGGCCTGGTCTCCTTGGCAATGCTTCCCCCAGGCGGGATTGGACAACTGACTGAGGTAGGCGGAGACCTCCAGGTATCCCACCTGAGGGAAGGCAAAGCCAAGCCTGTGTTGATGGAGCCACTCAAGATCCAGGGGCTGCGTGCGTCCATGCAATGGTACCCCCCCCCCCCGTTTTATGCGGGGAGCGGTCATTCCAGGGAAAAGCTCCATAAAGCTGTTTGTCATGATGAACCAGGATCCACAAGTTTGCACATCTATAGAAGTGCAAGGGCTTCTAAAAGCTACTCATTCAATTCCTCATTGGGCTTCACAGTAATTCCTGTCTACCTCACAATGGACTTTGAAATGCACTCATAGACATAGTAAATAACTTATCTGTACCCAGCCTCTGCACACCTGACTCAAAATTCCCCAATACATCATTGTTGTTCTAGCAGGCAAAAGGCATTTGAATATTACCTGGCTTCTCAGGAGTAGAGCAGGGTCTTCTTAAAGGCACATTTTCACCATTGGAACACCTTGACCTGCATCTACCCAAACATTTATCAGCTACAAAGGAGAGAAATTGTTGGTGCGCTGTATGAAAACAGAGAAGAGATCAACATCTCTAAGCACTTCCTATGAATGCAGGAATTATTATTATTATTATTATTATTATTATTATTATTATTATTATTATTATTATTTTGAAAAGAGTTTAATCTTTATCAATTCAATCTCTATACCCTAAATTCAGCTACAAAATTTACAAAAGATTGCCATCTATAAACCAACAGTTCTGTTTGCCTGTTGCTTTATGAATCAAATCTATGAATTTGTCCATCCCACAAGTACAAGGGCAGTTAAAGGCCCGTCATTCTGTCACTCATTGGGCTTCACCTTAATTCCTGGCTACCCCACAATTCATTAGGAAGCAAGGAACTTCAGGAACCAGGCAAGGACAACATTTATAAACCATACCTACCCATTTACCGCGTGCTTTGCCCAAAAATACCCCAGTGCCTCATTCTTGATCTGGCACATTAAAAGCAAGGTGATATTACCTGGCCGTTCACAGCAGAAGACAAAGCAAGGAATAGAACAGGCTCTTGCTGCAGAAACATCTTCATCACATTCTGGCTTGCATGGTGCCCAACGTTTCTTGGCGACAGCATTTGCAAATCCTCCGGAAACTTTAGCAAAACAGAGGAAGAGAGTTTGCCAGCATCTCTATGAATTCACTTTCAGATAGTCACATTAAGCTGCCATTTAAAAAAACAACCAACAGCAACTCAGGGAGCATTCTTCGTCATATTCAAGGGCTTTTAGGAGCCACTCATTCAGTTTCTCATTTTCCTTCACAGGACCCCCTATACGCTATACAAAGAAAACCTCCACATTTACCACCCTCCACTCCTTTGGAGGAAAGTGCAGGGTATAATTTTTTTTAAAAAAATGATAACACTAATCCTTCTTGTAGCGCATAAAAAGCATGGGACTTAGTGCTATGGCGATAACTTCAAATTGTGTCCACTGCCCCAAACCATCCCATGCCCCCATCCCCAGTTGTGGGATGGACAAGAATAAATCCCTTGAGAAAAACCACCATGGGAACATTGGATACAGGTCACTAGATAAATTGAATCAATCAATCAATCAATAAGATTCTGATGTCACAACTTCAAAGCACTGCAGCGAGGGAGTATATTTTGGTCTTAAAGTGATTTAGATGTGGTTGTGTGGTGTGCAGCCTTCTTTGTGTGTACACCCACACACACCAGTTTCTCACACACCAGCTTCTTAACTTACCAGTGTGTGTTTATTTATAGAGGACACGTCAGGAAGCAATAGGAAATCAGAAGAAATGTGGCTATCCTGCAGGTTGCCTTCAGAGAGCTAAAGGACTTTGGGGGATTTTTTTTTTACTTTAAGCAGAACACAGGGAGGGTTTTCATTTAAATAAATTAATGAAGTTTTTATCTATTTCTTTCTTTTTAAATTGAAAAAAATCATCTGCTACTCTGCTTTTCTAAAGAACAAAATCCTCAAGTCAGCACTCTGCTAGCAGGTTCAAGGATAGCCACACTTCATGGAAGCGTGGAAGAAAGACAGAGACTTGGACATTTAGAGGAGTTCGTTGCTCCTCTATGTTTCTATGCCTCCCTGTTACATCACCTACAATCTAACTGAACCCCATTCCATTCTTTTGCGTGAGGATCAGAGACACATAATACAGAGGGGGAATTGGAAGGTCCAGACCAAAGGCTGGGCTAACTAAAGGAGAAGGATCTTTGAACCTCACCCTCAAATTTCCCTCAGTTGCAGGATGTTTGTCCATTTCTTTGATGAAGAAAATCTGTGAGAGTGACCTTACCGGCAACTTCAAAGGTTTTCTTATTTATTTCTTTAAGAAAGATGCAATGTCTTTCTGCAAGAAATGTCTTCCTCCTTCTGCACCTTACCCAGAAATCCCCCAGTAAATCATGACTATTTTTGAGCATAAAATTAAAAAATGCTACCTGGCAATTTATTACAATAGTTGTTTTTCTAATAGCAAAGAATAGGTTTTTGCCATAGCAACATATTTGACATATAAACAACTTGGTTTGCGTCCTTCCCAACATCACTCAGCTGCACTGTTGCCTGAAGTTGGGAGTGCTCAAATAAAAAGGGATCCTCAATATTGCTGAGCCTTTCCCCTTCCATGAAGGCACCCCATTTCTGATATTTCCAAAGAAATGGGATTCTAATTCTAGAACAGCACGGTAGGAAAAAACAAGGTAATATTCCCATCATTTTGAGACAATGTTGGGTCAAATAAACAAGTGGCCTCATTGAACAGGCTGGTTGGTTTTATCACTGCCAATGTGCCCTGTGCATCTCACCTGAAAAAGTCAGCAGTGTGAAAAAATGACATAGAAGGAGAGGATGGAAGGTCTTCATAGCTGAACGTTGGGTCTGCGCATTCTCTTTGGATGTGGAAGAAGCAGAAGAATTTATACTCCATTAGGATGCACAGGCAGCAAGAGGCCCACACAGGAAACCTCATTGGCCATTGAAAGATTGTTTGTTCCACCAGGTACTAACAGGGGCAGCTGTTAGCACACCCTCAGAATGTTGATACAAGGTGTTCTTTACATTTGGATGGCTTTAGAAGAGGTTTCTTTGATGGTTCCAATTATATCCCCACCTTCTTCCCAAAGGAGCCCAGGGCAGCAAACAGATCAATAATTGAAATAATCTAAAAACAATTAAAAGCCTTCTGAAAACAGCTAAGAACATTCTGAGAACAGCTGGGGGTACAAAGAGCAGAATGGAACATATTGCCATATGTTGTGGACACGTAGTTATGCTGGGGAAATGATTTTTAGACTAATGGCAAAAATATTGAAATATGAAGTTTCCATGTATCCAGCAATGATATTGCTGAACTATACATCACCTATCATAAAGAGAATACATAAAGAAACAGTTAATGGCTCAAAACTAGAAAGTTACATACACTTCTTGGAGAAAATGGTTTAATAAAGTTTGGGATAATGGCTATAATGGAAGAAATAATGTCTAAGTGAGAATTGCAGGCAAATATAGAAATCGTTTCTGGGGAAACTGCTTGCCCCTTATACAATATTGTCAAGAAAATAAATATCTCATGAGAAAGCAAGTTCAAGTTAGCTTTGAGAGGTGTTTTTTAAAGAAACATTATAATTCATAGTTTTTCCTTAATTTTTTTAAGCTGAAGTGATTTTTTTCCTGCAATGCGTGTTGATTATAGTTAATAACTGTCAAATAATTAAATGAATTAAAAATAAATAGATGATAGATATAGATAGATGATGATGATAGATGATAGATAGATAGATAGATGATAGATAGATAGATAGATAGATAGATAGATAGATAGATAGATATAGATAGATAGATAGATAGATAGATAGATAGATGATAGATAGATAGATAGATAGATAGATAGATAGATGATAGATAGATAGATGATAGATAGATAGATAGATGATAGATAGATAGATGATAGATAGATAGATAGATAGATAGATAGATAGATAGATGATAGATAGATAGATAGATAGATAGATAGATAGATAGATAGATGATAGATAGATAGATAGATGATAGATAGATAGATGATAGATAGTTGAGAAAGAGAAAGAGAGAATGATGATAGATGATAGATGATAGATGATAGATAGATAGATAGATAGATAGATGATAGAGATAGATGATGATGATAGATAGATAGATAGATGATAGATAGATAGATAGATAGATAGATAGATAGATAGATAGATGATAGATAGATAGATGATAGATAGATAGATAATAGATAGATGATAGATAGATAGATAGATAGATAGATAGATGATAGATAGATAGATAGATAGATAGATAGATAGATAGATAGATAGATAGATGATAGATAGATAGATGATAGATAGATAGATGATAGATGATAGATAGATAGATAGATAGATAGATAGATAGATAGATGATAGATAGATAGATAGATGATAGATGATGATAGATAGAAGATAGATAGATTGATAGATGATAGATGATAGATGATAGAAAGATGATAGATAGATGATAGATAGATAGATAGATAGATAGATGATAGATAGATAGATAGATAGATAGATAGATGATAGATAGATAGATAGATAGATAGATAGATAGATAGATAGATAGATGATAGATAGATAATAGATAGATAGATAGATGATAGATAGATAGATAGATAGATAGATAGATAGATAGATAGATAGATGATAGATAGATAGATAGATGATAGATAGATAGATAGATAGATATAGATAGATAGATGATAGATGATGATAGATAGAAGATAGATAGATTGATAGATGATAGATGATAGATGATAGATGATAGAAAGATGATAGATAGATGATAGATAGATAGATAGATAGATAGATAGATAGATAGATAGATAGATGATAGATAGATAGATAGATGATAGATAGATAGATGATAGATAGATAGATAGATAGATAGATAGATAGATAGATGATAGATGATGATAGATAGATAGATAGATAGATAGATAGATAGATAGATAGATAGATGATAGATAGATAGATAATAGATAGATAGATAGATGATAGATAGATAGATAGATAGATGATAGATAGATAGATAGATGATAGATAGATAGATAGATAGATAGATAGATAGATAGATAGATAGATAGAGATAGATGATAGATATAGATAGATGAGGAATTTTCTTGTGCATTTACATGTGTATGGAGAACTTCTCTACATAAGGGGGGTGGTCCATGATTGTCAGTGTTCTGTATAGTACATTGGAATGTGTCTCAAGCCCATTGCCCACACACCCCAGAATGAAGACGTGGGAGACAATACTGTGGCAAAAATACATGATTTATTCATGGTACCTTGAGGATCCATCACCATAAACACAAGCTGTTCCAGTGTGGGCAGATGGAACATGTGGAGCCTGAAAGACAAAGACTGTCTGTCTCCCACCCTGGGCAAAGCCTCCTTGAACCAGCTCCATCGCCATCAAAGCGAGTGATGTGAGTCTATTAAGCCTATCATTGCTAACCGGCCATACTGGAGAGCACTGGGTGTGTAGAGCCTGAATTGCACATCTCACCCTCACTGAATGCAGGGCCCAGACCCTAAGAGTACCAGAGTGCTAAGCAGCTCCATCATCCAGTCAGCAATGGGAAGTTGCTGGAGAAATTCCCTTCGTCCAGGAGTCCCTTAGGGTATGTTCCAGCAGGGTACAGGCTGATTAACATGCACACTGAAGTAGAAATTCTGCAAAACCATTTTTCAGGGAGGCCAGTTTCATTACGCAAGATTACAGGCTGACCACAAAGCTGGTAAGAAACAGTTTAGGAGGAATCTGACTGTCAGAGTGAACATCTCCAAGCAAAGTGCAAGGAGGATTTTGCATTTGGGGGGAGGACTTGGGTTGAATAAGTGTTTTTTAGGAGTATGTTTGGATGTAGGAATGGTGAGGTGGTGGTGTGGCAGGAGGCGTTTGGCTAGAGAACAGGGCAGGCTTGGGGGCAAATGTTTCAGTTTTTGCAGACACAGTCTCTGGAGTTTGAATTGCTTTGGAGGATACTGCTTCGGAGAGATCTTGTTTCATCTTGGAGAAAACCCCAAATCTGTCTGTAATAGCCTACATCAGTTCTTGACCCAGGATTCTCTCGAATCCGACATGCACAATCAGGTAATGCTCAGCATTGAAAGCTTCAATACTTCCCAGTGTGTCATTAACATTAGGCACCTGTTCCACCCTGCCTACTCCCCAAACTAGCATTGGGGCATGCAATTTTGATAAGGAACACAGTGTAGATGAAAGGGCTTAACAGTCCACCTACGTGAAACAAACTCCAGTAAAGAAACAAACTACTGGGAGATCAGTCTGTGCTGGGCCGGTCTCATGCCCACAAATTCAACAAAATTGTGCTGGTTGGAGCCGTTTTTTTGTTACATGAAAGATAAGTCTCCAATGGTTGCCTACCCAGATGATAAATGGGAAGAGTGCAGTTGCACTCAGATTATGCTCGTAGGCTTCCTTCGGGCATCTCTGGTTTGATACAGCAGGACTTTCCTTACGTTTTGATGAGTTTTCAGCTATTAGATGTGACTCTGGCGTTGTTGTTTAGTCGTGTCCGACTCTTTGTGACCCCATGGACCAGACTCTGGTGTAGGTTTATTTTAAAAAATGAAGGATGTTTCTCACAGGTTAAAAGGGAAGCATGCTGCCAAAAATGTACAGTGGGTTGCAGATGCCAGAGATCTGAACAGCAACTAGACTTCCTCCTTTCTTGGAAAGAGATGAAGTGTTCTTCTCTTGACTGTCAGGAAAGAACAAATCCACCTTCGTGGAATCAAAAGCATGGTAGAAGCAGAAAGAGCAACAAGTCATGTCTGCATTCTTTGCAGATTGGGTTCTCTTCATTTGCAATCATTAGGAAAGGGCAAAATAGTTTCTCTCCAGGACAAAACAACAGAGCAAATGAGGTGCCACTGACAGTTTATCTCTGAATCGGTTTTGTTTTATTGGGAGCAGAAAGTCAAAACATTGTTATAGACAATGGGAGATTTTATTTTGGAGATGAGACCGTTACTACGTGGGAAGTTTGATTTCTCAAAGGTTTTCCAGCAAGTCAATAAGTTCTTTCAGATCACCAGTCCAACATATTAGGTGCATCAAGTTGACAGTGTCGAAGAGGTCCATCTTTTAGGAAGGAACTGGTGCCATTTAGGATTTGCTTAGACTGGATAATATATTATTTGCCCTGGTAAACAGAGAAGAACAAGATCAATGTAACCTTATCAAACAGGCCAGCATCTCCAGGGCCGGTTTACCCATAGGCCCTAGGGGTGTGGGGCACCCGGGCGCCAGGCTCTCAGGGGTGCCAAGCCGAGAGCCCAGGGCCAAGATTTGGAGTCCGGGGATTGAAGAGCCAGGCCAGCTGACAGCCGCTGCCGAGAGGAGCAGAACCCGTCGGAGCGCCACAGGCTTTTTCTGCTGCAGGCGCTGAGGCAGCTGCCTGGCAGAAAGAGAGCAAAAAATAACCCTTTATTTATACTTAATAAGGAAATGAAGGTGGACAAGGAACAAATTACCATATTTTTATAGGACGCACCTGACCATAGGACTCACCTTGTTCTCCCCCTCTCTGCTCAGCGCCCCTTCAGCGAAGTTGCAGGAGAAATGGAGCCCCTTCCCCTTTCAGGTGGCTATCCCTGAAGCCTTCAGAGTGCAGCACGAGTTCCCGCTGCACTCTGGAGGCTTCGGGTTCCTTTTGCTGAAGCCGGGAGAGCAAGACTCTCCTGGCTTCAGCACTGACCCCTCTCACTCTCCAGGCTTCAGTGAAAGCAACGCGAAGCCTCCGGAGCACGGAGGGAGCGCTCCCTCTGCACTATGGAGGCTTCACGTTGCTATCACTGAAGCCAAGGAGTCTGCATTTTCTCCATAGGACGCACACACATTTCCCCTTAATTTTTGGAGGGGGAAAAGTGTGTCCTATAGAGCGAAAAATACGGTAGGTCTCTGCAAGGGGACCTGTTGGCAATGGAAAGAGTGACTGCTCCACTTTCACCAGTACAAACGCTAACTGCTACTAACACCCACTCTAAACCATGTGTTCTACACAGTGAGGGTGTTGCTCTTAAATTTAGAGCTCAGAGGGTAAAGAAGGCAGCCCAGCTTCTACAGATAAGAACTTTGAACTAAAGCCCTAACAGCCCAGTTCTAGTCTTGAAATAGCGCCTTCCCATTGCCATTTCCAATGCAGTATCACTCTCAATAAATGCTAAACAGTCTGCAAGGCAATAGAAGCAACTGAAGGAGCAGATTGGGAAAAGCAGCAGACCTCCCACACCATTAGTGGGGAATGCATTCTCTTTTTGCACAAAGGACTCGAGGGATGCAGGCTAGGAAGCGCAAAAACAGGTAGGAAAATGGTCACCAGAGAATTGCAATAAATTACCGCATTTTTCGCTTTATAGGATGCACTTCTCCCCCTCCAAAAATTAAGGGGAAATGTGTGTGCGTCCTATGGAGCAAATGCAGGCTCCTTGGCTTCAGTGATAGCAACGTGAAGCCTCCAAAGCGCAGAGGGAGAGCTCCCTCTGTGCTCCGGAGGCTATGTGTTGCTTTCGCTGAAGCCTGGAGAGCGAGAGGGGTCGGTGCGCACCGACCCCTCTCGCTCTCCAGGCTACAGGGATAGCCGCCTGAAGCCTTTAGAGCACAGCAGGACCTGCCGCTGTGCTCCAAAGGCTTCGGGTGGTTATCCCTGAAGCCTTTGGAGAGGAGTGGGAACTCGCGCTGCACTCCAAAGGCTTCGGGGTTAGCTGTGCAAAGCCTCTACAGGGCAGTGGGGTGCCTTCAAAAGGCTGTCCCCGAAGCCAGAACAGCGAGACGGAGTGCTGCGCAGCCTTCGTTCCACTGCCCTCCGGAGGCTACGTGGGCTGTCCCAGAAGCCTCCGCAGGGCACGGGGATGAAGGCTCCCTGTTCACTGTGGAGGATTCACACAAAGCTAGACCAGCTATCCCAGCGGCTATCCCAGAAGCCGGAACAGCAAGAGGCTATCCCAGAAGCCAGATCCCTCTTGCTGTTCTGGCTTCTGGGATTCAGATTTTTTTTTCTTGTTTCCTCCCCCCCAAACTAGGTGCGTCCTATCGTCTGGTGCGTCCTATAGAGCAAAAAATATGGTACATGTGCTGTAATAGACACGGGCAATGGGACTGGTGACTACAAAAGAGGCAGCCTTTTGTAGAGCCAAGCATAGACTGTGCCTCCGGTTGCAAACCTGGGAGAGAATTATGTCACTTCATTGGAGGCTGATTGGAAACTGGCGTGGGTGCAGCAGCGAACCCTGAAGGGATACCTTAGATGGTTATTTTGAGCTCATGGGAATGTTTAATGCTTTGATTAACTAAGCTGTTCTGGCACAGCAGCCATTGTTGCAGAGCAGACTTTGGGTGCTTATCCACACTGACCATTGGCTCCACTCTTTCTTGACACAGGTCCATGTCCATGCAGTCCACTTTTTGCTCCAGTGTTTTCCCTGCAAAAACCCGCTCTTTATAGCTGAAGTGCAACCAACTACAATTTGGGTTTTCCGTGGATTAACATTTGCTCTGATTCAGCTTTACAGAGTAGGTTTTCACTGGGAAAGCTCCGGAGCAAAGAAAGAACGAAAGAATGAAAGAATGAAAGAACGAAAGAACGAAAGAAAGAAAGAAAGAAAGAAAGAAAGAAAGAAAGAAAGAAAGAGCTCAGAAACAGAGCTTTAAAGTGCAGACCATGCCTGGGAAGCACAAGAGAAAGGTAAGTGTGAATCAACCCTGGGAATGACTAGAATATCCTGACTGTAATGAAACAGTGAGTGAAGGTCTATTGGAGCAATGCAGAAATCTAAACATTACTCCTTGGTGTCTGGTTTTTAAGACATAGGCTGTATCCCGTACCCCCCAAGGTGTTGAGTCCAAAAATCGGGATGCCATCTTCTAAGGCTGTGCTCCCACATTGAGTCATGTGACCCCACAAGATCATGGCTCAGAATGATGTAGCCAGTGTGGTGTAGTGGTTAAGAGCGGTAGCCCCATAATCTGGAGAACTGGGTTCGCTTCCCTGCTCCTCCACGTGCAGCTGCTGGGTGACCTTGGGCTAGTCACACTTCTCTGAAGTCTCTCAGCCTCACTCACCTCACAGAGTGTTTGTTGTGGGGGAGGAAGAGAAAGGAGAATGTTAGCCACTTTCAGACTCCTTTGGGTAGTGATAAAGTGGGATATCAAATCCAAACTCTTCTTCTTCTTCTTGAACCATACAACAGCCAGCGCAAACTCATTGTTGAAACTTGACTTGGATCTCAAGTTGAGCAGTTGAGCAGCAAGAGCAGACTACTGAGGCAGAATACTCTGATGATAGTTCTGTGCCTCCTGGAAGGTTGAATGTCCACCTATTTGTAGGTTTTTGTGATATACTGACAGGTAAGCTCTGTGCGTGAGTGATCTGGTTGCGATGCACGTGATGACAGGAACTATTCACCAAGGAAAGAAAAGAGGAAAATAAAGTTAAGTTCTTGATATCAACCATGAAATTTATTCAGAGTTCAAGGTTTTAGTGGCATGGATTACTTTAATCGTTGCAGTCAATATAAAATTTGCAGCTTTCGGTATTGTGGTTCATGGCAGATGCAAATGTGTTTATTTTTTAATATAATTTTTATTAAATTTTCTGTATTACAATTTCAGATAAACATTCCACATACTTAAAATATCAATGATTTCCCTTCTTCTCTTTCCATGGTTCATTTTGCATATCTTACATCCCTGCATATTTTACAAAAACTATACCAATCGGTTTTCCATTATTACATCTGTCAAAGATTGTTTACACTGTTGAATTTATCTTAATGCTGCCAGTGATTTCAGCTGTACACAGTTATTTACCATATACTCAATAAACATTTTCCAATCTTCTTTAAACGTATGCTCTTCTTGTTCTCTTAAGTCTGCAAGTTGTGCATAGTCTGTCAACTTTTAACAGGGAGAAATGTAAAGTATTGCACTTGGGCAAAAAAAATGAGAGGCACAAATACAAGATGGGGGACACCTGGCTTGAGAGCAGTACATGTGAAAAGGATCTAGGAGTCTTGGTTGACCACAAACTTGACATGAGCCAACAGTGTGACGCGGCAGCTAAAAAAGCCAATGCAATTCTGGGCCTCATCAATAGGAGTATAGCATCTAGATCAAGGGAAGTAATAGTGCCACTGTATTCTGCTCTGGTCCGACCTCACTTGGAGTACTGTGTCCAGTTCTGGGCACCACAGTTCAAGAAGGACACTGACAAACTGGAACGTGTCCAGAGGAGGCCAACCAAAATGGTCAAAGGCCTGGAAACGATGCCTTATGAGAAACGGCTAAGGGAGCTGGGCATATTTAGCCTGGAGAAGAGGAGGTTAAGGGGTGATATGATAGCCATGTTCAAATATATAAAAGGAAGTCACATAGAGGAGGGAGAAAGGTTGTTTTCTGCTGCTCCAGAGAAGCGGACACGGAGCAATGGATCCAAACTACAAGAAAGAAGATTCCACCTAAACATTAGGAAGACCTTCCTGACAGTAAGAGCTGTTCGACAGTGGAATTTGCTGCCAAGGAGTGTGGTGGAGTCTCCTACTTTGGAGGTCTTTAAGCAGAGGCTTGACAACCATATGTCAGGAGTGCTCTGGTGGTGTTTCCTGCTTGGCAGGGGGTTGGACTCGATGGCCCTTGTGGTCTCTTCCAACTCTATGATTCTATGATTCTATGAACTTAAGTTGCCATTCTTCTTTGGTTGGGACCAAGGCATTTGGTTTCTCTTTCAGTTCCTTTTCTACAATGTCTACCCACTTATTTGATGGGGAGAATTCTGCCGCGTACTCTGGCATCACGTTTTAATAACGCATTGTTGACTTTTTAAAAGTTCATCATATGGCTATATGATTATCATAACCCTTTTAAAACTCATTTTTAGCCTTAAAAACCATGAATGTAGATGTGTCCCTGGTATCCCATATTTTATGAGGGAATATTCTCCCCACCACCACTTGCCCCTTTACCGAGCTCGAAAGGGTAGAGAAAAACTGAGATCTAAAGGCCTAAAGGCACACTTCTAGTCTTGGGAAAGCATGTTCCTATTCTCATCTCCAAGGCACCATCGTTCTTGTTATGTACTGAAGTTCTCACCCTGGGCCAGCAGGGGGATACTGTAGATCGTTTTCACTCAGGTCCACATATGCAAATAAGGAATTGAAAGTGATGTTCAGTGATTGGATAGTTACAGAAAGTTGTTACTGTTGCCGTGTAGTTGAGCTCTATATAAGTAGGTTGGCTGAACCCTTCACCTCAGTTCTGTTCTGGCCTGTGAATAAACAAGAGCTGTTGTGTCATCTGATATGTTCACCCACAATTTAACAGTTCTCCACAAATGCTAAGAACAGTCTGGAAAGTAACAAAAGGGGCTGAAGGAAGAGATTGAGAAAAGTGCCATCCTGCCCAGTACATGGGAGTCAATGCCTACTCTTCACGCAAAGGATCGAAGGATCCAAGAGCCAAAATATATATAAGAAATTTATCAGAATTGTAACCATGAAATACTTTGCAATCATATTTATCTGGCCTGGAAAACCTCAGGCCTACGGGTGTAATTAGGCCTACCTAGCCTCCTCATTTGACCCACAAGACCAATTTGACCAAATCACACCTGTCACGTATGAGTTCAGTTGTGGGGCAGGTTAAGTACACCCAGTATACCTGAAGGAGCGCCTCCACCCCACATCGTTCAGCCCGGACACTGAGGTCTAGCTCTGAGGGTCTTCTGGCGGTTTCCTCACTGCAAGAAGTGAGGTTACAAGGATCCAGGCGGAGGACCTTCTCAGTAGTGGCGTCCTCCCTGTGGAACGCCCTCCCACCAGATGTCAAAGAGAAAAACAACTACCAGACTTTTAGAAGACATCTGAAGGCAGCCCTGTTTAGGGAAGTTTTTAATGTTTGATGTTTTACCATGTTTTTAATGTTCTGTTGGGAGCCTCCCAGAGTGGCTGGGGAAACCCAGCCAGACGGGCGGTGTATAAATTATGATTATGATTATGATTGTGATTATGATTGGTTTTGGCTTCATCCTTGTCCATACAAGCGATGGATGTGGTCACATGCATTCCCTCTCTCTCTCTCCACAGCCCACTTCTGCAGATTAGCTGCCAGTATTTTCTCATCCTCCTTGCTCATCAGTTTCCACAGTTCCACAGTTTGAAGTGGAAGAGAAGAAGAAGAAGAGTTTGGATTTGATATCCCGCTTTATCACTACCCGAAGGAGTCTCAAAGTGGCTAACATTCTCCTTTCCCTTCCTCCCCCACAACAAACACTCTGTGAGGTGAGTGGGGCTGAGAGACTTCAAAGAAGTGTGACTGGCCCAAGGTCACCCAGCAGCTGCATGTGGAGGAGCGGAGACGCGAACCCAGTTCCCCAGATTACGAGTCTATCGCGCTTAACCACTACACCACACTGGCTCTCCACAGAGGCCAAAGAAAAGTCAGAGGAGATTCTTAAAACTCCCCCACATCAAAAGAAGAAGAAAAAGAAGAAGAAGAAGAAGAAGAAGAAGAAGAAGAAGAAGAAGAAGAAGAAGAAGAAGAAGAAGACGCCATAAAACCAGGTCTTCTCTGAATTCCTTGCAGCAGGCTGGATTCCCTTCTATTGCAGCCAAGGAAACCAGGGAATGTTTTGATTCTGCCACACAGCAATCAAATAAACAATTTGACTCCCAGTTTACACAGGACTCCATTTGCACAACATGTCTGATTTTATTTTATTTATTATTTTATTACGATCGTTACTTTCTGGAAGGCTTTTCAGTCACCAGAAATGAACTTCTGAAAGATTACTTGTGTGTCAGATGCTTACGAATGGCATTGAAGAAGGACTTCACCCTTTGTATAGGTTCTGATGCAATTTAGGAGTTTCCTGCTGCACCATTTTATGACCTGCTACTTTGCCCCTAGGGAAGAGAAGGGAACAAGCTGTGTTAAATCCTACGCAATAAGTACCACTTGTGCATTCCTTTGATGAACAATACCCACAAGAATGTGTCTGACACAATATCCAATCCCTTACTATAAGCACGTTGAAAATTTGGCCCTTCAGATCTTGGTAACCCTTAACCTTTGGGCATGAAGGCTGAGGCTGATGGAAACCAGGAATCTAACATCTGGAGGACCACCAGTTTTCCATCTCTTCCTAACTATAATAATCTGCACACAGTATTGGTAGGCCTTTAGTTAAGAGTGGCAAACCCTCAAGTCACTTCATCATGGCAAAAAAAAAAAAAGACCTTCACCAGTTTTTGAACTACTTTACTGTATCTGCGCAAGCTTTTTTCCCAACGGTCTCATTTGTATATTTACCGTATTTTTCGCTCTATAGGACGCACTTTTTCCCCTCCAAAATTTGACGGGAAATGTGTGTGCGTCCTATGGAGCGATTGCAGGCTCCTTGGCTTCAGCAATAGCAACGCTAAGCCTCCGAAGTGCAGAGGGAGCGCTCCCTCCACGCTCCGGAGGCTTCGAGCTGCTTTCGCTGAAGCCTGGAGAGTGAGAGGCATCAGTGCGCACCGTCCCTCTTGCTCTCCAGGCTTCAGGGATAGCCGCACACAGCCCCTCCGGCAGGGAGAGGCTGCACCCGGCTATGGCTTCTTTAGCCCTGCACAGCCTCTCCCAGCCTTGGCTTGTTCCCGCTCGCTGCCTTGGCTTGTGCCATAGCCCCGCGCAACCCCTCCGGAAGGGAGAGATTGTGCAGCCTCTTTGGGGTTGGGGAAATAAGATATATTTTTTTCTTGACACCCCCCCCCCTAAAAACTAGGTGTGCCCTATGATCCGGTGCACCCTATGGAGCGAAAAATACGGTATTTGGATGGTGACTTCTTGGGGAAATAGTTCCTGCCTGCTCTATATATTGACTCTAAAAACCGGAAGTGTAAAAAGATCACCTGGAAGGACTCCTATTTATATTCTGTTGTCCTTGGAAATCATGAAAAGATAATACAAAAGGTGGTACAACTTTGCAATGTTGTGTATTATACGTACTTTGAATTAATTTAATCTCTGGGACATCTGAAAATGGAACATGCAAGTGAAAACTGGGGGTTATGTGTGACCAGAAATGTAGTGTTAAGTGTTGCAATTTTTCCAATTCAAAATGTTTCAAATTAAATTGCTTTTCAAAAGTTACTTCTTCGTTCTTTCATTCTGCTGCCCACTGATTGTATCTTCCCACCCGCTAAGTGTTAACATTTCACTCCTCCGTTGCTGGATATGTGATTGTTACATCACATGTCTGTATTTACTTTCCAGGCTTGGAAAATGAGAATGGAAACCAGTCTTATGATCTCTTCCACTCTACTGTATTTTTGTACTTTTCTTTTTCTCTCTCTCTTGGAAAGGAACTGAGAGGTCGCCATGATTGCTTTGTCCTGTATACAGTGGTACCTCGGGTTACAGCAACTTCAGGTTACAAACGCTTCAGGTTACAGACTCCGCTAACCCAGAAATAGTACCTCAGGTTAAGAACTTTGCTTCAGGTTGAGAACAGAAATTGTGCTCCGGTAGCGCGGTGGCAGCAGGAGGCCCCATTAGCTAAAGCGGTACCTCAGGTTAAGAGCAGTTTCAGGTTAAGAATGGACCTCCAGAATGAATAAAGTTATTAACCCGAGGTACCACTGTATATTGCTTAATGAATACTTAGAATGCCACACTCACACTCCACGATTGTTTCTGCTATACTCTGCTGAGTGAGTGTGCACATAGTCTTCTGATATGTGCCGCTGGTGCTTGCCAGGACTGAAGATTTATGCATGTCCCAGGCTGCGTTTCATCAGGAAGATGCCCAGAGAGGTTTGTCTCATTCCAGGGGCTGAATGTGCCCCCCAGGCATATTCCAATACTGAGGACCTAAATCAGATATCACTCCAGTCACACAGCTGTGGAATTGGGATCCCAACCCTCTGCAATGCAGGAATCCCAGCTGAAGAATCTCTGACAGGAGGCTATGCAACCTCTGTTTAAAAACCTCCAATGAAGCAAAGTCTGAGGTAGCCCATTCCACTGTGGAACAGCTCTTAGCACCAGAAAGTTCTTCCTTGCATTTAGTCAGAATCTCCTTTCTGGTAATAGGAATCCATTGGTTCGTGTCCTGCCCTGTGGAGCAGCAGAAAGGCTTGTTCCATCTTTCACATGGAAGCGTTTCAGATATTGAAGATGACTATAAGATCACCTCTCAGTCTTCTCGTCTCTGAGCTAAACATACCCAACTCCCTTAACCCAAGGTGTGTTTTCCATACTCTTGAGCATCTTGGTCACTCTCCTCAGCTGATGTTGCACTTTGTCAATATCATTCCTGAACTGTGGTACCCAGAGCTGCAGTGTGGTGTAGTGGTTAAGAGCGGTAGACTCGTAATCTGGGGAACCGGGTTCGCGTCTCTGATCCTCCACATGCAGCTGCTGGGTGACCTTGGGCTAGTCATACTTCTCTGAAGTCTCTCAGCCTCACTCACCTCACAGAGTGTTTGTTGTGGGGGAGGAAGGGAAAGGAGAATGTTAGCCACTTTGAGACTCCTTAGGGGAGTGATAAAGCGGGATATCAAATCCAAACACATAGTACTAAAGGTGGGGTCTGACCAAGGGAGGTAAGAGTGATACTGTTATTTCTCTTGCTGTGAGGACTGAATATCTAGAATTGCATTAACTCTTTTTGCTGCTGTATCACAGTGTTGACTCAAGTTAAATTTGTGGTCTACTTTAAAAAAAAAAAGACCCCCCTAAGATCCTTTGTCCTCCATTCTATATTTATGCATCTGGCAGTTCCTGCCTAAGTGACATTTATCTCTTGACATTTGACATTAAACTTGACATTTATCCCTATTGAAATTCATTTTGTTAGTTTTGGCCCAGGTCTCCAATCTATAAAGGTCATCTAAAATCCCAATTCTATTTCTGAGATATTAGCTACCCCTCCTGATTTGGTGTCATCAGCAAATTTGACGAGGAACCACTCTGTTCCCTTCATCTAAGTCATTTATAAAGATGTTGAACAACACAGGGCCCAGGACAGAACCCTGTGGTAACCCACTTGCCACTCCCCCCCCCCCCGATGACAAAAGAACCATGAAGGAGTTTGTCAAAAGTCTTACAGCAATCAAGATACACTACAGTCACAGCATGCCCTTTATCCACCAAGCTTGCCGCTCTATTGAAAAGGGGGAGAGAGTTTCATCTGCTATGACTTGTCTCTGAGAAACCCATGCTGGCGCTTAGTAGCCACAGAACACTTTAATAAGTGTTCACAAACCCACACTATAAATATCTTTCTAGGACCTTTCCTAGTATCGAAGTCAAGCTGACCAACCGGTATAGAAGAGTTTGGATTTGATATCCCACCTTTCACTCCCCTTCAGGAATCTCAAAGCGGCTAACATTCTCCTTTCCGTTCCTCCCTCACAACAAACACTCTGTGAGGTGAGTGGGGCTGAGAGACTTCAAAGAAGTGTGACTAGCCCAAGGTCACCCAGCAGCTGCATGTGGAGGAGCGGAGACGCGAACCCGGTTCCCCAAATTACGAGACTACCGCTCTTAACCACTACACCACACTGGCTCTATAGATGCCTAGGTCTTCTTTTTCCCCTCTTTGAAGATGGTGACAATGTTTGCCCACCTGCAGGGATTTTCAAGGATTCTCAAATATTATAAAACAGCCTCTGAGATTATATCTGCACAATCATATATATAGTTCCTTTGGGTGCAGTTCATTAGACCCTGAAGATTCGGATTCATTCAGAGTAGCCAGGTATTCCCTTTCTATCTCTTTGCCTCTCTTGAGCTGCATCTTTTAGTCTAGTATCATCAAATTATACACTGTTTTCCTTTGGGAAGAAGACAGAGGCAAAGTTGGTGTTGAGCAGTTCACTATTTTCTCTGTCACCCAATAGCATTTCTCCATCTTCTCTATGAAGAGGACCTCCTCCTTTCTTGTTCCTCTTCTTTCAAGCATAGCCAAACAACCCTGTTATTATCTTTACCTTCTTCTCCAAATCATAATAGTTGTGGCCCATAACAAAAATTTAGCATATTACCTGTCTTTGAGCAGCAGTAGACATGATCAGCACGGTGGCAGGAGCTTGTTGAAGCGACATACTCACCACCTGAACATCTTGCTTTGCAGCGACCTATACATTTTTTATTTCGGGTGAGAGTGGATCCTGGAAAAATATTGTGAAGGTAGACATTCATCCCTCAGATGAGAAGAGATCACTAACTCCTCTAAGCATCTCCTATTCTGTGAAAGGAGCCCATTACACTTCTCACTAAGAAAAGAAATGGAACTAATCCTGCGCAAATGACATAGAACCCTGCGAATCCCTGCGACAGGGTGAGCCCCCATTGCTCAGTGCCTGCTCCTGCCAACCTAGCAGTTCAAAAGCACATCAAAGTACAAGTAGATAAGTAGGTACCACTCCAGCGGGAAGGTAAACAATGTAAACAATGGGACACTAGATGGCAATGGTGAGCCTTATGGAAAATGCAATGTATTCTTTAATGCTTTTTAAAAAGCATTTTCAGAGGGGTTTTTATGTTTGTAGATTCCACACTAATTTGCAAAGACACTCAGTTCTGAGAATCGGAAGGGGCCCTTTTGATACAGTTCTTTATATTTTAAATGAGAATCTCATTTATATTTTATAAATTCTTTATATGAGAGAGAGAGAAAGAGAGAGAGAGAGAGAGAGAGAGAGAGAGAGAATTCTTTATGTTTTTAATGAGAATCTCATCAGAGTGGCTGGGGAAACCTAGCCAGATGGGTGGGGTATAAATAATAAGTTGTTGTTGTTGTTGTTGTTGTTGTTACCACCACCACCTATTTTCCTTTCTTGGGCTCCCTCCCTGCATTCTTAATTGTAATATCATCACATTGCAGACTGTTTTCCTTTTGAAAAAGACAGAGACAAAGTAGGTGTTGATCAGCTCCATCCCGCCCCTCCCCCCCGGTCACCTAATAGGACCTCTCCATTATCTCCACGCAGAAGACCTACTCCTTGTTTGTTCTTTCTCTTGCTTCAAACATAGCAAAAAAAAAAACCAAACCTGTTTATTTTATTTTCCAAATCATATAATAGTTGCAGTCCTTAGGAAAAGACTGACACGTTACCTGTCTTTTCACAGCAGTAGACACGATCAGGATGGTGGCAGATGGTTGACGAAGCCAAATATTCTCTACCTGAACAACTTGGTTTGCAGAGACCTCTACAAATTTCATTCAGTGTGGGGGTGGGTCCTAGAGAAATATGAACAAGATAGAAATCAGTCCCCCAGAAGAGAAGAAATCACCAACATCTTTAAGCATCTCCTATTCAGTGAAAGCAGAATAGTAATAATAATAATAATAATAATAATAATAATAATAATAATAATAATAATAATAATAAATTTACTATTTATACCCCGCCCATCTGGCTGGGTTTCTCCAGCCACTCTGGGCAGCTCCCAACAGAACATTAAAAACATGGTAAAAGACCAAACATTAAAAACCTCCCTAAACAGGGCTGCATTCAGATGTCTTCTAAAAGACAGATGGTTGTTTATTTCCTTGACATCTGGGCACCACTACCAAGAAGGCCCTCTGCCCAGTTCCCTGTAACCTCATTTCTCGCAGGAGGGAACCACCAGAAGGCCCTCGAAGCTGGACCTCAGTGTCTGGGCTGAACGATGGGGGTGGAGATGCTCCTTCAGGTATATTTTCATCTTGTGCAAATGGCATAGTATCAAATGAGCTAATACTTCAAGCATGGCACTGCAGCAAAGCTAGTTAGACAAGTCTTCTTTTACCACAGTCCGGTGGTTCAAGTGTTCTTTATATTTTACCTGGGAAGCTAAGCAGCATAAAAAAGATAATCAGTGGGGCAAAGGTCTTCATGGCTGAATGCTGGTGCCACCAGAGTCATCTTCCGGCTCAAAGATATTGCAGAGAGAGAACGGAAAGCATCTTCTATTTGTACTTACTAAGGGAATGATGTCATGCACAGAGGCAGGAGGAAGAGAAACTTTCAGGGTGAAGGAAGGACTGAATGAATGAATGAATGAATGAATGAATGAATGAATGAATTTATTAATACGGTCACAGACCAGCATCAAGGAAGGACTGTATGTTCTTCTGCTAAGGATATTCATGGCTATTAATTTTGGATAATTACTTCCTGCTCTTTCTTTTGAAAAATGTCATGAAGGTCAACGTGGACAAAACAATGTATACAAATCTGCAGATGACACCAAACTGGGAGGGGTGGCTAATACCTCAGAAGGTAGAATCGGGATTCCAGATGACTTTAACAGATTGGGGACCAGGGCCAAAAAAAACCCCAAAATGAATTTCAGTAAGAACAAATGTCACGTTCTACATTTAATCTGGCGTGCTCTGGTCCATGGGGTCACGAAGAGTCGGACATGACTAAACGACTAAACAACAACAACATTTAATCAGGAATAACCTCATGCTAGTAAATAATCAGATCAGGACAAATGAATGGAAATTGCTTTTTTTTTATTCACTTTTATTGCAAGGGAGAATCTCATGTAATCATGGAGAATGTTGCAAGCACTTCTTTGTATCTGGATGCTTTGATGAAGAAGCAGAAGGAGACTCTAGCTGGGGTTAAAGCAGGATCCAGTGGCTCTCCAAGTGATGGGACAGCCCCCAATATTCAAATGATCCTCAGTCTTCATCTTCGTAGTTTATACTTAAAAACAAAAGAAAATTATATAAAGGTTTTCCTTATGTTTCACCTGGAATAAATTGTCAAAACTATGTGTGTAAATGGAAGTTCAAGGATTCAGTAGTGCCCGTTTTTCCTTAATAGACTAGCCTCCCCATTTTGTAATTTTTCTTTCTTGTGGGATTATTTAAAATGTCTGCATTGTTTTGATATATGAGTTGCCCTTGCTTTGTGCAAGTGGACCAGATATAGGGAGATACATAGTAGTTACGTATAGGATTGCATTGCATATACAGGGGCAAGATGCTCACAGCCCAGTGAAAGGCCAGCCAAATAAATGAGACACAGGACATTGCTATTGGGCTGAAATAGGCCATAACTTTTATTGATTTCACATGTCAGTAGGTTTTGGCCAAGTCTTTGGATATGTATACAGTATCAAGCAGCCTGACCGCTGGTTGTTGAGTAGCGTGGGTAAACACTGACTGGGAGGTCACCTCTAACATGCACAGTGGTGCCAACTTGGGGCCCAGATTATGGCTGCCCAATGGCACGTGAGATGGAAAGTGATGTTGTGACATCATTACGTCACATTACACTGCTGGCGCCGCAGCAACGCCTACGAGGCCTCCGACGTGACTTCCAGTTTCTACCAGAAGTAGCTTCTGAGACTGTGCAGGGCCTTAGATGTCACTTCCAAGACCTCATGGGTCCTTGGAGGTTACGTCTCAGGCCTCCAATGAGACTTCTGGTTTCTCTTGAAAGTTTTAAGGGGGGGGGAATAAAGAAACAAAAATTTATCGCCTCCCCCCCAGGTCCAGGAGCGGCGGCAAGATTGCACGCAGCCTCGCCACCGCTCCCGGAGCTTGCGGGGCTGGGGGCGGGGAAGCCTGAGCTTCCCCCGACCCCAGCCCCCAGAACAGGCAGCTATCCGCAAGCCTTCTGAGTGCAGCAGGAACTCCCGCCGCGCTCAGAAGGCTTGCAGATGGCTGCCTGAAGCCCGGCGAGCGCAGCAGGAGTTGGTGCAGTGGGAGTTGGCACAGCGCTCGCCGGGCTTCTGGCTGCATGCTACTGTCCGCAAGCCTTCGGAGCGCTCTGAAGGCTTGCGGATAGCTGCCTCAAGCCTGCATTCGCTCCGTAGGACGCACACACATTTCCCCTTTATTTTTGAAGGGGGGAAAGTGCATCCTATAGAGCGAAAAATACGGTACCTGCACTGCACTTTGAATCTCTGACAATTAGCTGAGAATAGCGCCATGCCAAACCCAGACACAACATTGCCTGCCCCACACGTACCAACATGCATGTCATCAAGTGTAGGAAATACACAGTATCCCTCTGATGACAAGGCAGGGAGAAATCTGCATATGTGTCTGGGAGCCTTTTGCACCTGGCATCATATGCCAGCTCAGTTTGAAGTGAAGGAGGAAGCAGGAGAGTCACAGGAGACTAGTAAATACAAACACACACTGAGGCATCTGATCAAGGCCTGTATTTTAAAATGAGCTTAAAAGATATATTTGCAAATGTTTGTATGTTTCATGCCAGGCAGAAAAGCAGCTGGCTAAGTACTTTGGCAGTTGTTTATCTTCTTGCTCAAGGGCCTCCCTGATTTATAGCAGTAGCAGGAGACACGTTTCTCAAAGTTGTAAAAGGAAATTACAGGCTGGGAGCAAAGGTCATACTGACCATACATATTACAGAATACAATCAAGCTGCAAAAACACTAATTAAGAGTTGGTAAATAGTAAGATTTATTGTTTAACAGAAAATAATACCAGGTGCCTCCCATTAGACTCGAGCCATATTTTCATAAGGTTAAAGGGCAAGAGCTAATAGGAACAGCAGCTGGCTGGAAAAGGGGGTGTAAACTGAAGGGGCTTTTTTTTGAAGCTGTTTCCTTTTTACTTTGAAAAGGCCTTTTCTTCTAAAAAGCTATGTTAATGTATGAAATATATTGGCTTAATGTAATTATGCAAAGGATTTAGAAAGTAAGAAATGTTAGATTCTTATTTCATTGATGGTGTGTGAGAAGGTGAACCCAAGATCTCTGTTTAAGATAAAATTTAAAACCATTAGCCATCTGTTTTGGAGTGAATAGGGCAATAGGGCAATAGGGCAATAGGGCAATAGGGCAAAGGTGATCTGGTAATTAAGGTGCCTTGTCGAGGCAAATGTAAGATATAAGCCAGTGTGGTGTAGTGGTTAAGAGCGGTAGTCACGTAATCTGGGGAACCAGGTTCGCGTCTCCGCTCCTCCACATGCAGCTGCTGGGTGACCTTGGGCCAGTCACACTTCTTTGAAGTCTCTCAGCCCCACTCACCTCACAGAGTGTTTGTTGTGGGGGAGGAAGGGAAAGGAGAATGTTAGCCGCTTTGAGACTCCTGAAGGGGAGTGAAAGGCGGGATATCAAATCCAAACTCTTCTTCTTCTTCTTCATTTATGGATAGAAGAAAATATAGCTCTTTGTCTCCCATAAAAGGTAATAGGAAATGGGTGTATCTTTTATGATTGGTTCTAGCAAACAGCCAATAGGAATTTCAACCAGGCTGATTGGACAGAGGCAGCCAAAGGAGGAGCAAGGGGGCTGGGCTGAGGAAATATAAGTGCTGGCCATCAGGGTTGGAGGGGCAGAGCTTTGGTAACCATATACCACTGTGCCTATCATTTATTTGTCTGACAAATAAATTATTATTTTAATTTCTCTATTGCTGCGTTGAATATTTCATTCCAGCTAAGCGTTAACCACAAGCAGGGTGCTACAACACCAGACCTTGTCCTTTCAAGCTGAGTTCCCTTCCTTTGAAGCCAAAGAAAACCAGAGAAGTTTTTAATTCCACCATATAGCAATGAAACAAACAGGATAACTTTGCCTCCCAGTTTGGATAGGAAAAGATGACAAAGGACTTGGTCTGCAGAACAGGTTTGGTTTTATTAGGAGCAGAAAGGAATGAGATAGTTAATTCCTGGAAAGACTCTTGGTAACCAAAAGTAAGATCTGAAAGATTGTTCATATATCAAATGCTTCAGAATAGCAATGGAAATAGGGCTCCATTCTTTACGAAGACACAGGTGCGACTTAGGAATTTCCTGTTACACTCTTATATGATCTGCTATTCTTTCCCTATCAAAGAGAAGAGAACAAGATATGCTAAATCTCGTGCAATATTCCACACTCAGGAAAACATTTATTACATGAGCAAATTAGAAAAGCCAGAATTCTTGAGCATATATTTCTAACTGGAATGCTTTGTAAAGCAAATATCTTGAAAGATAAAGAATGATTAGCTTCCCATCTTGCCATTTGATCTATGCATTCAGTCTCAAGGGTTAGTACCCAAAGTTAGTCCGAGTCTGGTTAAACCCACTGGTAAAAATTGGCTTGACTAACTGAAGCCCATGAATTTTAATACTCCACTCTGAGTATAACTTAGTTGTCCTTTTCTTAAAGTTGCATCATCATTTTGCATATTAATTAAAATAAAATTGTATATAATTAACTTAGATATTCCTTCCCAAAACTTTAAAGTTGTCAAAGCCATCAGCCCCTTTTTTTTGGGGGGGGAAGCAGCTGTCCAAGTTAGGGGTTGTTGGTACTGCTTTGTGGTGGTTGACATCATGGTGGTTTCCCAAGGGTGATGCTTGCAGCCCCATGGAACCTTCAATGTGGGGTTCTTTAGCATTCCGTGTTATCCCCATGCTGTTTAACACCTGCATGAAATCTGGTCTCTCTTTTCTCTTTTACTGAAGAGCAGGATGTTTTAATGCCATCACAATCACAGAGGTGTCTTTTGAGGGGATATATCGATGGAAAATGTCTACACCACCAGATCAGTAGTTGGGTTCCTATTGAGGATATTAGGCAAGCCAACATGACAGTGTTGTGGGATCAAGGATTGGACTGATCATTCCGTGATATTGTGGCAGTGGACAAGAATGTATTGTATCTTTTGAATAAATGTTTTGGGGGGGTTTTAAGCATCTACATGAAAGCATTGAATGGGCTTATCCAGAGTTCTGGAGTAGATTGTCATCGATATGCTGGTGACACACAGCTCTACTTCTCCTTTACATCTGCAAGTGTACCACTGGAAGTGATGGACCATTGGCTTGCCTCGGTAATGGACTGGATGAGAGGCAAGAAACGAAAGCTCAATGCAGGTAAGACGGAGGTACTCTTAGTGGGTGGGAGATTGCCTGCTTTTGATGGGGTTACCCTCCCTCTGATGGAGTGGGTACGCAGCTCGGGGGCTACTTCTGGGTCCTTTACTATCATTTGAGGCTCTGGTGGCCTCAGTGATGGAGAGCGGCTACCAGCTTCAGTTGGTAGCCCAGTTGCAACCCATCTCTATTCAGATAGACTAATTTCTGTTCTCTATGCGCTGGAGGAGACTCTTGAGAGTCCCATGGACTGCAAGAAGATCAAACCTCTCCATTCTGAAGGAAATCAGCCCTGAGTGCTCACTGGAAGGACAGATTGTGAAGCTGAGGCTCCAATACTTTGGCCACCTCATGAGAAGAGAAGACTCCCTGGAAAAGACCCTGATGTTGGGAAAGATGGAGGGCACAAGGAGAAGGGGACGACAGAGAATGAGATGGTTGGATGGTGTTCTTGAAGCTACTAGCATGAGTTTGATCAAACTGCGGGAGGCAGTGGAGGACAGAAGTGCCTGGCGTGCTCTGGTCCATGGGGTCACGAAGAGTCGGACACGACTAAACGACTAAACAACAACAACAACATGCTCTGTCCACTTCAAGATTAGATTACCGCAATGCCTTATATGCATATGTGCTGAGCAGCAGCACTTTTTCTCTGTCACCCAATAGCATCTCTTTATCTTCTCCCACACACAGCACCTGTTCCTTATTTGTTCTTCCTCTTGCTTTGAATACTAACTACTGTTTATTATCTTTAACCTCTTTTCCAAAGCATAATAATTGCGGTCCATAACAAAAAATTAGCATGTTACCTTTCTTTGCACAGCAGTAGACCATATCAGGATGGTGGCAGAAGTTTGTTGAAGCCACATATTCTGTATCTGAACAACTTGGTTTGCAGCTACCTTTACAACGTTTATTTTCAATGTGTCCTGGAGAAAAATTGTGTAGAGAAGAAGAAGAAGAAGAAGAAGAAGAAGAAGAAGAAGAAGAAGAAGAAGAAGAAGAAGAATAGTAGTAGTAGTAGTAGCAGTCGTAGTAGTTTGGATTTGATATCCCGCCTTTCATTCCCCTTCAGGAGTCTCAAAGCGGCTAACATTCTCCTTTCCCTCCCTCCCCCACAACAAACACTCTGTGAGGTGAGTGAGGCTGAGAGACTTCAGAGAAGTGTGACTAGCCCAAGGTCACCCAGCAGCTGCATGTGGAGGAGCGGAGACGCGAACCCGGTTCACCAGATTACGAGTCTACCACCCTTAACCATTACACCAAGCTGGCTCTTAATCCCTCAGATGAGAAATTAATCCCTCAGATGAGAAGACATCACCAACATCTCTAAGAATCTCCTATTGAGTGAAAGCAATCCATTACATTTTCCACTAAATGGATACAACATTAATCTGTTCCAGACTTTTAAAAAGAATCCCTAAAACAGCAATTTAACATGAATTGTACTGTCTAATGAGATCATTGATCCATAAAATGAAAGCAATAAACAATGTAATGCAGACACACAATCAATCAATCAATCAGTAGCTGAACTGGGTTTCACTCAATCACAAAAATTTTACATCTGCAAGTGTAGAATTGGAAGTGTTGGACCATTGTCTTGCCTCAGTAATGGACTGGATGAGAGGCAACAGAGTCTTGTGACTCCAAAAACTGCACAGTGGCATAAACAGAAATTGAACACGGTGCAGCTGGGGGGAGGTTTGCACTGTCCACCCGGGCACCCGCAACCCGCTGCTGCTCCTCCCACCCCGCCCATGCTTGACAGGCACCCCCTGCTCCCTAACAGCGGCGGCAGAGTCTGGCTGGGCAAGAAGCTACATTCAGCAGGGGCATACAGCTCCCCATACACACTCCCAAGCAGTGCCCCCCCCTCCATTAACAGTGGTAGGGCACGGGGGATCGCATGGTGGTGGTGAAGCCGCACCTCTTTGCCAACCGCATTCCCCCTTCTTTGTGACAGCTGGGGGGAGGCTTGGGAGGCTCCCCCCCCGCTCAAAGCAGCCCGGGTGTGTGGGGCAAAGGTGCTCCACCTGCCCTCCACTCCCAAGCCTCGGAATGAGTTTGGGAGCCTGCAGGACAATGGCAGGTTGCCTGCCCTTCACCTCCAAGCCATCTGAACAAATGGGGAAGGGGGGAGGCCACCAGCAAAGTGTCACCCTCCCAAAGCAGCCTGGGAGTGCAACGGTGTGCAGCCTGCCCTCCAACCCCCAAGCCTCACCTGAGCTGCCAAAATGAAGGGAGAAGGGTGGAACGCTGTCGGGAAAGTGGTACTGTCCCACCCTTACCCCCCGACAGCTCGGGGAAGGCTTGGGAGTTGTGGGTGGGCAGCATGCTGTGGTCATGCAACCCCGATGGCCCTCCTACGTAGCTGTTTAAGCAGCATATCACCCGGTCACGATTATAAGCCACACTTTAACTTTTCCAGATTAGAATTGCGGAAAGATGTGAGGCTTCTAATCGGGCCAATACGGTATCATCTCTCTTCTATGAAATGCTTCTTCTGGACTTCCTGGCGTGGTGCGCTCGGTGACGGGTCAGGGAAAGCCACTCCCGAACTATGGAGGGGGGGTTGCGGGCGCACGCCCCCATCCACATTCCCACCCACCCTTTAGGGATGCATTCGGACTTTGCTATGGGCTTCGGCTTGTCGCCGCAAGGGGCCTAGTAGGAGTTTTTCCATTTGGCTAATTGGCTGAATTTTGAAGCCACTTGGTTTTTCGCCTACCTCGAAACAAAACGTCACAACTCCTTGGTTTTGGCGGTTAGGCATTGGCCGGGGTATTGTTATGCAAATGAGGGCGGGGGGAGGATCGCCATCACCTCCCCCAATGCTTGGAGGGTAGTTCGTTAAAGGACTCCGGAGGCGTCGCCTCGTCCGAAACCTATGGAGGCTAGGGCCTAAAGCGCGCTGTTCTAGGCCACATTCATGTTAGACAATACGTTTGGCACCCAGTTCATATTCAGCATCATTGAATTGTTTGAATATTAGCCATTTTTGAATATTAGCCAGAAATTCATGGAAGAGAAGACTGTTATTGCCTCCTAGCTAGGATGACTATGCTCTGCATCCACAGCTGGAGTCAGTGATGCTTCTGAATTGCCATTGCTGAAGGGCTGACTGCTCTTGTGCTCCTCATCGGATTGGCCAAAGCGAGAACAGGATGCTGGACTGGGTAGGCCATTGGCTCTTCTTATGTTCTTCATGAGTCTGCGGGAGGCAGTGGAAGACAGGTGTGCCTGGCGTGCTCTGGTCCATGGGGTCACGAAGAGTCGGACATGGCTAAACGATTAAACAACAACATGTTCCTCATAGAATCATGGAGTTGGGAGAGACCCTATGGGCCTTCAAGTCCAACCCCCTGCAATGCAGGAATATCAGCTAAAGCACCCAAGACATCTTGGACTTCCGGTCGGTGCCAGCGCTTAATGGCGGTCCTACCTCCGAGCTCCGGAGAAGGACTGCTCCGCAAGTTCGGGTCTTACCCGCTACGGCGAGCGGGGGACCCCTAAAATCTCAGGCGCTGAAGCCTGAGAACAAGGAGATTCGGTGGGCACCTTTGCGCCCCCCGGTACTGCGAAAGAGCCTTTTTAAAGGCTACGGAGCGGCATCGGGAGTGAGCGCGGTGCTGAGAGTCGTCACCCAGCCTGCGGAGTGAAGCCGCGTCGCCATAAGCGGAGAGCGCCGATTCCTTCCTGAAAGAAAATTCGGACTGAATACCCGTGAGTAGGAGCTGAAAACAATTGGGACCCTTTAAATTCTGAAAATCGGACTAAAAGCGGGGAAGTTAAATCAAGGAAGTCTGCCTCCCCCCGACTGCATGAAAGTGAAAGCAACGGAACTCTAAATCTGCATCCGATGAAACTTGCTTTTATATAACTAAACCGGACACTCAGACCTTAGATCTCCCCTCTAGCTAGCAGGGCAGAGGGGAGGTGAAAGAGACTTTAGTAACTGCACAATCTATTTACAGTAAAAATCCTCTGCTGTCTCAGTTAATAAAAGTATGAAACGGTCTGCCTTTTAGGACAATAGGACACTGAACTGACTTCCTCCTGTAAAAGTGATACTGCGATACAAAGTTTATACAGTGCCTGGCTACAGTACATCACAAGATGAAACAGTATATATTGGGAAACTGTGGCAATTTGTAGCTACAAGCCTCCAGCTATATTTGCTTTAACTGTGTTAAAAAACTTTTCTTTTTACATCTTTGGATATTCTCCTTTGTCTTTGTACTTGGACATCTTATTTTTGGCCATTTTGATTTGCTCCCCCTAGAGGGTAAAGTAAAATTTGGCACAGCTTGGGACAGTGGAATTTTCCAACGGGGAATAGCTCCCGTGGGAAACGACCTTGACATGAGTGGCTCACAAGAAGAGATAGTTACAAGAGCCAAGACCAAGCAACAACAACAACAACAGCTGCAGCAACAGACAAAGAAAAGAGGCTCAATTTCAGGCGTAACTACTGGATCTGCAGGAACAACAGGACAAGAAAAAGGGACGGCTGTCTCTATGGATGCCGTGACAGAAGCCCTGCTTAAAATAAATCAATCTTTGGAGTCTCTGACAAAACAGACTTCAGAAAATACACAAAAATTAACAGAAATATCAGTAAGACTAAACCAGAACACAGAATCAATAAATAAATTGGTGGAGGAAAATGCTACCACGCGTAAAATTGCTGAAGATGCCAAAGCTACTGCTGGAGAGACACAAGAGAAATTAGAGCCGATCGCTAAGAAGGTTTATGAGCACGACGCAACTTTGGCCTTGTGGGAGTTACAGAGAAAAGAGAGAAACTTGAAATTAAGATTGATTCCAGAGAATGAAAGAGACAATCTCGCGGAATATCTGACACGGGAGTTTGTTGACTGCTGGGATCTTGAAGAAGACGAATTCAAAATTACAACAGCTTTTAGACTGGGCAAAAAGCAGGACAGAAAGACCCCGAGAGATTGCCTGATTACATTTAGATCCAAGGACGAAAGAGACAAAATATTAGGACTACACTTTGAAAAGGCCTTGCAAATTGGAAATTCAGCTATACAGATCTTCAAAGATATTCCAAAATATATTCTGGATTTAAGAAACTTCTACAAGGATTTGGCTCTTCTGCTGAAGAAAAACTCCATCCGCTTCAGGTGGGAATTTCCACAAGGACTGTCATTTGACTACAGGGGAAAGAAGGTGAAGATAAAGACTATTCAAGACAAAGACAAATTTTTGGCAAGAAATCAGGAGGACCTGCAGAAGGGGACAGTGGACGTACTTGCAGAACAGAGGAGAGTACTAGACATTCTGAATCTCTCGTTTGGACAAAAACCACCACCATCAGAAGAAGAGCAACAACTTGGAGCTGTTGGAGGAGTTTCAGAAAAATAATAAGATGGCTCTGCAATTCCTTAGTTGGAATTGTAATGGACTTAATGGGCCTCTGAAGAGAAGACAAGTGTTCCATATTTTGAACAGAGAACAACTGGACTTGATATGTCTACAAGAAACTCACATAACTAGAGCCCATAGGAGACTACTTACAAATAAAAGACTAGGACAAGAATTTATTGCATCAGATAAAGTTAAGAAAAGAGGAGTTGTAATATACGTGAAAGAGAAATGGGCCCCAAAAATGATATTTAAAGATGAACAAGGGAGATATCTGGCAGTGGAGATACAAGTACAAGGAGAAAAATTTTTAGTTGTGGGAATCTATGCACCAAATGAAGGTAAATCTGACTTCTTTAAGAGACTTCATGAAACCCTGATGGACTATTTGGATTACAATATGATAATCATGGGAGACATGAATGGTGTGGTCTCCACTAACATGGACAAGGCACAAAGACTAACAGTTAGCAAGGAAGGGAGACTTCCTAAGACTTTTTTCGAAATGACGGAAAACATGGATTTGATAGATATATGGAGAACAAGGAACCCTCTGGAGAGAGAGGGAACCTTTTTCTCTCAAGCAATGATGACCTGGACCAGAATCGATCAAATTTGGATTACTAGTGGTATGGCTCCAAAGGTTAAGAAGGTGGAAATCTGCCCAAAAACTTGCTCCGACCATAATGCCGTGAGGATGGAGATGAAACTTACAACAACTCGTCAATTCAGATGGAGAATGAATGACACCCTCTTTCGAGATAAGGAGATCCTTATGAAGGCCCAAAAAACCCTAAAAGACTACTTTGAAATAAATTTGAGGGCCGACGTGGAAAAAAGAGTGATCTGGGACGCAAGTAAAGCAGTGATGAGAGGCTTTTTGATTCAACAAAATTCAATAAAGAGAAAAAAACAAAATGAGAAAAAAGAAAAGATTTTGGAAAAGATAAAGGAAGGAGAGAAAAAATTAAGAACAAAACCAAAGTCCCAGGAGATTTTAAGAGAGATTAAGTTATATCAAACACAATATATGGAATTGATGAACCAAGAGATTGAATGGAAGATAAAACAAATGAAACAAAAGACATTTGAATCAGCAAATAAATGTGGCAAACTTCTGGCATGGCAATTGAAGAAAAGGCAGAAATTAAATACGGTTATAAGCCTAGAAGTGGATGGAAAGAATATATCCAAACCTAATGAAATTAGAAACTGTTTTCTGAGTTACTTTAAAAAGCTATATACTCAAGGCCCGCAAAATGAAGAAGATATAGACAAATTCCTTGATAAATATGGATTACAAAAAATCTCTCATCAAAGTAAGATGGATCTGAACCAGAGAATAACAGAACAAGAGATAGAGGCTGCCATTCAGAACATGCAACTGGGCAAATCTCCAGGACCAGATGGACTGACTTCTAGATATTACAAATCGTTGAAGGAATGGTTGACTCAACCACTAAAAGAAGTTTGCAATGAGATCCTTGAGGGAAAGAAGGCACCTGAATCGTGGAAAGAAGCATATATTTCACTCATACCAAAGACAGAGACTGAAAAGACTCAACTGAAGAACTACCGCCCAATATCACTACTTAATGTGGATTATAAAATTTTTGCAGATATTTTGGCAAAAAGATTTAAAAGAGTGTTGATGGAAAGGATTCATAAGAACCAAGCAGGCTTTCTCCCTAAAAGACACCTGGCAGACAATGTAAGGAATGTAATAGACATTTTGGAAAAGCTAGAGGTGAATATAAACACTAAAGCAGTACTGATTTTTGTGGACGCGGAGAAAGCCTTTGACAATATTTCTTGGAGCTTTATGATGAAGAACCTTCATGGGATGGGGGTAGGCCAAGGTTTTGAGAATGGTATGGCTGCAGTATATTCTGAACAAAAGGCTAAATTGATTGTAAACAACGTAGTAACTGAGGAACTTAAGATAGAAAAAGGAACACGACAGGGGTGCCCAATTTCCCCATTACTTTTTATTTCAGTTCTGGAGGTGTTGCTGAATATGATAAGGAATGACCAGCAGGTTAAAGGAGTGCAGGTCGGAGCTAAACATTACAAGTTAAGAGCGTTTGCAGATGACTTAGTACTGACTTTACAAGAGCCAATCACTAGTACGAAAAAGGTTTTAGAAATAATACAACAGTTTGGCCAGGTAGCTGGATTTAAGTTGAATAAACAAAAAACCAAAGTTTTAGGAAAAAACTTAACAGACATGGAAAAGGAGAAATTCCAAGAAGAGACAGGGCTGACAGTGGTTAAGAAGGTGAAATACCTAGGGGTTTATTTGACATCTAAAAATGTGAATTTGTATAAGGACAATTATGAAAAATGTTGGTCAGAAATCAAAAAAGATCTAGAAATATGGTCAAATTTGAAATTGTCAATGTTAGGCCGAATTGCGGTGATTAAAATGAATGTATTGCCTAGAATGCTATTTTTGTTTCAGACCTTGCAGATTCTTGACAAGATGGAATGTTTCAAGAGGTGGCAGAAAGATATTTCGAAATTTGTCTGGCAGGGCAAAAAGCCCAGAATTAAATTCAAAATATTGACAGATGCAAAAGAAAGAGGGGGTTTTGCCCTGCCGGACTTAAAATTGTACTATGAGGCAGCAGCTTTTTGCTGGCTGAAAGAATGGATGCTCCTCGAGAATACGGACATTTTGGATCTGGAGGGTTTTAACAATGCTTTTGGTTGGCATGCATATCTATGGTATGACAAAGTTAATAGTGCCTTTAAAAATCATATTGTTAGAAAAGCACTATATAATGTTTGGATAAGATATAAAGAGCTGTTGGAAAACAAAACCCCTAGATGGGTGTCACCAGTGGAGGCTAAAGCAGTGAAGAAACTCAATATGGAGGTCGGATGGCCGAAGTATTGGGAAATTTTGGAACAGGATGGAGATAAGCTTAAACTACAAAGCCATGAGAAATTGAAACATAAAGTACAAAATTGGTTTCAATATCGTCAAATAATGGAGTTTTTTAAACAGGATAGGAAAATTGGCTTCCAGGTGGAAAAATCAAAACTAGAAACTGAGTTATTAGAACCCAATACTAAGATTTTATCTAGAATGTATAACTTGTTGCTGAAATGGAGTACACAGGACGAAACAGTCAAATCGGCTATGATCAAGTGGGCACAGGATGTTGGGCACAATATCATGTCAGCTGACTGGGAATGGTTATGGAACACTGGTATTAAATTCACGGCATGTAATGCCTTAAAGGAAAATATTATGAAAATGGTTTACAGGTGGTACATGACTCCAGTCAAGCTGGCAAAAATTTATCATTTGCCCGATAATAAATGTTGGAAATGTAGAGAGACTGAAGGCACCTTCTATCACCTCTGGTGGACGTGCCCGAAGATTAAGGCTTTCTGGGAAATGATCTATAATGAAATGAAAAAGGTACTTAAATGTACTTTTCCTAAAAAGCCAGAGGCCTTTCTCTTGGGCATTGTCGGCCAATTGGTGTTAAAAGGGGATAGAACTTTTTTTATGTATGCTACAACAGCAGCAAGAATACTCATCGCGAAGTATTGGAAGACACAAGATCTACCCACTCTGGAAGAATGGCAGATGAAAGTGATGGACTATATGACATTGGCTGAGATGACAGGCAGAATCTGTGACCAACGAAAGGAGACGGTGGAAGAAGAATGGAGAAAATTTAAAAACTACCTTAAGGACTATTATAAACTTAATGAATGTTAAAGTGTTATGGTTTTTAGAAACAAAGGGATACAGTGATATAAGGTCAGAATATAGAGAGGACTAAGATGACAGAGGTTGGAAGTAACAATTGGGAGTTGCTAAAAATTATGGACATCGGGATGCAGAAAGGGGGGGGAAGGGGAAGTCCAAGAAAAGAGGTTTATGAAAATATGTTATGAAACTATACGTGTATGTTTGTCTCTTTAAGTGTTTGTTTGTTATTTAAAAACTTTGTAAAACCAATAAAAATTCTATAAAAAAAAAAAATAAAGCACCCAAGACATCATCCTGGACATTTTGAAACCCAAATACCGTATGTTTCACTCTATAGGACGCACTTTTCCCCCTCCAAAAATTAAGGGGAAATGTGTGTGCATCCTATGGAGCGAATGCAGGCTCCTTGGCTTCAGTGATAGCAACGTGAAGCCTCTGAAGTGCAAGACTCTCCTGCTTCAGCGAAAGGAACCCGAAGCCTTTGGAGCACAGTGCGAGGTCCCTCTGCACTCCAAAGGCTTCATGCGGCTATCCCTGATAGCAAGACTCTCCTGGCTTCAGCAGAGAGGGAGAGCTGCGCAGCGCCCCTTCAGCGAGATGGGAGAAGAAATGGAAGGGGCTCCATTTCTCCTGCTGCTTCGCTGAAGGGGTGCTGAGCAGAGAGGGGGAGAATTTTTTTTCTTGTTCTCCCACTCTAAAACAAGGTGCATCCTATGGTCGGGTGCGTCCTATAGAGCGAAAAATATGGGACCCCAAACTGATCAGTTGGGTCTTTTACAGCAAACTGCAGTGCTGAGAATAGCTTGCCCTCCCATGGCAAATGTAGCAGTATGAAGAAGGAAACAAATAATGGAATAGGACCTGTGTGGTTGAACACTGGTTCTACTCCACTCTCCAGGAGACTCAAAGATATAATCAAAAGTTTCCACTTATTTATGGATCATTGCTAAAGGTTGTCGTGGCACCGACAAGGAAAGGAACAAATGGGCTACTTGTCCTGTACTTGAACAACTTGGTTTGCAGCTACCTTTACAATCATCATTTGCTATGTGTCCTGGAGAAATATTGTGAAGATAGAAATCAATCCCTCGGGGGGCTACTTCTGGTCCTTTACTGTCATTTGAGGCTCAGGTGGCCTCAGTGGTGGAGAGAGCCTCCCATCAGCCTCAGCTGGTGGCCCAGCTGCAACCCATCTCTATACAGATAGACTAACATCTGTTGTCTATGCTCTGACCACTTCAAGATTGTTGTTCTTGTTGCTATTTAGTCGTGTCCGACTCTTCGTGACCCCATGGACCAGAGCATGCCAGGCACTCCTGTCTTCCACTGCCTCCCGCTGTTCGGTCAAACTCATGCTGGTACCTTCGAGAAAACACTATCCAACTAGCTCGTCCTCTGTCGTCCCCTTCTCCTCGTGCCCTCCATCTTTCCCAACATCAGGGTCTTTTTCAGGGAGTCTTCTCTTCTCATGAGGTGGCCAAAGTATTGGAGCCTCAGCTTCACGATCTGTCCTTCCAATGAGCACTCAAGGCTGATTTCCTTCAGAATGGAGAGGTTTGATCTTCTTGCAGTCCATGGGACTCTCAAGAGTCTCCTCCAGCACCATAATTCAAAAGATTAGATTACCGCAATGCCTTATATGTATATGTGCTGAGCAGTAGCACTTTTTCTCTGTCACCCAATAGCATCTCTTTATCTTCTCCCACACACAGCACCTGCTCCTATTTGTTCTTCCTCTTGCTTTGAATACTATTGTTTTTTATCTTCAACCTCTTTTCCATAACTTCACAATTATAAACTGTACTTAAACTTTTCTGGATCGGAATTTGGGGGGGAAGTGTGGCTTATAATTGAGCCAATACGGTATCATCTCTCTTCCATGAAATGTTTCTTGTGCTGAAATCCATAAAGAATGAAAGAATTAAACCTTAACTAAGGTGTTGCTCTTTTGCAACTGCTAATGTTTGAAATACTATTGCTTTTTCAAAGCTACTTTCTTGTTCTCCCACTCTGCTTCACAGTAATGAAAACGTCTCACCTTCTGAGCACCTCACCCCAAAATCCCATCAAAATAGTTGTGTTCCATAGCAAAAATTAGGGATGTTACCTGTCCCTTTGCAGCAGTACGCATGCTCAATATTATGGCAAGTCATTCCAGAACCCTCATATTCATTTCTTGAACAACGTGGCTTGCAGCGACCTTTACATTCTTTCTTCTGCGTGTGATTAGATCCTGGAGAAATATTAGCTATAAAGAAATCAATCCCTCAGATAAGAGTTCATCAACATCTCGAAGCATTTAATATACAGAGAAAGCAGCCCATTACATTTCAAAGAATTAGATTTTTTATACTGGGCAAATGACATAGGTTTTTTTTCCTTTACAAAGGCACAGGTGCAATTTGGGAATTTACACCATTTTATGATCTGCTACCATTTTACACCATTTTATAATCAGCGGGTGGCGCTGTGGGTTAAACCACAGAGCCGAGGACTTGCCGATCAGAAGGTCGATGGTTTGAATCCCCGCAACGGGGTGAGCTCCCGTTGTTCGGTCCCAGCTCCTGCCCACCTAGCAGTTTGAAAGCACATCAAAGTGCAATTAGATAAATAGGTACCACTCCAGCGGGAAGGTAAACTGCTCTGGTTTACCAGAAGCAGCTTAATCATGCTGGCCACATGACCTGGAAGCTGTATGCTGCCTCCCTCAGCCAATAAAGCGAGATGAGCGCCGCAGCCCCAGACTCGTCCGCGACTGGACCTAATGGTCAGGAGTCCCTTTACCTTTATGATCTGCTACAATGCCCCTGCTGAAGAAAAGAGAACATCTTAAATCTCATGCCATAGACCACATTCAGGAAGAAAGGATAATTAAATAAAATAACTGTATGGCCTTTTAGAAAAGCCAGATTCTTGAATCCATATCAACTTTCTAACACGAATGCTTTGTAAAGGAAATATCTTCTAAGGTAAAGAAGACTAGTCAGATGCCCACATTGCTGATTAATTTCCAGATTCATTTTCAAGGGTAAGTACCCAAAGTTAGTCATACTACAGATAAACCCACTAAAATTAATTCAGTTGACTAACTTAAGTTCATTAATATTAATGTTAATGACTCTGCTCTGAATACAACTTAGTTGTCCTTTTCTTAAAGTTGCAAATCATTAAAAGACATTCTGAACCATTTGCAAAGAATTCCTTCCCAAAAAGTAAGGCTATGTTTTTCAGAGGGAGGGTGGAGGAATCACATAATCAAAGAGCCCGTTGGGACATTTCTTTTATGAACTAAATCCATGAGTATATCTGAATGAATATGTCATTCTTCACTGCAGGCCTTGCAGACCTCCTTCATTCCAGATGTTGTTCAGTTACAGTTTCCATCATCCTTGACCTTTGATTCTGGGTGGGGCTTGTGGGAGAAGGGACTCCAACCCCTGCAATGCAGCAATCACCGCTAAATAATCCCTGAAAGATGGCCATCTAACCTCTGTTTATAAATCACCAATGAAAGCAAAGTCCAGCACTTTCCAAAGCAGTATGTTCAGCTTTGAAACAGCTCTTATCGTCAGTTCTTTCCTATGTTTAGTCAGAATCTCGTTTCTTGCAATGTGCCTGGGTCAACTTTTTTCAGTTTTTGAAGATGGCCAGTTACAAATCCACTGAGTGGTAGCATAGTCAAGACCGCATTTTACCAGTTTCTTTACAAGAATATCATGGGGCACCTTGTCAAATGCCTTGCTGAAATCAAGGTAGGCTACATCCACTGCGTTCCCTTCATCTACCAGGCTTGTAATTCTGTCAAAAAACGAGATCAGGTTAGTCTGACATGACTTATTTTTCAGAAATCCATGCTGACTATTGGTGATCACAGCATTCCTTTCTAGGTGCGCACAGACCGTTTGCTTAATGATCTGCTCCAGAATCTTCCCTGGTATTGATGTCAGACTGACTGGGCGGTAATTATTTGGGTCCTCTCTTTTCCCCTTTTTGAAAATAGGGACAACATTTGCCCTCCTCCAGTCTGCCGGGACTTCGCCTGTTCTCCAGGAATTCTCAAAGATGACTGCCAGTGGTTCTGAGATCACATCTGCCAGTTCTTTTAATACTCTTGGATGCAGTTCATCTGGCCCTTGAGACTTGAATACATCTAAACTGGCCAAGTATTCTTGTACTGTCTCCTTAGTTATTCTGGGCTGTGTTTCCTTTGCTGAATCATTTGCTCCAAATTCTTCAGGTCGGGCATTGTTTTCCTTATCGGAGAAGACTGAGGCAAAGAAGGCATTGAGGAGTTCAGCCCTTTCTGTGTCCCCTGTTTGCATTTCACCATCTTCTCCTCTGAGTGACCCCACTGTTTCTTTGTTCTTCCTTTTGCTACGAACATACCCATAGAAGCCTTTTTTGTTGCTTTTAACCTCTCTAGCAAGCCTGAGTTCATTCTGTGCTTTAGCTTTTCTGACTTTGTGTCTACACATGCTGGCTATTTGTTTGAATTCCTCTTTGGTGGTTTCCCCCCTTTTCCATTTTTTGTACACATCCTTTTTAAATCTTAACTCAGTTAAAAATTCTTTAGATAGCCACCCTGGCTTCTTTAGGCACCTTCCATGTTTCCGTCTCATTGGTATTGCCTGACGTTGTGCTTTTAGTATCTCCCTCTTAACAAACTCCCAGCCATCATGAACTCCCTTTCCTTTTAGTATTACTGTCCATGGGATCTCACCCAGCACTTCCCTAAGTTTTATGAAGTCGGCTTTCTTAAAGTCAAGAAATTGAGTCCTAGTATGCTTGGCTGCTCCTTTCCGCTGTATAGTAAACTTCAGAAGAGCATGATCACTCGCGCCTAATGATCCTTCCACTTCTACCCCACTAACCAGATCATCAACATTGGTTAGGACCAGATCTAAAATGGCTGTTCCTCTTGTTGCTTCTCCCACTTTCTGGACAATGAAGTTGTCTGCAAGGCCAGTGAGGAATCTGTTTGACCTTATGCTCTTGGCTGAGTTTGACATCCAACAAATATCCGGGTAATTGAAGTCCCCCATTACTACTATCTCCCTTCCTTTTGCATGCTTGGCCATCTGTTCCAGGAAGGCATCATCTATGTCCTCTGTTTGGCTTGGGGATCTATAGTAAACTCCCACAATGAGATCTCTGTTATTCTTCTCTCCCTTAATTTTGACCCAAATGCTCTCACTTTGGCTTTGAGGTTCTAAATCTTGGATCTCTTCACAGGTATACACATCCCTGACATATAACGCCACTCCTCCTCCTTTCTTGTCTGGTCTGTTTCTCTGAAATAGATTGTATCCCCCCATTATTACATTCCAATCGTGGGACTTATCCCACCAGGTTTCAGTGATGCCTATTATGTCATATTTAGTTTGCTGTACCAAGAGCTCAAGCTCATCTTGTTTATTTCCCATGCTTTGCGCATTAGTGTACAGGCATTGAAGTCCATTAATCATTCCCCCGTGTCTTTTATTTAAGGATTTTTTCCTCCCACCACTAGGTCTGCATGGTGTTTGCTCCATTTGGTCTATGACATTTGGATGATCATCTTCATCAATTGATAGGCTCCTACCTTCAGGAGCACTGTCTCCCTCCCCCACATTAGTCAGTTTAAAGCCCTCCTGATGAGGTTTCTGAGATTTTTGGCAAAAACATTTCTCCCAACCGTTGTGAGGTGCAGCCCATCGCTTGCCAGAAGTCCATCTTCAAGAAACTGCAGTCCGTGATCTAAGAATCCAAACCGTTCCTGTTTACACCATCTGCGAAGCCAGCTGTTCACTTCCACTATTTTTCCCTCTCTCCCTGGGCCACGTCGTTCAACTGGGAGGACAGATGAGATGACAATTTGTGCATTTAGTTCCTTCAATTTCCTGCCGAGAGCCTCGTAGTCTCTTTTGATCTTCTGGAGGCTATTGCTTGCAGTGTCATTGGTTCCCACATGAACCAAGAGGAAGGAGTATTTGTCAGTGGGTTTTATGATTCCTTGCAGTCGTTCAGTTACATCTTGGATCTTAGCCCCGGGGAGACAGCACACTTCCCGAGACATCTTGTCAGGCCCACAAATCACTGCTTCTGTTCCCCTCAGTAGGGAATCCCCTATCACCACTACACGCCTCCTCTTAGGTTTGGTCGGGGTTCTTCCATGAGCTGTCCATTCCAAGGTCGCCTGCACATTCCCTGAGGACTGACTTTGCTGCTCATCTTCATTTACCTGATCGACTGAAATGAGGGAGAGATCCTCAAATGGAGTCTGCTCTTCGTCTTCCATGCTAGGGGAGAGGACCTCAAAGCGATTGTGTAATTCTAAACAATCAGAACGAACCCTGGGCCTCCTACTTCTTTGAGTCACGTTTCTCCATATATCTGGCTCCTGTGTTGGTGAACTAGCCTCCTTCTCAGGGGAGTCCCCTGTCTCCTCCTTGATGGAGACGGTGTGGTCTGTTGCTTCCAAGAAGAGCTCCAGCTCTCTAATTCTTTGGAGCGTAGCTACACGTTCCTCCAGTTGCTGGACTTTGTCTTTTAAGAGGGCAATCAACATGCAATTGCTGCAGGTAAAGCTGCCTGCAACCTTTGGCAAGATGGCAAACATTGCGCAGGAACCGCAGGCGACAGCAGCTGTTCCCTCCCCCTCCATCTTGAGAATGTGTCGTTGGGGGTGGCTACAGCGGTCCTCCATCATAAAAAGCGTGAAGACAGGACAAATAACTCTCCCCACAAAAAACCTAGGTCTCCCCCAACAAACGTTTGAGACTAGCTCCCCTAAATCTAAAAGATGGATCAAACTGAGCGCGCCGCTAGGCGCGTGCCGCTGCCCTGCTAGCTCTGATAAGCTCCTCCCACAGCTAATCACCTTCCTCAACAGAAACCCTGCCCCTCTGACCTTTGCACAGGGAGAACAGCTAATCAGCCACAAAGAAACTCAAACACACAAGAGAAAACCCTTTTTGCTTCCTTCTTCAACTGCTTCCCTGCTAGCTCTGATAAGCTCCTCCCACAGCTAATCACCTTCCTCAACAGAAACCCTGCCCCCTCTGACCTTTGCACAGGGAGAACAGCTAATCAGCCACAAAGAAACACAAACACACAAGAGAAAACCCTTTTTGCTTCCTTCTTCAACTGCTTCCCTGCTAGCTCTATCTTTAACCTCTTTTCCAAATCATAATAATAGAGGCCCATAACAAAAAATTAGCATGTTACCTTTCTTTGCACAGCAGTAGACCATATCAGGATGATGGCAGAAGGCTGTTGAAGCCACATATTCTGTACTTGAACAACTTCGTTTGCAGCTACCTTTACAATAATCATTTATGATGGGTCCTGGAGAAATATTGTGACGATAGAAATCAATCCCTCAGATGAGAAGACATCATCAACATTTCTAAGAATCACCTATTCGGTGAAAGCAGTCCATTATATTTTCCACTAAATGAATACAACTTTAATCTTGCACAAATGACATACAGTGGTAACTTGGTTCTCAAACTTAATCCGTTCCAGAAGTCATTTCAAAAACCAAAGCGTTCCAAAACCAAGGCACGCTTTCCCATAGAAAGTAATGCAAAATGGATTAATCCGTTCTAGACTGTTAAAAACCGTGGGATGTGAAACACAGAGCAGTCAAATACAACATTCCTAGAGTGTACATAAAAATCGGAAAAAGTTCACAAACCGGAACACTTACTTCCGGGTTTGCAGTGCTTGGGTTCCAAGTTGTTTGTGTACCAAGGTGTTTGAGAACCAAAGTACCACGGTAGCTTCAAATGAGCTAATATTTCGAACAAGCTAGTGAAGGAATGGGTTTCCCAAATCTAAAACCTGACTGTGTAGTCAGTCTGAAACGGGCCCCAAAATCCCCATTTCTCCTTCTCCAAGGGTGCATTAGCTAAAAACCATTAACTTGAGCTCATGTATAACAGGAACCCAGCTGTACAAACATAACCGTCTCCCTTGTCAGTCCATGAAGGCTGGTAATGACAGATGGCCTTGTCAGTTGCGAGTGGAGCAGGGATGGCACGTCTGGGTCTTATCTTACATCCTGACCACACTGACGCACAGACCTTGTCAGCCCCCATGCCCAGGAACGGCGTCAGGAAGGCTCTTAGAGTTGGTGACCTTCTTACCCCAAGATAAGGAATACAGGAACAGGAACATCCTTTTATGGTCAAGAGTACCGGAACAGGAACATCTGTTTATGGTCATGGGTGTCAACTTACGTGTATAAGCTGACGTGTCTGGATTCCTGGGGAACGGGGGAGAGGATGCCTGGAGGATATATATACTGTATGCAATTTCTCTTGCTTTTGTGCTTGCTGTGAACTGATTCATGCAGTGCCTTCTGCTATCTGGAGAGCAGAATAAACTCTTTCTCTGAACCAAACCTCGGTGTCATTTGACTTACTTCCTCCCGTCCGGGAGCAACGCTCACCCAACCAATCGGTAAAGTCTAATAAGGCTACAGTAGAGCAGCAAAGGACACCCAAATGGGCTAGCTATATATTTCTTATTTTACTACAGTCCTGTGGTTTGAGGGACCCTTACATTTTGCCCAGGACAGTAACCAGCATCAAAAAGAGAACTAGAGGGACATAGGTCTTCATAGATGAATGCTAGAGCCACGTGAGTCATCTTGACTGAAAGATATTTCAGAAAGAGAATGAAAGTCTCCTCTGTTTATATTTCCTAAGGGAATAGTGATATGCCCAGAGACAGGCAGCAGAGAAGTTTTCAGGAGGAAGGAAAGTGTCTCCTAAGGATATTCTTCCAAGCTCTTAGTATTCACAGCATCCTTTTCTTTCTGTCTGGTTATCAACTGAACTGATTACTGAAGTCTTATCTCCTGCAGCAGTAAACTTATGCTGCTTCTGTGTAGTGACTGAAACTGGGGTCAGCTTCCACAAAGTGGGTATCTCATCTCATATTCCCAACAATTACCTATCTTTCTACAACAGAAGACATGACCAGGTTGATCGCAGCGGTCTAATGAAGCCACGTATTCTCTATTTGAACATGATCGTGAGCAGTGACCGCTACAATTATCGTTCAGGGTGGGAGTGGATCCTGGAGAAATGTTAGAAAGATAGAAATCAATCCTTCAGATGAGAAGAAATCACCAACATCTCTAACCATTTCTTAAACAACATAAGCAATCTATTACATTTCCTACTAGATGAAGAAATAGAACTTTAATTTTGCTCATATGACATACATGGTACCTCTGGTTACGTACTTAATTCGTTCCGAAGGTCCATTCTTAACCTGAAACACCACTTTAGCTAATAGGGCCTCCCTCCGCCACCGCACGATTTCTGTTCTCATCCTGAAGCAAAGTTCTTAACCCGAGGTACTATTTCTGGGTTAGCGGAGTCTGTAACCTGAAGCGTCTGTAACCCGAGGTACCACTGTAGTATCAAGCGGGCTAATATTTTTAGCATGCCAGAACCCCAAAGGACACTCAAATGGCCAGTTGAACAAATGTTCTTTGACTACAGTCCTGTGGATGGATGGCCCTTTACAGTTTTCCCAGGAAGATCAGGAGCATCAAAAGGAGAACCAGAGGGGCTATGGGTTCGGTCAGCTTGTTGAGCTCCAAGTGCCCATTAAAGCAAGCAGACAGTGGTGGGTCAGCACTTTATTGACCAGGGGGCTGCCTGGCTTAAGGAGAGCAGTAGCTGAGCAATGAGACACAATGACCTTAGGCTAATCAGGTTGAGCTTATAACTCATAATTGCTCCCTCCCAGATTGTTTTTGCTCCATTAGCAGCCCTGAAGTGACCTATCTGGGGCACCAACGTGGTCGGTCTTAATTAAATGGCGCTGATTTTGGAACAGACATGTCAGGATTGCGCTGTCACACAGCAAATTTTGGCACACTTACAAGACCTCCAGAATTCAGTGAGATTTATTCCCAAGTAAGCATGCAGCAGCTCACACCATAGGAAATATGGATCAATTTTCTCCCTTAAGCCCTGGCAAAAGCGGCAGATGGGTGCAACCTTGAAAGGTGCCAGCCTGCAGGGAAGCCGGTATGTACAGTAATGGTACTATTATTTCCCTTGATCTGGACACTGGACTTCTCTTGATGCAGCCTAGAATTGCATAAGCTTTTATCCTGCTGCATCAGTGTTGATTCATGTTAAATTTATTGTCTACTAAAAAAAAATGGTTGTCTACCCCTAAATTCTTTGCACATGTACTACTGTCAAGCCAGGTGTACCCAATTCTATATTTGTGCATTGGATTACTCCTGCCTTAGGGTAGAAGAAGAAGAGAGGAAGAGTTTGGATTTGATATCTCGCTTTATCACTACCCTAAGGAGTCTCAAAGTGGCTAACAATCTCCTTTCCCTTCTTCCCCCACAACAAAAACTCGGGAGACTTCAGAGAAGTGTGATTAGCCCAAGGTCACCCACCAGCTGCATGTGGAGGAGCAGGGAATCGAACCCGGTTCACCAGATTACGAATCCACCGCTCTAATCACTACACCACACTGGCTCTCAAATGTAGAACCTAACATTTGCTCCTAATGAAGTTCATTTAAAGTTTTTGGTTGAGTTCTCCAAAGGATAGAAGTCAATGGCAATCCTGATTCTATATTCTGAAGTATTAGCTACCCCTACCAATTTGGTGTCATCTGCCGATTTTATGAACACCCTCCTCTATGCTTTCATCCAAGTCAGGCTGAGCAACACCAGGCCTAGGAAAGAACCCACTTATCACATTTTTCAGGATGACAAAGCGTTTGTCAAAAGCCTTACTGAAATCAAGGCATACTCTATTCACAGCATTCTTCTGATCTACCAAGCTTGCCACTCTAACAAAAAAAAAATATAAAATAAGAATCATCTGCAATGACTTGTTTCTTTCAAGAAACTCCTGCCAGTTTTTAGTAACCATGGCTTCCTTTTCAATGTGCTCACAGATCCACTGTTTAATTATCTTTTCTAATGGGTGTTGAGTAGTTGCACCTTCCCTCCGTCACACAATAGCAACTCTCTGCCTTCTCCATGCAGAGCCCCTTCTCCTTATTTGGTCTTTGGCTTGCTTTGAACAGAGCAGAACAAAACCCTGCTTCTTATCTTTTCACCACTTTTCCAATCATAATGATTGCAACCCCTAATAACAGTTTAGCACGTTACCTTTCTCTTTGCAGCAGAAGACGTGACCAGATTCCTGGCAGGGGTCTAAAGAAGACTCATATTCTCCAGCTGAACAGCGTTGCTTGCAGACGCCATTACAAAGTATATTGTTGGTGGTAGTTGGTCCTGGCAAAAATTATGAAGATAGAAATCAACCCCTCAAGTGAAAAGAGATTACCAACATCTCTGTGCATTCCCTATTGTATATGTGAATGGAGCTAGGGCTCTTAGTAACACCAAAGGCCAGCATGAGCATAACATGAGTTAACCATGTGATGCAGCAGCAAAAAGAAAAGCTTGTGCTATTCTCGGCTGCATCAACAGAAGAAGAAGAAGAAGAAGAAGAAGAAGAAGAAGAAGAAGAAGAAGAAGAAGAAGAAGAAGAAGAGTTTGGATTTGATATCCCGCCTTTCACTCCCCTTCAGGAGTCTCAAAGCGGCTAACATTCTCCTTTCCCTTCCTCCCCCACAACAAACACTCTGTGAGGTGAGTGGGGCTGAGAGACTTCACAGAAGTGTGACTGGCCCAAGGTCACCCAGCAGCTGCATGTGGAGGAGCGGAGACGCGAACCCGGTTACCCAGATTACGTGACTACCGCTCTTAACCACTACACCACACTGGTGTATATGCATGGCAGGGGATTGGGCTAGATAATGCCCTTCCAATTCTACAATGCTACAATTCTATTCAGCAAAAGCAGTCCATTCCATTTCCCACTTAATCAGGAAATAGAACTTCAATCTTACACAGATGACATAGTATCAAATGGGCTAATATTCCAAGCACTACAAAGCAGCCAAGGGGCTAGTTTGGCAGGTCTTCTTGGAGTGCTGTGGATGGACAGCCCTTTAGATTTTACCTGGGACTGACAGCAGCACCAACAGGAGAAGTAGAGGGGCAGAGGTCTTCATGGCTGAATGCTGGAGCCACCAGAGTTGCCTTCTAGCTCAAAGATATTGCAGAGAGAGAAAGGATCCTCTATTTGTACTTCCCAAGGGAATGGTGACAGGAAGCTTTCAGGGGGAAGGAAAGGACTGGGTGTTCCAAACATTTTGCTAATGATATTCATGGCTACCATGCACCCTTTCAGTTTTGGATAATTAATTCTTCCTCCCTCTCTCTAAAATAGATGGCTTTGGAATTCATGGAAGAGAAGACTGTTAATGCCTACTAGCTAGGATGACTATGCTCTGCTTCCACAGCTGGAGGCAGCGGTGCTTCTGAATGGCCGTTGCTGAAGGGCCGGCTGCTCTTGTGCTCCTCATTGGATTGGCCAAAGCGAGAACGGGATGCTGGACTTGATGGGCCATTGGCTATTCTTACGTTCCTCATAGAATCATGGAGTTGGAAGGGACCCCATGGGCCTTCAAGTCCACCCCCCACCCCCACCCCCCGCGATGCAGGAATCTCAGCTAAAACACCCAGGACATCATCCTGGACATTCTGAAACTCAAATACCCCAAACTGACCAGTTGGGTCTTTTAGAGCAAACTGCAGTGCTGAGAATAGCTGGCCCTCCCATGGCAAATGTAGTAGAATGAAGAAGGAAACAAATAATGGAATAGAATGAGACATGTGTGGTTGAACACTGGTTCTGCTCCAGTCTCCAGGAGACTCACAGATATAATCAAAAGTTTCCCCTTATTTATGGATCATTGATGAAGGATGTTGTGGCACCCACAAGGAAAAGAATGAACAGGCTACTTGTTCTCAACAGCCCAGCTCAATGGCTAGACAATATGTACCTTTCTGATGACTTCATTTTTCCCTGAAAAGCAACCATCGAGAAAATCAGTAACTGTGACCTCTTTGGGTGGAAGCCCTGACCAAGATGGCCAGCTGGAGTCTCTCCTTTATTGATCCCTTGAGCTCCTGAAAACTGAAAGGAGAAATAATAATAATAATAATAATAATAATAATAATAATAATAATAATAATAATATTTATACCCTGCCCTCCCCGGCCAAAGCCGGACTCAGGGCAGCTAACACCAATAAAAGTACAATAAAAACATAATAGAAAAAATAAAATAAATCAATTTAAAATACAGGTTAAAATGCAATTTAAAATGCAGCCTCATTTTAAAAGTAGCCCATAGATCAAAACCGTAAGGAGAGGGAAACATAAGGGTCAGACGGAGTCCGCCAGGTGGAACAGCTCTGTCTTGCAGGCCCTGCAGAAAGATGTCAAGTCCCGCAGGGCCCTAATCTCTTGTGACAGAGTGTCCCACCAAGTCGGTGCCAGTACTGAAAAGGCCCTGGCCCTAGTTGAGACCAGTCCAACCACCTTGTGACTTGGGACCTCCAAAGTGTTGTCATTTGTGGACCTTAAGGTCCTCAGTGGGGCATACCAGGAGAGGCGGTCCCGTAGGTATGTGGGTCCTAGGCCGCATAGGGCTTTAAATGTCAAAACCAGCACCTTAAACCTGACCCTGTATTCCACCAGGAGCCAGTGCATTTGGTAAAGCACTGGATGAACGTGGTCCCACGGTAAGGAGCTTCACTGCAGCATTCTGCACCCACTGGAATTTCTGGGTCAGCTTCAAGGGCAGCCCCATGTAGAGTGAGTTACAATAATTGAGCCTGGAGGTGACCATCGCATAGATCACTTTGGCCAGATCAGGGTGAGAAAGGTAAGGGACCAACTGCTTAATACGGCAGAGATGGAAAAATGCCACCTTTGCTGTGGCTGCAACCTGTGCCTCCATGGAAAGGGAGGCATCAAATGTTACACCCAAACTCTTGACAGAAGGTGCTGGTCATATGCATGGTTTGTTAGTTTGCTTAAGGACTGTGTCACTGTTTTTTGTGCCTGATTTAAGCATGTTATTTTATGCTAGAATTCTCCCTTCTGAACTTTCCTCTACTTGTGCTGTGGTCCCTCTAACTCCAAAATGACTCTTGCATTTGACAGAATACCAGCCAGCTGGTGAGTGGTTGGGAGCATGTCTTTCTCAATCAAAGTAAAGTTTAAAGCTCCCAGTTGATCTGTTGAAGTCCCATCAATGACCTAAGGAAACCTATGTCTTCAAATGGAAGCTTGATTCAGAAATGATGGAAATAATGGAATCGGAGAAGACTTCAGTGGTTGAGCACTAGTTCTGCTCCCTTCTCCATGAGGCTCAAAGATATCATCAAAAGAGAACAAAAGTTTCCCTTTATTTATGGATCATTGCTGAAGGATATCATGGCATCCACAGGGAAAAGAACACACTGGAGATTATGGTGCTGCTTGTTCTCATCATCCCATCTCAATGGCCAGACAATGTGTACAGTAAGTCTCTCAGATGGGGTCTGACCCCTGGAGATTCATCAGAGGCCCTGGCTGCGATGGGGCTGCATACTGGCCAACTGGCGTCTCCCCTTTATTGAACCTTGGAGCTCCCAAGGACTGAATGGGGAAGTGTTTTACTGTACAGTCATACCTCATGTTACGTTTTTTCAGGTTGTATCCTGCAGCGACCCAGAAGTACTGAAAAGGGTTACTTCCAGGTTTTGCCGCTCGCACGTGCACAGAAGCACCAAATCGTGCCATGCACCTGCACAGATACGGTGCTTCAGGTTGTGGGCTTTTCATGTTGTGAACGGGCCTTCAGAACAGATCCCATTCGCAACCAGAGTTACCACTGTATCTTGTGCATGCTCTGTTAGTTTGCTTGAAGACTGTTTCATTTTTGCTGTGATTGCCCCTGACTTCAAAATAACTCTTGCATTTGACAAAATACCTACCAGCATGCCTTTGTCAGTCAAAGCAACAATTGGGAGCTTAAAACATCATGCATGTCATCAAGTGTAGGACACATGGGCATGGCTTGGCCAAAATGGTAGCTCTGGTGGGGCAAATTAGACCCAGAGGCTAGAGGGCAGCTCTCCTGCAGCCAACACACTGCCTTCCTGGTTTGATGATGATGATGATGCCACATGGGGCTCATTAATCTGGGAAGGTAGTGCATCTAGGAGAAGGAAAACTCTGATCCTAAACCTTCGCTGCCTTTTGGGATATCTTCAGGAGAAGAAAAGGGCTAAGGAATAAACCCTACAGAAATCCAGAATGGCGTCCCTAAATCTCTGCATTTGCTAATCTGCAGGCATCCATCTTGGGTCTGTAAGCTCTTTGCTCCAAGTTATTTAAGAGAATGGATGTGTTTATCTCTGTTCTCCAGTAAACAGCCTCAGGCTGTTGGAGGTTGTTTGGGGAAGAGGCGGGGATTTTATTTTCAGTTCAGGATGCAAGATATTTGTAATCTAAGACAAATATGCTGGGATAAGTATAAGAAATTGTGCAACGAACTGCATGCAACTTTTATTGCTTTAAGCTGTTTTGGAGTTAAGTTCCATAAGCAAAGCTTTTGAACCATATTTTTGGGCTAGAATTTTTTTATTTAAAAGAAGAGCGGGTTTTTATTTATCCAATGGCTTCCATATGCACAATATTGATAACTGCAATACATGTAACTGAAGTGGGGGGACTTTTTTAGCCCAGCAGGCACATTTGCAAGCAAGAGATATTATCACAGTTCAACGACATATTCTTGCCAGGCAAAAGCACTTGAGGAGGGTGCAGAGCAGAGCCAGTCTTGTTGAGAAGACATGGCCTGGTGAACAAATCAGCATGAAAGATGATTGTGTTGGCCGCTGAGAAGAGTCTTCTCTCTTGGTTGACATGCTTCCTTGTCCTCTTGTGCTGTTTGAAGCCAATCAGAGTGGAGGCGGGGAATTAGCCAGTGAGGAGACTCTTCTTCTACCCTTTCATGCTAATTGGTACTGAGGGACAGCTGCTGTTGTGGGAGAAGGCAGGCATGGTACAAACAGCAAGGAGGAGTGCGGACTTGGAGATGATGATGATGATGATGATGATGATGGAGAGAAAGTAAGCAATTAACAGAGTTTGTAAAGAAAGAGGGTCAACAGCGAGCATGATTGCCAGCAGGAAGGAGAGGAAGAGGAGGAGGATGTGGTGAACGAAGAGGATACCAGTGAAGGAGGAACCACAGAGGGGTTTGGAGAAGGCAGTGGAGACAAGTGAAAGTGGAAATGGAGGGAGGAGATAGGAGAACTTGGGCTGAAGGTGCTTCATGGCTGTTGCCTCTCTTTGCTGCAGGAGCCAGCTGAAGAAGACCAATGGGTTCAGCATCTGGTGGGGCGGGGTGCAGGTGCCTCTTCATTCAGACACAACAGGCCTATAATGGAGATGTGTGTTATCTTTACACTTTCCTCGGGTGCCTGCTGGCCCAACTTTTGGAGGGGGCAGCATAACTAAGCAGCAGCAGAAGAAGAGTTTGGATTTGATATCCCGCTTTATCACTACCCTAAGGAGTCTCAAAGCGGCTAAGAATCTCCTTTCCCTTCCTCCCCCACAACAAACACTCTGTGAGTTGAGTGGGACTGAGAGACTTCAGAGAAGTGTGACTAGCCCAAGGTCACCCGGCAGCTGCATGTGGAGGAGCGGAGACGCAAACCCAGTTCCCCAGATTGCAAGACTACCGTTCTTAACCACTACACCACACTGGCGCTCTCTCTCTCTCGCTCTCACTCTCGCTCTCGCTCTCTCTGTCTCTCTGCTTGTACTTCCTCTGGTTGGTTGGTTTTTTAACAAGAATCCCAAAATCAAAAAAAGGGAGGAAGATGTGTGAGAAAAGATGTACGGTTTTGTTCCAGCCCAAACCAAGCGGTAACAGAGGAAAAAAGAGAATAAGTTTGGGGCGAGATGAAGTGTGTTTGTATAGTTCAGTCCACTTAGAACAGAGTCTGGATGCTTCTGTTGAGGTGGCAATATAATGTAGGAGATTGCGGGTGGTCAATGCTGTGGGGAGCATATATATAACAAGATGCATTCCTGGGATGTGAGTGATGGGATGAAACTTCAATAAGTTATCATTGCCTTCTTTCCCACTCAACCTCAGAAAGATATACCTCTGGCATTCATAACTCAAGAGAACTTCAAACAAAGTACAAGACTAAAAGCCCATTTTTATTGTATAATTTCAGATGGTTGGCTGTGGCTGTGAGAGGGGGACATCATGGACTCAGAACCTCTGGATTGGCTGATACACAGCACACAATTGGTTGACGCTCTTCAGTCATCTATAATCATAAGAAACAGAACATCAGAATAAGAACCAAAGAGCACATTGGAAGAGTTTATAACAAAATACTAGGCTCATGTGAGATAAATTTGGCCCAGGGTCACCCAGTAAACATCATGGCCGAGCTGAGATTTGAACTTACTCTACTTGGCCTGAACCACCACCCTGACCCTATACAGCATATTGAGATTCCCCACCTCATCTTTATCAGTAAAAAGGTAAAGGGACCCCTGACCATTATGTCCAGTCGTGGCCGACTCTGGGGTTGCAGTGCTCATCTATCTTTATTGGCCGAGGGAGCCGGCGTACAGCATGACTAAGCCACTTCTGGCGAACCAGAGCAGCACACAAAAACACTTTGACGTGCTTTCGAACTGCTAGGTTGGCAGGAGCAGGGACCAAGTAACGGGAGCTCACACCGTCGCGGGGATTTGAACTGCCGACCTTCTGATCGGCAATTCCTAGGCTCAGTGGTTTAATCCACGTCCCAATCTTTATCAGTCCTGGGTACCAAAATGCCTTTCTTTGGTTCAGAAGGGGTCACTGCCATCACAATTTATAATCTGGGCTCATGCCGCAATAACTGTACATTATCCTGAAGTATGTCCCACTGACAACAGATGGAGTCAGAGCCAAACCAAAAGGGGCTAGAGAAGAAGCAATCCCCTACAATTCAAATGTCAGTTGCAGCATTTTTTTTTTCCTGCCCAGAGAAAGATGGGAGGGACCTTTGTTCCATAGCTATCACTCACATCAAATAGAGCCATACTTCTAAAACAGGTTGAGGATTCACCAAAGACATCTGTGAGTGCTGGAAGACTTGTTCCCTGGCTTGCGGGCCTTTTCTCACCTGGCCTAGGAAGGTGGGGCCTGGACTGACTCCAGCTACAAAAGCTGAGGCTACAGACCCTTGGGCTGGGATCTTGTTTAGTAGGGGTTGTAGAAGAATGGGGGTTTTGCTGTTATTTATATAATCTTTTTGTATCTTTGTTTTTAGATGATTCGTGATTTATGTGAAAATTGCTCAATTGGATTGTGCATTTATTGTTTGTGTATTTATTGTTTATGACTGATTCTTCTCAGTTTGTAATTGTGTGATTTGTTTTCGTGTTGTAAGCCACTTTGAGCATGGTTTTAACTATGGAAAGGTGGCAGCCAAATAAAATGATGTGTGTAATGCATGCAATACTGTGAACTGCGGCCTTAAAGATAATATAATAATAATTTATTATTTATACCCCGCTCATCTGGCTGGGTTTCCCCAGCCACTCTGGGCACGCTCCTTTAGGTATACTGAGCTGAGGCCATTTAGAGCTTTAAAGGTCAGCACCAACACTTTGAATTGTGCTCAGAAACATACTGGGAGACATTGTAGGTCTTTCAAGACCAGTGTTATGTGGTCCTGGTGGCAGCTCCCAGTCACCAGTCTAGCTGCCGCATTCTGGATTAGTTGTAGTTTCTGGGTCACCTTCACCTCTTTGCTGCCACTATCACCACTTGGTAGGCTCAATGTTGAGCTCTAACCCGATTCAAAATGAGTTTTCCGCCACCAGCTCTCTAGCCATCTCAGCGATTGTTTCATCGCCCTCAGCTCTGGAGAAAACCATGGGGCTGTCCAGGCTTCATGCAATTGAAGAGGGTGCTTTGGAGCCAGACAGTCGATAGCCCTGGTTAACTCTGCATTCTAGCAGGCCACCAGGGAATCAGCTGAAAGGCCATCAACATGGGATAAAGCATCCCCTACCACGCTCTGGAAACTATTTGGATCCATTAAGTGAAGGGGGCGGACCATCCGAATTGGTCCCACACCTTCCCACTGGCGGAGGAAGGCGGGTGGGGGGTGCACACCGGGTGTCAGCCGTGAGGGCGGGTGACATCACCGCGCCGCCACCCCCACACTCGCTACATGGGCGGCACCCCCATACACTCACTGCGCAGGCGGTAGGCTGCTAGGGATGCTGCTGCTGCATGCGGCTAGTGGCGCCCCTCCAGAAACTCGCCGTGTGGGTGGCAAGCAGCTAGGGATGCTTGCCGTGTGGGCAGCTAGCCCCACCCCGCGGGCCGGCTAGCCCCCCTCCCCCCCGCCCCACTCCAGGAGCTAGGACAGATAGCTCCGCCGCTGCACCTCCCTGCAGAGAGGAAGGGTATGGAGAAGTCCAGTTGCACCAGGAAGTGATCTGACCGTGGCACTTCTTTTGTTTTTTGTCAGATTACCTACATCAATAGAGGTAGACACCAGGTCTAAGGCATGTCAGCACTATGAGTTGGGCCAAACGTATTCAGGGACAGCCCCATGGAGGCCATGTTTTCCATGAAGTCTGGAGTGGCCCCTCGTAAGGTCGTGTCAGCATGGATGTTAAAATCCCCTAGGACAACCAAGCTAGGTGTCTCCAGGAGAACATCCTCCATGACCTGAAGCAGCTCAGGCAGGGAATCCTTGGCACAGAGAAAAATCTTACAATCTACTGCAGCAAAAGAGCCCTGTACCACATGTCCCGATATTTTGGGTCTTAGTGTCACATGGGACCTTATTGGGAATGCCTGGATGCTTGGCACACTTCTCTAAACAGTTAACTGCCATGCTGATTTCACCACCTATTCCGCAACTCTCCTTATCCTTTTCTGTCCTCTCACCAGGGCCTCTGAAATTAGAAAGTTTCCACTCTCTTCAATCAGTGGTTTTCAGTAGACTTGTATCTTAGTACCAACAGCCAGATGGGCTGGATATAAATAATAAATTATTATTATATTATTATAACACCTTGAACTTGGGTCTGTGGCAGATCTGCACCAGTGCAAATCCTGAAAGCAGGGTGTTATATGCCTTTTACTGGAATCAAACAACTCAAATCATACAGCGCCACCATTCCTTCTCATTCGCCTTTTTTGGATCCTAACTCCTACATGTTCTGAGCATTGCTAAAGATGCTACCATACTGTCCTTTCACACAAAAATTGGCATACCCGTTTGCTTCAGAAAACTCACTCCTACACAGGCATTCTCTCAGATTCTTCTTCACAGTTCCCATCATACTCCCAGTCTGTGTCAGTGTTTGTAAAAAGCAAAAAAAAGAAGGAAAGGGTTCTGACCTCCCTTTGTCTCCTCATCCTGGTCCTCGGACCCTTGTCTGCATAAAAGAGTCCACGAGAATATCCTTGCAGAGTTTTATTCTTAAAATTCTTTGTGCAAAACACGACTGAATACACACCAGCACTAACCAACCAACCAACCCAAACACCAGCCTCAGCACAAACTAACATTTCTCACTTATATATACAACTTGCTGCAAGCCACTGAGTCATGCTGACCCAGCTTTATTCGCATTAAAGAAACAGTGGCCATTTTAGCCGTGACAGTCTGGACCCTGCATTCCATTTAATGCAAGACTGATCTTGCAAATCACAAATGATCACTTGAAGGAAACTTATCTTACTTTTTACAGCAGTAGATGTCGTCATGTTTTTGGCATATCACTTTTCCAGACCATTGCTTTTCATCTTCACCGCACTTATCCTTGCATACGCCACTACAAAGTGGTTCTGGATATATATTTCAGAAAGAGAGAGTTGGGTTAGATGAGCAGCTAAGGATGGTGAGCTGGAAGCTGTTGAATCTCATATCCCTTAGCCATGTCCTCTGGCGAGAATCTCTTGATTGCAGTTTTCTATATGGGCTGGTTCAGATGTCCTATTCATTCAGCATTCATTCTGAATTACTTACACAAAGCTTATATATGATTATATGATTTCACCTTAATCTATTATCCAACCCACATTTCCATGCATTATCCCATCACTTTCCTAACCTCAGAGAGTCAGTTTCCACTTTTAACATGGATTTGTTCAACCAGGGCAACAAATAACTTATTATCCAGTTTAATTGAGCAAACCTAAATCTCTCACTATGTGTTTGAACCCCTCTTCCAAAATACAACCCACAGGCACCCAAAATTTCTTGTTTTTCCTACCTTAAATTTAGTTCACCACACCTCTCCATCGGTTTGCTTTCTTTAAGCTCTCGTGAGACTATATCACCATTTTGAAGATCTCACGAGAATATATCCGCATTTTAGCACACATTTCCCATACACAAGAAGAAGAGTTTGGATTTGATATCCCGCTTTATCACTCCCCTTCAGGAGTCTCAAAGCGGCTCACAGTCACCTTTCCCTTCCTCCCCACAACAAACACTCTGTGGGGTGAGTGGGGCTGAGAGACTGTGACTGGCCCAAGGTCACCCAGCAGCTGCAGGTGGAGGAGCGGGGAATCGAACCCGGTTCACCAGATTATGAGTCCACCGCTCTTCACCACTTTTGGGGTAGGGGCCAGCCCAGCCAACCACTCCCATGACCCAAAAGTGTGGAGCCAAAGCGTGGAGCTGAATGTTGCACGTCTCCAGCAGCTGGCTCCTTCTTCTCCTGCTGCTGCTGCAGAGGGGAAGCAGGGGCAAAGCAGACTCCTGCTGGTGGCAGTGTTAAGAGGAGGGGGAAGCCACTGAGCCACATGGCTGCCACGTTCAGCTCTGCTCCCGGCTCCTCATGATGCCTCTGGCTCTAACAATAAAAGTTAAGTCACTCATACGATGCTCCATATTGTGGGTGGGGAGGGGGTGTATAAGGCTGAAAGATCTGAACTAGGAACGTAGTTCAGTTTCTTCAGCTATTTTATACCAGCTCTATTAAAAGCAAATAGCAGTAAAAAAAATAGGGCTGTACATGCCCTCCCCCTACCCACCCACATGAAAAATGAATCCAGGGTCTAATTCAGCACTTTAGATCAGCCCTAATCCAATATGGAATGATATGAGGCCAACTCTACCAGGATCCTCACCCCAGAAAAATTCAGGAGCAACACTAAAGCTTAATTAGCATTTTAAAACCTAATTAAATGTATAGCCAGGATGGGTTGGAAGAAGGAGGACACATTGTTGGGTGCTGCTATACGAGGGGAGTCAACTGGACCCCTGTGAAAGCAGGCTTGAACTGTCCACATAGCTCTTTCAGTGCATGTCACAGTCTAAGCAATATGCCCCTGTACCATACCTGTGGCCCTTACTAGGAAGGGAGAGAAGAAGGAGAAGATGAAGAAGAAACCATAGATCAGGCAAGAGAGCTTCATGGCTGAATCAACTTGCTGGAGATTCTGAGGAGGGAACAGAAGGTGCTCCTTATTTATAGGCCATTGAATGACAGCAGTCCATCGAGGGATAGAGGAGGAGTTTGAAGTGCAGGTCTGTAATGTTGGGGTGGGTAGGGGCCTTTTTCTGTCACATTCCCATCTGGACAGCTTTCAGAGGGTGCACAATGCATTAAACAAAACCAGGAGACACCAACAGTTGCAGACAGCGATGCAGTTGGGCATTTTTAGAATCTAGATTTAAGACCACATGAACATAAGAAGACCACGACTGCATCAGACTGAAGCATCCTGTTATCACAGTGGCCAGACAGATGTCTGAGGGAAGCCCACAAACCAGATATGAGTATAGCAGCAACACTCTCCACTCTCCCAGCTTCTGATTCCCAGCGGTTGGTATTCAGTAGTGTTGTGCTTAAACTGGCCTTCGAGGTTCTCCAAAGCTTTCTTCCAATGTGAAAGAGGTTTTCCAAGGTGCCATGGGTATATAATAATAATAATAATAATAATAATAATAATAATAATAATAATAATAATAATAATAATAAATTTCCCCAGCCACCCTGGGCGGCTTCCAACAAAAGATTAATATACAATAATTCATCAAATCATAAAAACTTCCCTAAACAAGGCTGCTTTCAAATGTCTTCCAAAAAGTCAGATAGTTGTTTATTTCTTTGACATCTGATGGGAGGCCGTTCCACAGGGTGGACGCCACGGCCAAGAAAGCCCTCTGCCTGGTTCCCTGTAGCTTTGCTTCTCGCAATGAGGGAACCGCCAGAAGGCCCTCGGCGCTGGACCTCAGTGTCCGGGCAGAACGATGGGGGTGGAGATGCTCCTTCAGGTTTACTGGGCCGAGGCCATTTAGGGGTTTAAAGGTCAGCACCAACACTTTGAATTGTGCTTGGAAACGTACTGGGAGCCAATGTAGGCCTTTCAGGACCTAGAGAATAACCCCATAGTTTGATGAAGTCAAAGACCCATCTTGCCAGAGGCGGATTGAGGGTAGTGCAATCAGTTTGGCCACACTGGGTGCCGGTGCCATGGGGAGTGCCACAACAATGATGTTGAATGGAGCACAAGAGGTGGGGGTGCCAAATTTTACTATCACACTGGGTGCTGCTGAAATTTGACAACCCCAAGTCCACCACTGATCTTACCCAACATCTCATAGCAGCCAAGCAGGTGCCCACAAGCCTGACCTGACTGCAGCAACATTTTCCCCACTTGTGAGTCCCAGGAAATGGCAATCAGAGGCATCCTGCCCTCAACTTAATGCTCCTACAGGGCCCCACTTATTAAACTTGTAATGTCTACTATTTCACTTAATTCCCAGTGCAGAAAACCAACTGCTTCTGAGGCCCTCCTAGTCACTGTGCTGCTGAGTAGAGTCTTGGACCTCTGCCCCAAAGCCCAGTCTTGGTGGCACCACTAGTTGAACCCAGGAACTTCAGCTGGCAAATGATGCTCTCTGACCCTGAAATAAGGCCCCTCTGCATAGATGGCAATCTGTAAATAGCCCATGAGGAAGCCGTTGCTAATAGTCCATGAACGATCAGGATGCAGCCTGAAGGATACAGTGTTCCCTGGTAGATGAAGGGAATGCAGTGGATATAGCCTACCTTTATTTCAGCAAGGCATTTGACAAGGTGCCCCATGATATTCTTGTAAAGAAGCTGGTAAAATGGGGTCTTGACTATGCTACCACTCAGTGGATTTGTAACTGGCTGACTGACCGAACCCAAAGGGTGCTCATCAATGGTTCCTCTTCATCCTGGAGAAGAGTGACTAGTGGGGTGCCACAGAGTTCTGTCTTGGGCCCGGTCTTATTCAACATCTTTATCAATGACTTGGATGATGGACTCAAGGGCATCCTGATCAAATTTGCAGATGACACCAAACTGGGAGGGGTGGCTAACACCCCAGAGGATAGGATCACACTTCAAAACGACCTTGACAGATTAGAGAACTGGGCCAAAACAAACAAGATGAATTTTAACAGGGAGAAATGAAAAGTATTGCACTTGGGCAAAAAAAATGAGAGGCACAAATACAAGATGGGTGACACCTGGCTTGAGAGCAGTACATGTGAAAAGGATCTAGGAGTCTTGGTTGACCACAAACTTGACATGAGCCAACAGTGTGACGCGGCAGCTAAAAAAGCCAATGCAATTCTGAGCTGCATCAATAGGAGTATAGCATCTAGATCAAGGGAAGTAATAGTGCCACTGTATTCTGCTCTGGTCAGACCTCACCTGGAGTACTGTGTCCAGTTCTCGGCACCACAATTAAAGAAGGACACTGACAAACTGGAACGTGTCCAGAGGAGGGCAACCAAAATGGTCAAAGGCCTGGAAACGATGCCTTATGAGGAACGGTTAAGGGAGCTGGGCATGTTTAGCCTGGAGAAGAGGAGGTTAAGGGGTGATATGATAGCCATGTTCAAATATATAAAAGGATGTCACATAGAGGAGGGAGAAAGGTTGTTTTCTGTTGCTCCAGAGAAGTGGACATGGAACAACGGATCCAAACTACAAGAAAGAAGATTCCACCTAAACATTAGGAAGAACGTCCTGACAGTAAGAGCTGTTCGACAGTGGAATTTGCTGCCAAGGAGTGTGGTGGAGTCTCCTACTTTGGAGGTCTTTAAGCAGAGGCTTGACAACCATATGTCAGGAGTGCTCTGATGGTGTTTCCTGCTTGGCAGGGGGTTGGACTCGATGGCCCTTGTGGTCTCTTCCAACTCTATGATTCTATGATTCTATGTGTTCTCTTAAATAGCCACTATTAAAAATGTATGCATTATAGTGTATTCAAGCATGTAGTTCCTGATCACCTGCAGGCATTTTGAGAGGAGGCCTGTTTGCTAGATTTCTTGTAGGCTAGATTCAGACCAGGCCTGAGGATGGCAATCAGGGTTCCATTTCTTAACAGTTTTAGCAGGAGGCTACAAGGTATGGCTACAAGATGGGATGCGGGTGGCGCTGTGGGTTAAACCACAGAGCCTAGGACTTGCCGATCAGAAGGTTGGCGGTTCGAATCCCCCGCGACGGGGTGAGCTCCCGTTGCTCGGTCCCTGCTCCTTACAACCTAGCAGTTCAAAAGCACATCAAAGTGCAAGTAGATAAATAGGTACCGCTCTGGCGGGAAGGTAAACGGCATTTCCGTGCGCTGCTCTGGTTCGCCAGAAGCAGCTTAGTCATGCTGGCCACGAGACCCGGAAGCTGTACGCCGGCTCCCTCGGCCAATAAAGCAAGATGAGCGCCGCAACCCCAGAGTCAGCCACGACTGGACCTAATGGTCAGGGGTCCCTTTACCTTTACGAGGTATGGCATAGCCCAAGGGTCGGCAAAGTTTTTGTGATGTGGGCCATTTCACGGTCCCGCAGATGCCACAGTGGGCTGCAGTGTGTGTGTGTAGGCATGCACGCACACACACACACACACATGCGCAAACGCTATTTCCTGAGCTCCTTCCATCACAGAAGAGGCTTGCGCAGCTTCCCATTGGCTGCAGGAACTTCCTGCATCCAATGGGAAGCCAGTCAGCATCGGGGGAGGCAGTCCCCGCTCTGCTCCGCGCTGGTTTAGTGAGGCGAACAGGAGCCAACCAAGCGGGTTGGGGGGTCCATGTGCCGGTTAAGCGACCCCCATGGGCCTTAGGTTGCTGACCCCTGGCATAGCTACCATCTGCTGGAACCTCCTCTTGCAGCACTACCCAGTTGCTGCTGTGGTCTCCTATCACCTGCTGGTTAAGAGTTTCTTACTGTGCTACTCTCGAATTCTGTGACTAGAACAACCTCACTCAGCTCAAGACTTCATGGCCTCCACGACAAGGATGGGTCTCTCTCAGGTGGTCATTGGTCTAACACACCAGGGAGGTCATGGTCTTGTTGTGATACTTGCCCCAAGAACACATTGTCATGGTCAGACCATAATCTGGTTAAGTTTAGACTGACAAGGGCAGTTCCCCCTGTAAGGGTGATGGGCCTGTTTGGATGGCCCACCCTCAGAAACATAGGGAACCAGATATGTTCCTGGATGGTCTGGGGAATTTTCCAGTAGAGAAAGGTGGTGATTCTATTGAAGCCTTGGTCTCGCTATGGAATGGTGAGATGACATGATCACTCCTGAATGTCCTCTGCAGTGTTTTGGAGCCCAAGCAGCTCCTTGGTACTCGGAACTATGAAACTCTGGACTATGAAACAAACCAGATAAAGTCTGGAGTGCAAGTAGTGCAAATCTTGCTCTGAAGCCAACCTAACACTGGTAAAAACACAAAAGCTCATTTTGCACATTGCATCCTCTAGTAGTGATCAGTGGAGTTATTTTGGATGGCCTGGAGGTTATTGACTCCCAGTATGGGGAAGGGACCTCTGCAGCCCTTGAAGACCCACTGTGACCAACTGACTTTGAGGATAAAGTCACTTGACTTTGGCATGATCTTGACTCAGCACTTGTTACAGCTCAAGTACCCCGTGTTGTCTTATGTGATCAGTTCCATCTGACGCAATCAGTTGATGTCAACAAGATGTTGGTGGCAAATGCCCCCTTGACCCCTGTCCCTCCTGGCATATCAAATCTAGCAGAGAGAGAACTGGCTGGTTGGGTCCAGTGTGTGGTTAATGTTTGCTGCCTGAGAATAAGAAGAGTTTGGATTTGATATCCCGCTTTATCACTACCCGAAGGAGTCTCAAAGCGGCTAACATTCTCCTTTCCCTTCCTCCCCCACAACAAACACTCTGTGAGGTGAGTGGGGCTGAGAGACTTCAGAGAAGTGTGACTAGCCCAAGGTCACCCAGCAGCTGCATGTGGCGGAGCAGGGACGCGAACCCGGTTCACCAGATTACGAGTTCACCGCTCTTAACCACTACACCACACTGGCTCTGAGAGGGTGGTCTATGTTGAAAGAGGCAGTGGGTGATTCCTAAAGAAACTGGCTCTGAACTCTTTGATGAAGTCATCTGGAGGGTTAACTTCTTCTGCAACATTCCCATCCTGGGAACTATGATTGCCATATGTCCAGACTTTCCTAGACATATCCGGAATACTGCAGTTGGCAGCATTGTCCAGATATAAATCTGTAAAAAATGTCCAGGAAAATCTGGCAGTGCCTTTTCTTGCCACTTTCCCCATAAAAATAGCTCAAAAGCAGCATTTTTTTTCAAAGCGATTTTGCCCAAAAAGCAAAAAACATTTTCTGTCCAGATTTTCACTGTTTGAAGTATGGCAACCCTACTGAGAACACTAGTTTGTTAAGTGTGTTGAGAGTTGTGATGAGATAAGTAACCATCCAACCTTCATGAGACATCTGAAGACAGACCTGTATAGGGAAGTTTTTTATGTTCAATGTCTTATTATGTTTTTATGTATGTTGGAAGCCTCCCAGAGTGGCTGGAGCATATCATATTCATGCATATCAGTTAATATCTTGACCCTGCTCCACTGAATTGAAATTTCAGCCTTTACGACACAGGAAAACGGCCAAGTAAACAGCTATTTTCGTAGAGGAGGGTCAATATATTAACTGATATGCATGAAATTTCAGATATAGCTATATAAACCCTAGTGTAGTAAGATAAGACCTTTGGAGCAGGCATTTTTTTTTAAAAAAATTATGAACCGTCCTAATGGGCAGGGTATTATTATTATTATTATTATTATTATTATTATATAGGACGTCGCTATTTTCATTGGAGAAAAGTGGTGCTTACATGCACATGATCAGAGATGATGGGGCTGGTAGGAAGGTATCATGTTGTCCATCCCTACCTTAGCAGGACAAACTTTGGAAAAGTAGCTGGTCCCTTAGGTAAACTCATAGAATCATAGAATTGTAGAGTTGGAAGGGACCACAAGGGTCATCTAGTCCAACCTCCTGAAATGAAGAAATGTTTTGCCTGATGTGGGGTTCAATCCCGCAACCCTGAGTTTAAGAATCTCATACTCTACTGACTGGGTAATCCTAGGATACACCATAAAGAAATCTCCTCCACAAACTACTTCTCCAAAACACAGAGGCACCAAAAAAGCTGCTAGAATACATGCTTTTTTAATTAACATGGACAATTCAATACAGAATCAGCTCCATTAAAAGCACAGCAAATCAGGAGAAGGGATTGTAGAGTGAAATAAGCTGGGTCTATGAGGGTTCAAGCCATGGAAGTAACGCTGAAATCTGCTGTGAGTAGCCGTGGCACTATCTGCAGCAAAGAGAAAAACACTTTCAGATTCCGGAGTCTTTAATGTGGAATTATGTAGATAATAAAGATTTTAAAACTTAACACAAACAAATCAAAACAAGGAGCATATACATAAATATAAAGGGTGTGGAAACACATAGTTATTTTATTTAAATCAGAGGTCGAGAACCTGTGGTCCTCCAGATATTGTTGAACTCAACTCCACCATTGGCCTCAACATAAGAAATTGTCAAAGGTGATGGAGATCTGTAAGCTGAGAACATCTGGAGAAGCACAGGTCAGCATCTCCTGATCTGAATAACTTCTGAGCAAGGTGATTTGTTGCTTCCTCATTAAAAATACAGAATAGCTAGAAATATACCAGTCTTACGGCTCTCTGCTGCAGTTTAGCACCAATATTTCAGAAATCATCATCAACTCACAATGAGTCAATTTCTCCTCCAAGCATCCTTCATTGATGAAGTGTTGAGGCAGTCAGTGAAGAAGGGCAGCTTGTGATTCATACAAATGAGGCATCTGTTGTTAAGCATAATGGTTTAATTCACACAGAAATGAAAGATGTATATGTATTGATGGAGGTTTAAAATGGAAAATACCCAAAAGTGTATTGCTAACACTGGGGGTTTTCCAAAAGAGTTTTCTAAATAACTCCGAGCTCCTTGCAGAGTTGATGATTAACAAACTGACTGTTGTTCTCTGGTAGCTAACATGTGAGGGTTGTAAACCTGGGAACATGCAAGAGGTATTGGGTTGCATTCTTGATTTTGAAAGGAGTTGCCTCTGATTCTTTGTCTCCCAAAATCAGATGCAAATGGAGGTCTCTGGATGCTACTGGGAGAACAATGCAAGTAAATAGCTCTCCTGAACAAAGAGGGAGCCTGGAGGCTCCAAAGCGGCTGAGAGAGAGGGCAGGGTGAGGTTTGCTTATTATTATTTTCATATTTTGCAAGATGCTGAACCTGTGCAGGCCAGCACAAGATATTTTATGGATATTTTTGATGTTTTAATTCTGTTTTAAAGAAAGTTCTGCCAGTAAAACTTTGAATAATGTTTCCATGGGTCTGGACAATGCTTCCCTTCCAAAGGAGTTAGTTCTTCTACTTCCGGTCGCTTCAAACTGCACAATATTTGATATCTTCAACATCTGTTACAGGCACAAGAACACACCAATCTATTTTTCCTTCTAGTTAGCAGCATCCCTACTTATTGTGTTGTTATGTACTGAGTTGAATAGGATCCAAAATGCAGCAGTCTGATTGGTCCTAGAACAATGCAGCAGTATGATTGGTCCACAGGAGCCACCCAATCCAGCTCCAGGTGGAAGTGAATCCACAACCTGATTGGCCTACAGTAGAACCCCAGAATTAACCAATCACGTGCAGTCCATTGTGTAAATAATGTATATAAAGCAGATACTTTGAGGGGAACATTCATTCCTCCTCACTGCTATGAGCTGAATAAAGAGCATGAAATCCACTCTCGACTCCGAGTATATTTCATGTGTTGAACAGGAAAAAATATGCTGTTCTTATTCCCTGCGGGATACATTAATATTTATTAAAAGCCAGCTGGGATTCTGGCTTAGGCTGAGGCTGCTCCAAACAGGCTTATACAGAAAGAACCGACAGACAAAACAATGTTGACAATAGGACAAACACTTTTTCTAGAATCCTTACCCCTTATTTGCAGCAACGTACGTGACGTGCACACTCTCCAATTTGTCGTGTATGGTGTGGGCAAGAATGGTGGCAGCTGCCATGGGCACGATAACATTCACCATATGTCTTTGGCCACGCGAGTGCTGTACCAAAAGAAATAAAAGAACTGCATTTTCATCCCCACTCTAGCTAATAGCAGACTCAGCTGGCGAGTGCCAACAGGACAGTAGCCAAAATAATAGAAGGGGCCATAGCTGGACGGCCAGAAAACTGAACAGGTGTACACCAGCCTGTAACATGTGGGTTAACCCTCTCATACTGAACTTGAGTGCCCCCTTCCCTATTGGAAACCACCACCACCCCAAACACAGGAATGGTTTAAGCCATGGGTAGGCAAACTAAGGCCCGGGGGCTGGATCCGGCCCAATCGCCTTCTAAATCCGGCCCGCAGATGGTCCGGGAATCAGTGTGTTTTTACATGAGTAGAATATATTCTTTTATTTAAAATGCATCTCTGGGTTATTTGTGGGGTCTTTTTACATGAGTAGAATGTGTGCTTTTATTGAAAATGCATCTCTGGGTTATTTGTAGGGCATAGGAATTCGTTCATATTTTTTTTTCAAAATATAGTCCGGCCCCCCACAAGGTCTGAGGGACAGTGGACTGGCCCCCTGCTGAAAAATTTTGCTGACCCCTGGTAAGCTCATTCAGGGGACTTCTCAGCAACACAGGCATATGCAGATTAGAAGGGGGGTGTTTTCCTAAGAAAACAATAACCTGAAGATCACTTGAGCAACCTGAAAGAAAAGCCACTCTGGGTGGCTTCCAACATAAATAAAAACATAATAAAACATTAAACATTTTAAAAAACAAGAAACTCCCCTGTACAGGATTGCCTTCAAATGGCTCGGGGGTTGGATAACTCCATAACCTTCAACATTTCTCCAGGTAAATTAGGAACATCCTAAGGAAAAGTGGGACATTCTGGGATCAAAGGAGAAACCCGGATGGCTGAGATCAGGGATGTCCCTGGAAAATAGGGACACTTGGAGGGTCTCCAATCCTAGCCTGACTGCACTGGCTACTAATTAGCTTCTGGACCCAACTCAAAATGCTGGTTTTGACCCTCATTATGTAGTTTTGGGACGCGAGTGGTGCTGTGGGTTAAACCACAGAGCCTAGGACTTGCCGATCAGAAGGTCAGCAGTTTGAATCCCCACAACGGGGTGAGCTCCCATTGCTTGGTCCCTGCTCCTGCCAACCTAGCAGTTCGAAAGCACGTCAAAGTGCAAGTAGATAAATAGGTTCCGCTCTGGCGGGAAGCTAAACGGCGTTTCTGTGCACTGCTCTGGTTTGCCAGAAGCGGCTTTGTCATGCTGGCCACATGACCCGGAAGCTGTACACCGGCTCCCTCGGCCAGTAAAGCGAGATGAGCGCCACAACCCCAGAGTCAGTCACGACTGGACCTAATGGTCAGGTGTCCCTTTACCTTTATGTAGTTTTAGGCACCAGGCAAAAACGTTCATCTTCAAGCAGGCCTTTGGCTGATTAATATCCTACAGCCTTTTAAATGGACATGTGGGAAGGGGAAGGCTTGTTGTTTTGCCGGTTTGATTTTAATTATTTACTTGTTTTTATCCTGTATTTTATTCTGTGAACCACCCTGAGACCTTATGATGAAGGGCAATATATAAATCAAATCAATCAATCAATCAATCAAAGCACTACACTCTAGGTGGTTACAGAACTAAGAAAATGCAAGATTTGTCTTATGCACAATGGTGAAAGAGTGGGAATTTATTAACTGTAAGGCATGCTTGAGCTTGAGAATGTTGATCTCCTGGGACTGTCCTCATGCAAGTAAGGGCTCCCTATCTAAGATATGGAAATATTACTTACTAGCCTGGTTCCTATAGAGCAGGTACAGGCAATCTATGGGTCTCCAGTTGTTGCTGGACTCTCCCAACCTCCCACCATCCCAGACTGGGCTGTGGCTATGCTGACTGAGGCTGATGGGAATTGGATTCCCAAGACATCTAGGAGCGCATTGGTGGTCCACCATACAGCAGAGCATGGAAGCAGCAGCTACATACCCTCCCCAAGTCCACATTTGTGGATCATCAATTGAAAACTCACCTGGAGCAGCCATCAGCACAAAGAAGAGAACAGCTGTAAGGAAGGCAAAGATCTTCATGACTGAACAATTGGATGGGGTGTCAGGAGACGGCAGGATGGAGAGGTGCTGGAAAGGTCCTTGTATTTATAGGGCAAAGGGGAGTGTTTGTATCATGGTATGATGATCTTGTGGGTGCTGCTTGTGGGTTGCTGCAATCTAATGATGGTATTATTATGCAAGTATATTCCTAGTTACTTGGAAAAGTATTTCTAGGAAATGCATAGCCCCAATACAACAGCCAGTTCTTGACCTGGCTGTTAATGTAATTAACTATCCTCATGCACGAAAACAATATTTTAAAAATATAATTACATGTAATTATCTAGATAGGGCATGGAGACAAGGCAGCATATTGTTACAAAAGTTAGGTGCCACACGCAGTCTCTGCTGAGCTGCAGCAAGTTTCCAAGGAGTTCCAGGCACTCACCCAGGGTCTATGGCAGGGGTCAGCAAATTTTTCCAGCAGGGGGCCAGTCCACTGTCACTCAGACCTTGTTGGGGGCCGGACTATATTTTTTAAAAAATATATGAACGAATTCCTATGCCCCACAAATAATCCAGAGATGCATTTTAAATAAAAGAACACATTCTACTCATGTAAAAACACACAGATTCCCTGACCATCCGCGGGCTGGATTTAGAAGGCAATTGGGCCGGATCCGGCCCCCAGGCTTTAGTTTGCCTATCCATGGTCTATGGTCCTATGGAGAACTGAGACACGGCAGAGACTGTATTCCACCACTGACCTGCAGTCTCACCATCTAACAAAGGTATGTGTGGGAGGCAGAAGCCATTTCAGCCTAAAGTCCATTTCTCCTGATTCTGCCCCAGAATCTTAAATTGGGGGCAGCCATCTTTTTCTCTCAATGCAGGAAATGGTCGCATGGCATAAATGGTGGCCATTTCCAGAGGGGTTTTTTTGCGACCGCACACACAAACACACACAAATATTTTGCAAATCCCCACAAAAACCTCCCTTTCCAGCTGCTCCAAGCAGATCTTCTCCATGTTTATATTTGGATTGGAAGCTTCTCAGGTTATGGACCTGAGCTGTGCAAGGCCCCATTCATGTTGGCGTTGTAGCAGCAGCATTAGTAGTAGCAGCAGTAACAAGAACAGCAGTTCTCATCCACATGAGATAACAAGTGGTTAACATCTTGTTAGCCTTTAATTTTTAAAAGCAGACGTAGATGAATGGTGAGCAATGACAAACCTAGACAGCATCTTAAAAAGCAGAGACATCACCTTACCAACAAAGGTCCGTATAGTTAAAACTATGGTTTTCCCAGTAGTGATGTATGGAAGGCTGATCGCCGAAAAATTGATGCTTTTGAATTATGGTGCTGGAGGACACTCTTGAGAGTCCCATGGACTGCAAGAAGATCAAACCTCTCCATTCTGAAGGAAATCAGCCCTGAGTGCCCACTGGAAGGACAGATCCTGAAGCTGAGGCTCCAATACTTTGGCCACCTCATGAGAAGAGAAGACTCCCTGGAAAAGACCCTGATGTTGGGAAAGACTGAGGGCACAAGGAGAAGGGGACGGCAGAGGACGAGATGGTTGGATAGTGTTCTCGAAGCTACCAGCATTAGTTTGACCAAACTGCGGGAGGCAGTGGAAGACAGGAGTGCCTGGCGTGCTCTGGTCCATGGGGTCACAAAGAGTCAGACACGACTAAACAACTAAACAACAACAACAACAACAACAAGGATGAATGGTGACCATCATTTCAGAATCTGAGCAAACCTTTCAATGCAAGGTTCCCAAAAGCCCCTTACCTGGTCATCACCTGTGCTAAGCATAGCTTTCCACCACCAGCAGCTAGTAACCACAAGGAACACTTGCCAAAGAACCTGCTTTTCTTCTCTTTTGTATCCCAAAGGGATGTAAGGATTCACCTTAAGCAGAGCAACTGGTAACATTTTGGTTGGTTGCTTAACCAAATCAAAAATTGAACTGGATCGTGTTTCTTACCCACCCCCAGGGGAGATCTCTTCTCTTCTCAGAATGCAAAGGATGGGAGGGAGGGGGGTCTAAATTGGTCAATTTTAGTTTCTTTCCTGGTCCCTCCAGCTGACCCATTCATTCAACAACCATGCAGATTTGCTTGCACAAAGCCGAGTTTAGAGTATTGGCCCCTCTACATTGGCTTTGGTTTTGGTTTCTTTGCAGATATATCCTGCAACATGTCAATAGTTCATTGGTGGTGAGTTTATACCGGACCATCCATGCATCATTCCACCTTATACTTCCAGAATTTAAGCCTCTCTACACTGCATTCACCCTTCTACTTGTGACCCCCCACTCTCCTGTTCTAGCTGTATAAAGGTAAAGGGACCCCTGACCATTAGGTCCAGTCGTGGCCAACTCTGGGGTTGCAGAGCTCATCTTGCTTTATTGGTCGAGGGAGCCGGCGTACAGCTTCCGGGTCATGTGGCAAGCATGACTAAGCCGCTTCTGGCGAACCAGAGCAGCACACGGAAACGCCATTTACCTTCCCGCCGGAGCTGTACCTATTTATCTACTTGCACTTTGACGTGCTTTCGAACTGCTAGGAGCAGGGACTGAGCAATGGGATCTCACCCTGTTGGAGGGATTCGAACTGCCGACCTTCTGATCAGAAAGTCCTAGGCTCTGTGGTTTAACCCACAGCGCCACCAGCTGTATGGGTTTTGCTAATTGTTGGTGGGGGGGAATTTTGGGGAGGGACACCAATCAGCCTATGTCTCCTCTTTTTTTGCCAACTTTACACTGTTGTCTGTATGACTGGAGTGGTGCTTAAGAATTTGGCTTCTTGACATTTGGTCTGGGTGGCTGGGTAGATTTAAGAAACTATCAGATTAATATCTCAGCCGGTTTGGGCTTGGGCCTGTCAGGTGCATCAGGGTGAATGTGGGTCAGCTGGGCCATGTTACATGTTATGATTGGCTTATTTGTCAAACCTTGCTGCATGCGTCATGAAATGGAATTGATTAGATCAGCCTATTATCCCAGCTCACTTGCCCAGACTTGTTTGATTGGACAATAGGTTTCTTTATGTTGATCAACAGATCCTCTTTTAATGTTTTGATAAGTATAACCTGTTACGGTCAAACCTCGCTTCACGAACGGCTTCATTTTGAAACGTTTTGGCTCCTGAACGCCAAAAAGCCAGATGTAAATGCTCCAGTTTTCAAACATTTTTTGGAACCCAAACGTCTGTCACAGCTTCCGCTTGAGTGCAAGAAGATCTTGCAACCAAATGGAAGCCGCACCTTGATTGTCGAACATTTTGCAAGTTGAATGGTCTTCCAGAACAGAAGACCCATATTTCGGTTTGCCTCACGTAGTCTTTCAGTGCGATGGCAATGCTACCATCTGGAGGCGAGATTCCAGCACAACAAAAATGGGGGGGACTGTCAAGTAGGAGATCGCTTTCCTGAGCCACCCCTTCAAGCTTCTAATAACACACATAGGCACCGAACAGGTTATCAGGTTTTACTGAGTTCTTCTCTGGCACCAGCTACAGACATCAAACGGCAGTCTAATCTACAACATGCTCTCTCCCTCCTCTCGGCAAGTTAACTCAAATATTTATGGGGCCAAGGAAGGCTGGCAGCCTGATTTTAATGTATTCTGAATCTTTGTTGGTGCTGGAGGAGACTCTTGAGAGTCCCATGGACTGCAAGAAGATCAAACGCATCCATTCTTAAGGAAATCAGCCCTGAGTGCTCACAGGAAGGACAGATCCTGAAGCTGAGGCTCCAATACTTTGGCCACCTCATGAGAAGAGAAGACTCCCTGGAAAAGACCCTGATGTTTGTAGTGATCAGGTGGGATTGCTATGAGGAATTATAACAAATATAGAGTAAGCCATCTGTGTCAGCAATGAAAGCATTGCGTTGACTGGGTTTAAACTATTTTGATATGATTCTTGATCAATCCACACCTCTGCATCCCTGTTCCATTTCTCTTTCTTGACATGTCACATACACTGACAGACAGGCAGGCGTCCTGGGTCATCTAAGACTATGGGCAGTTGCTTTGATATAGCTTTTCTAATATGTTAATCTCAAGATGTTAATCTTGGAGCCAGGAAACAGATCTCACATGAAGGTGATAATGATCCTGTCTTTCTGGCCATCCTTCTTATCATGTATATTTCTCACCTGCGGAGTATGCATGCTCATTAGTGCTGTAGTGTAACTTTCTTCCCATGTGGGGTTTGATGAAATGCTCAGAGAAAATATGATTAGTTCTCACGAGCACTGTGTGAAGGATTCTTTTGTTAATAAAATGGCCTGGTTAGGGGTGTGGTTTCACGCACTTCCTCCGAGAGCCTTGCCGGTCAAAGCCTCGTGTCTTATTTTAATCAGGATCCTGTCCTTTCCTTTGGCCTCAGAATGCAACAGATGTTGGGAAAGATGGAGGGCACAAGGAGAAGGGGATGACAGAGGACGAGATGGTTGGACAGTATTCTCGCAGCCACCAGCATGAGTTTGACCAAACTGCGGGAGGCAGTGGAAGACAGAAGTGCCTGGCGTGCTCTGGTCCATGGGGTCACGAAGAGTCGGACACGACTAAATGACTAAACAACAAATCTTTGTTGGAAGCTGCCCAGAGTGGCTGGGGAAACCCAGCCAGATAGGTGGGGGTACAAGTAAATCATCATCATCATCTGCTCCCATTTTGGGGACTAATTGTTACCACCTGCCTGAGGGGCCCCACCCAGCGATACTTGCTGACAGAATCACTACTTCATGACAACAACAACTCCCTGGAACATTTTCATAACCTCCAACCTTCCTTAGGTCAAAATTGGGAGGGTATGCTATCCTTTCGATGTCTGTTTTTCTGCCTCTGCTCCACCCCTGGCATTCTCACTCCCCCCCATCTGACTCTCATTGACCCCTCCCCTTTTTTCTGTCCCCCCAGCCCCCCCTACAGAGCATTTCCTACCAAAGGGAGGGCAAGTGCCACCACCAGTACACCAACAGGGCACAGAGCACATGCCCCCCACCCCTCAGAGAAACCCCCTTAATCCTGGTTTTATTTTATTTTATTCTTCTGCAGATTTACAAGAAGAAAAGCACATGTGGAAAAACAATGAATGAATAGAAATTCGTTCCCTCTTCCCATCTCTCTTCTCCCCCAATCTTATACTGTATCCAACATTAATGTCTCATGCCGAATGTAACTGATCTTGTTGAAAAGCCATGAAAATAGAGGTGATGCATGCAGTTTTGTAACCCGAGAACATCTTTAATAAAAATTAGAAAGAAAGAAAGAAAGAAAGAAAGAAAGAAAGAAAGAAAGAAAGACATCAATGCATAAATTATTATTATTAATATTCTTTGTTGATTAAAATATTTGCATGTCTATACAAATATTATGTACTATCTCTGAACAGGTAGAAAAAATAAAATAATATAAAATAGAAAATTTATATATATATTTTAAATGATATTTATTAAAGTTTAACAATTACAAAAAAAAGAAAAGCAGGCAGTGATAAAAAAGAAAAAAGATTACAATACTTCAAAAATAAGAGAAAAATACAATACTAAGGGAAAAAAGGGGGGAAGAAAACCCAAAAACAGTACAACAAAGCAATAAGAGTGAAAAAACAAAAACATTTAAAAACACTAACATCCAGTATTTTCATATCTTTATCTTTCATTTACTTGTTTCCTTGACTTCCTCACACCTCCCTTTTTGTACAATTAGTTGTTTCAGCAAGTCCTTTCCCTCTTTCTCCAACTTGGTTCCATAGTTTATCTTGACACAATTTAACCTTAAATTTTACACTTTGACCCATTAACAATCTATTTTTACTCAGTTCTTTATAACCTTTCTGCTAAAACCATGTAATTCATTCCAGCATCTTTCTAACATTCATTAATTTTACAATGTTTTTGTAAATATACTTTAAATTTTTTCCAATCTTCTTCCACCGACTCTTCTCCCTGGTCATTCTGCCAGTCATTTCCGCCATTTCCATGTAGTCCATCAGTTTCATCTGCCATTCTTCCCTGGTGGGTAGATCTTGTGTCTTCCAGTATTTTGCAATAAGTATTCTTGCTGCTGTTGTGGCATACATAAAAAAAGTTCTATCTTTCCTTGGCACCAATTGGCCAACCATGCCCAAAAGCAAGGCCTCTGGTTTCTTCAGAAAGGTATATTTGAATACCTTTTTTCATTTCATTATAGATCATCTCCCAGAATGCCTTAATCTTTGGGCATGTCCATAAAATAGAAAATTTATAAAGAAAGAGCAAAAGAAAAAATAAAGAAGTAGATACAAATAAAAAAAGACAAAGTTATTTACATAATAAAAGAGTACTCATCGACATAATTCTTCCCACCCTTCTCATTATACTGTTTGATATAAAATTCTTTTTTACATAGGTTTACATTATATAATATCATTTCTTTCTGCTTTGATCTTTTTCTTTACAAATATCGCTCAGTTTCTGCTAAGAATTTTACATAATTCTTAAATGTTATTCATTCTCTAGTTGTTTCTTGTTTCGATATTCCTCAATGCATAAATTTTCAAGTGGGGCAAGATTGGACACAGACACACAAAGCGATTTTTGTTTTTTGTTTTTAATGATGACTCCACTCCCTCTTTCTTGTCCTCTGCCTGCCCTTCAGAGCCAGCAGGACTAGTCCTCGGCAGTCACAACCTCTCCTCCTCCTAACCTGTGATCCAGCAGCCACTATGCCTAAGAGAAGAGGCCAGCAGAAGAGGCCAAGGAGAGGCAATGGGAGGCTCCTTCAAAGCTGCAGCCACTGCAGCCGCCACCCACAACAAGCGCTGATTCATCCTCCTCCTTGAGCTCTGCGGCACTGGCACTAGCAGGGGAAATAGGGACATTCCAGGATCAAATCAGAAGCCGGGAGGATAGCTTTCATAATCCTGACACTCTCTGGAAAATCAGGACACTTGGAAGGGTATGCATTTGTGGTATGGAAAGTAACAGGATTTAAGCAAAAAGCCACAGGGTTGGAAACAACTGATGGGAACTGATTGGAAACAACACAGCATTTCCCCCTTAAATTTTTACTGACATGAACAGCCCTGAAAACAGGGGCACATTGCCCTGGTACCACCCTGAGCACAGAGCATCATGAATTCATAATTCAAAGGACACCCAAATAGTCTGATAAGCTGGTCTTGGTTGAGACATTCATTCTGATTTATTAGCAGAGTGGTTGTATGACAATGAGCTTTCATATCCTGCATTCATCCTGATTTGCTGGATGAAGTCTTTACTCCTCTTCCTGTAAGTCACTTGTTCATCCCAGACTCTTAAATGCCTTTCCAGTTGAACATGTTTTGTTCTTCATTTACTGCAACTCCAGTATGTACCAGGAAACTACGGCTGTTAAGGGCCATGTCCTTAATGTGTACATTATTTAGGCAATATGGGTATGGTGATGTCCTATCCGGTGGTTAGTTCCAGCTGTCAGTGGCACAGTGGGTGGGAGCTCAGTCCCAATATTTGCATGTTCACTGGAACAGGCTCCAGGAGTCTATGCAACTGAAGATACTGTGTAAACATTGTACCCCCTGCAGCACAACACACCTAATTCCTTGCTAGGGATTGGGTGCTGGCCAGCAACTTCAGGCCACCTAAACTAGGAAATCATGGCATTGAGATTTTTATGCAGTCAAAGGCCTTTATTCCCATCAAAGCGTCTCAAGAGCTCATCACAGCAGGTCTCCAAATGGTCTGCTGCAAACGTAGGCTACAAAAACGTGCATTATTCACACATTAGCGAATTATTCGCACATAATAATAATAATATTTTTTTATTTATATCCCACCCTCCCCAGCCGAAGCCGGGCTCAGGGCTGCTAACAACAATAAAATAATGCAACATTCTAAAATCATTTCATTTAAAAAATACTTCAAATCAAATTGATGGCAACCATTGGGATAGAGTTCTGTGAAGATTGCCAAAGGAGGGAGTCAGGCTGTGCCCTGGCCAAAGGCTTGGTGGAACAGCTCTGTCTTGCAGGCCCTGAGGAAAGATGTCAAGTCCTGCAGGGCCCTAATCTCTTGTGGCAGAGCGTTCCACCAGATCGGAGCCACAGCCGAAAAAGCCCTGGCTCTGGTTGAGGCCAGACTAACCTCTCTGTGGCCCGGGATCTCCAATATGTTTTTGTTTGAAGACCGTAAGGTCCTCCGTGGGACATACCAGGAGAGACGGTCCTGTAGGTACGAGGGTCCCAGGCCGTATAGGGCTTTAAAGGTGGGAAAATTGCTTGAGAGAATGTGCATACCAGGCAAAAAAATGTGTACAAAAAATCATCTGTTAGAAGAATCACAAAACTGTACAAATCTCCATGAAGATTTTTTTTAAGGCAAATATATGCAGAAATGCAGCAAACCAAACTTAAAATGCAACTAAGAAAAATGAAATTGGCAAATACACACATCCCTAGCCTTAGCAATAGTCTGAGTTATGTTAGGGCATGGGACCTAATTCTTATAAGTGGAAATCAATGTTGAGGATGAAATGTTAGGTGAGTCATACAGATGTCTGCATCTGCTTGGGCTTTAATTAGAAGATTATGGCATTATATATTGCTTCTGTCAGGCAGGTAAACAAGATATACATGCAGGAGAGAACAGCATGAGTCTCTCTCCTCCCTCCATTGAAATGCTCAACCTGCCCTTGAATGCGTTTGATGGGATTGTTTCAAAATCATAATCATTTCACCACGGGAGCATATGCCAGGAAAGTGAGCATTGCTTTGCATATTTGGAAATCAAGCTGAAGAAAAACAACACCCTGAATCCCTTCAGGCTATGACTGAGCCATTGTGCCAGGATATTTCTCTGGAGGAGGGCAGTGTCTATTTACTATTACATTCTAATGGATTGTTGAATATTCTTTTATTTGATATAAGTTGTTTATTTCAAAGTTATGCTTTTATTATGACTTCTTTGAATTCGATCAGACCGTTATCAGGAGTGTGATCTTCGCTGTCTGTTTTGTTGTTTCTTCAACTTGAGAATCGCCTTGTGTATCGCAGTACGGAAAGACGGCGTGAAAATTTAAAGTGAAATGAAAATGGGGGTGTGAAGAAGAGAGCCGGGGGGGATTTTGAAAAATGTCCAGCATTTAAATGTCCAGCATTTAAAAAAGAGTTTCCTTTTTTAAAAACTCAAGTTGGTTTGAGCTTGGGGCATACAGTGGTACCTAGGGTTACAAACACCTTGGGTTACAAACACTTCGGGTTACAGACTCTGCTAACCAAGAGGTAGTACCTCGGGTTGAAAACTTTACCTCAGGGTGAGAACAGAAATCATGCGGTGGCAGCGGGATGCCCCATTAGCTAAAGTGGTACCTCAGGTTAAGAATGGTTTCAGGTTAAGAACGGACCTCTGGAACGAATTAAGTTCGTAACCAGAGGTACCACTGTATATGGAGCCATTTCTCACCCCTTGCCTTTTCCTGTAAGACCTATTACAGTTGTTAAGAGTCGTCAACAGGCTCATCTCAGCTATCTGCCAATCTCCCATTCCCACCACCCTTCTGAGTAATACCCCTCCCCACCTTCTCACTATATAGAAGGATCTGGCAACTTCTGTTTCAGTGTATCTGAAGAAGTGTGCATGCACATGAAAGCTCATACCAAGAACTAACTTAGTTGGTCTTTAAGGTGCTACTGGAAGGAATTTTTTTATTTTGACTATGGAGCCAACTGTCAGTTTAGTTGCAAAGTCCTTCTTGTGAGGCAACAAGGTGTCAAGAAACCCACCTTGCCCTCTTCCAATCCCGAATTGTGAAGCCAGCTGCATTGGCTATTTTGTAACATAGAGGTTACGGCCATGAATTATATGTAGGTTGTCCTGAATCCAAATATCAGTTAAGCCATGAACTGACCTGGCTAAAGCTATTATTTGTTAGTCTCAAGCATCCCCAACACCCATCTATGTTCCAGGGTTTAACTGCCTGGTGTGGTTGCTATAATTTTTGGCCTCCCCTGCAATTTTGTTTTTTTTTTCAGTATTATGAGATTCTGTGTATATCCTCTGAGCAATTAGCAAAGGCTTCTACAGTATAAAGCTAAAGTATTGTTCCTAACAACAAAGATGTTTGGGGTTGTTTTTTTTGGAAGGTGGCAACCTGCTGATGCCTTCAATTGGAGTAGGCAATGTGACACCCTCAAAATGGTTGAGACCACAATTGCCATTAGCCTGCATCTATTAATTTCAGTTTTCCTCAGTTGTTCGTTTCCCTTATCTTAAGATCAGTTCTCCAAACTGCTTTGCATTTCTTAAACGTCCTCGTGAAAATTCATCAGCATTTAAATGCGCATTTTCCCCACTATGCAGATTTCTGTATGTAATCTTGTCTAATATAGACATCCTTGCAGTGCAATTTTCCCTAATAACTGCATTTTTTGTAGACATAACTCAGCAAGAAAACCACATTGCAATATTCAGAGAAGTGTGAATTTCTCTACATCTGCACCCCGAAAAGATCTCTTTGACAATCTACTTCTTCAATACACAGACACACAAAAAACATAGATGCTCAAATATATTGTCTTTAATTATTTTTATTTAACTATCACCATAGAATCAGCTCCATTAAAAGCTGGAGGCAAATCAGAAGAGCATTACCATCAAATGTTCAAGCTACCCTAAATCCATGGTGAGTAGACAACATCTTGAGGTTATCTGCACCAAAGAGAAAAAACATTGTCAGATTCTGCAGTTTTTAATGTTGTATTACATAGATAATCAGGACTAAAAAGCTGAACGCATACATCTCAAAAACACAAACACATATTTAAATACAAAGAGATCGAGGGAAAATATATTGATACGTTAAGTTAAAGGTAAAGGGACCCCTGACCATTAGGTCCAGTCGTGACCGAATCTGGGGTTGCAGCACTCATCTCGCTTTATTGGCCAAGGGAGCCGGCGTACAGCTTCCAGGTGATGTAGCCAGCATGACTAAGCTGCTTCTGGTGAACCAGAGCAGCGCACAGAAACGCCGTTTACTTTCCCGCCGGAGTGGTACCTATTTATCTACTTGCACTTTGACATGCTTTCGAACTTCTAGGTTGGCAGAAGCAGGGACTGAGCAATGGGATCTCACCCCGTCGCGGGGATTCGAACCGCCGATCTTCTGGTCAGCAAGCCCTAGGCTCTGTGGTTTAACCCACAGCACCACCCGCATCCCTATATTGATACGTTATTTATCCTTAAAATGAGATGGGGATCTTCTAGCCTGCCAGATGTTGTTAGACTCTTCCTCCCGATGGCCCCAACAGCCAGCATGGCAGGGGGACAAGGGTGATGGAAAAGTTGGAAACTGGCAACATCTGGAAGAACACAGATCAGCCTCTTTTGCTTTGAATACGTTTTCATCAGCAGAATTTGTTGTTTCCTCATTAAAGATACAGAATAACTTGAAATTTGTATCGACCCCTCCTCTAAACATAATACACTATGTCAAGGCCAATAAAAAAAATTTAATGGGGGGATAGTGATTGAAAGGCTTTAGCTTCCCACTGGTTCTGCACTTGTTAAACTTAGCATGACCAAAAACAATGCATTCTGATTTCTGCCAGTATTCAGGTAGCCCAGATTTCTTTCAAAAAAGCTGGATGTTAGCATGTATTTCCTAAGGAAAGCATCAACAGCTGCAAATGCTAAGCCATAGCAGGGCCTGAAAGACAAACTGCAGCAGAATTGGGGTTTGGAGGGGAAATTATCCCTTGGAAAAGTCTTGAAAGCACCTCCATTTCTATATTAACTATTTCACAATGATTTGGACCATTTTGCTTTCCTGCATATCATAAACAGAAGAACAGGAGAGGGAGAGAGTTGCCCAGGTGTCAGACTCAGCCTCTATGGTACAGCTCAGCATTTTAGAAAGCATCACCAGCACACAGTGGGCCAAGTTCATAGGCTCTTCCAGCATGGATGGAATTGAGGTGGGAACCTAACAGCCTATGAAGAAGCATGTAAAAGTTCTGGGTGAGTCATTTCTTGGCCCCAGCAACATCTACAGATCAGGCACGTGTAACAGGCACAAGAACATGCCAAGCTATTTTTTCACTCTGGCCAGCAGTATTCCTACTTATTGTGTTCTGTATACAAATATGCTATTCTTATTCTCCTGCCGGATACATTAAGGTAAAGGACCCTGACTGTTAGGTCCAGTCGTGACCGACTCTGGGGTTGCAGCGCTCATATCGCTTTATTGGCCAAGGGAGCCGGCGTACAGCTTCTGGATCATGTGGCCAGCATGTCTAAGCCGCTTCTGGCGAACCAGAGCAGCGCATGGAAACGCCGTTTACCTTCCTGCTGGAGCAGTACCTATTTATCTACTTTCACTTTCACGTGCTTTCGAACTGCTAGGTTGGCAGGAGCAGGGACCGAGCAACAGGAGCTCACCCCGTCGCGGGGATTCGAACAGCTGATCTTCTGATTGGCAAGCCCTAGGCTCTGTGGTTTAACCCACAGCGCCACCCACGTCGCAGCCGGATACATTAACATGTCTTAAAAGCCAGCCCAGGTTTTGGCTTGGACTGGGACTACTCCAAATTGGCTTAGATAAAAAGAACCAATGGACAAAACAATCCTGACAGCAGGGCAGGAGATGCATCTAGAATTCTTACCTATCTTCTGCAGCACCATCTTTTCGGGTTACCACAATGTCCCTTGTGAATTTTGCCTATTGGGCAAAAGCCATTATGGCAGCTGCCACCCATCCTGCGACATTCTGCCTCTGACGTCTGCGCAAGTGCTGTAGCAAAAGAAAGAACAAGTTGTGTTCTCATTGTCATTCCTGCTAATAGCAGACTCAGCTGGTGGGTGGCAATAGGACTGTAGCCAACTTATTAGAAGGGGCTGTGGCTGGAGCACTGGACAGAGGCACCCAAGCCTGTAACATGTGGGTGCAATTCCCACTTCCTCCCTCTCATACTGAACTTGGATGACCCCTTCCCCTATTGGAAACCACCCCAATAACAAGGGAATGATTTCTGTGCATTCAATGCACAGGCACAGACATCTTTTTTATCACTTATTAATTCATTTATAAAGGAATCTATCCCAATATTTATATTTATATATAAATATATATATCAGGGCCATTTACATATAAATTTATATTTATACAGTGGAACCTTGGGTTGCGAACATGATCCATGCAGAAGGCACGTTCACAACCTGCAGCATTCGCAACCCGCAGCACCAGGTCTGCACACACGCGGGTCACAATTCAGCACTTCTGTGCATGCGCGAGCACTAAAACCCGGAAGTAACCCGTTCCAGTACTTCCGGGGTCCGCGCGGTGCACAACCCGAAATCGCATAACCTGAAGCATCTGTAACCCAAAGTACCACTATATATAAATATATATGTCAGGGCCATTTACAAATATTGTATGTAAAACCATACAAGAAAAAAAAATGATATAAAAATGTTAAAATCAGAAAGCAGCTCATTGTTTTGGAGCAACGTATCCTTAACAGACTGCATACGCATGATGTAAGTGAAATGTTTTCAGGAGGGGTCTAAAAGTTGAAAGAGAAGGCACCAGAGGACACCACATGTGACACTAAAGGCTTGGTTTCCTGTTGTTGTCAAATGGGCATCGCCAACTTTGGGCAACTTTGGGCACAACCACTGACATCCCTGCAGATGATTTCAGGGACTGAGCTGGAATATAAGGATTCTCGGGGTCCTGGATGTACCCAAGTTGTTCAGGGCTTCATAAATTAAAACAAGAACTTTGAACCTGGTTCCAAAACTCAGGCGGGCCTTTACATTGGCCAGACTAAATATGTTACCCTCAGATGTTCTTGAAGGTAGATATCAAAAAATTTCATTCGAGAACCGGCTCTGCCCCTGTGGAGCTGGCTACGTAGAGACTGTGTCACACGTCCTCCTGTCTTGTTCCCTATATAAAGATCTCAGGGACGAGACCATCACGCCGCTCCTATCTGCCATCCTGGGCCGCTCTTGTGAAGCCAAATTGTTCTCACTCCTAGCCGACCTGAACAGCTTGACAACAGAAAAGGTTGCTAAATTTTTCGAGAGAGCAATGAGACTGAGAGCTGCCATCTGAATGACATCAGTGTCGTCACTCGGATTCCTCGCCTAGGATCTTATCATTATTATCTCTATGTTTTATTATTAGTATTTTATTATCTCTGCTAAGTTTTAAGTACTGAGATTTTTAACTTATCTGCATCTGGTTATTATTATCTTTCTCCCTGGCCTGACCATCCCTCCAAGGTTATATTTATATTTATAATCTTTCAATTTGGCTGGTCTATTTACTTAACCGACCTGGAACAATCTACCAGAGAAAAGGCCGCCACCCATGGGACAGAGGGTCATTGATGAATGATAATCCAGCTTCTACCTAGGGTTTTAATAGGTCATAAGATTATACGGTAACTATATTTGTAATGTATTTCTGTCGGTGTTTGTCCTTTGATGCTATGGCCTGTTGGCTACGCAAATAAAGTTGTTGTCGTTTGAACCTGGTTTGGTAATGGATGGTCAGCCAGTGTAAGGGTTTTATTGAAGGTGTCAAATGTTCTAGACCAGATGCCTCCATCAGCAGCCTTCTGCAGCAGCTGGAGTTCTGAACTAGCCCCAAGAGCAGCCTCACATAGAGCATATTATAATAATCCAGCCTTCAGTTTACCTATGCATGGACTACAATGGTTTGGCTTTCCTAGTCCAGGATTGGCCTCAGCTGGTAAAACAAATGAAAATGCTCAATTGACAAAGATGCATCCAGACCATGCCAAGCTATGCATTTCTCCCCTTTCTCCTTCAGAGGCAGGGCAACCTCATCCAGAACAGGAAACCTGCCTGTCTCCTGGGCATTGGAACAACCCATCCAATGAGTCCCAGGATTCAAACAAAGTTTATAGGCTCAAATCCAGTCCACCACTGCAAATTAGGTATGCACAAAACAACAACCTTGAAATCATCTGTGGGCTTCTAGGACTGATGGGATATTGGGGAAGCAGAGCCTATTTGTTATAAAAAGATAAAGGGACCCCTGACCATCAGGTCCAGTCGTGACCGACTCTGGGGTTGCGTGCTCATCTCGCTCAAGAGGCCGGGAGTTGGCGCTTGTCCGCAGACAGCTTCTGGGTCATGTGGCCAGCATGACTAAGCCACTTCTGGCGAACCAGCGCCGTTTACCTTAAATAGCGGTCCCTATTTATCTACGTGCTTTCGAACTGCTAGGTTGGCAGGAGCTGGGACTGAGCAACGGGAGCTCACCCCGTCGCAGGGATTTGAACCGCCGACCTTCCGATCAGCAAGTCCTAGGCTCTGTGGTTTAACCCACAGCGCCACCCGCGTCCCCTATTTGTTATAGGGAAAGGTAAAGGGACCCCTGACCATTAGGTCCAGTCGTGACTGACTCTGGGGTTGCAGCGCTCATCTCACTTTATTGACCAAGGCAGCCTGTGTACAGCTTCCAGGTCATGTGGCCAGCATGACTAAGCTGCTTCTGGCAAACCAGAGCAGCACACGGAAACGCCGTTTACCTTCCCGCCGGAGCGGTACCTATTTATCTACTTTCACTTTGACGTGCTTTCGAACTGCTAGGTTGGCAGGAGCAGGGACTGAGCAATGGGAGCTCACCCCGTCGCGGGGATTTGAACCGCCAACCTTCAGATCAGCAAGTCCTAGGCTCTGTTGTTTAACCCACAGCGCTATATTTGCATAAAATTCTGGATGGTTCATGACATCATGAAAATGCAAAATTCATCTATACAGGACGGTGAAACAGTGGAAGTTAAATGTTGTGGGGAAGGGCATTGCTCACCCACCATGCTATATAGTCACAATTTGGTGATCCTCAATGCAACTGCCTTGTGCTTTATTGTAATCAAGTGGTTTGTCAATTAAGTAGTACCTCGTTGTGAGTCCGCCCCGTTTAGCGTCCATTTCGTGGAACGTCCGCAGCAAACCTGGAAGTACCAGAATGGGTTACTTCCGGGTTTGCCACTTGCACACATGCCGAAGCGCTAGATCACGCTTCACGCATGCGCAAAAGCACAAAACTGTTCACGCTTGTGCACAGAGCGGATAATTGTCGAGAGTCCCTTTCACTGCGCGTCCAGGGCTCTGGAACGGAACCCGGACTCAAAACGAGGTACCACTGTACGGTCAAACCTCAGTTCTTGAACGGCTCTGTTTTTCATCGTTTCGGCTCCCCAACACCAAAAACACAGAAGTAAATGCTTTGGTTTTTGAACATTTTTCAGAACCCGAACGTCCGACGCGGCTTCTGCTTGAGTGCAAGAAGCTCTTGCAATCAGAAGCCATGCCTCAGTTGTCAAACGTTTCGGGAATCGAATTGTCTTCCAGAATGGATTGTGTTTGACAACCGAGATTTGACTGTATTTTTAAATAAATAAATAAATATTGTTACCTGGAGCAGCCATCAGCACAAAGAAGAGAACAGCTGTGAAAAGAGCAAAGATCTTCATGGCTGAAAAATTAGATAGCGTTTCAAGAGTTGACAGGATGTAGAGATGTTGGAGTAGTCCTTGTACTTATAGGGCAAAGAGGAACATGTCACAGCATGGCGTGGGTGCTTTGCTTTTGTTTTTGCTGCAGTTGAATATTAGCATAATTGTGCAAATATTTTCCTAGATAATTGGGAAAGGATTCATAAGGAAGTTACAGCCCGAAGTCAATAGCCTGTTATCTAGATATTGCATGTAATTATCTAGACAGAACCTGAAAGAGGTAGCAGGTGGTGTTGCCTTATGTGCTAGTTGATCTTCCAATTAGTTCGGTATTGCCTAGTTGGACTGAAATCAGCTGTCCAGATTTCCACACAGGAGTCTTCTCAGACCCTACCTGCATAAACCATGGACTGAATTTAAAACCTTTCCCCTGTTGAAAAGTCGGCTTCCGGTTCCGGTCGCAACCAGCGAGGAAGCGCGGAAAACCTGCTCTCGGTTTTTCGGGTCCTGCAGAGGCTTGGGGGAGACGCTAGGGCGCAGCGCACCCCAAAAACTCCAGGGGGGGCACCCCTGGAGGATAGGCACCCGGCAGCGCGATAGCGGTCGCACCGTTCTCCGGAGCGTCTACGAGGAGAAGCGAAGGACCGCGAGCGCGAATTGGGGAGGCAACGACTTTGCAGGGCAACGCCTCGAGCTTCAGCCGGTTTGAGCGACGGGCTTCCTTAAGAAAAGAATGGAACACCCAGCGTTTTTTTAGTGGGTTTTTTTTCTTTCCCTTTTAATTGAGCAAGGCGTAAAGCCAGTCATAGAGCTGGGAGGCTCCTGGAAAGCTTTGGATTGTGTTTGGGAGTTCGCTCGGTGGAGGAAATAAGATGGCGCAGACGGAAAGTCGACGATTTGAAGAAGTTTAGGAGAGTCTGTCTGAGTGAGAACTTTACGTTATGAGGATTTAAAACTGTTATAAACGGATACCTAGGACTAACTGGTCCCTGGTGAGTGCTACAACTTGTTTGTGGGGTTGCTTTCCCTTTTTATTACTTTTTCCACGGCGTTAAGCAAGGGCAAGTGGTCGCTAGCGTTTGCAGCCTACAATTCTACAACCAGGACTTGGAGATAGCAGGCATAAGGTATAAAGTGAGAGGATTTAAAAGGGAGAAAACTTAAAAACCTCTGTGCCTGCAGCTACACTTTGTTCTCGCTGCTTCCTCCTTTCTTCCTTTGTGTTTGCTTTGCCCTCCCTGTGCTGGGAGGATTTGCGTTGATGGTTGGAGTTGAATAGGAAGATCTACTAATTAACTCCACGTGGTTTAAAGAGGTGCTTTTCTGTTTTCATCTGTATTTGACACGGATCTTAATTGGAAGTTTCTGAAATCTGAACTGTCTGACGTATACAACCGTGATTACAACCTGGAACTTGACCATAACTTGGATCTGACAACAAGGGATAAAAGTGGATTAACCCGGACTAGACACCGTTAAAACTGGATTGTGGACCTTTTACCCCCCCCCCGCGCACGGACGGGCTAAGTGGACCGGTCAGGGGTAAAAAGTGAGAACGCCAGGAGGTGTGGGTGTTATCTCCCCATCCTCTTTTATTGGATTGACTATAGGACATTACTGTTTGGACATTATTAAATCCTGAGGGGCGTGTTTAACACTGCCTGGATATTGGGCCCTTTTTGGGTCTACTTTTGCCTGGGTTTACTTTTACCTTTTGAGTTAACTTTGTTGGGTTATTGTTGACAACTCCTGCCGGCGACTGTGGTTAACGGGGGGATTGAAAAGGGAAGGAAGCAAAGGTAGGGGGGAAGTGAAACAGAAGGAGGACGGAGATTTGGAGATGACGGGAAGGGACGGAAAAGAGTGGAAGAGAGGGGGAGGGACCCCGGGAGAAAGAAAGATGTCACGGCAGGAGGAAATTAAAGATTTAGATAATTTGTGGGTCAAAATAAAGGAGGAGTTCAAGCAAAATGTATTATACATGGAAAATAAACTAGGAGAGGTCCAGGAGATGATAGACAAAAAGATAGAGGGAGCAGTGGGTGAACTCTCAGCCAAAATCCAAGATCTCTCTGTAAAGTCCAAAATGATCGAGGAATCTAACAAAAAGCTGCAGAAAGAGATGAGGGAACAAAAAAAGGAGACAGTGAAAGTAAAAGAAGAACTGGGAGAGCTAAGCATCTCTCAAGATAGGATTTGGGACAACCTAGCCATGGCTGATATGCGGTTAAAACAGCTCCATCTTAAATTTAGGGGAGTAGCAGAGGGAAGAAATGAAGACATTAGAGGAAAAATGATAAAAGAACTCTCCAAATGGTTAAACTTAAGGGAAGAAGAGGTGGCAGCTACTGTAGATAATGTATATAGAATGACTAGGCCCAATCATATGAGAGTGAGCAAATTCTTGGGGGACTGCCTGGTGATCTTCAATTCTTTGGAAATGAAAAATTTAATTTTGAGAAAAAGCTACAACAATAGGTTAAGAATTGATGGAAGGCCTATTATTATCTATAAAGAAATACCGGTCAGGCTACTTCGTAAAAGAGAAGGATATAAACAAGTGGCAGCAGCTCTGAAGAGAAACGAGATTCCATTTCGATGGGAATTTCCGGAAGGGATTAGCTTTTTCTATAAAGAGAAAAAATTTAGATTGCTGGACAGACAGGAGGCAGACAAGTTTCTGAGAAGATATGAAAAAGAGTTGGGGAAGACAGAGAATAGATTAAGGAATAGATCGGAAAAAGAGGATGGAGAGACAAGGAATAGATATGAGGAAGAGAGAGGTGTAGAGGAGGAGGCACTGGAATCAGATGAAGATGGTGAGGAGGCCGCAGTGGGAGCGGATGCGGCAGAAGAGGGGGAGCTCTCAGGAAACAAAGGAGAGAGATTATAGTTTGCGAATACGGTTAAAGGTTGGGAAGTAGATAAAGGTAAATCATAGCACACTCATTGAAATTTTTATCTTGGAATGTAAACAGATTGAACGAGAAAGTTAAAAGGAATAAAATTGAGAAAGTTTTGAAAAATAAGAGGTACGATGTAATCTGCTTTCAGGAAACCCATATTGCTAAAAAGCACAAACATATTCTGGTGAATAAAAAATTAGGGGTAGACTTTATTAATTCTGATGTTAGGAAAAAAAGAGGAGTAGTAATATACGTTAGAGAGAAATGGGAACCGACTCTGATATGCAAGGATGAGGAGGGAAGAATTCTAGGGATTCAATTAAACTTTAGAGGGGAAAAAATTAATGTTGTGACGGTATACGCTCCGAATACAAATAGAGCAGAGTTCTTTGTAAAACTTGAAGGTATGCTATTAGAACTGGACACCCACAAATTAATTTTGCTTGGGGATATGAATGGCGTCCCAGCGCCGAACTTAGATAGGAGTACAGAGAAGGGAAAAGGGAACAGAGGAAAACTGCCGAAATCCTTTAGTGACATGGAAGAAAATTTAGACCTAATTGACATCTGGAGATACCAAAACCCGACCTCTAAACAGTTTACTCATTATTCCGAACCCCATCAGAGCTGGGGTAGAATAGATCAGATCTGGGTGACGAGAACACTCTCCATGAGAGTTAAGAAATGTGAGATTTATCCCAGAACATTATCAGATCATTGTGCTTTAAATATGGAAATAAAAAATGAAGCGAAGGGACAATATAGATGGAGGATGTGTGAGAATCTATTTGACAGGGAAGAGGTGAGGGGAAAAATTAAAGGCACTTTAAAAGAATACTTAGATTTAAACCTGAATAAAGAAACCCCTATAGATGTAGTCTGGGACGCCAGTAAGGCGGTTCTGAGAGGTCTCTTAATACAACAAAATAATTACAGGAGAAAGATAAGGGAGCGTAAGAAAGAGGAGATCCTCTCCCAACTGAGAAGTTATGAGAAAAAATTAATTAATAACCCAGCAGACGAAGCGGCTAATCGTGCCGCCAAGGTGCTACAATCCCAATATTCAGCGGTATTAAATCAGGAGATAGAGTGGAAAATTAAATTTGCAAAACAAAACTATTTCGAGTCGGCAAATAAAATGGGGAAGTTACTTGCCTGGCAGCTAAGAAAAAGAAAGAAACAAAATGTGATAAATAAAATAATATTGGAGGATAATATCATAGAAGACCCAGAGGAAATAGAAAACAGGTTTACCCAATTTTTTGAAAAGTTATATGAAAAAGGAAGGGAAAACAGTGACGAGATTAAAAACTATCTGGAGCAAAATGAAAGGAAATATATTTCAGAAGAGGATAGAATACAACTGAATAAGGAGATCACAGTAAATGAGGTTAAGGAGGCCATTAGCAGAATGAAGATCGGGAAAGCCCCAGGGCCGGACGGTCTTTCCGCAAAATACTATAAAACATTAGAAGAACACCTAGCCCCGGTCTTAAAAGACGTGATCAATAACATCTTTCAGGGGGGGGAGATCCCGGCTTCGTGGAAGGAGGCTTATATAACTTTGATTCCAAAAACAGAGAAAGAAAAAACAGATATAAAAAACTACAGGCCAATCTCTTTGCTTAATAACGACTACAAGATCTTTGCCGACATTATGGCTGGCAGACTTAAGAAGCTTTTAATGAAATATATTCATAAAGATCAAGTGGGCTTCCTCCCAAACAGGCACCAAAAAGAAAATGTCCGCCACGTACTAAATATTATTGAATACCTAGATATGAGAATAGACGTCCCTGCAGCATTAATCTTTATAGATGCCGAAAAGGCTTTCGACAACGTCTCTTGGGAGTTCTTAATACAGTGCTTGGGTAAGGCAGGTATTGAAGGTCCTTATATGAAAGGTATCAGGGCAATATACTCAGAACAACAGGCTAGGTTGATTATAAATGACAATCTCACGAAACCGTTTAAGATCAAGAAGGGCACAAGGCAGGGTTGTCCACTGTCCCCCCTGCTATTTATAATGGTTTTAGAAGTAATTGCAAATAGAATAAGGGAGGCAGTGAATGTGAGGGGGATAAAAATTGGGAAGAAAGAATTTAAGCTAAAGGCCTATGCTGACGACCTGGTTCTGTCTGTGGAGAACCCACTGGATAGTGCAAGTAGAGTAGTGGAACTCCTGGAGGATTTTGGCAGGCTGTCCGGTTTCAGATTAAACAGAAAGAAAACAAAAATCCTAACAAAGAATATGACTGAACAGGAGAAAATTCAATTGGAGGAAAAGATTGGCATTAAAATTGTGAATAAAGTAAAATATCTGGGAATCTGGCTCTCACCTAAAAATATAAACCTGGCTGAGGATAATTATAATAAGGTGTGGCAGGATATCAAAAAAGACCTAGATACCTGGCATAGATTAAAACTCTCATGGACAGGGAGGATGTCGGCTATCAAGATGTGCATCCTCCCGAGATTGTTATTCCTCTTTCAAAGTATCCCGATAATTAAAGGCATCTCCCTCCTTAAGAACTGGCAAAAAACCCTGACTAAGTTTATTTGGCAGGGGAAGAGGGCCAGAGTAAAGTTGAAATATCTAACAGACTCAAGAGAAAGGTGCGGATTCGCAGTCCCGAATATTAGGCTGTACTATGAAGCAGCCTGTATTTGCTGGATAAAGGAGTGGGTCACCCTCAGAAATACAGACCTCTTAGATCTGGAGGGTTTTAATATTGGATTCGGGTGGCATGTCTACCTATGGCAAGAGAAAGGGGAGGCCCACAGAGGATTTTCTAATCATATAATTAGAGGCCCATTATTGGAAGTGTGGAGGAGGTATAAAAAACTGATTGAGAAAGGTGTCCCCTGGTGGCTCTCCCCAACCAATATCATTAAAATAAAAAAAATAAATATGGCGGACGAAAGATGCACGTATGAGGATCTTTTGGAAAAGACAGAAACAGGATGGAGGGTGAAGCCTTATGAGGAATTGAAAGATAAAATAAAAGAATGGCTCCTCTATCATCAGATTAACGCTTTATGGGGTGAGCACAAGAAATTGGGTATGAATGGGAAAAAATCGAGGTTTCAGGTTGAAATTATAGAAAGTAATGATAAACTCCTCTCAAAAATGTATAAACAACTATTGGAATGGGATACCGAGGAAGATCAGGTAAAGGGGGCTATGGTAAAATGGGAGAAAGACCTCGGCCATAACATAGATTATAATAAATGGCGAACACTCTGGACGAAAGGTATAAAATTTACAGCTTGTGTAACCCTGCGGGAAAATTTAGAGAAAATGGTGTACCGCTGGTACCTGACCCCAGCAAAGCTGGGAAAAATGTATAAATCTGTTGATAACACCTGCTGGAGATGTAGAGACAAGGTTGGGACCTTTTTTCATATATGGTGGACCTGTGATGTAATAAAAGAATTCTGGAAGCAAATTCATGACGAAATGAAAAAAATTCTGAAGTATAACCTCCCCAAAACTCCAGAGTTGTTTCTCTTAGGGCTGATTGGTAAAGAAATAAAGAAAATAGACCAAACTTTTTTCCAATATGCCCTGGCTGCGGCGAGGATCCAAATAGCACAAAAATGGAAAACCTCTGATTTACCTACGGTGGGAGAGTGGCAATTGAAGTTATATCAATATATTGAACTAGCGAGATTAACACAAAAAATAAGACAAAATAACGCAAGCAAGTATAAAGACGAATGGAATAAGTTTTTAATTTATTTTGAAAATACCCAGGGAATAAATAATTTATCAGTAGACGATAGTTAGAATCATCGATGTATAATTGTTTTATTAGTGCTGCAGAAGTAATATAAGATCTGGTAACTCCAAGACCGAGTTGGACGGAAGCTCTGTTATTTGTAATTTTGTTTTTTGTCTTTTGTCTCTTTTCTTTGTTTCTTGTTTTTCTTTTTTGTGTTTTTCTGTTATTCTTTGACTTCTTGACGGATTTTTTGGTATGAATATATTTGTAATATAATGTAAATTATGTATTTTTAACTAATAAAATTCTATTAAAAAATAAATAAATAAAACCTTTCCCCTGTGCAATGAATGTACCCCACCACTGACCCACCATCAAATAAAGGTGTGGTTGGGGCAGCAAGCATGAGCTATTTCAGCCTAATCTGCCCTGTGATGGTACATGGGAAAACCAGCATTTTCTCTCCACAACTGGTTGCGTGGCATAAACTGCTACCATTTCCAGATATATTTTTTTGCTAAAAACATTTTCTTGACCCCAGCAAGCAGCTGCTCCAAGCAGCTAGAAATCTCTTCTGCCCCATGTTGACATTTGGATTGGACCTGCCATGCTTATGAGCAGGCATAGGCAAACTCGGCCTTCCAGATGTTTTGAGACTACAATTCCCATCATCCCTGACCACTGGTCCTGTTCGCTAGGGATGATGGGAGTTGTAGTCCCAAAACATCTGGAGGGCCGAGTTTGCCTATGCCTGCTTATGAGCTTTGCAAGACACCACTCATGTTCATGTAAGCAATAGCAGTGGTAGCAGCAGCAGAGGAAGTTGCTTGGGCGCCTGGGGCAGAGTGCCCAGGGGTGGGGCAAGGGCATGGCAAGCCACACATAGGGGCGGGGAGCACTGCGGGGTCTCCAGAGACTGCCTGCCTCCTCCAACTCAGCTGCCCTAGAGCTGGTGGGGAGGCAGCGGGCGGACCATTTGGGCAGCGCAGATCCTGTGTGTGCCCAAGCCACCACATGTGCCCATGCCACCCAGGAGAGGCACGTGGCTCGGAGGTGCTGCAGGCCCCGTGGTGAGTGCCACCTGGCATTTTGACACCCCCCCTCAGTGGTGACACCCGGGGCGACCCTCCCCCACTGCACTCCCCTTCCTCTGCCCCTGGGTAGCAGTAGTCGTAACAATAACAAAAAGAAAAACAATTTTTATCCATATGAATAGGATAGCACCTTGTTTGCCTTTTATTTCTTTAAACGTGGCTAGATGAATGATTAGGGACGCGGGTGGCGCTGTGGGTTAAACCACAGAGCCTAGGACTTGCCGATCAGAAGGTCGGCGGTTCGAATCCCCGCAATGAGGTGAGCTCCCATTGCTCGCTCCCTGCTATTGCCAACCTAGCAGTTCAAAAGCTCGTCAAAGTGCAAGTAGATAGATAGGTACTGCTCCATCAGGAAGGTAAACGGCATTTCTGTGCGTTGCTGTGGTTCGCCAGAAGTGGCTTCGTCATGCTGGCCACATGACCCGGAAGCTGTACGCCGGCTCCCTCGGTCAATAAAGCGAGATGAGCGCCACAACCCCAGAGTCGATCACGACTGGATCTAATGATCAGGGGTCCCTTTACCTTTTTAGATGAATGATTATGATCATGTCAAACTCTAAACAATACATTCAATGCAAGCTTCCAAATAGCCACTTATCTGGTCAACAGCACCCAGTGGCCATGAGGAACACTTGCGAACTGCTGCTTTTCTTCTCTTTGAGAGTCCAAAAGTCTTGGAAGATTCACCTTATGCAGAAAAACTAGTACAGTCATACCTCATGTTGCGTCCGCTTCATGTTGCGTCTGTTCAAGTTGCTTCCCATGGCAACCCAGAAGTACCAGGAATGGGTTACTTCCAGGTTTCTCTGCTCACACATGCGCAGAAGCACTAAATCATGCCATGCACCTGCACAGATGCGGCACTTCGAGTTGTGGGCTTTTCATGTTATGAATGGACCTCCAGAACGGATCCCGTCCGTAAAACGAGGTACCACTGTAACATGTTTTGCAGGCTTTGATTGACTCTTTAACCCGTTCCTATTGGTGAGAAGTTCCAACAGCATCTTTACTTGGTTTTGGCTTCCTTTGGATGACAGGGCACTTGAAACCTATGGCATTTTTTATAAAATTGCTTTTTCTTTTTTTTGCAAATATGCAGGCAGCACATACTGTAAGTGGAGGCAAATGGCAGGCATTCCCACAGGGCAAAAGATCCGCTACCTCACACTGGATGCAAACATTCTTTCACTTGGGGGGACAAATCCTGTTTAGCCAAGATTTTAGTGCGCACCTACCTGATTCAGAAACAATAAACCACAGAAGTACAGCAGTTTTTCTGCCTTTCCCTGAATTTTGTGTTGCTTTTTCAGCAGCTGGCCAAGCAATGTCTACAAAAAATAATTATACAGTCAAACCTCGGCTCCCGAATGGCTAGGTTTTGGAATGTTTAGGCTTCCGAACACCGAAAACCCAGAAGTAAATGCTCTGGTTTTGAAATGTTTTTTGGAAGCTGAATGTCCGAAGTAGCTCTTGCAACGAATCGGAAGCCATGCCTCAGTTGTCGAACATTTCAGAAGCCGAACAGGCTTCCAGAACGGATTACATTCGACAACTGAGGTTTGACTTTATTACAGAAAAATGTAAATACAAATGCATATATCGGTGCCAACAACACTTAACAATGCATAAATGATTGGGTCATATTTGCAAAGCTTTTCCTTCGACTGGCAATCGATTCCAGCTACTTGCTGTGTCATGATCAAGTCCTGTTGACAGAGCAGCATTGACCAATCTTAGGTGTGTCTGATGCTCGTAACTGATTTACATCCTTGCAGATACTTCACACTTCCTTCCCAAATGGAAAGGAAAGGAAATTTTGGAACCAGAAAAAAATGGCTCCTGAACAAAAATAATTGTAAGCAACAGCTATGGTGACAGAAGTGTGTCACATGGGTTTACAGACAGGGCCTAGCTGAAACTAACCTGGTGACTTTGCAGCTTTGGTTGCAGATATGCACATAACCACACAGACGCCTTTCAATGAAACTTTCGAGTTCACCTTTCTCCCATTACCAGGATGCTTGTGTTGTAGGGGTCAGCACTGGGAGACTGGCCACTTCCCGCAGCTCTTTGGGCAACTGAACCAGTGTCCCAACCTTCCATTAGTGTGCTATACTTTTTCCCAGTGTTCTGGTACCAGGCTCTATACCACAGACCGAAGTGTCGTATAGGGAAGAGTTGGTCAGTTTCTTAGGCAACGTGAGGATGCTTCCCTGTCTTCTAATGCTCTCCTCTTCCAGCATAATGTGTAGCCAGCTTCAGGAGGTTTACTGCAGGCTGGGGAAATGATGCAAGGGACTCTATCCAACCAAAGTTCACTTCCCCCTGCACCACCCTCTAAATCCAACTCTCCCATTACCTAAATTGTGGAGAAATGGCCGTCCCTGATCATTTGTTTCAGTATGTCCTCTGAAGTCACTAGAGCTCCTGTGTTGTGTGGCAAGTCCCCTCCCCCCATGTGAAATGAAGACACAGGACACATTATTTAAGGTTAATGGGCGAAAAAGGCCACAACTTTATTGATTACAGGAATTGAGAGGTATTGGCCTTAGGCGTTGGTTCCTATCGACTACCCGGCATGGAGACTGGGAAGGGTTAACGACCAGCCGGGGGAGTCCTGCTGAAGTACGCCAACTAGGATCCCCCGGGTGTCACCGCTTGGGGGCGTGCCTTAGGCCCACACCTCCATAGGCCTCGGACAGGGCAACGCCCCCCGGAGTCCTTTACCAGACTACCCTTCGCTTTGGGGGAAGGTGATGGCGCTTCCTTCCCCCCTCTTCATTTGAGTAACAATTACCCCGCCAATGCCTGCGTGGGGAGAGGGTGGGCCCGCAACCCCACCTCCTCTCCAGCTCGGAAGTGGCTTTGCTGTCTCCAGAATGGAGATGTGCAAAGAATTTATATATTACAATGGCTTATGTCCCTCCTGTCAGGTATACAGCCTCGGCCTGGTATACCTGAAGGAGCGTCTGCACCCCCATCGTTCAGCTTCCGAGGGCCTTCTGGCGGTTCCCTCACTGCGAGAAGTGAGGTTACAGGGAATCAGGCAGAGGGCCTTCTCGGCAGTGGCACCTGTTCTGTGGAACGCGCCGCCCCCCATAATATGTCAAGGAAATAAACAACTATCTGACTTTTAGAAGACATTTGAAGGCAGCCCTGTTTAGGGAAGTTTTGAATGTTTGGTGTTTTATCGTGTTTTTAATATTCTGTTGGGAGCTGCCCAGAGTGTCTGGGGCAACCCAGCCAGATAGGTGGGGTATAAATAAATGATGATGATGATGTCAGGATACAAATTCATCCAGGCTGGCTTGCAAGGAATAAGGATACTTTAATAGAATCACAATCATAATATTAAAGTATTCATTAGCATCCTTCCTAGTGGTGGTCAGTAGCTGCATGGCAGAGTCTCCAGCTCCAACAAGCTTTTCACTGATCTTTGCCTGTCTCCTTCTCTTTCCTTTTATTCTTCTTGCAACACAAATGGTGGCAGGTGGCCCTGACTAGGGGAAGTCCAGTGAGAGCAAACTTCGAGGTCTTACTCTCTTTCCTCACTCTCTGAGGATCCCTCTCACAGGGCAGGAATCGAAAGACGGCTGAAGGAAGGTGCATTCCTGAACATATATTTAGGAATGGCCGTTTGTGACACCAGAAGGCTAGAAAGAAGTATAGTGCAATAATGGAAGATTGGAACACTGGGAGAAGGCAGTGGGTGAACTTGGAATCCTCTGCCTCAAAACTTCATTGAAAGGCGTCTGTGTGTAGGTCTGCAAACAAAGTTGCAAAGTTACCAGGTTAGTTTAATAATTTTAATAATAATAATAATATTTTTTATTTATACCCCACCCATCTGGCTGGGTTTCCCCAGCCACTCTGAGCAGCTCCCAGCAGAATAATAATAATAATAATAATAATAATAATAATAATAATAATAATAATGTGATAAAACTTCGAACAATAAAAACTTCCATAAACAAGGCTGCATTCAGATGTCTTCTAAAAGTCAGATTTTTGTTTACTGTATTTTTCGCTCTATAGGACGCACCGGACAATAGGACGCACCTTGTTTTAGATGGGGGGAAACAAGGGGAAAAAAATTCTCCCCCTCTCTGCCCAGCACCCCTTCAGCGAAGCGGCAGGAGGCACTGCGCAGAGAGGGGGAGAATTTTCCCCCTCTTGTTTCCCCCCTCTAAAACAAGGTGCCATTTAAGGTGCGTTCAGTCACCTTCAGGCGGCTACCTTGGAAGCCTGGAGAGGCTTCAGGTTCCTTTCGACCTGCTCTTTGGGGCTGGCAAGGGGAAGCCCACCACCAGCCCCAAAGAGCAGGTCGGGGAGCGGGGAAAGGCGCGCAGTGGAGAGGCTCCTGCCATAGCCCCTGCAGTGGAGAGGCTCCTGCCATAGTCGCGCGTCACCTCTCCAGCCGGGAGAGGGTCCCGGGGGGCTGCTTTAGCCGTGCGCGCACTCTCCCGGCTAGAGGCTCCTGCCAAAACCGCCCATCATCTCTCCAGCCGGGAGAGGGTCTTGGGGGGCTTGTTTAGCTAAAGAAGCCCCCCGCGACCCTCTCCCGGCTGGAGAAGTGGTGTGCGGCTAAAGAGGCTCCTGACATAGCCGCGCGCCACCTCTCCAGCCGGGAGAGGGTCACGGGGCTATGACTTCTTCGCTCCATAGGACGCACACACATTTCCCCTTCATTTTTGAAGGGGGAAAAGTGCGTCCTATAGAGCGAAAAATACGGTATTTCCTTGACATCTGACGGGAGGGCATTCAACAGGGTGGGCACCACTACTGAGAAGGCCCTCTGCCTGGTTCCCTGTAGCTTCACTTCTCACAGTGAGGGAACCGCTAGAAGGCCCTCGGAACTGGATCTCAGTGTCCGGGCCGGACGATGGGGGGTGGATATGCTCCTTCAGGTATACAGGACCGAGGCCGTTTAGGGCTTCAAACGTCAGCACTTTGAATTGTGCTCGGAAATGTACTGGGAGCCAATGTTTCCCCTGAGCTCTGTCTGTAAACCCGTGTGACATACTTCTGTCTCCAATGCTGTTGTTGACAATTATTTAAGCAAAACGGCCAATTTGGCTGGTTTCAAAACACTGCTTCACATTGCTTCTGGGAAGGAAGAGTGAGATATGTGCAGGGATGCAAATCTGTAATGAGAATTGGGCACACCTACGATTGATCAACAGCTTCCTGTCATGTTTGATCAGTACATAGCGAGTGGGTGGAATCTATTGCCCGTCGAAGGAAAGGCCTTGCAATTATGACCCCATCGCTTATGAGAATCTCCCCCAAACTGGTTTCTTCCAGATATCTTTGATTGCAACTGCTCTCATCCTTGACCATTGGCAATACTGACCAGGGTTGATCTGGCAGTTATCACACTGGGGAAGGGTGCCTTAGGGAAGGTGAAGGATGGATGAATCTCTCAATTTCATTTCTCTCAGTTTCTTATTTTTTTCCCAGTTTTAAGTTTCTGCTCACCACATTTCTGAATCCGTTTGTAGCTTCTTTTTTAAATGGAAAATGTCCTCATGAAGATTCACCAATATTTTAAAGCAAATTTCTCCCCATATATCTACACCGCTCTGTGTGCAATTTTGCTGACACAAACATTTCTACAAGCAATATATCCTATAATAATGCACGTTTATATGCCATTTTCACCAACACTATATGCAGTATACGCATGTTTCTGAAAGTGGGGATCAGGTAGGTTTGCATCAAAATCCTGACCAAAAAAGATTTGTACCCCAGCTGAAGAAATGGTTGTTTTCGTCCAATGTGTGGTAGTGAATCTGTTTGTCTGCTGCTTGCCTCGACTTCCATGCTGTCTGCAAATGTGTAAAAAAATTAAAAAATTAAAAGCAATTTATGTGCTACTCGAATGTTTGTAAATAAAGCAATTTTACAAAAATGCCAGTGTCAGCTCACCCAAAGGAGATTCAAAACAAGGAATGGTACCACTGAAACATTGCATCAATAGTTTCCTATTGGATCAGAACTGTCCTGGAAAGGTCCACAGACCTCGTTTCTATGCAGAAGATGCATTCTCTGTTGAACCTATACTAGGTACAGGCAGGACAAATGAAAGCAAAAAATGCCCCTGTCATGTGCCATGTTTAGACCAAGCAACAGACAAATTGGGAAGTTTATTATTCCAGATTGTATGCAAATCTGTAAAAAAAAATGTTCATGAAAAGGTTGAGGAATTTTCATGAGAACTTAGAATCATAGAGTTGGAAGAGACCACAAGGGCCATTGAGTCCAACCCCCTGCCAAGCAGGAAACACCATCAGAGCACTCCTGACATATGGTTGTCAAGCCTCTGCTTAAAGACCTCCAAAGTAGGAGACTCCACCACACTCCTTGGCAGCAAATTCCACTGTCAAACAGCGCTTACTGTCAGGAAGTTCTTCCTAATGTTTAGGTGGAATCTTCTTTCTTGTAGTTTGGATCCATTGCTCCGTGTCCGCTTCTCTGGAGCAACAGAAAACAACCTTTCTCCCTCCTCTTTGTGACATCCTTTTATATATTTGAACATGGCTATCATATCACCCCTTAACCTCCTCTTCTCCAGGCTAAACATGCCCAGCTCCCTTAGCCGTTCCTCATAAGGCATCGTTTCCAGGCCTTTGACCATTTTGGTTGCCCTCCTCTGGACACGTTCCAGTTTGTCAGTGTCCTTCTTGAATTGTGTTGCCCAGAACTGGACACAGTACTCCAGGTGAGGTCTGACCAGAGCAGAATACAGTGGCACTACTACTTCCCTTGATCTAGATGCTATACTCCTATTGATGCAGCCCAGAATTGCATTGGCTTTTTTTATATAAAAAGTAATTTGCTTTTTTTTACCCTCCAGATATCCTTTTTATTGGGCATTCACAATGATTTGTGCTCATGATGGTATCAGGGTTATTACATGTGAGCCCCTACTTCCCTTGTTCAGCATAATTTGTTTTGCTTTCATTAGTGGTCTCTGGTTGCCCATGCTTTCATAACTAAATCTTCTAACAGGCATATATATTGGATTTTTTTGGAACCAACTGAGGGATCTTCTTCTTCTTCTTCTTCTTCTTCTTCTTCTTCTTTGGCGATCACTTGTAGCTGAGTAAGATTGTGTTCCACAAACACGGTTTTAGCAATGAGTCCGTAAGTGACCGTGGAGGCCAATTCTGGATCCACACGTCCTTCCACAGTGGGGACATTGGTTCCCGGGCAGGAGTTGATGACGGCGTGGATTTGCCAAGCGTGCCTTCCTCTTAGCACATTTCTCCCTTGCGTCCTGAGTTCGAGTATCTTCAAAGCCCATGACACCTTTGGTAAAGGCTGTTCTCCAACTGGAGCGCTCGCAGGCCAGTGTTTCCCAGCTGTCAGTGTTTATACTACTTTTTTTTATTTGCCTTGAGAGAGTCTTTAAACCTCTTTTGTTGACCACCAGCATTACACTTTCCATTTTTAAGTTCGGAATTGAGTAGTTGCTTTGGAAGACGATCATCAGGCATCCGCACAACATGACCAATGATGAAGAATCATTGCTTCAACACTGGTGGTGTTTGCTTCATCCAGTACACTGGTATTAGTTTGCCTGTCTTCCCAAGTGATGTGTAAGATCACAACTTAGGGATATATTCCCCACATCTATCAACAATTGCTCTAGCGGCACAGGTTTATTATTTTTTTCAAAATTCCATGAAGTGCTAATAGATACAGCAGTATCTTGTATTTTCTCATGAAACTGTATTGAGCTGAGTGATAAGCAGCCCAGAGCCAGTCGTTACTGCCATAACTCCCCCCCCCCAGGTTTGCATAATTGTCTTTAGCTAAGGATTTAACTCTATTGAGATTCTTTGGGACTTCCCTTGAAATTTATTAATTTTAGCTTGCCAATTTTTAAGCATTCTAGGGTGGAAGAAGGTGAGGAAGACTTGGAAAAGAAACATAAAACTAGGAATTAGCATCATTTGATTAACATCAATTCCGGAATTACAAGTAATGTCTAGACAACAGGCTGTTGTCTTCAGGCTGTAACTTCCTTATGAATCCTTTCCCAACTTATCTAGGGAGATCTTCACTTAATTGTGCTAACATGCAACTGCAGCAAAATATTGCACAGCACGCACAAGATGTCCAACCCATGGTGTGACATGCTCCTTTTTGTCATATAAATACAAGGACCTTTCGAGCATCTCTCCATCCCGCCATCTCTTGAAACACCATCCAATCTTTCAGTCATGAAGATCTTTGCCTTCCTTGCAGCTGTTCTCTTCTTTGTGCTGATGGCTGCTCCAGGTAAGGTTACTTATTTATTTCATAACAATTTATATGCCACTTGATTGTAGTAAAGCTCAAAGCAGTTCTATAGTGGATCCCTACACGGGGACTTCGGGAAAATATGCAACTGCTTGCTATCACGCTCTGTAGCATGGTGGACAACCAATGGGTCCTTGGTTTTGAGGCTCCACTTCCCTTGAAGCCCAGTCACCATGACCACTGACCATGTGTGATTGGAGATGTAGTCCTTGCTCTATAGGAGCCAGGCTGCTAAGCAAGATTTGATGTCTTACTGTGTTTTAATTTGTTGAAAGCTGCCCAGTGTGGCTGGGGCAACCCAATTAGAGGGGCAGCAAACAAACAAATATTATTATTATTATTATTATTATTATTATTATTATTATTATTATTCCTCTTCCTTTTGCTTACCTAATTTTCAGTGGTGGATTAGATGGGGGGGCAATAAACTTTGTTTGAATGCTGCAAATATGGGACCTTATTTGTGTGGGTGATCCCATGTCCAGGAGAAAGAAAGGTTAACTGTTCAGGATGGTGCAGTCCCTGTGGAGGAAAAATTGTGTAGTTTGGGATGTTCCTGGATGCATCTTTGTCAATAGAGCCCCAAATAAACCCTGTGCCCAGGTGTGTATTTTACCAATTTCATCTGGTTTGTTAGCTATGGTCATTCCTGGACACGGAAAGCCAAACCATTATATTCCATGCATTGGTAACCTCAAAGCTGGGTTAATGGAATGTACTCTATGTGAGGCTGCCCAAGAAGTCCCGGAAATCATTCTCTTGTTATTTGGGTGGTTTCCAATAGGGGAAGGTGCCTCTATCCAGTGCTCCAGCCACAGCCTCTTCTATTACTGTATTTTTCGCTCTATAAGATGCACCAGACCATAGGACGCACCTAGTTTTTGGAGGAGGGAAACAAGAAAAAATAATATTCTGAATCTCAGAAGCCAGAACAGCAAGAGGGACCACTGCGCAGCAATCCCTCTTGCTGTTCTGGCTTCTGGGATAGCTGTGCAGCCTGTATTCGCTCCATAAGACGCACACACATTTCCCCTTACTTTTTGGGAGGGAAAACGTGAGTCTTATAGAGCAAAAAATACGGTAATTTGGCTACAGCCCTATTGCCACTCACCAGCTGAGTCTGCTATTAGCAGGAATGACAATGAGAACACAACTTGTTCTTTCTTTTGCTACAGCACTTGCGCAGACGTCAGAGGCAGAATGTCGCAGGATGGGTGGCAGCTGCCATAATGGCTTTTGCCCACCAGGCAAATATCACAAGGGACATTGTGGTAACCCGAGAAGATGGTGCTGCAGAAGATAGGTAAGAATTCTAGATGCATCTCCTGCCCTGCTGTCAGGATTGTTTTGTCCATTGGTTCTTTTTATCTAAGACAGTTTGGAGACGTCCCAGTCCAAGCCAAAACCCGGGCTGGCTTTTAAGACCTCTTAATGCACGGGTGTCAAACACAAGGCCCGCGGGCCAAATCCGGCCCGCCAGACCTCGTCATGTGGCCCGTGTAGCCGCCGCCACCGGCCGCCAGCTTTCACCTTTTATTCTCGCTTCTTTTTTTCTTTTTTTTTTGACACAAGAAAGCGCATGCACGGCAACCTACAAGCCAGAGAACGTCTGCCCTCTAGCGGCGCCGGCCGTTCTACACAGGAAACCTCCACTTTACATGCATTTAGGAAACCTCCACTTGTTTTTATATTGAGCGCATATTGAGTCCTATAGATACAACCGGCCCTTTGAGGGTGACCAAACTGCTGATGCGGCCCTCGATGAATTTGAGTTTGACACCCCTGTCTTAATGTATCCGGCAGGAGAATAAGAATAGCATATTTGTATACAGAACACAATAAGTAGGAATACTGCTGGCCAGAGTGAAAAAATAGCTTGGCATGTTCTTATGTCTGTTACACGTGCCTGATCTGTAGAAGTTGCTGGGGCCAAGAAATGACTCACCCAGAACTTCTACATGCTTCTTCATAGGCTGTTAGGTTCCCACCTCAATTCCATCCATCCTGGAAGAGCCTATGAACTTGGCCCACTGTGTGCTGGTGATGATTTCTAAAATGCTGAGCTGTACCATAGAGGCTGAGTCTGACACCTGGGCAACTCTCTCCCTCTCCTGTTCTTCTGTTTATGATATGCAGGAAAGCAAAATGGTCCAAATCATTGTGAAATAGTTAATATAGAAATGGAGGTGCTTTCAAGACTTTTCCAAGGGATAGTTTCCCCTCCAAACCCCAATTCTGCCCCAGTATTTCTTCCAGGCCCTGCTATGGCTTTGCATTTGCAGTTGCTGATGCTTTCCTTAGGAAATACATGCTAACATCCAGCTTTTTTGAAAGAAATCCGGACTACCTGAAGACTGGTCTTCTAGTTATGATCTGTAACAGAAGAGGAAGACAAAATGGTCTAGGTCATTGTGACATAGTTAATATAGGAACTGAGGTGCTTTGGGGACATTTCCAGGAGACAGTTCACATCTCCAAACCCCAGTTTTGTTCTAGTTTTTCTACCAAGTTCTGCTGTGGCTCAGAATTTGCAGTTGCTGATACTTTCCTTAGGAAACACATGCTAACATCGAGGGTTTTTCTGCAAAAACAACAACACAAAACCTAGGTTACGTGAAGGATAGTGGAAGTAAAACAATCAGAATGAATTGCTTTGGTCTCACTAAGCTTGACAAGAGCAGAGCCACAGGGAAGCTTTAAAATATCAATTGGCCTTCTAATATTGACATCGTGTATTATGTTAGGAGGAGAGTTGGATTCAAATCACTGGTGTATTTCAAGTTAGTCTGTATTTTTCTCTAATAAATTTTATTAAGATTCACAGAGAAAAATACAAAACTTAATATCCTTTTCCCTTTTTTAACCACACCAAGACTATCTAAATACAGTAAAAACACACAAAAAGGGGGAAGGAGAGACAAAGAAAGAAATAGAGGAGAAAAGAGGTTAAAAGAGAAAGGTAGAAAAAATAAGATTCGGAAAAGAATGAACTTCTGATTTTTCATCTGTCCACTATTAAAATATATGTATTCACTACATCCAATCCAATATACCACCCAACAAAGTTAAGTCAGTATTTTTAAGGGGCAAACAACAAATTATCATGCTCAGAACCTATTCAAGTCAGGAAAGGCCAATCTGTGTTTCTCCAGATGTTGCCAGCCTACAGATCTCCCTCACCCTTGATCCCTTGCCATACTGGCTGTTGGGGCCGATGGGAGGTGGGCTCCCACAACATCTGGCGAGCCACAGCATGATTTAAAGGATAAGCCCCATACCAATGTTTTTCTCCTCTTTTTCTTTATATTAAAATCTGTGTTTGTGTTTTGCATCTGAATGTGTTCAGCCTTTTATTCATGATTATCTATGTAATACAGCATTAAAAACTGCAGAATCTGACAATCTTCTCTCTTTCGCACAGATAATGTCAGGATGGTGGCTGCGTTACATCCATAGCCTGAACATTTTCATGGCCTCTGCAACCCGCTTTGCTACGCATTTGCGCTTTTAATGGAGCTGATTCTATGGTGATTGTTTTCCTTCTTCTGCTAATTAAAAATCATGCATTTGAGCACCTATGTTCTTTGTGTCTCTGCGTCTCTGTGCTTTCCCACAGCTGAATAAGCAACTTTATTTCAAAGCGCCTTGGAGAAACTCTTCCACACAGATGTCCTGTTCAAACATCTGCTGTTCTGCTCACCCAATTTAAAAAGGCACAGGGTTTGCCCTTCTTTTTACCTGCCTTGCAGTGCAGTCCCAGAAGTCTGTACATTGTACCATTTCTTCTGATTTATTAAAAAAAACCACATAAACATAAATATCTTTAAACTAAATTAAAATAAAGTAAAAAGGCATTTGAAGTGACTGTTCTGACATTATATTTTCAACCCCTTTCCCCCATCATCAACTTTACCATTTTTCAAAGTTATTGAACACTGGGTTGAGTTCTCCAGAACCTCTCCAAAGTCTCTATCTGGATTACAAGCAGGGAGCATATTCCCATCAGTATATATGTGAAATTGAGTGGAGGGGAAGTCACTCCTATTATTATTATTATTATTATTATTATTATTATTATTATTATTATTATTTTATTATTTTATTTATACCCCACCCATTCAGCTAGGTTTCCCCAGTCATTCTGGGCAGCTCCCAACAGAATATTAAAAACACAATAAAACATAAAACATTAAAAACATCCCTAAACAAAGCTGCCTTCAGATGTCTTCTAAAAGTCAGGTACTTGTTTATTTCCTTGACATCTGATGGAAGGGTGTTCCACAGGGCAGGAACTACCGAGAAGGCCCTCTGCCTGGTTCCCTGCACTTTCACTTCTTGCAGGGAGGGAACTGCCAGAAGACCCTCAAGTTGGACCTCAGTGCCCGGGCAGAATGAGAGGGGTGGAGACACTCCTTCAGGCATACTGGGCTGAGGCCATTTAGGGCTTTAAAGGTCAGCACCAACACTTTGAATTGTGCTTGGAAACATACTGGGAGCCAGTGTAGGTCTTTCAGCAACAGTGGGGCACCCAACAGGATGGTTGTGATGTGCCTCTGAATACCAGTAGCTGGGAATCGTAGGGAAGCAGAGTTCTGTTGAGCTCATGTCCAGTTAGCAGGCTTCCCATGGGCACCTGGCTGACCACTGTGAGGACAGAATGCTAGACTAGGAGGGCCAGTGGCCTGATCCTGTAGGCTTCCCTTATGAAACCAGATAAGGAAAGGCTGACTTGAGGAAGTTCTGCACAAGACACAAGAAAGTTTTCTGGAGATGTTGGAGCACAGAGGCAGATGGAGCCACCTGGGCTGGGTGAAGGTGCAGCAGAGACTACAGGAGCACAGGGCGCCAAGGGATCGTCACATGATGAGAGGAAGCAAGGGCCAAGAAGAGCGAAGTACTGCTAAGAGCAGCCAGATCCAAGACAGGTGTGGGGGAATGAAGGTGTTGGGACTTTCTTAGACTTGACACAGCCCCCCAACCCAGCCCAACCCTACACCAAACATCAACTATGACAGAAGAGCTGGAAAAGAAGCAGCATATGACCACATGATGTTGCTTTATGTACCAGCCAGTTTTGTAATTAGTTCAGTATTGTTAAAAGTGGGTCTGAGACCCTCAAAATAAAATCTGAGCAAAATTGGTGAAGCAGCAAAGAGTAGATTGATTACAAAAACATTCTTGTAAATAGGCACACCCAAAGTTAGTAAAACAAAGCTTATATTCTCTATTTCCTAAGCACAGGTTCCCTCCCTTATCTCCCCCTTGGGTGGGGACTACAAGGGACTACAAGGTTTACAGCCTATCACAACTGCCATATTACCCTATTAGCATTATTCATTATTTCCCATATTTGGTCTATTTCCTATGCAACTATTTGTTAAGCCAAGCAAAAATACCTGGAGGTAAGTGTGAATCAGTCTCTGTATTTGCTGAGCCGTGTGTATTTATCACACCAACATCCTGACCATTAGTAGATGTCAGCAAGTTCTATACTCGCCGACGCCTGCTAATCTGAACTGTCTGAGATTGCCTAGTGTCCTTGTACAAAGCAATATTTATGTCTGAGGCTGCCTAGTCACTGTAGCCTTGTATCTTTATTACAGGGATGTGGGTAGTGCCGTGGGCTTGCCGATCAGAAGCCTGGCGGTTCGAATCCCCGTGACGGGGTGAGCTCCTATTGCTCTGTCCCAGCTCCTGCCAACTTGCAGTTTGAAAGCACACCAGTGCAAGTAGATAAATAGGTACTGATGTGGTGGCAAGTTAAACAGCGTTTCTGTGTACTCTGGTTTCCATCACGGTGTCCCATTGTGTCAGAAACAGTTTAGTCAGTGCAAGTAGATAAATAGGAACCGCTGCAGTGGGAAGGTAAATGGCGTTTCCGTACAATCTGGCTTCCGTCACAGTGTCCCATCTTGCCAGAAGTGGTCTTCTCATGCTGACCACATGACCTGGAAACCTGTCTGTGGACAAATGCCAGCTCCCTCGGCCTGAAAGCGAGATGAGCGCCGCAACCCCATAGTCGCCTTTGACCTGACTTAACCGTCTAGGGGTCCCTTACCTTTTACCTTTACCTGTATCTTTATGTGAATGAAAGCAACATTATGCCTGAGGTTTTCAGCAGCTGGAACCTTGCGTGAAAAGGCGACTTTATCATTTCTTACAATTATTGCCTTACCTGGACTAGTATCTCCAGATTTTCAAACGGGTCTCATCTTACTCCTACCTGCAGACACAGAGGGCGAACTTAGGACCTTTCCCTCATACAAACATTGTACTCTACCACTGAAGTGCAGCCCGCCTTAAAACCCATTTCAGCTTTACAGCCATTCCCCACTATTCTACCCCAAGATAGTACACAGGGGCAGGCATGTTTTCTTCCCTGCAATTCCTGAAGGAATGGTGGCAGGTCATAATATATGCTCCCATTTGTCCACCTCATCAAGTGCTTCCCTTTCGAGCTGCTCTTACTGAGTGAGTAACCAGGCAGGTGAACTCTGCTTTTGTCCCCTGCTTGCCCACCTGTTTGGTTGTGGTCCTGTGAGGGAGGGTGGCTAGTGCCCACTCAGGCCGTGTGGACAGGTGTGCCTCACCTGGAGGCCCCAGAGCACCAGCCCTGGCAGCATCCTTCCAAAACTCTTTAGGCCAAATGGGTTTTAGTCCAAATGGATAAAAATCTAGTAAATGGGCTTCCTCCCAAAATGCCTTCAACTGATCAGGAACAACATGCTTGAATACACAAATACACACATGCAAATACAAATATATGCAGACATTGAAAAGAACACCTTATCTCTGAGACCTTATCCTGAATGTCATGGTCTATTAGTAGTGGCTTCCTCATGGGATGTTTACAGATTGCCATCTATGGGCAGGGCCTTAAATCAAGTCCTGAAGAACATAATTCAACTTGCCCACAGGGTGTTGGGCTGTTGTTGTTGTTGTTGTTTAGTCGTTTAGTCATGTCTGACTCTTTGTGACCCCATGGACCAGAGCATGCCAGGCACTCCTGTCTTCTCTTCTCACAAGGTGGCCAAAGTATTGGAGCGTCAGCTTCAGGATCTGTCCTTCCAGGGAGCACTCAGGGCTGATTTCCTTCAGAATAGATAGGTTTGATCTTCTTGCAGTCCATGAAACTCTCAAGAGTCTCCTCCAGCACCATAATTCAAAAGCATCAATTCTTCGGCGATCAGCCTTCTTTATGGTCCAGCTCTCACTTCCATACATCACTACTGGGAAAACCATGGCTTTAACTATACGGACCTTTGTCGGCAAGGTGATGTCTCTGCTTTTTAAGATGCTGTCTAGGTTTGTCATTGCTTTTCTCCCAAGAAGCAGGCGTCTTTTAATTTCATGACTGCAGTGATCTTTGCCAGGAGGTGATGGGACCAGTGGCCATGATCTTAGTTTTTTTGATGGTGAGCTTCAGACCATATTTTGTGCTCTCCTCTTTCACTCTAAATAAAAGGTTCTTTAATTCCTCCTCACTTTCTGCCATCTTCTTGGACTGTAAGAAGATCAAACCTATCCATTCAGAAGGAAATCAGCCCTCTGTGCTCCATGGTAGGACAGATCCTGAAGCTGAGGCTCCAATACTTTGGCCACCTCATGAGAAGAGAAGACTCCCTGGGAAAGATTCTGATGTTGGGAAAGATTGAGGGCACAAGGAGAACTGGATGACAGAGGACGAGATGGTTGGACAGTGTTCTCAAAGCTACCAAAATGAGTTGGTAGACAGTGGAAGACAGGAGTGCCTGGCATGCTCTGGTCCATGGGGTCATGAAGAGTCAGACACGACTAAATGACTAAACAACAACAATTAAACATTTCAAAACTTCCCTATACAGAGCTGACTTCAGATGGCTCGGGGGTTTCCTAACTGTTTCTGCCCCTACTCAGCCATGGCTTGCGGCCCCCAGAAAGTCATTCAGAAGGGAATGTGGCCCCACCTCTGCTTTACATGACTGTACCTCAAACTCCTCCTCCTCTTTCCCTCTAGGGGCTGCTGTTGTTTGACGACCTATAAATAAGGAGCACCTTCTGTCCCTCCTCTGTGCGATCTCAGAATTTCCAGCAAATCGAAGCAGACATGAAGTTCTCCTACTTGATCTCTGTTTTTTTCCTCTTTTCTTCCCTCTTCCTGCTAAGGGATTCAGGTATTGTACAGAGTTTGCTTAGATTGTGGCAGGCACTGAAATAGCCAGCAATGCTGCTGTAATGGGGAAGGGGTTTTCTTACCAATGGCAAAGTTCCCAGAAACAGTGTTGTTTGCTCTGTCTTGCATGCACAAAAAATATTATAAATATTAGGGTGAGGGTGGGTTTTTTTGGGGGGGGAGTGGAGGGTTAAAAGAGAAAGTTTTATTATTTTGTTTAAAAAAAATGATTTGGTTTTATTTCTTAACATTTCCGTCATTTTGTGGCTTGTGGAAAAGAGCATGGTTTCAAATGAAATCTTAAATTCAAACAAAGGAAATTTAAATTAGTTCAGATGCGAAAAGCTCATAATCTTGGACAGATGCCATAAACCTTTTTCAGAGAAATTGAACCAACCCTTCCTTCCTTCCTTCCTTCCTTCCTTCCTTCCTTTCTTTCTTTTTCTTTCTTTCTTTCTTTCTTTCTTTCTTTCTTTCTTTCTTTCTTTCTTTTTTTCTTTCTTTCTTATGTAAAATAACCAGATATCTTGTTTTTGAGAGTGAGTATTAAGATCGACCCTAGGACATTTATACAGTCGTACTTTGGAAGTTGAACAGAATCTGTTTGGGAAGTCCGTGGGCAGGGTATAAATAATAAATTATGATTATGATTAAAAAATAATAACAAATGATTACACCCCCCACACCAGCCAAGACGCCCTGACATGTCCCATTCCCCCTTTACTGTTTGGAGGGGGCGGTCAGTGGCTAGGCTGGAGCTGGAAGGGGGCGGAGTTCAGCAACCCTGCAGAACTAGGAGGGAAAGCGGCTTACTTTTGAGTAAACATAGCTAGGTGTGGAAAACTGAATAAAAGACAGGGGGAAATGAAAAATTGGATTTAACAAGAATTGACATATCTGCCCAACAGTAGTTGCAAACTTGAGTATAAGCACCCTGAGGCAATGCCTCTGGAAAAGCTGTTTTGCCTGCTCGTTCACTGTACAGTGGTACCTCTGGTTCCATACAAACTTTGTTCCAGAGGTCCGTTCTTAACCTGAAACTGTTCTTAACCTGAAGCACCACTTTAGCTAATGGGGTCTCCCGCTGCTGCTGCCGCACCACCGCCACGCGATTTCTGTTCTCATCCTGAAGCAAAGTTCTTAACCCAAGGTACTATTTCTGTGTTAGCGGAGTCTGTAACCTGAAGCGTATGTAACCTGAGGTACCACTATAGTTGTATGAGACAAGAACAGCAATAGTCTGTGTCATTCAGTGTGGCTTTTAATAAACAATGAAATAATCTATTTCCAGAGCGCGCCAACTTTGGCTATTTTCATCCAGAATTCTTATCTGCTTTCACATTAAAAAAAAAAGAAAACTTCTCCCAAACTATATATTCTTGAGCAATTTCTCTCAGAATATTTATTTTAGGTGTAATCTACACACATATTTTAAAAAAAAACTGTGAAAATTCTTTCTTTTAAAAAAATGTTTTGAAAAATACATTGAATTTTGCACAGCTCACTTTCACCATCTAGTGTCACATTTGAATACTGCATTTTACAACACATTTAAAATGGTTTATTCTCAGCTGTGTAGCTGAGTCCTTAGTGTTTCCCCTTAAAACATACTTGGATCTCTACCATTTCTTTATTTCTTTCTTTTTAATGTAAAATAACCAGATATCTTGTTTTTGAGATTGAGGATTATAAAGATCGACCCTAGGACATTAATACAGTCGTACTTTAGAAGTTGAACGGAATCTGTTTGGGAAGTCCGTTTGACTTCCAAAATGTTCGGAAACCAAAGCGCGGCTTCTGATTGGCTGCAGAAAGCAGAGAACGGACTTAGAACGCTGTAGTTGGCAAGGAGCCCCAACTCGAAGCGAACCAATGTTTTTCTTTCTTGCCTTAAGCTGATGCTTCTACACCATCTCACGAACCACAATCAGATAAAGAATGTGACGAAGCCAAAGGGAAGTGCATGCTGGAGATTTGCTACGCTGGCTGGGAAAAAATCGGGACATGCCCACCGCACCGCAAATGCTGCAAACCTCTGTAAGAGCTCCCTGAGGTAGATGTTGCCAGTCTTCCACTACAATTCCCATCAAACCCAGCCAACATGGCCAGTGGTCGGGGGGGGTGGAGTTGTAGTCCTGCAACTGCAGGGTCCCAGGTTGCTGAAAGGTGGACTAAAGCAGGCACATCCAACGTCCAACAGGTTGCCACCCACCATGCAATATCAAAAACTGCCAGTGATCTACCACACTCTCCCATTCTCATTCTTCAACTTCAACATATTATATTTAGCTGGGGAAACCCAGCCAGATGAGTGGGGTATAACTAATAAATTATGATTATAATAAAAAAATAACAATTTTTGAACAAATTGTTGAGCATATTCTCTCAGAATATTTATCTTAGGTGAAATCTGCACACGTATAAAAAAAGGCTGTGAAAATGCTTTTTAAAAAAAAAAGTTTTGAAAAATGCAGTGAATTTTGCATAGCTGACTTTCACCATCTAGTGTCGCGTTTGTATATAGCACTTTACAAACAGGTTTAAAACGTTTTATTCACAGCTGTGTAGCTGAGTCCTTAGTGTCTCCCCTCAAAACATACTGGGATCTCTACCCCCAAGGCATTGGCTAAGCTGGCAAGTCTTGCATTACAATATTCTGTTACATGCAGCATCTGTTGAATAGCTAAGGCTGTAACCCAAATCTCCATTGCTGCAGGTTGGATACAGCAGATGTCTTCCTCCATCTAGCTCTGTCAACCTCTGCTGGCCTCTGTTTGGGATCAGAGCACCATAGAAAAATCACAAGATGTGCTATTAGCCAGCATTTTAAAAGGATTTCTAGACCTTATGACTGCATGCAATGCCCCATTATGTTTTAGGAGCCGCAGCAGTGCTTGAATAAAATTTTGAGTGATTGAGGGCAAGACCTCAGGGTCATAGCTTGCTCACCGCTCCTCCCTATTCTTCTTCTTCTTCTTTTTCTAAAAGGCATATTCAGTTTTCCCAATGGTTGGGCAGGTGCATTTATTTTAGATGGAACACAGCCAGTCTTGCTCATATGTATTCTAGCACTCACAAAACTAAGTTCGAAATGGCAGGCAGTGTGGCATGCGGATGTAGCTGGTGAAGGAAGCCCTCTAGTTGCTCCAGATGCCCCTTTGGCAATTGTGGTGGGTTCTTGACATCCATGATCACTGCAAAATAATGACGAGGTTCATCAGAGGCAGAGGCCAAGCAAGCTCTTTAGCACAGAGAGCCTGGAAAATGCAGGCTTAAACAAATATTGCCCAGTTAACCACATGGCTGAGTTAGGATTTTGAACCTGGTTCTCATAGCCTGCAACAGGGAAGTCGGGCATCTTGTAGCCTGTTCATGTCACACAACATTCAGAACAGTAAATACATTTATGTCATTGTTCTTGCCTCGTCTGTTTTCAGTTACAAGGAGCTGAGAATATGTTTTGCTTCTCTGCCTTCAGGTAACGGAGTCGCACGAGAGTTGACTGCTTTGAGGTTTTCTACAATCAAGCAGTATATGAATTTTATGCAATAAATAAATTCAAAGACCCCTCCTAGATCTGTTCTGTCCGAATTTCTTTAGTTCCCATATAAGCAGCTCTTAGTTGTTTACTTCTACCATACCGCGTCATTTTATGTTTATTATTATTTGAGATTTTGCATGATACCTTCAAAATGTTTGAGACTACAGCTGCCATCTGCTGAGGGTCAGGCAAATGTGTCCAAATTTATTCAGTTCCCATATAAACTGCTCTTAGCTTTTTACTTCTGAGATACCTCGCATTCTCAGTAGCAGCTATAGGGTTGCCCTACACTTGGAATTCCCTGGACATCGCCAGAATAGAGCAGCTGGAAGCATTGTCTGGCTGAAAATCGCTGGAATATCCAGGAAAATCAAGGCACATGGCAACCCATGTCAGAAGTCTTAAAAATAGCTCAAAAACTTTGTTTATTATTAGAGATTTTTCATGGTACCTTCAAAATGTTTGAGACCACAGCTGCCATCTGCTGCGGTTCAGGCAAATCTGTCTATATCAGTTCCTCATTTTTCCAGTGTTCAGTCTGGTCCTCTGCATTTTTGCATCAATTTGACTTCTTTACACACACACCCCACGCGTAGATGTGCTCAGAAAGATCTCCCCCACACACAACCTTCTTCAAAACAGGCAGACAAGACTTCAAGAGTCTGGATGATGAAATGCTTGGTTTTTAATGGACAGAAGAGAAAGGCAATTCAACATAAAATCAGCTAGTCTAATGGCTCAAATGCGTAATGCGTCAGGAGGAAGGGGCCGACAGAGCAAAACCAGCTGGGTCAACAGACACTTAGTCCTTGGATGTAACCCTTTAATCTTGGGGTTGTGGGTTTGAGCCCCACGTTGGGTGAGAGATTCCTACATTGCAAAGGGTTGGACTAGATGACTCTTGTGGTCCCTTTTGGCTCTATAAATCTGTGATTCTATGACTCTGTGACCTTGAAACTATATATTCTCCTATAGTTCCTAATTTACCTAGACAGGGCCTGGAAATGAGGCAACATATGAACATATGGCTCTTCCTTATACATATCTCAAAACAATGCTTTCTTCTGTCTATTTTGGTATTGTCTACTTTGACTGGTAATAACTGTCCAGATTTTCCTACCTGGAGAGACACTGGGGACTGAACCTGAACCCCCCCCCCTTTTTATATATAGTTTTCTCACCATTTCCTTCTGATAACTTAGGATCTGCTGTGTAATTCTGTGTGGTAACACAGTCATGTCCCCACAGGTGCCTAACTCGTTCTGTTTCCTGAAATGATCACATACACAAACTCACTGTTCCCAAGGTGAAGCAACATTGAGGCTTCTCATATTCCCTGAATACGTCTTGTTCGTAATGGAGAGATCCTCTTGTGGAAATCTGAAGTAACAACCCTTCAATCCTTATTATTATTATTATTATTATTATTATTATTATTATTATTATTACTGTTGTTGTTATTATTATTATTATTATTATTATTATTATTATTATTATTAGATTTCTACCCTGCCACGCCGGGCGGCTTACAACAGAAGGTCAAAAATGCATTAAATACATTTTGATCTGTCTCTATCCTCCAGGTTTTCATAGGATAATAGTGTTGGAATGCTTACTTGGTACATTTGATGCTTCCGTTAAACCAAATAATGTGTTCCAAAAATACATAGATTGCAGGGAAATGTAGACAAAAATAGGAAGAGGAGGAGGAGAAGGAGGAGGAGAATTTATTATTTATACCCCACTCATCTGGCTGGCTGGTTTACTCAGTCATTCTGGGCGACTTCCAAAACAAATTAAAACATAATAAAACATCAAAAACTTCCCAATACAGGACTGCCTTCAGATCTCTTCTAAAAGTCAGATAAGTTCTTCATTTCCTTGACAACTGATGGGAGGTCGTTCCACAGGTCAGGCACCACTACCGAGAAGGCCCTCTGTCTGGGTATTATGACCAGAAAAAAAGAATCGAAGAGACAAGAAATTGAGATACAGATAGGTAGCCGTGTTGGTCTGCCACAGTCAAAATAAAAAAATTCCTTCCAGTAGCACCTTAAAGACCAACTAAGTTAGTTCTTGGTATGAGCTTTCGTGTGCATGCACACTTCTTCAAGAAATTGAGATGTTCATCCACCCTAGTTTGGGGGCTTCCAGGTGTTTGTGGACTCCAGCTTCCATCAACTCCAACCAGTATTGCCAAGAGTCAAGAATGATGGGAGCTGCCATCCAAAATACCTGCGTTGCACCAGGCTGAGGAAGACTGTCTTGAGTAAGGTGTCATGATTGCAAAGCCTTAGCAATAGATGAAGCCAATATCTAATTCTTCAGTAATAGCTCTTGAGTGCTCACTGGAAAGACAGGTCGTGAAGCTGAGGCTCCAATACTTTGGCCACCTCATGAGAATAGAAGACTCCCTGGAAAAGACCCTGATGTTGGGAAAGATGGAGGGCTCAAGGAGAAGGGGACGACAGAGGACGAGATGGTTGGACAGTGTTCTCGAAGCTACCAGCATGAATCTGCCGCTTTTTGCTGGCTGAGAGAATGGATGCTTCTTGAAAATACAGACGTTTTGGATTTGGAAGGTTTTAATAATGTATTTGGTTGGCATGCATATTTGTGGTATGATAAGGTCAAAGCACACAAAAACCATACTGTAAGGAAAGCATTGTTTAATGTCTGGATAAGATATAAGGATTTGTTAGAAAATAAAACCCCAGGATGGCTGTCACCTATGGAGGCAAAGGCTCAGAAAAAACTCAATATGGAGGCCAAATGGCCGAAGTATTGGGAAATTTTGGAACAAGAGGGTGACAGATTAAAATTACAGAGCTTTGAAAAATTAAAAAACAGAGTGCGAGATTGGCTCCATTATTACCAAATAATGGAGGCATACAATCAGGACAAAAAATTAGGTTTTCAAGTGGAAAAATCAAAGTTGGAAACAGAATTGTTAGACCCTAAAGTTAAGAATTTGTCAAGAATGTATAACTTGCTACTGAAATGGAATACTCAGGATGAAATGGTGAAATCTGCTATGATTAAATGGGCACAGGATGTCGAACATAACATTATGATGGCTGACTGGGAACAGTTATGGACCACTGGTATGAAGTTTACGGCATGTAATGCCTTAAAAGAGAATTTAATGAAAATGATTTACAGGTGGTACATAACACCATTCAAGCTTGCAAAAATCTATCATTTGCCCAATAATAAATGTTGGAAATGCAATGAAACTGAAGGCACTTTCTTTCACCTTTGGTGGACATGCCCAAAGATTAAGGCATTCTGGGAGATGATCTATAATGAAATGAAAAAGGTATTTAAATATACCTTCTTAAAGAAACCAGAGGCCTTTCTCTTGGGCATGGTGGGCCAATTGGTGCCAAAGAAGGATAGAGTTTTTTCATGTATGCTACAACAGCAGCAAGAATATTCATCGCAAAGCACTGGAAGACACAAGACCTACCTACAAGGGAAGAATGGCAGATGAAGCTGATGGATTATATGGGATTGGCAGAAATGACTGGCAGAATCCGAGACCAGGGAGAAGAGTCGGTGGAAGAAGATTGGAAAAAATTCAAAGCTTATTTACAGAAATACTCTAAAATTAATGAATGTTAGAAAGATGCTGGAAAGAAGTTATATGACTTTAGTAGAAATATTATAAAGAATTAAGTATGAATAGATTAACATTGGGTAAAGATGTAAATTTAAGTCTAAAATTTTGTTAAATTAAATTATGGAACTAAATTTGTGAAAGAGGGAAAGGACTTGCTAGAATATTTAACTGAACTAGAATACAAAAAAGGAGGTGTGAGGAAGTCGAGGAAATAAGCTAATGAAAGATAAGGATATGAAAATATGGGGTTCTTTTGTATGTTTCTTTGTTCTCTTTTGGGGTTTTTTTCAAATGCTTTTGTTTTCTTTTCTTTTCTTCTTTTTGTATTGTTGATGTTTTATATATTTCTTATTTCTTTTTCTTTTCTTTTTTGCAATGTTTAAACCTTAATAAATATTTTATTTTTAAAAAAAACAGAAGGGAATGTGGCCCTACCTCTGCTTACCCATTTCAGCTTTACAGCCATTCCCCACTATTCTACCCCAAGATGGAACACAGAGGCAGGCATGTTTTCTTCCCTGCAATTCCTGAAGGAATGGTGGCAGGTCATAATATATGCTCCCATTTGTCCACCTCATCAAGTGCTTCCCTTTCGAGCTGCTCTTACTGAGTAACCTGGCAGGTGAACTCTGCTTTTGTCCCCTGCTTGGCCACCTGTTTGGTTGTGGTCCTGTGAGGGAGGGTGGCTAGTGCCCACTCAGACCGTGTGGACAGGTGTGCCTCACCTGGAGGCCCCAGAGCATCAGCCCTGGCAGCCTCCTTCCAAAACTCTTTAGGCCAAATGGGTTTTAGTCCAAATGGGTAAAAATCTAGTAAATGGGTTTCCTCCCAAAATGTCTTCAACTGATCAGGAACAACATGCTTGAATACACAAACACACACACATGCAAATACATATATATGCAGACATTGAAAAGAACACCTTATCTCTGAGACCTTATCCTGAATGTCATGGTCTATTAGTAGTGGCTTCCTCATGGGATGTTTACAGATTGCCATCTATGGGCAGGGCCTTAAATCAAATCCTGAAGCACATAATTCAACTTGCCCACAGGGTGTTGGGCTGTTGTTGTTGTTGTTTAGTCGTTTAGTCATGTCTGACTCTTCGTGACCCCATGGACCAGAGCACACCAGGAACTCCTGTCTTCCATTGCCCCCCGCAGTTTGGTCAAACTCATGCTGGTAGCTTCAAGAACACTGTCCAACCATCTTATCCTCTGTCGTCCTCTTCTCCTTGTGCCCTCCAGCTTTCCCAACATCAGGGTCTTTTCCAGGGAGTCTTCTCATCTCATGAGGTGGCCAAAGTATTGGAGCCTCAGCTTCACGATCTGTCCTTCCAGTGAGCACTCAGGGCTGATTTCCTTCAGAATAGAAAGGTTTGATCTTCTTGCGGTCCATGAGACTCTCAAGTGTCTCCTCCAGCACCATAATTCAAAAGCATCAATTCTTCGGTGATCAGCCTTCTTTATGGTCCAGCTCTCACTTCCATACATCACTACTGGGAAAACCATAGCTTTAACTATACTGACTTTTGTTGGCAAGGTGATGTCTCTACTTTTTAAGATGCTGTCTAGGTTTGTCATTGCTTTTCTCCCAAGAAGCAGGCGTCTTTTAATTTCATGACTGCTGACTGTCACCATGTGCAGTGATCTTTGCCAGGAGGTGATGGGACCCGTGGCCATGATCTTAGTTTTTTTGATGTTGAGCTTCAGACCATATTTTGCGCTCTCCTCTTTCACCCTCATTAAAAGGTTCTTTAATTCCTCCTCACTTTCTGCCATCTTCTTGGACTGTGAGAAGATCAAACCGAGCCATTCAGAAGGAAATCAGCCCTAAGTGCTCACTGGAAGGATAGGTCCTGAAGCTGAGGCTCCAATACTTTGGCCACCTCATGAGAAGAGAAGACTCCCTGGAAAAGACCCTGCTGTTGGGTAAGACTGAGCGCACAAAGAGAAGGGGACGACAGAGGATGAGATGGTTGGTCAGTGTTCTTGAAGCTACAAACATGAGTTTGACCAAACTGCGGGAGGCAATGGAAGACAGGAGTGCCTGGCATGCTCTGGTCCATGGGGTCACAAAGAGTCGGACACGACTAAATCACTAAACAACAACAAAAAGGAAACATTTCAAAACTTCCCTATACAGAGCTGACTTCAGATGGCTCGGGGGTCTCCTAACTGTTTCTGCCCCTACTCAGCCCTGGCTTGCGGCCCCCAGAAAGTCATTCAGAAGGGAATGTGACCCCACCTCTGCTTTACATGACTGTACCTCAAACTCCTCCTGCTCTTTCCCTCTAGGGGCTGCTGTTTTTGACGACCTATAAATAAGGAGCACCTTCTGTCCCTCCTCTGTGCGATCTCAGAATTTCCAGCAAATCGAAGGAGACATGAAGTTCTCCTACTTGATCTCTGTTTTTTTCCTCTTTTCTTCTCTCTTCCTGCTAAGGGATTCAGGTATTGTACAGAGTTTGCTTAGATTGTGGCAGGCACTGAAATAGCCAGCAATGCTGCTATAACGGGGAAGGGGTTTTCTTACCAATGACAAAGTTCCCAGAAACAGTGTTGTTTGCTCTGTCTTGCACGCACAAAAAATATTATAAATATTAGGGTGAGGGTGGGTTTTTTTGGGGGGGAGTGGAGGGTTAAAAGAGAAAGTTTTATCATTTTGTTTTAAAAAATGATTTGGTTTTATTTCTTAACATTTCCGTCATTTTGTGGCTTGTGGAAAAGAGCATGGTTTCAAATGAAATCTTAAATTCAAACAAAGGAAATTTAAATTATTTCAGGTGCTAAAAGCTCATAAATCTTGGACAGATGCCATAAACCTTTTTCAGGGAGATTGAACCAAGAATTTCTTTCTATTTTTTAAAAGTAAAATAACCAGATATCTTCTTTTTGAGAGTGAGTATTATAAAGATCGACCCTAGGACATTTATACAGTCGTACTTTGGATGTCGAGCAGAATGTGTTTGGGAAGTCCGTTCAACTTCCAAAACATTCGGAAACCAAAGCGCGGCTTCCGATTGGCTGCAGAAAGCAGAGAACGGGCTTAGAACGCTGTAGCTGGCAAGGAGCCCCAACTCGAAGCGAACCAATGTTTTTCTTTCTTGCCTTAAGCTTACGCTTCTAAACCATCTTACCCACCACAATCGAAGGAGGAATGTGAAAAATTCAAAAGGCAGTGCATGCTGCAGAGGTGCATGCCCGACCAGAAAAGAATCATCGGGACGTGCCCACCGCACCGCAAATGCTGCATACATCCGTGGGAACTCCCTGAGGTAGATGTTGCCAGTCTTCCACTACAATTCCCATCAAACCCAGCCAACATGGCCAGTGGTCGGGGGGGGTGGAGTTGTAGTCCTGCAACTGCAGGGTCCCAGGTTGCTGAAAGGTGGACTAAAGCAGGCACATCCAACGTCCAACAGGTTGCCACCCACCATGCAGTATCAAAAACTGCCAGTGATCTACCACACTCTCCCATTCTCATTCTTCAACTTCAACATATTATATTTAGCTGGGGAAACCCAGCCAGATGAGTGGGGTATAAATAATAAATTATGATTATAATAAAAAAAATAACAATTTTTAAACAAATTGTTGAGCATATTCTCTCAGAATATTTATCTTAGGTGAAATCTGTACACGTATAAAAACACTGTGAAAATGCTTTTTTAAAAAAAATGAAAAATGCAGTGAATTTTGCATAGCTGACTTTCACCATCTAGTGTCGCGTTTGTATAGTGTACTTTAAAATGTTTTATTTGCAGCTGTGTAGGTGAGTCCTTAGTGTCTCCCCTCAAAACATACTGGGATCTCTACCCCCAAGGCATTGGCTATGCTGGAAAGTCTTGCATTACAATATTCTGTTACATGCAGCATCTGTTGAATAGCTAAGGCTGTAACCCAAATCTCCATTGCTGCAGGTTGGATACAGCAGATGTCTTCCTCCATCTAGCTCTGTCAACCTCTGCTGGCCTCTGTTTGGGATCAGAGCACCATAGAAAAATCACAAGATGTGCTATTAGCCAGCATTTTAAAAGGATTTCTAGATCTTATGACTGCATGCAATGCCCCATTATGTTTTAGGAGCCGCAGCAGTGCTTGAATAAAATTTTGAGTGATTGAGGGCAAGACCTCAGGGTCATAGCTTGCTCACCGCTCCTCCCTCCTCCTCCTCCTCCTCCTCTTCTTCTTCTTCTTCTTCTTCTTCTTCTTCTTCTTCTTCTTCTTCTTCTAAAAGGCATATTCAGTTTTGCCAAATAGTTGGGCAGGTGCATTTATTTAGATGGAACACAGAGAGTCTTGCTCATATGTATTCAAGCACTCACAAAACTATGAGAATGATGTCGTTCGAAATGGCAGGCAGTGTGGCATGCGGATGTAGCTGGTGAAGGAAGCCCTCTAGTTGCTCCAGATGCCCCTTTGGCAATTGTGGTGGGTTCTTGACATCCATGATCACTACAAAATAATGATGAGGTTCATCAGAGGCAGAGGCCAAGCAAGCTCTTTAGCACAGAGAGTCAGGAAAATGCAGGCTTAAACAAATATTGCCCAGTTAACCACATGGCTGAGTTAGGATTTTGAACCTGCTTCTCATGCCTAGCCTGCGACAGGGAAGTCAGGCATCTTGTAGCCTGTTCATGTCACATGACATTCAGAACAGTAAATACATTTATGTCATTGTGCTTGCTCCCTCTGTTTTCAGTAACAAGGAGCTGAGAATATGTTTTGCTTCTCTGCCTTCAGGTAACGGAGTCGCACGAGAATTGACTGCTTTGAGGTTTTCTACAATCAAGCAGTATATGAATTTTATGCAATAAATAAATTCAAAGACCCCCTCCTAGATCTGTCCAAATTTCTTCAGGTCGCATATAAACTGCTCTTACTTGTTTATTTCTACCATTGTTGTTTAGTCGTTTAGTCGTGTCCGACTCTTCATGACCCCATGGACCAGAGCACGCCAGGGCATTTCTACCATACCTCGTCATTTTATTATTGTTGTTATTTGAGATTTTGAAGGGTACCTTCAAAACGTTTTGAGCCTACAGCTGCCATCTGCTGAGGGTCAGGCAAATCTGACCAAATTTCTTCAGTTCCCATATAAACTGCTCTTAGCTTTTTACTTCTAAGATACCTCGCATTCTCTGTAGCAGCTATAGAGTTGCCCTGCATTCAGAATTTCCTGGACATGGCCAGAATACAGCAGCTGGAAGCATTATGGCAACCCATGTCAGAAGACTTAAAAATAGCTCAAAAGGTTCATTTATTATTATTATTATTATTATTATTATTATTATTATTATTATTAATGTTTCATGATACCTTCAAAATGTTTGAGACTGCAGCTGCCATCTGCTGAGGGTCAGGCAAATCTGTCTATATTGGTTCCTCGTTTTTCCAGTCTTCAGTCTGTTCCTCTGCATTTTTGCATCAATTTGACTTCTTTACACACACACCCCACGCATAGATGTGCTCAGAAATATCTCCCCCACAAACTACCTTCTTCAAAACAGGCAGACAAGACTTCAAGAGTCTAGATGATGAAATGCATGGCTTTCAATGGACAGAAGAGAAAGGCAATTCAATATAAAATCAGCTACTCTAATGGCTCAAATGCGTAATGCGTCAGGAGGAAGGGGCCGACAGAGCAAAACCAGCTGGGTCAACAGACACTTAGTCCTTGGATGTAACCCTTTAATCTTGGGGTTGTGGGTTTGAGCGATTGGGTGAGAGATTCCTACATTGCAAAGGGTTGGACTAGATGACTCTTGTGGTCCCTTTTGGCTCTATAAATCTGTGATTCTATGACTCTGTGACCTTGAAACTATATATTCTCCTATAGTTCCTAATTTACCTAGACAGGACCTGGAAATGAGGCAACATATGAACATATGGCTCTTCCTTATACATATCCCAAAACAGAGCTTTCTTCTGTCTATTTTGGTATTGTCTACTTTGACTGTTAATAACTGTCCAGCTTTTCCTACCTGGAGAGACACTGGGGACTGAACCTGAACCCACCCCCCTTTTTATATATAGTTTTCTCACCATTTCCTTCTGAGAACTTAGGATCTGCTGTGTAATTCTGTGCGGTAACACAGTCTTGTCCCCACAGGTGCCTAACTCGTTCTGTTTCCTGAAGTGATCACATACACAAACTCACTGTTCCCAAGGTGAAGCAACATTGAGGCTTATCACATTCCCTGAATACGTCTTGCTCGTTATGGAGAGAATCTCTTGTGGGAATCTGAAATAACAATCCCTATTATTATTATTATTATTATTATTATTATTATTATTATTATCTACCTCGCCTATCCGGCTGGGTTTTCCCAGCCACTCTGGGTGGGTTCCAACAGAAGGTCAAAAATACATTAAATACATTTTGATCTGTCTCTAGCCTCCAGGTTTTCATAGGATCCTAGTGTTGGAATGCTTACTTGGTGCACTTGATGCTTCTGTTAAACCAAATAATGTGTTCCAAAAATACATAGATTACAGAGAAATGTAGACAAAAATGGGAAGAGGAGGAGGAGGAGTGAAGGGAAGTTCTGTCTCTGCACATGACTGTGGCATTATGGGAAGTCTTGCTTCTAAGCTTTTCTCTGCTTCTGTACATACTGTACAACCCGTTCTAAATACCAGGACATTCCCTCATTTCTCTAGGATGTTCAGTTCATCTTAAGTTCATGAAAACATTATACTCTGACTGACCTGTTCTTAATGCATAGTTGACCACATCTACGGAACACGATTATTATATTCTTTCATGTTATGATCAATCATTGGTAATTGTTTTAGTCATGCTATATCAATCATTAGTTATAATTTAATTAGGAGGTTTCATGCCTGTCTAGTTCTGTGCTCCCTTTCCCAGCCTTTAATCTATTGGTGATTAATGCCTATATGTAACCCTTGCTCTGTACTTGTGTTAACCAATCAGCAACAAGTTGCTTTGTGTTTGTATCAACCAATCAGCAACGCGCGCACCTGTGGCAATGTTGTAATATTCAATAAAAGAGTCTTCTCAGGGCTTGCTCCAGGGATGCCTCCCAGATGACACTTGCTACTCGTCTTTCGTGATTTCAACGCAACAGAGGAGGAGGAGGAGAATTTATTATTTATACATAGAATCATAGAATCATAGAATCATAGAGTTGGAAGAGACCACAAGGGCCATCGAGTCCAACCCCCTGCCAAGCAGGAAACACCATCAGAGCACTCCTGACATATGGTTGTCAAGCCTCTGCTTAAAGACCTCCAAAGTAGGAGACTCCACCACACTCCTTGGCAGCAAATTCCACTGTCGAACAGCTCTTACTGTCAGGAAGTTCTTCCTAATGTTTAGGTGGAATCTTCTTTCTTGTAGTTTGGATCCATTGCTCCGTGTCCGCTTCTCTGGAGCAGGAGCAGCAGAAAACAACCTTTCTCCCTCCTCTATGTGACATCCTTTTATATATTTGAACATGGCTATCATATCACCCCTTAACCTCCTCTTCTCCAGGCTAAACATGCCCAGCTCCCTTAGCCGTTCCTCATAAGGCATCGTTTCCAGGCCTTTGACCATTTTGGTTGCCCTCCTCTGGACACGTTCCAGTTTGTCAGTGTCCTTCTTGAATTGTGGTGCCCAGAACTGGACACAGTACTCCAGGTGAGGTCTGACCAGAGCAGAATACAGTGGCACTATTACTTCCCTTGATCTAGATGCTATACTCCTATTGATGAGGCCCAGAATTGCATTGGCTTTTTTAGCTGCCGCGTCACACTGTTGGCTCATGTCAAGTTTGTGGTCAACCAAGACTCCTAGATCCTTTTCACATGTACTGCTCTCAAGCCAGGTGTCACCCATCTTGTATTTGTGCCTCTCATTTTTTTTGCCCAAGTGCAATATTTTACATTTCTCCCTGTTAAAATTCATCTTGTTTGTTTTTGCCCAGTTCTCTAATCTGTCATGGTCGTTTTGAAGTGTGATCCTGTCCTCTGGGGTGTTAGCCACCCCTCCCAGTTTGGTGTCATCTGCAAATTTGATCAGGATGCCCTTGAGTCCATCATACAAGTCGTTGATAAAGATGTTGAATAAGACCGGGCCCAAGAAAGAACCCTGTGGCACCCCACTAGTCACTCTTCTCCAGGATGAAGAGGAACCATTGATGAGCACCCTTTGGGATCGGTCAGTCAGCCAGTTACAAATCCACTGAGTGGTAGCATAGTCAAGACCGCATTTTACCAGCTTCTTTACAAGAATATCATGGGGCACCTTGTCAAATGCCTTACTAAAATCAAGGTAGGCTATATCCACTGAGTTCCCTTCATCTACCAGGCTTGTAATTCTGTCAAAAAACGAGATCAGGTTAGTCTGACATGACTTATTTTTCAGAAATCCATGCTGACTATTGGTGATCACAGCATTCCTTTCTAGGTGCTCACAGACTGTTTTCTTAATGATCTGCTCCAGAATCTTCCCTGGTATTGATGTCAGACTGACTGGGCGGTAATTATTTGGGTCCTCTCTTTTCCCCTTTTTGAAAATAGGGACAACATTTGCCCTCCTCCAGTCTGCTGGGACTTCGCCTGTTCTCCAGGAATTCTCAAAGATGACTGCCAGTGGTTCTGCGAGCACATCTGCCAGTTCTTTTAATACTCTTGGATGCAGTTCATCTGGCCCTGGAGACTTGAATACATCTAAACTAGCCAAGTATTCTTGTACTATCTCCTTAGTTATTCTGGGCTGTGTTTCCTTTGCTGAATCATTTTCTCCAAATTCTTCAGGTCGGGCATTGTTTTCTTTATCGGAGAAGACTGAGGCAAAGAAGGCATTGAGGAGTTCAGCCCTTTCTGTGTCCCCTGTTTGCATTTCACCATCTTCTCCTCTGAGTGACCCCACTGTTTCTTTGTTCTTCCTTTTGCTACGAACATACCCATAAAAGCCTTTTTTGTTGCTTTTAACCTCTCTAGCAAGCCTGAGTTCATTCTGTGCTTTAGCTTTTCTGACTTTGTGTCTACACGTGCTGGCTATTTGTTTGAATTCCTCTTTGGTGGTTTCCCCACTTTTCCATTTTTTGTACACATCCTTTTTTAATCTTAACTCAGTTAAAAGTTCTTTACATAGCCACCCTGGCTTCTTTAGGCACCTTCTATGTTTCCGTCTCATTGGTATTGCCTGACGTTGTGCTTTTACTATCTCCCTCTTAACAAACTCCCAGCCATCATGAACTCCCTTTCCTTTTAGTATTACTGTCCATTAATGTAATGTAGTATTACTTTCCTTTTAGTATTACTGTATTATCCCTTTCCTTTTAGTATTATACCCCTCTCTTCTGGCTGGCTGGTTTACTCATTCATTCTGGGCGACTTCCAAAACAAATTAAAACATAATAAAGCATCAAAAGCTTCCCAATACAGGACTGTGTTCGGCAGACTTATTGCTTTTTTGTTCGGCGCCCAGCCACGCTTCCCCTGGGAGCCTCTGTAGATCGTAAAGAAATTAGGAGAATTACACAGCGTCTGTGTCGAAAGGGCAGTAAATAAGTCCAGACGTTTCTTCTGTCCTAATATCTCTTTATTGGAAACAAAAGTAGTATATTTACAAACTCCAACTTCCATCTGATTCAAGCTGCATCTTCTCTGCATCCTTCTGCTTGCAGCTACGCAACAAACTGCTTTCGATCTTCACTCAGCTCACAGCATTCCAAGCTGCTTTCATCACGTCCTGGTGTACTTCCCTTGTACGCGCCTCCTCTCAGGCTTGAGGCACAGAAGGTTAACCCTTCACTACACCCAACACCCCCTCTTGTCTCATGCCTGAGGGGAGAAGCGACCCTTGGTCGTCCCAAACCCAGACCTTTGCAAAACTCCCCATGTCTTTCGAAGGAGAGTGGCTTCGTGAACCCATCAGCTAGGTTCTTGGCAGAGGGACAGTACTTCAGCGCAACTAATCCCTCCTGAACACTCTGGCACACATTCCAAAAGCGAATGTCTAGGTGTTTAGTTCTAGCCTTGAACTGACCTGACTCTGCCAGACGCAGGCATGGTTGATTGTCCTCGAAAACACGTATCGGTTGACAATCCACTCCGCAAAGTTCCTGCACTAAGCAAGCATAGAACTCTACTTCTCTGCACACCTCTGAAAGAGCACTGAACTCAGCCTCAGTGGATGAGAGCGCTATAAGACTTTGCTTCTTGGACCTCCATCCAACTACTGAGTTCCCAAACTTCACCACTAGGCCAGACACAGACTTGCGATCCTCAGGATTAGCCCAATTTGAGTCCACAAAACAAGTCAATTTGACTTCTCCTTGTGCCAGCAATCTAAGACAAAAATCTTTGGTTTCCTGCAAATACCTCAGAACTCTCTTGATGCCATTCCAGGCTTGCACACTAGGGTTTGAAGCTTCCCTGATGAGCAGATTGACAGTAAATGCTATATCAGGTCTGCTCCACTGGGACAAGTACAACAAACTCCCTAGGGCTGACTGAAACACTTCAGTATTTTCGAACTCAGCGCGTTCTACTTGCTGGCTGTCCTTCCAGGACAGCCAACAGACTACCTTCAGATTTCTTCTAAAGATAGTTGTTCATTTCCTTGACAACTGATGGGAGGGCATTCCATAGGTCAGGCACCACTACCGAAAAGGCCCTCAGCCTGGTTCTTATGACCAGAAAAAAAGAATCTCGCATGTTCATTCACCCTAGTTTGGGGGCTTCCAGGTGTTTGTGGACTCCAGCTTCCATCAACTCCAACCAGTATTGCCAAAAGTCAAGAATGATGGGAGCTGCCATCCAAAATACCTGCGTTGCACCAGGCTGATGAAGACTGTCTTGAGTAAGTGTCATGATTGCAAAGCCTTAGCAATAGATGAAGCCCACATCTAATTCTTCAGCAATAACCTGGAAAAGACTCTGATGTTGGGAAAGATTGGGGGCACAAGGAGAAGGGGACGACAGAGGACGAGATGGTTGGACAGTGTTCTCGAAGCTACCAGCATGAGTTTGACCAAACTGCGGGAGGCAGTGGAAGACAGGAGTGCCTGGCGTGCTCTGGTCCAGGGGGTCACGAAGAGTCAGACACGACTAAACGACTAAACAACAACATGTGAAAGATAATGGAAGCCATTAAAGAAATTCAGAATGAGTTGATTTTTATCGACAGTACCAAGAGCAAAAGCATTAAGAATCTAGAAACATCATGTTTTCTTGTTCTTAACAAGCCCTTTGCTCTTTTAAAGTTCACATACCGTCTTAAATGTGAAGAACAGAGGTTATAAATAAAGGTACAGGTCAGGATTTTATCAATTTTTAATAAGGAAACAACCAATTACTCTGATTAAAAAGTTAATTAAATTGGGAGCGCCTAGCCTGTGGTGGACTGTCACCAGTTGGCTGCATAATACTACACTTAAACAATAGTTAAAACACAAAAAATTAGAAGATTTCTATACAATCACTGAAAGTACAAGGAAGTATACGACTTTTATTTGCAGGAGATGTGCTCTCTGTCGAAACTTTGCTAGCGTAAGAACTATGCCACGCAAAAACATGAAAACCAACATTCTCTTCAGTATTTAGACCAGGCCGTGGAGATATTCCTGCAGGGTGGGTGGTGTATATTAAGCAAGATCACAAACAGGAAAATGCTGATATATTTTAACAATATTTTTTTTTTCCCACGATGAAATGAAGAGCAAAATGACAGCTTCCCCTCTCCTCGAATTTCCCATTCTCCGGAACCACAACCACCCTCTTAGAAGCCTATCCTATTGCTCTATTGCAACAGAATATGAACTCAGTGGGATGGGGAGGGAAGAGTCCATTGTACCTGACCTCTTTCTTTCTCCACACACACACACACACAGAGAGAGAGAGAGAGAGAGAGAGAGAGAGAGAGAGAGACAAACATACAGACATAGACACACAGAACCCACACCCGTTGCTAAAAAACAAAGCAAAATTTATGTCTGAGGCTGCCTAGTAACTGTAGCCTTGTATCTTTATCACATGAATGTAGGTGGCACTGTGGGCTTGCCGATCAGAAGGCTGGCAGTTCGAATCCCCACAACAGGGTGAATTCCTGTTACTCTGTCCCAGCTCCTGCCAACCTAGTCTTTTGAAAGCATGTCAGTGCAAGTAGATAAATAGGTACCACTGCGGTGGGAAGGTAAATGGCGTTTCTGTACAATCTGGCTTCCGTCACAGTGTCCCATCTTGCCAGAAGTGGTCTTCTCATGCTAACCACATGACCTGGAAACCTGTCTGTGGACAAACGCCGGCTTCCTCAGCCTGAAAGCGAGATCAGCGCTGCAACCCCATAGTCGCCTTTGACCTGACTTAACCCTCCAGGGATCCCTTACCTTTTTCTTTACCTGTATCTTTATGTGAATGAAAGCAACATTATGCCTGAGGTTTTCAGCTGGAACCTTGTGTGAAAAGGTGACCTAATCATTTCTTACAAGTATAGTCTTACTTGGACTAGTATCAACTCTCCAGATTTTCAAACAGGAGTCTCATCTTACACCTACCTGCAGACACAGAGGGCGAATTTAGGACCTTTCCCTCATACAAACATTGTACTCTACCACTGAAGTGCAGCCTGCCTTAAAACCCATTTCAGCTTTACAGCCATTCCCCACTATTCTACCCCAAGATGGTACACAGGGGCAGGCATGTTTTCTTCCCTGCAATTCCTGAAGGAATGGTGGCAGGTCATAATATATGCTCCCATTTGTCCACCTCATCAAGTGCTTCCCTTTCGAGCTGTTCTTACTGAGTAACCTGGCAGGTGAACTCTGCTTTCGTCCCCTGCTTGCCCACCTGTTTGGTTGTGGTCCTGTGAGGGAGGGTGGCTAGTGCCCACTCAGACCGTGTGGACAGGTGTGCCTCACCTGGGGGTCCCAGAGCACCAGCCCTGGCAGCCTCCTTCCAAAACTCTTTAGGCCAAATGGGTTTTATTCCAAATGGGTAAAAATCTAGTAAATCAGCTTCCTCCCAAAATGTCTTCAACTGATCAGGAACAACATGCTTGAATACACAAATACACACATGCAAATACATATATATGCAGACATTGAAAAGACCACCTTATCTCTGAGACCTTATCCTGAATGTCATGGTCTATTAGTAGTGGCTTCCTCATGGGATGTTTACAGATTGCCATCTATGGGCAGGGCCTTAAATCAAGTCCTGAAGCACATAATTCAACTTGGCCACAGGGTGTTGGGCTGTTGTTGTTGTTTAGTCGTTTAGTCATGTCTGACTCTTCATGACCCCATGGACCAGAGCACACCAGGCACTCCTGTCTTCCATTGCCCCCCGCAGTTTGGTCAAACTCATGCTTGTAGCTTCAAGAACACTGTCCAACCATCTTATCCTCTGTCGTCCCCTTCTCTTTGTGCCCTCAGTCTTTCCCAACATCAGGGTCGTTTCCAGGGAGTCTTCTCTTCTCATGAGGTGGCCAAAGTATTGGAGCGTCAGCTTCAGGATCTGTCCTTCCAGGGAGCACTCAGGGCTGATTTCCTTCAGAATAGAGAGGTTTGATCTTCTTGCAAACCTTGGAACTCTCAAGAGTCTCCTCCAGCACCATAATTCAAAAGCATGAATTCTTCGGCGATCAGCCTTCCTTATGGTCCAGGTCTCACTTCCATACATCACTACTGGGAAAACCACAGCTTTAACTATATGGACCTTTGTCGGCAAGGTGATGTCTCTGCTTTTTAAGATGCTGCCTAGGTTTGTCATTGCTTTTCTCCAAAGAAGCAGGCATCTTTTAATTTCGTGACTGCTGTCTGTCACCATTTGCAATGATCTTTGCCAGGAGGTGATGGGACCCCATAGTCGCCTTTGACCTGACTTAACCCTCCAGGGGTCCCTTACCTTTTACCTTTACCTGTATCTTTATGTGAATGAAAGGAACTTTATCATTTCTTACAAGTATTGTCTTACTTGGACTAGTATCAACTCTCCAGATTTTCAAACGGGAGTCTCATCTGACCCCTACCTGCAGACACAGAGGGCGAACTTAGGACCTTTCCCTCATACAAACATTGTACTCTACCACTGAAGTGTAGGCTGCCTTAAAACCCATTTCAGATTTACAGCCATTCCCCACTATTCTACCCCAAGATGGTACACAGGGACAGGCATGTTTTCTTCCCTGCAATTCCTGAAGAATCGTTGCAGGTCATAATAAATGCTCCCATTTGTCCATCTCATCAAGTGTTTCTCTTTTGAGATGCTCTTACTGAGTGAGTAACCAGGCAGGTGAACTCTGCTTTTGTCCCCAGCTTTAACTATACGGACCTTTGTCGGCAAGATGATGTCTCTGCTTTTTAAGATGCTGTCTAGGTTTGTCATTGCTTTTCTCCCAAGAGGCAGGCATTTTTAATTTCATGACTGCTGTCACCATCTGCAGTGATCATGGAACTGAAGAAAGTAAAATTTCTCACTGCCTCCATTTCATATCCTTCTCTTTGCCAGGAGGTGATGGGACCAGTGGCCATGATCTTAGTTTTTTTGATGTTGAGCTTCAGACCATATTGTGCGCTCTCCTCTTTCACCCTCATTAAAAGGTTCTTTAATTCCTCCTCACTTTCTGCCATCTTCTTGGACTGCAAGAAGATCAAACCTATCCATTCAGAAGGAAATCAGCCCTGAGTACTCACTGGAAGGACAGATCCTCAAGCTGGAGGGACAGATCCTGAAGATTGAGGGCACAAGGAGAAGGGGACGACAGAGGATGAGATGGTTAGACAGTGTTATCAAAGCTACCAACATGAGTTGGTAGGCAGTGGAAAACAGGAGTGCTTGACGTGCTCTGGTCCATGGGGTCACGAAGAGTCGGACACGAATAAATGACTAAACAACAACAAAAAGGAAACATTTCAAAACTTGCCTATACAGAGCTGACTTCAGATGGCTCGGGGCCAGCCAGCCAGAACTATGCAATAATTGCACTGAACATTTCCTCAATCAGCACTATTTATGCAGGGGAGATAATCCATGCAAAAATCTGTCCGATGTCTTCAAGCACAAAGTGCACAGAGCCCTCCTTAAGGGTTCTTCCACATGCCAAAAAAAAAATGAGTGCCAAGTAACTGCACATATTGCAAAATTAGCAGAAACTCTGCAGAGAGATTTTTGACAGAGAAGGCAGGACCTCTAGTGGCTGTCTGCTGTGTGTTTTTCTGAATGTTTAGTCGGAATCTCCTCTCTTGTAACTTGTCACATGTCTGCTGCTATTCAGAATGGAGCGTTGGGAGCAAAATCCAGCTTTCTGAGAAATTCAGCCTTTTCCACCCATGAAGATATAGTTGAGAGCATGTGGGCAACACCCACTGAAAGTTGCTATGCCCAGGGACTTCCAGGTCAAGCGCCATCGACTAATGGCGGATTCCCTCCGAGCTCCGGAGGGAATCGGCTCCGTAGAGGACAGGTCTTGCCACGGCGGCAACGCGGGGACCCTCAAAAACCACAGGCGCTGAAGCCTGTGGACCTGGTGACTCGGCGGGCACCATTTGCGCCTGCCCGACCTGCGAAGGAGCCTTTTTAAAGGCTGCGGAGCGGGGGCCGGGGAGTGGCGTGGTGCTGTGAGTAGACCGCTACTTCTACGAAGTGAAGCCGCAAGCCATGGCCGGAGAGCACTGACTTCTTCCTTTGATTAATTGGACTCTAAAAGCAACACCCCGTGAGTAATACGAAAATCGGAATTAAAAAAAATTCCCTTTTGAATTTGGCACGATCGGGTGAGACGCTAAAAAGGAAGTCCGTCTCCCCTTCAAGTAGATACATTAAAGCAAGAACCGGATAACTAAGGTTGAGAGGCTTTTTTCCACGGGATAAAAGTCAGTAATTTCACGATTTGGCATTATAAGTACTTGTGCTGGAGGATAAGAGTGGATGTTAAGTGCTGAAGTGCAACCCCCCGGGAGCCGGGAGCAATCTGCGAGAAAGCCTGTTGAGGAGATACAAAGAGTTTGACAGCTGTCAAATTAGCTGTCAAAGTTCGGAAAATTTGGAAAATTTGGTTTCTGTGATTTCTGCTGGTTATTTTTGATACATTTGGACTTTAAACCGTTGAAAATAAAGAAGAAACAGAAACAAATTAACTTGACTGTTGGAATTAAGGCTGGAAGGAACACTAAGTAACTAGAATCCCTCTAGAGGGAGTTCTGAGACATTACAATGGCTGCAGATGGAAAAATACAGGCTGAGCTGGATAGAATGTTCTTTCTCTTGGGAAAATTACAAGGTCAGAGTGAAGCTATGGCTATAAATGTTACAGCTTTGAATTTTAAAGTAAACAATCTTGCTGATTGTGTCAAGGACTCGATACAAGAAACCTATGCAGCTGGAAAAGAAGAGAAATGTGTTGACTTAAAGAAGGGGGAAGGAGGAGCTGAAATGCCGCAGAGGAAAAAGGAGAGCCAGAGGCCTGCGAAGATGGATTTTAAGATGAAAATTTGGTTTGAATTGGAGAAGGAAGATTGGAGAGATCTCCCTATGGGGAGATCTGAAGACCTATGGATTACAAATTTGAATAAGATGAAAGTTGGAGCTTGTGGGACATTTGGGACATTTGGACTTAAAAGCAACAAGAAACAAGATTTGGGCTCCACTTTCGAATATGGAGGTCTGGTTGGAAGAAAATCAGATCTTTTTGAGACAGAGCCTCTCCGAAACCCGATGGTTAATATAAAAGACTACCAACAAAACCGGCAGAGAGGGACTGAGAGAGATTTAAGGGCCTCGGATGTAAGATATCCAGGCTGAGAGCTGATGACTGAGAGATACTTTGGGGATCAAAACCGGGAAGGGGGGGGTGAGAGTTTTGGAATCCAAAGGGTGTATAACTATATGTTTTTTTCTTTTGGTATTTTGTTTTGTAATTATTATAAAAATTGGGAAATTTGTGAAAGGGAATTTGGGTCAACCTTAGAAAAGGGTGTAAATGATGAGTATTGGGGTCTAAAGTGAGGTTCATAAGTTAAAATTGGGCATCTGAGATGAATTAAGTATGACATTAATAAGGTAAAAGTGGGGAAGAAGAACTTGCTGAGCTAATTATGTGAATTGGGATACAAGAAGGGGGGATGTGGGGAAGTCAGTGAAAGATGTTAACAAAATAAGAATTTGAAATTATATTTGTTATTTGTGTTGTGTGGTGTTATGTATGTCTATGTTTTCATGTTTGTCTTAAAATTATGAAAATTTAATAAAAATGTTATAAAAAAAAGAAAGTTGCTATGCCCAGGAACAAGGCTTCAGTGCCACGTCTAATTTACTCTTCAAACAAAAGCCAGGCAAACTATGCAATAATTGCACTGGATGTTTGCCCATAGTAGGCATGATTTATATAGGGAAGAGAACCTAGACTATCTTGATGCAGAAATCCATCAAAAAACAAAGTGAACAAAGCCTTTCTTATGGGTATTTCCACATTCTGAAAACAATGAGTCACTGCATGTATTGCAAAATTAGCACAAACTCTGCAGAGAGATTTTTGACAGAGAAAGCAGGTCCTCTAGTTGCTATGTGTGCTATGTGTGCCCATATTCTCTAAAGGGTTAGATGGAGGGGCTTGGCAGTAACTTTTGCTGTTGTTCTGCCCGATGTGCAGTTATGTAAAGTTAGCAAAAGATTGTTGGACAGTGTTTTCAAAGCTACCAACATGAGTTGGTAGGCAGTGGAAGGCAGGAGTGCCTGGCATGCTCTGGTCCATGGGGTCACAAAGAGTCGGACACGACTGAATCACTAAACAACAACAAAAAGGAAACATTTCAAAGCTTCCCTATACAGAGCTGACTTCAGATGGCTCAGGGGTCTCCTAACTGTTTCTGCCCCTACTCAGCTCTGGCTTGCGGCCCCCAGAAAGTCATTCAGAAGGGAATGTGACCCCACCTCTGCTTTACATGACTGTACCTCAAACTCCTCCTCCTCTTTCCCTCTAGGGGCTGCTGTTGTTTGACGACCTATAAATAAGGAGCACCTTCTGTCCCTCCTCTGTGCGATCTCAGAATTTCCAGCAAATCGAAGGAGACATGAAGTTCTCCTACTTGATCTCTGTTTTTTTCCTCTTTTCTTCCCTCTTCCTGCTAAGGGATTCAGGTATTGTACAGAGTTTGCTTAGATTGTGGCAGGCACTGAAATAGCCAGCAATGCTGCTGTAATGGGGAAGGGGTTTTCTTAACAATGGCAAAGTTCCCAGAAACAGTGTTGTTTGCTCTGTCTTGCACGCACAAAAAATATTATAAATATTAGGGTGAGGGTGGGTTTTTTTGGGGGGGAGTGGAGGGTTAAAAGAGAAAGTTTTATTATTTTGTTTTAAAAAATGATTTGGTTTTATTTCTTAACGTTTCCGTCATGTTGTAGCTTGTGGAAAAGAGCATGGTTTCAAATGAAATCTTAAATTCAAACAAAGGAAATTTAAATTATTTCAAATGCTAAAAGCTCATAATCTTGGACAGATGCCATAAACCTTTTTCAGAGTGATTGAACCAACCATTTCTTTCTATTTTTTAAAAGTAAAAGAACCAGATATCTTCTTTTTGAGAGTATTATACAGATCAACATTTATACAATTATATTTTGGAAGTCGAGCGGAATCTGTTTGGGAAGTCCGTTCGACTTCCAAAACATTCGGAAACCAAAGGGCGGCTTCTGATTGGCTGCAGAAAGCAGAGAACGGACTTAGAACGCTGTAGTTGGCAAGGAGCCCCAACTCAAAGTGAACCAATGTTTTTGCTTTCTTGCCTTAAGCTTACGCTTCTAAACCATCTTCCCCAACTTACCCACCACAATCGAAGGAGGAATGTGACAAAGCCGAAGGGAAGTGCATGCTGGAGAGGTGTATGACTGCCTGGAAAAGGGTCGGGAAATGCCTGCCAGACAAAGTCTGCTGCAAACTTCCGTAAGAGATCCCATCAATTCCCATCAAAGCCAGCCAGCATGGTCAGTGGTCGGGGGGGGGGTGTGGAATTGTGGTCTTGCAACTGCAGAGTCCTTGGCTGGTGAATGATGGCCTAAAGCAGGCACATCCAACGTCCAACAGGTTGCCACATATCAAAAACTGGCAGTGATCTACCACACTCTCCCATTGTCATTCTTCAACTTAAACATATTATATTTAGCTGGGGAAACCCAGCCAGGTGAGCAGGGTATAAATAATAAATTATGATTATGATAAAAAAAATAATAACAAATTATTGCACCCCACACCAGCCGCTTCCCAGGGCCGTTGGTGCGCATGGGAAGCCAAGACACCCCAAAATGTCCCATTCCACCTTTACCATGGTCAGTGGCTAGGCTGGAGCTGGAAAGGTGGGAAATGTTCAGCAACCCCGCAGAACTAGGAGGGAGAGCGACTTACTTTTCAGTGAATGTAGCTCAAATATTGCCCAGTTAACCACATGGCTGAGTTAGGATTTTGAACCTGCTTCTCATGCCTAGCCTGCGAGAGGGAAGTCGGGCATCATGTCGCCCATTCATGTCACACGACATTGAGAACAGTAAATACATTTATGTCATTGTCCTTGCTCCCTCTGTTTTCAGTAACGAGGAGCTGAGAATATGTTTTGCTTCTCTACCTTCAGGTAATGGAGTCGCACGAGAATTGGCTGCTTTGAGGTTTTCTACAATCAAGCAGTATATGAATTTTATGCAATAAATAAATTCAAAGACCCCTCCTAGATCTGTCCGAACTTCTTTAGTTCCCATATAAACTGTTCTTAGTTGTTTACTTCTACCATACCTCCTCTTTTTATTATTGTTATTATTTGAGATTTTGCATGATACCTTCAAAATTTTTGAGACTACAGCTGCCGTCTGCTGAGGGTCAGGCAAATGTGTCCAAATTTATTCAGTTCCCATATAAACTGCTCTTAGTTTTTTACTTCTAAGATATCTCACATTCTCACTTGGAATTCCCTGGACATGGCCAGAATACAGCAGCCGGAAGCAGTGTCTAGCTGAAAATCGCTGGAATATCCAGGAAAATCAAGGCACATGGCAACCCATGTCAGAAGTCTTAAAAATAGCTCAAAAACATCTATTATTATTATTATTATTATTATTATTATTATTATTAGAGATTTTTCATGATACCTTCAAAATGTTTAAGACTACAGCTGCCATCTGCTGGGGGTCAGGCAAATGTGTCCAAATTTCTTCAGTTCCCATATAAACTGCTCTTAGTTTTTTACTTCTAAGATATCTGTAGCAGCTATGGGGTTGCCCTACACTTGGAATTTCCTGGACATGGCCAGAATACGGCAGCTGATTGGCTGAAAATCACTGGAATATCCAGGAAAATCAAGGCACATGGCAACCCATGTTAGAAGTCTTAAAAACAGTTTAAAAACTGTTTTTTATTATTATTATTATTAGAGATTTTTCATGGTACCTTCAAAATATTTGAGACTACAACTGCCATCTGCTGAGGGTCAGGCAAATCCGACCGAATTTCTTCAGTTCCCATATAAACTGCTCTTAGTTTTTTACTTCTAATATACCTCACATTCTCTGTAGCAACTATAGGGTTGCCCTACACTTGGAATTCCCTGGACATGGCCAGAATAAGGCAGCTGAATATCCATCTCTGGAATATCCAGAGGCACATGGCAAATTTTCCAGAGGCACTCTGGAAAATCAAGGCGCATGGCAAACCATGTCAGAAGTCTTAAAAACAGTTCAAAACTTTGTTTATTATTATTATTATTATTATTATTATTATTATTATTATTATTATTATTTGAGATTTTTCATGGTACCTTCAAAATGTTTGAGACCACAGCTGCCATCTGCTGCGGTTCAGGCAAATCTGTCTATATCGGTTCCTCATTTTTCCAGTCTTCAGTCTGTTCCTCTGCATTTTTGCATCAGTTTGACTTCTTTAACCCCCACCCATAGGCGCCGACTCCATGGGGCCTGAGGGGGCCCGAGCCCCCTCAAAAATTCATTTGGGGGGCTCTGCCCCCCCCAGTAATCTCGGGCGCCCGTCCAGCAGAGCGCCGCCGCCGGTTTGGACCACACCATGTTTCAGTGAAGGGGAGGAGGAAGAGGAAAAAAAGAGCTTTAGAAGGAGATCGCTCTGCACTCTTTCCCCCCCCCCAGCATCATCATCATCATCACACCCCACGGCCATCCCCTTTTCTCCTCCTCCAGCCACCATCTCTCCTCCCCTTCTGTTTCCATTCGAAACGTCAAAGAAGAAATTGCTAGGTGGAAAACACGCACCACCATCTGACCCGACCGTGCAGCCAATCAGGAAGCCGCTCGGCGTTTTTGTTTGTTTTAAACGGGGCTGCAGCTGAAGCCACTTCACTTTCGGCCCACTGCGCTGCCGGGGAACAGGCACGCGTGGCGCAGAGGGAGCGGGCGGCTTCTTTTCGGCCCAAACCGATCTCCGCCGGTGAAGGGGAGGGAAGGGAGGCGGGCCGAGAGCGGCCCTATCGGGGCAAGGCTGCGAATAGCGGGCAGCCTGAACTGGAGAGCTCGCTTGCGCGTATCCGCTGCGCGCATTTCCGCGTTGAGGGCGGCGCTTGGAAGGGAGACGCTGCTGTCAGGCGAGCGGCAGACGCGGCGCAACAGCCCCCCTTTCGCTTCCCCGGGTCGGATAAGAGTGAGATCTTCTCTTGGGGTGGGGGGCAGGGGTGCCAACTTGAATTAAACGTGGAGGGGGAGGAGAGCAGGAAAGTCCCGCTCCACATAACCGATCACAAGATGCAGCGCATGTACGCCATTTGAATGGCAATGCTCATCAACTTTGGGAGAGCCTCGCCACCTCAAATATGTTATGGGGGTGCAACAGGACTTCGGCCCCTAGAGGTTGGCTCCTTTGGTGGTGGGTGTGGAGAGCAGGAGCTGCGGAGGCGCTTGCCAAGCTGGGCTTGTCTAGCTTTCCGTTGGAAGCCAGCCTCCCCAGCCGTGTTTTCGTCACGGGGCGTCGTCAGCTTCTGCCCGCAGAGCCCGGAGGACGTCAGCATCCCACTAGCCGAAACGGAAAGCAAGGGAAGCTGGCCACGCTTTTTTCTGTTAAAAATAAACAAAAATAATACGATTTTTACTTGGTGCTAAACTAGCAAGGAGCCCGAGAGAGATCTCTGGTCGCCTGAGGTTCAGCCTTCTTCTCGGGAGACCTTACCTCGCTCCCCAAACCACACTGTCTCGTTGCGCAGATCCGAAGGGGGACGCTGAAGGATCGCCAAGCCGTCTCGACTGCAACGTGAAGAAATCATTCCCCGCCTCCTCCCCACCTGCTCCCTCGCCAGCCAGCCAGCCAGCCGTGCGCCCTAGCCGGAGAGCCCCGGCCGTCCCCGTCGCGCAATCGGCTGGATCTCCCTTCAGCAGGCCGTGCTCACAACTCGGCCCAGGGACCCCCCAGCAGCGGATCTCCGTCCCAGCTGAAGAATCCGGCAACAAGCCCCCTCCTCCCCAATCGCTCCGCCGAAATACGCTCCAAAACCCCCCAGATAGGCCGCCGGCCGCCAAGTCTCATGGCGCCCTGAGCGAGGGTCTCTCCCCAACACCGCCACCTCGAACTGCGTTCTCCCGGCTACCCGAGCGAACCAGCGGCAGGACCCCGGTATGGCCCCCCCCAATATTTTTTATAAGTCGGCACCCCTGGCCCCACCCAACCATAGATGTGCTCAGAAAGATCTCCCCCACAGACTACCTTCTTCAAAACAGGCAGACAAGACTTCAACAGTATTGATGCTAAAATGCATGGTTTTTAATGGACAGAAGAGAAAGACATTTCAACAAAAAAATCAGCTACGCTAATGGCTCAAATGCGTAATGCGTCAGGAGGAAGGGGCCGGCAGAGCAAAACCAGCTGGGTCAACGGACACTTAGTCCTTGGATGTAACCCTTTAATCTCGGGGTCGTGGGTTTGAGCCCCATGTTGGGTGAGAGATTCCTACATTGCAAAGGGTTGGACTAGATGGCTCTATAAATCTGTGATTCTATTATTCTGTAACCTTGAAACTCACTTTAAGTGGCCAAAACCATGATACCACAGTACCTGCAGCAAAAAGAAAAACAATTTGAGATCCAGCAGTTTTGAAAGAACAGAGGTTACAAATACCAGTACAGTTCAGGATTGTATGAATTTTTAATAAGCAAACAACCAATTACTCTGATTAAAAGGTTAATTAAATTGGGAGAGCCTAGTGCGTGGCCCTCTGGATTATGATGAGCAACAGATAGGACTGTTACATGTAAACTGTTGGCTGCATAATACTACACTTAAACAAAACAGTTAAAACACGAAAAAGTAAGGGATTTCTAGGCTCTCACTGAAAGTACTTTTATTTGCAAGAGATGTGCTCTCTGTTGAAACTTTGCTAGGGTAAGAACTATGCCATGCAAAAACATGAAAAAACACTGTTCTGTGCAATGTTTACACCAGGCCATCGAGAAATTCCTGCAGGGTGGGAGATGTATATTAAGCAAGATCACAAAGAAAAAATTGCTGATATATTTTCACAAGATTCCCCCCCCCAAGATGAAATGAAGAGCAAAATGAGAGCTTCCCCTCTCCCCGAATTTCCCATTCACCGGAACCACAACAACCACCCTCTTAGAAGCCAGACCCAAACATGAGCCCTCTATTGCAACAGAATTAAAACTCAGGTGAATGGAAAGGGAAGAGTCCTTTGTACCTGACCTCTTTCTTTCTCCACACACCCACAGAGAGAGACAGACAGACAGACAGACAGACAGACAGACAGACAGACAGACACAGACACACAGAACCTGCACCCTTTGCTAAAGCCACGGCTAAAACATCAAGGCCTGAGCAACACTGTAACTCTCTTGTTCCAGCCTGGTGAAGCCCTGAACAACACTCCTCTTAAAGAGTGGGAACAGTTTGTTGCCGCCCCCCACACACGTGCTCAGATTTCAGTGCTGCTGTTCCCAGCAGAGAATACGCAAAAGCCACATGACCTTCTCCCACAATACTCCTCCTTCGTCATTCCCTCTCTTCTCCATTTCTGGAAACACTGAGGCTCTGGAAGCTCTGAGATTCAGCCATGAAGATCACCTTCCTTCTGACTTTGGTTATCTTCTTTCTATTGCTAGGTAAGATGTTTGGGGACCACCCGTTTTCAGCCTACAGGTGGGAGAGGAAGAAACATCAACCCTGCGGGATGGGGGGGGAATTCTTTGCTGTTTTAGTTGCATAGTCTGAGAAATATATTCATAGAGTTGGAAAGGAGCAACCCAGCAATGCTGAAGCCACAACTAAAGAATCTGATAGATGGCCACCCAACCTTGGTTTAGAAACCTTCCCTGAAGGGGAGTCCACCACATTTTGAGGGAGTCTGTTCCACTGCAGAACAGCTCTTACCATCAGAAAGTTCTTCCTAATGCTCAGCCAGAATTTCCTTTCTTGTAACTTGAAGCCGTTGGCTGGAGTCCTACCACCCAGGGCAGGAGAAAGCAAGCTTGCTCCAATTCCCATGAGACAGCCCTTTAGAGATTTGGACAGCATATTGCTTCTCAGACCTATCTTCTCCAGGCTAAACATACCCAACTCCCTCAACCCTTCCTCATAAGGCCTGGTTTCCAGGCTGAACTAGATGGACTAGATGAGCCTTGGGGCTCCCCTTTCACCTCTACCGCTCTATGATTCCATGACAATATGGGAAGAGTGTTTCAGCTTGGGAAGGCCTGCCCTTAATCACAATGTTCCTCTTGTTTTTTTAAACACCCCCAGGTCTTAACCAGGCCAGGAAGAAAAAATGTGCAGATGGAGTATGCAGAAAGCGGAAGGAGTGTTACAGGGAGGAAAAGTTGTGGGGACCATGCCCTCATGATCCATCAAAGATCTACTGCTGCTTTGGGTAAGCTGGCTCCCTCCCTCTTCACCAGCAGCAAGCCTATCATATTGCGGGGGGCGAATGAATCCTAACCTCTCATATTTCAGAATATCTTCACCCTGTATACCTGTTCCCTTAGGTAGGCATCAATTATCCACCCAGGAGAAGATTCGGATGTTTCTGAATCCTGAAGCAATTTTCCTGTGACATGGGCTCTTTCTTCATCGCCACTCCCAGAAGCCTTGTGCATTTGAGCTTGTCAGCTAGTCAACCTTCCCAAAAGGGAACAACAATTGTTGTCTAACAGAAATCTTGCATTTTCTTCTTCTAATAAAAGCAATGTAGTTGGGAATATGAACCAGTGGTGTGTGCTGATTTCCATAAAGGGAGAAGGAAGTCTCCTATCTCTGAAAAACAAACACTTGCTACCTTTTGTAAAAATGACTGCTTCGCCCACCTTACCCTAGTCCTCACGGACTGCGGAACATAAATAACTTTTTGGCCGCATGAACGGGGGGGGGGATATGTACAGGCTGTTCTAGCAAAGACGCTTCTCTTCTGTGCCAAGGACAGCTCAGACTTGCAGCCTGCAGAAAGGAAGCAAATCTGCACATACCTCATGAAGTGGCTTATTTTGCATCTCCTCAGTTGCAAGGGGGAGAAGGGGGAGTCTGTTCTCATTTAGGGGTGAAACTGCCTAATATGCACTCATCAGAACAATGTGTGGAACAAAACACAGCCATCCTTTGAAATTCACACTGCTCTGAATTTTGCATTGCAGTTTTCCAGCTGGGAAACACATACCCAAAATGCATGTACAGTGGTACCTCAGGTTAAGTACTTAATTCGTTCCAGAGGTCTGTTCTTAACCTGAAACTGTTCTTAACCTGAAGCACCACTTTATCTAATGGGGCCTCCTGCTGTGGCCGCGCCACTGGAGCACGATTTCTGTTCTCATCCTGAAGCAAAGTTCTTAACCTGAGGTACTATTTCTGGGTTAGCGGAGTCTGTAACCTGAAGCGTATGTAATGTGAAGCATATGTAACCCGAGGTACCACTGTACTGCAATCTTTGTTGTTGTTTAGTCGTTTAGTCGTGTCCGACTCTTCGTGACCCCATGGACCAGAGCACGCCAGGCACTTCTGTCCTCCACTGCCTCCCGCAGTTTGATCAAACTCATGCTAGTGGCTTCAAGAACACCATCCAACCATCTCATTCTCTGTCGTCCCCTTCTCCTTGTGCCCTCCATCTTTCCCAACATCAGGGTCTTTTCCAGGGAGTCCTCTCTTCTCATGAGGTGGCCAAAGTATTGGAGCCTCAGCTTCAGGATCTGTCCTTCCAGTGAGCACTCAGGGCTGATTTCCTTCAGAATGGAGAGGTTTGATCTTCTTGCAGTCCATGGGACTCTCAAGAGTCTCCTCCAGCACCATAATTCAAAAGCATCAATTCTTCGGCGATCAGCCTTCTTTATGGTCCAGCTCTCACTTCCATACATCACTACTGGGAAAACCATGGCTTTTACTATACGGACCTTTGTTGGCAAGGTGATGTCTCTGCTTTTTAAGATGTTGTCTAGGCTTGCCATCGCCTTTCTCCCAAGGAGCAGGCGTCTTTTAATTTCGTGACTGCTGTCACCAAATTAGATTGCTGTACTGCAATCTAGTGTGCATAAAAATGCATTTATCGGTGAAAATCACATGCCAATATGTATTATATTAGGGTAAATTGCTTTGCAAAAATCTATGCACCAGGCAAAAAGAGTGTATTAGGAGAATTTCACACAAAAATGCTGAGAACTACATATCTTCTTCTAGATTTCAGTTTTCATGGTAGTTCTGCTGCTCTGCTCCAAAAACTCCAGTTCACAAACACCTTGAGCAGGAGTAGAAAATGTGGTAGAAACTGTTGGACTACAACTCCCATCAACCCTGCCCATTGGCCAGGCTTTCAGGGGTCTAATTGGAGTTGAGGTCCTACAGCATTTAGAGGGCATCACATTGCCTATCCTAGTCCTAGGAGAATTGACCAGGTTATACTCTGAATGTAGACCTTCAGATACAGATTGTCAAATTCAGCCTGAATCCAAACTAATGGATTTAAGGAGGCTTGGTGCTCAATGGAAGGAACAGGAAGATCTATTCCATCACCAAATACATTTTTGACTGCTAGATATCTAAGAGGGCATCTTGTCCCAGAGAACATTTCCCCCTCAATGCTATAATCCATGCTTAGTGGCTTTTTTCCATGATGCACATCTTATTCCTAGGAGTACCCATTTCACACACAATTGCCTCACAAGCTCATATTCCATCTAGGTCCCTCAAGCACTGAGCACCACCTCTTATAAATAAGGAGGAAGCACTTTCCCATTCCATCTCTGCATGACCGTTGAGTGGAAAGAGTCTTAGACATATCCAAGTAGTCATGAAGGTCTTCTTTCTGATTTGTGCTTTGCTCGTCTTCTCCCTTTTGGAGGAAGCAGGTAAGATATAGGCTCATGCAAGCAGATCCTGCAAGAAATGTTTGTGGTTCATTCTCAATCCCTAGGAGTCATGTTTCTATCCTGGGTCGCAGACCCCTTTGAATGGGAGCCTTGTAGTCTTCTTCCTTAGGAGTTTCAGGACATGGGAAGGATGAAAGGGCAACTAATTTTCTCCTCACACACATGATCATAGAAGCCTCTCGCTTCTGTGCTCAAAGAATAGGATAGTAAATGATGTAAAAGGTAAAGGTAAAGGGACCCCTGACAGTTAAGTCCAGTCACGGATGCCTCTGGGGTTGTGGCGCTCACCTCACTTTACTGGCTGAGGGAGCCGGCGTTTGTCCACAGACAGTTTTATGGGTCATGTGGCCAGCATGTCTAAGCCACTTCTGGCGAACCAGAGCAGCGCACGGAAATGCCGTTTTACCTTCCCACCGGAGTGGTGCCTATTTATCTACTTGCACTTGACATGCTTTTGAACTGCTAGGTTGGCAGGAGCAGGGACCGAGCAACAGGAGCTCACCCCGTTACAGGGATTCAAACCGCTGACCTTGAGATCAGAAAGCCCTAGGCGCTGTGGTTTAGACCACAGCACCACCTGTAAATGATGTAGAAAGACTCAAACCTTAGCCAGTATCAGAGAGAATGTGGACAAACAGTGTGATTTGGAATAAGACACCTTCCTATGTCCCAAAATCTATGGAGGGCTTAGGTGTGGGGAGGATAGTCCCAAAATGTAAGCATTCTCTTTCAATACGGAGGTGGGAGAAACTCATTCCCCTTTGCATTGGAAGGTGAATCTACATACTTCTCTCTTTCTAAAACAATACACTAATCGAAACACAGCCGTCCTTCAAAATGCAAACTCCTCTGAATTTTGAATGCTATTCTCCAGCAATGCAAGTCATGTGTACAAGAATGCATATACTGGGCTAAATTGTACATGTATTGGTGGAAATAACATACGAAAATCCATTATACTGTGGGAAATCACTTTGTAGAAATAGCTGCATTATGCAGAATTGCATATTCAAATGTTTATGCCAGGGTAATATTATGTTGGGACACGGGTGGCGCTGTGGGTAAAACCTCAGCACCTAGGGCTTGCCGATCGCATGGTCGGCAGTTCGAATCCCCACGGCGGGGTGAGCTCCCGTCTTTCAGTCCCAGCTCCTGCCCACCTAGCAGTTCGAAAGCACCCCTAAGTGCAAGTAGATAAATAGGGATCGCTTTATAGCGGGAAGGTAAACGGCATTTCCGTGTGCTGCACTGGTGCCGGCTCGTCAGAGCAGCTTCGTCACGCTGGCCACGTGACCCGGAAGTGTCTCCAGACAGCGCTGGCCCGCGGCCTCTTAAGTGAGATGGGCGCACAACCCTAGTCGGACACGACTGGCCCGTACAGGCAGGGGTACCTTTACCTTTACCTAATATTATGTTAGTTTTCCTGATTATAATGCTAGTGCTTCTATCCTGGATATTAATTCTCCCTTAACACAGTATTTCCTGTTGAATTATAGAACTGTGCCTTTTTAATCAATATGGCACCGTGTGATGCTAAAGTTTAAAGGTAGGCTAGGCAGAAAGGCAGTGCTTTGCTGTCAGCTGCTGCTGTTGCACAGTCCATTTACAACTGCTTTCTCTGTAAGTAGTTGCTACAGAAATGCAAACTCCTTTCGTAAAAGCATCATGGACCTTCTCACCGAAGATGTTCTGCTCAGCTTCCAAGCTCTCCTTGGAAGTCTTGTCCCAGCCACTCTGGGCGGCTAGATTTATTACAAACAAGAGCTAAAGAAACATTGTGAAGTTAAAATAATATAATAAATCATGTTTCTTTAAGAACATTCCATGGTGTTCAGAGGAACTGATTCCTTTGCAAGAGTGTTTAGGATCACAGTCTTAAGATGGTGAACCTGTGGAAGCCAGCTTTAATGAATGAAGTCAGATTTAATCAGTGAAACTGGATGTTCTTATAAGCCCTTCCTGCCCGACTCATTTTTCTCTTGAAGCTATTTTTAGTCTGTGTTGTGGGATCAAAGCTTTCCATGTTCTGTTCTTCTAAGCAATGAGTGGGAACATTTGCTTATAGGACTCCAAGGTATTTTATGTGTTCTTCAATTTCTTCAAAGGGACACATATGTACTAGGGTTTGGGGAATGTGCAAATTTATGTAAACTCAGTTGACAAATTTATCTGTAAAAGAAAGAAGATTAACTAAGAATTCTGTAATTGGTGAACAATCTTTTTAAAAAAGGAAGAATCAGCTCACCCACTAGGTTATCCTGCCTCTCATTAAGCTTATGCCGTTTTTCAAACATCTATTGTTTTTGACAGTCCTTCCCGAGCAAATTACTACAAAGGAAATCTGCCATAAAAATGGTGGAAGGTGCGCTTACATGAAATGCGGAGATAGTGCAACAAATATTGGAACATGCATCGACCCTCTCTATCTTTGCTGCAAACATTAAGAGAACTGTAAGAAAATTCTACCCATTTGGCTAAACCGTGTTCTTTTTCCTTTATTTTTCTATGTATATATGACATGAGAGCAACGCTCATCTAACCAAGAATCCAGTTGGGCTTTGATATGGGAAAATTCACAGCGTGTCTGCCACTATTTAGAATGCAGTGTTGGGAGCAAAATGCAGCTTTCTGAGAAATTCGGCCTTTTCTGCCCCTTTTTGAAGTCCTAGCCTAAAGATATGCTTGAAAGCAAGTAGACAACACCCAATGAAAGTTGTTTCAGCTGAGAACAAGGCTTCAGTGCCACATGTAATGGAATCCTCTAACAAAAGCCAGCCAGAACTATGCAATAATTGCACTGAACATTTCCTCAGTCAGCACTGTTTATGCAGGGGAGATAATCCATGCAAAAATCTGTCCTATGTCTTCAAGCACAAAGTGCACAGAGCCTTCCTTAAGGGTTCTTCCACATGCCAAAAAAAAATGAGTGCCAAGTAACTGCACATATTGCAAAATTAGCAGAAACTCTGCAGAGAGGTTTTTGACAGAGAAAGCAGGACCTCTAGTGGCTGTCTGCTGTGTGTTTTTCTGAATGTTTAGTCGGAATCTCCTCTCTTGTAACTTGTCACATGTCTGCTGCTATTCAGAATGGAGCGTTGGGAGCAAAATCCAGCTTTCTGAGAAATTCAGCCTTTTCCACCCATGAAGATATAGTTGAGAGCATGTGGGCAACACCCACTGAAAGTTGCTATGCCCAGGAACAAGGCTTCAGTGCCACGTCTAATTTACTCTTCTAACAAAAGCCAGGCAAACGATGCAATAATTGCATTGGATGTTTGGCCATAGTAGGCATGATTTATGTAGGGAAGAGAACCTAGTTTGTCTTGATGCAGAAATCCATCAAAGTGAACAAAGCCTTTCTTACGGGTATTTCCACATTCCGAAAACATTGAGTGACTGCATGTATTGCAAAATTAGCACAAACTCTCCAGAGAGATTTTTGAGAGAGAAGACAGGTCCTCTAGTGGCTATGTGTGCCCATATTCTCTAAAGGGTTAGATGGAGGAGCTTGGCAGTTATTTATTCTGTTGTTCTGCCCGATGTGCAGTTATGTAAAGTTTAGAGCATTTTTTTTTAAAAAAAAGAAATAGCAAGCGGAACTCACTATTATATTATCTCAGTTACCTTGTAACTGTGAGCATTCATCTTTCCATAGCACTATGCGGACAAAGCTAGACAGTACCAAAAAACACAGTCTTGCCAAACTATGCTAGCCCCAACTCACATCTGCTTCATCCAAACCCTCTATCCCTAAACCAGCGAAAGCAAACCCTGCTTAGCACAATCCTTACACAGGTAGCTAGGAAGCTGCCTTATAACAAGTCAGGCCACTGACCCATTAGCCCAGTATTGTCCACACTGGCTGGCAGCACCTCCCCAAGGTTTCAGGCTGGGGAAATTCCCAGCCCTCTACCTGGAGATGGTGGGGATTCAACCTGGAAGCCTCTTTATGCAAGCAGATCTTCTAGTGTCTCCTGCCCCAAAGGATCATTTCAGAAGAGATTGTAATTTAATACATGTCCCTCCCCCCCCCAAGGCCACATTCATGCCATCCATTCAAAGAATTAGGATACCATTTGAAACAGTCATGGCTTCCCCCAAATTATTCTGGGAGCTGTAGTTTGTTGAGGGAGCCGAGAAGTGTTCAGGGACCCCTCTTCCCCTCACTGAGTTGCAATTCCCAGAGTTCCCTGGGGACAGGGATTGGTTGTTAAGCCGTTCCGGGAACCATAGCTCCGTGGGGGAAAATAGGAGACATCTAGCTATTCCCAGCACCCTGAAGAAACTACAGCTCCCAGAATGCTCTGGAGAAAGCCATGACTGTTTGAAGTGGCATCATAGTGCTTTAAATTCTTGGTGTGTCTGGGGTCCCTGTTATCCTCTTCACAGCGCTCTCCATCCACCCATGGAGGAAGAAACAGGATATAAATTGTTACAAGCAAAAGCTGTTCCTTTTCCCTTATGGGGTACCCAAGAGCCCATATAGAGTCCTTATGTAGGTTTTCTATCGGTAGGAGAAAATAACAGAGGCCAACCTGAGAATATTGAGAAGCAAAACAGCTAGTTGACCTGATCTTTATTAAACTGTTGCAAGAGGGTGCTCACACACACACCCTACGCAGGAAGGAGGAAGAACCCAGAACCATGCTGTGCAAGCCCTTATATAGACTTTTGAAATTGCCCACCCTGTAGCTCAAGACCACCCAAGCCCACCCCAATACATCATACATACATCACAGAAGGGGCAGTCTACAGCAGAATCCTGTCTGGCAGAAAACTTGTTAATGGGTTTACCTGGGCAGCCTGGCCATTCTTTTGTGGTGATAAAATACTTAATTCCTGAGTCCAGGTCATGGGCTCACCCTATTCATACCCAAATGTGCCTTTAAGGCAGGATTTGTGCCTTAAATGGAGAGGCTTTTCCCGTACAATGTGTGTGCCTATACAATGGAGAGGCTTTTCCCATTTCCATCCAAACTGCAGAGGAATATTTGAGGTCACTGAAAGAGTCAAAATGGCTTTAGGACTGTTTTCCTGCACTGTTTCACAGACATGTGGTTTATATATTTATGTATGTGTTTGCCTGGTACATGTATGAGCATTTATTTTTATACCATAGACCTTATAATTCTCATAACATAAATTAAATTTAAAATGGATATATTCTCTCACGCTTTGAAAACAAAGGAGCTGAGAGCATCTCTTGGTTCTTTGTGAAGGCAGTCCTGCATTGGGAAGTTTTTAACGTTTGATATTTTATTATGTTTTTATTTGTGCTGGGGCAACCCAGCCAGATAGGTGGGATGTAAATAATAAGATTTCTGTTATTTCTGAAGGTTACGCTATGGATTTCTGAACTGCATCCAGAAAAGAAGAAGACATATACTGGAAATTCCTAAGCATTACCCGGGCACACATCAATGGATTCCTTGCACCCTGCTTCCTTTCCTCCAGTAAAATCTTATTTTAGCATTTGGGGTGATTTGATTTTTTAAAAAAATATACTACTTTATGCTGCGGGCCAATAAAACGGTAGTCAAAGTACTGGCAATATACTCCCTCGCAGATTGTTTTATTCCGTTACAATATTTCTCATTATCTGAAATGTACTTTAATTGTAAATATAATTTTTATCAGCCCAGCCAGATAGGTGGGATGTAAATAATAAGATGTGTACACTAACGCTAAGCAAACACGAACATACAGTGGTGCCTCGCAAGACAAAAAGAATCCGTTCTGTGATTCTCTTTGTCTAGTGGTTTTTTCATCTTGCGAAGCAAGCCCATTGAAGGATTAGCGGATTAGCGCTATTAGCGCTATTAGCGGCTTTTAGCGGCTTATCTGCTGATCAGATCATCTGATAAGCGGCTTAGCGGCTTAGGAAAAAAACAGCAGGAACTCGCAAGACATTGTCGTCTTGCGAAGCAAGCCCATAGGAAATGTGTTTTGCGAAGCACCTCCAAAACGGAAAACTCTTTCGTCTAGCGAGTTTTCCGTCTTGCGAGGCATTCGTCTTGCGGTGCACCACTGTATAGTTAAGAACATGTGGGCAAAACCCACTGAAAGTTGCTTTGCCCAAGAACAAGGCTTCAGTGCCACGTCTAACTGACTCCTCTAACAAAAGCCAGCCAGAACTATGCAATAATTGTATTGATTGTTTGCCCGTGGTAGGCATGATTTATGTAGGGGAGAAAACCTAGATAGTCTCAATGCAGAAATCCATCCGATGTCTTCAAGCACAAAGTTAACAGAGCCTTCCATACGGGGGCTTCCGCATTTCGAAAACAGAGTGCTGAGTAACCGCACGTATTGCAAAATTAGCAACAAACTCTGCAGAGAGATTTTTGACAGAGAAGGCAAGACCTCTAGTGGCTATGTGTGCTATGTATGCCCATATTCTCTAAAGAGTTAGATGGAGGGGCTTGGCAGTTACTTTTTCTGTTGTTCTGCCTGATGTGCAGATAGGTACTATTTTAGAGCATTTTCCCCAAAAAACAAAGAAGAAGCAGAACTCATTTTCTGCAAAGTACTTTAGCTATCTTTTTGGAAATTCGCAAAAAAAAAAAAAAACAATCAACACTTCCAATACTCTGGGGTTTTCCCAGACATCTTAACCGATTTTCCTAAATTCCACCCGGACACTGTTTTCAAAGGACAAAACCCAGCCCTAATGACTGCATATGCTTTTGCCTTACCAGATACTATTTCAGGGGTTCGTGACTGTTTCTTATTTCCCTGCAGAGACCGACTTTCTAAAATTCGTTAGACAGCTTTCTGCAAAAGGAGAGGCCTGCCTCTTTGCAGGTACTCAACTCTGGTCTCTGCAGTTTCAAAACCTGTTCTTTGTTTTCCAAGCATGGACTGGAGTTTTCTACCTCAGGGTACTGAAACACAAAGGTATAGTTGTCATTCCAAGGTTTCAACACCTTCCAACGGATGCATGTAGCAAAGCTCTTGCTTAAGGTACAGAATGCTCTCTCTTCCCACCCCACCTGCCCTGACACATCGGGAAGGCTCAGCTCATCAGCAATACAGTGGTACCTCGGGTTACATACGCTTCAGGTTACAGACTCCACTAACCTCGGGTTAAGAACTTTGCTTCAGGATGAGAACAGAAATTGCGTGTGGAGGCACAGCGGCAGTGGGAGGCCCCATTAGCTAAAGTGGTACCTCAGGTTAAGAACAGTTTCAGATTAAGAACGGACCTCCAGAACGAATTAAGTTCTTAACCTGAGGTACCACTGTACAAAGGTGGCCCGCTGTGGCATTTGCCCGTTCTTTGGCAAATATCTGTACAGGGGGAGAGAGGGGGTTAATAGGTAGACCAATAGAAAAGCCCAGAGGCGGAGCCTACCTGTTTTTAAAAAGGCTTAGTCAGAGGTTTAGACAGTTGGGAAAGCAGTTAGAAGAAAGCTGGAAATAGAGAGACAGTGCAGTTGGTTCTTGTGTGAGGGGAGGTGGAGGAGTTAGAGTGAGTTAGAGAGAGGATAAAATAAAACTAAGAGGAGAAAGGGTAATAGCATTTCGAATGCATTTAAAGTTTATTTGTGTTTGCAGTAAACTACAATCTTCGTTGTTAACTTGAGAACCCGACTGAGACTAAGTGTTTTACTGGGGAGAAACTGGTTGGTGGCAGCGGATTACAGTGGTACCTCGGGTTACAGATGCTTCAAGTTACAGACTCCGCTAACCCAGAAATAGTACCTCGGGTTAAGAACTTTGATTCAGGATGAGAACAGAAATCCTGTTCCGGCGGCACGGCGGCAGCAGGAGGCCCCATTAGCTAAAGTGGTGCTTCAGGTTAAGAACAGTTTCAGGTTAAGAACGGACCTCTGGAATGAATTAAGTACTTAACCCGAGGTACCACTGTAGTGGTGTATGGGTCAATAGTCCGTGAAACAACTGGGAGCTCCGTATGAACGCCACACCCACCAGCCCCCAACCTCTGCTAAGCGGTAGAAGATCCCAGGGGGTTCCAGCGCAGAGAGGAAAAAAGCCATGGTGCATTTGCAGCTGCACAACTGGACGCCTTCATCTGCCCCAGCTGCAACAAAACATGTCTCTCCTGCATCAGTCTCCACAACCACAGCAGGTGCTGCAGCTATCCATCAGCCTGACGTCACTCACAAAGGCACATTCCTCCATTTTCTTCCGAGACAGATAGGTGCCAACTCAGTTCAACTCTCTTCCCCTCCACCCACCCACCCAGTTTTAGCCGTAATTCTTCCCAACAGTTAAAACCATAAAAATGCAACGTTCTGGCACATGTGAAGTTATCATTTGATGGGATCACTTTCTTTCATGGCCCCACAAACAAGCAGGTGGCATATTCATTAGGTGCTATTTTTCTCAGTCCAGAATCCTCATACTTGTTCTCAACATGCTGTGGTCTAAACCAGTGTTTCCCAACCACTGTTCCGTGGCACACTAGTGTGCCGCGAGATGTTGTCTGGTGTGCCGCGGGAAAAAATAAAAAAATCGAAAGATTTTTTTATTAAAAATGTCAAATTTTCGATTGGGGCACCGTCACTAGATGACCCCTGGGGTTCCCTCCCTCCCTCCCGCTCTGCGCCTCCCTCCTCCTCCTCCTCCGGGGAGGCCCTTCCTGGCTCTCGGCCAAGGCTTGGCGGCTGCCACTCACTCACTCGCTCGCCCACCCGTCCCTCCATCCCTGCACCCGGCCTCTCCCCCTCCGTCCCCGGCGCAGGGGCTGCCAGGATCCGTAGTCCCCTCGCCCTTGGGCTCTGCGCCCACGTGGGATGCGCGAACTACGTGTCCCAGCGTGGCCTGGCGGGCCGGGCGTTTTGTTTGAAGCGCTCTTCTCCCGGCCATGGAATGAGCGCGGCGGCGGCGGCCGGGCGGGCAGGGGCTCTTCCGCGCAGACCCCGCGCAGCCTGCCTGCGCCCCCGCGGAGATTGGGTGGCAGGATGGAGCCCGGGGATCCCCGCAGAGGCGGAGCGGCAGAGGCGGAGGCTGCCTCCCAGGTAGGGCTGTGTCGGGGGGGGTTATTTTTGCAATGCTGCATCCGCGCCGGGGGGGACGCATCGGACCGCGGGGAGACTCCTTGGCGGGCGTGCAAGGCAATGCATGCGTGCAGGCGTTGCATGGAGTGCAGTGCAATGCAATGGCAACGCGGCGCCCTGCATGCATACATGCAACTTCCACTGGCGCTCCGGATTTGGCAGGTGAGGGGGGTCCCCAGTGGCCGGCAGAGAGAGCCGGGAGGGCGAAGGGGAGCCGGGGGGGAGCAGCGCTGCTCCCCGAGCCGAGCCCGGGGGGAAACTTCGGCGTCGTTGCACCGGGTGTTGGAAGCGGAGGCTGGCGGGGGGCCCTCACCTGCAAAACCTGGTCGCCTCTCATATATTTCGTGCATTGCATTCATCGCCCGCTTTCTCCTCCAAGGAGCTCCCGGGGGCGCGCGTGGTTCTCCCCGTGTTATCCTCGCAACAACAGCCCTGCGAGGTGGGTCAGGCGAGTGGCCCAAGGGAGTACCCAGGGATTGTCCTGGCCAGGTGGGGTGATTTGAACCCTGCTCTCTGCCCGGTCTTCGTCCTCATTTAGCCCCCACATGTGCACGACTGTGCATGACTGAGGTTTTCCCCCCTCGTCTTGGCTATGGTGTGAGTCTGTGCTGTTAATTAATGGGGTTCTGCCTTCGGAGAAGATGAGCCAGCCCTCAAGGAGGTGATTATGTAATTTGCTAGCAATTCATGTCCCTCCCGGCGTGACGCTGCGCGCTGACGTCACGGGGCTGTAATGGTGGTGTGCCTCGAGATTTTTTTCATGAAACAAGTGTGCCTTTGCCCAAAAAAGGTTGGGAAACACTGGTCTAAACCACTTAGACTCGTGGGCTTGCCGATCAGAAAGTGGGTGGTTTGAATCCCTGCGATGGGGTGAGCTCCCGTTGCTCTGTCCCAGCTCCTGCCAACGTAGCAGTTCGAAAGCACAGCAGTTCAAGTAGATAAATAGGTACTGCTGCAGCGGGACGGTAAATGGCATTTCCATGTGCTGTGGCTTCCGCCATGGTGTCCTGTAGTGCCAGAAGCAGTTTAGTCCTACTGGCCACATGACCCGGAAATCTGTCTGTGGACAAACACCGGCTCCCTCGGCCTAAAAGCAAGATGAGAGCCACACCCCATAGTCGCCTTTGACTGGACATAACCATCCAGGGCTCCTTTAGCTTTTTACCTTAATTCCAGATCACAAGATCCACAAGTGTGGTTACTCAATGCCCATTTGAAAACCCTCCCCTTGATTAGACCGCCCCACACCTTTTCCTCCATACAGCAAGTGGTGATTGTGTGTCAAGGCCCCGTGACTGCCCCCCATTCCCTAAGGCTTAAAACACTAGACTGTACACAGCTTCCACTCTCCACTCTCCCCAAATTTCCCATTCTCCAGAGCCACAGCCACCACCCTCCTAGAAGCCAGTCCCAAATCTGAGCCCTCCATTGAAACAAAATAAAAACTCAGTGGATGGGGTAAGGAAGAGTCCTTTGTACCTGACCTCTTTCTTTCTCCACGCACACACGGCCGGATTTAGGTTGGATGAGGCCCAAAGCTACTGAAGGTAATGGGGCCCTTTATATGTCCAGCTATCCTGTCAACAACAAATTGTTGCTGCTTTTTGTGTTGAATATATGCTATATGGTCATTTATGGACATAATAGATATCTAAAGCCATTTGTACATGTGGCCATGCAACCAGTCCATGCAGAATGTAGGCACCCTATATATAGAAAGGAGCAAACCAGTGATATTTTAGGGAGCAGGTGAACAGGCTGGGCCCATTATTTACATCATAGGAGCCTACACAACACCAAGCACTGTTGCTTATGTAGGTTTGATTTTATTTGTTTTGTATCTTATATTTTGGAAATGTACATCCAGGTTTAATTCCCTTTAAATATTTTGAGGGGCCCCAAGAGAGTGGGGCCCTAAGCTATAGCTTGTTAAGCTTATACGTAAATCCAGCACTGCACACACACACAACCCACACCAATTGCTGAAACGCCACAGAGAGCAAGGCCTGAGCAACACTGTAACTCTCTTGTTCTAGCCTGGATGAAGCCCTGAACAATACTCTTCTTAAGGAGTGGGAACATTTTGTTGCAGGCCCCCCCCCACACGCTCAGATTTTGATGCTCTGTTCCCAGCAGAGAATACGCAAAAGCCACCTGACGTTCTCCCACAATACTCCTCCTTCGTCATTCCCTCTCTTCCCCATTTTCTGGAAACACTGAGGCTCCGGAAGCTCTGAGATTCAGCCATGAAGATCACCTTCCTTCTGTCTGTTGTTATCGTCCTTCTATTGCCAGGTAAGATGTTTGGGGACCACCCGTCTTCAGCCTACAGGTGGGAGAGCAGGAAACATCAACCCTGTGGGGTGGGAGGGTTCTTTGCTGTTTTAATTGCATAGTCCGAGAAATATATTCATAGAGTTGGAAAGGAGCCACAAGAGTCATCTAAGTCCAGCCCACAGCAATGCTGAAGCCACAGGTAAAGAATCTCTGACAGGTGGCCATCCAAGCTCTGTTTATAAACCTTCACTGAAGGGGAGTCCACCCATTCTGAGGGAGTCTGTTCCACTGCAGAACAGCTTTTACCATCAGAAAGTTCTTCCTAATGCTCAGCCAGAGTTTCCCTTCTTGTAACTTGAAGCCGGTGGTTTGAGTAACTTGGTTCTTGTAACTTAAAGCCATTGGTTTGAGTCCTGCCACCCAGGGCAGGAGAAAACAAGCTTGCTCCATTTCCCATGGAACAGTCCTTTAGAGATTTGGACAGTGCATTGCTTCTCAGACTTATCTTCTCCAGGCTAAACATACCCAACTCCCTCAGCCCTTCCTCATATAACTGCCTTGGCGCACTATACCTGAAGGAGCATCTCCACCCCCATCATTCTGCCCAGGCGCTGAGGTCCAGCGCCGAGGGCCTTCTGGAAGTTCCCTCCTCGCAAGAAGCAAAGTTACAGGGAACCAGGCAGAGGGCCCTCCCATCAGATGTCAAAGAAATAAACAACTATCTAACATTTAGAAGACATCTGAAGGTTCTGGGAAGTTTTTAATGTGTGACATTCTAATGTATTTTTAATCTTTGTTGGAAGCCACCCAGAGTGGCTGGGGAAACCCAGCCAGATGGGCGGGGTACAAATAATAAATTATTATTATTATTATTATTATTATTATTATTATTATTAGGCCTGGTTTCCAGACTGAACTAGATGGACTAGATGAGTCTTGGGGCTCCCCTTTCACCTCTACCGCTCTATGATTCCATGACAATATTGGAATAGTGTTTCAGCTTGGGAAGGCCTGCCCTTAATCACAATGTTCCTCTTGTTTCTTCAAACACCCCCAGGTCTTAACCAGGCCAGGAGAAAAAAATGTGCAGATGGAGTATGCAGAAATCTTAAGGAGTGTTACAGGGAGGAAAAGTTGTGGGGACCATGCCCTCAGGATCCGTCCCAGATCTACTGCTGCTTTTGGTAAGCTGGCTCCCTCCCTCTTCACCAGCAGCAAGCCTATCATATTGCGGGGGGGTGAATGAATCCTAACCTCTCATATTTCAGAATATCTTCACCCTGTTTACCTGTTCCCTTAGGGTAGGCATCAATTATCCACCCAGGAGAAGATTCGGACGTTTCTGAATCCTGAAGCAATTTTCCTGTGACACAGGATCTTTCTTCATCGCCACTCCCAGAAGCCTTGTGCATTTGAGCTTGTCAGCTAGTCAACCTTCCCAAAAGGGAACAACAATTGTTGTCTAACAGAAATCTTGCATTTTCTTCTTCTAATAAAAGCAATGTAGTTGGGAATATGAACCAGTGGTGTGTGCTGATTTCCATAAAGGGAGAAGGAAGTCTCCTATCTCTGAAAAACAAACACTTGCTACCTTTTGTAAAAATGACTGCTTCGCCCACCTTACCCTAGTCCTCACGGACTGCGGAACATAAATAACTTTTTGGCCGCATGAACGGGGGGGGGGGATATGTACAGGCTGTTCTAGCAAAGACGCTTCTCTTCTGTGCCAAGGACAGCTCAGACTTGCAGCCTGCAGAAAGGAAGCAAATCTGCACATATCTCATGAAGTGGCTTATTTTGCATCTCCTCAGTTGCAAGGGGGAGAAGGGGGATTCTGTTCTCATTTAGGGGTGAAACTGCCTAATATGCACTCATCAGAACAATGTGTGGAACAAAACACAGCCATCCTTTGAAATTCACACTGCTCTGAATTTTGCATTGCAGTTTTCCAGCTGGGAAACACATACAAAAAATGGATATACTGGAATCTAGTGTGCATAAAAATGCATTTATCTGTGAAATAGATAGATAGATAAAGTTTATTCGCATTAGCCAATGGCCATAGCAACATAAAACAAGCAATATATACAAATAAAATATATACAAATAAAAAGGACAGCAATTGGTAAAAATGGCAGTCAAATTGCCAAGATTATCGTTCAGATAGTGGCCCTTAATCTCATTGCACCCTCGATAAACCTAGCAACCTTTGCTGTTGTCTGATCATTTTGATCTGATAAAAGAAAGAACAATGTGGCCTCAGACGGGCGGCCTGGGATGGTAAGTAAGAGTGGGGTGATGATCTTATTCCTCAGATCTTTATAAAGGTCAGGAGAATATGAGCCACTGTTTCCAGATTGCCATCTCCACAGGGGCAGAGTCGTTTCTCAGTTGGAAACTTTTGGTATCTGCCCTCAAGTACGGCAGAGGGCATCACATCCAATCTGGCCAGTGTGAAGGCACGTCTGTATTTTGGGATAGTTAATAGGATAGTTAATTTATACAGATATGGTGCCAGGGAATCAAACTGAGAAGGGGGGGAGGCAAACCAAGGACCGAATTTCTTTATAATGGCCAAATTGTTCTGCTGCTCTAAGTCCTTCAGGTTTGGGGAATGTGCTAATTTATTTAAACTCAGTTGACATATTTATCTGTAAACGGAAGACGATTAACTAAGAATTCTGTAATTGGTAAACAAACGTTTTAAACAAGCAAATAATCAGATCACACACTAAGTTATCCTGCCTCTTAGTAAGCTTAGGCCATTTTTTCAAGCATTTACTGTTTTGGACAGAACTTCTTGAGCAAATTACTACAAAGAAAAACTGCCACACCAATGGTGGAGTGTGCTTCTGTGCCGAATGCCCTAGTAATGCAAAGAAGATTGGAACATGCAGCGACAGCAGTAATCTTTGCTGCAAACATTGAGTAACAGAACTGTAAGAAAATTCTATCCGTTTGACTAAACTGTGTTCTTTTTCCTTTATATACGACATGAGAATCCAGATGGGCTTTGATATGGGAAAATTCGCAGCATATCTGCCACTATTTAGAATGCAGTGTTGAGAACAAAATTCAGCTTTCCGAGAAATAGAGTCCTTATGTAAGTTCTCTATCGGTTCTCTTTGTGACGGCAGCCTCTATCGTTTTTAACGTTTGATGTTTTATTATGTTTTTATTTGTGTCGGATGCTGCCCAGAGCGGCTGAGGCACACATCGATGGATTCCTCGCACCCTGCTTTCTTTCCTCCAATAAAAACTTATTTTAGCATTTGGGGTGATTTGATTTTTTCTTTTAAAGACTACTTTATGCTGCGGGTAGTGAAAGTACTGGTGAGATACTCCCTCGCAGGTTGTTTTATTCTGTCAGAATATTTCTCAGTATCTGAATTGTACTTTAATTGTAAATACAATTTTTCTCAACCCAGGATGTGTACACTAATGCTAAGCAATCCCGAAGTTATAGCTGAAAGCGTGTGGGCAACATCCACTAAAAGTTGCTTTGGCCAAGAGCAAGGTTTCATGGCCACGTCTAATTGACTCCTCTAACAAAAGCCAGCCAGAACTATGCAATAGTTGCATTGAATGTTTGCCCATAGTAGGCATGATTTATGTAGGGGAGAGAACCTAGATTGTCTCAATGCAGAAATCCATCCGATGTCTTTAAGCACAAAGTGCACTTTTGCATTCCGAAAACAGAGTGCTGAGTAACTGCACGTTTTGCAAAATTAGCAACAAACTCTGCAGAGAGATCTTTGACAGAGACGGCAGGCCCTCTAGTGGCTATGTGTGCTATGTGTGCCCATATTCTCTAAAGGGTTAGATGGAGGGGCTTGGCAGTTACCGTATTTTTCGCTCTATAAGACGCACCTAGTTTTTGGAGGAGGAAAACAAGAAAAAAAATATTCTGAATCTCAGAAGCCAGAACAGCAAGAGGGATCGCTGTGCAGTGAAAGCAGCAATCCCTCTTGCTGTTCTGGCTTCTGGGATAGCTGCGCAGCCTGCATTCGCTCCATAAGATGCACACACATTTCCCCTTACTTTTTAGGAGGGAAAAAGTGAGTCTCATAGAGCAAAAAATACGGTACTTTTTCTGGTTTTCTGCCTTATGTACAAATATGTACCGTTTCAGAGCATATTTTTTCCCAAAACAAAGAAGAAGCAGAACTCATTATTATATTATCTTAGTTACTTCTCAGCTATGGAGTTTACATCTTTTCCATAGCACTTTGGGGACAAAGCCAACAGTACCAAGAAAACACAGCCTTGCCAAACTATATTTCCTGCCCATCGCAACTCTTCTCTTCCATAAGTCAAAGGTGGGTCGCTTGCAGGATTTGCTGGGCAGAACAAGCTTTCTTCCAAACCGTGACCCCTGAACTAGAGAAAGCAAACCCTGCTTAGCACATTCCTCACACAGGGACACTGGAAGGTGTGTTATAGCAAGTGAGACCATTTTCCATCAGAGCATTGGTCCATCTAATTCAGTATTGCCTGCACTGACTGGCAGCAGCTCTCTAGGGTTTCAAACAGGGTACTCTCCCAGCCCTAACTGGAGATGCTGGGGACTGAACCAGGCATATTCTGCCTATAATGCAGATGCCCTTCTCTCACAGCCCTTATTGTCTGGATTTCCATCTGTTTTGAGCTTGCCCCTTCTGCCATGACAAATAATAATAATAATAATAATAATAATAATAATTATTATTATTATTATTATTATTATTATTATTATTATTATTATTTATATCCCGCCCTCCCCAGCCGAAGCCGGGCTCAGGGCAGCTAACAACAATAAAATAGTACAAAATTCTTAAATAATTTTATTATAAAATTAATTCAACTCAAATTGATGGCAACCATTAGGCTAAAGTTCTGTGAAGATTGCCAAAGGAGGGAGTCAGGCTGTGCCTTGGCCAAAAGCCTGGTGGAACAGCTCTGTCTTGCAGGCCCTGCGGAAAGATGTCAAGTCCCGCAGGGCCCTGGTCTCTTGTGACAGAGCGTTCCACCAGGTTGGAGCCGCAGCCGAAAAAGCCCTGGCTCTGGTTGAGGCCAGCCTAACCTCTCTGTGGCCTGGGACCTTCAGGATGTTTTTGTTTGAAGACCGTAAGTTCCTCTGTGGGACATATCAGGAGAGGCGGTCCCGTAGGTACGAGGGACCTAGGCTGTGTAGGGCTTTAAAGGTTAAAACCAGCACCTTAAACCTGATCCTGTACTCCACCGGGAGCCAGTGCAGCTGGTATAGCACCGGGTGAATGTGATCTCGCAGCAAAGACCCCATAAGGAGTCTCGCTGCAGCATTCTGCACCCGCTGGAGTTTCTGAGTCAGTCTCAAGGGCAGCCCCATGTAGAGCGAGTTACAATAATCCAGTCTGGAGGTGACCGTCGCGTGGATCACAGTGGCAAGGTCAGGACAAGAGAGGTAAGGAGCCAACTGCTTAGCTTGGCGGAGATGAAAAAATGCCGCCTTTGTAATAGCTGCAATCTGTGCCGCCATGGAAAGGGAGGTGTCGAAGATTACACCCAAACTCTTAACGGACGATGCTGGCACTAATTGCGCCCCCGCAAGTGCAAAAGTTCCCTAAAAGGAAGCAGTGTGTGTGTGTGTGTGTGTGTGTGTGTGTGTGTGTGTGTGTGTACTGTATTTTCTGTACTTAAGCTCAGAACGACACAAAAAAACCTTACTTTTCAGTACATTGAGGCCCAAAATGGGAAAGTCCATGCTTGGAAAACAAAGAGCAGGCTTTGAAGCTGCAGAGACCAGAATTGCATACATTTAAATGTACCTGCACTTTTGCAGTCAGATGGATAGGCTACAAATAATGAAATTATTATTATTATTATTAGTAGTAGTAGTAGTAGTAGTAGTAGTAGTAGTAGTAGTATTCCCTTAACCTCTTCAGACCAAACAATTTTTTTAAAATAATAATAATAATAAATCGTTCCAGTAACACCTTAGAGGCTAACTAAGTTTGTTCTTCGTATGAGCTTTCGTGTGCATGCACACTTCTTCAGATACACTGAAACAGAAGTCACCAGACCTTTATATATAGTGAGAGGGTGGGGAGGGGCATTACTCAGAAGGGTGGTGGGAATGGGTGATTGGCTGGTAGGTGTGGTAAACCAGTTGACAACTGTTAACGACTGTGATTGGTCTTACAGGAAAAAAGCAAGGGATGAGATGGCCAAAAATAGCTTTATCATGTATGAGATAAGAATCCAATGTCTCTATTCAGACCAGGTCTCTCCATTGTTTTAAGTCTGGAAATAAGTTGCAATTCAACAACTTCTCTTTCCAGTCTATTTCTGAAATTCTTTTGTAATAAGTCAACTACTTTGAGATCTTGTATAGAATGTCCTGGGAGACTGAAGTGTTCTCCTGCTGGTTTCTCTTCAGCCCAGTTTACTTGAAGGACCACCTTTGCTCCACAAATGCCTACTTGACCGTTTTGATCTGCGGAAATGGCAATGTGACAATTGCAACAGACCAGTCATTCTGCACTTTCAAGGAATCATAAATAGGCGGGGAGCTTGAGAGTGTAGGAGCTGCTCCGCTGAAAGAATGATTACTTACAAGTAAAGAGCAGCTTCTGCAGATCAAAATGGACAAGCGTGCATGTGCGAGAAAGATTATCCTTCAAGTATACGGGTCCCAAGAAGCTACGGACTTAGTATACCTTATGTTAACCATCTGATGATTTCTAATGATTGGAGGGTTGTCATATCTCAAGAAGTGAAAATCCGGACACAAAAGTATTTTTCTACAAAGTACTTTAGCTATCGTTACAGAAATTCACAAAATAAATAAATAAATAAAAATTCAAGACTTCCGATACTCCCGGGTTTCCCCAGACATCTTAACCAATTTTCTAAAATTCCACCTGGACGCCATTTTCAACGGACAAAACCCAGCTATAGCAGCCCTAAATGATTGCATATGCTTTTGCCTTACGAAATACTATTTCAGGGGTTCATGACCGTTTCTTATTTCCCTGCAGAAACCGACTATCTAAAATTTGTTAGACAGCTTTCTGCAAAAGGAGAGGCCTGCCTCTTTGCAGGTACTCAACTCTGGTCTCTGCAGTTTCAAAACCTGTTCTTTGTTTTCCAAGCATGGACTGGAGTTTTCTACCTCAGAGTACTGAAACACAAACGTATAGTTCAGTCATGCCAAGGTTTCAACACCTTCCAACGGACGCTCTTGCTTAAGGTACAGAATGTCCTCTCCTCCCACCCCACCTGCCCTGACACATCAGGAATGCTCAGCTCATCAGCAATACTGTTACAAAGGTGGCCAACCAACCCCAACCTCTTCCAAGTGGTACTGAGATCCCAGGGGGTTCCAGCGCACAGAGGAGAAAAGCCATGGTGCATTTGCAGCTGCACAACTGGACACCTTCATCTGCCCCAGCTGCAATAAAACATGTCTCTCCTGCATCAGTCTCCACAACCACAGCAGGTGCTGCAGCTATCCATCAGCCTGACCTCACTCACAAAGGCACACTCCTCCATTGTCTTCCGAGACAGATAGATGCCAACTCAGTTAAACTGAGTGGAGGTATTTCCCCTGCCCTCTCTTCCACTTCAGTTCAACTCTCTTCCCCTCCACCCACCCACCCAGTTTTAGCCGTAATTCTTCCCAACAGTTAAAACCATAAAAATGCAACGTTCTGGCACATGTGAAGTTATCATTCAATGGGATCACTTTCTTTCATGGCCCCACAAACAAGCAGGTGGCACATTCATTAGGTGCCATTTTTTTCAGTCCAGAATCTTCATACTTGTTCTCAACATGCTGTGGTCTAAGCCACTGAGCCTCTTGGGCTTGCCGATCAGAATGCGGGTGGTTTGAATCCCCGCTACGGGGTGAGCTCCCGTTGCTCCGCCCAAGCTCCTGCCAACGTAGCAGTTCGAAAGCACACCAGTTCAAGTAGATAAACAGGTACTGCTGCAGCGGGACGGTAAATGGCATTTCCATGTGCTGTGGCTTCCGTCATGGTGTCCCGTAGTGCCAGAAGCAGTTTAGTCCTACTGGCCACATGACCCAGAAATCTGTCTGTGGACAAACACTGGCTCCCTCGGCCTAAAAGCAAGATGAGAGCCACACCCCATAGTCGCCTTTGACTGGACGTAACCATCCAGGGCTCCTTTAGCTTTTTACCTTAATTTGAGATCACAAGTGTGGTTACTCGATGCACATTTGAAAACCCTCCCCTTGATTAGACTGCCCCACAACTTTTCCTCCATGCAGCAAGTGGTGATTGTGTGTCAAGGCCCTGTGACCACCCCCATTCCCTAAGGTTTCAATAGCTAGACAGTACACAGAATATTGGTTTTATGGGATCAAATAACAATTTTATTGTTACAGATGTGAAGGTTTTGCCAAAGGCATTGGGATAAGCAGCCGTGTATGTCGTTCCAGGGTGGCGCTGTGGGTTAAACCACAGAGCCTAGGACTTGCCGATCAGAAGGTTGGCGGTTCGAATCCCTGTGACGGGGTGAGCTCCCATTGCTCGGTCCCTGCTCCTGCCAACCTAGCAGTTCGAAAGCACGTCAAAGTGCAAGTAGATAAAGAGGTACCACTCCGGCAGGAAGGTAAACGGCGTTTCCGTGCGCTGCTCTGGTTTGCCAGAAGCGGCTTAGTCATGCTGGCCACATGACCCCGAAGCTGTACGCCGGCTCCCTCGGCCAATAAAGCGAATGAGCGCCGCAACCCCAGAGTCGGCCACAACTGGACCTAATGGTCAGGGGTCCCTTTACCCTTTACTATGTCATTTCAGCCCCTCTGCTGGCAGTGACACTAAGGGTAAAGCCAACCGGAAGGTATGCCCTATGACCTCCATCAAATCAGGGTGTCTCCTAAGGGGTTCCCATTGGAGGAGTGGTCTGGCCCTAGCCCCCATCTGGGCGTCAGACAGGAGTCACTCCTTCTGGATCCTTTGGGATACCATTACCCAAGGAAGGGCAGGCAGAGGCTACAACATCCCCTCCAACCATGATCTAAGCTTACCTCAAAGAGGCCGGATGTCCAAGCAAGCCCAGAACACCATTGGGCAGTTGGTCCCATGCCCAGGGGACCGCCCTGAAAGTCCTGCGGCTACTGGCCAATCTCGCGGCAATCAGACGATCCGGTCTCTGATTGGTTGCCAGTTCACAGGGGAGGTCCCGGGGCCCACCTCCAAATTCGCCAGCCAAAGAAGGCAAACAGACTTGTGAAATTGGTATTTGCCTAACCCCAACACCCTTGGGCAGGTGTGAATATGCACACCCACACACCCATTTCCAGAACTCTTTCCCTCTGTTTTCCAATGGCCACACCATGAGGTAATGCAGAGCCATTATGTTCAAAATGAAACCAGTTTCTCAAGAAGTGCTTTCCAGGGACAAAAGATTAAATCTGCAACAGATCTAATACTCTGTGTGGGCCACATAGATACTGATAGGACTCAGTCTCCATTGATTTGGGGTGCTTTTCAGCTTTTCACCCACTGTGAAGACTTAAAGCAAATGTTTTCCCTCCCCTATTCAAATTCCCTTCATTCTGGAAGGAGATGGGCGTTTTACAAGGAAAGGGGAGCACCTAGTGGAGTGAGTTTGAGTTGCAATGCTTAAATGCTGAAGCAAAGGCAAAGCACAATTATCATGATGGCTTTTTTATAATGCAGATGTCATGGCCTGGTTGGAAGCAGAGGCATGGTGGGAGGAACTAACTGGAGGACCCCCAAGGGAAGAAGCCTCAGAGCCCAGGAAATTTGTAATGGGACAACGATGAGTGTTGACCACAAACTTGACATGAGCCAACAGTGTGACGTGGCAGCTAAAAAAGCCAATGCAATTCTGGGCTGCATCAATAGGAGTATAGCATCTAGATCAAGGGAAGTAATAGTGCCACTGTATTCTGCTCTGGTCAGACCTCACCTGGAGTACTGTGTCCAGTTCTGGGCACCACAGTTCAAGAAGGACACTGACAAACTGGAACGTGTCCAGAGGAGGGCAACCAAAATGGTCAAAGGCCTGGAAACGATGCCTTATGAGGAACGGCTAAGGGAGCTGGGCTTGTTTAGCCTGGAGAAGAGGAGGTTAAGGGGTGATATGATAGCCATGTTCAAATATATAAAAGGATGTCACATAGAGGAGGGAGAAAGGTTGTTTTCTGCTGCTCCAGAGAAGCGGACACAGAGCAATGGATCCAAACTACAAGAAAGAAGATTCCACCTAAACATTAGGAAGAACTTCCTGAGAGTAAGAGCTGTTCGACAGTGGAATTTGCTGCCAAGGAGTGTGGTGGAGTCTCCTACTTTGGAGGTCTTTAAGCAGAGGCTTGACAACCATATGTCAGGAGTGCTCTGATGGTGTTTCCTGCTTGGCAGGGGGTTGGACTCGATGGCCCTTGTGGTCTCTTCCAACTCTATGATTCTATGATTCTATGAGTGGTCAGAGGGAGAAGAGGGAGCAGAGTGGGAAGTGACAGAAGCTGAAATGTATGTGTTAGAGAATCAGAGGCAGAAGCTAAAGTAGGAGAGGAGGGAGACAAAGAAGCTGGTGAAGAGCCATGGGTATCTCTCTCTCCTCCCCAATTGTCTCCCAGAACCCGAAGAGGCATGAAAAGGGCGAAGGAGAGATTGGCGATGTACAGGCGCAGTCTCTGGTTGCTTGGAAAAAACCCTGGAGAGCAGAGGACTTAGGCAGCTGTGGGGAGTTGAGGACCTTCAGTCTCAGCAACTGCTTCATGGAGGCGAGACCTACCTGAGATGAGTTGCTATGCACCTGGAATACTGTGTCGAATTCTGGGCAGCAGGGTTTGAACGCATCCTGCAAGAATACTGACAGCCTTGAGGTGCCTCTGGTTTCCTTGCCTGGTAAATTTGGCAACACCTCTTCCTTTGAGTCTCCAAGATCGTTCAAGGTTTCCTGCAACCCCCTTCTAAGCTAAGAGAGAGCATGGTGAGGCTTTCAAAATCCTTCCTGCCATCTTCTGTTAACTGATTGCCCAGGCTTTCACAATTTCCCCAGAGACTTATAAATGCAGACCTTTGGAAGGACTCTGAGTGTCCCCACCATTGTTGTCACTCTCCTCCACTGCAGCCGTGCTGGTTTCTCACACAGAGGGAGTCAGCCTTCTGGGGTGTCATGAAGCTCCTCCATCTCATCTTCTCTGCCCTCTTGACCATAGCTCTGGCTTCTCCAGGTAAGGAATAAGTGGACCTGTGCAACAGCTAGAAAACTTAAATGCAAACTCCAAAGCAGAAATCACTCCTGCTAGACTCCAGTGCTCATCATCCCTGACCATTAAAGGTAAAGGGACCCCTGACCATTAGGTCCAGTCGTGACTGACTCTGGGGTTGCGGCGCTCATCTTGCTTTATTGGCAGAGGGAGCTGGCGTACAGCTTCTGGGTCATGTGTCCAGCATGACTAAGCCGCTTCTGGCAAACCAGAGCAGCGCACGGAAACGCCGTTTACCTTCCCGCTGGAGCGGTACCTATTTATCTACTTGCATTTTGATGTGCTTTAGAACTGCTAGGTTGGCAGGAGCAGGGACCGAGCAACAGGAGCTCACCCCGTCATGGGGATTCGAACCACCGACCTTCTGATCGGCAAGTCCTAGGCTCTGTGGTTTAACCCACAGCACCACCCGCGTCCCCTGACCATTAGGGACGGACAAATCAGTCAATTTCAGTTTCTCTCCCCCCAAAAAAACTTTAGTTCAGTTTTCCATATCAGCTTGCAAATTTTTAACATCCTCATGAAAATTCCACAGCGCTTTAATGCTATTTTCTCCTAATACAAATGTTTTTGATTAAGCTAGTAGAAGGAATAATAATAAATATAATAATTTATTTCTATCCCACCCATCTAGCTGGGTTTCCGCAAAAACTCTGGGCTGTTTCCAACAAAGATTAAAAATACATTAAAACATCAGTCATTAAAAACTTCCCTAAATAGGGCTGCCTTCAGGTGTCGTCAAATAGTTGTTAATTTATTTGACATCTGATGGGAGAGCATTCCACAGGGCGGGCACCACTACCAAAAAGGTCCTCTGCCTGGTTCCCTGTAACTTTGCTTCTCACAGTGAGGGAACCACCAAAAGGCCTTCAGAGCTGGACCTCAGTGTCCAGGCAGAGCAATGGGGGGTGGAGACGCTCCTTCAGGTACACTGGACTGAGGCCGTTTAGGGCTTTAAAGGTTAGCACCAACACTTTGAATTGTGCTCGGAAACATACTGGGAGCCAATGTAGGTCTTTCGAGACCAGTGTTATGTGTTTACAGCAGCTGCTCCCCGTCACCAGTCTAGCTGCCAGCTATTGAGGTTGTATCGCTCTGGTATTGCAGTGATTTAATGAATTTCTTCTTTGACTGACGGTTGGAGTCTGGTGGTGTGAAATGCCGGATGAGCCCCCTAGATGATTGAGAGGCTAAAAGCAGGCATGGTAAATCATTGGGGAAATATTGGGGTTCAATACACCAACACTCTGTAGGTTCTGTCTGGACAGCCCATAAAACCCAGACTCCAACTGTCAGTCTTATGAGATATTTATTTAGGTGTAGCAAAGCCATGGCAACACAACCTCAACTAGCAAGTTTCAGGTTGTCCGGAGTAGCCTTTAAAGGCTAATGCATCAAGACTTCCAGGGTCTCCAAGTGTCCCTGTTTTCCAGGAACAGTTCTGGATTTACAGAAGCCTTCATGGTTTCTGATTTGATCCCAAAATGTCCCGCTTTTCCTCAGGATGTCCCTATTTCCATTGGAGAAGTGTTGGAGGGTATGGAGTTATGCAACCCCAGAGCCAAGGAGATATGTAATTATACAACCTTTAGAAGACATCTGAAGGCAGCTCTGTATAGGGAAGTTTTGCAATGTTTAATGTTTTATTCTGTTTTCATATATCTGTCCACAGTGGCTAGGACAAGCCAGTCAGATAGACGGGGTATGAATAATAAAATTATTATTATTTTCATTACGGATTGGATGTCCCTATTTTCTTCGGAGAAATGTTGGAGGGTATGAATTTTCTTTCAATAAACGTAAATGGGGAAATTTCTACTTGTCACAGCTCTGTGACTATACAGCAGGACATTCCATCCTTCAGCATCATTGGAAGACCTAGACAAGAATTTCAAAAAGAATGGGGGAAATGCAGAGCATACTTTACCAAACAGTGCCCCCAAATATACACCTGGACTTGTTTCGATTAATTTCTACAGGAGACTTTGCAGTTTTTTAAGTCATAATTAGGAAAAAGTGTAATAATCACATATAAAAGAAACAGTCTACAAGAAGTAAATAAGGAGACCATTTACAGGCTAAAGGAAGTCTTTTATTTTTATGTTATGTTTTCTTTGTGTAAGGGGAAAGGAGTTTAATTTTGATAATTAAATTGTCAGTGGTGGTGGGTTGGTTGGTTTGTATGAGTTGTTATGGACTATGTTTAAATAAAGAAAGAAAAGAAGACGAAAAAAGGAAGTCCGTGAGTTCTTATGTTATGAGAGACGGCGAAAAACTTTTCTATCTCTTGGTGAATTTCTACCTCTTTCCATTTCTGTAGTTCTCGCCAATGTGCCTGATGAAAACCTTAGATGCGTACTTAATGGAGGCCACTGCAATTATAGCTATTGCCGCCGTCCAATGAGACAAATCGGAATATGCAAGAATGGCAGCAGATGCTGTAAATGGTAAGAAAGAAAATTCTGCCAGGGTGGCATCCTTAGAGCTTAGCATTTAAGCTCAACCAGGACAGATTCCATGCGAGGCTTTTAAAAGACAGGTTTAGGTGCCCACTGCAGTTGTCCTGGTTCCATAATAGGAAGAGTTTGAAAGCAAAATGGTGGCATAGTACCAGCTCCTCATCCAGGCAAATTCTTTTCTTTCTTTCTTTCTTTTTTAAAATACATTTTATTGCATTTCCACACATAATTAACATAATTTAAAATAACAATAGCAGCTGGTCTGTCATTCCTTGGGATGAAAATATAACAGCAGTTTAGCATTAGAGCAGGCATGTCCAAAGTCCGGCCCAGGGGCCTAATTTGACCGCTGGTTGGTTTAATCCCGCTCCTGCGGTAGTTTATCTCCTGGAAATCCCCCCAAAAGTTCAACAACTTCAATCCTAAAAAAAGGTCAACCACTTCGGTCGGCCCTCGCGCAAGTTCACTTCATCAAATCTGGCCCTCTTTGAAAAAAGTGTGGACACCCCTGCCCTGTATTACAGCCATTACTTAGAACAAGTTGATCGTGCATATTAAAGTCACTATTCCAATGATTCTCTCTAGTGGTTTCCGTGGGTCTGAGGAGGTTGTCCCAACTGATTATCTCATCACAGTAGGGTGCCAGTAGGTGGTTGGGGAAACGATAAAAAAGCTAAGCTGACATTTTTGTCCTTCATAGTGTGCATAGTGTGCATACAGGGACACGGGTGGTGCTGTGGGTTAAACCACAGAGCCTAGGGCTTTCCAATCAGAAGGTCGGCGGTTCGAATCCCCGCAACGGGGTGAGCTCCCATTGCTCAGTCCCTGCTCCTGCCAACCTAGTAATTGGAAAGCACGTCAAAGTGCAAGTAGATAAATAGGTACCACTCCAGCGGGAAGGTAAAAGGCGTTTCCATGCGCTGCTCTGGTTCGCCAGAAGCAGCTTAGTCATGCTGGCCACATGACCTGGAAGCTGTATGCCGGCTCCCTCGGCCAATAAAGCGAGATGAGCACCGCAACCCCAGAGTTGGCCACGACTGGACCTAATGGTCAGGGGTCCCTTTACCCTTTACTTTAGTGTGCATAATAGAAATGCTCTTGCAGATTCTTTGGGACGCTGTCTGGTAATGCATCGCTGAATGAAGTCTGAGCAATTGGGGACTTCGTGTGAGCCTCCTTCATATTGCACCTGCAAGGGACATTTCTCCCCCAATGCCATGGGTGCTGCCTTCTACATGGTCAATCACAGAACTGCAGAGTTTGAAGGGACTCATCTAGTCTGACCCTCTGCAAGGCAGGAATATACAGCTGTCCCATATGGGGATATCTCTCCCCCACTTTGTCAGCAGCATGCTGTAACCAAATGAGCTCAGCTTTCAGTGTTGGAGCAATTCCCCCTTTGGCTTTCTTAATCTGACTTCATTCTTTTTCTGGGAAGATGTTCAAATGGTCATATTGTTGTCGCTGTTCTTGTTATCCTATCCAAACACAGGTTTTGGGGCTGAATGCCCAGCTGAGGGTTTGGAATCTGAGAAGTTGCATCGCCATAACTCGCCGTTGCCACCAGATGTTCCTTCTTTGACATCAGTCTTCATGGGCCTTCATCAAGTTCTGCTGCACTTTGCAGATCCAAAAGGAGATTGCTTCTCACTTTCAATAAAATAAGGTTGCATAGAAATCCCATTTGGTTTGGTTTGCTTCTTCTTTCCTTTAAATGGTTTTGCATCCTGCCTTTCTCCAAACATGGGGTTGTGGAGGATGGAAAACCAAGGTAATAATAATCATAATAATCATAATCATAATAATTTTTATTTACACCCCGCCCTCCCCAGCCAAGGCCAGGCTCAGGGCGGCTAACAAGCAATAATAAAAACATGCTGAATGATTACAACTTAAAAACAAAAATAAAATACAACATTAAAAATATTAAAATGTAGCCTCATCGCAGGAGGAGAAAGGGAAAGAAAAAAAGAAAGAGAGGGAGGGAATCAAATTGGCTCCAAGCCAAAGGCCAGGTGGAACAACTCTGTCTTACAGGCCCTGCAGAAAGAAATCGGATCATGCCGGGCCCTGGTCTCATGAGGCAGAGGGTTCCGCCAGTGCTGAAAAGTCCCTGGCTCTGGTTGAAGCTAATCTAACTTCCTTAGGGCCCGAGACCACTAGGCTGTTGCTATTTATGGACCTTGAGGCTCTCCGTGGGGCATACCGGGAGAGGCGGTCCCGTAGGTACGAGGGTCCTAGGCCATGAAGGGCTTTAAAGGTCAAAAGCAGCACCTTAAATCTGACCCTCTACTCCACCGAGAGCCAGTGCAGCTGGAAAAGCACTGGGTGAATATGCTCCCATGGCAGAGACCCCGTGAGGAGCCTCGCTGCAGCATTCTGTACCCGCTGGAGTTTCTGGGACAGCTTCAAGGGCAGCCCCGCTTAGAGCGAATTACAGTAGTCAAGCCAGGAGGTGACCGTCGCATGGATCACTGTGGCCAGGTTGGGGCGAGAAAGGTAGAGGGAATGGAATGGAGTTCCTGGAATCCTGAACAGAAGCCTGTTAACAAAGTCATTTAAATAACAGAGGTGGAGTCAAGAGCCCTGATAACACTTTACTAAAGAAACTGAGCAAAAGCATCACTTAATTTGAGGAGAAAGGGACAGAAAAGTTTCATCTTTATTATTTCAGGCCTTGTACATAGCAGGGAGACATACAGCCAATTATAAAGAGGAAAAACTCCCCCAATCTTCGGGGAAGATCATGCCACTCTGCCTGACTGCTAATCAACATCTCCTTTCTTCCTTTTGGCTAGTTGACTTTAACACTAGCAGAATTAACTCTTAACTTACAAACTGAATGATCCCTGCTGGAGCACTTCCAACACAGCCCTCCACACTGCAACATATTTTTTTGTGAATTATGTTACTATGTTTGTTTGGTTGGTTGCCTGGCTGGTTTATTAAATTTGCAAGTTACATTATCTTGCCCAGAGCAACCCAAAGCAACTTACAAACAAAGAGCCCACACTGAAACCAAGAGGAAAAAAGAAATAAATTAAAAACATCCCACCCACTTCTAAAAGGTCACAGGTAGTTAAAGGCCAAAGGCCTGGTTATAGGTCATGATGGTGCCAAGCGAGCCTCCCTGGGGAGAGCATTCCACGAACAGGGAGCCACCACAAAAAAGGCCCATTCTTGTGTTGCCACCCTCTGGGCCTCTTGTGGAGGAGGCACACAAAGAAGAGCCTCAGATAATGATCTCAGGGTTCAGGTGGGTTCATATGTAGAGAGTTGATCCTTGAGGTATTGCAGTCCTGAGCCATTCAAGGCTTTATAGGTCAAAGCCAGCACTTTGAATTGGGCCCAGAATCTAACTGGCAGCCATGATTGGTGTAATTCTTCACCGGTGTGGTGTATTGGTTAAGAGCGGTAGTCACGTAATCTGGGGAACCAGGTTCACGTCTCCGCTCCTCCACATGCAGCTGCTGGGTGACCTTGGGCCAGTCACACTTCTCTGAAGTCTCCCAGCCCCACTCACCTCACAGAGTGTTTGTTGTGGGGGAGGAAGGGAAAGGAGATTGTTAGCCGCTTTGAGACTCCTGAAGGGGAGTGAAAGGCGGGATATCAAATCCAAACTCTTCTTCTTCTTCTTCTTTCTTCCTTGGCGATCACTCATAGTCAATTAAGATTGTCTTCCATAAACACGGTATTAACAGTGAATCCGTATGTGACTGTGGAGGCCAATTCTGGATCCACAAGTCCTTCCATGGTGGGGACATAGGTTTCTGAGTGGGAGTTGATCACGGTGTGGATTTGCCAAGCGTGCCTTTTTCCCAGTTGTCGGTGTTTATACTACATTTTTTTTAGATTTGCCTTGAGAGAGTCTTTGAACCTCTTTTGTTGACCACCAGCATTACGCTTTCCATTTTTAAGTTCGGAATAGAGTACTGTAGTTGCTTTGGAAGACGATAACCAGGCATCCGCACAACATGACCAGTCCAACGAAGCTGATTGGTGTAATATATCCAACCTGTCTAAACTGTACTGCACTTCTGCAACTGAACATTTGATGCAGTAGCACTGAGCTCAGGGAACTGGGAAGCCAGTTTTGTAGGAAGGGAGTTCGGCAGGTGAGAGAAAGCTAAGGATTGTAAGCCAGGGAAGGGAACAGATAGAGATGCAACAAAAAAAAATCTGAGAAACAGCAGGAAACTCATCTTATCTCTTAACTTGCTGCAGCTTTCCTCTAAATTTCAATGGCCAGAGAACCCCAGGAAAAGTGTGTTGTTGGATCTAAGCTTAAACCTTGAAAGGAAGACCCTGACAGTCGTAACTTCATCTCGCAGTGCAGCATGTCTACATACCAACCCAGATGTAAAAGGCAATGCATCCAGGTTAATTTCACAGGCATGAACCAGCCAGTTCACTGGCCAGGTCTCACATGAGGAATGTGCTTCCCTTGAAAAGCAGGACATTGCCATCTGGCGGACATTAGGATAACTGCAAAAATCACAGCAAATTCGGGAAGAACTTGGCCGGATTTTATTGAAAGCATTTTATTGCTTTTTCACATGTAATGAACATAATTTAAAGTACAGGGGTACCTCTGGTTACATACTTAATTCGTTCCGGAGGTCCGTTCTTAACCTGAAACTGTTCTTAACCTGAAGCACCACTTTAGCTAATGGGGCCTCCTGCTGCTGCCACACCGCTGGGGCACGATTTCTGTTCTCATCCTGAAGCAAAGTTCTTAACCCGAAGTACAATTTCTGGGTTAGCGGAGTCTGTAACCTGAAGCGTATGTAACCTGAAGCGTATATAACCCGAGGTACCACTGTACAATAAACAAAAATAACAGCCAGGCTGTCCCTTCTTGGGAAAAAGCATGTTGTTGTCGTTTAGTTGTGTCCAACTCTTCGTAACCCCATGGACCAGAGCACATTAGGCACTCCTGTCTTTCACTGCCTCCTGCAGTTTGGTCAGACTCATGTTAGCAGCTTCAAGAACACTGTCCAACCATCTCGTCCTCTGTCGTCCCCTTCTCCTTGTGCCCTCCATCTTTCCCAACATCAGGGTCTTTTCCAGGGAGTCTTCTCATCTCATGAGGTGGCCAAAGTCTTGGAGCCTCAGCTGCATGATTTGTCCTTCCAGTGAGCACTCAGGGATGATTTCCTTCAGAATGGATAGGTTTGATCTTCTTGCAGTCCATGGGACTCTCAAGAGTCTCCTCCAGGACCATAATTCAAAAGCATCAATTCTTCGGCAATCAGCCTTCTTTATGGTCCAGCTCTCACTTCCATACATCACTACTTGGAAAACCATATCTTTAAGTATATGGATCTTTGTTGGCAAGGTGATGTCTCTGCACAGGTAAGATCACGCCCACCTCTGATCACATGTAGAGAAAGTTTGTCCCAGCACAGGAGGAAACAGGAAGTTTATATACTGGCTGGACAAACATCCCTCTTAATGTCTGAACATGTCCACTCTAGGAATGTTGTATTTGACTGTTCTGTGATTCATACCCCACATATGTCAGGTGTTGTAGAAGGAGAAAAGACTCATCTTGACTCTGGCCACCCTGCCTTGGCAGGTCATTTCCTCAGCCAAAGTAACAGACTGCCATGAGCCTATTGAAAAGCCTGTTGCAGAACGCCAATATTTAGCAATTTCCAGTATTTTTTTCTTTAAAATTTTTTAGGGGTACTCTGATTTCCCTACTCATATTGAACTTCTGCCCCGCAACGAGGCCAAACTTTGATTCCCAAAATGTTTAGGGGAATGTTTAGGGGAACTGGCAATTTCTAAAGGAGCAGCTAACAGCAAAAGCGACATCTCCCTGAATTGATGTGGAAAGCCAAACTTTAGACTGGCAAAGTGGGGGAGAGATATTGTTTTGTTGTTTTGGTTTAATTAATTGTTTAGTGTGTTTTATCTTGTACTTTAGTCTGTGAACTGCCCTGAGATCTTTTGATGGGCAGTATAATAATACAGTGGGACGCGGGTGGCACTGTGGGTTAAACCACAGAGCCTAGGGCTTGCCGATCGGAAGGTCAGCAGTTCAAATCCCCGCGACGGGGTGAGCTCCAGTTGCTCGGTCCCAGCTCCTGCCAACCTAGCAGTTCGAAAGCACATCAAAAATGTAAGTAGATAAATAGGTACTGCTCTGGCAGGAAGGTAAACGGTGTTTCCGTGCGCTGCTCTGGTTCGCCAGAAGCGGCTTATTCATGCTGGCCACATGACCCAGAAGCTGTACGCCGGCTCCCTTGGCCGATAAAGCGAGATGAGCGCTGCAACCCCAGAGTCGGCCACGACTGGACCTAATGGTTAGAGTCCCTTTACCTTACCTATAATAATACAGTGGTACCTCGGGTTACATACGCTTCAGGTTACAGACTCTGCTAACCCAGAAATAGTACCTTGGGTTAAGAACTTTACTTCAGGATGAGAACAGAAATTGTGCAGCGGCGGCACAGCAGCAACGGGAGGCCCCATTAGATAAAGTGCTGCTTCAGGTTAAGAACAGTTTCAGGTTAAGAACGGACCTCCAGAACGAATTAAGTACTTAACCAGAGGTACCATTGTAATAATAATATTATTAATAATAATAATAGTAATAATAATAGTGATAATAGCAGCAGCAGCAACAACCCAGAATTGACAGATTCAGCCATTCCTAGAAGGGAGTGGTTGGTTCCAAGTGACTGGAGCTGGAAGCTCAAGACCAACAGTCCCTGCAAGAGACATGCTTCATTTTATTTTATTTTTGTTCCTCTCCTGGAGCTTGCCAACCGTTCTCCCTCAGGCATGTGGCCACGGACCTTTGAGGTTTTCCTCTTGCCTCTTCTGAGCTCAGGGGGGAGGGGACAACCTGTCTTTGAAATGCTCCAGTTCCCTATGTAACAAATGCAATAATACATTGAGCTGACCACACTGCCATAGTTTCAGTTTGCATCCCACATGCTTTCAACAGACGAGGGTGTCACAATCCCCAAGGACTGGCTATCCCTTGCACCTCTGGACTGAGTACAGAAAAAGTGTCATTTTAGGAAAAGGATTCAGCATAACACTACCAGCAGGAGCAGCACCGCTGTTGCTGTTTTTGTCTTGCTCTGTTTCAACCCTGCTGGGGGTGTTTTCCACAACCAACCTTCTTTAAGATCATGAAGCTCCTTCGTTTCCTTCTTGCTGCCCTCTTGATTATGGTGCTGCCTTCTCCAGGTAAGGGATAAACTGAGCTGGTCAATAAACCTTAAGGTAAAGGGACAGCTGACCATTAGGTCCAGTCGCAGACGACTCTGGGGTTGTGGCGCTCATCTCGCTTTACTGGCCCAGGGAGCTGGCGTACAGCTTCCGGGTCATGTGGCCAGCATGACTAAGTCGCTTCTGGCAAACCAGAGCAGTGCACGGAAACGCCGTTTAGCTTCCCGCCAAAGCGGTACCTATTTATCTACTTGCACTTTGACGGGCTTTCGAACTGCTAGGTTGGCAGGAGCAGGGACCGAGCAATGGGAGCTCACCCCGTCATGGGGATTTGAACTGCCGACCTTCTGATTGGGAAGCCCTAGGCTTTGTGGTTTAACCCACAGCGCCACCCGTGTCCCTCAGTAAACCTTAATCCAGGCTAAAAAGGTTTTTTTCGTTAGGAAAATGAAGTCGCCTTTTCTCACTGCCACAGCGAGGCTATGAAATATGAAATAATTTCTGCCTTAAGGTAGGGAACCTGTGGCTCTCCAGACATCGTTGGACTCCAACACCCATGACAATGGTCAGGGATGATGGGACCTGTAATCCAGTAAGATTTGAAGGGCCACTGGTTCCCTACTCGGCCTCAGAGCAGGGCTGCCATACATCCAGGTTTTCCCGGACATGTCTGGGAATCAGACTGTCAAAATGGCATCTGGGCAGATTTTCACGGAATTGGCACCTTAGGGGGTGCCTTCTTCCAAATTTAACTTCCTGCTGATGTAAATCACAGACCCTCTAAGCGTCCTTATTTTCCAGGGACAGTCCCAGATTTGCAGAAGCCGTCCCAGTTTCTAATTTGATCCTGGAATGTCCTGCTTTTCCTTAGGACAGAGATTTCAACCTTTTTGAGCCCATGGCTGCCTTGACTAACTACATTCTTTCTGCGACACCCCTTGCCTGCAGAGCTGGCAGCCTCTCCCCCTTTTTCGAATCCCCTCCCTTGTGGAGTGTTCCCTCTGCCTCCTCTCCTTGGGAGTCCTCTGGGCAGCTGCTGCTGCTGCTGCCCCTGGTCTCTGAGCTGCCCCCCTGCCCCAAAGAGAGGTGCCTCCTCACACTGCCCCACAGGAGCCTGGGAAGAGGATGACCCCAGCCCCTGCCTGCCTCCCACTTGTCCGTCCATTCCCCCTGGCCAGCACCCCCTGGCCAGCCCCACAGGCCCCATTCGCCTGGGGAGCTTGTAGCCAGGGGTGCTGCAACAAACAGCTGTGCAAGCCTTTGAGAGGCAGAGATGCAAGAGGTTCATCAGAGGAGGGAGGGAAGGAAAGAGGGACAGAGACCAGCGTTGCCTGCAGCATCCCAGGGTGTCATGGCACAATGGTTGAAAACCATGGCCTAAGGACACCCCTATTTTCATGAGAGAAATGTTAGATGGTATGGAGTTATGTGACCCCTCAAGCCAAGGTGATATGTGACTACACAACTTTTAGAAGACATCTGAAGGCAGTCCTGTATAAGGAAGTTGTTGTTTTTTTAATGTGTTATGTTTTATTAAGTTTTTATATATGTTGGAAGCCGCCCCAAGTGGCTGGGGCAACCCAGTCAGATGGGTGGAGTATTATTATTATTATTATTATACCAGTTTTAATTGTAGAAATATTGGAGGGTATTAATTCAACGAAAAGGGCCTTGTTGTTTGTTCTTTTTACTGTAACAGGAACTGAGATGTTGCGTAGAGCAGACACATAACTGATGTTACACCAACCCTTTGGAATTACTTAGAGGTTCATAGAATTGTAGAATTGGAAGGGACTCCAATGGTTATCTACCGTAGTCTAGTAGTAGTAGTAGTAGTAGTAGTACCCCGTCCATCTGGCTGGGCGGCTTCCAACAAAATATTAAAATACAGTAATCCATGAAACATTAAAAGCTTCCCTAAACAGTTGATCTCCTCATTATACAGATTTTATCAAGAGGTGAAAACAAGTGCCTTTAACAATTGTGTTCTTGCTAGGGCACCTGTAACCTTTGGAAGATCTCTGCTGAACTGATTTTCATTACCCTTTCTGAAACATTTTTTCCCCATCCTCCTCTTCCAATTTATCTCTTCCCATCTGCATAAAAATGGAAGGTGCCCTCGTGCTCTGCAATTCACGTAGCTGCCAACAGGGCAGAGTGAGGGGAAGGGAGGGTGGTTGGTCAGCTATGGGGAAAGGACAAAGGGGCATGAAGGGTTGGGAAGCGGGGTCAGCAGCTGTGTGTGTTTGTGTTGGCCTGGATTGCTTGGAGAAAACTAGGAATGTTACGGTGCTACGTTGTTGTCGTTTAGCCGTTTAGTCGTGTCCGACTCTTCGTGACCCCATGAACCAGAGCACACCAGGCACTTCTGTCCTCCACTGCCTCCCGCAGTTTGGTCAGACTCATGTTTGTAGCTTCGAGAACACTGTCCCACCATCTCGTCCTCTGTCGTCCCCTTCTCCTTGTGCCCTCAATCTTTCCCAACATCAGGGTCTTTTCCAGGGAGTCTTCTCTTCTCATGAGGTGGCCAAAGTATTGGAGCCTCAGCTTCAGGATCTGTCCTTCCAGTGAGCACTCAGGGCTGATTTCCTTAAGAATGGATGCGTTTGATCTTCTTAAAGTCCATGGGACTCTCAAGAGTCTCCTCCAGGACCAGAATTCAAAAGCATCAATTCTTCGGCGATCAGCCTTCTTTATGGTCCAGCCCTCACTTCCATACATCACTACTGGGAAAACCATAGCTTTTACTATACGGACCTTTGTTGGCAAGGTGATGTCTCTACTTTTTAAGATGCTGTCTAGGTTTGTCATTGCTTTTCTCCCAAGAAGCAGACGTCTCTTAATTTCATGGCTGCTGTCACCATCTGCAGTGATCATACAGTGCTATAGGAATGTTCTAAATGTGTGTTGTGGGTGTGCCTTTGGACTTCCGTATCACTGGAATGTAGCTGCCTTTAATTATTATTTTCTTATTATTATATGTTATTTGTACCTCGCCCATTTGACAGCGTTGCCCCAGACACACTGAGCGGCTTCCAACATGTAGAAAAACATAATAAAACATTAAGCCTTAAAAAGCTTCCTTATACAGGGCTGCCTTCAGATGTCTTCAGATAAAGGTAATAACTTCATCCCTGCCTCTGCCCATTTTTGCCTATTGACATGCCTAGCTGGAAGGTTGTCCATGGCTTTAGGGACGCGGGTGGCGCTGTGGTCTAAACCACTGAGCCTCTTGGGCTTGCCGATCAGAAGGTCTGCTGTTCGAATCCCCGCAACGGGGTGAGCTCCCGTTGCTCTGTCCCAGCTCCTGCCAACCTAGCAGTTTGAAAGCATACCAGTGCAAGTAGATAAATAGGTATCACTGTGGCAGGAAGGTAAATGGTGTTTCTGTGCACTCTGGCTTCCATCATAGTGTTTCGTTGCACCAGAAGTGGTTTAGTCGTGCTGGCCACATGACCCAGAAAGCTGTCTATGGACAAACACCGGCTCCCTCGGCCTGAAAGCAAGATGAGCGCCGCAACCCCATACTCGCCTTTGACTGGTCTTCCAGGGGTCCTTTACCTTTTACCTTTACCATGGCTTTAATGCCTTCCAGGTTCGATCCATCAGACTGGCAGAGATGATTATTCAGTGATAAAAGGTAAAGGGACCCCTGACCATTAGATCCAGTCGTGGCCAACTCTGGGGTTGCAGCGCTCATCTCGCTTTATTGGCCGAGGGAGCCGGCGTACAGCTTCCGGGTCATGTGGCCAGCATGACTAAGCCACTTCTGGGGAACCAGAGCAGCACATGGAAACGCCGTTTACCTTCCCACTGGAGCGGTACCTATTTATCTACTTGCACTTTGATGTGCTTTCGCACTGCTAGGTTGACAGGAGCAGGGACTGAACAACAGGAGCTCACCCCGTCACGGGGATTCGAACCACTGACCTTCCGATCGGCAAGTCCTAGGCTCTATGGTTTTACCCACAGCGCCAGCCGCGTCCCACTATTCAGTGGTAGCCAGGGGTTAAGTTGGGAAGCGGCATGATGGATGTAGACATTCCCCTTTCTCGCATTAAACAAAAATCCAAGGGTTGGCAGAGAAAGGGAGTGGCAGCCAGGACAATAATTTTGCTTCCAGAAGTCAAGCTCACATACATAATGGCCCAAGCACAGTCACGTACTTACTGCAACTTGGGGGGCAAGCTTGCTGTGAATAGAATAACCTGTGCCTATCTTTTCTTTTGAACAGGATCCTCCACCGCTCCAAGCTCTGATCTTGAATGTCAGCAGCAAAAAGGTCTGTGTTTTCCTGGCCGTTGTAGCCGCCCGTGGAGATCCATAGGGACATGCAATGTGGTATTGCACCATTGTTGCAAGAGGTGAGAGGGAAATTCAGGAGGATGTAAACAGAGAAGCCTGCATACGTCTTTCCTTCATACGTTCGACGAAGTTTCCAAAAGATTCGTAGGTTGAAAAGGGTCATCGAGACCAACCTTCTGCAAGTCTCTCAGTGGTCAATTCCTGAACATATACAACATGTTAATGTGTGTATATGCACAGATAAATAGGGGTGTTTTTTTTCTCCTTCCAGTGCAGATTTTATTTTATTTATTTATTTATTAAATTTATATACGGCCCCTTCATCCAAAGACCTCAGGGCGATTCACAGACAAGGTAAAGCACAGTAAATAATTAAACCAAAGCAACAAGACAATTAACAGACACACCCCTTCCCACAGATACAGTAGACCCTCGGGTTACGTTACTCTCGAGTAATGTAAACTTCGGGTTGCAAAAGCGGCAAACCCGAAAGAAATGTGTGAGAATTTTAGCATCCACACTGCGTGTTGAAGCCAGAGTTCCTTCAGTAACATTCCAACGTTATTCTTTTGTTTACCAGAAAGAGGCATTTGCATTCTCAGGAAAGAACGCAGAAATAAATAATTACCTGGAAGACGTATCATCAGGTGATCCTCTGGAACAATTGGATTCTGGGACAGCGCCGATATCAAAGTAAGCTCATCCTGTCTCACAAACAGAAGAGATGCCTTGCTTCGAAGATACAAAAAGAAACAGCTTTTTCACTTCTAGTAAGATCAGGTTTCATTGATACGTTATGGGAATACCTTTGTGTGTCTTTGTATGGAAATATATGCTGTCTGAATTATTAGAAATCTTATCATGTTAACTCCCAGCCCATTTGATTATCATTTATTCCAACAAAGGTATCTTTTCAATCCGCAACTCTTTTTGTCTGTTTTATTTCAATAGGATGAGTTGTGGAGTGGTGTTTCTTCCTATATTTCTAATTAAACACTTATGTAATTCCACTACAGTGGAACTTAATCCATTCCAGAAGTCTGTTCTTAAACCAAAACCATTCTTAAACCAAGGCACACTTTCCCTAATGAGGCCTCCCACTGCTGGTGCCCTTCCACTGTTCGGATTCTGTTCTTAGAACGAGGTAAAGTTCTCAAACCAGGACACTATTTCCGGTTTTGCAGAGATTGTAAACCGAATCGTTCTTAAACCAAGGTACCACTGTATTACCGTATTTTTTGCTCTATAAGACTCACTTTTTCCCTCCTAAAAAGGGGAAATGTGTGTGCATCTTATGGAGTGAATGCAGGCTGTGCAGCTATCCCAGAAGCCAGAACAGCAAGAGAGATTGCTGCTTTCACTGCGCAGCGATCCCTCTTGCTGTTCTGGCTTCTGAGATTCAGAATTTTTTTTTTCTTGTTTTCCTCCTCCAAAAACTAGGTGCGTCTTATAGAGCAAAAAATACGGTCGTTTTCCGGGGGGGGGGGGGTCTGGTCTTTCCCAGAATCCTGTGGCTATGCTGCCACCTTGAGGCCAAAATATAAGCTGCCAATCGATCTGACATCCTTTACAACAGCAGTTTTAAAAATAGTTTCCTTGCACTTTCTTAGTGGATGCTAATCTAACCTGGAGAACGACAGCAGCTTTTAAGAGAGTTGAAAGTTATCTAAGAGGGTCTTCAGTACCACAGTGTGACCATAGACAGAGAGAGAAAAAAAACCTCTTTTTGATCCATATCTGATCAAACAGGCTTAGCAAATTAATTTGATTTCCTCTCCAAGGAGCTCAAGGTGGTATACACAGTTCTCCGCCTCTTCATTTAATCTCCACAAGAACCCTGTGAGGGAGGCTAGGTTGAGAGGTGGTGACTGGCCCCCAGTTGCACCCAGTGCACTTCATAACCAAGGGGTAATTTGCAAACCTGGTCTCCCAGCTCCTAGTCTGACACTCTTAACTCAGCGGTTTTCAACCTTGAGTCCACGGCTCCCTTGGCCAACCACATCCTTTCTGCATCTCCCCTGTGGGGGCCACTAATTCCAGGGTTCAGAATGTAAGCCAGGGGTAGGCAGCCTAAGGCCCAATCGCCTTCAAGAAGGACACTGACAAACTGGAACGTGTCCAGAGGAGGGCAACCAAAATGGTCAAAGGCCTGGAAACGATGCCTTATGAGGAACGGCTAAGGGAGCTGGGCATGTTTAGCCTGGAGAAGAGGCGGTTAAGGGGTGATATAATAGCCATGTTCAAATATATAAAAGGATAGAGGAGGGAGAAAGGTTGTTTTCTGCTGCTCCAGAGAAGCGGACACGGAGCAATGGATCCAAACTACAAGAAAGAAGAGTCCACCTAAACATTAGGAAGAACTTCCTGACAGTAAGAGCTGTTCGACAGTGGAATTTGCTGCCAAGGAGTGTGGGGGAGTCTCCTACTTTGGAGGTCTTTAAGCAGAGGCTTGACAACCATATGTCAGGAGTGCTCTGATGGTGTTTCCTGCTTGGCAGGGGGTTGGACTCGATGGCCCTTGTGCTCTCTTCCAACTCTATGATTCTATGATTCTCAATCCAGCCCACGGACAGTCCAGGAATCAGCGTGTTTTTACATGATGTAAAATGTGTCCTTTATTTAAAGGATCAGAAGGTCGGCAGTTCGAATCCCCGTGACGGGGTGAGCTCCCGTTGCTCAGTCCCTGCTCCTGACAACCTAGCAGTTTGAAAGCATGTCAAAGTGCAAGTAGATAAATAGGTACCACTCCGGCGGGAAGGTAAACGGTGTTTCCGTGCGCTGCTCTGGTTCACCAGAAGCGGCTTAGTCATGCTGGCCACTTGACCCGGAAGCTGTACGCCGGCTCCCTTGGCCAATAAAGCGAGATGAGCGCCGCAACCACAGAGTCGGTCACGACTGGACCTAATGGTCAGGGGTCCCTTTACCTTTTTACATCAAAAAAGTAACTTTCAACAATCATTAGAATAGTATTTAATAATAATAACATATAAAAGTTAAACAGAAGCCCACTCAACCATTACAAGAAATAATTTCTAAACTATAATCAATAAAACAACGGCAAACCACAGTACATAAAACAATACAATACAAATTGAGAAGCAGAGACTAGAGGCAAGGCAGGTGGAAGGAGGCCTTGCCTGATGGAGCTTCTCCCCTCACAGTTCTTCCTCCAGGCATAGCACCCTTATGAGGGCTCCTAGGGTGAGAGGGAGTAGAAGGCATCTCCCTATGTTTGTAGGTACCCAGATGTTTCTTTAAGAAGCAGTCTGGTTGTGGAACTGCTTCCTTGGTTCCACATTTGGTTCTGGCCCCATTTCCCTCCAGCTGTAGGAGAGCTGTTGAAAACTGCCGTATTTTGTCTGGCTTTACTTATAGAGAGCAGCAGCGAATCAAACCTATTGGGTGCCTTGGGGGTGCACGCGTCCTGTGTCCAGCGGCGGTGCCAACCACCCGTGGGGCGGGGCGAGCCAGGGCAGGACGTTCCGTGGAGCCTTGGAGGAGTCTGCCTGCCTCCTCCCACTCAGCTGCCCTACAGCTGGGGGAGAGGCGGCGCATGGACCATTTGTGGAAGCGCAGAGCCTGTGCATGCACAAGTCTTCTTCCTGGACACTGAGGTCCAGCTCTGAGGGCCTTCTGGCGGTTCCCTCGCTGCGAGAAGCCAAATTACAGGGAACCAGGCAGAGGGCCTTTTCGGTGGTGGCGCCCACCCTGTGGAACACCCTCCCACCAGATGTCAAAGAGAACAACAACTACCAGACTTTTAGAAGACATCTGAAGGCAGCCCTGTTTAGGGAAGCTTTTAATGTTTGATGCATTACTGTACAGTGGTACCTCGGGTTAAGTACTTAATTCATTCCGGAGTTCCGTACTTAACCTGAAACTGTTCTTATCCTGAAGCACCACTTTAGCTAATGGGGCCTCCTACTGCTGCCGCGCCGCCGGAGCACGATTTCTGTTCTTATCCTGAAGCAAAGTTCTTAACCTGAAGCACTATTACTGGGTTAGCGGAGTCTGTAACCTGAAGCATATGTAACCTGAAGCGTCTGTAACCCAAGGTACCACTGTATTTTAATATTTTGATGGAAGCCGCCCTGAGTGGCTGGGGAAGCCCAGCCAGATGGGTGGGGTATAAATAATAAATTATTATTATTATTATTATTATTATTATTATTATTATTATTAGTCACCGCGTCACTCCCAGGAGAGACCTGTGGCTTGGGCGCGCTGCAGGCCCTGCGGTGAGTGCCACCTGACATTTTGTCAACCCCCCTCCAGTGGTGACACCTGGGGCAGCCCGCCCCTACCGCACCCCCCTTCCTCCGCCCGATAGAGAGGCAGTTATAGACAAGAGGCGCTGTTTGGTGGATTGCACAGCCTTATGCGTTACAACATTCCTGCATCCACAGTCCTTGGCATGCTCTGATGCAAGGGGACGCAGTGCTTGCAGTTCCACCTGTACAAACCTCAAAGGGATTTCTTCACAGCTCCCAAAACGTTGCACAGTCGAGGTTCTTTCCCTGATGTCGGAACACTTTATCTGAGTACAGTTTTATGGCAGACTGGTGCCATCTGCTGGACTGTTACGAGAGTAGCACAGAAGCATTTAAACTAGGGTGTAATCCACTCCCACACATCTGGATTTAGGAAACATATCTCCCTGATCAAATCCTTGGTGCCTGTCTTTTTAGAAGTTAATTGCTGCCTCCTGCTCCCATTGCTACATCAAAGGAAAAGCTGGGAAATGCAAGACTGTGCAAAGCTCTCAAAGCTCCCAAACTGGACCGCAGTCTGCATTTGTGGCACGCAAAACTGAATGCAACGAACTGGCTGCAGTCAGTCAGTGAAACCCCATTTTTACTACCCTTCTAAGCCTAAAGATGGGAGGAGGGTGGCGCTGTGGGTTAAACCACAGAGCCTAGGACTTGCCGATCAGACTTGCCGGTTCAAATCCCCGCAATGGGGTGAGCTCCAGTTGCTCGGTCCCTGCTCCTGCCAGCCTAGCAGTTCAAAAGCACGTCAAAGTGCAAGTAGATAAATAGGTACCGTTCCAGCGGGAAGGTAAATGACATTTCCGTGCACTGTTCTGGTTCGCCAGAAGCGGTTTAGTCATGCTGGCCACATGACCCAGAAGCTGTACGCCAGCTCCCTCGGCCAGTAAAGCGAGATGAGCACTGCAGCCCCAGAGTTGGCCATGACTGAACCTAATGGTCAGGGGTCCCTTTACCTTTAACTAACTAACTAACTAACTAACTAACTAACTAACCAACCTATATATGGCCACTCAACGTCTTTGATATGAGGAACTGGCCATGTTGTAGGTGCCATATAATACTCATTCCTCCCTTATAAGAAATTGATGTTTTTGTGGGGCAGCCCCTTCGGAACTCTCTGCCTCTTGACACCTGTACTCTGCTTGGTGTTTGCCTAAAACATTTTTCTTTAGGCAAGCCCACCCAGCTACCGACTTGCATTTCAACCTTTTTGGCTGTTAATTTTAAATGCTCTTAATTATTTTAGACTGTTTTCACTGATAATTTCAATATTCCATGTAAAACAAGCAAATCTTTCTTTGTTCAATAAAATAAACAAATTGCCGTGCGTGCCTTCTCCCCTGCCCCAGCCAGCTTCGAATGCCATCCGTTGCCCCCAAACAAGCCACATTAATTGCATTGCTCTCGAAGTCTTTTTCTCCCGTAGTCATGAACACCCAGCTGAAGTAATTGCAGGTCCTCCGCCAACTGGCGATATCTTTTACATCCTCGGTCTTCTAATAATCTGTTAGCACCAACTGTTACTTCTCTGTAACTAAATTTACTTTCGAGATCTCCAAGGAGAAGCTCCTGGGCAGGATCCTTACTTCAATATCAGCTGTCATAACATGTAATTCGAAAGGAACCACTTACACACACACACACACACACACACACACACACACCCTACTGAATTCTGCAAATATTTGAAAAGCAAGTCACTGCATGAAGACCTAGAATCATAGAATCATAGAGTTGGAAGAGACCACAAGGGCCATCGAGTCCAACCCCCTGCCAAGCAGGAAACACCATCAGAGCACTCCTGACATATGGTTGTCAAGCCTCTGCTTAAAGACCTCCAAAGTAGGAGACTCCACCACACTCCTTGGCAGCAAATTCCACTGTCAAACAGCTCTTACTGTCAGGAAGTTCTTCCTAATGTTTAGGTGGAATCTTCTTTCTTGTAGTTTGGATCCATTGCTCCGTGTCCGCTTCTCCGGAGCAGCAGAAAACAACCTTTCTCCCTCCTCTATGTGACATCCTTTTATCTATTTGAACATGGCTATCCTATCACCCCTTAACCTCCTCTTCTCCAGGCTAAACATGCCCAGCTCCCTTAGCCGTTCCTCATAAGGCATCGTTTCCAGGCCTTTGACCATTTTGGTTGCCCTCCTCTGGACACGTTCCAGTTTGTCAGTTAACCTAATGCCGTTATGTTCAGCTTCGACGTTAAGTTTGAGTGTACAGTCAAACCTTGGTTCCTGAACGTCTCCCTTTTGGAACGTTTCGGCTCCCGAACGCCAAAAAACCAGAAATAGACAAAGAGTCACTGAAGACAAGGCCTGTTCTCAGGTTGCCACCCTCTGGACCTCTCAAGGAGTAGGCACACGAAGGAGGGCCTCAGAGGATGATCTCAGTGTCCAGGTATGGAAAGAGGCGGTCCTTGTGGTAAGGCGATCCAACAAGAAAACTGGTCCCAAGTTGTTAAGGGGTTTAAAAGTTAAAATTAACACCTTGAACGTGATCATCTAGATCAACATCAAGTGCAAGGGAAAGCGGTATATTATCTCCATCGCCTTTGTTTTTTATTTATTTATTTATTTATTTATTTATTTATTTATTTATTTATTTTGTCAAAGAATAAAAATGGGCACCCCACCACAGAGACCATTCCATTGCAACTATCCAACCTCCCAAAATTTCAACACCTCTTGTGATGGTTTGACCCCTTTCTGTTTTAGCAATACAAATTCTACAAACACGTTTCATATCTCCTCACATCTTTGTATTATTAATAATAGTATTTATACATCACCGACTCATTAAAAAAAACAACACACAGCATGGTACCTCACAATGAAACCATTAAAATATCATAAAATACAGGAGAAACTACCAACCGTGATTCACAGTTGTTCTCTAAAATGCTGGGGGACTGGACACAAAAACAGCAGGTTGACAAGATATCAAGATTGTAAGTGCCAATCTGATTTCAAAAGAAGAACCGTCTTCCTGGAAGATTTCAGGACTTCATCGCACAGCCCATAGTTAAACTACTGAACTCCCTTCTGCAGGAGGCAGGCAGTGATAGATGGCTTTAAACGAGGATGAGACAAATTCCTGGAGGAGAGGACTATCAGTGGCTCCTAGCAGTGCTTTTGAAAACCAATTGCTGGGAGGGGCTGTTGTGCTCCTGTTCTGATTGCTGGTTTCCCCCAAGCATTTGGTTGGCCACAGTGAGAACAGGAAGCTGGGCTTTGTTGTAAACAAAATCTGCCCTTTTCCCTTATGGGGTATCTAAGAGCCCATATAGTGTCCTTACGTAGGTTCCCTATTGGTAGGAGAAAATAACAGAGGCCAACCAGAGAATACAGTGGTACCTCGGGTTACATACGCTTCAGGTTACAGACTCCACTAACCCAGAAATATTACCTCGGGTTAAGAACTTTGCTTCAGGATGAGAACAGAAATTGTGCAGTGGCGGTGCGGCGGCAGCAGGAGGCCCCATTAGCTAAAGTGGTCTTCAGGTTAAGAACAGTTTCAAGTTAAGTGCGGACCTCCGGAACGAATTAAGTACTTAACCCGAGGTACCACTGTTGCAACAGGATGCTCCCCTCACATGCAAGAAACGAGGAGGAACCCAGAACCAAGGTGTGCCCGTCCTTATATAGACATTTTAAATAGCCGGCCCTGGAGTCTAGGACCACCCCCAGAAACATCATACATAAATCTCAGAAGGGTTGTAGCTCAAGACCACCCCCCAGACACATCATACCTACATCACAGAAAGGGTGGTCTACAGCAGAAATCTGAGTGCGTTGTTTATCTCCTGTCGTTGTTTATCTCCTGTCTGGCAGGTTACCTGTTATTGCTTACTTGATTGGATACCCTGGGGAGCCTGGCCAGTCTTTTGTAATGATAACATCAGTGGTACCTCTGGTTAAGTTCTTAATTCGTTCCAGAGGTCCCTTCTTAACCTGAAACTGTTCTTAACGTGAAGTACCGCTTTAGCTAATGGGGCCTCCTGCTGCTGCCGTGCCAATGCCGCACAATTTCTGTTCTCATCCTGAAGCAAAGTTCTTAACCCGAGGTACTATTTCTGGGTTAGCAGAGTCTGTAAGCTGAAGCGTATGTAACCCGAGGTACCACTGTACTTACCGTATTTTTCGCCCTAAAGGACGCACTTTTTCCCCTCCAAAAATGAAGGGGAAATGTGGGTGCATCCTATGGGGCGAATGCAGGCTTTCGCTGAAGCCTGGAGAGCGAGAGGGGTTGGTGCGCACCGACCCCTCTCGCTCTCCAGGCTTCAGGAGAGCCCCAGCACCAGCTCCACAAGGTCGGGGACAGAGGGAGGCAGAACGCCGCCATCCCGCTGTCTCCCAAAGTGGTTTGGAGGCTGACGGCGGGGAGAAGAGTGCTTCTCCCTGCTGCCTGCCCCACCACTCCGGGGACAGCAGGGAGACGCAGCGCGTCTCCAGGCTGTCCCCGGACCTGATCTCAAGGCGGGCGGCGGGGAGAAGAGCGCTTCTCCCCGCTGCCTGCCCCACCACTCCGGGGACAGCAGGGAGACGCAGCGCGTCTCCAAGCTGTCCCCGGACCTGATCTCAAGGCGGGCGGCGGGGAGAAGAGTGCTTCTCCCCGCTGCCTGCCCCACAAGCGCCTGGGGGGGAAATACAATTTTTTTTCTTTATTTCCCCCCAAAAAAACTTGATGCGTCCTATGGGCCGGTGCGTCGTATGGGGCGAAAAATATGGTATTTCTGAGCCAGGTCACTGGCTCACCCTATTCATACACAGACATACCCTTAAGACAGGATTTGTGTTAGTTTAATGTGTTTAATGTGTTTAATGTGTCAATGTTATGTAGTGTTATTGTATTGTATTGTATTGTATTGTATTGTATTGTATTGTATTGTATTGTATTGTATTGTATTGTATTGTATTGTATTTGTAGTGTTTAAATTGTTGGAAAAGTAATAAATATTATTTTTTATATAAAAAAAAGACAGGATTTGTGAAGGAAAAGACAATGGGGAGGCCATTTTCCTTTGACCTTGCAGAGAAAACATTTGGTCAGTTTGGGAGCCAAAAATGGTTTCAGGTCAGTCTTCCTGTGCTGATCTATGTACGTGCTTGGTTGGTACGTTTATGAACATTTAATATACATCTAAGACCTTAAAATTCTTATCACAGCTTGATGACCATTTGGCCTTATCCACCAGCTTGTTCTTATCTTCTTATGTGAGCCTCCTCAGCCAAGGAAGCCCCAATTGAGGGTCAGTTTTGCTCACAACTCTAAGCGGTTCTTTCCAGCCACAGGCTGCCTTAGACAACTGCAGAAAGTCTCCTCCGATTACTCAAATATCACCTACTAGCTTGAAGTTCAAAAGGCAGCATTCCACTTGCACACCCGTTTTGGTCTGGGCATTTGAAGGTGTTAATTGCCTTTTAGCAATTGCCCCGAAAGCAAAGCCCAGGGTTTGCATCTTAAGCCTTCGTTGAGCAAGGCCAAGGTCGCGCCAGAGAGTGGTGAAATCCGATCCGAGGCTTCAATGGGCAAAGGCAGCCAGCTAAGCTGTATATGCTTCATAGCAGAGGCTTCGGTTTTCGCCATTAAATCTCACAGTGGCACATGGCACAGCTCCATAACCTGAGTGTGAATGCACGGGGCATGTGCATTTCCTTAGAAATCAAGGAACAGTTGCACTTGAAATTCTATTTCCTCCAGGCATGCGCTGCGGCATGGGTGGGTGACATTTAATCCGGCCCGCATCGCAAGCTGTTTTCATGGAGTTCTGAAATATACTCGGAGTCCTGTAGTGATTTCATGCTCTTTATTGCAGCTTGTAAAACAGTGATTGAATTGCCCCCCAAACCTCAGGCTTTTATATACATTATTTACACCAGTGTTTCCCAACCTTTTTTGGGCAAAGGCACACTTGTTTGATGAAAAAAATCTCGAGGCACACCACCATTACAGCCCCGTGACGTCAACACGCAGCGTCACGCCGGGAGGGACGCACGAAAGTGTAAGTTTCAATTTTTTCCCTCCCCCTTGCCGGGGAACCTCCAAGCTTTGGGGGTGGGGGGGGAGGCAGCAAAGCGAGGGACTGAGGGACTCCTCCAACGACAAGGGTTGGGGAAGAAGAGAAAGGGCTATTCCGCTCCAGTCACGGGAGGGGAATATGTACTGGCCCAACTGGTGTACGGTCTTCGGAAAGCGGGGTGCGGGAAGGAAGCCTAGGCTCGGCGTCCACCGACCTCGGCGGAGAAAGGCAACAACCGAAGCCTCCCGACGGTTTCGGGGGAGACGTTCAGAGCTTCCCTGGGAGTTTCTCAGCCTGCCTTTCGGAGGAAGAGGCGGAGGGGGCCTGGGGATGGCGGTGGCCTCGGCCTCGCCCTCCCTCCGTCCCTCTACCTTTGTAGTGGACGCGCAGGTTGTTCTGCGAGAGGCCGATGTAGCTGAATATGTCCTTCGGGCTCCAGGAGCGCGGCAGCGGCGTCTCCTGCTCGTCCACGGCCGGGTAGAGCCGCTTGAGGCGCGGCTTGAGCTCCTTCTCCTGCTCGTTCAGGGCCGGGTCGCCGCCGTGAGGGAAGGGCGCCGGGGCGCTGCTGCTGCTGCTGCCGCCGCCGCTCCCGGCAGGCATGGGCCCAGCTGAGGCGGCGGCGGCTGTTGTGGTGGTGGCGGCGATAGCGGGCGGAGGAGGGGGCGGCGGCGGGGCCGAGGTGGCCGGCGGCGGCGGGGGAGGCGGCGGCGGGTGGAGCAGGAGGGCGGCCGAGGCCGGTGAGGGAGTAGGGTTGCCCGGGGCTTGAGGAGCCGTCGCCGGGAGTTGCTGCTGCTGTTGTTGCTGCTGCTGCCCGGACATGCCGGCCTCCTCCTCGTCCACTGTCTCGCGCTCCTCCCTTTTGCGCGCGCTGCCCCGCCGCCGCCCCATTGGCCGGGTCCTGTCAGCTGATCCTGTGTTATTTCCTGTGTGTGTGAGAGAGGGGAGAATGGAGAGAGAAACCTCGGCACCACCACTGCAGAGCCGCCCCCGGCTCGACGCGGATCCTCGCCGCCGCCGCCCCGCCTCTCGCCGCCCGACTCACCCGCCTCCCTCCCACGGCACACCAGGCAACGTCCCGCAGCACACTAGTGTGCCACGGAACACCGGTTGGGAAACACTGATTTACACAATGAGTCCCGTCTGATTGGCTGATTCTGCTTCCCTCCTGGAGCCTGATTGGTCGTCTCCTGCAGGCCAATCAGCTGTTGCATTCTACAATCCTACCAGCCTAATAGGTTGATTAACTTCTTCCTGGAGCCTGACTGGTCTTCTCCTGCAAGCCAATCAGTTGTTGCATTCTAGGATCCTACTTGCCTATTGTTCTAGGATCCAAGGTTAGTACATAACAAGTTCAGAAGCTGCTGAATCCTAGTAGGCAGGGTCACTGGCAGGACTCCCACTTTACATCCAGTAGGTTCCCGGTTCAATCTCTGGCAGCTCCAGTTGGGCTGGGAGTGTCCCACGCCTGAACCCCAAGAGAGCTGCTGTCAGTCAGTGTAGGTTAGAGTTGCCATGCTGTCGTGTCCAGACATATGGTAACCCATGTTGCAAGGCGACTTGCCTTTAAAATAACTCCAAAAAAAAATTGCAAAAAAAAGAGAGCTCAACAACTTTGGGCAAAATTAAGACTTTTGTTTCCGGATTTTCACTTTTTGAAATAAGGCAGCCCTAGCTGAGCTAGAATTGATGCTTTTGAATTATGGTGCTGGCGCCGAAGAATTGCTGAGCGAAGAATTGATGCTTTTGATGTTTTTGAATTATGGTGCTGGAGGAGACTCTTGAGAGTCCCATGGACTGCAAGAAGATCAAACCTCTCCATTCTGAAGCAAATCAGCCCTGAATGCTCACTGGAAGGACAGATCCTGAAGCTGAGACTCCAATACTTTGGCCACCTCATGAGAAGAGAAGACTCCCTGGAAAAGACCCTGATGTTGGGAAAGATGGAGGGCACAAGGAGAAGGGGACGACAGAGGATGAGATGAAATAAAAAAATTCCTTCCCGTAGCACCTTAAAGACCAACTAAGTTAGTTCTTGGTATGAGCTTTCGTGTGCATGCACGCTTCTTCAGATACACAAGTGTGCATGCACACGAAAGCTCATACCAAGAACTAACTTAGTTGGTCTTTAAGGTGCTACTGGAAGGAATTTTTTTATTTTGACTATGGCAGACCAACACGGCTACCTATCTGTAAGAGGATGAGATGGTTAGACAGTGTTCTCGAAGCTACCAGCATGAGTTTGACCAAACTGCGGGAGGCAATGGAAGACAGGAGTGCCTGGCGTGCTCTGGTCCGTGGGGTCACAAAGAGTCGGACATGACTAAACGACTAAACAACAACAACAACAACAAGCTGCGCTAGATAGACCACTAGTCTAACTAGGTATAACTCAGTGTCCTAAGGTAAAGGTAAAGGTACTCCTGACCATTAGGTCCAGTTGCAGATGGCTCTGGGGTTGCGTGCTCAGCTCGCTCTATAGGCCAAGGGAGCCGAGGTTTGTCCGCAGACAGTTTTTCCGGGTCATGTGGCCAGCATGACTAAGCCACTTCTGGCGAACCAGAGCAGTGCACAGAAACGCCATTTACCTTCCTGCTGGAGCGGTACCTATTTATCTATTTGCACTTGACGTGCTTTTGAACTGCTAGGTGGGCAGCAGCAGGGACCGAGCAACGGGAGCTCACCCCGTCGCGGGGATTCAAACCGCCAACCTTCTGATCGGCAAGTCCTAGGCTCAGTGCTTTAGACCACAGTGCCACCCACGTCCCAACTCAGTGTCCTAGGTTCCTGCAAAAAGGAAAAGAAGCATCAATGTTTTCTGGGTGTTTTAGTGGCAAAAAACTAATAAATCAGGGATGTCTGTCAGTCCAGCAGCACTAAACCCCAAAGGTTCTGAATATTATAAACTAATTTAACATATGTGGTGTAGGGAAGAAGAAAAAACTTTGTGGTGCCTAGCAGTGCCAGGATATCTGTGCTACCTATGAGTATTTCTTCCAAATGGTTCCCTGCCCGTTACAGATTATCAGTAAAATAATCTCAGCAATCATCACTATAATCTGCTACTGTAAAATATTGTGGTCCCTTTCAATTCTACAATTCTATTATTCAAGGTGCCTGACTATAATCATCACAAACTGTCGTTTTTGCAGCTCATTCAACCCCTACCTTACAATTTTCTCCTTTACATACCTAACGACTAAGGCTGCACACCAACGCGGTACTTTTAAAGCACATTTGTAGCACATTTTCTCCCTCTCATAGAATAATGGGTGCTATTTTGGATGCAAGCCAAAGGTTTTCTAAATGTACAAACACAAAGAAAAGGGTTCTCCCAAACAGCGCAAAAACCACAAAGTCAAAAGGAACTCCAAAACCATTTGAGAAATAACAGGTGTTATCCTACTTTATGCTGTTTCTCATGTGTCACTGTTGATGACTTGTGCAGTAAAATATTCTGCATTCATTGTTACCTGCACCATGGATGTCATGAACTGAAAGTGAGAACCAAGGGGGGCAGTTAAGGACTTATTGGTAGTAAGGGTGCCATCTTTCAAAAAGTGAAAGTCCGGACACAAAACCTGTTGACATATGGCAACCCGCCCTGTGGAAAACGCTCCCAGTAGATGTCAATGTTAATTTGTGGGTGAACACATCAGACGACACAGCGATTCTTCAAACAGCTCTTGTTTATTCACAGGCCAGAACTGAACTGAACTGAAGGGTTCAGCCAGCCTGCTTATATAGAGCTCCACTACAATGTAACTGTAACAACTTTCTGTAACTATCCAATCACTGAACGTCCCTTTCAATCCCTTATTTGCATATGTGGACCTGAGTGAAAACTATCTACAGTACCCCCCTGCTGGCCCAGGGAGAGAATTTCAGTATATAGCAGCCAAGGAGATAATTAACTATACAACCTTTAGAAGACACTTGAAGGCAACCCTACATTGGGAAGTTTTTAATGTTTGGTGCTTTATTATATTTTTGCATATGCTGGAAGCTGCCCAGAGTTGCCAGGGCAAGGTACAAATAATTACATGATGATGATGACCAGTGAATACGACAATACAATGTATTGCAACAATAATGCATCAAAACACGTGTGAAACAAATCCATGCACCAATAATACAGAAGAACACATGTGGAATAAACTCCTATTGGAGCCCCACCCCCAAAATGAACACTGCCTCTAATGCTTCTGAATGCTCTTGTGCTCAGATCCTGCTTATGAGCTTCTCACAGGCATGTGGCTGGTCTGTGCTGGTCCCGGGGGCTAACCGAGAGGTGAGGTCCGTGTCCAGTCCGAGGTCGATGGTGCGGTATGGAGGCTGTCTGTCAAAGCTGTAGCTGGGTCCAAGGCGGGGAGTCGGGTAGGGTCAGGAACTCTGGCAGACGAGCAGGACAGAAGAAGAAGAAGAAGAAGAGTTTGGATTTGATATCCCGCCTTTCACTCCCCTTCAGGAGTCTCAAAGCGGCTAACATTCTCCTTTCCCTTCCTCCCCCACAACAAACACTCTGTGAGGTGAGCGGGGCTGAGAGACTTCACAGAAGTGTGACTGGCCCAAGGTCACCCAGCAGCTGCATGTGGAGGAGACGAGACACGAACCCGGTTTCCCAGATTACGTGACTACCGCTCTTAACCACTACACCACACTGACAGGGTGCAGGCAGGGACAGGCTAGGAACAACGTTGCTCCCGCAACCTGGGACTGGGGCTGGCTGGCTTTTATTTGCCCCGAGGCATAGTCCACAGGTGACTTGCCTCTCCTGGCCTGGAGGCGAGCACTCCTCCTGCAGGAACTTAGTTCCCTCCGCCTCTCTGCCCTGAGCTTCTGCAGCTCAGGAGAGGCTGGAGGGTTACCAGACCCAGAGGCAACCTTCTCTTCCTCAGATGGGGCTGAGAGTGGAGCACCTGCAGGCAATGGGTCCTCCATCACCTCAGGAGCCAGAGCAGATTCAGCTGGTGCCTGCACCTGAGGATCCAGCACAGGTGAGGACCCTTCAGGCTCAGGCCCCAGCCCTGGCTCAGCTGGTTCTGGAGGCGGGGACTCCTGTGCAGGCTGGGATTCCTCAGGTTCAGCCTCTGAGTCCGAATCCCAGGCCATCACATGGTCTCTGTGAGAACAGGATGCTGGACTGGTTAGGCCATTGGCCGCATCCAGCAGGCTCTATCAAGCACTGGATAGACTGAAAATACAAAATTTCCCCACAAAGCTGAATTTATACATATTAGAAAGCTGAAAGTGTTGCAAAGTTGCTGATAAGATCTTGCATCATTAGTTTGTCGAAACCAATTAGAAATTGGGAGTTTATCTAGGAAGTAATATGAATAGAAAAGATCTTAAGCTGTTTTCATATGCAACGACGGCAGCAAGAATATTATTGGCACAAAAATGGAAGCAAGAAGAATTACTGACGAAAGAAGAATGGAGGATGAAATTAATGGACTATGCAGAACTAGACAAACTAACAGGAAGGATTCGAAATCTGCGGGACCAGAAATTCACAGAAGACTGGTGTAAATTTACAGACTATTTGAAAAGTAATTGTGATGATCAGACTACGTTTGTAGGTTTGCAAGAAGTTTTGTGAGGTGAATTATTGGAACTATTGCAAAAATGGATAAAGGGGAGGATGTTTAGTTAAGATAATTAAAGGCAATATGAATTTAAGAAATGCAGAAGAAGTGATAAGAATGGTGGATCATCAGAGGTGCTGATGGAAGTCCAAAAAAGATTGTATAAGATGTGACTGTTGTAAATAAAAATATGCCCTTTTCCCTTATGGGGTATCCAAGAGCCCATATAGAGTCCTTACATAGGTTCCCTATTGGTAGGAGAAAATAACAGAGGCCAACCAGAGAATATTGAGAAGCAAAGCAGCTAGTAAGCTTGATCTTTATTGATCTGTTGCAACAGGGTGCTGCCCTCACATGCAGGAGAGGAAGAGGACCCCCCAAAATGCCGTGCAAGGGCTTATAAAGACTTTTGAAATTCCCATCCTCTAGACCAAGACCACCCCCAGAAACATTATGCATACATCACAGAAGGGGTGTAACCTAAGACCACCCCTCAGATACATCCCACCTACATCACAGAAATTTAAATGTTGTTTTTCTCCTGTCAGTTTATCTCCTGCCTAGCAGGTTACTTGATTGGATTTCCTGGGGAGCCTGGCCATTCTTTTGTAGTGGTAAAATACTTATTTCCTGGGCCAGGTCACAGGCTCACACCTTATTCAAACAGACATATCCTTGAGACAGGATTTGTGAGGAAAGAGACAATGGGGAGGCTTTTCCAGTTTAACCTTGCAGAGAAAGGATTTGGTCAGTTTAGGAATCAAAATGGTTCCAGGTTGGTCTTCCTGTGTTGATCTATGTATGTGCAGTTATGAACATTACCATATATCTAAGACCATAAAATTCCTATCACATGACGTTTTGTGGTATGTACTATAATTTATATGTTAAAATTAAAAAAAAAAATATTTTAAAAAAGAAAAGAAATTGGGAGTTTATCAGTGGGTGTAATAGAGGAAGCTGCCATTGGTCCATCTAGCTCAGTGTTTCCCAACCACTGTTCCGCGGCACACTAGTGTGCCGCGAGATGTTGCCTGGTGTGCCGCGGGAAAAATTAAAAAATTCGAAAGATTTTTTTTTTAAAGTCAAATTTTCGATTGGGGTGCCGTCACTAGATGACCCCTGGGGTTCCCTCCCTCCCTCCCGCTCTGCGCCTCCCTCCTCCTCCTCCTCCTCCTCCTCCGGGGAGGCCCTTCCTGGCTCTCGGCCAAGGCTTGGCGGCTGCCACTCACTCACTCGCTCGCCCACCCGTCCCTCCATCCCTGCACCCGGCCTCTCCCCCTCCGTCCCTGGTGCGGGGGCTGCCGGGATCCCTAGTCCCCTCGCCCTTGGGCTCCGCGCCCGCGCGGGGTGCGCGAACTACGTTTCCCAGCGTGGCCTGGCGGGCCGGGCGTTTTGTTTGAAGCGCTCTTCTCCTGGCCATGGAATGAGCGCAGCAGTGGCGGCCGGGCGCGCAGGGGCTTTTCCGCGCAGACCCCGCGCAGCCTGCCTGCGCCCCCGTGGAGATCGGGCGGCAGGATGGAGCCTGGGGATCCCCGCGGAGGCGGAGCAGCGGAGGCGGAGGCTGCCCCCCAGGTAGGGCTGCGTCGGGGGTTGTTTTTTTTTTTGCAATGCTGCATCCGCGCTGGAGTGGACGCATCAGACCGCGGGGAGACCCCTTGGCGGGCGTGCAAGGCAATGCATGCGTGCAGGCGTTGCATGGAGTGCAGTGCAATGCAATGGCAACGCGGCGCCCTGCATGCATGCATGCAACTTCCACCGGCGCTCTGGACTTGGCAGGTGAGGGGGGTCCCCAGTGGGCGGCAGAGAGAGCCGGGAGGGCGAAGGGGAGCCGGGGGGGAGCAGCGCTGCTCCCCGAGCCGAGCCCGGGGGGAAACTTCGGCGTCGTTGCGCCGGGTGTTGGAAGCGGAGGCTGGCGGGGGCCCCTCACCTGCAAAACCTGGTCGCCTCTCATATATTTCGTGCATTGCATTCATCGCCCGATTTCTCCTCCAAGGAGCTCCCGGGGGCGCGCGTGGTTCTCCCCGTGTTATCCTCGCAACAACAGCCCTGCGAGGTGGGTCAGGCGAGTGGCCCAAGGGAGCACCCAGGGATTGTCCTGGCCAGGTGGGGTGATTTGAACCCTGCTCTCTGCCCGGTCTTCGTCCTCATTTAGCCCCCACATGTGCATGACTGTGCATGACTGAGGTTTTTCCCCCTCGTCTTGGCTATGGTGTGAGTCTGTGCTGTTAATTAATGGGGTTCTGCCTTCGGAGAAGATGAGCCAGCCCTCAAGGAGGTGATTATGTAATTTGCTAGCAATTCATGTCCCTCCCGGCGTGACGCTGCGCGCTGACGTCACGGGGCTGTAATGGTGGTGTGCCTCGAGATTTTTTTCATGAAACAAGTGTGCCTTTGCCCAAAAAAGGTTGGGAAACACTGATCTAGCTCAATATTGCCCACACTGACTAGCATCATCCCTGATGGGGAGCATTCCCAACTGTAAAATGGAGATGCCAGGGACTGGTGCTCTGCCACTTTACCCAGACTTGCTTATATCCGCCTGGAGTAGGACAGTCGGTGAAAAATGAGTGTAAAGAAATCCGTCACCAAGAGCGCTTTGTTTACAGCTGCTCTGTCTTAAAACAGCGGAGCCGGCGTGCCCCTTCACCCAGATCTTTTGCTAACAATTCCCAGAATGCCTTGTTTGAATAACAAACTATTTTGCAAGCTAAAGCCAGCCTAGCAGAGGAAAGTAACTCCTGCCATCAATAACAACAAACAAAGAAACAAACAGTAAAGAATGGTGCTGGACCTCAGAGGCTAACAGATTTAATGTTCCAAATCACTTCTACACCACTCATGTGCATACCCACCCAGGGTCAAGATTCCCACTGGCTCAGATCTGTCCAGATCACAGAAACTGAAAGATACTTGGATTCAAGTGTGAATTTCATGCTCTTTATTCAGCTCGTAGTAGCAATGAATGAAACTTTCCCCTAAACGTCTAGCTATATATACATTCTTTACACAATGGGTCCCGCGTGATTGGCTAATTCCAGGCTGCTCCTGTAGGCCAATCAGGTTGTGGATTCACTTCCTCAAGAAGCCTGATTGGCTGCTATCATATCTCCTCTCAGTTTCCTCTTTTCCAGGCTAAACATACCCAGCTCCTTCAACCATTCCTCATAAGGCTTGGTTTCCAGACCCTTGATCATCTTGGCTGTCTTCTCTGGACACGTTCCAGCTTGTCAACATCCTTCTTACATTGTGGTGCCCTGAACTGGACAGAGGTCCGTATAGTAAAAGCTATGGTTTTCCCAGTAGTGATGTATGGAAGTGAGAGCTGGACCATAAAGAAGGCTGATCGCCGAAGAATTGATGCTTTTGAATTATGGTGTTGTTGTTGTTGAGTCGTTTAGTCATGTCCGACTCTTCGTGACCCCATGGACCAGAGCACACCAGGCACTCCTGTCTTCCACTGCCTTGCTTGGAGAAAACTAGGAATGTTACGGTGCTACGTTGTTGTCGTTTAGCCGTTTAGTCGTGTCCGACTCTTCGTGACCCCATGAACCAGAGCACACCAGGCACTTCTGTCCTCCACTGCCTCCCGCAGTTTGGTCAGACTCATGTTTGTAGCTTCGAGAACACTGTCCCACCATCTCGTCCTCTGTCGTCCCCTTCTCCTTGTGCCCTCAATCTTTCCCAACATCAGGGTCTTTTCCAGGGAGTCTTCTCTTCTCATAAGGTGGCCAAAGTACTGGAGCCTCAGCTTCAGGATCTGTCCTTCCAGTGAGCACTCTGGGCTGATTTCCTTAAGAATGGATAGGTTTGATCTTCTTGCAGTCCATGGGACTTTCAAGAGTCTCCTCCAGCATCATAATTCAAAAGCATCAATTCTTCAGCGATCAGCCTTCTACTGCTGAGTAAAGAGGGTCTATTTATTTATTGCGTTTAAATCCCACCTCCTTCTCCAAGGAGCTCAAGGTTGCGAACATGGTGTTCCGCTCCCACCCCAATTTAATCGCCACAACAAACCTGGGAGGAAGGCGAGGTTGAGAGGCAGTGGCTGGCCCAAGGTTAACCAGTGAGCTTCATGACACTCACTGGTTAGGCCTGCAGTTGTCCAGCATCACCTGAGCTCTGCAAGTGCAGCTTTCTCCCAATTGAAGTGCAGAGTGTTTGAGAACCGGGACATTCGCAGGAAAACCAAAATGCTCCTTTACAAAGCTATTATACTACCAACCTTACTATGTGCTTGTGAAACGTGGACCACTTATAAACGCCATCTCCAACTCCTTGAAATATTCCATCAACGGTGCCTCCAAAAAATTTTACACATCACTTGGAAAGACAGGTGAACTAATGCTAGTGTTATGTATTGAGCTGAATCCTAGAACAATAGGATCCAGAATGCATCAGTCTGATTGGTCTGCAGGAGCCACTCAACCCAGCTCCAGGTGGAAGTGAATCAGTGACCTGATTGGCCTGCAGGAGCAGCCAATCAGGCTCCTGGATGAAGTGAATCAGCGACCTGATTGGCCTGCAGGAGCAGCCCGGAATTAGCCAATCACGCGGGGTCCACTGTGTAAAGAATGTATATATAGCTAGACATTTTGGGGGAAGTTTCATTCATTGCTACTATGAGCTGAATAAAGAGCATGAAATTCACACTTGACTCCGAGTATATTTCAGCTAGTGTAGTGGAAGAAGCAAAGATCACCAGTGTTGAAGCAATGATTCTTCAACACCATCTTCATTGGACTGGTCTTGTTGTTCGAATTCCTGGTTATCGTCTTCCAAAGCAGCAACTCTATTCTGAACTTAAAAATGGAAGCGTTATGCTGGTGGTCCTCAAAAGAGGTTCAAAGACGCTCTCAAGGCAAATCTTAAAAAATGTAGTATAAACACTGACAACTGGGAAACACTTTTGCCTGCGAGCGCTCCAGTTGGAGATCAGCCTTTACCAAAGGTGTCATGGGCTTTGAAGACACTCGAACTCAGGACGCAAGGGAGAAATGTGCTAAGAGGAAGGTACGCTTGGCAAACCCTCCTGACCGGAAACCAATGCCCCCATTGTGGAAGGACATGTCGATCCAGAATTGGCCTCCACAGTCACTTATGGACACACTGTTAAGACCGTGTTCATGGAAGACAATCTTACTCGACTACGAGGTATCGCCAAAGAGAAGAAGAGGAGCACATGTTTTGCTTAGAACTGCTGTTCTCCTTTACCTTCGCCTTGCAGGAGGTTTAAGATATCCTTCTCAGCTTCTGCTGGCTGTGGCTGATATGAGTTGTAGTCCCAAGACATCCACAGGGCACCAGCTTAGAGGAGGCTGTTGTAAGATTTCACTGCTTTGCAAAGGGCAATTCTGCAAATTGATGACCTTTGCTTCAATCCGTGTTTGCTGTGCACTTTTTTTTTAAGTGCTCTCGCTTCTTTCAGCCCAGTAAATTTCCACTCCTCTGCCATTTGCAGCACTTGTCTGCTGGCAGAACCTGCTGTGACCTTATGGGTGGGGCAACGGGTTGTGTCATTGTTTAATGTTTATTTGCATTCCACATCAGCCGTCCACATTCCTGGGACAGGGGAGCTAAACTGGATTTGGTGGGGCGACACAGCTGAGAACAGCAGCAATGAAAAGGGGGAGAAATAAGCAGAAACAATCCATATTTTCTACCTCGTGCACTTCCAACGTGTCACGGGAAAACGTGGCCACTCTTCTGCACTTTTAAAATCCCCATCCCTTCCCACCAATTATTATTATTATTATTATCATTATCATTAATACCCCGCCCATCTGGCTGGGTTTCCCCAGCCACTCTGGGCGGCTTCCAACAAAATATTAAAATACAGTAATGCATCAAACATTAAAAGCTTCCCTAAATGAGTGTGCGTGTGTGCTCCTGTTATGAGAAAAAACTGCTCCTTTTCCCTTATGGGGTACCGAAGAGCCCAGATAGAGTCCCTTTGTAAGTTCTCTATCGGTAGGAGAAAATAACAGAGACCAACCAGAGAATATTGAAAAGCAAAGCAGCTAGTAAGGCTGATCTTTATTAAAGCTGTTGCAACAGGGTGCTCCCCTCACACGCAGGAGGAGGGAGGAGGACCCAGAACAAAGGTGTGCCTGCCCTTATATAGACTTTTTTTTAAATAATATTTTATTAAATTTTATCAATAGAAAAGTTGAGAAAAATACAAAAACAGAAAAATACAAAATTACAAAATACAAAAATACAAACATTAAACACAAAAAAGAAAAAGAAAAAACACATATAAAAGAAAACAAAGCTCCCTCTTTTTTTTTTTGATTTCTCATCTTTAGTTAACTTATTTTCCTGACTTCCTCACGCCTCCCTTTTTTGTATCCCTTTTAAAAATTGGTTCAGCAAATTCATATCCAATTTAGCTTATCTATTATCAATCCCATCTTACATTTTACCTTGTTGCTAGAACCCCTTCAGTTCTTATATAGACTTTTTTAATTGCCCACCCTCAAACTCCAGACCACCCCCAGAAACATCATACATACATCACAGAAGAAGATGATCCCAGGATCACCTCCCCCAATATATCATACATACATCACAGGGGGCGGTCTAAAACAGAATCCTGAGTGTGTTGTTTATCTCCTATCTTCATTTACCTGATTGCATTATCTGGGTTCTGGCCACTCTTTTGTTATTGTTGTTGTTATTTAGTCGTGTCCGACTCTTCGTGACCCCATGGACCAGAGCACGCCAGGCACTCCTGTCTTCCACTGCCTTCCAGTGAGCACTCAGGGCTGATTTCCTTCAGAATGGAGAGGTTTGATCTTCTTGCAGTCTCCTCCAGCACCATAATTCAAAAGCATCAATTCTTTGGCAATCAGCCTTCTTTATGGTCCAGCTTTCACTTCCATACATCACTACTGGGAAAACCATAGCTTTAACTATACGGACCTTTGTTGGCAAGGTGATGTCTTTCATTATTATAACTACTTAATTCCTGAATCCAGGTCACAGGTCACAGGCTCACCCTATTCATACCTGAAATGTGCCCTTAAGGCAGGATTTCCGAGCACAGAGACAATGGGGAGATTTCCCATTTCCTTCGACCTTGCAGAGAAATCCCTGAGGTCATTTTGGGAGAGAGAAAATGGTTTCAGGACTTTTCTGTGGGTTTCAGACATGTGGTTTACATATTTGAATGTGTTTGCTTGGTACATTTATGAACATCTATTTTATACATATGTAAGACCTTAAAATTCTTATAACATTCGCATGACGCATCAAGGAGGACTGTACTGTATTCATTTCCTTTACAATCGTCTGCAATGCACGGGCTTTTGAAGCTTGGTTTCACACTGGTGAAACCGGGGAGGGTTAGAGGTTAGGGGAAGAGCATTGGCTCTGCATACAAAATATCTCAGGTTTAGCACCCAACATCTCCTGGTAGTGCCAGTGGCCCGGGTGGGAGAGGACTCTTGCCTGAAGTCTTGAAGAGAGGCTGTCAGTCAGTGCTGAGCTTGATGGACATGCATGCACACGAAAGCTCATACCAATAACAAACTGAGTTGGGACACGGGTGGTGCTGTGGGTTAAACCACAGAGCCTAGGACTTGCCAATCAGAAGGTCAGCGGTTCGAATCCCTGCAACGGGGTGAGCTCCCGTTGCTCGGTCCCCGCTCCTGCCAACCTAGCAGTTCGAAAGCACGTCAAAGTGCAAGTAGATAAATAGGTACCGCTCAGGCAGGAAGGTAAACGGCGTTTCCGTGCACTGCTCTCGTTCGCCAGGAGCTGCTTGGTCATGCTGGCCACATGACCCGGAAGCTGTACGCCGGCTCCTTCGGCCAATAAAGCTAGATGAGTGCCGCAACCCCAGAGTCGGCCACGACTGGACCTAATGGTCAGGGGTCGCCTTTACCTTTTTAAGATGCTACTGGAAGGAAATTTTTTAATTTGTTTCGACTATGGCAGACCAACACAGCTACCTACCTGTAACTACCAAGGACACCATTATTGTCATCAGAAACCATTCTCTTGCACCATACCCAGAAATATAAAACAAAGCAGTGTTTGCACTGTAAAAAGTTACCAGATTTTGCTGGAGGCTATGGGGCGTACAGGGATGCAGGTGGCGCTGTGGGTTAAGCCACAGAGCCTAGGACTTGCCGATCAGAAGGTCGGTGGTTCGACGGTCCCATCTCCTATGGGGCATACACCGATCAGAAATGAAAGTATGTCCGCCCCAAATATTTTGCAGGTGCAAAGAGTGTTTAGAACAGGCTTGCATGTAACTGCTGGGATCCCGTCATGAGCACCTATCATCATGAGTGCACAAGAAAAAGACCGTCAAACTACAGAAACATTTTGTGCCGCTTCTATCAGAAGAGACTTCTGGGTCACACCACCACCTGTGTTTTCTGCATCCTTCCTGGAGATTTCCAGACGGTGCACGGGCAAACAAGTGTAATCTTCAACACAGAGCTTAGAAAGCAATCCTTTTTTTCCCTTCCCCGCCTTCATTCTCCTCATTATAGCAGCAGGACTGGGCCAGAGGAGGGAAGGTGCTGTTTTAGGGAAGGAACAAAGGCTTATCGGACAAAGGCACTCTGGAGTCATAATTGCTACTATGGCAACCAGATGGCTTGTAAATAATTGAGGCTGAATGAATAAAGTAAAATAAAAACCAACCCTTTTGTGGGCACACGAGGCAGGATACATTGAAGGTTTTAATGTGAAGAAAATAGCAAGCAGGTGCCAAGGATTAAAGGGAGAAAAGGGGGCACGAGGCAAAGAGCATGTTTAACAAACAAGTAGGAAACATAAAAGAAAGCGGCAACTGGAAGCTGATCAGCAAGCAAAACTGCAATTAATTATTATTATTATTATTGCCACTTAATTTTTTTTACATTTCTTGCCTACCGTTCGGTGTCTTGGGGCAGGTTACCACAATGCAAAAACGCAATATTATAATCCGTTTAAACAATTTACAATAACAATGAGTAGGATTTGTCCTGTAGATATATATCTCAGGTGTCAAAGGCCAGAAGGGGAAAGAGCCATATAACTGACTTCATGTATATATATATATATATATGCTTTCGTAGATTTTCACGGGTACAGGAATGCAGGTTTTGGTGTCTTCGGGTGTCTTCCCGTGTAAGAGTCGGGGTGTCTGTGCGACGTTTCGACGAGGTCTCACTCGTCATCTTCAGGCTGGTGCTTTCGGCTTCTTGTTACTGGAACAGAGCAGAGTCTGGTGTTTGAGTTCCTATAAATACTGTTGAGGGGTGTGGTGTATAGCCTCCAACGTTCTGGGCAGAGAGGAAGTTCCTAGATTAGTGTGCCTTTTCTTCTTTTGTTCCTTAATTACTTGAGGGATATCTTGAGTGATTTCATGAGTGATATTCTGAATACCACTGGGTGGGTCATTAAGTGTAGATTAGTTGCTAAAGCTTTTGTGTCTTGACCTCTTGAGCTTGTGAAGAGTTTTTCTGAGAATGCAGCAACTAAATGCAGCACAGCCATCTTCTCAGAAAAACTCTTCACAAGCACATTTCCCCTTCCAAAATATAGTCTGCACCCCCCCACACAAGGTCTGAGGGACAGTGGACCAGCCCCCTCACTGAAAGATTTGCTGTCCCCCTGATCTACAACCTCCACCATCGCTGAACATTGGCCATGCATGCTGACTGTGGCAGATGTGAGTCAGGAGTGCAAAATCTGGGTGACAGCAAGTTCCTCATCCCATGGATTAGAGCGTTGGATTACCAGGGTTCGAATCCCCACTCAGCCGTGAAGATCACTGGGTCTCACCTTAGGCTAGTCACCATCTCTGACGTACCTCGTGGGGGGGTTGTGAAGGTGTAATGGACAGGAGGAGAACCATGTACATCAACTTTGAGCTCCTTGGAAGAGAAAGGCAGCATATAGATGTATTAAATAAAATGATAATAAATATGGTTGTGAGGATAAAAGGGGAGGGGGAAAGCCATATCTGACACCTGACCCTCCTTGGATCAAAAGTGGGATTAATTAATAATAATAATAGTAATAATTATTATTTTAAAATGATATTTATTGGTTTTACAGATTTTCCAGATTTCACCATCATAATACATACCTTATTTCTTTTAACCTTAATACTTTTAATTCTAAACGAATTTGTACTTCCCTCCCTCCTTCTGGTTTCTCTATATTTTCTTTATATTTATGCATTTGTCATGTTTACATTCTATGTGTACTTAATACTATGGAATAATGCTATTCGAAATTTCATTAATGTACATCCTTCAATTGTAATATGTTTCTTCAATATTCTTAAATCCAAAACTCTGATTTTTCCAGTCAATTTTTCGATTTCTGTGTACGGTATTCCATTCTTCAACTGTGGTTATTTCATGTAGCATAAAGGAACAGTTTCTGGTCACTCTTTGTTATATCATCTCCATGCTTTTTTGGAAAGTGTGTCTAAAAATCTTTTTTAACTCATTATATATATTTTCCCAGAAAGTTTTAACTTTTTCACATAACCACCACATGTGGAAAGTTTCCTTCCTTCGATTCCCAACAGTTCTTATTTTTCATTCTGTACATCTTTGCTAGCCTGGCTGGGACAAGATACCACCTATACATCATTTTTAATATATTTCCCTTCAAGGCCACACAAGCGGTAAATTTTAATCCTATGTTCCATAGCTTTAACCATTTATCATATTCAATATTATAACCTAGGTAACAGTAATAATTACTATAACTATTATTTGTACCCCGTCCATCTGACTGGGTTGCCCTAACCACTCTGGGTGCTTCCAACATATATAAAAACATAATAAAACATTACACAATGTTACAAGTAAATAAATCTGAGATGAATAAAACAAGACGGTGCCTACGAATTCTCATGCCACAAAAACTGTGTTCATCTTTTAACTTCCACAAGACTCTTTATTGTTTTTATTATAATGTCATATTTGCTTCCTATTAGTTTAACTTAGAATGTGTCTTATATGCATACACACACGTGCACTTACAATCAAGAAATTGTAGCTTGGTGAATGAGCTGCAAACTCCCTATGAGCTGTCACATGCTCCGATCACAAGACTACAGTTCCCAGAATCCTTTGCGGTCAAGGAATGTTGGTTAAACCTGTTCAAGCCAGATACAGTATTGTAAAACATTCCATTCGCCCTTAGCGCTTGCACTTGTTTTGATTTGAAACTGCAGTTCCTAGAAGGGCCAGCAAGTGGCATAAACTCTTTATCTCAGTTTACCAGCTACACTGTGATTAGTGCTATATTCAAAATAAAAGAAAATGTGCCTACACATCACTTCTGTTTATGCTAATGACAGTTGGCCTCCTGCTCACCTGCTCCTATCGGATAAACCAGCCACTTTCATTTATCTTCTTGCATTTATACAGAAGTCAGAGAAACCTCAACCCACCAAATACTGGGAGAAAGACAATCCCTGGCATGGAGATAGAAGGGTTTCTGAGACACAACAGTTAACGGGTGGGGAACCTGTGGCTCTCCAAATGTGTTGTTGTTGTTGTTGTTTAGTCGTGTCCGACTCTTAGTGACCCCATGGACCAGAGCACACCAGGCACTCCTGTCTCCCACTGCCTCCCGCAGTTTGGTCAAACTCATGCTGGTAGCTTCAAGAACACTGTCCAACCATCTCGTCCTCTGTCGTCCCCTTCTCCTTGTGCCCTCCATCTTTCCCAACGTCAGGGTCTTTCCCAGGGAGTCTTCTCTTCTCATGAGGTGGCCAAAGTATTGGAGTCTCAGCTTCAGGATCTGTCCTTCCAGTGAGCACTCAGGCCCGATTTCCTTAAGAATGGAGAGGTTTGATCTTCTTGCAGTCCATGGGACTCTCAAGAGTCTCCTCCAGCACCATAATTCAAAAGCATCAATTCTTCGGCGATCAGCCTTCTTTATGGTCCAGCTCTCACTTCCATACATCACTACTGGGAAAACCATAGCTTTAACTATACGGACCTTTGTTGGCAAGGTGATGTTTCTCTTAATTTCCATCAGCTCCAATGGTCAAGGATAATCATAGAACTGTAGAAGGGACCCTGGGGGGTCTAGTCCAACCATCTGCAACACAGCAATGATGATAGGAGTTGCAGCCCTGTGACGTCCCCAATATAATAATAATAATAATAATAATAATAATAATAATAATAATAATAATAATAATAATAATAATTTATTATTTATACCCCGCCCATCTGGCTGGGTTTCCCCAGCCACTCTGGGTGGCTTCCAACAAACCACTAAAATCCAATAACCTATTAAACATGAAAAGCTTCCCTAAACAGGGCTGCCTTCAGATGTCTTCTAAAAGTTTGGTAGTTATTTTTCTCTTTGACATCTGGTGGGAGGGCATTCCACAGGGCGGGTGCCACCACCGAGAAGGCCCTCTGCCTGGTTCCCTATAACCTGGCTTCTTGCAGCGAGAGAACCTCCAGAAGGCCCTCGGCGCTGGACCTCAGTGTCCAGGCAGAATGATGAAGGTGGAGACGCTCCTTCAGGTATACTGGATCCCCAAGACAGGTAGTCCCTGGGTTCCAATCTCTTGACTACTTTAGTCACCCATTTCTGGATGAAAGTTTCTTCCCAAATCCCAGATAGCAACTGGGATAAGTAGGGCTAATCTGCTTTGCTCTGCCAACTCCCAGCGCGTGGTTGCTTAAGGTGCGTGCTTCAGCTGTCCTAAACTGTTAATTGTGGATACAGCAGTATGCAAAATCAGAACATGCATGCATAAAATGGAAATCTTTCAAAATATGTGCCATGGGTGTAGGGATTTCATGCCTGGCCTGGCAACTTTAATGAGAAGCCAGAGGAGGAGGAGGGAGCTAGGGAAACTACCTTTCCTATGAGCTGACAAATTACAACAGCTGCTAAAATAGCCCCGAGGGTTTAAGATAAGAAACTTGTATGGCTGGGTAGTTAGCAAGATCTCCAGAGGAGTCAGGCTGAGGACAACTGCAGGATTTGTGAGCTCCAGGCAACAGACTTTAAACCAGACGCTCTCACTATGGATCTCCAGGGATGACGAGGGGGAATGGGTGGGGTCATAGGTTCATCGAGGTGTAGAGTGGGAAGGCGCTTCTGAGGGTCATCTAGTCCAACCCCCTGCAATGCAGGAATCTCAGGGTCCTTTGAAAGGGCAGATTTGAGAGGGACTGAGTACAGCTGGAAGACTAAACATTTTAAGGGCATGTAAAGCAACATTACAAGCGTCTCATGTTATGCCTCTGTCCATGGCTACCTCCAGGCCTAACATACAAACATCTCCTAGCATTTCCAATGACCCTTGCCCTTCCTTCCTTCCTTCCTGCTCTTTATGTGCGAGAATCCAACTTGATCATCTTCAAATCCAGAAGGTTTTGGAGGGAGTGGTGGTGCTGTGGTCTAAACCAGTGAGGCTCTTGGCTGGCCAACTGGAAGGCCGGCGGTTCAAATCCGCCTGATGGGCTGAGCTCTGTGACGTTGACATATGAGAGTGCTGGAGGTGAAATAGTTAAACAGGTTACCCAATCAGAACCCAGGAGGTGGAGTCAGAGGGACTATAAAACCAGCTCTGGGAGGGGTAAAGGGAGTAGTTTGTTGGGAGTTGGATGGAGTGGGAGTGAATTGGGATAGAGTCTGTGGGTAGGTTGAGTTAGTGTAGTGAAATAAGGTGAGTCAGGAACAGTTAGGGGCTCAGAAGACAAGTAAATATCTGAGAGGTGGTTTAGTGAGTGAGAGCAGGTAGCGGAATTTATAGGTCTGGATAGGCACCCCATGATTGTAATTGACTGATGCTGTTTATGAAACCACATGCTTGTTAAACTGCAATAAATAAACAGAAGTTTATGCTCCAATTTAACCCTGACTAGACTCAGTATTGTACCAGGTAGGGCCTGGGTGGTGGCAGCGAGAAATAAAATGGTGGCACAGGGATCAATAGATGGTGGGACACTGAGGAGACGGATCAGAGGGAGGAGCTTGGGAGGAGGTACTTGTCTTCTTGTATTTTGTACACATCGGTGATGGTATAGAAATAAATAAAGAATCCAATGAAGACCACACAGTAGAAGGAAATATTTATAGCCATTTTGAGTGTCTCTTGGGCTAGCAATAAGGGGGGGGGGAATCTGGCTTTTCTTTCAAATATTAGTAAAAGAAAAGCAGAGCTTTAATCACCATTTATTATGTGTGAGATCTGTTGTCATGAATAGCTCAGTTGGGAGAGCATGGGACTCAATCTCAGGGTTGTGGTTCGAGTTCCACATGGGGCAAGATTCCTGCATTACAGGGGGTTGGACTAAATGACCCTTCTTGTCTCTTACAATTCTATGATTCTGTGCTCTTGCCTTTTTGAAATGAACCCCACAAAAAGCTAAAAGCCAAGTAAGAGACATATTTCAAACAGATTGTGTGAATCAGCCCTTGGGACTCACTGAGACAAAAACCCTCCTTGGGTGTGGTGATCAGAAGTTTCTGCCGATTTCCAGCTTGTGCCAAGATTATGACCTTCAAATTATGGAGCTGCTGAGTCAACATCACAAGGTCTACTGTAGTCCGCAGAGTAATGCCCATTGTTTGAGGACCTAGCTAGCAGGATGGAAACCAAGCTCCACCTACACATTCTTAGGAAAAGCCCATTCCCCAAAGAGCTTTAACTCAATGGCAGAGCACATGCTTGCACGCAGAAGGTCCCATGTTCAATTCCCAGCATCTCCAGGTAGGGCTGGGAAAACACTTGCCATGGAAACCATGGAGGAGATACTACTTATTCTGTGAACCACCCTGAGACTCCCGGGTATAGGGTGGTATATAGATTCAATAAATAAATAAATAATGATGATAATAATAACAACCACCACCACCACACCAGTGTAGACAATACTGAGCAGGAAGAACCAATGGTCCAACTTCCCATGTTCCTCAGAGTAACACTACAAAAGCCTATACTTGTTCCATGGTCCTCCTGCCCCCTAGTCTCCAGCCTGCAACAGAGGTACAATAAGAAAGGTCAAGTTTAAAGAACTGGCAACCTAACGTGCACGGAACAAAAATTAAGTGTTTAATGTAGGCAGAGTGCTGACGTTGAGAGGCTTGCTCAAGGCCACTTAATGACTCAGAAATTTGGGACTTCCCATCTCACGTTCCCAAGACACAACATACTAGCTCTCAAGATTTAGTAATTCTAAACCTTCTGCGTTTTCAGTTCCCATTCCCAGAGGGAGAAGTTTAAGGTGCTGGTCCTGGTGTAAACAGCCTGGGACTAGGATACCAAAAAAGGTAGCCTCATATAGTCAACCAAAATCTATACTCTACAAGCGACAGAGCCTCTCACAGATACCACGCTATCAAGAGCCCCATTCTGTAAGTTGCAGGGATGCAACCTGCCCTTTAGAAGTTGCAACAAACCATTAAGATAGCTCAGTCAGTAGACAAGAGACTCTTAATCTCGGGGTCGTGGTGGGGCAAAAAATTCTGGTATTGCAGGGAGTTGGACCAAATGATCCTCATGGCCCCCTTTGAAATTCACCAGGCACATTTTGCACCTGGCTATCGGTCACCTGCAACCAAGTGAAGATGCCCAGGTGCCAGAACAGCACCTGACGTCTCCATCATATGGAGGTGCATCTTTAAACAGCATCTTAAAAAGACAGGAGTGCCTGGTGTGCTCTGGTCCATGGGGTCACAAAGAGTCAGACACGACTAAATGATTAAACAACATGCCTGGGGATCCTTGGATCTTGACTATTTTCACACACTAGCAACACAACCTTCGGAATTCTACCCATTATATTTTATCTGAAAAACCAGAAGGAATTTCAGGAACCAAAATGTCACCTTGAAAAATACGACTTTCGAGCCGTCTGACCCTAAAATGCCAACCAGGCAATCCATTTTGGCGACTATAACCCTGGTTTGAGGAGCCATTTGGCACCTAGCTTACACATCTGAGTTTCTAACACTGCTTTCAACTCTGTGATTCTGTAACAAGCAGACAGGCACCATCTTTACTACCCTTGTGGCATCTATGGAAGATTTTCCTTTTCTAGCAAGCCTTTTAAATGGCTTCCAATTCCAGTCTGGATCTGTGTTGGAACTGAAACTGTTTTTATATGTTTTGATTGTTAAATCACCCTTGAGATGTTTCACAGGAAAGTATTTGTCAATAAAATATGGACTGTTCAGGCCCAGGATGAAAGATGAGCACCTGTCATGCTATTCTGTCGTAGAAATGCTCTCTGGTATGTAGCATTAGGAGGTTTATGTTGAGACTTATCAAAAGAAACCCGTAGTAATTATGTAAGCTGAAAAAGTAATTTGTGGTCTTCATACAGTGCTGTATGAACATAGGCCCTCACACCACAACTACCCATCCTTTTCTGCTAAGATCCTGTCCACACTGTATTTCCCATTTTCAGCTATTTTCCTGAACTCCACATACACAGCCGCCACTCCTGAGGTGCAATGTTGTTGTCGTTTAGTCGTGTCCGACACTTCGTGACTCCATGGACCAGAGCACGCCAGGCACTCCTGTCTTCCACTGCCTCCCGCAGTTTGGTCAAACTCATGCTGGTAGCTTCAAGAACACTGTCCAACCATCTCATCCTCTGCCGTCCCCTTCTCCTTGTGCCTTCCATCTTTCCCAACATCAGGGTCTTTTCCAGGGAGTCTTCTCTTCTCATGAGGTGGCCAAAGTATTGGAGCCTCAGCTTCAGGATCTGTCCTTCCAGTGAGCACTCAGGGCTGATTTCCTTAATACCTTGGCCACCAGGAAAACAATAGTTGCCTTCTTCACTTCTGAAGTTGCTCTTATTGCAACAGACAGAGGGAACCAAATAGCCCTTCAGCTGAACAAGTATGCATATTAGCAAAAGTGCCAAGCTATTGAAATTCAACAAAACATTGAGGCAGCAATTGAAAAATATGAAATGGTGCTGCTCAGCCTCATGTTACTATCTGCTCAAGTGGGTATTTTTTGCGTTTTGAACTCACTGCTGCTTGCTTTAATGCAGTTGTTATCGGGGATAGTTAAGTCCCATAATAAAACACATTAAAATGATACTGCAAGTCACCATAAGTGTATTTATTAGCAAAGAGGGATCTAAATAGTTCTTTAAAGCAGAGGTCAGCAACCTTTGTCAGCAGGGGGCCGGTCCACTGTCCCTCAGACCTTGTGGGTGGGGGCTGGACTATATTTTGGAAAAAAATTGAACAAATTCCTATGCCCCCACAAATAACCCAGAGATGCATTTTAAATACAGTGGTACCTCGGGTTACATACGCTTCAGGTTACATACGCTTCAGGTTACAGACTCCGCTAACCCAGAAATAGTACCTCGGGTTAAGAACTTTGCTTCAGGATGAGAACAGAAATCACACGGTGGCGCAGCAGCAGCGGGAGGCCCCATTAGGTAAAGTGGTGCTTCAGGTTAAGAACAGTTTCAGGTTAAGAACAGAACTCCAGAACGAATTAAGTACTTAACCCAAGGTACCACTATAAAAGCACACATTCTACTCATGTGAAAACACCAGGCAGGCCTCACAAATAACCCAGAGATGCATTTTAAATAAAAGGGCACATTCTACTCATGTAAAAAACCCGCTGATTCCTGGAACGTCCGCGGGCCAGATTTAGGTGGTGATTGGGCCAGATCCGGCCCCTAGTTTGCCTACCCATGCTTTAGGATTGCCACCCTGCTCTTCAGCCAAATAGACATAGAATGAAAATAAAAAGACAAGACACGAAAGGAAGAGAGGAGGCAGGAAAGAAGAGAGGAGGCAGGAAGAGGAAAACATGAAAACTCACCCACCAAACCTTGTTGGTAAATTGCAAACATATACTCAATTCTTGGCCAAGATGAAGTAATGTCATATCTTTTTTTTTATGTTATAAGTATCAGGTACCATGCTGGCTGCTGGGAAAACAGAAACCATGAGATGTGTTTCCAAAGTGTTTGATGAGATAAAACGAAAGTGAGAGCAAATGAGAATTTGTTTATGGGATAAGAATCATTGAGTGTGAAGAAAAAATGCTTAACTGTCCTCACACCTGGTGATTCTCCCTTTTAAATAATCATAGATGACAATCTTGCTGGAGAAACTATGACTCCCCTGCAATTTCCTCCCTTCATTCCCCTTAGCATTATGGGGCAAACATGGAGTTTGCAACCCTAAGGGATCCAAAATAAATGTTATTTTCACAACAGGCACTACCACTTCATTTCCCAGCCACACAGCGAAGCAGAACATCAAATATGTTTGCCGCCGCCTCCCAAAAAAAACCCATTAAATGGAATAAATGTGGCAACACTTGCTGTGCAATGACTCTCGTTCACGCTGTGAGTTGTGCTTCATGACACACCCTTCAAGTAGGAAAGTAATGTCTATAGCATTCCTAGCCCTTCCTGCTAAAACAGACACAAGTTAGAAGCTGAGAGGCATTTTTCTGTGTGCAGGAAAAATGTGAAGGATGGAACAACTCTAAGTGACAAATGAAAAAGGCTTTAATGTACTGTCCCATTCTGGAACCAGGCAAAATGAGCTCAAGCTGTTGCATCCAATACTAGTGGAATATACTTCATTGTAGGGCATATCATATCCATCTCTGCGGGTTTTCTGTCCTGCTATTCCATTTTAAAAGAAACAAGTTTGCAGCCCAGGCTACAAAAGAAACACACTATTCCTCTGAAGCAGCACAGGACAGCATACATTCCCCCCCCCCTTAACCTCACACCAACCTGATGTGGCAATCTGAACCTGGTCTCTGCAATACTAGACCAATGCTCCAAATAGTTTGAATCCTAGAATTTTAGAGTTGCGAGGGACCCCAAGCGTAATCTAAACCAACCGCTTGCAATGCACCGCACTGTACTTGAAAACTACTGTTATGAAACTAAAAGTCTCAAGATCCCACTATTTGTGCAGTATTTTGCTAAGAGTACTATTGGACTGCGTCTGCCGAAAGCATTTTTGTTAAGGCAGGCCTACCTGGGACGCAGGTGGCGCTGTGGGTTAAACCACGGAGCCTAGGACTTGCCGATCAGGTCGGCAGCTCGAATCCCCGCCATGGGGTGAGCTCCTGTTGCTCGGTTCCTGCTCCTGCCAACCTAGCAGTTCGAAAGCATGTCAAAGTGCAAGTAGATCAATAGGTACCGATTTGGCAGGGAAGGTAAACGGCGTTTCCGTGTGCTGCTCTGGTTTACCAGAAGCAGCTTAGTCATACTGGCCACATGAGCTGTACACCGGCTCCCTCGGCCAATAAAGCGAGATGAGCGCCGCAACCTCAGAGTCGGCCACGACTGGACCTAATGGTCAGGGGTCCCTTTACCTTTACCCAGACATGTCATGCGTTTTAAACCAACTTAGTGTATTGTTGACGTTAATTATTTTCAAGTGGTTCAGTACTTGCTTTTAAGTGAAAACCTTGCTTTTGAAAACCTATTTGAAGTTTTATTATAATCAAGTGATATACAAATGTTGTGAATAATAAAGTGTAATAAATTGGAGGACACGATAAGTCCCTTCCTCAAAAAGCTTCTTACGAATCTCAATAGGGGTGGAGCAAAGAGGAGAGGATGAAAAGGGTTTCAGTGTTTAGATGATTTAAAAAGTGCTCTTAATCAACCAGGAGGTGTTTTAAAAAGGTAATTTTAAAATGCTGGCTGATTTTTGACCCTCAAGGTAATACCAGACTACAAATCCCACTTTACCATTGGCCGTACTAGCTGAGGCTTGGGAGAACTGGAGTCCGGCCGGCACTTGCAGGGCCATCCCAGCTTAGAAAAACTGTGCATAGTCCTCACGCACCAGTGTGTGTGCCCGGAGGCGCCCAAGAGCTGCAGTTCCAGCACTCGCTTTTGCTTTGGGGCAGTTATGAGAAGACAGTATAATAGAAGACTTCAAATGTATTGCAGATGAGACGTTTCCAAGTGTTCTGCACAACTCTAACTGGCTGCACCAGTGACATTTTTGACAATATCATAATTTCATCAACTCTTGGTATACCAGTTGCTGCTTCAACTGAAGGCAGACGGAAAACTGGCTCTCATGATGGACAATATGATGAAGTGTCTTAAATGGACAATAGATTCCGTGCTCCATTAGCATATTCCTGTAGTGGTGAATCTGATTCTGATCCAAGAAAGAATCTTATACTTAACTTTCAGGATACTGTGTAAGAAATAGATTACATGATTTAATGTTACATGTTGTGTTGGATCCAAAGATACATTTCTGCTCACAGAAGACTCCCTTCTGCTTATGGATTAGAACTTTTGATTCAACTTAAAAATAACTTTCAAAAGATATTCTCTGACCAATAGGTTTCATGAATGCCTGATTTAAATGTTGCTGCATGTCTTATCACTATTAAAAACAGAGATGGGGGTGTAATTTCATTATATCTTTTGGCAACAGAGAAAAAATGTTCCTCTTCTTCCAGCCTTCAGCTAATTAAAGAACCTATGGTCTTTAAAAAAGAAAGAAAGAAAAAGAAAAACTGTGCATGACAGACATCATAGACCTTCACATGAAGGAATGTCTCTTTCCAGGATATTCCTGCTGTGCCACGCTTATGCATCATCTGGAAATAATGTTTTTTTCTTCAGAGCTATTGTTCTATTAGTATGCAGGCACTCAGTCAAACTTCATACTGAATGGGTGGCACTAAATGGCTACTCAGGACAGGAGTTACAAAGATAAGGGTCAGCAACCTCACAATGCCTATGGTAGCAGTGTTTCACATCGGATGTAACTGATCTGTAGAAAGGACTCTGTCAATTGAAAACAAGAGATGTTACATGTACCTTTCTTATCCATGAAAATATTTCAATAAAAACTTTTTTTAAAAAAAATGGATGAAGTCATCTGAGGAAGAAACTTCGGAGTGGCAAAAGAAAGAGAGTTGGATTAGTGAAGGGCAGTGATGTAACAAGGAGGGCAGGAAGGTTAGAGAGCAGGGAGTGAGACTACAGAAAGGTTTTAAAGGAAGGGCAAGGAGTTTGGGTTGGATGGAAAGGATACGGGAAGGATCTGGAGACCGCAGGTCTGAAGAATGAGCAGAGTGAATTATCCCAACAGTAAAAATAAAAAAATTCCTTCCAGTAGCACCTTAAAGACCAACTAAGTTAGTTCTTGGTATGAGCTTTCGTGTGCATGCACACTTCTTCAGATACACAGTGTATCTGAAGAAGTGTGCATGCACACAAAAGCTCATACCAAGAACTAACTTAGTTGGTCTTTAAGGTGCTACTGGAAGGAATTTTTTTATTTTGACTATGGCAGACCAACACGGCTACCTATCTGTAACTATCCCAACAGTAGAATGCTAAGGGGTTATAAGGGAGAGACAGAGGTTACAAAAGTCAAACATATAATAAAGAACCCAACAAGAAAGCAGATTCCAACGACAGCTTACCAGCTAGATGTGTCACCTACTTACATGGGTATGTCAGAAATGATAGAACTAAAAATCTTTGCTATGCAGTTCTATATACAGTGGTACCTTGGGTTAAGTACTTAATTCATTCCGGAGGTCTGTACTTAACCTGAAAACCTGTTCTTAAGCTGAAGCACCACTTTAGCTAATGGGGCCTCCTGCAGCCGCCGCGCCGCCAAAGCATGATTTCTGTTCTCATCCTGAAGCAAAGTTCTTAACCCAAGGTACTATTTCTGGGTTAGCGGAGTCTGTAACCTGAAGCGTATGTAACCCCACTGTACACTGCTGCTTAGCGGACACTTCAGTAACAGACAACCATCCCAGAGTATCAGCTCATTCTACAATGAATGTCCATTTATTCTCTTATTACATCTTTTTTCAGCATTTATCTCCTGCTGCAGCCAAAGTACGTTTCCCACGCACTAAAAATCCTTGGAAAATGGGATAGTCCCTCCAGACAGCGCATGCCTTGCTATTGTTGAGTGAAAAATGGGGCTGCAGGAATGTCACCTCTTGCTGGGTGCTTTGAGCTTAAATTAATAACAGGCAAAACTCTTCCAATGCATGCAAGCAACCCTTTCTCAATTTTTTTTTTCATCAGACGCTGTGTACTATTATGCAGGAAGACTAATTTAAGAACCAAACTGGCTAATTTCCATATTTTGTAGAGAATAAAAATAAACTCAAGGAAGTATGCTCCCAGCATATTTTCGCTTTTTAAACAGGAAAATGGAAAAAGAAAAACAATTACATTTCTTTGTATTCTTAATCATCAAAGCATTGAATGGATTTTTTTTCTGGAGAAAAAGCAATATAAAAATATTTAAAATAAAAATAAACAAGGGAACAAAGCAGCAGAGAGAACTGTAAAGAATTTAAGGGACGTTGGAACAAGCCAAACTGCAAAAAAGTAATGTAAAACAAACAAGAGCAGGACTATACAATCCTTTATACAAACACTCAGAATTTTTTATACTTTACTGAAGGAATAAAAGCCTAGTGCCACATTTATTTCTTACTGCCAGGTAATAACATTTGTTTTCTAGGCCACTGTTTCCCAACCGGTGTTCCGCGGCACACTACTGTGCCGTGAGACGTTGGCTGGTGCGCCGTGGGAGGGAGGCGGGCGAGTCGGGCGGTGAGAGGCGGCGGCGGCGAGGATCCGCGTCGAGCCGGGGGCGGCTCCGCGGTGGTGGTGCCGAGCGGCGGGGCAGCGCGTGCAAAAGGGAGGAGCGCGAGACAGCGGAGGAGGAGGAGGCCGGCATGTCCGGGCAGCAGCAGCAACAGCAGCAGCAGCAACTCCCGGCGACGGCTCCTCAAGCCCCGCCGCCGCCACCACCACAACAGCCGCCGCCGCCTCAGTTGCCGCCGTCCCTCAGTCCCTCGCTCTGCTGCCTCCTCCCACCCCCAAAGCTTGGAGGTTCCCCGGCAAGGGGGAGGGAAAAAACTTTCACTTTCGTGCGTCCCTCCCGGCGTGACGCTGCGCGCTGACGTCACGGGGCTGTAATGGTGGTGTGCCGCGAGATTTTTTTCATTAAACAGGTGTGCCGTTGCCCAAAAAAGTTTGGGAAACACTGTTCTAGGCTTTTTAATGTTGCGATTATTTTATGTAGGAAGTCTTAATTCTTCAGTGTTTCTTTTTATAGCAACATGTCTTAAATAATGATTTCATTTTAGCTGGATCATATGACTTAAGAAGCCTGTCATTAATGTAAGAACATTTGTGCTTTTTTTGTCCGGTTTACACTACTTAATTGTTGTTGAAAGACCTTTGCTTCTAATGAACACATTCCGATACTCCCTTTTTTTCTCTATTGCAAAATGTCTGGAGCTTTGCTAATTTGCCCATGGGAAATAAACACACACCATCTTCTAGATTAGTCAGCCTCTCAGGTTAATTTACCTCACAAGGTTACTGCATGGATAAAATAGGGAGGAAGAGAACAAAGCACGCCATCTTGAGGTGGGATATAAATGCAACAATAAATAAAACTATTATTTATTGAATTTATATCGCGCCCTTCTTCCCAAAGCAACCATCAGTTTATACTCTCCCAACATCTGATGCAGCAAGAAAAAGAATAAGCACCCACACCTGCTTAAAACAGGAGCCTTTCAATGCAGCTTTCCTTTTTTAAACAATACCATTTTTTCTGTACTACATACATTTCCCTGAAATGTGTGTTGTTAGCCCCTCGGGCGCTGCTTTTCTGCTACTACAACACGAGTGTCAGGTTGCAGGTGTAAATAATGCAAGGCACGTTAGGTATTTCTGTAAAAGCATTCAGTAGCCAATACCTAACTCACAGCAGTAGGTTTTCAAGCAAGCGCATTCCTCCATTAAGAGTATGGTATTGCTACTCTCTACCTAACTTAGACCTGAAAGGTGTGATTAATAGGTGAAACCTGTTGAGGACCACTTTTCATACCCTTCTGCAGCAGCAGCAGCAGCAGCTTTTCCAGTCGCAGATCCTGGCAGATTCCTTCTGAGGGCAAACAAATCCTTGAGTGCTGAGCCAAGGTGGGGTGGGGTGTCATGAGAGGACTCCAATGCCTCATTTTTGCACCCATCCTGGGTCTGTGACTCCAGCAGGTGCCAATTTTACCAGCCCCTGGGTATGCCTCTATTATGTATGATCTCTAGTGAGATTTCTGCATTGCAGGAGGCTGGACTAGATGACCTGCCAGGATCCCTTCCAATTCCACAATTCTATTATTCTTTGCCAATGTGTTTATGGATTTGCTTTCCACTACAGCCAGGAAATAAAGGTGCCTTTCCTGGTGAGCTTTACCACACTGACCAAGCTTAGCTGACACTAACATGCACAGACCTAATCCTCCACACACTAATGGGACTTGAACTTAGGTCCATTTTTTTTCTTACAAATTCTTACACACTTAAGATTCTTCTATTCAAACCACCTTAACAGAAATTTTGCAATATGTAACGTATTAGCTGGTTAAAAGCCAGACAACTGCTACAGTTATACAGTTATTAGACAGCACTAAGGATATTGTACAGCGCATACTTAAGACAGCTTAAGACACCTTCTTGCTCCTCAACACTTTCAGTCACCTACCTACCTTATCCACACCATCAGTCAGAAATAAAGTATTGCCAACGCTGTATTTTTTTCCTGTTGCAATGTCTGTTTGTGGTAGTGTTAATTTCCGCTTATATCTACAACTGTGAACGAACAACTATAATCAAAGAAAAATAATTATTCTGGATTAACCGAAAGGACACAACTAGCCATACTTGCTTGCGATTAAAAGCAAAGTTTATTTCTAGTCATTACGTAAGCTGAAAAAGTAATTTGTGGTCTTCATACAGCGCTGTATGAACATAGGCCCTCACACCACAACTACCCATCCTTTTCTGCTAAGATCCCGTCCACACTGTATTTCCCATTTTCAGCTATTTTCCTGAACACCACATACACAGCTGCCACTCCTGAGGTGCAATGTTGTTGTTGTTTAGTCGTGTCCGACTCTTCATGACCCCATGAACCAGAGCACGCCAGGCACTCCTGTATTCCACTGCCTCTCGCAGTTTGGTTAAACTCATGCTGGTAGCTTCAAGAACACTGTCCAACCATCTCATCCTCTGTCGTCCACTTCTCCTTGTGCCCTCAGTCCTTCCCAACATCAGGGTCTTTTCCAGGGAGTCTTCTCTTCTCATGAGGTGGCCAAAGTCTTGGAGCCTCAGCTTCACGATCTGTCCTTCCAGTGAGCACTCAGGGCTGATTTCCTTAAGAATGGAGAGGTTTGATTTTCTTGCAGTCCATGGGACTCTCAAGAGTCTCCTCCAGCACCATAATTCAAAAGCATCAATTCTTCAGCGATCAGCCTTTTTTATGGTCCAGCAATATTCGGTTATTAATACGGCAGTGTGTTGTGGCTAGCACTGATCCCAGAGTTACGAGAATTTAAAACCCTAGCTCATATATAGGGACTTTTCAAAGGCAAACACAATAAGTACTCCACATACCCCCCTACTCCTTGAAGTAAGGATAGGAATAAATGGCCTTGGAGTGTATAGCAAAATAATAGACTTCAGTGATGCATCTATCCAGTATGACCATGGTGATGAGGCACGTGTAGTACTGGATAGCACCCAAACATCAATGGCAGGACTCCACTGATTACAGTACATACAAACAATAAAAAGTCTACCCCTCTCCTACAGCACACACAGTCTTACAGGGTGGGAATTTTGGTAGCAAATTAAGGCAGGCAACGAACTGCCAAGTTCTGTTCCCATTTGGTTCTAGAAACAGAACTCTCCAATGACACTTCAAAAGCTAGGGAAAGTTCTAACTCAGAGGCTTCTGCTTTTCCCGTAGGAGGACCAACCGTTGCCAGGATTGGGAATGCCCCATCTGAATCCCTGGAGAGTGTTTGCCAATCAGTGTACAGTGGTACCTCAGGTTACATACGCTTCAGGTTACAGACTCCGCTAACCCAGAAATAGTACCTCGGGTTAAGAACCCTGCTTCAGGATGAGAACAGAAATCATGCTCCAGCAGCGCGGCGGCAGCGGGAGGCCCCATTAGCTAAAGTGGTGCTTCAGGTTAAGAACAGACCTCTGGAACGAATTAAGTACTTAACCCGAGGTACCACTGTAGTAGACAATGCTGAGTTAGATCGATCAATGGCCCAACTTACTATACGGCAACTTCCTATGTTCCTAGCTTACACTCTCAACATTCTGTCTCTGTAACAGCAAAGCCATGAGGGCACACAGCATAGTCTCTGGCCATTCACTGCAAAAGAAAAAGAAAAAAGAAACAGACTCATTACAGGGTGAACAAATGAGAGAAGTTCCTCTTATTTAACAGCATTTCCAGCCAAGTGAAGAGGTGCTAAGAGGTAATTATTAGCCAGTTTTAAAAAATAGTTGCACAGACCAAGGGATAGCTCAGAGCCACGAGTTCGTTGGTTAAAATATTCCTGAATTGCAAAGGGTTGGACTAGATGACCCTCATGGTCACTTCCAATTCCACAATTCTATTTTTTCTGAGGACCCATGAATGTCAAGCGTTTTTAACCTGTGGTCCACGACCAGGATTCAGGAGGTCTGTGAACTGAGCACAAAAGAATTTTTTCCCCAATAAACTGTACGCAAAATGTTGTGTGTATGTGTTTCTGTGCATTTTTCTGGAACAGTCCATAGCTTTCATCAAATGAGACCTGGACCCAAAAAATGGTTAAGAACGTTTGATCTATGTAGGCCTACATTCTATTTTCCCATTCCGCCTAATAGATGCTGAATGCCCCCCACCCTGCGACTATCTATAAACCACCATAGAAACAAAGAAATAATGACACACATCTCTATAGCAGGGTTAACATAAGTGCTTTTTTCTAAAAAAAATATGTCTGGGGTACTTTCGTTTTCCTACTCATATTGAAATATTGCCCCTCAATGAGGCCAAACTTAGATTCACAAAATGTTTAAGGGTATGCGTCCCCCTGCGTACCCCCAGAAAAGCACTGGTTAACATACATAAGCACAGTATATTGCGAAGGGTATATTGCCAAGTGTTCAAAGAAGTTCAAGTGCCTTACCTAGCTGTAACGTTCACACCAATGCAGAAAGGTAAAATCAATATAATTGCAGTTGGGGGGGGGGACCCAAGGCTGAGGGTGAATTCAAGGCTCAGAAAAGTTTGGAAACTCTTAACTCATAGCTCAGTTTCTTAACCACCAAGTTACGGTAAGGATGGCGGTGGAAATTAAATCAGAACATAAGCTTCATTTTATCTGTTTATTTAATCATTTCATAAAAATTTTACACCTTGATTGCTACAAAAACCTTCAAAGCGGTTTACATAACGAAAATTTACAACCACACTTTAAAGCATACAGAAGTTAAAATACTAAAATAGATTAAAATAACCTCGACTTTCTAAGCATGCGGGTAGGTTTATCTAAACAAGTATGTTTTTAGCAGGTGCCAAAAAAAATGTACAGTGAAGGTGCCCACTGCATCTCAACAGATAGGGAGTTCAAAAGTGCGGGCGCTGCCACACTATTATGATGATTATTAAAATTGTACAGTATATCGTCCGCCCCAACCATCAAGGCAGCTCACAACCTAAAAATACAATATTAAAAAATTTCACAAAATACATAATAAAAGCAAGAACAAAAGCGGCCCCATCACCTCCCTGCCCCGCTAAACGATCGAGTTCTTACCCTTCACCCCTTGGAAACAACACAGGAAAAGCGGAGTAAAAACCAGTAAAAACATAGTTACGAAAACGGGCAAGTGACGATTCATATAAACCGGGTGAAGCCATTCCAGCCGGAGGAGAGCGGCATGAACTCAGCAAAAGTAGAGGCGTCCCACGGTGAGGAAGAAGACCTATCGCTGTCACAGGGGTCAGGGAAACATGAAGGAAGGGGGAGGAATACAAACTAAAAATTACGCCGCCTTTTCCTGTGAGTACAAGGAGCGGGACCGCGAGTAGGTCGTGAGGAGCCCTGAACCTCCAGGGCTAAGTAAATCAACAAATAAGAGCCGCCGTCCCCTCACAACTCCACAGGGTTTTCCCCTCAGGGACGGCCCCTCGTCCCTCTCCCTTTATAAATCCCTATTGTTTAGGCAGCCATTTCCTTCCGCCGGCCCGTTAGGCGATGTGCGCGTGCGCTGTAGCTCTCTCTCTCCTCCTCCTCCTCAACCGCCTCGCCTCGCGCTCATTGATCTAATTGCGGCGGCGGCGGCGCCGCGAGCCGAGCCGTACAAGGGCCTACCTCAAGTGCGCGCGCGCGAGACGTCATTTGACGCGGCCGCCCAATCAAAAGGCGGCTGCTGCTGCTGCGGCTAAAAGCATATTAAGCCCGCGAGAATGGCTATTTGAAGGCACGGAGCAGGAGGAGGTGGTGGCATGTCAAGAAAGACAGCCCCCCCGCGTCCAATCATGGAAGCGGCCCAGGAGCTGCTTTGTCCCGCCCACGCTGCGCGCGCCCGCTCACTCTGGCACGCTCTCTCCCTCCTTCCACGCCCACCCCCACCGCTACTGTCACCGCCACCCACACGGCCTTTCTTCACGTTTCCTCCCAGCCAACCTCTGCGGGAGAGTTTTAAAAAAGGGGGCGTGGCCTGTCGGAAAAGCCCGCGCGCTCTCTTCATGAGTAAGCGGAGGGCGGGGCGCGGTTTGGGTGGGGGGAAAGGAGTGAGGAGAAAGACGGGCGTGCCGGCCAGCCAATTAGACGCCGCGCTGCCTTTTCCGCCCGCGTCCCGCGCAATGTGGTGCGTGTGTGTGTGTGCCTGTGTGTCTCTGGCGTTGGGTTTTCTTCCACTCTCCCTCCTCTCTCTCTCTTGCCCACCCCACTCGTCTTCCGTCACCCGCTCGGAGCCAATGGGGCGGCGAGGCGGTTTGGGGCGGAGGCTCCGCGCACACGCCCCGCCCCGCCCCTCCCGCGCGCTCCGAGGCGCCATGGGCTGAAAACTAAACCGAGATGGAATCTCCCAGTCTGAACCGGTTTGAGCCGGTTCCGAGTCTGTGGCACTAGAGGAGGAGGAGGCGGAGGAGGGGGACGAGCGGAAGGAGAAGAAGCGCCGCCGCCGCCGCCGAAAGAGGGGGAGAAGGGAGAAAAGAAAAAAAGGGGGGAGCGGGGGTAAAAGAAAAAGAAAGGCAGAAGAAGCCGCCGCCGCGCTTGGTCCCCTTTTGCCGCCTTTTGCCGTGTGTGTGGAGAGAGAGAAGGAAGGGGGGGCGCTGAGGAGCGAGCTGCGTGAGGAGAAGGGGGCGCGCGCGTGTTTCCGCGAGTGCGTGTGGAAGGCGGGCGAGAGGGGTTCATTAAGCGCAGGAGTGGAGCGGCTGAGGAAGGGGTGGGTGGGTTTCGGGGCCGGGGAGGGGGCTAAGCCAAGGGGGATGAGCGGACCTCCGTGAGGGGACTTGGCCGACTCGCTCCACGCTCACTGGAGTTTCCTTGAGGACACCCCCCCAAAAAAAAGAATAATAATTCTGTGTGGGGCTCTTTTTTTACCCTCATAACGGGGTGGTTCGCTGAGGCGAACACCTCCTTTTGGTCCATCGTCTGCCTCCCATCTCCCCTCGTTTTCGGGGGACGAGGTGTTGTGTTTGTCTTGTAGGCCCCAACCGAAGGGGTTGGCCCATCTCCCTTCCAAGCAGCGTGGCTGCCTCACCTGCGCTGGAGGCTTCTTGAAACCGCTTTTTTTAAAAACAGAGAGAGAGAAATATATATACATACATATATCTATCTATATATATTTATAGTTTTGCCGTGTGTTTCTGTATATATACGCGAGCGTGAGAGAGTATAGCGTCCCCATACAACTGAATCTCGAGGAAAGGGCGGGAGAGGCAGGAAAAAGGGGGAGGAGAGAGAGAGAGAGGGCCCAGGAGTTGCCCCTTCCCCTCTTGTTAGACGAAGCAACCCTCTCTTGTCTTATTGCCCCTTTTGTATTATTCTCCCCCCTCTCTTTTTGTCGTGGGGTGGGGAGCAGGAAGGGGGGGTGTTGGAGGTGTGTGCATGTGTTTGAATGGGTGGCAAAGCCCTGATCCTCCATGTGGGTGTGTTAGCAACTTTGCTGAGTTTGGGAGGCAGAAAGTGACTTTTTGAGTGTGTGCGTTGGGTGGGTGTGTTTTCTTTCCCAGGCTCCCCCCTCCCTTCCTAGTAATTCACCCATTCTGCCCGCGACCCCATTCTTTTTGGTAGTAAGTCCAGTGGGGCTTCTTTTGTTGTTGTTGTAGTTGCTGGGGGCCGAGGGCGGGTGGGCTTGGAAGAAGCAGACTTTTCGGGGGCGCATGTAAAAATAGACGCTTTGTTTCTCCAGTGTGTGTGTGTTGTTTGCAGGGGGGAGTTGAAAAGGAAGAAAGGCTGGACAGGTCTTTTCACCCCACTCCTCCTCCTCCTACTTCTTGGCTTTGCTTGGATTTTTTATTTTTTTTTTATTGTTGCTCTCCGCTCCCTCTCTACGAGAAGTAGCTGTGATACTCAATTAGGTAAGTGAGAGTTCATCTGTGAAACTTGTGCATGATGGTACACCAGTGGGAGATTGGATTGGGAAAGGTGGGGAGGGAGCACTGGAGAAGAAAGTAGGGAGTGGATACAATCCCAGGGGGGTGAAGTTTTATGGCGGGGCGGGGGAGAACTTAATGCATTTTAGGATACAGCATTTGGACAAGCGGAAAGTATGAAAATAGCAATGGTGTGAAGCCCTGGAAGTGATGTTGCCTGCTATAATCTCAAGGCCTAAACGTTATGTTGATGAACTCATTGTTTTCCTAGGAGAAAGCAGTGATGGGGAGGAGGATGGATGTGTTTTAGAAAACAAAGTCCGGGGCCTCTTCCTTGGGGTAGGGGGTGTAAGATGTGGGCATGGCTAAGCGTGGAGAGGTGTGCTGTGAAGCCTCATGGAAAAGGGGGGAGGAAAGGGGGTGTGTATGCAAACCAAGGCCACGAGCCTTGGAAAGAGAAACCTCTGTTTGGGGTTGGCCTTCGTTTGGATCCCGCCTTGATCTAAATAAAGCGTGGGAGCTGTTGGAAGGACGAGAAACGAAGGCCTTGAAGTAATTGGATGGGGAAGGAGAGCCCGAAAGGTCCCAGCAAGCCAAAGCCATCCCTGGAGGATGAAGCAAAGCAGCAAGTGTGGGGTTGGGAAACTGGAGCTTGGGTGGGCAAAACGCAAGGCGGGCAGGAGGAGGGAGGCGGCCTGGCGGGAGATTAGAGGTAGGGCCTCCTCCTTTCGGTGGGGGAAGTATATTGGGGGGGGGTGCTGGAGAGCGGGTGGAGAAATTAAGGAGCATAATCTGAATTATTGGGAGTGGAAGTTTCCAGAAATATATTTGTGCCTCTCACTGTGCAGCACTAGTGAAACGTCCGTCTGGATCACGTGGGGGCCCTGTATAGAAAGCAGGGATAGAGGAGGGAGGGGCTGCAGTGGCCCAGCTGCTCTTTACGGCTGTCGGGGAGGAAAGGCAACAAAAATCTCTTTAAAGCTTCGCGTGCCCGGGGCTAGTGACCCTTGTTAGATATTTCGGGCGGTTTGGGGTTGTTGTTCTTTTAAGTGCAGATCGTAAGCGTTAGCTGTGTGTCGCTAGTAGTAGCAGCGTGAATGTTGCATGTGCTGCAGTGTGTCTGCTGTTTGGCGAAGGGCGGCAGCCGAGGCCTTTCCAGTGGGTGGGTGTGTAACTGCCGTCTTCGGATGTACCCCATGTGCTGCATCTGTTTACGTTACGTATCTATTACTGGTTTCAGCGAGCCTCCTCTAATTCACGTTTTTCTGTAATCGGAAGTTAATGCCTTGTTTCGAGGAAACGTTAGCGAAGCATTTATAGGGGGAGGGGCAGACTGCAGTCCAAAGTTTCGTATTCTGCAGCCTCCTGTAGGTTTCTGGTTGTGTGCAGATTGGTTTAACTTTCCTGAAAATGTACGGGCTTTCTGATGTGGGCATACTTAGAACTTTGGAGAGCTTACTTTCGGTAACGCTGGTCTGATAGCTGTTTTGTAATCAGTTAGTGGCAGTAAGTACCTCAGTGAATACTGCTTTGAACGTCAACAGGATTGATACATTGTGAGCTCTGTTATTGACCATTTGTTTTCTCCATGTGGTAGTTTTTCTGATAAAACTCAACAAAAGTGTGCATTTAAAAAGTGGCAGTAAAGTTGCTAACGAACTTGGAGGAATTGAGTGCAAAGGGAGGAACCAATTTTCACAATCTAGGTAAGGTTAATGATATGGAACAAATCGCATAGGTATACAGCAAAAGCTAGCCCTTTGAAAACCTTTCTTTATTGACAGCATGTGTTCCAATTGGTGTTCCTTGGGCAGATGGTTAGATAGGGTTCACATGTAATATAATAGCTTATTTGGAAAGAAATTATGTGACGTTTCTAGTATTCTATATCTTAAACTTCTTTGCATTCCAGTGACTTTCAGTCTAGATTCATTAATGTATTTATTGAACTTACTGCTCATATACGTGAACTTGATGCATTCTAGCCTTTCCCACCAATTACTGTACTTTAAAATGACCTATCTGATCTAAAGAGATTACAAGTGGCAAAGTGCTCTTGTCTTTCTGCATTTGCAAGACTTATAAGACCTAACATGCAGTTTTGTGTGTTTTAGTTGGAGGTGGAAGATGCATGAAAACTGTTTCTGAGCTGTTGTGTGTAACTGTCTAGTCAGGAACAGTAGATGCAGCAATAGAGGGTGTGTGGCCAAGCATAGAAGAGGTGTGGTAATTTGATACTTGGAGCTAGGGAACTTAAGGAAAGTACTACCAAATATGGGGGGTAGTCTTAGTTTTTGTTTTAAATAGTAATATTGTGAGAAATTGAACACTTAAATTGTTATGTAGTAAGTAGCAATAGCATTGTAGATGTAAACCATAACTGCTGTGCTTGTATCTAATTAAATATAGTGTGTTCTTCAGAAAAGAAATTTGTTTCTTTGCTTGTCACAGTTATGGTTATGATGGTTAATGCAGCCCAGACCAATGCAAATGTAATCCCAATGAGTTCAATGCACTTTTTTCTAAGTGTGTGATGAGTAGCCTTAGTTTGCCATTTATTCCAGTTCACCAGGCTGTCTTCAGCAACAGTTGTTGTCCATTAACTATTTAGCTATGATTTTATTCTGCTCAACTGGTTAATGCTGATCTTGTGCTCTAAGTCCCACTGTCAAAACTTGTATATGTATTTCTGTAAGAATTTAATCCTTTAGGACACTTAGGCTGCTGTCCTTATTACAGTCATGTGGGAGTAAACCTTGATGCGGCTGACTTCTGAGTAGATATGTTTAGGGATGCACTGTGCTTTTGGTAAAGTTTCCAGAGTGTGATGTTAAGCTTTCTGAGTGGGACACCATATTAATGTTACTGTATAGCAGGATTAGCACCACTTTTTCAGCTGTGATCAAATTTTATGCATGCCTGCTGTCTACTTCTCTGGATGGTAGGTTGAGAAGACTGTTATGGGGTAATAGCAAATCCTGTTGCCTTTAACAGCTGTTCACTCAGTGATATGTTCTGGTAGACTTAGTTGTTCAACATAAATAATTTCATGTGTTAATAATGATCTTATTGGGTCAGTAAGTTAGCATTCTCCCCTGCCTCCCCCCCCCTTAAAAATCTGTCAGTGCTTTAGCATTTCTTGTTTCTTTTGACCATTTCTCTTACACTTTACATTATTAATTTATTGTGGCTCAGAGAGAACCGGATTCGGATGCCACTCTTTCAGATTTTAAAGATGCACACATTTTTGTAAAATACCTCAGCATTTGATGTAATGAGCACATATTGTGACTCATTAACTCCTGGTTTAAGCACTGGCATAATTTTATTTTGACGTTAACCAGGCATAAGTTTATTTATGTGTAGTATTACAAAATTTAGTATGACAATTATGGTTGGCTTACACTGAAGAAAAAGTTCAACATTTGAATATGTTACCAGTAGTAAACGATGGGAGCTGAAGTGGTCTTAAAGGCAGTTGGGAAGAACTTTGAATTTCTATTATATTAAACATAAGTAAATTCTGTAACTTGATTTATTTCTTTAAATTTGCAGTAATCTATGCCAGCAATTATGACAATGTTAGCAGACCATGCAGCACGGCAGCTGCTGGATTTCAACCAGAAATTGGATATAAATCTGTTGGATAATGTGGTGAACTGCCTGTATCATGGAGAAGGAGCCCAGGTACAGTATATGTTTGAGAACTAGAAACCTGCAGTTTATTATGTCTAAAGTATATCTGTAGAGGAAAAAATAGCTGGTTCTTTTGAAGACTTCTCATATGCTAGTAAAACTTGACTAGCAGTCAAGCTGCATCTGAAGAGAATAAGCCAGCAGGAATGCTACAGTTACGTTGAAAAATACCTTGGTGGCTTTTTGTCTTGTTTTTCATGCCAGTAACAGAAAGATGGAATGTGACTGAATTTACTATTGTTTGTTTCTTTAAATTTTTTAGAGATAAGTATTCTGGTCCAGTTTTCTGTCCCATTTATTCATAGGACTTTTAAGTGCAAGGCAGATTGCTGTCTCCTTTGCCTATAGTATGTCTGTGTCTCTTAAGTAGTTTAAATGTTTATTATGTGACCTCTTCCAAATTCTGTTCAGAATTATAAATTCTGTGTAATCTGCTTTTATACTTCTAAAGTGCTTAGAAGCATATTTTGACATCAAACTTAAAAAGAGCCACTGAAATCAGACTGGGCAGTCAGTCCAAGTCCTCTGATAGGGCAGTGAGCATCCCATTCTGCTGTCTAGACAGAAACTTGTTAGACCTTCTGTATATACCCCAATCTGCAGCCATAAACACACTGGTCTCTGCTTGAGGTACCCTTATTACCTTCATGTTGTTCCTCATCCCTCCATATCTCTGAACAGTGGCCTTCCCAGATGTTGGACTTCAATTCCCATAATTCCTAGTCAGCATAGCCAATGGTCCAGGATGATGGGAGTTGTAGTCCAACAATATCTGAAGGATGGTCTAATCCAGGCATCCCCAAACTCGGCCCGTTAGCTGTTTTTGGGACAACAACTCCCATTATCCCTAACTAACAGAACCAGTGTTCAGGGATGATGGGAATTGTAGTCCCAAAACATCTGGAAGGCTGAGTTTGGGGGTACCTGGTCTAATCCATTGCTTTTTCTCCACTACTCATGTTTGCATCCTAAGTTGTTGGACTGAGCTGAATAGTCCAGCTGGACTAGTTTTTATGTAGTATGGCACACTTGCAGGTCAGAATGATTTGGCCAGATACAAATTCCCCTCCTGGACTTGTGGCAGAGTTGCAGCATATTTAGTGGCATCAGTGAAGCAGAATTGCAGAAGAACATAAAAGGGGTTCTGTTTTAAATTGGCAAGCACTTAAAGCTTGAAGGCTCCACAATCTTTTGTTTGGGGAAGATGTGCACTATAGAAGCATTTCTCTGAATCAGTATTTGCTTTCCTCTCTAGTTGAGGCATTCACCATGGTGAGTGGGAAGGTATGAATTAAACACTAGAACTTCAGACCCTGAGTAGTTCTACCAGGCAACTGAAAGGTATACAATAGATTGGGATTCAGAGCACCAGGAACCTTTTTCTCTTAAGATGGTTCTTGGCAGCTGATTCTGAAGTTGATATTCAAGTTGGTGGTTTGCAATACCCCTTCACCCCACCCCAAATACACACACACTCTCAAGTTCCATGCCTTGCATCTTTGACAGCAGCTTGCTGTAGGGTGTCTTGCATAGTTGCATCATGCCTTGGAAAGTAGTGATCAGATTTCTAGAATTGAGTGTCTGTGTTCCAGTCTAATTTTAGGGTGTTTCTTACTTTCTAGTGGATCTCTGAACAAAAGTGTAGTGATTCATGGAAAAGTTTGTGGTCCCAATTCAGATCATCCAGGGTACTAGTGGAAGCCGTCTCAAGGACTCCTATTAGGAGAACTGGGTTTTCCCCAACCTCTTCTCTCCTGTCTGCCCCATATATCTCCCAAATCTGCTCTGGGGGTTAGGGAATCCCCCCCCCCCAACAGTGTGGTTGGGGAGGAGAGCAAAGATGGTTCCAACTGTCAAGAAGTACCACTGTTTGTTAGGGAATCCCCCCCCCCAACAGTGTGGTTGGGGAGGAGAGCAAAGATGGTTCCAACTGTCAAGAAGTACCACTGTTTGCCTTTTCTACCTGTCATAGGTGTTATAAAGTTTATGTCTTGATATTCAGATGATCTTAGTCCTACATTAGTTTGGAGTAATTTTTTGTGTGCTTGTTCTCTGTTAAATAAAAATGTACCATCAACGTTAGTTTTTATTTGCTATCAGTGGTTGAGAAACAACTATGAAACGTTTTTTCTTTCTGTATCTTAAAAGCTGTTTTGAAATGAGTAGAAATAAAGATTATACCTTGGACTTTCAAAAGCATATTTAGTAGTATTGGCAGATTCCTTACTGTAGATCAATATTCTATCCTAGCTAGAGAATTTTCGATAAAAACACACAATTGCCTAAAATTTCCCCACCATGAAAAGTGCATTTAATTACTTAACCAGTAATTCCCAAGCACTGTGCCAGGGTGTGCTAGTGTACTGTGAGAGCACAGTGATTGTCCCACGTGAAAGAAATGTAATCATTGAAGCCTCTTGTTCTCTCAAAGTACCATCTGCAGAGCAGGCTGCCTACTGTGTGCCCTATAAGATACACTGCTCTGGCCTTGCCACCTCCTGGTCAATCTCTGTTGGGGACAGGGCATTTGCTTTAAATATCTGTTTCAGATATGACTGGTTTATCTAGACAATTCTGATGCAAAAAACCCAGTAACAGTACCTGTGTTCAGGGAAGGCTGCTGGTGATGTTTGCTTGAGTTGCTGCTTTGGGCATATCTCTTTTCATTTAAGAAGCAGAGCCTGGTTAGTGGCCTGCAGAGAAATGTGGGTAGTGAAGTGATTTCTGGTACTGCAATGAATTATTATTATTATTATTATTTTATTTTATTATTTTATTACCCCTCCCATCTCACTGGGTTCCCTCAGCCACTCTGGGCGGCTTCCAACAAAATATAAAAATACGAGATATTAAACACAAACTTTCCTATACAGGGGTGTCTTCAGATGTCTTCTAAAAGTTGTGTACAGTCACACCTCGGGTTGAATATGCTTCGTGTTGAGCGTGTTCGAGTTGCGCTCCGCGGCAACCCGGAAGTAACAGAGCGCGTTAATTCTGGGTTTTGCTGCATGCGCAGATGCTCAAAATGACATCATGCGCAGAAGCGCCGTCGCTAGTTACGTTTGCTTCGGGATGTGAACGGGGCTCCGGAACGGATCCCATTCACATCCTGAGGTACCACTGTAGTTTTTTTTTTATCTCCTTGACATCTGATGGGAGGGCGTTCACAGGGTGGGTGCCACTGCTGAGAAGTGTGCATCTAATTTTTAAAGCCGAAAAAAGTTTGCCTCAGCTATCCAAAATTTGGGAAGTAATGCTGTAAAACCATGTGCGATAAGCTGTTTTGAAAGCTGTTAACTCATTGTGTCCGCTTTTCTAGCAAAGGATGGCACAGGAGGTCTTGACTCACTTAAAGGAGCACCCTGATGCATGGACAAGAGTTGATACTATTTTGGAATTCTCTCAGAATATGAACACCAAAGTAAGTATAGGATATCCAATTGATCTTGACCTTTCTTCCACTCAGGCTTTGAGGAAGGTATCTCAATTTTTAGATTTAGCATTTGTTTAACTTTTTTATTGCTTCTTCAATCCTTTAGTCTGATCCATGAGGTTGTCAGTTACTTTTTCTTATAAAAGGCTTGAAAAATTATAAGTCACTTGGGAATTGTATAAAAACTCTTGTTGAATTATGAACAGATTTGAGTGTTATAAAATCTTATAGCCGTATCATGTCTTTAGATAATGTGTTTGGCTTTCATTTCTGTTAATGAGAGCCATGTGCACTTAACTGAGGGCAAAATACATCCCTCAATATTTTTTTGAAAGACTGGTATTGTCCTGCGCAGTTTAAAGCAGGCTAGGCACCCCAGACACTTCAGTTGAATACAATCTGTAGTTGCTTGCAGTACAGTTAATCAAACCATACCATCAGGATAGTCTGGCTAAAGTAGACATGCTTCAGCCTACTGCAATTATGTTTTTGCTTCAGAAACTTTAAAGGTTTAAATATGAGTTGCCAAACATGTGAAAGTGGTTGTCATATAGTTGGAGAAACTTGTGCATGGCCACATTCATTGAACACACAAAATTTGCCATAACTTGTGTTGAGATAGAAAACAGCCATGCTGATTAGTTCCTTCAGAATTCGGATGGCACTTAGGAAAGTCTTAACTTTTTTGGGAAGAAAAAGGCTTTGTAAATTTTAGGGCAAAGTTAAGAACTTCCTCAAAGTACTAAATTTAAGTAACCATGTTTGCCTGTTTGCTTGCCTGGTAAACTTTGCTTTTTATACTCACAGACATTACTAATGTTAAAGTTGATTTTATCAACAGTATTTTTTAAAACTCAAATTTGTCTTGTGAAAAATGAGATGATTAGAGGAACAGAAAGAAAGCAACAGGTAAAGAATTCTTCAATTTACATAAATTGCAAATGATTTGGTGCTAAATTTATGCACTATGACATTTGGCTTTTATGCAGTCATTTTTTTTCTTAAAGCTGTTAACACTACCTGATATTAATCATAATGTTCCATTATGTTGATTGCTTGTAATAGGAAGAAAAGGGGTGTCTTCCTGTGCAACTGACACAGCTAGGCTTTGACGGCAGGCCTCCACAAGGTCTACCCTTTTGATTCCCTTTAACTGAATTCTGTTCATCAATTGCTTTTTTTCCTTGTTTTGGTTTCTTGGGTGGTGGGGTGGGTATGGGTTTTGTACATAGAATAAGTGTCCCATTAAAAATTTCTGCCACAGGGATCATTGTATTAAAATATTTTCCTTAATCTGTAATTTCTGTCCCATCTTTTGCCTACATAAATAAAATTTTGAGGCTTAAAATATAACAAAAATGGGAGGGGAAAACTATATAAAACCTTGGATTGTTTTGTACGCATATTTTTGTAGTTAGTCCTGACAACTTCTTTTTGCAAGATATTTGCTACAGGAATGTAACACCTATTAATTTTGGAGAGAGAAAAATAGCTGTAATATATGTTGGCTGCTGTCATAACAATAAGAACAGAAAACAAACTGGTCATAATGCAACTTGATTATTTTCCCTCCCTACTATACTAGGTCTGCATTGCATGTTATATGCACACATGTGTTGGTGCATGTGCATGCATGCTACTCATGGAAGAGAGATGTCTCATGTTACATGGAAGCATAGAAAAAAAGATGCAAGAGTCACTGCATCTATCACTTTTTACATGTAGCCTGTAAATTAGTTCTTAGTGTGTTTGTGTGGTTACCAGTAGTTTGCTAGGGGAGGAATTAAGTGTATGAGCGTTGCATGAATAAGGTTCTAGGTCAGTCTCTGGTATCTCCAGCTAACAGGATCCTGGAAAGACCCTTTGCTTGGGTCCTGTGAGAGCCATTGCCAGCCACTAGACCATACTGGGTGGGGCTGGTTTAGGTTTGATTTGGTAAAATACGTTGTATATTCATTGTGATTATTCTTAAATCTCATTGCTTTGTTAGTAAAGTGGGAATAGAATCGGAAGATGCTTCAACGTGAAGATGAGACAGGGAAAATTACAGTTGAAACTGTTGGTGAATGTGTTGACAGACTAGCCAAAATTTCACATGCTCATAATCTTATGTCATCTCATCTCTTCTACCAAATAGCCTTCTGAACCAGGCAGAATGGAGGAATGTATACCTGCCATTCATCGTCTCTAGGGCTAGCCGCAGGGTGGGAATGTGGTAGTTCTGAACTATAGTAACACCCTTTCTGGCCTTCCATTTGACATACCTACTTGTGGCATTTAGAAACTCATTTGTTGGCAGGTTAGGGATTTCAGGATCATTTGCTTCACTGATGGGCATCCTCTATATGTTAAAGATAGATACTTTGAGCAAGATTAGTCCCAGAGAGAATTGGGATGCGCATTAGGCAAGGGGGATATTTGCACAGATTGTGTATCACTGAGCAACTTTAAAGGGAGTTATTACAGGTGAAATCCTGCCCATAGGGAGTCACCCCATTGCGCAGATGTGGTGCATACACTGCAGTGACTGCTGATGAACAGCTTGGGAACCTATTCAGAGCTGCTTCATGAATGCCATCACTGTTCAGTAGAAATGTTTGTTCACTTGAGATTTAGGCCACATTACAAAGAAGTTATGTGCATCAGTGGGTGGGGGGGAGAAGAGAACCTCAAGCATTGCCAAAGCTTTGCTTGCTGCTTCTCTGGCACCAGTTCCTACTGCTGAGGAGGCAACCTGCAATTCAGTTTTACAAACTTAGCTCTGTACTTCAGCAATGCGACCTGCTGAAGAAACAACAAGCAAATATTCAGCTGCAGATGTTCTTTCCCACCTTTTGCATATAACTTCCTTGACTTGCATCTTCAGATTGAAATGTTTCACCGGCTTCTACAATGGAAGATCATTAACTAGGCTAGAAATATCACAGATACATAACTAAATTTACTCCTTTTATGAAGATGTGGAATTCTAAAATATATAAAATACTAATACTGTAGAAGAGAGTGGGAAGTTAAAATGTAAACAACCATCAACCAACTGGAGAGTACAATGTAGTTTGGGACAGTCTACATTGTGCTACTTATTTAAAATGGGGCTTACATGATCCCTTTGGCTGAAATTCTAATTACCCTACTTTGTATAGACACTAACAGACTTGAAGAACTTTTATTCTCAGCCAAATCGTCACCAGCCATCAACATTAAAACATAGATTTGCCTTTCAGGTATTGCCTCCTGTCTCCTCAGTGTTGGTTTCTGATTAAAGGGAAAGCGACATCTCTTTGACCCCTTTTCCTCCTCTTCTCTGTTGTTGCTTTTAATGATGACCTTAGTCTGATACAACTTATCATAGAGGTCTATTGGACATATTTACGTTGAGATAAATGGAATAAAATGGGTTGAAGAGCTTTTCTCATTTCCTATAAATGTATCCATTTGAACCATGCCTTTGGGAGGCTTATCTGGGTGGTAAAACAACTTTAGAAGTGTATCTAGAAATGGTGAACTTTTGACTGAGCACAAAAGTTAAACAGTAGATATAGCTGCTACAGGGGAGAGACTACTGTATCTTTTTTAAAACAACAACAACCTATGAGCTGTCTTGCTGTTCCTTAAGTACACACCAGTGAAGTGCAGAAAATACATCCTTCAGAAAGTGTTAGTAGATATACTATGTTAAGCCCTGGTCTTAACAGCTCAAGTGCCAGGAAGCCCATGCTCATCCAAGTTGCTAAACTTGGTTGTGTGCTTGAACTTGTGAGCAGTCATTTAGGCTATTCATTTTTATGTGGCTGCCATTTTTCCCCTTACACATAAGTCATTTGGCTTTGCAAAACATTTTTTTTGTTTCCCTTTCTAATGTAACCATGATAAAAACAGCAGGACTTTAGAATTTAAGAGGGTAAAATAAGGAAAATGCATGGGAAAAGCTCAATAAATGGGTGAATAGACTTGTTTTTAACAGACTTAATCTTAGATGTTAAGTGTGAATGATGTCAGCTTGAATGAGAATCCTGAAAGCTATTGTTAAATCATCCAACATACTCACATGTTTCACTTCTCCAATTTTCAGTATTATGGCCTGCAGATCTTGGAAAACGTGATAAAAACAAGATGGAAGATTCTTCCAAGAACCCAGTGTGAAGGTAGATATGAGTGACTTCTTTGTCCAGTTTAGACTCACTGATGCTCGCATGGTATGTTTTTGGACATTGCACTGGGGTAGTGCCTGATAGATCAGGTATTGGACCTTGTGTCATTGTGTGATAATGAAGTCATGTAGATTTTTAAAAATACTTTGGGATGAATGGAGACACAAATTTTAACATGTTCTGGTTTCCAAGCGTGGCCACTGATTAAACTTCAAATGACTGTCCTCATGCAATATAACTACCCTCCTCTCACTTTCCCCCTCCCCCTCCATTTTTTAGATGCTTATTTCACTGGCAAACAAGCTCCTTATCCACACTTAAAACAGCTGTGTTTGGCCAGTGAATTATAATGCATAGCTGGTTGATTTCTCCCCAATCCTGGCACTGCTGTTTTGAGCAAACAGCATTGTTTTCACCAAAGCAGAGTACGTTTAGACAGCTGTTTCATACTGGCAAGGGAATTTCCAATGCTTGACAAATGTACTGATGTATAAAAACCTTGATAAAAAGGAGTTACATGTTTTGACAACACAGAGATCCAAGCTAAGGGCCACTTCTGAGCCATGCATAGCTGCTTCCAGATGAAACACATTTTGTTGGGCTAGTAATTCCTCCTTCAGATACAAGGAAGAATGGAACTATTGGAGAATTAAATTGCCTTGTGAAGGGTGGGGAGGGTGCCCTCTTGTAAGAGTGCTGATGGAGTTTGTATTTGCTGGAATGATTCTAGAGGGTCTGTATTTGCAGCTCGTAGGAATGAGAGGTGGCGCTAAATGGAACTGATTGCAGTTCCATTCCAAGAACTGCTTGTCTAGTGCTAAGCATAGTTAGCAATCTTGCACACTGTCAACTTTTGGCACTTGGTCTGGTTGCTTGCTTTAATTGAAGCTGGGACTGGCAGAAGTGGCAACATCAAAGTATGTGATACTGACTCTGGAAAGCTGGTATACGAGCTGTCAGGGTGAGCATCGATTTATGTGATGTCATGATTCACAATAGCTGAGCTTCAGCTGTACATTAAGCAGACCAGAGTAGAGTCAATGTGTAGAATAGGGCTCAAAAAGGTGGTTGCTGCAAATTGGAGTGCATTACTTGAAATTTTGGTGTGGCTTTTTAACCTGGTTTTAAAACCAGTAAATGACATATATGTTTTAAATGTCTTTCAGTATTGGATGAATATTACATCACAGTCTCTTTTTAGTTTCTTCTTGAGCTGAGATAGGAATTAAATGGACTGTGTAATCTTAAGTAGTCCCCCTGCAGCTGCTGCTTTGGCTGATGGATGGAGCCTGGTTGGTTAAACCATCTTCCAGCCTGTTATGGAAGACTCCCCTATGCTCTGGAGCTGATATTTGGGGGGATGTTGGCACTGCAGAAGGAAGGGGTACTCTGCAAATATTTGCCTTGCAGCTTCTTCCATTAGCAAACACATTCATTTGATCCCCAGCCTTTTCATTAGTACTAATGTTCCAACTGGATTATGCCCATAGCGTTTGCATACAGAAAACACAAGTCTCAATGAAAGAGATCACTAATACTCTAAATTCATTAATAAGAATTGTGTCTAAAAGAATTACTTGCCAAAACCCTACCTAGCAAGTCCATTTTTAGGATAGTTTCTGAATCCAGAACCAAGAACAGCACTACCGTCATACCTTGGGTTACAGACGCTTCAGGTTGTGCGATTTCGGGTTGCGCACCATGCTGAACCCAGAAATACCGGAACAGGTCACTTCCAGGTTTCGGCACATGCGCAGAAGTCCACTGTATTTACTATACTACTCATTCAACTGATGAATTTGTACTGATAGGTTTTGGTGCTGTTTTATTGCATCTGTTCTTTTGATTAATGTATGGTATTTGTGTTTTGCTGATTTTATGTTATGCTTTAAAGGAAAATGTAATTTGCATTGGGGAAGGGTGTACAGACAACTCCCCATTTATGCAGGGGTCTGATCCACCACATATTTCTGCAGGACGTATGTAAGCCCCCATCCCCTTGTGGTGGTGAAAACAGTGCATGTGTCAGCGCTTGCACACATGCCGATTGTATGCAAATGGAGAGATACTTCTAAGAGTTCAGTGTACTGTCATGAAGAGTTTTAGGGTCTAAATTCCCATTTGACCATAAAGCTCACTAGGTGACCTTGGGCCAGCCTCCAACACAGTCTAACCTCCTTCACATGATTGTTGTGAAAATACTGTGGAGAGGGGGAGAACCTGTATACTTCCCAAAGTTGTTTGGGGGAGGAGATGAGATATAAATGTAAAAATAAATAAGGCTGGATTGTGAGAGATCAGGAATTGATGAACATGAGAGTTGAGTCTTAGGCCTGCAAGCAAACGATGGGGCCTAAAAACTAAGCACATGCTTAGTCTTACTATGCACTCTTGCCTTCTAGACAGGTGTTTTCAACTCAGTTATTATTACTGTTATTTATTAAACTTATATGCCACCCTTCATCCAAAGATCACCGGGTGGTTTACAACATAAAAATACAAAATGAAAACACAAAATATGTAACTTAATAACTAAAAAGCTTCTTTAAAAATAAAGCAGAATTGTGAACTCAACCAACCAGAGACTCATACCTCCTTCCCAAAGTCTGATGCCTCACTTACCTTCCCTGCTTTGAGAATGTGCCCCCTGGCTCAACACCCAGTGCTTGCACAGCCCTAAATTCGCCACTGTACCTTGGCAGTGTCCAAGAATACAGAATGTCATAAAATCTGCTAAAAAGCTTTTGTGGCTAGAGTCTACTGGATATCATGAAGTAGGCTATATAGACCAGGGGTCGGCAAACTACAGTCTCTGGGCCTGATCAGGCCCGGCTGGGTCCTAGACCCAGCCTGCCTGGCCATTTAAGAACCCGCCGAGACTGCCGGCGATGGCGATGGGAGGAAGAGGCCGAGCTGCTCTGGCATCAAACGCCGTGCCTGGTTTACTTCAGCGGAAACTCCATCTGGGCAGTCAAGCTGGCTTCCAATGACAATAACGCTGCTGCCACCATGCAGCCCTGCGCCATGACGGGCAGCTCCAACAAGAAGAAAAGGTGTAGGTCTGGGTGGCACCACTCACCGCCTCCACACGCCCCACCACTCTTTGTTTTGGGTAGAGGGCCGGGCCACCTTTGCTTGCTTACTTACCCCAATATCATTAATAATATTAGTATTGTATTATGCCCCCGGAAGCTGAGCGTGCAGAGTTAGATGGTGGAAGGGGGAAAATCCTCTTCTCTCTCTTTCTCTCTTCTTTCCCACCAGCCTTTCGCCTCTTATTCTCCCTCCAAGTCAGGCCATTGGGAAAATAGTAGTAGTAATAATAATAATCTTCCTTCCATCGCTGCCGCTGCCCTGGTGCTCCTGTGGACCAGAGAGCGGAGCAGACAAGCTCACTCTGCTTACCCGCTTGACAAGAAGCGGTGGCAGTGACAGCTCTTTCTCTTGGCGAGGAGGAAGCCCGTTTCACGCCACCACCGCCAGCCCTTCGGCAAATGAGGAGGCGGCAAACCGAGAAAGCTGCTGGGGTGGGTGGGCAGGAAGACTACTCGCCCCCCTCACCTCTTCTTCCAGCTCCCCCCACTGATGCCACTTCTCCGGAGCCGCCATCCCTCCTTCGCCTCAGCCGTTCTCATCCTGAACTTGCCAACATTTTCTCTGTGGGGCGATTGTGGGTCTCTCTGTGTGTGGTTTGGGGGGGTGGCGGGAGGATGAGCAGCGTGGTGGTGGGTGAGCTTGTCTGTTGAGCCTTCCCCACCCCACTTTAATGCACACTATTTTATTTTATTTTATTATGCCTGCCCTTCCCCTACCGCATTATTCCTAGTGTGCATAGGAATTCGTTCATTCCCCCCCCCCAAAATATAGTCTGCCCCCCCTCAAAGTCTGAGGGACAGTGGACCGGCCCCCTGCTGAAAAAGTTTGCTGGCCCCTGATATAGACCATCTGAGCTTATATATGTCTTGTAGGTGCCCCAATACTCTTGCCCCTTGTTGTTTTTGCAGTGACCACCAGTTCAGAAATTATTAAAATCTGCTAGAATCACTTCCTAGACTATCTCCTTATGTATGTACCCTCCATATTTCTGTCATGCTATCTAGGAAAGTTCTTCCTGAAAAAGCACTCACTGTTGCAGGCTTACTATAATCTGCTGTTAACACTTGCATTACCTCAACACTGTTGGTGTAAAAGTAGATTCCCCCCATGACCACCCCTTTAGATCAAATGGAATCATATATGGGCTAGGCAGATCTTAAGCAAAATTATTTTAATGGGCTGGATACCTTCATCCAGTTGCTGCCCTGGTCTGCTTTGAGTGAAAGGACAGGATATAAATGTAATAATAAATAAAATTATATGAGCATTAAATTCCTGATAAGACCTGGATTTTTCCCCATTACTACTGCCCATCTCTTCCCAGAAGTGCCATAATGTCAGAAAGTGCTACTTCAAGATTTTATTGCAATTGGTAAGATCATTGGTCAGAATCATCAGATATGTATGTATTGGAGGCTCTACATTTGTACTACACAACTGCCAAATTTGGTACAGGTCACTCACATTTTATGCAGGGGTTATGTTCTGGAGATGGCACATATGCATAAAAACATGTATACTCAAGCCACCCCTTGTAAGCACCCACTTGCAAGTATTCTGACATCCCGGAACTGGCACAGTGTGTAAACAGTACACACATACAGCAGAGAGCTTTTAAGCTCTCAGACTTGCTTACCGGGCCCTGGGAGTGTCACAAAATCTTGCAGGGCTGTCCGAGATCTTGCAAGAAGCCTCCCAAAGCCTGGTGAGCAAGTTTTAAAAGTGTAAAATCTCCTTCCGCGCTGGGAAACCCTATGCAAAAGAGCTTTTAAGCTCTCCGCCTCCCATACATTTAATTTGTGTGATTTCAACCAACCAGCCGTCAGTTGTGGAAATATGAAGTTGCACAAGTTAAATGTGCATAAGTTGCAAGTTACCTTATACTAGGCACATAATCCATCATTCTGAGGTTACCGTACTTCATTTCACTGGAAAGTGTGCCCTGAAGACACCAGGGAGGCATGATGACAAAAGGGAAGAGATGGATATGACAGCAATCTGATGTTGTTAAATTGATAAAGATTAATAGCATATCCAGTGGTGGTGATTGTTCACAGAAGGCTCTTTTGATCCAGCAGAGGTTTCCATGAGGACAATGTCCACCAATTCACCCTCTGCCACCCTCCACACTGTTCCTGAGGGTCTCTCAGCTCTGGGCTCTGGAGCAGATTAGAGGGGCTACAGTGCAAAAGGAGAACTGATGGAAATTGTCTTCCCTTTACCCTTATATTGACTGAAGCCACCACTGGATCAAAGAACCAGGACAGAATTGGCTACAATAAAGAAATGGGGGTAGGGTAGTGGCTGAACATAGTTTCATGCAGGCAAGGCAGACCAGTGGAGTGTGCTGCAGCACATTTCTTTTTTTGAATTACAATTGGAGACAAGCTCCATTCTTGCACTCAGAAGTTTACTTGGACAATCTTCAAGAGGAAATAAAAACCTCCACGCTGCTTTTCTGTATGAATTCGTGTTCTGCGCATGCCACCCCTTAAGGACAGGGTTTTCAAAATTTTTGTCTGCATCTGGAGTGATTGAATCATTCAGTCACATTCATATATGATCTAGAGATGCAGACAGAATTACCCACCCCCAGTGGAGGATGATTGGAGACATGGCTAGAACGTGAATCATTTGGACACAGCAGGGAACCATCTATGTGGGTACTTAGGTTTCACAGGAGCCTTTTAATTAACAGCAATGTTAACATTAACAGCAATGTTGGGTGTTAACATCTCCATAGGTTATATACACTGGACGCTCAGGTTGCGAACAAGATCTGTGCAGGGGGCACGTTCTCAACCCGTAGCGCTGTGCACGCGTGGGTTGCAATTTGGCACTTCTGCGCATGCGCAAAGCGCAGTTTAGCGGTTCTGCACATGTGTGAGCACCAAAACCCGGAAGTAACCCATTCCAGTACTTCCGGGTTTCGGCGCATCCGTAACCTAAAAACACGCAACCTGAAGCGTCTGTAACCCGAGGTATGACTGTAATTCAGATTTGTAGTACACAGCACACAAACCCTTGTTTTATGAAAACTCTTTATGAATGCACAACATTTATTTTGAATCCAGTGCCATAAGCACATTGGTCGTCCTTAGCACAATACATTCTAATGGCCTTTTGTTACATAGCTTGCAAAGGAGCTTATCCCCCTGCGTTGCTCAAGCAGCAACATACCTAATTGCGAGGCAGCAACTATGCTTCTTATGATAACTATTCTAATGGCAGCTGAAGTCCAGCTTTCATACCTGAAATCTCTAGTTCCTTATTACTGCAGCCTCCCTATAATCATGAATGGTAGTTTGACAAGTGTGCAGTCATGCTGATGTTTACGTGAAATGTGGCAGAATCTAAAAAATGGCACAGGATCCTGCAAACATGCTTTTATTCTTTAAATACCTAGTTTCTGGTTCTCATGGTTATGGATATATGCTTAAATGCAGACATGCTGTGGCAGTTAACAGTTGCCATTGCATATGGTGCAAGCAGTGTTAGAAATTCAGATATATCAGCTATTTGCCAAAATGCGCCTTAAACCTAGGTTAGAAGCTGTGCTTTCTTCTCTTCTAGGAGTTTTAAGTTATGAGCTACATATGTAAGCTTTCCTGCTCTGTCTTTTGCTGAATGAATAAGTTCATAAGTACTGAAGTTCTGTTGCAGCTGTCGTTGGTGGCATATTTAAAATGTCCGCATCCACTCTGCTAAGCTTTGAACCAAAGCATGTTCCCTTCCACCAATCCACTGCATCCACTTTTTCAAGCGATTTCAATACATATGACTTGCTAAAAAAACTTCCTTAGCACAATATGCTGCCAGCTCTGCCAAAATATCTTGTGCATCATTTGGTGCACTTGCTGATATTTTGAGATCACTGAACTCGGTATCTTGAATTTGTTTATCTCTTTATAAATGAACGCCATTATACTTGGGATCAAGGATATTTGCAGCAAAGTGAATTATGCTGTTACACATAATTCTATATGCCTAGGTACTTTAAGTGTATAAAGCATTAAAGCTACTTTCTGTAAAAAAAATAAAAAAAAATCACACTGTATGGCCAAGGGTATAGAATTACTAAGAATAAGGTCACACCAAAATAGAAAAAAGGCTTTTACATATAGTTGAAATACATATGAATTCAAATGTTCATCAAATTTAAATGAATAGCTTTTTTAAAAAAAAAAAATCTGTAGCTCACATTTCAGAACTGCCAATGGTGAATGACATAATGCCCAGCAATGGAACAGGATAAAAACAAAAATCATTATTCATTAGTTACCCTGGCAATATCACAGCTTGTCTTACTATTTACTAGATTTTTTAAATGTGGGTTGTAAAACTGGTTATTACATCAGAATTAACAGTTTGTGGAGAATATTCTCACCTCACATCACTAGTCGCCATATTACTCAACCATACAACTCTTGGTTGCAATTAAGCCATGCCAAGTTGCAAAATGCACCTGGCGCCTGAGGGTATTTCATACACTGGGTGCATGGTGTCAGTGCAAGTCTCTTACCACTTATTTGTTTCTGCATTGGAATGCTTACCCCCCTGCCCACCAATCAAAACCAATTGCGGGTCTTTGTCCACTCCATGTTTTCCTCTTACCAACATCAAAAGGAGACAGTAGATGAATTACTGGTTTGATACCGCAGAGTTTATAGTGAAGTAAGATTAGTTCAAGTGTGGTATTTGTTGTATTTTGCTTGTAGTCCTTTACTTAATGCCAAGATAGATTGTTAATTTTAAATCGGGCAACAACAGTATGTATTACCTTTGATTTTAAATCAAAATAAACTGTCCTCATCAAATAACCTTTTCAGGTTAGGTTTGAAAAATGCATAACAGAGAAACTCAAAAGGAAAGTGGGGGCTGTGAAACATGTTCCCATTACAGAGGGTATAATAAAAGAGCTAACTGCATTGCGCTAGTCTTCACAGTGAATATGGGTAGTATCCAAGGTCCCCCAGCCTTCTGAAGCATATTTTGAGGGTGCATAAAGGCCTGGAGAGAATTGTAGGGGGGGAATTTTGTTGCACTAGCAGACATTTATTGCATGTGAAATGGCAGCGGTGGATACAAGTGAGTGCAAAAGTAGAGCAAAATATTTTGGATTGTATGCTGGAAGAAAGAAGCCATGACAGCTGTCACTCTGAAAATAAATACTGTTAGTTATTTTAAGTGTGAATTTCTGCAAATTGAGGAAGGTTTTGCTCCATAGTGACAGTCTTTTGAGTAAGCCCCACCCTGTGAGGAAAGGATGGGCTTATTTAGACTTGCTTGTAATGCCAAGAATCAGAAGCAGTAGTTGGTAGTTGGAACAGCGAAGGACTGGAGAAAGCTTTGTATACAGCTTTCCCTTTCTAACAACTCTTGGCTTTTCTTCTTCATTCTTTGCAAATTTTAAATAACTTGTGTAAGATTCAGCGAAAAGAAGCACATAGTAGGGTTATGGCAGAAGGTGATCCCCCATCCCCGCCTCTTCTGAAGGTCAGGGGAACCTGCTGAAAGGGAGATCCTCAAGGCTGTCTTGACTGCATGAAATGTCAAGTGTTGTGTGTATTGATCTGTTGCTTTTCGTGGTATAATATATTGCATTGCTGCCCGTTCGGAAGGCTCCATGGAGCCATCCTTGGGTACAGTTTTTAAAATAAATCCAAAAGCCTTGCTAAACTGCAACCCCAGAATTCTTTATGGGAAACCATGATGGTTAAATTGGTGTCAAACTAATAATCTGAATAGTTTCCCCATCACCCCTTTCTCCCACTCCCTGAATGCAAGGTATATCAGAAGACGTTCAACTGTATATCGGGGGGTGGTGGCTTCTCCTCAGGTTTCCATGTATTACAGGCAGCTAATAGCCATGTTCTTTCGTCATAATATATGAAATAAAATCTGACCGGCCAGTATGAAAATTGTCTATTGCAAAAGAAATCCTCCTTGCTCTCAGCTCATGGGTTGATTTTCTCTATTGGGGCAGGATGACATGCTTGAGATACCCATTCCAAAATTAACTTGACAAATAAAGAATTTACTAGTCTAAAGTGTTTGCACTGGAACTGAAATTGATTTTATGAGAGCAGTTTGACCATAGTTTACCCAGTGAACTTTACATCTGTTTGTAAGCCAACAACAAGCCACAGTTCAAGTTGTGGCTTGTTCGCCATTAACTATAGTTAAGCCCAAGGGCAGGGTTCACACATAAAGCTAAGTGGTGGTTTAATAACCATTGTTTAATAAACCATGGCTTAGGATTGCATGAGAGAAGCAGGGCAGTATTCCTAGTGCAGGGGTCGGCAAGGCTTACCGGGCATGGGCCGGATCACTTCCGTGGAGATCCTCCGTGGGCCGGATCGGCACAGCACGATGAAGGAAATCTCATCTGCGCATGTCCGCAGCACCAGAAATCGCGTCTGCGCATGCCCAGATGCCGAAAATCATCTGCGCAGAAGCGATTTTCGGCGCCACGGGCATGCGCAGATGCGATTTCGGCGTCTGGGTATGCGCAGATATGGTTTCTGGAGCCGCAGAAGAGAGTCCCCATGCTGTGCTACACCAGTTTAGCGCAGCACACAGGGACTTGCCGAGAGGGCGGCTCGGTTTGGGGTGGCTCATGGGCCGGTTAAGCGACCCTCGTGGGCTGCTTCCAGCCCATGGGCCTTAGGTTGCTGACTTTTGTCCTGGAGTATAATATTGGCACCTTCTCCCCACCCCAATCCCTTTCCCTAATGGTCCCTAGCACAGAATTCACCTTTTTCACAGCTGCTGCACACTGGGTCAACATTTCATTGTGCCATCTGCCATGACCTCAAGAGCATTCTTCGTTAGTCGCTGTGAGTTTGGGCCCCTTCAGTATGTGTGCATTTAGGATATTTGCGCCAATGTGTATCTCTTTACACTGAATTGCATTTGTCATTCTCTCAATTTGGATATGGCTTTTAAGAGTCCTATTGGGTTTCATCATCGTCATAAAAAAATTGAAGCAATTCACCATCCTGGCTACTTCGCTTAACCCTTAAGTCCACAAAATTTAGGAACTTAAGAAAAGGCATCAATCCTAATGCAGATGTTTGAGGGGCTTCATTCCTTCATGCTCTAAAGTGGGATGATTGTTTAGTTATTCCTATTCCTGTTCTCTAATCAATTATCAGTCCATAGGATAATCTGTTCTCTTATCCCATTACTGCTTAATGCAGGCATAGGCAAACTCGGCCCTCCAGGTGGTTTGGGACTACAGATCCCATCTTCCATGACCACTTGTCCTGTTAGCTAGGGATGTAGTCCCAAAACCATCTGCAGGGCCGAGTTTGCCTATTCCTGGTTTAAATGTATTCAGGCAGCTTTACTCAGGGACACTGTATACTTGGGGCTTTTAATAATTCCTTGATATATCCTGTTTTATCAGTGATTTGTTGTTTGATAGTTTACAAACTTTTAAAAAATATTTTGTAGGTATCAAAAAATACGTTGTTGGCTTAATTATCAAGACTTCATCCGATCCATCATGTGTTGAAGTAAGTGAGATTTCTCTAGGGGACTGGAAAGTGGGCTTCTTTCTGATGAAGTGAAACCAGGCCCTAACTCTTTTTTCTTTGCTTCCTCTAGAAAGAGAAAGTATACATAGGGAAGTTAAACATGATTCTTGTTCAGGTAAGTTTCGTCTCTGACCTAAAAATACTAGTTATGAAGGTTTTATCAGAAGAAAACTAATCTTATACCACATGGGGTTCTCATGCTTTGCAGATACTAAAACAAGAATGGCCAAAACATTGGCCAACATTCATCAGTGACATAGTTGGGGCCAGCAGGACAAGTGAGAGCCTTTGTCAGAACAACATGGTCATCTTAAAACTGCTTAGTGAAGAGGTGTTTGACTTTTCCAGTGGACAAATAACTCAAGTAAAAGCCAAACACTTAAAGGACAGGCAAGTAGTGTGTCTCCCCCCCCCCCCCCATATACTGTACCTAAGTGTGCTGTTGCTCATCTGTTTTATCCACCAGCTTTCCTTGCAGATATTTGGAGGCAATATATTGCAACTGCCTCTTTCCCTAAACTCTAAACAGAGCTTATATGTCTCTAAGTTTGTGATGTAGAAATAAAACAATTTTGCAACTTGTGCTCTTAAAAGATAGACTTCAGAAGCAATACAGTAAGCCCAACTTACATGGGGGTTACGTTCCGGGGATCGTGCCTAAAGCCAAAATTGTATATAGTCCAAAAACACATTGGGTTCAATGGTGGGTGGGATTGCCAAAGTCTGTTTTCCCCTGGATATTTAACTATTTGCCAAGCGTGCAAGCTGAATATGCACAAGTTAAATGCACGTAAGTTCCAGGCTTACTGCACATATCTGCAGGTTCTTGCCTTTGCTTGAATTGGTACTTTGTAATCTGCTGGTGTTTGCTTGGGCTATCCTGTAAAACCTCTAAAGTAGTAACAAAAGTCTTTGCAGTAGTATGACGTATTAAACATGGTAGAGGCATTTTATATTGCAACTTTTAATGTTGCATTTTAGTCTAATTTTTTTTATTTGTTGGAAACCACCCAGAGTGGCTGGGGCAACCCATTCAGATTGGCAGAGTACAAATAATAAAATTGTTGTTGTTGTTGTTTGTTGCTGATTTTTTTTTCTCTATTTCTTCTAGTATGTGCAATGAGTTCTCACAGATATTTCAGCTGTGTCAATTTGTGATGGTAAGCTTTATTGCAATATAATCTTTGTAAAATTGTCACATTATTATAAAGACAGATTTGCTTATATGTAGTTTTGTTAACAGGAAAACTCTCAAAATGCTCCCCTTGTTCATGCGACTTTGGAAACTTTGCTTCGATTCCTCAACTGGATTCCACTGGGCTATATTTTTGAGACCAAGCTGATCAGCACGCTAATATACAAAGTGAGTATTTCCTCTAAACTAAATAACCACGTGGTGGCACAGAGCCTAAATAACCACGTGGTGGCTACAGAGCCTAGGACTTGCCAATCAGAAGGTCGGCGGTTTGAATCCCCGCAACGGGGTGAGCTCCCGTTGTTCGGTCCCAGCTCCTGCCCACCTAGCAGTTCGAAAGCACGTCAAAGTGCAAGTAGGTAAATAGGTACCGCTCCGGCGGGAAGGTAAACAGCGTTTCCGTGCACTGCTCTGGTTCGCCAGAAGCAGCTTAGTCATGCTGGCCACATGACCCGGAAGCTGTCTGCGGACAAACCCCGGCTCCTTCGGCCTATAGAGTGAAATGAGCATGCAACTCCAGAGTCGTCCACGACTGGACCCTAATGGTCAAGGGTACCTTTACCTTTTACCTAAATAACCACTAAATGGTGTGCTCATTGTAGCTAATAAGTGAGTACCTAACTTCTGTGCATATTTTTTCTTTTACAGTTTTTAAATGTCCCTATGTTCCGAAATGTCTCCTTGAAGTGCCTCACAGAGATTGCTGGTGTCAGTGTAAGTCAGTATGAGGAACAGTTTGTCACACTCTTTACCTTGACGATGATGCAGCTGAAACAGGTAATTTTTCCTCCTCCTTCTCCCAAACTTATATTAGAGTGGGTGGCAGTTCTTACTCTGAAGCAGTTGGTTCCTCTCAAATCCTTCAACTGGATACCAAGATTTCCAGTGCAGGCAACAACTTGTTCATTGGAAGTAAATCTTGTGGAATCCCAGTATTTTTTCCCCCGTATGCAACATTCGAGGAGTTAATGAATCTTCTCGGTGGATCGTATGCCAAGTTGCTCAGAAACGTCCACATGGGGTGAAATCCCATTGATCTCAGTGGAGCTATTTATAGCAGCAATCCAAAGTGAAGCGGGCCAAAGTGTATGTAGTTGATGACACCATTGGCATTTACATGACTGCCAGATTATAATTTCGAGTTCTATTGTTCTTAGATGCTTCCTTTGAACACCAATATTCGACTTGCGTACTCCAATGGAAAAGACGATGAGCAGAATTTCATCCAGAATCTCAGTTTGTTTCTCTGTACCTTTCTGAAAGAGCATGGTCAACTTATAGAAAAACGTTTAAATCTAAGGGAGACATTAATGGAAGTAAGTTTTCCCAGTTTGCTTGCTTCTTATTTGTGTGTGTTGTTGTTTTGGTGTCCTCTGTATCTCACCGTCTTTACTGAAAAGTAAGTTGGGTCAAGAACTGAGTAAAGCATGAGGGCAGACTTAACTTGGATTAGTAGACAGGGTAAATTTGTGTCTCAAATGTAAGCTCCTTTGTCAGCTGCACAGTTGGCCTGGTCCCAGTATTTGTGTTCGGGCTGTGCAGTTCTCAAAGGGAGTTCTCCAGCATTTCTAGTCTGGTAATTGTTTACCTTGTGAAATAGTAAGAGCTCTTCTCCTGCTGTCAGTACTTAGTGCTGACACAATGCCAGTTGCCCTTTTGTATTCATTCTAAGGATGTGAACTTGTGTTTTTTTGGGGCTGAGAACTTCGTCAAAAGCATTTTTGAGATGCTCCACCAAAAACCGATCAGATCTTAAAGTTGCCAGTTTTTATATATGCTTAGCCCTTTCATATGTCAATTAAGTAATCACCATAAATTTGCTTTAGGCCCTTCATTACATGCTGCTGGTATCTGAAGTTGAAGAAACTGAAATCTTTAAGATTTGTCTGGAGTACTGGAATCACCTGGCTGCTGAACTATATAGAGAGAGCCCATTTTCAACATCTGCTTCGCCATTACTTTCGGGGACCCAGCATTTTGATGTTCCTCCCCGGAGACAGCTTTATCTTCCTGTTCTGTCTAAGGTAATAGGAATCTTCCAACTTGCTTATAATCTGTCATAGTTGGGCTTAATCATTCTTCTGAGTGTCTGGTGGCTTGATTTATTCAGAAGCAGTTCCAAAATCATTTCATAGGAGTTTACTGCTTCAGCTCGTAAAGTTTGGGCTTATTTCTCTGAATAATAATAATAATAATTTATTATTTATACCCCGCTCATCCAGCTGGGTTTCCCCTAGTATTGTGAAAAATATTAGGTGGGTTTTCATGGTTCATGGCACTTAAAATAAAAACAATATCAGTCCTTTATAAAGTCACAAGGTAGGAAGCCTGCTTGCTGCAGTCAGATGACATCAATTGGAATGTGTGCCTGCCTCATGGTGAGTGCACCTGTTGCTTGTTAAAAAAATAAGTGTAAAGATATTTAGCAATATTCTTGTACGAAAAAACTTATTTGTGTGTGTTTCTCTGTCCTCCCCCCCCCCCCCAATACAGGTGCGGTTGTTGATGGTTAGCCGCATGGCAAAACCAGAGGAGGTGCTTGTTGTAGAAAATGACCAGGGGGAAGTTGTCCGAGAATTCATGAAAGACACAGATTCTATCAATTTGTACAAAAACATGAGAGAAACACTAGGTAAGTTAAATAATAGTTGCCTGCAACTCCATGATCATCCCAGGGCCATAAATGTGTCTTGTGGCTCTTTGTAAACAATTTAATGCAGATTTGTTAATTTCAGGTACTGCCTGAAGTCCTTATTAGATAAAGTCTTTATGATATTAGTTCTGTCTTGGTGGTCATCCTGTGCTTGGAAAATTAGGTCACAAATGCCTACAGAAACCTAGGAGACCAACTAGGGCCTATATTGCTTTTACAAAAATCTAGTTAATGCATGCTTAATATGCCTTACTTGGCAGAGAGCCCCATAACCTTAGGGGAACTGCAGGGCACCCTTTAGTTACCCTTACTACGTATAATAACATGGCTGTACAGTGGTACCTCGGGTTACAGACTCAGTTAACCCAGAAATAGTACCTCGGGTTAAGAACTTTGCTTCAGGATGAGAACAGAAATTGCGCTGCGGCGACACAGCGGCAGCAGAAGGCCTCATTAGCTAAAGTGGTACCTCAGGTTAAGAATGGACCCCCGAAACAAATTAAGTTCTTAACCAGAGGTACCACTGTATAGTGAAATATAATTATGTGAACACTTACTTTAAACTTATACCCACTTACAGTATTGAATAATGTATAGTATTGTGATGTTTGGATGAACTGTGTGTGATTAATTAAATATACAAGCAGTACAGCACTTTTATCTTTAAATATTAACTATATTTCTTAAGCGTAGATGTTACTCTGAAACCCTGAAAATATGTAATGCTCATTTTCATATATGACCAATTTTTCTTTTTCTAGTTTACCTTACCCATTTGGATTACGCAGATACTGAGCGAATAATGACAGAGAAACTTCACAATCAAGTAAACGGTACCGAATGGTCATGGAAAAATCTAAACACTCTATGTTGGGCCATAGGCTCAATCAGTGGGGCAATGCATGAAGAAGATGAGAAGAGGTTTCTTGTAACAGTAATAAAGGTATTTTTTAAGTTTCTACATTGCTCTTCATCTGAGGATCACAGGGCAGTTTACAATATGAAAACACAAAAATATGTAATATAGGAACAAACAAAAACACGACCCAGCCACCCCATCCCCACACAGTTTAAAAGGTCATCAATTAATTAGCCAAAGGCCTGGGAGAAAGAGAATGTTTTTGCCTGGCAACTATATGTAACAAATGTGCCATGTGAGCCTCACCGGGGAAAGTACTGTATTTCTTGCACCATAACACTCACTTTTTTCCTCCTAGAAAGTAAGGGGAAATGTCTGTGCGTGTTATGGAGCGAATGCCTATGGATGACAGGGGGATCTGCTGCAGTCGTGAGCAGAGGATCCATGGTTACAGCCTGCACCAAAAAAATCACGCACCCACTGTTGCCTGGGGCCACAATGGTGCAAAAACATTGTTACAAAGCATGGATCCACATGGATCCTCAGGATTTTTGCATTGGGCCACCCCAAACTCACCGTCAGATCACATGTCTGTGGCTGCAGCATGATCCACAAAAATCATACATCCACTGTTTCGTTTAGAATATTTTTTTTTCTTGTTTTCCTCCTCTCAAAACTATGTGTGTGTTATGGTCAGGTGCGTGTTATAGAGCGAAAAATACGGTATTTCACAAATGGGTAGCTACTGCAAAAAAGACCCGTTCTCATATTACCACCCTCTGGACCTCTTGCGGAGGAGGCACACAGAGAAGGGCTTGAAATGATTATCTCGGTGTCCGGGTTGGTTCATATGTAGAGAGGTGGTCCTTGAGGTACTGTGGTCCTGAGCCATTTCGGGCTTTATAGGTCAAAACCGGCGGTTTGAATTGGGACTGGAAACTGATTGGCAGCCTGTGCATTTGGGCCAGGATAGGTGTAATGTGCTCAAATATGGCCGCTGAATTCTGCAACAGTTGGAAGTCTTCAGAGTCAGCATCATGTATAGCATATAGCTGGATAGAGAAATGTTAGTAGCTCTTGGGGGGAAGCAAACCAGATTTTCCAGAAAGAGGTGCAACATAGTCTGTTTTAAAAAGCAGTATCTGAACAAAAGTTCTAGGGAATGCTAATCTTACCAGTGGGCAGAGTTAACTCCAGGGAAGGCGGGATTTCATAAAGGTAACACGCAGCTTCTGTTGCTGATGCAGCCTCAATTATTGTCTTGGAGTCAACACACTTAAATGTAGACATGCTAGTGGCAGTTCAAATAAAATAACAGAAGTTATTTTAAGACTTGCACAACACCTTTTGATGGAAGATCCTCAAGGCAACTTGCAATAGATTGTAATAATGCAAAAGAACCCCATCAAAACACACACACATCCCAGTAGCCCTTAGTGGGGGCCAGAGTGTGCTTCCCTTCTATTTGAGAAAAGGAGAAGCCTCTACGGTAATGCAGGCATTTGTTGAAAAGAAAAATGAGGACTTTGTAGAGGTTCTGTAAAATATTCTGGATGCTGCAAACTGTGAATGGAAAAAATGCTTTCAAATTTAACTTCTAACAGTGCAACTCCATAATTCATTCTTTCTTTCTTTCTTTCTTTCTTTCTTTCTTTCTTTCTTTCTTTCTTTTTGTAGGACCTTCTGGGACTTTGCGAGCAAAAGCGAGGGAAGGATAATAAAGCTATTATTGCATCCAATATAATGTATATAGTAGGGCAATATCCAAGGTTTCTGAGAGCCCACTGGAAATTTCTGAAGACTGTTGTTAACAAGCTGTTTGAATTTATGCATGGTAATTTATCTGGAATTCTCACTTTGTTTTCACAGTAACAAATAATTTCTTGCAATCTAAATTTTGAAATAGTTAACTGCTTTTGATCCTAGACTACCTTAACATTATAGGACTTTGAGAAGCAGGAATGTGTTCATTTGACTCAAGACTCTGAGTAGCATCTCTGTTCCAATTTCATTTCCTTAAGCCCCAGTAGAAGACACCAAAATATTACTTAAATTTAGGAAAGAGAAATAGGCCAACTTTTGCAAGATTTCTGTGGAAAGATGAAACCTGAGAAACAGCAGCACGTTGTATACAGTAATTTTTTTGTATCCACAACTTTTCTCTTGCTCTGCTATAGAAACCCACGATGGTGTCCAAGACATGGCTTGCGATACTTTTATAAAAATAGCGCAGAAATGCCGCAGACACTTTGTTCAAGTTCAGGTGGGAGAGGTCATGCCATTCATTGATGAGATCCTGAACAACATTAATACAATCATTTGTGACCTTCAACCACAACAGGTATGTCACTCAACTTTATAAAAACAGGAATATGGAACCTTGGGCCTGAGGGTGGACACATCTGTTGCTCTGTCAATTTTGCCTCTGCCCACTGATAATGTAGCCCCTATAAGGAAGTTCAGCCTTTGAGCTGATAGTTTTTCTACCCCTGACCTAAAATGAAAGATGTATGGAGAAAGCTTGGAATGAATTCTGTGTCGGTGTTTTGGATATGAAGAAGCTCCTGCACCCACACAAGAGCACTTTTGGACTTAAAACAGTGGTTTTGGAGCTTTGGGACACATGTCCACGGTACAAAGCAGTGGCAAGCTGCAACTGGCTGATTTGCTGTTAGGTTCTCCTCTGGCCAAAATAGTCCTGTAGCATTCACATCTAGCTAGCTATATAAATGCCAAATTTTCTGCATAGTAATGTAGATGGTCTTTGTTCCATAGTGGGAAATCTGACTCCTTGGTGCACTGTTAGCCTAAGTTCATGTGTGCTCTAAATTTATTTGTCAATCTTTTAAGTTGTGTTTTTAGGTTGTCCTAAAAATGCCCTACTTATTTTTGAGCAATAATTCACATGCTTTAGAAGAATATGCAGTTTCACTGTTGAACAGATAATTTAAATAAATGCACCTGTTTTAAATACCAGTCTAAAATGCATGTATAGGCTTACCATATTTTAGCATATTCAGCTATATGTTTTGGTACATTTGATACCTCAACTAGGTGCATACTTTCTACGAAGCAGTTGGATACATGATTGGAGCACAGACTGACCAGACAGTACAAGAGCATTTGATAGAGAAATACATGTTACTCCCTAATCAAGTATGGGACAGCATAATTCAACAGGCCACAAAAGTAAGTATATTTTCTATTGGGTTTCCTTTATTTTGAACCTACCGGAGACACTTGCATATGTAAGTGTGTCATGTGAGCCACAACAAAATGGCTGCCGTGAAGGCTTGACCAGCCACAAAATGGCTGCCATGGCAGTGGTCACCCAAATCAGTGATGCTTCAAAAAATTTACTCCCAATTTTCAAAGGTTTTATTGCCCCGAGTTGTGTAAAGTTACACGAACTACTTCATTCCATGTATGGGTCTAAAACACATTAATTTTACTTTCTTTTTATTATTATTATTATTAAAAAGTTTTTATTATAATCCAACATCTAAAAAATACATATACATTATTGATATTAGAACAAAGCACAAAGAAAAAAAATAAAAAAAGAAAGATAATAAAATAATTCAAGAATCGATATACAATATTTCCGTTCCTTGACTTCCCACCACCACCACGAGAGCTCTATCTCAACGTTATTTGCAGCAGTGTCTTTTACTAATCGTCATGTTCTACCTCACAGCTTTTAAATTATACCCACTGTGAGTTTGGTGTTTCCTAATGTCATCTCCATGTATGAAAAAAATTTGTTCCAGTCATTAATAAATTTAGTATTTTTCTGATACCTAATCTTCTGCGTCATTATTGCTAAGTCAATATATTCAATTAGTTTGGTTCGCCAGTCCGTAATTGTTGGGATGCTGGGGTTTTTCCATTTCTGCGCTAGCAGCACCCTGGCGGCTACGGTTGCGTACAGGAATAAGGTTTGGTCATCCTTATTGATCTCACTACCCGTCATTCCTAAAAGGAATGCTTCGGGTTTTTTTGTAAAGGTATACTTTAACATCTTTTTTAATTCATCATAGACGGAGCCCCAAAACTTCTTTACTACATCACAGGACCACCACATATGGAAGAAGTCTCCCTCTTTCTTTTGGCACTTCCAACAGGTCTTGTCTCCGGTTTTATATATTTTAGCTAATTTTGTTGGAGTGATGTACCAACGGTACATCATCTTTTCCATGTTCTCTCGGAGGCTGACACATGCTGAGAATTTCATATCCTTGGTCCATAGTTTTTTCCATTTTTCATATTCTAGGGGATATCCTATGTCTATGGCCCACTTGATCATAACTTCTTTGACTTCCTCATCCATAGTATCCCAGTCTAATAGTTGGTTATACATTTTAGTTAGGTGCTTAGACTTCCCTTCTATTATTTCTAACTGGAATTTGGATTTGTTTTTGCTCATCCCAGCTTTTTTGTGTTCATTCCATAAAGAGTTAATTTGGTGGAATTGTATCCACCCCGTTAATTTATCTTTTAACTCTTCGTAGGGCCTAATTTCCCAACCTTTCTCAGATCTTTTCAAAAGTTCAGCATAGGTCCATCTTCTACCTTCCATATTCACTTTTTTACTTACTAGAATATCTATGGGTGACAGCCATAAAGGGGTATCTTTTTCTACCAAGTTCTTACATCTGTTCCACACTTCCAGTAGCGCCCCTCTTATAATGTGATTAGAAAAACCTTTGTGCACTCTCCCCTTATCCTGCCACAGGTAAGCATGCCATCCATACCTAGCATTAAAACCCTCCAAATCCAGTAAGTCGGTATTGTCCAATACAATCCATTCCTTCACCCAACATAAACACGAGGCCTCATAATATAGTTGTAGGTTCGGGAGCGCAAATCCACCTCTATCTCTTTTATCAGTGAGCAACTTATACTTGATTCTGGCCCTTTTACCCTGCCAAATAAATCTAGAGAGGGTCCTCTGCCAGTTCTTAAACATTGTTGTACCCCTGATTACCGGGATGTTTTGGAATAGAAATATCATTTTGGGGAGGATATTCATCTTGATGGCGGCCATTCTACCCTCCCAAGAGAGGTGCAATCTGCTCCAACTGTCCAAATCTCTTTTACATTCTCTCCATGTTTTGTTGTAATTGTCCTCCACCAAATTTATATTTTTCGTTGAGAGCCAAATACCCAGATACTTAACCTTTTTTGATGTCTTTATCCCAGATTCTAATTCAATTTTATTTTTTGATTCTTCATCTAAGTTCTTTACCAACATTTTTGTTTTTATTTTATTCAATTTGAACCCAGATAGTCCCCCAAATTCCTCCATTGCATCAATAGTTGCATTTATCCTCTCTAGAGGTTCTTCTATTGATATTACTAGATCGTCGGCGTAAGCCTTAACTTTATATTCTTTTTTACCTATCTTGATCCCTCTTATTTCCGGAGTTCCTCTAATCTTATTCAATATAACCTCCAGGACCATGATAAACAACAGGGGTGATAATGGACACCCCTGCCTTGTACCTTTTGTGATCTTGAATGAGTTTGTTAAATTACCGTTGATGCTAAGTTTCGCTTTTTGGTTTGAGTAGATTGCTCTAATACCCTCTAAGAATGGCCCTCTTATTCCCACCCTCTCCATACATTTAATGAGGAATTCCCAGGATACATTATCGAAAGCCTTTTCGGCATCTATAAAGATTAGGGCGGCAGGGATATCAATCCTAAGGTCCAAATATTCAATTATGTTAACTACATGCCTCACATTCTCCTTTATCTGCCTACCCGGCAGAAATTCTGCCTACCCGGCAGAAATTTACTTTCAGTTTTACTGTTCGGCATCATGTAACTTGCGGTTTCTGCTTCGCCATAGCAAAACTGTAGCAACCTTCATAGAGCATAGTGGACAAAAGGAGTATATATATTTTTTTCCAGTTCACAGAAGGCTGATGAAGCATGTCATTACTAGCTTTATGCACATCGTTTAGAACCATCCTTTGGTGGGCAGTGCTGAAATGAGATTGACCTGCCTTCCAAGACTCTGTGGTGGAATTCTATGGAGATGTGGTGTGAAATACGAAAACATTTGCTATGTGTGTGAGAGAGGCTAATTTCGCTAAAGGCAGCCTTCTTAAGTACTGCCCCGCCCCAAACTTACAAGCTGCTACCACCCTCCTAGTAAGCAAAATGCAGGCTAGTAAAGAAAATCTTGAGCAGGTTACAAATGCAGCTGATAGAAGAACCACCCTGGGATCTACTGGTATAGGGTGGTATCCAAATGTAATTAATGAATTAATAGAAAAAGCATGGCTTCATCAGCCTGTCATTTCTGCGCTGGGAATGGAGGAAGGAATTCTCTCTCTCCCCCTCCCTCCCTCTTCCCCCCCCCCCGCCCCAAACCAGCAGACTATTTTTATGCTGGCCAGGGAGGAGGAAGAGAATTAATATATTACTATTACTGTTATTACATTTCGTTTTAACGTAGTGTTCCAGGTGACATGCAACACAGATAAAAATGATAGAATAAAATACCGAATCAAGTAGCAGGAAATATGTATACATGGTTTACTTCTGTTCCACAGAACGTTGATATCCTAAAGGACTCTGAAACTGTTAAGCAATTGGGGAGCATTCTGAAAACAAATGTGCGGGCGTGTAAAGCTGTTGGGCATCCCTTTGTGATTCAGCTGGGCAGAATCTACTTGGATATGCTGAATGTGTACAAGTGCCTCAGTGAAAACATTTCTGCAGCTATTCAGGCAAACGGTGAGTATTACTGGCTTTAACATAAGTATTTGGAGCATGCAGAGGCTTCGCGGGCTACCCCAGAAGCCAGAACTTCTAGCTTCTGCCTTAGCGGTGCGAAGCCTCCGCAGGGCAGCAGGCAGCCTTCATCCCGCTGCCCTGCGGAGGCTTTGCGCGGCTATCCCTGGCTTTTGTGGGAGGTGGGGGAAGGGACAGAGCGTGCAGCTCTGTCCCTTCCCCCACTTCCCAGAAAAGCCCCCAAGAGCCGCACTCCCTTTAAAGAGCACACGGCTCTAGCGGGAGGTGAGGGGAAAGGCACTGATCCCGCTTGCTCTCCTGGCTTCAGGGATAGCCCCGCAAAGCCTCCCGAGCGAAGAGGGAGGAGCGCTCCCTCCTTGCTCAGGAGGCTTTGCGTTGCTTTCTTATTTCTTGTTTTCCTCCCCTAAAAACGAGGTGCGTCTTATGGTCCGGTGTGTCTGATAGAGCGAAAAATACAATAGCTTGGGTAAAAGACACAGATGAAGTGATGGAATGGTTTATGTTGTTTGAAAAGCAAAGGGTGGTTAGAACAAGATTAAATTTAATGAATGGATGGGATAGGGGAACCCTTGCATGGTGTGGTCACAGAACTTACTACAACACATCAAATTGCCTATATAAGACTCAACATGGCTTCACACGAGGAAGCATTGCAATACAAAAGCAAGTGTTAAAGGCAGGACTTTTTTTGAAAGTGATGCTCCTTTTTCAGCTTGCTGGCTTTGATTGTTAAGATGGGGTCATACAAACTTCCACGAAGGGTTGGTGCATATGCAAGACAAACTTTTAACTTGCTACAAGTCTTTCTTTCTTTCTTTCTTTCTTTCTTTCTTTCTTTCTTTCTTTCTTGTTTCTGTGTTTGAAAATAGATTAACCATGGTTAAAGTCAGTGTTGAGGAAAGCCTTCACAGGATGGAGTGGGGAGGGAGGTGGAATTTGTACCAAGGATGGTATATGCTGTCCGGTAGCCCCTATAATAAAAGGGTCAGAACTTTTACCCTGAGGTAGAATTGTAGAGTTGGAAGGAACCCTGAGGGTCATCTAGTCCAACCCCCACCCCACCCCCACCCCGGCAATGCAAGAATCTCAACTAAATAATACACAGTCCAGCCTCTGCTTAAGTTAAGACGTCAATTTAAAGTTCAAATTGATTTTTACAAGGTTTTGACAGCTGCTTTCTTTGCCCTGGATTTTATCTGCCATATTTCTGTTGTGTTTTTGTTTGTTTGTTTGTTTGTTTTTGTTTGTTTGTTTGTTTTAAATGGGTAGCTACCTTGGACATTCTGTGGAAAGGGAGGGTAAAAATATTTTTGAATTGTTTTACAAAGTATGTATTCCTGGGTTGTAACTGACCTCAAACTCTTCCAGGAGAAATGGTTACGAAGCAACCTCTGATCAGAAGTATGAGAACAGTAAAAAGGGAAACTTTAAAACTAATTTCTGGCTGGGTGAGCAGATCCAATGATCCTCAGATGGTAAGTGGACTTCTCAAGTGTCAGCAACCTCAATGAATGGCAAATGCACACTCAAACGTATAGTAGACCTTGTGTTACAGTACAACTGTTTCTCTCTCTTTAGGTAGCTGAAAACTTTGTTCCGCCTTTGCTGGATGCAGTTCTTATTGATTACCAGAGGAATGTTCCAGCTGCCAGAGAGCCTGAAGTGCTTAGTACAATGGCTATCATAGTAAACAAGCTGGGAGGACACATTACTGCTGAAATACCTCAGATATTTGATGCTGTCTTTGAATGCACGTTAAATATGATCAATAAGGTAATTCACAAAGTCCTGCAACAAACAGGAATGCTTCGAGTTTTTTCACTGCTGTGAACCACATTCAGTTCTCTCTGTTTGAAATTGTAGTGTTCCTTGTAAATGTATGTGTGAAGCATTTATAGGCTGCTGCTCATGAAGAGGCTTGCCATGTAGTGGCTGTTAGAGCTATTCTTCTTGGAGGTGGAAATAAAATCTAAGAAGGAACCTTATAAAAAAATTACTGGTTGCCTTTCCGTAAAAAGTAAAGGCAAAATACTTAAGCCTGACATATATGTAGGGATACCTATCTCTGAAAATCTTGCCTGAATAAGCATACCAGAACTTCAAACAGAGCAAGAAATGTTCTGAAAGTTCTCCATTCATTTCATCGCTTATTCAGTTCTCGCTGTATTCAGTCATTCACTGGAAGCAACTTTAAGGAAACAATTGTTTTAACCATTGTTAAAAAGTGTAGATTAAACTAGGCTAGAGCATAGTTTAAAGTTTTGGTCTGCCTCAGGTCCACACTAGTCCTGAAAACTTGTAAATCAAACCATGATTTGAATTGTTTTGAAACTTCTTTCAAAAGGTTTGTGCTCTTGAACAACTGTGGCGGCTGTTGTGCAGCTGCTGCCCTAGATTATTTTACTTTGGGGTGCTTTTTTAAGTAATGTGAAGTTCTAAAAATTTGTTTTGGTCAGACTATATTGTGTAACTTGCATTATTTTTTTCTGTTTTCTCCTTCCTCTGCCATTAGGACTTTGAAGAATATCCTGAACACAGAACAAACTTTTTCTTGCTACTACAAGCAGTAAACTCCCATTGCTTCCCAGCATTCCTGGCCATCCCACCTGCACAGTTCAAACTAGTACTGGATTCTATCATTTGGGCTTTCAAGCACACAATGAGAAACGTTGCAGATACAGGTGACTTATCCTAATTTTCTGAACACTTATGCTTGAGTAAGTCAGCTAATTGTGCTGAACTGTCCTCCTCTGCCTAGAACATGTGGGCATGTAGATTCTTACCCAGGCACCCCCAAACTCTGCCCTCCAGATATTTTTTGGGAGTACAATTCTCATCATCCCTGAACACTGGTCCTGTTGGCTAGGGATGATGGGAGTTGTAGTCCCAAAACATATGGAGGGCCAAGTTTGGGGGTGTCTGTTCTTACCTATTTCTGAAAACAGACTGTTCTATATATCCGCCTAACAGATTTGAAACTTGATTTTAAGCTTCCCTCAATAATTTACGGGAATTCTATTGAGAACAGGTTTGGTGGAGTGGACACTCCAAGTGTGTCCATTCATTTTAAACGTGGTAGTCATGAGTGATTATTTAATTTAAAAAGTGGAATTCCCAGACTAATAACTTACTTGCTTCTGTGTAGCTCATATACTTGATGTACTTCACTTGGTTTCTGGAATGCATAACTTCTACAGGCACTAAAATTTTGAATAGCTTCATGTACTTTCTTCTAGGCCTTCAGATCCTTTATACACTTTTACAAAATGTTGCACAAGAAGAAGCTGCTGCCCAGAGTTTTTACCAGACTTATTTCTGTGACATTCTTCAGCACATTTTCTCTGTTGTAACCGACACGTCTCACACAGCTGGTAAGTAATTGTGGAGTGGGATGGAAGACCCGTACGGCTTGAGCTATGGTGAGTTCAGTTGCTGTATACATTCTAATCTAAATATTACTCTCCTTTGTGTGCTTTCACCAGGTTTGACGATGCATGCATCAATTCTTGCATACATGTTCAACTTAGTAGAAGAAGGAAAAATAAGTACTCCTCTAAACCCTGGAAATCCAGTGAGCAACCAAATGTTTATTCAGGAGTACGTTGCTAATCTCCTTAAATCTGCATTTCCTCATCTTCAAGAGTAAGTGTGTTTAGAATTAAAAGGTTAAATAGAACTTGAGTGCAAATACTAGTGGTCTTAATTGCTCTTCTCTGTGTGTCTCTTTTTTTTATTACTTCAGTGCACAGGTTAAACTGTTTGTAACAGGACTCTTCAGTTTAAATCAGGATATTCCTGCTTTCAAGGAACACCTTAGGGACTTCCTGGTACAGATAAAGGTATGTCTGGAATTTCCTCTCTTATTCTGAATGCATATGGGACTTCAAGTAGACTAAACCATGGGACTTTTTTTTTGTTGAGACCTATGTATTGCTAGTTTCTGTCATGCTCCATTGATTGGTATGCCAAGTCAGTTGCTAGATGATTTTATAAAACAAAAGCTCTCTTATTTGCTAATATTGATGCTGTGAATTTTGTCATATTGTTAAAGGTAGCCAACTTCTAAAGTCCTATGGTAACTTTAGTTTCTAATTCCAACCATCAGGGAGACTAATGCCCATACTTAAGGGAACAGGAGACTTGAGGATGATTGAGTTGGAGGACCAAAAATATAAGGGCAGAACTATCAGGTTATGAAAAGGGGATATGCACTAATTGTGGCATTTGCTTTCTAACATGTGAAGTCACTGTTCTGTTTCAAACATGCAGATGCCAATAAGGGTACTCTTGAGTGTGGTTTTTATTTCATTGCATAAAATTATCTCATCCATCCAAGTTCTGGAACTTTGCATCGTAACTGCCTTTCTAGCTTTTGATGATCTCTGCCGGTTGTTTGGATTATAATGGATTTTCTCATCTGCTTTATTCCCACAGGAATTTGCAGGTGAAGACACGTCTGACTTATTCCTGGAAGAAAGAGAGACAGCTCTTCGACAGGCTCAGGAGGAGAAACACAAACTTCAGATGTCTGTCCCTGGCATCCTTAATCCACATGAAATTCCTGAGGAAATGTGTGATTAAAAAATAACCAGTTGCACTGTTTTCTTTCTGTACAGCTGCTTTGTTGTAAAAGAAAACAGGACTTGGATATTTGTTGACCAAAATGATGCCAATTTGTAAATTTAAGATGTCACCTAGTGGCCCTTTTTTCTTATGTGTTTTTGTATAAGAAATTTTCTGTGAAATATCCTTCCATTGTTTAAGCTTTTTTGTTTTGGTCATCTTTATTTAGATTTGCATGAAGTTGGAAATTAAGGCATTTTAAAAATAAAAAAAACACTTCATGCCCATTTTGTGGCTAAGGGTAAAAGAGGCAAAACATATAACTTGTAAAGTCTATTGCAAAATTATACATTTTCCAGTTAGAACACAGATTTTTTTTTCCAATTAGGGAACACTTTCTTACTAGCCTGTCCTGCAGTCTAGAAGAAAAGGGTAAATGAGTATAGTCCATCAGATTAATTGTTAGGTATAGGATGGTGAGTGCTGCATCAGACATGAGCAGCTTTTGGGCTGAGTGGCAAGGCTAGGCTTACTGGTATTTGCAAGTTGTATGGCAAGTTTGCAGCAAGATCATGTGCATATCATCCCATTGTAAAGCAACTTGGAGAAAAAAGAGTATGGGAACACAGTACAGTTAGTTATTTTTACACAGTTCTTTTGTTTTTGTGTGTGTGCTGTCGCTTTGTCGACAACAGCTTTTTGTTTTCCTCAATGAGGAGTGTTGCTCATTTGTGAGCCTTCATTAACTCGAAGTGAAATGGTTAAAATATTTATCCTGTTAGACTAGGCTGCATCTTTTTAACAAGCTCATTAAAGAAGAATTCTGGCTTTTGAGATGACTTCTACTAATTACATTGTTTACCATGCTGTAGTGCTTTAAGAACACTACTTAAAAAGCAAAATAAACTTGGTTTACATTTATTTTCCTTTCCTTGGCTTTATTCTTTTATTGGATTAAACGCTCTGATCACCTTAAAATTCAAGTAGAATTTAGAGTAGCAGAAGAATCCCGTTACGGACCCTGCAAGACCTGGCAGGGACTCCCATAATGGCCGTGGGACCTTCCTCTGCAGGAGAGTGGCTCTGCAAATTGATTCTTTAAACGTAGGTTTTCAACACGTCTCCCGAAATGGCCTGCCCAGCATTGTCTTTTTCCCCTTTAACCCGAGTTTTTGTGGCTCTTCTCAAGCAGTGTATAATATGACCAAAAACAAAAAAATTAACATTTGGCAGTATCAATGTTACTTTTGCTTAACATTTCTCCAGAATTTCTCTTCTGTATATCAAATGCCAACTTTGTCTTGGTTTTCCTGGGACGGGTGGCTTCCATGTTGCCTACAGTCCTGAGACTGTCTCACTACTTTTTTTAAAATGCAACATTCATGTGCCGTTGTTAAAGAAAATGAGGGTAGATGATTAGTGTTAATCTTTTTATATAAAATTTGAATATCAAAATAAAGTTGTATTGTGCCTTTATTATCCATTCAGAATTTTTAGTTGGAAATTCTTCATTTTAGTACCTATCAAAGCAAAATAACACTTAAATCAAATTCAAGTGCTTTTAATGCTTGGTATAAAATACCAAAACTAGATTGAGGTTCCAAAGTGCTAAGTCGACTTCCGTTTCCAACCAAAACTTTTTGCACAGCATACTACTTGAAATCAGTCTGCGTCATATGCCTAAAATGGCAGGCGTGGACACAGTGGAGGACAAAATAAATTAATAGGAGCAGCAAATAATGAATGTTGTAGGAAGTGTGAGTAATGGAGAATCTGCATAAACACTGGGCATTGTATACATTAGGGCAAACATAGTAGAAGCACATTTTTGTGACCCAAAAATGTCACAAAAGGAGGGGGCCACGGAACAGGGTGTTTGCAGACTTTTTCAATGGTGTTCCAAATATATGCATGTTCACTTAAACGTGTGGTTCGCCTGTACTTCAGTCTTAGAAGGCTGACACCAGCAGTTCAGGGTCTCACCACAAGCGGCAGTGACAGATTCCAGCAGTTCCTGGCAGAAGTCCACCTTGACAACCTTTCCAGGCTGGTTAGTGATACGAACCAATTCCCGCCCCCCAACCCAGAAAAAGAAAACAATTTAAAAGACTATAGATAGTTTAATTAAAGTCAAAGGCCCGGTTATAGAGGACTCTCAGGCACCTAAATATATGTAGCAAGCGCACCAGGTGAGCCTCCTCTGGGGAGGGCATTCCACAAAGGGGGAGCCACTACAGAAAAGGCCCATTCTCATGCTACCGCCCTACAGACCTCGAGGACACACACAAAGAAGAGCCTCAGATGATGAGCACAGAGTCCAGGGTGGTTCATAGAAAGGTGGTCCTTGAGGCATTGCAGTCCTGAGCCATTTAAGGCTTCAGAGGTCAAAACTAGCACACTGTGCTGGTCCCGTGGGTTACCCGAGAGGTGAGGTCCAAGTCCAGTCCGTGGTCAAAGGTGCAAAGACCAAAGAGGCAGTCTGTAGAAGCTGAAGCTGGGTGCAGGGGAGGGAGTCCGGTGAAGACAGGAACAGGCATGCAAGCAGGGAGCCAGGGCTGGTCAGGAGCTCAGGCAGGAAAGCAGGACATGGTTCAGGCAGGAACTAGCAACCAACAATGTTGCTCCCGCAACTTGCGACTGGGGCGGGCCGGCTTTTATCTGCCCCAAGGCATTGGGCAGCCCCGATCCTCTGGTGACTTGCCTCTCCTGGCCTGGAGGCAAGCACTCCTCCTGCGGGAACTTAGTTCTCTCTGCCCTGAGCCTCTGCAGCTCAGGAGAGGCTGAAGGGTTACCGGACCCAGTGGCAACCTCAGCTTCCTCTGACGGGGCTGAGAGTGGAGCACCTGCAGGCAATGGGTCCTCCATCACCTCAGGAGCCAGAGCAGACTCAGCTGGTGCCTGCACCTGAGGATTCAGCACAGGTGAGGACCCTTCAGGCTCATGCCCCAGTCCCGGCTCAGCTGGTTCTGGAGGTGGGGAATCGTGTGCAGGCTGGGATCCCTCAGGTTCAGCATCCGAGTCCGAATCCCAGCCCATCACACACTTTGAATTGGGCCTGGAAACTTAATTGGCAGCCACTGCATTTGGGCCAGGATTGGTGTAATATGCCCAAGCCATCTTGCCCTGGTCAGCAACGTGGCTGCTGAAAACTACACTAGCTGAAGTTTCTGAACCATCTTCAAAGGCAGACGGATATTTTAACATTGCAGTTTTCTAACCTAGACGTTACCAGTGCATAGATCATAGAATCATAGAGTTGGAAGAGACCACAAGGGCCATCAAGTCCAACCCCCTGCCAAGCAGGAAACACCATCAGAGCACTCCTGACATATGGTTGTCAAGCCTCTGCTTAAAGACCTCCAAAGCAGGAGACTCCACCACACTCCTTGGCAGCAAATTCCACTGTCAAACAGCTCTTACTGTCAGGAAGTTCTTTCTAATGTTTAGGTGGAATCTTCTTTCTTGTAGTTTGGATCCATTGCTCCATGTCCGCTTCTCTGGAGCAGCAGAAAACAACCTTTCTCCCTCCTCTATGTGACATCCTTTTCTATATATGAACATGGCTATCATATCACCCCTTAACCTCCTCTTCTCCAGGCTAAACATGCCCAGCTCCCTTAGCCGTTCCTCATCGTTTCCAGGCCTTTGACCATTTTGGTTGCCCTCCTCTGGACATGTTCCAGTTTGTCAGTGTCCTTCTTGAACTGTGGTGCCCAGAACTGGACGGATCAAGGTCCCTCCTAGGAGGATTCCAACTGCTATCAAGACAAGTCAATTCCCTGCAATCCTGCTCTGCTTCCAGAGTTAAATGGAAAGAGTGGTGGTTGCTACTCCTCCAGACAACCAGAATCTGCATACAAGGAGCCATTTAGTGCTTTTTTTGGTGCAAATTAGGTGCTGGTTCTCCATACCAGCGACTACAGTCACAAAAAGACCTATGTTATAGCAAAAAGATGGTAATGTTCGGAGCATTAGTCATGCTCTGAGTAAATTTGTAGACCGAAGTCTTGATTTCAGCAAGTCTTACTGAGTGTGAGTTACTTGGAAAAATAATATAACTCAGGTGGTCAGAAAGGCCCAACAAAGACTCTATTTTCTCAGGGTCTTGCGAAAGAGCAATGTTAAACAAGAATTGATGACCTACCGGTCCACAGTAGAAAGTGTCCTCTCATATTGCATCACAGTGTGGTACATTGGCTTGACAGCCACGGACAGAAAGTCTTTATGGAGGGTGGTGAACACAGCACATGATATCATGGGCTGTCCCCTGAGCCCGCTAGATGACATCGCAAGGGATCGTTGCCTTGGGAGAGGTACCCCTGACCATTAGGTCCAGTCGTGGCCAAACTCTGGGGTTGCGGTGCTCATCTCGCTTTATTGGCCGAGGGAGTTGGCACACAGCTTCCGGGTCATGTGGCCAGCATGACTAAGCCGCTTCTGGCGAACCAGAGCAGTGCAGCAGAAACGCCGTTTACCTTCCCACTGGAGCGGTACCTCTTTATCTACTTGCATTTTGACATGCTTCCGAACTGCTAGGTTGGCAGGAGCAGGGACCGAGCGATAGGAGCTCACCCTGTCATGGGGATTCGAACCACCAACCTTCTGATCGGCAAGTCCTAGGCTCTGTGGTTTAACCCACAGCGCCACCCGTGTCCCGCCTAACGCCTCTCAATTTATCCAAACCTTTTCACCCTGTTGGATGTGATGTCAATAAGTGCTTAGCAACTTGGGCAGGCTATGCTGACCATGACCCTGCAGTTAGATTCCTCTTTTTCCCGGGGGGGGGGGGTGAACAAAAGTTTAGGACACTGAACCTGAAAAGGGAGAATATGAGGAGGCAGCCCCCAAAAGTCCTTCCACCAGGTGTGCCTGTAGGGCCTGGACCCCTGTTGCTGCCATCATTTGACTCAGAAGCTCCCCAGCTCTGTTGAAACTGGGAACTAAAAGAGCAGGTTGGGCCCCTTTAAAGAAAGAAGCACTTCCCAGTACAGGTAGGGCTAAAAATAACTGGAAAGCAGCTGTTTCCACTATAGAAGATGGTCTCAATTTGGTTCTTGCTGAAGAAGCATCAGAGTTGTATGTTTCTATAGCGGAGCGGAACGAGTCTGTTGCGTGTGAATGAGGTCCTAGGATAACCTGAACACTGTGATTAATGCATTGGTAATCTCATGACTGGATTACAGTGGTACCTTGGTTCTCAAACTTAATCCGTTCCGGAACTCCGTTCCAAAACCAAAGCATTCCAAAACCAAGGCGTGCTTTCCCATAGAAAGTAATGCAAAATGGATTAATCTGTTACATACTTTTAAAAACAACCCCTAAAGCAGCAATTTAACATGAATTTTACTATGTAACGCAGGGGTCTCCAAGCTTTCCTTGTCTTGGGCTGGTGTCTCGAATGACGATCGCGCAGAGGGCGGTGAAGCGCACGCACACATGCTATTTCCAGCGCACTTTGGGGTCGGAGGAGCACCGGAAACAGCTTATGCGCATGTGCATGGACCTCCTCCAACCAGGATGTGCACAGGAAATAGCGTTTGTGCACGCATTGCACATCCTGGGCGGAGGAGGCCCGTGCGCATGCACACAAGCTATTTCCAGTGTTCCTCCGACCCAGAAGTGGGTCACCATGCCACGCCGCAACAGTAAGAGCGGGTGGTGGTGTTCGCCACGGCCCAGATAAACGAGACCCTTGGGCCTTATCCGGCCTCCGGGCTGTAGGTTGGTGACCCCTGATCTAACGAGACCATTGATTCATAAAATGAAAGCAAAAAAAAAAAAAAAAGTACTACAGTCACACAATCAATCAGTAGCTGAACTGAGTTCCACACAGTCACAAAAACAAAATGAGTTGCAAAAACGAAAATGCAAAACAAATCGCAAAAACAGACCTCAGTGTAACATGAAAACAGAAGTGTGGCACTCAAACTGGAAGCATAACACTCAAAGAGGAGCACGTTCGGCTTCCGAAAAAAGTTCACAAACCAGAACACTCACTTCCGGCTTTGCAGTGTTTGGGTTCCAAGTTGTTTGAGTACCAAGGCATTCGAGAACCAAGATACCACTGTACTGTAATGCACTTTATGTGGGGCTTCCCTTAAGGGTAGTTTGAGCTGCAGTTTGGTGCTAAATGCTGTGAATGAGGTGTTAAATGGGACACCTAGAGGCGCACATATGAACACCTGTGCAGAGAGAACTGCATTGGCTGCTTATTAGCCACCAAGCAATGCTCCAGATCTTGTTAGTAACATTCAATGGCCTGAGCAACTTAGGGGCCTAATTACCTGAAAGGCTGTGGGCTCCTATATGCTGTGGGAAATCGCTCAGGTCATCTGTGAAGCTCCTATTAGTGGCACTGCATATTATAGAAAATTGTGTCATAAAAGGCCAATTTCTTTCCTTGGCCCTGTTCTCTGCAACACTCTGACCTCTGCCACTGGTTACCAGCTTCAAATGTATTTTGAGGACATGCCTTTTTTCTCAGGCTTTTCCTAATTTTTAAAGCTGGGCCTTGTCTTTTTGTTTGTTAGAATGCTTTGTTTTAGTTTGGGGGCAGGGGGGAGAGAGCAGAATAATAAAAAAATGCCTTATTGCATCTCTGCCAATTTTTATTAACTTGTATTGATGGTTTATTGGGCATTCAATACCCATTTAAAATGTGGGTGGGTGGGATTACTGGATTGTTATTGAGTATATTTCATGGATTGTTCTTGTTTTTGATTATGCATTCTGTGTTTTTATATCACGATTTTAACATGTAAACCTCCCTGTGACTATAGGACGGTATACATATTTAATAAATTATAATAAATAGTTTTAGTGAGGTGTTTTTGGTAAAATTATATATATATATATATATATATATATATATATATATATATATATATATATATGCTTTCGTAGATTTTCACGGGTACAGGAATGCAGGTTTTGGTGTCTTCGGGTGTCTTCCCGTGTAAGAGTCGGGGTGTCTGTGCGACGTTTCGACGAGGTCTCACTCGTCATCTTCAGGCTGGTACTTTCGGCTTCTTGTTACTGGAACAGAGCAGAGTCTGGTGTTTGAGTTCCTATAAATACTGTTGAGGGGTGTGGTGTATAGCCTCCAACGTTCTGGGCAGAGAGGAAGTTCCTAGATTAGTGTGCCTTTTCTTCTTTTGTTCCTTAATTACTTGAGGGATATCTTGGGTGATTTCATGAGTGATATTCTGAATATCACTGGGTGGGTCATTAAGTGTAGATTAGTTGCTAAAGCTTTCGTGTCTTGACCTCTTGAGCTTGTGAAGAGTTTTTCTGAGAAGATGGCTGTGCTGCATTTAGTTGTGCTCTGGCTTGGCTTCGTGTATAGGGGCGAGCTATGGTTTTGTGCCTTGTGCAAGTCCAGATCTGTGTAGGGATTGCAGGGGGGTGCAGCATCCGGAGGTGCCACTATAGTTTGGCTACTGGATGGAGTCTGTAATATGTCTGTGGAGAGGGTCTGGGTTTGGGTCTGGTGTGGTTGATTGGTGACGGCGTTCTGTGTGCCTCTGGTTCTGGTGTCGGTTTTTGTGGGGAGGGCTAATTTCCAGATGTCTGGCAGGCGGGACGTGTCGTCACGCTTGTTCATGTTGTGAGGGTGTTTCTCTATCTCGATGGCTTCCATGATTATTCTCTTGTGGTGATGTTCCATGTTAAAGAGCAATTTGGAATCTGCAAAATTAATTTCGTGTCCTGTTTCTTTCATGTGTTGGAAAAGAGAGGAAGTTTTTTCTTCTTTTTTGACGGCATTCTTGTGTTCTGCGATACGTGCATTTATTCGTCTGTTTGTTTGTCCAATGTACGTGGCTGGGCAGACTTTGCAGGGTATTTCATAGACCCCTTGGTTTTCCAGCTGGATTTTGTCTTTTGGGTTTCTGAGGATATTGGCTATTTTTTGGTTGGTGCAGAAGGCTGTTTTGATATTGTGTTTATGGAGGATTTTGCTGATTTTGTCTGTAGTGCCCTTGATATAAGGAAGGAGGGCCATGCCATTGTTTTCTTCTGTGTCTTGGTTTTTGGGGGGTGTTTCTTTTTGGATTAGCTTCGTAACCCTGTTTTTCTGGTATCCATTGGCGATTAACACATTTGAGAGATTCTGTAACTCAGTTGTCAAGTGGTCTTTGTCAGCCAGGCGTTTGGTTCTGGAGATGAGAGTCTTGGCTACGGAGTTTATTTGTGCAGGGTGGTGGTGTGATTGTGCATGTAAGTAGCGGTTGGTGTGTGTTTTTTTCCGGTAGATAGTGTGTCCTAGGGAGCCATCAGGTTTTTTGTAGATTAGGACGTCAAGAAAGGGGAGTTGGTTGTTGTCTTCTATTTCCATAGTGAATTGTATTTTGGGGTGTAGGCTGTTGAGATGTGTGAGGAAGCTATCTAGTTTTTCTTTCCCGTGTGGCCAAATTACAAAGGTGTCGTCAACATATCTGAGCCAAAGTTTGGGTTTGTGTTCTGACTTGTCTAAAGCATTGGTTTCAAAGTGTTCCATGTACAAATTTGCGATGACCGGTGAGAGGGGTGATCCCATAGGTGCTCCTTCTATCTGTTTGTATCTTTGTCCATTGTGGATGAAGTACGTGTTGGTTAGGCAGTGGTTGGTCAGGTCCAGGATGTATTTGGGGGGGTTGTATTTGTTTTGAATGGCTGTCAAGGCTTCATTAATGGGCACTTGAGTGAAGAGAGATACAACATCGAAGCTCACAAGTAGGTCATCGGGATGTAGGTATTGTTTCTTTATTGTTTCTATGAACTGGAAGGAGTTAGTAACGTGTGAAGCGATGGATTCTGCATAGGGCTGAAGTTGCTTAGCGAGAAATTTAGCGAGATTTTGTAGAGGTGAGCCTATGGAGCTGACTATTGGTCTGAGTGGTGTTCCTTCTTTGTGTATCTTGGGGAGACCGTAGAGTTTGGGGCATCTGGATGATTTTTCTCTGGGGATGATTCTTAGCTGGATTTCTTCACTGATAGGAGAGGCTTTTATTTTGGATTTGGTGGTTTTTTCCAGATAGGTGGTGGGATCTGTTTTTATAGGTTGGTAGGTAGGGTCTTGGAGTAGATTTGATAGTTTTGCTTGGTAGTCCGATGTGTTCATCACAAAAAACTTCCTCTCTTTTCCAACACATGAAAGAAACAGGACACGAAATTAATTTTGCAGATTCCAAATTGCTCTTTAACATGGAACATCACCACAAGAGAATAATCATGGAAGCCATCGAGATAGAGAAACACCCTCACAACATGAACAAGCGTGACGACACGTCCCGCCTGCCAGACATCTGGAAATTAGCCCTCCCCACAAAAACCGACACCAGAACCAGAGGCACACAGAACGCCGTCACCAATCAACCACACCAGACCCAAACCCAGACCCTCTCCACAGACATATTACAGACTCCATCCAGTAGCCAAACTATAGTGGCACCTCCGGATGCTGCACCCCCCTGCAATCCCTACACAGATCTGGCTGGCACAAGGCACAAAACCACAGCTCGCCCCTATACACGAAGCCAAGCCAGAGCACAACTAAATGCAGCACAGCCATCTTCTCAGAAAAACTCTTCACAAGCTCAAGAGGTCAAGACACAAAAGCTTTAGCAACTAATCTACACTTAATGACCCACCCAGTGGTATTCAGAATATCACTCATGAAATCACTCAAGATATCCCTCAAGTAATTAAGGAACAAAAGAAGAAGAGGCACACTAATCTAGGAACTTCCTCTCTGCCCAGAACGTTGGAGGCTATACACCACACCCCTCAACAGTATTTATAGGAACTCAAACACCAGATTCTGCTCTGTTCCAGTAACAAGAAGCCGAAAGCACCAGCCTGAAGATGACGAGTGAGACCTCGTCGAAACGTCGCACAGACACCCCGACTCTTACACGGGAAGACACCCGAAGACACCAAAACCTGCATATATATATATATATATATATATATATATATATATATATATATGCTTTCGTAGATTTTCACGGGTACAGGAATGCAGGTTTTGGTGTCTTCGGGTGTCTTCCCGTGTAAGAGTCGGGGTGTCTGTGCGACGTTTCGACGAGGTCTCACTCGTCATCTTCAGGCTGGTGCTTTCGGCTTCTTGTTACTGGAACAGAGCAGAATCTGGTGTTTGAGTTCCTATAAATACTGTTGAGGGGTGTGGTGTATAGCCTCCAACGTTCTGGGCAGAGAGGAAGTTCCTAGATTAGTGTGCCTCTTCTTCTTTTGTTCCTTAATTACTTGAGGGATATCTTGAGTGATTTCATGAGTGATATTCTGAATACCACTGGGTGGGTCATTAAGTGTAGATTAGTTGCTAAAGCTTTTGTGTCTTGACCTCTTGAGCTTGTGAAGAGTTTTTCTGAGAAGATGGCTGTGCTGCATTTAGTTGTGCTCTGGCTTGGCTTCGTGTATAGGGGCGAGCTGTGGTTTTGTGCCTTGTGCCAGCCAGATCTGTGTAGGGATTGCAGGGGGGTGCAGCATCCGGAGGTGCCACTATAAATATATATATATATATAATATATATAATATATAATATAATATATATAAATATATATATAAATTGTTGTACCCTGCTTAGAGATATTTGAAAATATTAAAGTGGCATAGAAATAGTTTAAAACAACAGACGGTGCCCATGCCCCGATCCTTCACAATTCCCCACTATGTCCTGAACCTGTACTGAACCTTACAGGGTTGCTGCAAGGATTAAGACAAAGCAATACATTTGGGATTAAAACGAAATCCCTGCAGCTCAGCTGAAATACTTTTGTATTTTGGGGAGAGGGGAAGTGATGGCAAGTCAGAAACTGATGAATGGGAAAGAGATAAGCACCCCTCAGCCCATTTGCAACACGAATCTTCCAGTTTTGATAGTGAAGTTTAGCCCTGAATGCCAAGGGATAAATTTACCTCACAGGGTTATTCTGAGGATAAAATGGGGAGCATGCAGGGAAGGGGCATAGAAAAGAAAAGAAGACACCTCAAGTTCTTTCGGAAGAAACGTGGGTTATATATGTAATAAACACCAGGGAAACTTTACTGATCTTTTGCAGGACTACAACTCCCATTATCTCTGACCATGGGGGGATGTTATTGGGTTGCTGTTTTTATTTTGATTATGCATTTTGTGGTTTTATATTTTAATTTTGTTCCGTGAACGTCCCTGAGAACTCTGGGTATAGGGTGGGGCGGGAGTTTTAACTGCATCCAGTCAAGGGCTCCTCCGATGCTTACTCGGAAGTAAGCATGCAAAGGATGACTTTGACGAGTAAGCTCCCTGCTGCTGAGCTGAACGGGGGTTTTGACAGGACTGGCCAAAGCCATGGAGCTAAAGGTGGCCTTGTTTATTTAAGAGTGGGGTGAAAGGGGGAATTCTGGCATCATAGCCTGATAGAAAAGAAGTCCTAACTTGTGGTATGACACTATATGTATGTGTATTTTATATATATATTTGTGTGTGTGTGTGTATTTTGAATATATGTGTATTTTATACCCTCACAATATATATTGTTTTATTTGTACGCGTGTTTCCCCATTCCCTGTATCATTTTTATTTCTCGAGTTTATATTTCTTTCCAGAGCAGGGCTTTGACACCCAATAATAGTCGTCGTCGTCCTCTTCTTCCTCCCGCCCCGGCCTCTCCTCCTCTGAGAGCGCGGGAGCCCGTTTTCGCGAGGAGCGCGCGCAGGCGCACCGACTCCCTCCGAGGGAACGGGAGTGGTGGACGACGGCGACGTCAGGACGCTTTTTTTCCGCCTTGCGCGAGACGCGCCGCGCCGCCATTTTAACCTGCCCAACTCCCCCATCCCCCCCCCTTCCGTGCCTTAACCGCGCGCGCGCTGTTCGCCCCGCCCAGAGGGAGAGGGAGGGAACTCGAAACTCCGCCTCCTCCTTCGCCGGCGACGCCGCCGCCACCGCCACCCCCTCACACTTCGTCTCCCGCCGCCCTGGCCCGGAAACGCCCGAGCCGGAGCCGAACGTGCGTGCGTGTGCGCGCGTGCGCGTAGGTTTCCCTCCTCTTATCCCCCCCTTCACTCCCTCCCTCCCTCAGCCCTCCTCCTCCTCCTCCTTCCCCCTCAGCAAAATGGCGGCGCGTGGAGGCCTTGGGAGCCAGTGAGTGACTCGCCGTCCCTCCTCCACCTCCTCTTCTTCTTCCTCCACCTCCTCCTCCTCCTCCTTTCCCCCCACCCCTTCCCTCACGCTCCTCTCCGTCGCCGCCAGGCTCATTTGCATCGGGCAGTCGCCGCCCCCCCCCGCCCTCCTTCCACCTCGTAGTTGTTGTGTTTCTCCCCCCCTCCCCATTCTCACCCACTTTACACACACACATATCCTCCTCCTCCTTCACGGTTGTTCCTCCTCCTCCTCCTCTCCCCACCCCCTTCTTCTCCCCCCCCCTTCCCTCTCTCTCTCTCTCTTTCTGTCACAGCCGCCCCTCCCCCTCTCTTCTCAATCCACACCTCCCCCACCCCAACACCGCCAGCCCATCAATCAATCAGCGGCGACCGGGAGCGGATCGATCAATGGTCGGGAGGAGGAGGCGGCGGCGGCTGCTGCTGGTTAATGAACAATGTGTGAGAGCTGCGCCGAGCTGCTGGAGGTGTTAAACGAGAGTAAGTCGGAGAGGCCTCCGAGCTTCGGAGGAGGAAGGGGCGAAAAAGACGGTTTTCTATCTATTTATTTATTTATCCCCACTCCCACCCCTTATCATCCTCCGACGATTCCCCCCCCACCCCCATTTTCTTTTCTTTTGCACGAGCCTCCCCTGTATGGAGGGGGGGGGGATACCGGGCACCGCGTCGCCCTCCCATTTCACCACCACCACCTTTATATATATATATATATAATCCACTTGGCCTCGTTTTGGAGGAGAGGCACAGGCTTGGCCATGTTGTGCAGAGTGGGAACAGGAAGGCCGGTTTCTGGGCCCGCCGCAGGGCTGCCAATCCGGGGGACTTGGCCTGAGAAAGCGGCCGGTGGGGGGACGGAGGAAGATGGGGTTTTATCTTCTCTACCCTTCCCACCCCACAATGCCACCCCTCGAGACGAGGGCGAAGAGACACGGATGCGGAGCTTTTATTGGTAGCGAGGGGATTTCCTCAACCCCCGCCCCCACCGCGCCCCAGTTGGAGGGTGCAAGGGGGGCGGCAGCAACTTAAAAGCCCCTCTTGGAGCTCTTCCCGTGGCATTTCTGCCGGCATCCTCTCGCCCTGCAGCCGAGAGGCCTAGTTCTCCTGCTTGCCTGTGGTTGGGATGAGGCTGCAGGCGAGCCCGGCTTGTGCTGCGAGTTGGCTGCGTGGATGTGCTCTGAGCGCAGGAGGAGGGAGGAGTAAAGCTCTAGTTGCAATATACTCCGCTCTCCTCCCGCCGCCTCGCCCGCTGTACTGAGGTCCTAAGCGGGGACGAGCGACAAAGGGGTCTTGAACCGGGAGTAACCCCTTGGGGTGTTTTGTTTTTGGTCTGTCAAGGGTTGGGGTGACTATGAAGGAGGAGGTGGTAGTGGTGTGCCTTTTTATTTTGGATCCATATAGTGAGTTTTGCACTGTTGCCTCTGGTTCTGTCATATTCTGGTTCACTACTATTAACATTTAACGTAATGCCTTTTTGTATCTGTTGTAAATTTTTACTACACTCTTCCTCCAGTAAACTACTGCAATAGTTTGTTGTGTTCAAAGTTCTTTTTTTCTTCCTTTCAAAAACCTAACTCCTCCCATCTTCTGCATATCTGCACTATTTTTTTTTTATGTTGCAGCTCTCAAACTCACCTGGACTCCTGTTTCCAGAATTTCTTGTTCCCTTGCTGGGATGTTAGTTGCAGACAAACATCCCTGTTTTGTATACTTAGTAAAGGATTTGAACAGTCATCTTTGAAGTAGAATGTGTCTGATATGCATTCTTTTGTCTAAATCCCTTGCAACTGAGACTTGGTTCCTTGTGAATACAGTATGTGTAAGGTTTGGATTAAAATGGATTCCTAGTTCAAGTTTATGCAAGCTGTTTGGAACTTTTTATTGCTGTGGATGACCTGAGTAAAGAACTGCTAATAAAGAAAGCATGGGTAGCATAGATAGATGGTGGATGTTGATAGGCAAATCTCCCTAAAATGTTAGAATGTGTAAATAATGAAATTGATGTAAAAGAGGGGAAATCCTTGTACAGTTCCTGATCCTATAAAAGGTGTCCAGAGAACATTATCTTCTGTGTGTGCAGGCTGAAGGAAAATGGAGAAAATGTTTATATACACTTATTTCTCAATCATGTACAGTATTTGGAAGGTGTTGGTGACTGCTAATAAATGCAATATAAGGTTTTTGTGAGGATAAGCTCCTGGGAGAGCAAAAGATCAAAGAAAACTCTTGACCAGAACTTAATAACTTTCTAATTAAAGGCTGTTTTACCAGCTGGTTTGGTTATTAACATGTAATTATTTATGTGTAATTATTGCATCTTGTTATTGAAGAGTTAAATGTTTTGCCAGTGGTGCATTCTGTAGCCCTTATTATTTGAGGATTTGGTATGTCCATTTCTGATCCAAAACTAGTACCCTGTGCTTGCATAGTCCCAGTGAAGCCTGTGACTTACTTCTGACTTGCTCTGATTGTGTTAAGATTTCAGGCAGCGGTTGCTTTTACCCGCTTGTATTTGTTTCTATTATATAGTTTGTTGGTATGGACTGGTATGGCTTTAACTTTGAGGTGGAGAGAAAGAACCCTGATGTGTTGAGATCAATCTGGAATGACTGTAGATTATGGAGTTATCAGTCAGTGAGTCCTCCTCAGATTTATTGCACAGGTGTTAATGATCAGGCATAGGCAAACTTGGCCCTCCAGATGTTTTGGGACTACAACTCCCATGATACCTAGCTAACAGGACTGGTGGTCAGGGATGATGGGAATTGTAGTCCCAAAACATCTGGAGGGCCAAGTTTGCCTATGCCTGCTTTCGATTGTTTGAGTTTAGAAACTTATTTTCATAAGATTTGAGTATCCATATTGAGCACACTAAAATAACATTAAGACAATTAGAAAGAATTCTGATTGCAATACTTAAGGCAAAGCTGTAGTTTAATGTTCTGTAGACAGTCGTCACTGGTTAAGGAAAAGAAGTGGAGGGAAGAAAAGTAATTGCAGTACTTGAAACTCAGAAAAGAATGATGGCACTGCATTTGTATTTTCATGAATTTCCCCCCAGTGTAAGTCCCACTAACTTCCATGAGATTAGACTGCAAGCCTAACCATGTCTACTCAAAATCAGACATGAAACCAAAGTGGCTTACACCAAGGTAAGTGGGGTTAAGACTGCAGGCTAATTATGCAATGAATCTAAAATCATGGCTTTTCAAGTACAGTATCTGCAGTGCTTTGCATGAAGTGAGCTTATCATAAATATTTGACTGTGTGTACACCATACATTTAAAGCACATCCCACCAAAGAATCCTGGGAACTGGTTTACTTATCACAAGCTACAATTAGTAGCATCCTTAACCACGGCAGTTCACAGGATTCCTGGAGTAGGAGTGGGTCATGTTTTAAATGTATAGTGTATATGCAGCCTTCCCCCCCCCCTTGTGCATGCATGCGTACTCACTTTCTTGCCCACTTTAGTGCATCTGGTGCATGCCTAGTTGTAACTGACAATTCTGAGAACCGAATTTACTAACTTATGCTATGAAAGGGACCCAGATTACAGTCATGATGTCCATTTGTTTCATTTGCAGTATCTCAAGAATCCCCCAAAATCACACAAGTAATGGAATAGAGAGAGAATGGCAGGTGCTGACTCCCTAATATGCAGCCTACAAACACATACAACCTACAAACACATGCAACCTACAAAATGTGGTGGAGCAAATTAAAAATAGTTGCATCACTTGTGAGAAGATATTACCCATTGAGTGTTGTGCATTGCAGATTGTGTGCTGGAGGCTCCCCTTTTTATGGTTTTATTCAAGAAACTCTTCATTATTTACTTATTTTAGTATTACAGTTATTACAACTGGAAATTCCAAGTCTACATTCACTTCAAAAGGGAAGAAAGCAGCCAGTGAAAACTGGTAATGAATGAGGTCATGTTTAAAACTTGTGAGTCAGGGATTGCCAACAGTTCTCTGCCCTGCCTGCTGAGCATTTGGAATTGCTTTTCATTCTGCTAAAACTACTGGAGCTGAGCCTTGAGAGAGATTCGGGAACTGAATTAAACTTCCACTATGTCACTGAACATTGTTAAAGAGTATTTGTGTATACTAAGCAGAAAACACAAACATATATTTTGATACATGCCGTTTTGAAAGAGAGAGTGAGAGATTTAAAATGAACTGTTTTAGATACCAAGTTGCAATAATTGGGACAAGGAGGAAATAATACAACGTTCAAGAGAACGTTAAAATAATAACATCATTGGACAAAGGTGAAGGAATCACATAAAAAGGATTTGCATAGCAAGGGGACTAGTTTTCCTCTTATCCACAACACTCTATTCTAAAATTTGCTCCTTCCTGCTGGCTGGGAAATAGTCTCTAGCCCAAGTAAGAGAATGAGAGGCACTTGCCATAGCAGAGAATATAGAAAGGCCAGAAACAGGATGGGGTAGTTATCTCCTTCTTGCGATGAAAGTTTCCCCTGAGAAACATGCATTTTCTGCCATAGCTTTGCTTTCCTTTTCTTGTGCTTTGTGTGCAACTAGTTATAGAGACCACATAATGCAATAGAAAATAATTATACTTTTTGATGCATCTAATTTGCCTCAAAAATACTATTCCACTGCAAGAATGAGGCAAAAGGTGTCAGCTGCTGTGATATAAGTTATCTGAGTATAGTGTACTATCTATACTGTTGACAATATTGGGTTAAAAGTTTCTGAACAGGAGTATGTTGTTGTTTAGTCGTTTAGTCGTGTCCGACTCTTCGTGACCCCATGGACATGAGCACGCCAGGCAGGAATATATAATACTAGAATATTGTGTTCGGGGAAGTTGTGTGGGGATATTCTGGAACTGCAGTTCTTCTTCCTACAGTTATACTCCGTGGTGGACTGAGGCACTCTACAAAAGAGGAAGTGTGAGGCTCCCTTTGTCTAAACCAGGGATTGGGTACCTGTGGCGCTCCAGTTGTTCTTGGTCTGCAGCTTCCATAATCCTTCTCCATTTGGCCATGCTGTCTGTTGGCCCTGGTGCTACATCTGCACTGTAAGCAGTGCTGCTGCATGTTAATATAGTGCTGTCAATATGTGTGGTGGTCAATCTGGGCCCCTAGAACTGTGACTTCATTTCATGCCAGTGGCCAGGAGGGTGGAAAGGTGAGAAAAGTTATGGCAGAAAAGGAAAATTTTGGCTCTGGCGATTCCCACTGCTGCCATGTGGCACCTGATAGATAGCCCCTTGGAGAATGCTGCTTTTGACAGAAAAAAGGTTCCTCAACCTTGCTTTTACAGAGTGCCAAGCAAAAAGGACATTAAAATCTAAATCTAAAGACTATTGGGTTCCATCCTTGTTTTCCTTCTTCTGGATAAATCTTGCTGGAATTTAAAGTTTAGAGTGTGTTTATAAAACTGAAGTGTGTGTGTCAACATGACCATTAGCAGCTACTTTGAGTAATGCTTAGAAATGATTTGTGGAACATAAAATAATGTAGTCTTTAGAACTTAATGCAGCATTGGCTTATCTTCAGAGATCACATGGACTATAGTCCTGCTGCTCCTTTGATGAAAGTTAAGCATGTGATAAGTGTTCGTTTTTTTATATTATCCTAATCCCCTTTCCTCCAGTGGGTTCAGTATGAGTAATCTGCTAATACAGAACTCTGATCTAGAATTAAATTCTTGGTTAACTTGTGTTCCTAGGATAGCTGTTCCATGTTCCTTGTGAACCATGTGGGAATGCTCTTTTGAGATGCAACCATATGCAAATAGCTCTGAAAATTTGAGATCAGGACTATACTATGTACATGTTTCACAGAGGAGGTATATGAACTGACTGCAACTCTTAATATTGGATGTTTACGCTTTGTCTCTGAAATAAGATTTGTTCATTGAATTTCTGATGTAATAACATAATTGGAGATTTTAGAGCCACAGTTTCAAATTAGTAATGCCTACTGCATTTCACTTGAGCAGGGTCTGTTGTTGCCTTCGCTTGCTCCCCTGCTCTCTTCTTCCTTCCCACAGGGCAGACACTATCTGATGCCCCTATAGAGATAGTCTGCCCGGAACAGGTGCCATTGGAGTCCAAAGAATCCCATTCCCATGAGTCTTTCTGTAGTAATAAATAGGGCCTGTATATGTAGTACTTTTGGACAGAAGAACAGATTTCTGAGTTTAGAATATGCTTGCTTTTAATTTATGAAAGGTGCCTAAGTGTCAATTATGTATTAAGAATTTTTTTTGCAATGTATCCACATTGGGTTCTACCCAGGTAGTGGCTTTGCAGCAGCAGAAGTGTTGCCACCACTCCAAGGTGCATCTCTCTGTGCTGTACCACATCCCATTCCAGCGGGCTCCCTAATCCTGAGGGGCATGGGAATCTGCATTCTGTAGGAAGGATTAGCAAGAATCAGATGCCCTGTCTTGCATAAGCAGAATCGTTTCTTTTCAAAGCCACCACTAGCATGCAACTATGACTGAATACTATTAATAAATGATAATTAGGAATTGAAGCTGAATAGCATTCAAAATTCGCCAGGTGCATTTCACACCTGTATAGCGGCCACTTGCGACCAAGTAAAGATGCCTGGGTGCCAGGATTGGCACCTGACGTCTCCACTATCTGGAGATGCATGCCTGGGGATCATTGGATCTTCTCTGCTTTTACACACTAATACCCCTACCTGTAGAATTCTATCCGTTATCTTTTATCTGCACATTCAGAATGAATTTCAAGAGTCATCAAGTCATATTGAAAAATACAACTTTCAAGCCATGTGACCCAAAAATGGCAAATAGTCATTCATTTTGGCGAGACTAACTCTGGTTTAAAGAGCCATTTGGCACCTAGCTTATATATTGATGAGTTTCTAATAATGATTCTCAAGTACAAATGCATGAATATGCATGAATGCATGAATATGACTTAACCTAATAAGTAGTTATAGTAGTAGTATAAGTAGTTATGGTACAGTAGGACAAATTTGTGAAGAACCTATCATATGGTTTTCTGTGGTAAGGAAAGCTGCAATCCTATGCATAATTACTTGAGAGTAATTCCTATTAAGATTCCAAGCATATACGTCACCTGTGGTTGATCAAGCATGGAAGCCTTATTATGTTTAGGCTGGCTTGCAAATTACTGTAACTATTTACATGCAGCTGCCTTTGAAGACTCATTGGAAATGAAATTTCACCTGGTGCAGAATTCAATTCATTGACTGAGGCCAGTTTTTCAGAACCGGGGTTTGAAATTAGCAGGGTGCGATGCTTATTTTGCACCTAAAGATTCTCCATTTGTAAGCACCTCAGAAAGTCTGGGTCCCATTTTTTCTGCCTGGCTGACACTCAAGGATTACTGAAATGTATGTGCTTTGAAGCCTTGCAGTGTATGTTAAGGATAGACAACATGTTAAGGCGTTTAACAATAAAAGAGTACAGTGGAACCTCAGGTTACGTTGCCTCCGGCTTACGTCACACTCGGCTTGCGACTGGTGCAAACCCGGAAGTACCGGAACGGGTTACTTCCAGTTTTGCGCATGTGCAGAAGCGCTAAATCACGCTGTGCGCGTGCAAACGCAACACTTTTTTGCACTGTTTTTGAGTTGTGGTGCGGCCTCTGGAACAGATCCCCGCCATAACCCGAGGTTCCACTGTAGAGTGTCACTTATGTGAATTTCATATTAGTTCATGCTTATCAGAATAATAAATAAAAAGTGTTGCCAAACCCACCAAATGATGACTAGACATTCTGTTTTGGCACTCACAACTCAGGTCTCAAGAGCCATTTGGCTCCTAGCTTTTCTATCCCAGTTTCTAACACTGTTCAGAACATATAACACCAATGCTATTTCAACTGTACTGGCTTTTGATAAGTTTTCAGTCCCTATTGAAGATGCTGGTTATTACCTTTAACACCTTATATGACTTAGGACCAGGCGCCTCTCATATGAATTTGCCTAACCACTCAGACCATTGGGAAAGGCACTGTCTGGATTCAGCTGGTGGAGATGTTGTGAGACTGGCCTTTTTGTAACAGCACCCAGATTATGGAACTCCCTAGCATGGAAAATCTGCTTTGGTTCCTATACTGGCCATGTTTTGGCAACACCTGAATACCTATTTATTTCAGCAGGTTTATGGCCTAACTGACATTTAATCCATCTTCTGACCCTTGGATTTTTCCTCTTCCACCTCTTGGATTATTTTATCTGCTGCATTGATTATTATTCTGTTTTTAAATTATTGCTGATTATCGCTTTTGTTGTAAATTGCTTTGAGCTCGGCTCAGAAGCTGGAAAAGTAGGATATAAATATTAATATAATATTTTATGGGCTATTAACTTATTTTCAAAGCCACAGTTGAGATTTACATACTTCTTTACAGGCTTAGAAATTCATGGGATCTGTCCCAAAGAGTAGATTCACTAGATTCTTGTTTGGGACTGATAATTACTACCTCTCATTCTGTAATCATAATCACTACTACAGATTAAAGTCGCTACCTTTCCTTTCTCTCAGTACATGTAAGCAAATAGTTCACTTTTTTTTAATCTTGAAGTACAAAGTGGTGAGTTAGGATTGTGGGAGTTTTTTTTGTCCCTGGAAATAACTTGTAATGTAGCTTTTACCAGGCTAGTAATGTCCAGATGTTGTTGAACTAAATTGTTCCTGGCCATTGGCCATGCTGTTGGAGCTGCTGAATGTTGTAGCTCAAAGTATCTGAAAGGTGCGAGGGGCAGGTGGAAAGTCCTGTGCACTCCTGTGTACTCCAGAAGTAAGTTCCACTGAGTCTAGCAGGACTACCTTTAGGTAGGTTTTGCAGCCTTATTGTGGTATAAACCTTTGTGGAATACAGTGGTACCTCGGGTTGCAAACACTTCGGGTTACAAACTCCACTAACCCGGAAGTAGTACCTTGGGTTGAGAACTTTGCCCCAGGATGAGAACGAAAATCGTGTGGCAGCAACAGGAGGCCCCATTAGCGAAACCGCGCCTCAGGTTAAGAATGGTTTTGGGTTAAAAACGGACCTCTGGAACAAATTAAGTTTGTAACCCAAGGTACCACTGTAGAGCCCACTTAGATTCATGAAGCATTAGGTGTAGTTGGCAGATGACGGCGTATGCAGTTTTCTATCTTCACACACACACACACGGGTATGAGAAGGAATGGTAAATTGTAGACCCAGCAAAGGGCAGCAGAGGCCTGTGACACTTTTATGAACAACTCTCACATATGCAAGATAACAACAGAATGATGCATTCATAACAGCAGTCACTGTGATGATACTGTTTTTCTAGTTTTTCTATGCTATTTTTCCACCAGTAGTGCAAAAGAAATCCAGAGAGTCATGATTAAATCTGAATTCAACAGAACCAGATTTGCTGATGAATCTTAGTTCAGTGATTTTATGCTGGAGCTTCCTTTTATAGTATGATTACTTGAGTTCCAATAATGACCTCGTTTGAACATATGTGTTTTAGGATGTGGTGCTGAAGCTCATAGGGGACAGTGACTTATAGCAGGCCTTCTCAGTGGTGGTGCCCTGGATCTGGAATGCCTTCCCTAAGGAAGTTTGGCTTCCTTCCTTCTTGGTTAGTTTTTGTCTCAGTCACTCTGAAGACTCACTTTTATGCAAGCATTTGGAAATAATTTATTGGGCCCCAAGCTATCAGTAGCTGCTGTTTGGAATGTCAGTATGTGTTCCTGATTTTAGTGTTTCCTTGATTTTAATTCTCTTTTATTTTGTGGCGATGGTATTGGGTGTATGCATATGGTATTTGTTGTTTAGCACCTCTGGGATTGTAGCTGATGAAGGGCAGCCAAGAAATCTAATAAAAAGAAAGAAATCTTGTATTAGCAAGGAGGTTATCTGGGATGTGGCTAAATGTCACTTGTCTTTCATAATGTCATTTGTGGTGCTATAGGCATTGTGACTATTATGTATTGTTAATAACTTTGTTGGCTCAAAACTCAAGGTTTGTGGTTTTCTTGATTACATTCTGAGACGTTTGGCATTGATAATGGCTGAGAGCAGGAAAGAAACAGAAGTCTCTGCAAAGGAAGAATGGATACAAAAAATTTATGGAATATGCAGAAATGGCGAAACTTACCGGAAGAATAAAAAATCAAGATAACGTACTTTTTAAAATAAAAGAATGAAAATAGTTTATTGAATATTTACAGATAAATTGTAAACAGATAAGAACATTGGCAGGATTATTGTAATAAGCTGCAGTTTCATAAGAGTAGATATTTAAAGTAGATGAATACATGAGGAAATTAAGTTAATTTGAATATGCAGAAGATATTAAAAATTTAAGGAATGCAGAAAGAGGGGGAAGGAAGTCAAGTTTTGAAATGTTTAAATGGTTGTAAAATCAGTGAAATGTATAAACCTGAAAAGTTAATTTTTTTAAAAAAAAGAGGATAATGGCTGAGAGCAGTACTTGTTCTCATTTGCTTTCCAGGAGGCAACAGTTACTCTTCTTCATTGACCACACAAGTGACTAATTGCACCCTTATTGCTGATGCTTTAATAACACTTCAATCTTGAAATGATGCTGGAGATTCAAAGTGACTTTTCAGTATTTTTACCTTGCAGAGTCTATTACCGGGTGCATGCTTCAGAGTTAATTAAGCTTTCACAGTGAATGTTTTTATCTCTGTGTTAAATGTGCTCTTCTTCAGGAACTCAGCTTAAATTTCAAATCTAGGCACAATAGCTGTTGAGCTTTTTTTTGGGGGGGTTGAGCATTTTAAGGCAAAAACAAGACAGCCAACATGGGCTGCTGTATGTCCGGATTTTCCCAGACATTTTGCTGATTTCCACCCGGACACTTCTTCTGACAATGTTCTGGGTATGTCCAGAAAATCCAGACATGTGGGAACCCTAACTTAGCTGTTGTCCTTTATGTTTGATCACAAGTTATTCTGTTTCTCTTCAAATGTTTACTAAAATTCCAAGCATCTTTAATTATTATTGTTATTATTATTTTCATTTTCAAAAACAGGAACAGAGAGAATATTTAACCCCTCCCTTCCCTCCTCCTGTCCCACTTACAACTTCATAACAAATACAGCATGTATACATATACACTACCATATGACTTCCCTTTCACCCTTTTCCTGGTTCCTTTGCTTTTCTACTACTCCACGTAATCCACATTCTTTTAATCATCCAATTTGTTATCTATTAAATTATCCATTTCAACTCTGCTTCATTTACTCAAGACTTGCTAAACTATGTATTTGTTTATACTAGTTCTTAAAATGTTCAATAAACATTGTCCATTCCTCCTTGTATTCCTTATCTTCGTTTTCTCGTACCCTGTTCATCAGACCAGCCAGTTCAGCATATTCAAACATTGCACATTGCCATTCTTCCTTAGTGGGTACTACAGTCATACCTCTAGTTGTTGTTAGGTTCATGTTGCAGATTTTCAGGTTGCGAACATGGCAAACCCGGAAGTATATACTTCTGGGTTTCACTGCGCAGAACCTTTCTGCGCGCTTCACACATGTGCAGAAGTGCTCTATCATGCTCCACGCTTGCACAGAAGCGCTACTCTAGTTGCAGACTTTTCGGGGTGCAAACGGCACCCCGGAACGGATTTGTTCCAATAAGGTTCTAGCTGTGTCAGTGGTGTATAGTAGTAAACTCTCTTGGTTTTTTGGAGACCTCTGTTACCATCCCCAAGAAGAAGAACTGTATACTTGTTCTCCACCTTTGATCCAATAAGGTTCTAGCTGTGGCGTTGGTGTTTAGTAGTAAACTCTTTTGTTTTTTTGGGGACCTCTGTTACCATCCCCAAGAAGAACAACTCATTTTTTTAAAGTATCTTTTTAATTTATTATATATAGTCTCCCAACATACCTTAATTATTTTACAGGACCACCACATATGAAAAAAAATCCCTCAATTTCATTACACTTCCAACATATACCTTTTTCTTTTTTAGACATTTTCGCCAATCTAGTGGGTGTTAAATACCATCTTTGGGCCACTTTCATCATGCCGTAAAATTCATATTTATTTTCCACAACATTCCCCATAATTCATTATCAGTATTGTGACCCACATCTTGTGCCCACTTTCACAGTTTGTTTCATACAGAGCTTTTTTTTTTAGAGACTTAAGTGCACTACTAATGAAATAGCTTTGCCCCAGCCCTTACACCTGATGCCTTTACACTGAAGGGAAAGTAATATAGAATTGATGGATGCTTAATACTCCTAAAAATAGGACTTTATTTAGATGCCTTAGTTCCTTGTTTTGAGAGCATTAAATTCAGACAATCATATTCAGTCCATCTTGCCCAGTATTTATAGCTGTAGTAAGAACTGAGGAGTCAGGCTATTAGTCCATCTGGCTTGGTAGTGTCAATGCTGAGTGTCATTGGCTCTCCAGGAATTCAGATATCTTTCTCAGCCCTACCTGGAAACATCAGATGCTGAAGTATCATCCTTCCTTAAGAAAGACAAAGCCTCTCCTCTGTCCAAGAGGGGAGGTGTTGTGGGCGGGACGCGATTTCTGTGTCACCCACTCACCTGGCTGGTGCACCACGCCCACAGGTAAGCGCCCAACTGGGCAGCTTGGAGGGGGCATGGATTGCAGTCTTAAGTTACTGCTGCGCCAGCCATTCTGCCTTATTTTCCGCCTTCCCGTCGCGAGTCACCCACCCTCCATTCCCTTAGAGTTTAGGGCTTAATTTTTCTCTTGGCCTTGCTATGGACCTTAGGTTGGTTGTCCTGGGGGCCTGGTAGGAATTTTTCCATGTGGCATTAGGCCTTTTGGTTTTTTCGCCTACCTTGTAGCAATCGTCACAACTTTCTTGGTATTGGCGGGTAGGTTAGGCATTGGAATGTGTTCGTGGTGTGTGGAAGGGCTGGGTGTGGCCATCGCCTACCCCTTCAATTTTGGGTATTCCGTTACAGGAATCCGGCGGTCATGGATCCTGTCTGATGCCTGTGTGGCGGGGGGCCGTGGCACGACCCTCGGTGACATCAGGGGATAGCTTATAGTTGTATTAGCATCAACAGGCTGCACCTTCTGGTGAATAAACCCCCTTTCGGGCTCACCCCCTCTTCGAGAGGGTGGAGACAATCTGTTGCGGTCCAGTGCCTAAGCCAATACCTTTTCACTTGCTGTAATCAATAAAGTTGTGGCTTTTTCTTGCCCATTAACCTTATATTCCGTGTCCGTGTGTCTTCATTCCACAAAGCAGGGATCGGGTCCTCGAACCACAACTTGAAAGGTAAAGGACAATACAACTAGATATTTTAAAGTACTTTGATTTTTTCCACTAGAAGAAAAAATCAACAGCAAAATAAAGTAATCATATATTTTTTTTAATTGTTGGCTTCTGTTCTATCCATAGTGGTACCTCAGGTTACATACGCTTCAGGTTACAGACTCTGCTAACCCAGAAATAATACCTTGGGTTAAGAACTTTGCTTCAGGATGAGAACAGAAATCGTGCTGCGGCAGCGGGAGGCCCCATTAGCTAAAGTGGTGCTTCAGGTTAAGAACAGTTTCAGGTTAAGAACGGACCTCCAGAACAAATTAAGTACTTAACCCGAGGTACCACTGTATTCCCCTTTATGCATCCACCTGTTCATTAAGAGTTGAACAACAGTATTGCTGCTTACTTCCTACTAATAGCCCCATTTTTGTCAAGGCTTTATATCAAAGATGGAGAACCTTTTGGCTCCACAGGCCAGATGCTTATCAAGATCAGCCTTGTGAGCCAGATTTGAATCAGGAAGTGGTGTGCTTTGGAATCTCCCACTGAAAAGTAGTGCCCCCCCTCATTTTAGCGTGGAAAAGATGGGGACACACACACACGACTCGATTTCAGCAAGGCCTTGAAATCCTGCCAAACAAAGCAGGATTGAACTCCAACTCATAAACTGATGGGCAAAGGTTAAATCCTGCTCTGTTTGACCACAGCTACTGTTTTTGCTGGGAACAGATCTGCACAGCCGAAGCAGGATTTAACCCTGCCCATCAGATGATGTTAGAGTGACATCAGCTGATGGGTGAGTGCGGCAGGTTCTCCACCCCTTCTTTATGTACCAGTTGTTTTTTAAAATCTTCAGAGCCATTGGAATGTTCATTAAACATTGCATAACGCCTAAATTGCTGAGCTGGAGATAACTTATTTTAACCTGTTGAAGCAAGAGTTGCTGCTGAGAGGAGAGAGTTTAAATAATGTCCCCCCCCCCTTTGCTTCTGTTTTTTTTTTTGGCTGAATATAACTGATTTATTGGGCAAGGTGTCAAGTCCACATGCTCTTTAATTTGATACTTCAAGTTGATTGTTCATTTGTATGTTCATTTGTATTTGCCATAGTTGATTACGGTGGTACCTCAGGTTAAGAACTTAAATCGTTCTGGAGGTCCGTTCTTAACCTGAAACTGTTCTTAACCTGAGGTACCACTTTAGCTAATGGGGCCTCCCGCTGCTGCCACACTGCCAGAGCATGATTTCTGTTCTCATCCTGAAGCAAAGTTCTTGACCCAAGGTACTATTTCTGGGTTAGCAGAGTCTGTAACCTGAAGCGTCTGTAACCTGAAGCATCTGTAACTCGAGGTACCACTGTACAAAGTTGTGGCCTATATGGAAAATTCCGATTAAAAAAAATACAGGAAGTTTCCTAACTTTTGTTTTGTTTGGAAGATTTCAGATACCCTAGCGGGTGATCTGATTTGCCCCCCCCCATTTTGTATCTAGTAAACAATGCTAAAAACTTCGACACCACCAAGCTTGCTTAATATTATATTTGCAGTTGGTATGCGTTCATTGTTATTAGTGAAGTCGTGAAGCAGAAAATTTTCTGCTGCAAAATAAAGCTTTGAAAATAATTTCACCTAATATCACTGGGTGATTATCTAATTAGAGCTTTGACACTAGAAATCAATGGTGGCTTTTAGGAAGTGGGAGCTGCTATATATTCAACAATTTGTTCTTAATTCTTCAGAGGAATTGCTTTCCTGAGTTATCTGGTCCAACCATAAGGCAGAATATAAGGTGCCTAAAACCTTCCCAGTTGCAGATGCCACTGTTCTTGGATAGCTTGCTCTGTTGTCGAAGCTCTATTACCTTCTGGTTGGTTTGAAAGTTTTCAGTTGCCTGACAATACAGTTATCCACTTGCTTATCTTGGCTTTGTTACAGGAAGCTAGGAGAAATTGTCCCCTCTGGTGAAAGCAACATAAACTTATATGAGGGAAGAATGCCAGCTACTTTGAAAGTACCAATGATTCAGACCTGGTTGCAAAGGTCATGATTTTCCCAGCAATAATGGAAATTATATGGAGAATTTTCATCTAGTCTGTAATTGCCATTCTTGGGCAGGCCTGTAAGGCATATGGTCCTGATTCAACTGGAAGCAGTCATGGCTGCAAAATCTTATGCATTTATTTCTGCCTGTATTAGAGGGGATGGCATGTTGGCTTTTCCTAGCTTACTGTATTTGATAGAATCAATCTCAAAATTATCTTGGGATGTCTTTGCAGATCTCATCATGTTGGAATTGGAGGCACTGCTCTTAAGTATTGTGATCTTAGCTCTTCAGGTGTGCTCAGATGATAATCTTGGGTGACTTCTGCTTGACCCTATGAAAATTAGTTATCTTTTGCTTATATTCAACATTTATAGGCTATTGCTGTCAGTTGGTTTGGAATGAATAGTTATTGCTATGGCTCTGGAAGTTTCTTTTTTTTAAACTATTTTTAAAAACTTAATGCTGCTTGTAGTTTTAATCCCATATCTATATTCAAGGGAGGTGGTTTTTAAAGCTGCTTTTTAAAAGGTAAAATAACAACCTAGTGAGAACTATGAAAGAAAGAAGAAGAGGAGAAAAGGTATACCTTCCTGGAGCTCACAGCTATTACTTCATAAAATAAAATACATTGTCAAGAAGCTACACGGTGAATTAGATGTTATAACAAAAGCCAACCAAATACAGAAAGAGTACAAGAGAAATATTATGAATACCAAATAAATCCATATTTCATTGTGACTTGCCATCTCTGTGATTGGCCTGTCGTATAAGTAACAAATGGCCACCAAATAGAGACAAAAATCCCTTAGTTTAAGTGAACCCTGAGATACCCTTAATTTATAAGTCAAATTCTCAGAAATGAGAATAAACATTACTTTATTGAACCAAATATTTTAAAAAGGACCCGAGGACTCCTTCCAGCCCAGTGATATGGCCACACAAGCAGCTACTTTAAAAAAAAAGGTCAGGGATTTACATAAGTAAGTCCATATTTGACAAATCAAAAATTGACAAAAGACACAATTTGAGGTTTAAGTCACTGGTACACCTATTACAGAAATTTCCTTCATTACCTCTTCCCAAGAGGCAGGACTACTCCATGTGCCAATAGTTTTCTTTTTTGTTACACCCTTCCAACACAGGGGAACCAACTCTAGTTTTATGTGCAAGGCAGAACCATCAATGTGCAAGTCAAGAACCATCAATCAATTATTTTTCAGGAATTCTCTTGGATAGTTGCAAAGAAGGGGGGTAAGCCATAGTTTTACCTACTGCGCATTATCCAATAGACTTCCAGGATCGTCTCTCAAACAGATACCAAAGAAGAGAGGGGAGAAAACTGATGGTCTAACAGCAAAGAGTGTATAAAAGAGACAAGTCCTCTTTATGCTCTGGATCTAACCAAAGCAGGTGTTTTCTAGCTGGTTTCCAATACTTTGGGGTTTTACATACCACCCACCACATTTAAAAGTTGAACGCTTAAGAAATGCCGATTTGAAAACTTAAGTCTAATTATTACTTTTCCACCCGTGGCTAATCCCTGAAGCATTTAGAAAATATGTTGTTTACCTTAATATGCTTTTAGTAGACAGCTTAAAGTTTCAAACGTTCTTCATGGCATTGATGATTCAATTGTTTTTCTTTAGTATCTGACATTGAAGGTGGTGATGGATTGCAGCTCAGAAAGGAACATGCACTCAAGGTGTTTGCTTATATCAATTCTTGGACACAAAGGTAAATTCAGCTTTTTAAGTGCTCCCAATTTATGATGCATCTTTGTAAGTTTATGCCTATTTATTTATAAGTACATTGTACATAAATAGTAAGCATTAAAAAGGACTGTGGCATGAAGATTACTTTGCTGCTTCTCAGCTAACTGTTTTTGGCATTTAAGACAGTGTTAGAAGAGTTTTATAGGTTCTAGTTAACTTGTGAAGCAGGGGTATCTTATTATTTTAAAACATGTTTATTTTAAAAAATTAAAATGTTGGAGAGTGGTAATGTAGGATTTCTACTTAGGATTTCTACAGATAATTTTAAAAGTTAATTATTGGGTCTTATTGATTTCAAAATAGCTTTTGCTGAAACTGTTACAGAGGGGAAATTTAATGTATTAGTCACAGCTAGAAGGGTATCTATTTGAAATAGTGATACATTTTTTGCAATGACTCATGCTGTGCACTATGTCTGAACAGAAAAGCAGCATTATAGTGGAAAGGACTAGTGTCTGAAAGTACAAATCACAACCTTTCAACCCAAGGTATTTTTGGAAAAGGATTGTGATTGGTGGGGAAACGCCTACACACTGATTAAACAGTGGCATTTGGGTTTGTGGAACACCACCTATAAAAGAAGCATACGCTTATTTTGATTAATATCTAATAAATCTCCTAGAATGTGATATTTTCTGTGCCTGCCGAGCAAGGCTTACTTTGCCAATAAACACCTTAATGACACACCTTTCAAGGTTCGCCAGATGAGGGGTTTTTTCAGCGGAGAAATTGAGCATACCAGAAAGGATTAATTCCTTTTCTGGAAGGCAGCGCCAAAACAAGAAAAAAAGGGTTGCCTGTGACCAACCAGAAGTAGGAACCCCTTCCTACCAGTCTTGACTGTGTTTTCTTCAGAAGAGTAGAGTTAATTTTTGGCTTCTTTCTTCTTCTTCTTCTTCTTCTTCTTCTTCTTCTTCTTCTTCTTCTCCTCCTCCTCCTCCTCCTCCTCCTCCTCCTCCTCCGGACTTCCTTCTTCTTCTTCTTCTTCTTCGGACTTCTTTCTTCTTCTTCTTCTTCTTCTTCTTCTTCTTCTTCTTCTTCTTCTTCTTCGGACTTTCTTCCTTCTTCTTCTTCTTCTTCTTCTTCTTCTTCTTCTTCTTCTTCTTCCTTTTCTGATTGTTCCTTTTTCTTTTATCTTTAGTTGCCTCCCCTCTCAGTGTTTAATCTAGAGCAGGCATGGCCAAACTTGGCCCTCCAGATGTTTTGTGACTACAACTCCCATCATCCCTAGCTAACAGGACCAGTGGTCAGGGATGATGGGAATTGTAGTCCCAAAACATCTGGAGGGCCAAGTTTGGCCATGCCTGACTAGGGGAAGTGGGTATTGGGTTATAGTGGGAGTAGCTGGAGCAATATCTTAAACCCCCTTATCGAAGTCCATGTGAGGGTGTAGGGATTCTTCCATCTGTCCCTGAATGGTTGCAATACCTGTGGGAGAGGATGCAGAAAAGGCCTCCGTAAGGAGCAGTGATGCCCAAGTATCTTGTTTCATCCTGACTACATGCTTGGCTGCTGAAGCTGAAGAACCAAGAGAGCAAGCATGGTGGTCAGACAAAGTTGGCCAGGGTAAATGTCTTTTATTTAAACAACAGGAATGACATTGCCTTTGTATCTTGGAAGAAGTGGAATATCCTTTGGAATGAATTATTAAACTTCAGTGCAATTATTTCACTGTATTTTTTTTTAAAACGTTGTTACTGCTCACTTTGCTAGTCAATACATATTGAATACAAAAGATTTCTGTATAAGGTGTTTTAGTTCAATATAATTATCTACAAGTGTGCACAATGCCTGTTGCTAGTGGCAACCATAACTGTAATCCGGTTGTTGCTGGTCTCCTGTATTTCCAGCACAAAATTATGCTTTCCCCTCCCATGTTGCCTGTAGAACATACGGGTTTTTTACCAGGTAAAATTGATAGCATCCCACACCTTCAGCGTCCTTTGGCATATGCTCAGTCCTTGGGGATGGGTGGAGTTGGACTCACACTTCATGGCAGACATTGGAGAAAGTCAGAAGCTGCATTGATGTTTCTTGCTGTTTCTGACATTTCCCAACACCGCGTGATGCTGATTTTTATTAATCCATTTTATTTAGAATCCCCGCGGCGGGGTGCGCTCCCACTGCTCGGTCCCAGCGCCTGCCAACCTAGCAGTTCGAAAGCACCCCCGGGTGCAAGTAGATAAATAGGTACCGCTTACCAGCGGGAAGGTAAACGGCGTTCCGTGTGCTGCGCTGGCTCGCCAGATGCAGCTTCGTCACGCTGGCCACGTGACCCAGAAGTGTCTCCGGACAGCGCTGGCCCCTGGCCTATAGAGTGAGATGGGCGCACAAACCCCAGAGTCTGTCAAGACTGGCCCGTTCGGGCAGGGGTACCTTTACCTTTAAAGAACTCTCAGATCATGCTATCGTTTTACATATACCAAGGACACAAGTACCACAGTATTTATGTAACTGCAGTCAATTTATATCAGTCTTCCTTCATATAAGACCATTAAATACAAGATGGAAGAAACATGACACGTTCAGCTCCAGGTTATCTACATGAATTACTGCTTAGTCATTTGTTTCTGAAGCTCTTCCAACATTTCCCATCTTGATTTGCTTTAAATCCCTTTTAAAACAGGCAATGTCTGTGCTGCTTCAAGGAGTATAAGCATTTGGAGATCTTCAACCAAGTTGTGTGTGCGCTTATAAATTTAGTAATTGCCCAGGTTCAAGCTCTTCGGGACCAGCTGTGTAAACATTGCACTATCAACATAGACTCAGCATGGCAAGATGAGAATAATCCATCTGATGAGCCGCTGAATGTAGAAAGAGAATCTCGTGGAGGAGAAGAAAATGGGGAAAGACACAAGTCCATAGAGAAAAAGTTAGACTCTGGAAGAACTTGTATCCTGACAGAGGAAGAACCCACAAAGGGCGCTGATGCCTTCAGCATATGGAGCACTGAGGAAAAGGAGAAGCTTTTGCTTTGTGTAGCGAAAATCTTTCAGATCCAGTTTCCCCTGTATACTGCTTACAAGCATAATACACATCCTACAATTGAGGTAATTATCCTAATTAACACATACAAAGGTGGGCTGTTCTGTGTTCTGATGCTGAAACCATTACTTGATTCATCGTTTGACTTTCCGGTTTGTAAGTTCTTACTATTTTGTCAGAGCATAACTCTTTTTTTTTCATAATCCTTGGGTTCTTTATACAGGAAGGTACTGTATTTTTCGCTCCATAAGACGCACTTTTTCCCTCTAAAAACTAAGGGGAAATGTCTGTGCGTCTTATGGAGCGAATGTGTGGTCCCTGGGGCTGGGGGGGGGGGCTTCCCCCTCCAGCCCCGACAAGCTCCTGAGCAGCTCTGGGGTTACCCCAGAAGCCAGAACAGCGAGAGTGCTGCGCAGCGCTCCCTCTAGCTGTTCTAGCTTCTGCCTTAGTGGCGCGAAGCCTCTGCAGGGCAGGGGGAAGCCTTCTTCCCGCTGCCCTGCGGAGGCTTCACGCAGCTATCCCTCACATTTTTTTTAATAATAATTTTTATTCATTTTCCAAACATTTTTATACAATCAACACATATTTTATCACTCATTCATCAGTTTTTGACTTCGCTCAGTTTCTCTGCCAATCTTTCGTTAAAGTTTTTATTATTAACGCATTTCTAAACTTAATATTGCCTTTAGAAACTCCTTTTCCCTCTTACTCTCTTTTTTACAATATTTCTTAATTTTTCACAGTCTCTTCAAAACCAACAAGCGTTGTCTGTACATCACATATGCTTTTCAGATATTTTGTAAATCTCCCCCAGTCCTCGATAAATTTTTGGTCTTTCTGGTATTGAATCTTCCCAGTCGCTATCCCTCGCTTTTAGGGGGGTGGGGGAAGGGACAGAGCGCGGCTCTGAGGAGAGAGAAGGGCAGCCCGTCACTGACGGGTTGCCCTTCTCCCTTGGGGAAAAGTCCCCAAGAGCCACACACACACACTTTAAAGGAAGTAGTGAGCAGAGCCTGGGATGCTCAGCGCTCCCTTTAAATAATTTTTTCTTTCTTGAATTCCCCCTCTAAAAACTAGGTGTGCCTTATGGTCAGGTGCACCTTATGGAGCGAAAAATACGGGTAGTTAGGTTTCTATTCTTCTACCTTGTTCAATTATATTTGTAGGCTGATTTTGTAGATCGGCTCAAACTCCCAACAACTTGTCCTGCTGCAGCCTGAACACAAATATTGTGAAAGTAAAAGTTGAGTAGAAACCAGCTTGCAATGGAAGGCACCCTAACCACTCCTCCTTTCATCATCACTACTATTACTACACTTGGTTAGTCCACAATGTGCTATGCCAAGAGTGGTCTTGGATCCAAGTTCCAAAGAATCAAGGCATCGATTTATCACCCTCATGTTGATCTGTAGATATTGATGCTGACTTCTGTGATCTATGGCTCCTTGGATTGAAATAACATACTCTGTAATAGGCAAATTCAAATTATTGCATTACTTTTCTTGAAGCCCAAGAAAACATGGCTTTGCCTAGAAGGCAGAAACAAAACAAAACAGTTTATATACCAGGTTCTGTATGCAAGCATGTGGCTTTTTAAAACGGCAAGATTCAGTTGCCTTGAATCAAACATGCATTGTTTCAGCCTTAGGAAAATATTATTGAATTTCGCAGCTGTGTTATCTAAATTATGGATGATGTTTATCTTTTTCTTTCATGTTGGTTAAATTCATAACTTTTATTATTTTTTAAATAGGATATTTCTGCACAAGAAAGCAATATATTGGGAGCATTCTGTGATATGAATGTAAGTTAGCTTTATTTCTGCATATAAGATGTGTGTGGTTTTAATAAATTACAGCTCATTAACTTTCAGAAGCGTGCTCCATCTCAGTAGTTTAGAGTGATCCAGAATACACTATAACTGGAATAACCCATTAAAATAAATATAATTTTCAAGCTGCCTTAAACAGATTCAGCCCATTGGCTCATCTAGTGTAATATTGCTCATTCTGACAGGCAACGACTGCCTCTGGTTTCAGGAAAGGGTATTTCCTAGCCCCATCTGGAGATTACAGGGGTTGGACATGGGACTTTCTGCATGAATATTATGTGCTCATTGAGCTACAGCCCCTCTCATTACTCCACCCAGGCCAGTATTGGCTGACTCTGATTGCTAGCAGCTCATATGGAGCTCATAAGGAGGCCTTTTTCATTACCTGATCCTTTTAACTAGAGATGAAGGACTGAACCTGGTGCCTTCTGCATGGAAAATAAAGTACAGCCAAACTTCAGTTGTCAAACATAATCTGTTCCGGAAGACCATTCGACTTCTGAAACGTTCGTAGCACATTTGGCTTCCGAAAATTGTTCGAAAACCGGAGCAGTTACTTCCAAGTTTTTGGTGTTCGGGAGCTGAAACCTTCCAAAATGGAGGAAACGAGGTTTGACTGTACTGAGCTTTAATGTTAATGTACGATCCAGTGAAAGTCAGTTCTTCCTGTCATTCTTCCTTGGGCTGCACTTGCGACTACCCTAGCAGCTTATTTATGGCCACCCAGGTAGAAACCTTCTAATGGTTTTGTAAGAGATTTGGGGGAGTCCCCTGAAGAAGGAAGTCCCATAGTCATAGGGTACATTTTGTACTTGTTGCTTGCTCTTTGGACTTTGAATATAAATGATTTATTATTATTACTTTTTGAAAGAGCTTCTTTGCAACAGACCATTTGAAAATGGTAAGTAAGTAAGCAAAATAAATAAATAAATAAATGAAAACACACACACACACACACACACACACACACAGTTGAAGCAATGGCATCCGTTAGATCGTTCTGTAAAAGCCAGCAGAAACAATATCCAACAATGCTACCCTGAAAAAGCATGGTTGAATAAAAAAAAGTATTAAGACCTAATTGCTGGCACCATCCTAATTCCAGGGGCAATGTATTTCAAAGTGTGGGTGAAAGCAAATTTTAATACTTGGTTTTTCTCCTAAGATACTGGCTATTCCAGCATAATTTAGAGTCCTTTTGAGCTCTCCATACTTCTGAGTTGAGCACTGTGGCATTAAACCCTTTCCCATCCTTCTGAGCAAGCAGACACAATGTGGTACAGATATATCTTGCGTCAGAATCATGGTCTTGCACGTTTTCTGACAACCAAACGAAAAGTCCCTTATCAGCCATGTCTGGGTGACCTGCTAGATGCTGCGTGATCTTGCTTTTGCAGTCCCAAGCAGGTAGTTGAGATGCTTCTCGTGAGCCTTAAACAAACCTGTATAAAGTGGTGGATTGAGTACAATCCCAATATTCCATTGTGTTTAGGCTCTACTCCCTTTTCTGAGTGGGCTTTTGTGCATGGTTTGTTCTTGTGGCTGTGTTCAATTTGAATGGTCATATATTGCACTGCCGTCTTGCATATGGGTGAATAGAAAGGCAGAACAAAGCTAGAAAGAAATAGTAAAAATATATTTGTTCATATAGATTGACCAGGGTTTGCAGATACGCAATGAATGTAAAATGTGGTCCTTCAAATGTCTTCATTCATACGGCACCCTTAGGCAAATTGAGTCAAACTTTGAAGACATGAATAAGTCAGACATTAACCCCTTTGAATTGTGCCTGGAATACAAAAGAAAGTCAGTTCAGAACCTGGAAGACTGACTTAATGCCCACAAAAAGCCTTTCAGAATAGTCTGTAGGAGGAATTATTAAGATGCTGTCATTTTGGTTGAGAAAAAGTTATATGTGGACATTTGTAATATATATTTTAATGTGTTATTATGTCCATAGGATGTAGAAGTACCGCTGCACTTGCTTCGCTACGTTTGCTTATTTTGCGGGAAGAATGGTCTTTCCCTCATGAAGGACTGTTTTGAATATGGAGCCCCTGAAACATTGCCATTTCTCATAGCACACGCATTTATCACTGTGGTGTCTAATGTAAGTATGTGTCCAAGATTTTCTCATTTATTTAACATGGATGCAGTAATGTTGCCTGTAAAGTCTTCTTAAAGGCAAGAGGCTTTCTGTGGTAACATGTACTAGTCTCAAAACCTCTAAATTTTAATTATACTAATTTTACTTCTAAGTTACAAAAATGCTGCATTTTTAAAATTTGGAATATATTTGCTCGCATACCCCTTTATTGCAACCATTGACTAAAAATCCAGCTGCTGAGAAAAATAGTTGTAGCTATTCACAATATCTTTGTGACAAATTCCATCAATTTTTTTTAAAAAATCTTGCTTTCAGTATATGTGTCTTCCATAGCTACAATTTGTTCATTTTTCACAGGATTCCATTTTATCTCAAAACAACCTGGAGATTTTAAAAATGTACCTGAATGGCAATTTCCTTCCGAAATAGGCTAATAAAATTGCAGGCTGGTAACAGTAGTCCTTTAAAAAACTGAATGGAAAATATTTGTCGTAAGTTAAGATCAAGTAATTTTGTTGCCCTTAAAAAATGGAGCCAAATTTTTCAAATCCCTGTGCTCCAAAGTAATTTGCAATAAACAGCACCACAATAACAGATTTATTTTCCATCCACCTCAGTAATTTAAAGTATGTTCTGATGCCACACAGAGGGCTTATAAATATAAATGAGGTTTGGGTACTTCCAGTGGAAAACTACTGGGTAAAAGTGAAACGGCTATGGTGTAAACGTTAGGATTTATTTATATGTTTTTGGCTTAACTTTATTCAAAACAACCACCAGTTAAACATATTTAAGCCAGATGTGAAATATAAAGAAAGCCCAGTTATTTTTCATCACTGTGTCAGTCTCACAGGCTCCCACTTTTCTGTATTGTTCCTCTGGTGATTACTGTGGAGTCCATTCATTTGAACGATGCTCATTAAAACTTGCAACTGGCATAGATATTGTTTCCAGGTGGTTGCACTGGCATATATTTAACATGGGCAAATACAAGGTTGTTCCTTCTACAACCAAATTGTTCTATTGTGTTGATGTTTTGAGAATGTCTATGTTTGTATTTGTGATAGCCACAGAGCAAGTGTATGAAAGGTATTCCTGAGAAATACCTTATTATACAGTTGAATCGGAGGCCCAGTTGTAAATATTTTACTGAATTCTTGAATTGAATTAAGAGAAAGTAAGTTCACCACATATATTTCCTGGATGAGTAGCTCTCCAGATATATTCACCATGTTTCCCTGACAGTAGGGACAGTCAAATAAATGGGAGTACTTGTTCCCAACGGGAAAGAATACTTTTTCATCCTTTTTTAAAGCATTGGGGCTGCATAGCAACAGGCCTTAGTATCTATAGATCTACAGACCCAACTCAGACTTCCCAAGCCTTCCCCAGTGGTCTCCCAGCCCCCGGTCCAATTTGGTTCAGAAAAAGGAAGAGAAAGAGCCTGCTGGATCAGGCCAATGGCCTATCTAGTCCTGGTATGCCCCATGGAGGACCTTAAGGTCCATAAACAACAACACTTTGGAAGTCCCAAGCCCCAAGGAGGTTAGATTGGCCTCAACCAGGGCGAGGTCCTTTTCAGCTCTGGCCATGGCCTGGTGGAATGCCCTACTGCAGGAGATCAGGGCCCTATGGGATTTGACATCTTTCCACAGGGCTTGCAAGACGGAGCTGTTCCTCTAGGCCTTTGGGCTGGACTCAGTCTAACCCCCCCCCCCCAATTTTATTTTATTTTTTGATGGAACCCCTTATATGGGATTTGTGTATAAATTTTCCCTTGGCTCTTTTTGCTGGACCAGCATGGATACTTGGCTCTGGTGAATATTTGACGTTTTCTCCCCTTGTGGCTTTGATCTATAGGCTACCACTAAAACGAGGCTGCATTTTAAACTCTATTCTAACTTATATTTTAATCAACTGGGTTTTTTTGTTTAATTTTGTTGTTTTAAAAAAATGTTTTCACTGTATTTATATTTAGTGTTAGCCACCCTGAGCCCGATCTTGGCCGGGGAGGGCGGGGTATAAATAAAATATTATTATTATTATTATTTATTATCCTGTTCTCACAGTGGCCAAATAGATGCCTGTGGGAAACCCGCAAGCAGGATCTGAACACAAGGGCATTCTTCCCTTCCTGTGGTTTCCAGCAACTGGGATTCAGAAACATTGCTGCTCCCAGTTGTGGAGGCCGCGCATAGCCATCATGGCTAGTAGCCATTGATTGCCCTCCATGAATTTGTCTGATCCTCTTCTAAAGCCTAGGTTGGTGGCCATCATGAGCGCAAAGCATCAGTGGCTACCATCTTCATAATGGCACTAGACTGGGTGGAAATGTTTCAGACTCTCTTCCCTACCCAGTGGCACGAAAGGAATGCACCTGAAGGGGGCAATGAGGAGCAAAATCCCCTCCCTCAATACATAATGCTTTATAGGAGAGGGCATGATAGGGATCCATGCGGTGTGTGTGTTGTATGTAAGTGTTTGGGAGTGACTGAGCAAAACGAGAGTGAGTGTGATGACCACATCCCTTTGCCCATGCCAACACCTGACCCTCAACCCTCAGAGTGTTAGCCAGAATCTAATGTGGTTCTTGGCCAAAAAAGGCACCCTTGCATTAGTATAATAGAGCCATGCCTCAGATTCCAGAGTGAGGCCCCAACTGAATGCGCTTCCTTTCCCTCTATGGGCTGGGGCTAATAGGAAAAGGCATCAGAAAACTTTCTGAGAAAGCACATTCCATCCCTATTATTTTTCCTCTCACAAAAAACTTGCCTCCTACTCTTCTGGCTTAGGGGATCCAGGCAAACTGGCATTCCATTTCCGTCTTCTGTATGAACCCAAGTTTTGAATGTAAAAAAGTTATGTGAAGGGAAAATAAGTGTCCCTCTTTTCAGTAGGCAAGTTATGTGAATCTGAAAAGCAGTTGTTGGTGTGACATGTCGATTTATAGTGTTCAATTTTTGTATTTGCTATATAGATCAGAATATGGCTGCACATCCCTGCTGTTATGCAACACATTATACCATTTAGGACTTATGTTATCAGGTATGTTTTGCAGACCCGTTATTGGGTTTTTCTTGTCAAAATAAATTCAAATCACTCAGATGGTATATCTAATGTGACAGAAGCTAATAAACAAACAATATGGCTTACAATTAATATTAGTAGGTGATTTGGTCCTTGGTTTCTAGGCGTGGGTTTACATACACTCGGGTATTTAACATAGTGTTCTGTATATGCACTGAGATTGGGAGTACTTGAGCTCGTGTGCTTTCTCTCATTCTCCACCACCCCTAAAACTGCTTCGGGAGATTTATGTTCGTTTTTAAGCATGGGATCCGTGGTGCATTTAACTTTTGCACACAATGATAAGGATGTAGGAGGTTCAAGTGAGGGAAAGCATGCACCTGAAGCCTGTTTCTGATGTCACTGTACATAAGCAGATGTTGTTGTACTCCCAACTCCCAACAGTCCCAGCTAGCATGTCCCAACAGGCAGGAATTATGGGAGTTGTAGTCCAACATCTGAAGGAGACTCCGGTGGCTATCTCTAGCATCATGGTTCAGGGAATAAATGGTATCCAAACTTGCCTTTATACCATAAACTAGCCTGCTATTGGATGAGCTGCTTTTAAAACCGCAGGGATGCCTTGATTTCCGCATGCTTAGAAATACATTTGTGCCAAACACCTCTGTTGTCCCTTCCAAGTGTAACTAAGCAGTTATAACTTTGTTCTTTTGGCCGCAGTCCTGAAGGCTTCCAGAAGAGCGTATGGCTATTAAAAATGATATGTTAAAATTAAACTGATTTGCCAATACTAATTTGAACTTTCTTGCATTTCCCCCCCATCCCTACCTTTTTGTTTAGGTATTTATGTAAACTGTCGGACCAGGAATTAAGACAGAGTGCAGCTCGTAACATGGCAGATTTAATGTGGAGCACAGTGAAAGAGCCACTGGATACTGCCTTGTGTTTTGATAAAGAGAGTCTTGATCTTGCATTTAAGTACTTTATGTCACCAACCTTAACCATGAGATTGGCCGGCCTCAGCCAGATAACAGTAAGACTTTCTAAACTAACTAAAACACATATACAGAATTGTTTTCATTTGTACTTGAACAGTTATAAACTAAGGTGTAATAGTCAAAGCTTAGTCTATAGATGCAGCAGTGCTAGATGGGAGTGGGGTAATATGTATTGGCAAACGGAGAGGCCAATAGTGCCTTGAGTGCCAAGGAAAACAAACATGGAGCCTGGCACGTTTCCCTGCGCAGCTCTGCTGGCTGTCCGTCTGATACAAAAGTCCTTCCGGCCTCTGCCTCTTGCCGTTAGCAGAGTAAACACAGCAGTGAAGCAAATGCAGCATGTGGGTAATAAATCCAGAACACACAGGCGTTTCTTATCTTGTTAGCCTTTAATCTTGAAGTAAACCAGATCTTACATCTGTCCGGGTGACAAAGCACACATCTTGCACCCTCTCTTCGCTAAAAGCGAAACCAAACTGCAACTCTCAGAGTCAGACCACTCCCAAAGAGTTTCTAACCACGCCTCAGGTAAGAGACGTCACCACAGAACTCCTTAACCCTGTGAGTTCTGAAACCAGTAACACCCCCTCTCGTCTCGAACCCAGAGGGAAACTGTGAACCCCTATTTACAGACCTCTTTGAGTTCAACTCACCTCCCATTGCCTTTTGCCTCCCACTGGCATCTATCCCAGGCACCTGTTGAACCCATTCAACATTCCCAGAATCACACTGTGCGACACTTTCCCACGCACCCGTGACCTGAAACCCCTCTGACCCACTTGGGCCAGCAGTTGTGTCTTCTCCGTCAGACTTTTCCCCCTCTGACTTGACAACCCGTCCGTGAGCTTTCTCCATTATGCTTACCGGAGATGAAGCCTCACACCTGGACATTCCTTTCACAACCCTTGGAGATGCCCAAACCTGCCCTGACCCCTGACCCTGGACCTGGTCCCCATCACCGGGTTCTGAACCCTGATCCTGGACCTGGTCCCCATCACCGGGATCAGCCTCTGCCTCCCTCTCCTCCCCTTGAGGAGACTTTGCACCCGTCACCTGGTGACGTATTCCCTTTTCCTTGAAAAACTCCTCCAGAGCAGACCCAGTAAACTGTGACCCTCGGTCGCTCTTGAACCCTTGCACCCTGGTGGAGAACCTTCGTTCCACCTCTGCAACCCAATCATGGATCAGTTGCGCCACCTCCCCCTGTGATTTGAGAGAGAAACACCAGCCAACCTGGCTGTGGTCATCTGTCAGCGACAGCACATACCTGGTCCCACCCAGACTCTCACACCTCATGGGTCCTGACAGATCTGTGTGAACAAGCTCAAAGGGCTTTTTGGCTACCCTCCCAAACCCGGGAAAACCAAGTACCTTTGCACCTTTGCATGCCCTGCACCCTTGGGACCTCCTCCCACATTTCCGGAGTTCACACCCTTTTGTGCACCTGTGCAACTTTTGCACATGACTGGGAACCTTAGCACACTGCACCTGTGCTTTTCCAGCATTCCCACCACCCTCCAGAGGTGTCTCCAGAACAAAGAGATTGTTCTCCCTCTGCACGTTGACCAGTTGTCTCCCTCCTCTGAAAATGGAACAGGTGTCATTTTCAAAACAAACATTGTATCCCTGCTTCATTAGAGCTGATACAGATAATAGACAACAATTCAGTCCCGGCACAACGTAGACCTCTAGCTCCTCCTGTAAAGGAGAGAAAAACACGTTAGCCACACCACAGACTGATTTTTGTGTTCCGTCTGCGAACATAACAGTCATTGCAGTTGAAACAGCCCTGCAGTTCCGCATTTCGCCAGCAGGTTCGCTTATCAGGTGACGACTGACAGTAGTATCCAAAACCCAGCGCATCACCATGTCCTGGCTGGAGTTGTTCTTCACAGTTGCCATAGAAGCAGTGATAAGAAAACAAACCTCCCCAGTGTCTGAGCCACGTCCTTCCCTTGCGTTCCCACGCTGGCCTCCTCTTCCAGACTGATTCCCCTGGGAACTCAGCTGGTTGACCTTGGCAAACTTGGCAACATCCTGTCTTGCCTCTCTGCTCCGGTGGGGGCAACTGCCACGCAGATGTTGAACTCCAGTGGAAAAACACTGCCCGGGGCTCCTCCCAGCTGGCCTCCTTCTCCTTCTTCTTCCAGAAAAGCACTCCTTGCCAGCTTTGCCCCCTCTGAACCGCCATCTCATTCCAGCAGGCTTCTTAAACTTGCCTTTGGAATCCTTCGCCCCCCCCGACCTGCTCACCAGCGCTCCTTGAGGCTAAAACATCAGGAACAGGGGCTACAGCCATCTCTAGGCTTTTGTATTCCTTCCCCAGGGCTCTGGCCTCCTGCTGAAGCTTCACAGCAAACGCAGCAGTACATCCCCAGACAGCCCTTGCTCACTTCACGTCCTTGCCCAACTTCTTAGAGTGAGCTTTCCAGACGGAATGTCCTCCAAGACCTGGCTGCCTGCCATTGTCTTCCGTTCTCCCAAGGGTCCCCAAGCTTACTCACAGCTTATCCAGCACCCCGTCCGGAGAGACGATTTCCTGCTGCTCTCGAACACAGCACAGGCAAACCTTTGCGTCTTTCAGCTAGCTGCTTGCCTCAAAACTCCGGCCACGTCTTAGTGGTTAACTTTTCACATGGCAGCTTAAGCTCAAAACCATGTTCCTGGGACTGAGCCATCTCCTTCTCCCCCGGGGTAAGCTTACTCACGACAGCAACAGCTTCCTCCGGCCTCCGGCAGATCGGCCTCCCAGCGAGCTCCTTCCAGCCTCAAAGACAGCTCCGGCTGGACCCAGCAACTTTCCTGCTGGCATTCCCCACATGTGTGGCGTTCCTGCAATGCTTCAAAGCTTTGGCAAACTGCCCATAACCTATTGGCAAACGGAGAGGCCAATAGTGCCTTGAGTGCCAAGGAAAACAAACATGGAGCCTGGCACGTTTCCCTGCGCAGCTCTGCTGGCTGTCCGTCTGATACAAAAGTCCTTCCGGCCTCTGCCTCTTGCCGTTAGCAGAGTAAACACAGCAGTGAAGCAAATGCAGCATGTGGGTAATAAATCCAGAACACACAGGCGTTTCTTATCTTGTTAGCCTTTAATCTTGAAGTAAACCAGATCTTACATCTGTCCGGGTGACAAAGCACACATCTTGCACCCTCTCTTCGCTAAAAGCGAAACCAAACTGCAACTCTCAGAGTCAGACCACTCCCAAAGAGTTTCTAACCACGCCTCAGGTAAGAGACGTCACCACAGAACTCCTTAACCCTGTGAGTTCTGAAACCAGTAACAATATGTTCTCTATATGAATAACGTCTTGCAAGTAGAAAGCTAGCATAATGGGAAATGAGTCATTCTAGGACGTTTTTACATGGAGAAACACTTAAAATTGGTTTCGCCACCTGTAGTCTGAAATCCTATAGATGGCTTTACCACCTAAGGCTTCTTAGCACCTTGTTTGCAACAAGTGTAGACCAAGCCTAACTTTGTAACATTAAAGGCCCTCATAAGCAGTTCTAAAAAATGATAGCTGCTGTTGGGAGTGGGGGCGGAGGTAGAGTACCACAGATATTGGGTGATACACAATTTAATAGTCATGTTAGCGCAAGGATTAGTGCTAGCACAATCTGACCCCCCCCCCCTTCCCTTCTACGCACCATGAGCTGTTCTGGAAGGTTGTGGGGAAACCCAGAACAGATGTAGCGGAGCACACATAGGGAAGAGGTGGTGTTGGGGAGAGAAATTCTTTTGCTGGTGTGTAACGTTCACAGTTCTACGCTGCATCCAAACACACCTTGAGCACACCCAAATAAAGTGAATGAAAGTGTATACTTGAGCGATTCATTTCAGTGGGACTTAACACAGAAGGTGTCTCTTGGGGGATTGTGTGTCAGGTTTATAATTTGTGAAGCTAGGTTATAAAATGCTAAGAATCTTGATACGGTTGCATTTTGCGAGCACAGCAGAAATTCAGATGTGCGGCTTGACTTACTGCATTTCAAAACAGTCCTGTTTATTTTTAACTGTGTCGTGGAGGAGCAATGTCTTTTTCAACTTCTTTGACAAAACTCATGGATGGCCAGAGTATGTCAGGCTGTCACAACTGGCACAGTGGTTTATGACATGTCTTCACAGGGAAGAAACTGCAGTAGCACAGTCAGCCCTGCTTTGCATTGCATTATTAGTTCAAGCATACCATAAGCAAAAGCATTTAAAGTCATACAGAGTATAGTGTGCACTAGAGCAGGCTTCCTCAACCTCAGCCCTCCAGGTGTTTTTGGCCTACAACTCCCATGATCCCTAGCTAGCAGGACCAGTGGTAAGGAATGCTGGGAATTGTAGTCTCAAAACATCTGGAGGGCCTGCACTAGAGCAAAATGTCTCTAATAGCAGATACAGATAGGTAGCCGTGTTGGTCTGCCATAGTCAAAATAAAATCTGCTATTAGACAAAATAAAAAAATTCCTTCCAGTAGCACCTTAAAGACCAACTAAGTGCATGCACACGAAAGCTCATACCAAGAACTAACTTAATTGGTCTTTAAGGTGCTACTGGAAGGAATTTTTTTATTTTGTCTAATAGCAGATTCATTCATCACTGACATTGTGCTTACAGCACTCTTGCTGCCAAAGTTCCTTGAAGTTACTAGCCTGCACAATTTTTTACTTGCTTTTCTTTTTAACTGTTGTTGTTGTCGTCGTCTCTAATATCTGATTCATTCATCACTGACATTTTGTTTACAGCGGTCTTGTTGCCAAAGCTCCTTGAAGTTACTAGCCTGCACAATTTTTTACTTGCTTTTCTTTTTAACTGTTGTTGTTGTTGTTGAATTTGCAAATAAAAAATTAAGGTAAAGTAAAGAAAGAATTTTTAAAAAAGAATATAATATAAGAATACTAATTGTAACAGAAAAAACCATAATCAGTTCACATTACAAATAAAGTAACAGTGCATAGAATTTTAAAGTTGGAAGGCACGAGGGTCATCTAGTCCAACCCCCTGGAATGCTGGAGTCTTTTTGCCCAGCATGAGACTTGAAACCATACTCTTAAAGTAAGAGTGTTATGCTCTACCAGCTGAGATATCCTAGACACATGGATTTTAAGTTTCACAAATAAGTTAATATAAGCCCTCCAAATGTCCAAATAGGTATCCACACAAAATTGGCATCTGTATGAAATATGTGCAAATACAGCCAGGGCTGTGCAGCCTCAGACCATTTGGTAATAGAAGGTATTTATCTTTTTAGGCTCAAAGTATAAGTATAACCATAAGGGCTCACAAAATCCACTTGCTTGTCCTGCCGTTAATCCCCATATTACAGGAATATAATTTTAAAATACATGAGCACCTGTAAATGATTTTACCAATACAAACTGATGTGGATAACAACTTCAGGCAAAAAAGAGTATATCACTGGAGAATCCCATGTCATATCCCTCAATGTATCTGTTTGTATTGTAACACTTCCAGCATCTATCTGTGTTGGACAGTGCCTTCCTATACAAACATTGTACAATATACTTGAAATATTAATTTTTGCTGAATAAATTTCAAGTCTAAATATTTCATTACAGATTCTAAAGCAAATTCCCACTGTTTAGGCTGTATAATAACATTCTAATTCCCTATTTGATACGTCTGAGTTCCTTAACATCTATGTTATAAAGATCCATTAAGCATTTACAAGCAGCCGTTACAGGTTTAGCTTCCTGTAAGGATCCAATCATTTTTTCCAACAATTTGGGAGATACCAAAATGCTCAAAGCAGATGGTGCCATAAATAGACACTAGCAAATACTGTACAGCCAGTACAGAAGCAGATCAGGTGGCAAATTAGAGAACTCTTGTCTTTCACCTGGAGAGGCATGGAATTTGGATGCACTCCCTTATTTCCAGACTAGTACCTAGAAGTCCAGAATTACTATTTTGGAACATAATAATTTGATATATTTTTCCAGACTACGTATGGAAACGGAGATCAGCATTTGTAACCCATGTTGCCTTTAGCAAGGTCAGCTGTGGGCACATGTTTTATACAGTAGCTCTTTCTAAATGCCACAGGAACTCTCCGTGTAATAATGTTTGTTCACAGAACGCCATCCTTGTTGTATGGTGAATTTTTCCATTTGAAAACTAGGTCAAGAGCAAAATATTCAAAGAATGTGGTTCTGAAATTAAATAGGGAATATTTGAAGGATGGCATCAAACTTCAATAATGTTCATATTTCTGAAGCTTACGAGGCCACAGGTGGAACGTTATTACAGTAAGCTAAAACATTCACTGTCCGTAAGCAGTTGGCTCTGTATCTGATTCCTCTCAGTTGGTACATTGCAAATTCCAGAAGGTCATTTCAGACAAATTAATATCAGAACCATTTTTTAAAAAAGAAAAACACTTTGCAGTTTCCAGATCATTCTCCATTGTACTCACACTACAGGATATGAGGCAAATAATCACATTTTGAATGTTTGTTTTCCATTACGATGGGCCAGTTAATGTGTCTTCAAAGCATAAACTAAGGTCCTTTGGTCACGTAATTAAATCTGTCGTCCAGGCATCACCCAAAAAATTGATGAGGGAGGAGGTGGATGTAAAATCTGGCTGTGCTCATTTTTTTCCTTTGCTCAGGGCCAATCAAGTTTTTAAAAGGGGTGAAAAGAGCAGCGAAGAGTGACATCGTGGATGGTGAAAGAGAGGATTAAAAAGTCTTGTTCCTTCCTAGGAAGCACTGCACCTTGTGTACTCTTGCTTGAGGGAGGAGGTGGGGAGGAAAGAAGGAACAGATGCCAAACAAGGCTGTTCAGTGAGTAACGTGAATGAAATGGCCATGTGGTCTGCTGTAATTTCTTTGGAAGAACACATGGTTTATTCTGTATGTCCGAGGGCTTTTGATTGCTGTTTGTAATAGAACACAGCTGCAGCACTATGAACACTCATGTAAAATAGAGCTGAACTGGCTTTGTTGACATGTGCTTTCTAGGAAGACAGCCTGTCTTTGAGGCATCCTTATAACCATCAGTGATGATTCCATACTCTCCTTACCGGTGCTGAGCATTCGGTTGTGAGCTAGTGATAAGTGGAGGGAACTATGAGTTCCATTAGGAGGAAATGGTCTTCATGAGAAGCACCTTGCTCAGTGGTAGAGAAGGGTCATAGCTCAGCAGTTGAGCATAATAATAATAATAATAATAATAATAATAATAATAATTTATACCCCGCCCATCTGACTGGGTTTCCCCAGCATCAGAGGTAGAGGTTTGATCCCTGGCAATCTCTAGGAGGGCTGGGAAAGACCCTGACCTGAAAGCACGGGGAGCTGCTGCAAGTCACTGTAGACAACACTGAATTAGAGAGACCAGTAGTCTGACTAATAATGTTTGCAAGTTTTCAAGTTTCTCAAGAGTTATTCATCAGGCCAGTAGAGATTGTAGCTGAATCAAGGGAAGATTTTTTGAAATGGGACCCTGCTCTTACTCCCACTCCAAACTCCCAATTCAAGTAGTTGAGGTTTTGCAGGATGACAGAGTCCTTGCTTGTATCCCAGGAAAGGTACAATCCTTTCTTAATTTGGAAGTTGGTAGCCTCCTGAGCCTCTCCCACTGCAACTTCAGTTATGACAAAGCATTTGTCTGTTTCTCATTGGCAGCTTTTGACAAATGTAACTAAAATTGGCCCTTCATTTTGGCAGGGTCATCTTAAGTGGGATCTCAAGTCACTATTTAAGGGTTTTACATCAGTTTAGGGATCTCTTGTGGAAAATAAGATCCAGATCTGATTAAGTCAGTTTTTATTGATGCTTCAGTTAAACGAATGAAATCCTTTTTGAGTTTATAAAGCTAAACTTTATTTCCTCTCCCTTTTTATTCCAACTGTAGAATCAACTTCACACCTTCAACGATGTGTGTAATAATGAATCATTGGTTTCAGACACAGAAACGTAAGTAGTTTTTTGAGTACCTTTCATTTAAATACATGCATTCTTACCACTATTCACTTCTATACCTCCCCATGTCAATTTGTGATGTGTCAGAAGCCCAGATATCCACGTTGCATCCAAACTGCAGGCACTGGGTGGGACTGGGCGATGTGGCAGATGCTGTCCAACCTTTTCACTGTGAGCATAGCTGCAAATTCATAGGAAAAGAGTTTCTGGCTTTCTAGTGGCTGGGCACCACCCACCACTTAAATTAGCATTCTTGAAAAATGTTGCCATTCTAGCTGCCAGCCTTGTGTTTTGGTTTGTCGCTTTTGTGAAATAAACAAATGCCCGCCAGAGGTTAGGATGAGAGCCGACAGCTAATCCCAGATAACACGCAATGTCTCACAGTAATGTGTGAGAAATCCACTTGAATGCCTACCCCCTTCTGGTTTTGTGAAATGTCGCAGTAGTAGAGCAAAGATAATGATAAATCAAAAATAGCAGCACTAGTCTAAGTTTAACTCTCATTGCTATTCTTGGCATAGAACGAGAAGTCTCTCTTGTGACATCCAGAAAAAGTTCCTTGGCGCTTGCACATTGTGGGCAAATGGTTGTAGCATGGAGAATAGCTGCTGGAGGTCCTAGTTTGCCCTATCCAGGGGAGATAAAGGAAACTGGTGATTCATTGAGAATCAACCAACAATTGACCTAATAGTGATAAAAAGATAAATATTGTGGCTACCTGCCCCCTATAGAAAGAGAATCAGAGTTAGGGGCCTGTATTGGAGACGCATACAATAATTGGAGTATAGCAGAAAAATTGTTTTGCTTATACACTTATCTTTTGGAAATAGATGGGAAAGTTGTTGTAAAAAAAAAAAGATAATAAATGTCAGAACGATGGTAACATTAATAAATGCAAGAGAAGCACAGCGTTAGCAGATTTCCATTATCTTTTGTAATTTATGACTTGCAGAATTCAGTAGCATTTAATAATATTTATATCTAGCCTTTTTCCCACACCAGGGCTCAAGGCAGCTTACAAAAACACAGATAAAAAGTTTAAAACAGAGAAAAGATAGTAGTTAAAAAGTAATTAAACACTGATAGAATCAAAACATATTTAAAAGATCTGTTAAAAATACAGATAACAACAAAAACATCCCAGCATTAGTCCTTTCCAATCAGTTTCTAAAGGCCTTTGGACTAAAAAGCTTTTCACCTGCCAGCAGAAGGACAACAAGGAGGGAGCCAGTCTAACTTCTCTAAGAAGAGAGTTCCAAAGTCTTAAAACAGTCACTGAGAAGTCCCTCTCCTATGTCCCCATCAAGCATTCCTTTAAGGGTGCTGGGCCTGAGATCAGGGACTCCCCAGAGATCACAGTGCCAGGGCAGGTTCCTATGAGAAAATAACGATCTTTCAGATAGCATGCAACTGAACCAGAGGCCAGCAGAGCTGTTCTAGCCAAGGGAGTTGTATAGTCCCGGTATGATAACCAGCCCTGGTCAACAGTCTGACTGTAGCTCTTTGGGTCATATGAAGTTTCTGAAGTTTCTTCAGAGCAGCCACATGTAGAGGGCATTAATTAAAGCAGAAAAGTAATCGGCTAATAGCCTGATGGAGGGCACGTTTGCTTAGAAATAAATTACTTCATTTCAGTGGATTAATTATTTAATTTGCGCTGGCCTCCAGAAAGGCATTTCTAATGTAACAGCGTGGTTTTTTTCCTTATTTATCTTCCGCTACAGGTTTAGTTTAAATGAATTTGTAGATATACGCATGCCAGCCATTTCCACTTTGTTCAAAAAAATTCCTTGAATTTGGAAAGTAATCCTTGGTTGTAAATCTGTAAGGAAAGAACAATGGCCTTTTATTTAGGAGACTGAGCATAATACGAGCGCATGAAGTTGCTTGCTTATGGTTTCCCCATTTTATTTAGGTCCATTGCTAAAGAGCTTGCAGACTGGCTGATCAACAACAATGTGGTAGAACATATTTTTGGACCAAATTTGCATATTGAGGTAGGTTTAAAGTGAAGTATGATTTTCTTTGTTAACCATGAGGCTATGTTTTTAATGTTTTATATTTTTTCCCTTGTTTCCCCTCCAGATCATTAAGCAGTGCCAAGTGATTCTTAATTTTCTCGCTGCTGAAGGCCGGCTTAGTACACAGCACATAGATTGCATTTGGGCTGCAGCACAGGTATGTCTAGACTTAAGCAAGAAACAGGCCACTAATATGTTGGCTAAAGTTCATGGAGCTTAAATTTTGTTCTTATATAACTATCTAAAAAGAACAGAAGTATTCTTACTTTTTTATAGAGCTGTGCCATACAAAGCAAACTGCTCAGGCGCCAAGAGTTGGTGGGCCTAAACATTTTCAAATGCTCCTTTCCGATTCTCTACCTTCCTGGGCAGCTGTCTTGGTGCCATTTTTTTTTTTTTAAATAACTCATGGTTACCTAGCTGGCAGTGTGGCCAGCATGATATCACACCAGTTTTATATTCCTTTAATTCAAGGATTTTGTCTTCTTTGCGCAACAATTTTACAGACCAGTGTAATGTCCAAATACTAACAGTTCCTTGTAAAAGTGATATCCTGATTTCTCCCCCTATTATTATGGAAATACAAAGGTCCAGACAGATTTTCCTCACTCTTTTTATCCAAATGCTAAATTATCTTGGTTTAGACTTTGTTCCCTTTGATTAAAGACACACAAAAAAGCGTTGAAGTTACGCTGAATTCTTAGATGCATATCCAGCTACCATTTTACACCCTTTTTGTTACTACGACACTAGTTTTATCTTTACTACCTTTCATGCGCATAACATTTTATAAGAGGGAAATTGCCACAATAATGAAATGGGGGGGGGGGTTGTACAAAAATGTGTTTCAGTTTCTCTGAATTTATCTCTTCTCTCTGTGTTTCTTTTTGAAGTTGAAGCATTGTAGTCGCTATATACACGATTTGTTTCCCTCCTTGATCAAGAATTTGGATCCTGTTCCACTTCGGCATCTTCTTAATTTAGTTTCAACACTCCATCCAAGTGCACATACTGAACAGGTAAAAACAAAGCATTTTGAAGGAGTTTCTTTTCTGCTTTGGTTCACTAGGATGTTCTCTTGCATGTGTCCTGTTGAAGTGAAAAGAAATCTACACATGAATGCTGTTATAAGATGAAAGCTCTATTATTTTGTTTCTTATATGAACTATGGTTTATATTCTTTGATTCTGCATTGCAAGTGGTTGGTCTGGATGACCTTTGGTGTCACTTCCAGCTGTACAATTCCATTATTCTTCTCCCCCACCATGCTTCTTGTTAGAGAAGACTTTTAGCCCTATTACAGTATAGGAGTTTGGATTTTCCAGTTATGGTACAAAACACAACATAGTTGTATATAGAACTCCATTTTGTTTGTGAAGTATCTTTTTTGTCATGTATTGAATATAATGAGAAATAAGTTCTGTTTTCTGTTGGGAGTACAGTTTCTGCTTTGATTTACAGACCTTGTATTTGGCATCCATGCTCATTAAAGCACTGTGGAATAATGCACTAGCAGCTAAGGCTCAGCTATCAAAACAGAGCTCATTTGCATCATTACTCAGTACAAACCTACCAATGGGTAATAAGAAAGGTGAGTGTTTATTTCTTCTTTGGTTTAATGTATTGTTACCAACTTGAAATCTTACTGCTGATTTTATTACAAAGAGATTGCTAATGGTTTTGATTTTGAAGACAAATTATTTAGGTATTTTTATATGTAATTTCCTCCCCTTTTTTGCTCATGCCCTATACATACTTACTTGAAAGGCATCCAAGAAGCTTATTAATTAAGTTTTTTCTTTATAGGCAATGAAATTTTTCTCTACAGTTAGCCTCTTTCCTTATAGAAACAGGTGCAGTTATTCATTTACTGTGGGTGATGTCCAATGAAGTCATACTCAAAACAGACCTGCTGAAATCAATGGATTTAAATTTGTTGGTTTTGGTGGGCCTATTCTGAGTATGGCGCTGTGGGTAAAACCTCAGCGCCTGGGACTTGCCGATCGCATGGTCCGCGGTTCAAATCCCCGCGGCGGGGTGAGCTCCCGTCGTTCGGTCCCAGCTCCTGCCCACCTAGCAGTTCGAAAGCACCCTTAAGTGCAAGTAGATAAATAGGTACCGCTTTATAGTGGGAAGGTAAACGGCGTTTCCGTGTGCTGCGCTGGTGCCGGTTCGCCGGAGCAGCTTCGTCACGTTGGCCACGTGACCCAGAAGTGTCTGCGGACAGCGCTGGTTCCCGGCCTCTAGAGTGAGATGAGCGCACAACCCTAGAGTCTGTCAAGACTGGCCCGTACGGGCAGGGGTACCTTTACCTTTACCTTTATTCTGAGTATGACTAATGATGGATATTGCCCTATATATATTTTTATCCCACTTTTCAGAAAATTGTTGTCTCCCAAAGTGGCTCATTCCAATAGGCCTTGCCTTCAGGGATTACAAACTAAAAAGACAAGACACACAAGGGATGGGGCGTGGAGGGAGATAGTAGTAGATGAGGATGCTCAGTTCTTCAAGGCCAAAAGGAATTGGTAAGCTGTAAGCAGGCCTTTATATCCACTTTGGGCCAGGCTGATCTTCCTTTGCTGGTGCACTTGCTTCCATAGACAGGTGGTAGCTCTTACTCCTTTGGCCCATGGATTGGGGCATAGTGTCCTGTCACCTTCTTCAGTTCCAGGTAAAGTGACAGTTGAAGCAGAGTGTTCTTTCTGCCAGTTAAAATATAATTGTAACTATTATATCAAATTGAAAAGGCCACAGTGATCAAAATCATAATGACTACAGTGGTACAAGTACCTAATTCGTTCCGGAGGTCCGTTCTTAACCTGAAACTGTTCTTAATCTCAAGCACCACTTTAGCTAATGGAGCCTCCTGCTGCCACCGCGCCACCAGAGCACAATTTCTGTTCTCAACCTGAAGCAAAGTTCTTAACCCGAGGTACTGTTTCTGGGTTAGCGAAGTCTGTAATCTGAAGCATATGTAACCTGAGGTACCACTGTATTCAGGATGGCTTTGTACTACCTTCCAGTACTGAATGCCTCAGTACTAGTTGGCTCTGGAGCACAAATGCGAAGAGTACTATCTCACCCACGTTATACTTCTTGGTTTCTTAAAGCCTCTGATTCACTATACAGTGGTACCTCGGGTTACATACGCTTCAGGTTACAGCCTCCGCTAACCCAGAAATAGTACCTCGGGTTAAGAACTTTGCTTCAAGATGAGAACAGAAATTGCGAGGCGGCAGCAGCGGGAGGCCCCATTAGCTAAAGTGGTACCTCATGTTTAGAACAGACCTCCAGAACGAATTAAGTTCTTAACCCGAGGTACCACTGTAGTTTCTTACTTAGCCTGAACTATCAAGCTAAGGTTAGCAACCTTGGAACGAACCAGATTGGTAAACCAACTTTGAACCATAGTTTTAATACCCTGGCTTGTTCCAAAGCAGGTAACCATAGTTTGTTTTGAGTGATGTAGGAAGATGGCTTTCCCCATTTTCTGTGATATTAATTGTGTAAAGTAGGAAAACCCGGTTCCTTTTAATGAAAGGGGCTGTATTGATTTTAGCGAAAGTTAATAAACACCATGATATTATTTCAAAAGGCTCTTAAATAACCCCAAATAACAATAGGAACATATTGTATAGAACAAGTAGGTATTTCAGTCACTACCTATATTATTATAATAATTTTATTATTTATATATTAGTATATATATTAGTATTAGTAGTATATATATATATTAGTATAGATGTCTAATCTGTGTTCACTCCAGATATTGTTGGATTACAATTCCATTCACTCTTGAGATTTGGCCATTGTGGGAGTTGGAGTCCTACAACTTCTTGAGGCTCACGGGTTAGCCACACCGGTTATAGACTGTATATTAACTCATACAATAACATGGAATGTTCTTCCCCTTTTTGTCTCCTCTTCAGAGGAAGAAGAGCTCCGAAGAGCTGCTCCTTCACCATGTAAGTTATTGCAGAAAGGCACTTTGAAATCAAATACGATTTGGGAGTCATGATTATTCTCTATTTAAGGGACCTTTGTATCACCTCCTGTTTTCTCCAGATGTCAGCAGCCCCATGTTCAGTGCTATCAGCTTCTGAAACGGCTTGAGAATGTTTTATAGTGTTTCTTTGATTCTAATATTTTTAATTGTAAAGCACCTTGGCAGAGAGGTAGTTAATAGATGTTTTATTTGGCAGAAAGAAAGTTATACTTTGTGGCAGATGGCAATTTGAATTATACACAGTCACTCACTTTGGGTTGATTCCAGTGGTATTGCACATCTGATGGTAAAACTTCAGTCTACAGAACAGAGAGGGAAGCACTTTTGCAATAATTCCCTGTCCTATTTGCAGCCAACTTTGTTTCTCACCCCCCCCATCTGCCCTGGAGGGTTGGGGGAACCATCCATTGCAGATTTAGGAGACAGAGGGTGGGCTGTGGGAGAGTTCACTGAATATTGCTTCCCCCATCAGCTGAAAAAAGATATTACGTTAAGCTCCTTGGAGAAAAAGTGAGATAAAAATGCAACAAATCAATAAAAAATAACTGATAATTGTGAGAATTAAATGTATTTAGAATATTTTTTGTTCTCCCATCTCAAGAGTTCATAGTCATTTTGCAGCAGTGAGATGACAATTAACTCTGTATCAGACGTGTGGCTTCAGCCAAGTCAGGAGAGTGAAGTTGGGTGCCGAAAGGCAAAGCCAGTCTGTAGCAAGAGCAGCAGTAGAACCACCTTATTTTAATTTATTTTTATGTTGACAGGAGAGTTTGAGCAAGCATTTCAATCCTGCATTAAAATTATTTAAAGCAGTGGTCCCAGTTAGCTAAGTACCGTAGACCCCGTGTTTTTCAAAAGTCAACTCCCTGCTCTCTCTGGTAATTTTTGTTATGTGAATGGTGCCACAGATCCTCTCAGTGGGTTACGTGGACTCCTGATTGGGAAACACTAATTTAAAGCGTTTGCTTTTCCATTACATGGAGTAACTTGAAAAGCTCTTTCTACAATAGGGTCACCTGCAGCAAGTCCTCAAAGCAGTGACAACAGTGATACTCACCAGAGTGGAGGAAGTGATATTGAAATGGAGGAGCAGCTGATCAGCAGAAATAAACATGTCCAGCAGCGGCTTTCAGATACAGAGGTAAAAGAAATAACTGTTTTTCCTCTGATGGTTATCAAAGAATCTGTCAGTATGAAAGGTGGTTGTGGTTGTTGCTAATAAGGTAACTGGTATTCCACCCTTCATTTAGAAAAGAATTACCATGGTGGTTCTCCCTCTTTGCCATCATGTCCTCTCTGTCCAGATTATCCCCTAGGGTCATTTAGTCCAATCCCCTACAATGCGGGAAACTCACCTTCTGAGGGAGTCTGTTCCACTGTCAAGCAACTTTTATCATCTAGAGAGTTCTTCCTAATGTTGAGACAAAAATCTCCTTTCTTGGAGTTTGAAGCCATTGGTTCAAGTCCTACCTTCTGGAGCAGGGAAAAACAAACTTGCTCCATCTCCTATGTGACAGCCCTTGAAATATTTGAAGATGGCTATCAGACCTCCTCTGTCCCCTCCTCAGCATAATGGGTTGTTGTTCCCCACCCTGGGAATACCTGTTGACATTGGAGGTGCAGAATAGTAATTTTAGAAAATAAATGCTTGGTGATTTTGTATCCTTAAAAAAAATTTAAAATTAAAGGAGTCGATGCAGGGGAGTTCCGATGAAACGGCAAACAGCGGCGAAGATGGCAGCAGTGGGCCAGGTAGCAGTAGCGGGCACAGCGATGGATCCAGCAACGAAGCCAACTCCAGCCATGCGAGTCAATCTGCAGGGAGCCCAGGCAGCGAGGTGCAGTCGGAAGACATTGCCGACATCGAAGCTCTCAAGGAAGATGAAGAGGAGGATGAGGACAGAGGTCACAGTTCCCAGAAAAATGGCCGGAATGCAGAGCTGCGGAGCCGGAAAATGGAATCCCAATCAGGCATTTGCTTGGGAGACTCCCAGGGAGCAGCTGAAAGGGGCGGTGTCAGTAACGGGACTGGAAATGACCATGTTTTTAATACTGACTCGGTGCCCGCGGTGGATAATAGAATTAGAATGCTTGATCCCTGTTCACACGGGGAGGACACAGAGCACGACATGGCCGGGGAAATCGGCACAGCTCATATATCCCAAGGCTCTCAAGATTCTTGTATAACGCATACCGGGGACTTCCTTGGGGAAGCCATCGGAAATGAGTTATTTAACTGCCGGCAGTTTATTGGGCCACAGCACCACCACCAGCACCACCACCACCATCATCACCACCATCATGAAGGGTAAGTTACTTGCGTGCCCGCGCGCACATACACACAATTCTGGAACATAATCACATTTGCATGCCTATTGCTTGCCTTGCATCATCCTTGCTGCATTTAGTTATCTTGGAAAGAGGTGCAAGGAGCTGAATTGGGGCCTGAAGTTTCCTTGACCAATTGCACAAAGTCCCATTAAGAACTCTCCCACCTTCCCCCCAAATTTTGACCAGGCTACACTAGCTAAAGCATTCTGCCATTTGTGTACAGTCAAGCAGAATGCATGCAGTCCTAGTTACCAACCATTTAAAAGAATGTAGCTGAAGCTGAGCAGATGCATTTTAATATTAAGACCAACTCCTTCCCTACATACCCTCTTGGCTGTTAAGATAATCAGAGCGCCGCCTTAGTAATTTCACTGCCTTCAGAAGCTCAGGGTGGTGGAACCCGCAATAAGGCATTCTCTGTGGCAGCCCGTAAGTTGTGTAACTCCCCACAGATGTTTGCTTGGCAACTTCATTATATTGTTTTCTCTGAATGCTGTTCACCTGAGATGTTTATTTTCAGGAACCACCCTATTTTTTGCGGTGGCGCTTTTTGTAACTGCATACTTATGAAATTTTATTGTTTAAACCGTAAGGTGAAGGGGGGTATATTCAGAATTATATTCAGTGATGATATTTTCTCTTTGCATATATGCAAGTGCTGCTTTTCTGTAGTCTACTGGGTCTTCATGGACTGAAAGCAATAAATTGGCTTATTCTTGCCTGTATCTTTTAGACACATGGTCGATGACATGTTAAGTGCTGATGATGTCAGTTGTAGCAGTTCCCAAGTCAGTGCAAAATCGGAAAAAAATATGGCAGATTTTGATGGTGAGGAATCTGGTTGCGAAGAAGAACTGGTACAGATTAACTCGCATGCCGAACTGACATCTCACCTTCAGCAGCACCTTCCAAATCTTGCTTCCATTTATCATGAGCATCTCAGCCAAGGTAAGAAGTAGCAAAGGAAAGAGCAGCCACATTTTGTTTCAGTGGTCTAGCTACTGAAAAGGAAACTAAGCAGAACCCAAGTACCATGCCTGTGGTAGAGATAAGCTGATAGGAATTAGTGACCTTTCTAGTTATTTAAATCAAATCATGAGCAAATACAGCTTTCACCTTCCTGCCCTATCATGGGCCATGTTGGATGGGGCTGATAGGAATTGTGGTCCAAAACCTAGAGAGGGCACTAGGTTGAGGAAGCCTGATACTAGAGGTCTAGGTTCTCAATCTCTTTTTCTGACCCTGCTCCTTTAGCAACAGCCTAACATACAGAATCTTTGACTGGTAAAGCCTCTCCCGCATGTTGGGGAAAGCTTTCGCTTGTTCCATTGGTGTGTGTCCAGGCCACAGGAGCAGGAGCACTAGAAAGTGGCAACTCTGTGATCCGTTCCCCTGGATGCTTAAATAGCATTTGTATTAAAATTAATTTCAGGAGGGTAAAAGAGAGAGCAAATGAAGAAAGGTAGCCTTGGGCCTGCAGGAAGATTGGCTGATCCTTGGCCAGCCTTCTGCTTATGGAGTAATTTGGCTACATTCACAAACTGTCTTATTGTCCCCAGTCAGTAATGTTCTGTGGATTCTTCTTGACTCATTTATGTTGTTTCAGCAACACCCTTAAAGAAGGGAATTTCATTTCTAGAACCTTTTAGAAAGGAAAAGGCAGGTGAGCCCTTTTTAAAACAACAGCTCAAGGGCTGTGCATTACAAGAGCAAGAGTGTAGCATGAGAACAATTAAGGTTTGGTTAAAGAAAATGGGCGTAACCGAATTACCTGCTTAGATAACTGCACTACTGCAGCTTTTGTGGCACAAAATCCTTGGGGGCAGCTGATAAAGGATGGGGGTAGGATCAGGCTTAAGGCTTCAGAATCAGTCAGAAGTTTTTCTGTGTTTGAGTTTTAATTTCTTTGAGTTAAGAGGTCTGCAGTAGTTTGCTTATTCTGGTTGAGACCCATAGAAAAAGATTAAGAACCTGCCCTTCAAGGTCAAGGCTGTATCAAGTAAAAAGATCCCTGTGCCGCTTCCTTCCAATTTGCTGTAGACATGATATCTGATCCTGAGCTAAATAGATGTGTTCTGTCATGTGTAAGTCCTGCATCTTGCAGAAGGTCTATATTTATGATGGATGCTGCATTCAATCTACAGGTACACTTGTGATGTCCCACGGATATAGATAATCAATTGTGGGCTGGATTACAAGCATGGGGACACTGAGTCTTGTGTGCACATAGGAAGATTCATTGGTCCATCTAGTTCAGGGTTTCAGACAGGATCCTCTCCAAGTGGAGGTTCCAGGAATTGAACATGAGATCTTCTGAATACAAAACAGATTCTGTACCACTGACCTGCAGCAACACTTAATTCCGAGATGCCTCATTGAAGAGCACACAGGGATGTGCGCGCATAAATGTTCCCTTGATTGAAGTGAACAGGGAGACAACAAACACAAATCTTTGTTTATCTAAGTAAATACAGACCCTGAACTGAGACAGTTGTATTTAATTGCATTATCATAATAGCTCTTTTTTTTTTGCAACAGGTTTTTTACTTGTGAAGCAGTTTCACATCCTAATTAAATAACTTTACAAGCAAACACAGACATTTGCAATTGTAATACTTTTCGATGAAAATTTGAGTTTGAATGCTAAGTTTCGTATCGCTTTCACACCATAGTGGGTGGTAATATATGACAAAAGGCCTTTCTTTTAAAGGGTTGAGGAATCTTCTGCTACCTCACTGTATTCTAATAAATCATATTGACTTTGCATGTGTTTGTATTGGGTCTCCCTGTATCCTCCCCTGGCTTAGTTTTCCCAAGTGTATTTGTTCCAACCTTTTGTAGGTTTGTGTCTTTAGCCGTTATTAACAGCTGTTGATGGACAAAGTCCATTCAAATCAGGATACACATTCCATATTTTTAATAACACCTGTCTTTTGCTCAGGGCCAGCAGTTCATAAACACCAGTACAACAGCAACGCAGTGACAGATATTAACTTGGATAATGTTTGTAAGAAGGGAAATACCCTTTTGTGGGATCTGGTCCAGGATGAAGATGCAGTAAGTTAAATATCACACAAGAATATTTGACAGAGAAAATGTAATAATAATTGTCAATAACTTTTCTCTTACTTGCTCTAGATTCATCTATCTGAAGGTTTAATAAATGAAGCAGAGAAGCTTCTGTGTTCGTTAGTATGTTGGTTTACTGATAGACAGATTCGAATGAGGTTCATTGAAGGCTGCCTAGAAAATTTAGCAAATAACAGGTAAATGAGCTTGAGTGGCGCATCAGTGTCTTACTACTGATCCGTTTCTTTGTCCATTAAATCTCTAAAAGCTGCTTTATCTAAAATCATATTTGAAAAATGGATTCTCAGTTCAGTCTATATTAATTTGCTGCTATGAGCATATGGATAGTGACCAAAGAGCCAGAACCACACCAAAAAGAAAGTGAATTTAAACTTGATTTAAAATAACTGAGAAAAGGTAAAAATTGTAAACTTTCATTTGAAACAACAAAAGCACGATCTAAAATATACTAAGTTATACTAAAAGGGTATTATATTAAAAGGGGGCTCACAGTTATCGTGAAGCTACCAGATAAATACATTTGCATTATTAACTGCTTATAACAAGAAACTGCAAGTGAAGAAAATACATATGAAAGCAGTTCTAACTCCCACCCTCTGTCGTGGACCACATGGGGTGGTGGTACTCACCTGATCATCCATCACATCTGTGCCTGCTTACTGTGGTGGGATGAGGTCAGCGCAGTGGAAACACACTGACAGGAGTGTGGGATTGGTTCTGCCCCACCTCCCAGTTAGCAACAGCAATGTGGCTGTTTCACAACTTGTTCCAGTCCAGCTAACTTGAGCAAAAGCCATGAGAATGCTGCCAAAAGGTCCATATCTTCCAGACTTGGTGCAGTGAGTGAGGCCTGCTTTTTCCCATTGGAATCCACGGAGATTAGGGGTAAAGCAAAAATAGAATTAAATAAAATCCTAAGAAAAATCAAACCTCTATAAGGCTTGTCCCAGACCGGAGTATAAGTCTCCTCTTGACAAGCAGATAAGCTTGCTTAAGACAAACTACAAATCAAAATGTAGAAATCACAGATTTACTCTCCCATCTCCCCAAAACACTTAGCATCAAGGAAGATTTTTTTGAGAAGGGGAACAAGAATAGGACTGTGTAAGCTAAAGGACGCGGGTGGTGCTGTGGTCAAAACCACAGAGCCTAGGGCTTGCCAATCAAGGTTGGCGGTTCGAATCCCCGTGATGTGGTGAGCTGCCGTTGTTCGGTCCCTGCTCCTGCCAACCTAGTAGTTCGAAAGCACGTCAAAGTGCAAGTAGATAAATAGGTACTGCTCCGACGGGAAGGTTAACGGCGTTTCCGTGCGCTGCTCTGGTTCGCCAGAAGCGGTTTAGTCATGCTGCCCACATGACCCGGAAGCTGTATGCCGGCTCCCTTGGCAAATAAAGTGAGATGAGCACCGCAACCCCAGAGTCGACCACGACTGGACCTAATGGTCAGGGGTCCCTTTACCTTTTTAAAGGTTGCAAAAAGGAAGAAAGGTTGGGATAGAAAGGCAAGTAAGTAACCCTTTTTGGTGTGTCCCTAATTGAAAGAGCCCTCCCAATTCAAATCATCGGCCACACTGGGTCTCTGTACTTGCACTTCTGAATAACGTACGCCTCATTCATAGTTAGTTCTTCATTAATTTAGAATGGCAGTCCCAAGGTTACAGATTGCTTCTTCCTTTCCTCCCGTAGAAAGGCATCTTTTTCTCTAAATGTGGCTACATGATACATGTTAATTTAAGGGCTATAAATCTCGGAGAACAGTTATCCTGTGATGTTCCTCTATACCTAGTCACCATTTATCTATCTCCTCAGATCAGTGGTAGTTTCTCTCCGTCTTCTCCCAAAATTATTTGGTACCTTTCAACAATTTGGAAGCAGTTATGACACACATTGGATAACCATGTAAGTACAACATGTCCTTTCATTACAGAAGATGGTGGTTGATCATTGAGGGATTACTGGTCTGATACTGGCTCCTCCCTAGCTTCCTTTAGTTTGTCAAATGAAGAGCGTAGATTATTAACCCCACCCTTCCTTGAAATTTCAGGGCAGTTTATAGTTTTAACATTTCCTTGCCCAAGCCCATCCCTTCCTGTTTGGTATTAAATGGAATCTTGGTCTCTTTTGATTCTCTTCTTCCCCCACCCCCCCAAAAAGAGAGGCCACCTATTTCCTACTCTAATCTCCATAGTTTGACAGCAGCTCTCCTGATCCTCATAGTATGGAGTCAGTGCTGCGTGGCTCCTTCACACATTAGAAGGGTAATCGTAGAAGCTCAACTCAATAACTTTGTATGGAGAAGACTTGTATAATGGATTTCTCCCACACGAATTGGGTCTTCTGACGTTATTTTTGCACCACATGAAAGAACTATGTTACAGCACTTCCCCATCTCGTGAAGGTAACGTCAGAAGGCACCTTAAGGCCTAAGCATATGTCATATGCTGACATAAACAGTTTGCTAGGAGCACATTATGTTGTCTGCAGTAATAGGAGCAAGTTTCTACTTGGCTAAATTTGTTGCATTCTTAAAAGTTGTTTGTACACATATTTTTATTGCATTTGACATACAGGGGCAGGTTCACAATATCTGCTGCTAAGTTTCATTCACAATTCCTGTTTAAAATTAAATCATGATAGTATGTCCCAAAGCAATTACAATAATAAAGATTAAAGCTGATTTCAAATGTAATTGTTATCTTACGTTTATTACTACTTCTTTGATATGGTGTGCTTGTGATCTATACAATTAATTCCAGAATGTTACTCAAGATGGCCAGATATGATGCTGGACTTGTCATTCCCCAATCTGGGACATTCTTCCTTTATATTAAATCTGCTAATCCTTTTTAAATACTAAAAGTGTTCAGATCAGACTGGACTGAGAAGCAGGAAGCTCTGATGAGGACAGGCAAAATAAACTATGTTGTGCATAATGTTCCACTGATATCCTGGGCTATAGCAAATGGATGAGTTGCCCTTCAGTTATTTGTGATTAAGTCATGCGTGTTGCAGATTTCTGAGCCACCTTTGAGTTGAGAAATATTATGAGGAGCGTTGGATTGCTCTGTAGTTAGCTTTTTGAAAGATAGTTTGCATCGTTTGTTTGTATGCAATTTCCCCCCAAGACATATGGATATGAAATGACAAATGATTCTTAAATTGAAACAGGTGGGCCGAAAAAGAACTTAATATGATGAAGCTCTTCTTTGATAATTTGGTGTACTACATTCAAGCTGTCAGGGAAGGGCGTCATAAACATGCATTGTAAGTATGGTGTTGCAGTGGTGGGGTGTATCTTGTCTGTTCATAGTTTTGGTGTTTTTAACATTTATCTGAAGCTTGTTAAAATCCACCTTCACATGGTTGAAATTTGCTCCTGATCAAACAAAATTCCTTTCTACACCTTATTTATTCATGTATATTCATATTCATTAGTATTTCCTTTGACCCACTTGGCGATCAGAAGGTCGGTGGTTCGAATCCCCACAACGGGGTGAGCTCCCGTTGCTCAGTCCCTGCTCCTGCCAACCTAGCAGTTCGAAAGCACGTCAAAGTGCAAGTAGATAAATAGGTGCCGCTCCGACGGGAAGGTAAACAGTGTTTCCATGCACTGCTCTGGTTCGCCAGAAGCGGCTTAGTCATGCTGGCCACATGACCCGGAAGCTGTACGCCGGCTCCCTCGGTCCATAGAGCGAGATGAGCGCCGCAACCCCAGAGTCGGTCATGACTGGACCTAATGGTCAGGGGTCCCTTTAGCTTTACCTTTATCACTTGTGAATAACAAGTCTTTTTGTAAAGGTCTATTTTGAGCTGATCGGAGATGGCATTTGGCTAAAGGAAAGTACATCAAGTCCATGTTTGTGTGACTATTCCCATAACCATCTTACTATATTTAGCAGCAAAAAAGAAAAATAATGGTTTGCTTTTCATTAATCTATGTTTGCTGAGCTTTCTTTCACTTTGAACATTGGGCGCTCAGTGAAAATGGGTCTGTGTTGGAGGGTTGTTTGTGACAAAGGAGTTAAGGGTGGGCATCTTTTGTGGTTGGGTGGTGCAAAGATGTATGGATATGTAGAGCAGCTTTATCGGGTGCACTTGTGGGTGTGGAGATGGTTGTCATAAGACTGATGGTAGCTGGAAAAGATTGAGGGAAAGTCTGTTCCAAAGTAGGCCCATGTTGAGCTCAGCTGACATGACGTGGGAGTGGAATTTTTATGTTTGTTAAGTGTTAGTTTTAGAGGGAGTGTTTTGTTTCACTAGCTTTGGAGTCCTGCTATTCTAGGAGTGCCAAGTGGGAATTCTTTACTTTGAACAACAAAAAACCCCCCTGCTTTTGTAGTTCCAAAACTGTTTTGTCATATTAGTTTGAGGAGTTGAGGCTAAAGGGTCCTTGGGCTTGAATGAGTTGCACTCTTACTTGGAACCCTTCTTCTTACCTAATAAGCGTTGTTATCTATCCCAAGCCATATGAGCTAAGCCAAAAAAGTAATAAATAGATGAATATTTTCATATGTATCTGTAATGAATATAGGGGTTGCTCGTGCGTAAGTTGCCGCCACTCCTGGCTATGTTGCCTTGTTAAACCTTTTCTGTCTGGACAGCCCTTCACTTCGTGGCTGCCTCAGTCGCTAGCAGAATCCATCAGTGGGCGTTTCTTAAACCTTTTCCAGCATAAAAGCTGTTTGACGCCAAGTCTCCTCCTACTCTCCCTGTGCGAAAGTCTTCTGCGCAGGGAGGGTGTGGGTAGCGGAGGACCCGTGCTCTCCCCGCTGGTGTCCAGCGAAAAGTGCTGGAGCCCTCTCGCCGATTCCCCCATCTGCCCCCCTTTATCCCTGGTGTTGCGCTGATTTCCTTCCCCCGCTGAGCTACCTCTCTCCCTGCTGGGTCCCTCTCCAGCATCACTTGAGAGCATTCCCTCCGCCTCTGGCTCCGATGTCAGTTCCCTGACAGTATCCTTAAACAAAATTATATTTAAAAAAATGTTTGCAGTGGTAGAGTGTTAAATTTGCCTCTACACAAACAGTTTGTATCTTAGATTAACCAAGAGTACAGATACCATCTCACCTGCAGAGGTCCTCCTTAGAGCCTCCTAAGTGACCCTTGTGATTGAGGAGTGAGGGTGGCAAGCACTTCCTTCTCCTGTGGAGGAACTTTTATAAAGTCTGAATGTCTGATCTGTGTTAGGGAGAGATGCCCCACCACTGCCAGTGCCGATTTTGGGCTAAAATCAGCACTGATGCCAGTGGTGGAGGAAGCGGAGCAGGCAGGGCACAACCGCACCCCGCCTAATGGTTGAGCCAGCCCTGCTGAATTGATACCAATTTCTAGTACATAAAAGCCCTCAGTGAAATAAAATAAAAAGCACCCGTTAGGTGGGGGAAGAGGATTGGAAAGCCCAGAATATGTTGTATATGACGTGGCAGGGGTAGAAGAAAATGTTTGAAACTGGGTGGTATTTGATTTAAGCTTTACTCAGAGTAGACCCATCAAAATGAATTGACCTTAAAGGTAAAGAGACCCCTGACCATTAGGTCCAGTCGTGACTGACTCTGGGGTTGCGGCACTCATCTCGCATTATTGGCCGAGGGAGCCGGCGTACAGCTTCCGGGTCATGTGGCCAGTATGACTAAGCCACTTCTGGCGAACCAGAGAGGCGCATGGAAACGCCGTTTACCTTCCTGCCGGAGTGGTACCTATTTATCTACTTGCACTTTGATGTGCTTTTGAGCTGCTAGGTTGGCAGGAGCAGGGACTGAGCAACGGGAGCTCACCCCGTCGCAGGGATTTGAACCACTGACCTTCTGATTCCTCATTTACAAAAGCACATGCATTGTCTCTTTCTTCAGGTTGTGTTTTCTACAGATTAGTTACATTTGTTGTGAGACATTGTTGCTTTATGCAGTATAGAATTGGGAAGAAAAGAGAGGGGGTGGGGTGGTAAAGCTTATATTCTTTTACTTAGTGTACATGTGGGGGTTTTGTGTCAGCGTCACTTAGGTAGGTTCTCTTTCTATACACCTGTTAGGTTTCCTTGGTGGTAAGAGAGGTTAGGGTGACCTAGGGTGTGGTTGATTGTCTTTGTTTGGCTGCAGTGGGATTTGTTAGTGCATTAAGTTAGCCATATTGAATTGTCTGCTGTCAGTGGGTTCGTGTTGTTGTCTTGTAGGGCTCTGTTAAAGGGGAGCCATACCGGAGTGAAAGCGTCCTCTTCTATCTCTCCCTGTGTCAGTTGCAGTCTCTTGGTTAGCTTTTCTAATAAGGCTGTTTCCCATTCTACTTGATACCAGTGTTCCATGTTTATTTCTGACAGGTCCTTCCAGTATCTAGCTATGATGTTTCTGGCTGCTGAGAGTAGGTGGGTTATGAGCTCTTTATAGTGTGAGTGGGCATTGTTATCTCGGGAAATATTCAGTAGGGCCAGTTCTGGGGTGACTTCTAGAACCAGTTTAGTTATTTCGCTTATTTCTTGTATGCCTGTTGTCCAGAAGAGTTGGGCTTGGGGGCATTCCCACCACATGTGGAGGTATGTATATGTGGAGGTTCAGCCTCTCCAGTATTTTGGTCAGGCTCCCGGGCATATCAGCACCAGTTTCCATGGTGTTAGGTATCATCTGTAAGTGAGTTTCAGAGTGAGTTCCTTTCTTTTTGCTGATATGGATTTAAAGGGAGGTTTAGACCACATTCTAGTCCATTGGGTGGGGTTGATTTCGTAGCCTGTGTCGTCTTCCCATTGTTTATTGATTGTGTCAAGAGGGTTTGTGGGGCTTTGGAGCAGTGTTTGGTATATTGTGGATACCATCCCCTTGCCATGTCCTGTTGTTGTTAGGAACAAGTTTTCGAAGGTGGTCAAGGGCCTAGTGGCTATTGATCTAACTACTGGATTATTTAAGAAGGCATGTAGCTGATGGTGTGTTGGCCAGGGTATTTGGTTGTCCCCTTGTTTGTTTTGTATTTCTTGTGTCGATATGGGTTTGTTGTTTTTTGTAGAAGTTGCTAGGCGATACAGGCCTTTGACTTGCGAGGTTTATATCTGGAGGTTTTGTGCTGCATGGTGGAAGAGTGGGTACCACCCATATGTTCAGTTCTTTTTTGGGGTGGTTTGACCCCAGTTATGACAAAGGGTTTAAACAATGGCAAAACAGTTGTTGATGACTGAAGATGTACTGAAATAACAAATAATTTCCATGATAGGTACAGCCACAGCGCAGAGGTTCAAGTTCGCCTTCAGTTTTTGACATGTGTCTTTTCAACTCTAGGATCACCAGATCATTTCAGTAAGTTCTAAATATATGTACCCATACTTTTTCTTTTAAACAACGAGGTTGATTTGCTGGCACTGTATAATAGAATTACCATCATTGCATCAGCCAGACAAACAAGGAATGTAACAGAAAGGAAATGGCTTCTTTCTTTAAAGCTAAAATAAAAATGAATACTAAGAGTCTGATAGCCATCTTCAGGTATCTGAAACATAGAAGATGGAACAAGCGTACTTTCTGCTGCCCCAGAGTGTGGGACCCAAACTAATGGGTAAAATTAGGAAGAACTTTCTGACAGTAAGAGCTTTTTGACAGTGTAATGGACTAACCCAGAAGGTGACGGATTCGTCTTCATTGGAGGTTTTAAAAAGGTTGGCTGGCCGGTCTGTCAGGGATTCTTTAGCTTTTATTCCTATATAACAAGGGGTTGGGCCAGATGACCTTTGGTTCCATTCCAGCTCTAGAGTTCTACCATTTAATAAGTATGAGAAGCCAAGCTGTGTAGCCCTTTAGCGCTTTTAGGGCTCTTCCGGATTGATGTGATTTGAGAGACTGAAGGTGCTGTTTCAATTCTGTCAATGATACAGGTCAAACCAGCAGACAGGCATGCGTGGGATCAGGCTGCCTTGCTGTGTTTACTGTGGGAAGGACTTTTGGGGAAAGAAATTAGCTGTCTTTTACCAGGATGTTGTCATATGTTGCTTTGAATCTCTAGGGTTGAGTCTGGAGCAAGTAGACATACTATGGCACTGTTTAGTAGAAGATTCGGAGTGCTATGACGATGCTCTGCACTGGTTCTTAAATCAAGTGCGAAGCAAAGACCAGCATGCCATGGGAATGGAAACCTACAAGCATCTTTTTTTAGAAAAGGTAGAAGGGAAATAGCTTCTTACATACAAAACCTATTAACTTTCCTCTTTGAAAACAAGGCTGATGTTGATGGAAGCAAAACATGCTTTTATTTTATTTAGATGCCTCAGCTAAAGCCCGAAACCATTAGTATGACTGGATTAAACTTGTTTCAGCATTTATGTAACTTGGCTCGATTGGCTACTAGTGCATATGATGGCGGTTCAAACTCAGAGGTAAGCGAGAGTATTACATCGCTGTTTCCCTTCTTTCAAAGTTTTACATAACTTCAGTTCTTCACAAGATATATTTAGTGTACTTAGTGAATATTTGCTGAGCGGTGCGATTTAGCAAATGCAGTTTGACCTTTCTGTGTTCCTGCGTTAAGACTTCCTGTTCTGTAAATAATAAGCAGCAGCTTATCTGACAAGGGAGTTGTAACTATCAGAGATACTGAGATGGGAATTATGTCTCTTGAGGACTAAGGATCTTTCTTGGAAGAAAGCAGTTTGTATACGTTTAGTATGGAACTGACTGAAGTTGTATCTTGCCTATGAAAAGAGTTGAAATGTGGGTGGGAAGTTAGATGATTACTACTGACCTTTGCATGAAAACAGGGTGGAAGTTTTCAGAAAGCTGCCCAGTTGATTTGGGATTTTTCTTTTACTCAGTCCTATTAATTGAAGCCAAGGATTCTGAAAAGGGGGAAGTGGAGCTGCTAAGGAAGTTGAACCATAACTTAAAACTAACCTCACTCTGCATGGGTTTTGACATAATTCCAAACTGCAATGAGGAAACTTTCAGTTTTTAACCTTCTTCTTTGCACAGCCGTATTAGAGGAGGAGTCGCCCAGAGTCTTTCATAGATCACAAAACATAGTTTAGCATTACTTCCAAATATGTCTGTCCAGTACATCAATAAGTTGGCGCAAGGGGACAGACAGAAAGCACCTCTGTTAACCGGTACTGGCAACCCCCAATTTGTGTGGGGATTGTGGTCTGTGAAATTGCATGCAATTGAAACAGCCTTCTCCACCCTTTTAGTGATGTCTTCTATGACGTTTCCAGGTCACTTCCAGGTTCAGTGTTGTGTGCGATCACATACCGTATTTTTTGCCCTACAGGGCGCACCGGCCCATAGGGCGCACCTAGTGTTTTTTTTTGGGGGGGGGAATAAAGGGGAAAAATATTTTTCCCCCCAGGCGCAGGGTGCAGGCTGCTATCCGTAAGCCTAGGGAGCCCGGCGGGAACTCCCAAGGCTTGCAGATAGCTTCCTGAAGCCTGGAGAGCGAGAGGGGTTGGTGCTCACCGACCCCTCTCACTCTCCAGGCTTCAGCGAAAGCCTGCATTCACCCCATAGGAAGCACACACATTTCCCCTTCATTTTTGGAGGGGGAAAAGTGCATCCTATAGGGCGAAAAATACGGTACATATTGGTCGCTCCTAAAACAGGGGGTGGGGGTTGCCTGTATTGTGAAAAATACATAGATGATACATGATATTGTACAGCACAGCATTGACATGATAATGATTGGGTGGTCATTTGTATAAAAGAAATAACCCAGTTTCTCACTTTTTTGCAGTTGTGTGGCATGGACCAGTTCTGGGGTATTGCTTTAAGAGCACAGTCTGGAGATGTGAGCCGTGCAGCTATACAGTATATTAACTCCTATTATATTAATGGTATGATATAATTCAGTTTAAGATGCTGCGCATTTCTCAGTCCGATGTTGTTTGGATTTGATTGGATTTGAGTTTGGATTTGATATCCCGCCTTTCACTCCCCTTCAGGAGTCTCAAAGCGGCTAACATTCTCCTTTCCCTTCCTCCCCCACAACAAACACTCTGTGAGGTGAGTGGGGCTGAGAGACTTCAGAGAAGTGTGACTGGCCCAAGGTCACCCAGCAGCTGCAAGTGGAGGAGCGGGGAATCAAACCCGGTTTCCCAGATTACGTGACTACCGCTCTTAACCACTACACCACACTGGCTCAGTATCAGTGTATCAGTGATACTGTACTTCAGCTCTCTTTTTCTTAGGGGGACATAAAAGTTTCATTATGCTTACAGAATGTTTCTTGTAAATCATATTTTAGGTAAAACGGGTCTGGAGAAAGAGCAAGAATTTATTAGCAAGTGCATGGAAAGCCTAATGATAGCATCCAGTAATCTTGAGCAAGATTCTCACTCCAGCCTCACCATTATTGAACGAGGACTTCTGATGCTTAAGACTCATTTAGAAGCTTTTCGGAGAAGGTAAACTATGTCCATAGTAATTTTATTTAATAAAAGTTGCTGTTTAATGATATTCATGGGATCACACAGGGTGCTTGCACTAGCCTCATAGAATTTAATGGTGGTTTATCTTTTTCCAAGTTGTCACATACAGTCATATGTGCTGCTGTTAGTAAGTGCACTATTATTTTGGTATCTTCATCAAAATAATTCTTTTGTGAAAACAAAATAAAATTGTTAAAGGGGCTCTAGAGAGTTCACAACCAGTGATATTTTTTTCCTATTAAAATCAGTGTTTGGGCACTGCCAAACATATGGTAAATATGCTTTTCTTTTGAACAGCTCACCAGATTACGAGTCCACTGCTCTTAACCACTACACCACACTGGCAAATTGCCAGTGAATTTCCTTTTTATATGATAAATATTATTTCTTTTTCAGGTTTGCTTATCATCTGAGACAGTGGCAAATTGAGGGCACTGGCATCAGCAGCCATTTAAAAGCCTTGAGTGACAAACAGTCATTGCCTCTCAGAATTGTTTGCCAGCCAGCTGGGCTTCCCGACAAGGTACAGTCTAGCAAGTTGTTTTCCGAAAGATCATTGTATTATGTCCCTGCTTTCCCGCCATTCACAGCTAAACAAATTGGTTATGTTTCAGATGACAATTGAAATGTATCCGAGTGATCAGGTAGCCGATCTGAGAGCCGAAGTCACACATTGGTACGAGAATTTGCAGAAAGAGCAGCTAAATCAACAGGCTCAGCTGCAGGAGTTTGGCCAAAGCAGTCGGAAAGGAGATTTTCCGGGTATGATTTAAAGCATGTTGACATAACTTCAGCCTGGCTTCTTTGCCCCTCATTTAGAGTACAGTGGTGCCCCGCAAGACAAATGCCTCGCAAGACGGAAAACTTGCTAGACGAAAGAGTTTTCCGTTTTGGAGGTGCTTCGCAAAACGAATCTCCTATGGGCTTGCTTTGCAAGACGAAAATGTCTTGCGAGTTCCTGCGGGTTTTTCCCCCTCCCCCCCTTTTCAAAGCCGCTAAGCCGCTTATCAGCTGATCCAATAAGCTGATAAGCCGCTAAAAGCCGCTAATAGCGCTAATCCTCTAATCCGCCAATGGGCTTGCTTCGCAAGACAAAAAAACCGCTAGACGAAGAGAATCACAGAACGGATTCTTTTCGTCTTGCGAGGCACCACTGTACTTATGAAGTAAAGACAACTAAGGGAAATAGTAGTGTGGATGGCCTTGTTTCTCCTTCGATTTTAACAGAATTTAATGTTCATACAAGGTTAGCTTTTCTTCTGCAAATGCTAGTTTTTCTTAAATATTTCCTCCAAATTAGTATATTATTATTATGTAGTATAATAATAATAGTAATAATGATCTGTGTTGATAAAGAAAATGAGCCCAGTCCAGACCTGCATGAATGAACACCAACCTAAGGGCTGATTTCAGATAAAAACCAAATCAACCCCCCCCCATTGATTTTTTTCCCCCCCAATGATCAAATAGTGAAGCAAGTTGTGCTGTTTCTTTAGGTGGCCTCATGGGGCCTGTGAGAATGATCTCTTCTGGACATGAACTAACAACGGACTACGATGAAAAAACTCTTCATGAATTGGGTTTTAAAGATATGCAGGTAGTGACAAACATATCAAAGAGGTCATTTTACAACATTTTACATTGGCACATGGTAACGGTTTTCATTTCCACAGTAACATCGATGTACATGCTGGTATGCAGAGTTTCATAAGCAAAAACAAGAGACAGGTCTCGGGAAACCTAAAATCTAAAGCAGACAGCAGGGGAATGTTGCAGTCTATTTAGTTTCCTACTCCAGCTAATGCACATGTAAAATAGAAATGTTCTTCATACAGCAGTGAGCATTGCTGCTACTTGGTTGCCTTGAGGGGGAAAGGCATGCTTTGATGTAAGCTAATTATGAACATAGTACTTAAAAGATGCAAGCAATTTTATCTCATGTTTTCAAGATGTGGGCACTGAGGAGGGGGTTGTATCTTCCCTTGAGGTCTTAAGTAAGGTTTAAATGTTATTGGCCATCTATATCCGAAGGAGGAGCAGAGACCCTTTTAGACCACCAGATGTCTTTCCCTAGGGAAGTATTATAATATTGTCATACATATTAATTTTGTTAAGACTGCAGGGTTGGTGGGCCGCAACCCACTTCATCTTTCTCAGTGGCACTGTTACGCTTTTAGTTGAAAAAATCACTTTCCACTGTTTCTTCTCTTGGGGCTGTATTATTCTTTACAGTACCACTTTTAAGATCATTGCCGTTAAGGACTCTCTCTGGCGTACGGACTTGTTCCTTGCCAGGTGACTGTTTTGTGCATTTCGTCTTCGGCTACAGGAGCAGACTTTGGGGCGGCATTTGATAGGGTGCTTGAAACCGCTTCGTGCACATTACAGATGGGTGGGTGGGATGCCAGTTGTCTTCGGAAACCTGCCTTACGCAAATGCTGATTACAGTACGTGCTTCTTCTTACAAAGAAATCCCTGTTTGTTATTCCAAGATGGTGTTTGTGTCCTTGGGAGCTCCACGGAGAGAGCGAAAGGGAGAAGGCGTCCAGCTTCCCGCATCCTGCTTACCACCTCCTCAGAAGGACAACATTCCGATGCTCTTACTCCTGCAAGAACCTCATCTGACCACCCTGTTTGATTTGCTGGAGATGCTTGCCTCCTTTAAACCTCCTCCTGCTGAAGTGGCTATGGAAGATAGCGAGGTACCGTATTTTTCTCTCCATAAGACACACCTGACCATAAACACACCTAGTTTTTAGAGGGGGAATGCAAGAAAAAATATATTATTTAAAGGGAGCGCTGAGCAGAGCCTGTATGTACCCCAGGCTCTGCTCAGTGCTCCCTTTCACGAGCCACATGGAGCGTGCGTGCGGTGCTTGCAGGCTTTTCCCCAAGGAGGGAGAAGCCCCCAAGACCCGCCCACATGCTTTTTAAAGGGAGTGCAGCTCTTGGGGGCTTTTCCCCGAGGAGGGAGAAGGGACAGACGGGCTGCCCTTCTCCCTCCTCGGGGAAAAGCCCCCAAAAGCCGCACACACGCTCCAAGCGGCTCTTTAAAGGGAGTGCTGAGCAGAGCCTCCTGCCTGCGTTCACTCCATAAGACGCACACACATTTCCCCTTACTTTTTAGGAGGGAAAAAGTGCGTCTTATGGAGTGAAAAATACGGTGATTTTAATCAAATTATTATGGAATATGGGCTGTGCCTACTTGCTACACTCACCAACCCCCTGCCATTCTCCCCACATTAACCTCCCCACCCCATGCAACAATTAAGCTCCCTATTCACCTTCCCAGCCCCATTTTTGAAGCCTCATTTTCATTCAGTAACCTTGGCTTTGCACCTGTTTTCACCTTCACCCCCTTATCCATGCCTCCTCTCCTTTTTTGCAACCCCCTTTGCACCCCCATTTTCACCACCTTCTTTTCCTCCATCCTCATCCTTACTTTTCTCAGCTCTCCCTCACACACAGACCACCTCCTTCTCAAGCCATGGTATAGCGTTATGAATGAATGTAGCCCTACATCTTTGGTTGTAAATATCCCATGATTGAATTAAGTTGAATTAATTATGACTTAACATGAGATCTTTTGTATGCTTGTTCACAGAGTGTAAAATGTGAAGAACTTCATCTTCATGCAGAAAACCTTTCCAGGCGAGTTTGGGAGTTGTTGATGCTTCTGCCTACATGTCCCAATATGCTTCAGGCATTTCAAAATATTTCTGATGAACAGGTGAGTGAAGCATCACTCCTTAAATATTTGTATCTGTCAACACATGATGCTAGTAGCCTCTTATGGTGTCTTCATTCATTCTGTTTTTGGTGGCATTTTGGTGTCACGTGTTCCAGTGCCCATGACAGTTGGTGTGCCATCTCTGGCAATGCCAGTTGAATGGTATTAGCACAAAAAGTATCAGAAGCACGTCTAGGAGAGGGTTGGCTTTGTTGGCGTGGTCACAATAGCTCAAGTGTAAATTCATTTGAATTGGCATGTTCATTCATTTGAATTGGCGTGTTCATTCATTTGAATTGGCATGTTCATTCATTTGAATTGGCATGTTCATTCATGGTGTGGCTTCAGGTACCTGGATGGTAGTGCACCAGAGATTCCTGTTGCGCTTACATGGTATCATGCATGGTGAATTCTTCTGACCCAGATATTAACACTATAAATGCCAGAAGTGCAAGAGCATTCACAAATGCGTACAGGCCAAAGCTGCTTGGAGTTTTAAAGCTCAGTGAAATTGTACTAGAAAGGCTATAAGAAACGATGGCTGAGTGCTCCTATTGATCCACTGACAATACATCCTGGGATAGCAGGTGAAGGCAGTTTTACGTTTTGGTGGTTGTGCTGATTTATTATAGCAACACTCGCACCGAACTGTACATACCTCTCTTTGAGTTACTGTAAAAGCTCTGTATTTTCTTACCTCTCAGCCACCATGTGAGAGGATATTTGAAAGTTGTTCTCTATTGCCGTGATCTAATGTATGTGTGAGTAGGGGAGAACCCTGGACATAGTGGAGTATTTCTTTGAAGTTTTCCCTGCAAGACTGCGGAAGACACAAGCTATGTTTCAGTTTAATTTTTTTTTTTAAAGTAAACTGAAAGCAGGTTGCTTCTTCTGTAGAAACCACAAAGAAACTACCACTGCTTTGAGGTTTTGTTTTGTTTTTGTTTTTAATTACAATCAAGCAGTTTATACGTTTTATGGAATAAATTTCAGCATTTTCCTCTTTTGATTTCACTTTTACTTCAGGGTCAAAAACCAGAACCCACCAGCGCTCCCCAAACCACAACCCAAGAACCTTTGTTTCATGTTGTCCACATCAGTAGTTTTCAGTCTGAATAGTTGATAAACCTTATATCCAAATTACTGCTCATTGTTTCTAACCTGGTGTGCTGGTGTTGCTTATTTCTTCACTTACAAGTTATACTCTTCTGTCTTTTTTAAAAGGGTAATGATGGGTTCAACTGGAAAGATCTTTTGAGAATAAAAAGTGCCCATAAACTTTTGTATGCCCTTGAAATAATTGAAGCTCTTGGAAAACCCAACAGAAGAATAAGGCGAGAATCCACGGTAGTGTCATTCTTTTTCCTATGCATAGCATGAAGTGCCTTTTATAATCTGTGTATTTTTTTGTAATACTAATTTTCTTGTCATTAACTTTAGGGAAGTTACAGTGATCTGTATCCAGATTCTGATGACTCGAGTGAAGATCAAATAGAAAACAGTAAAAACACATGGAGCTGCAAGGTTTGATACTACTATTGAAAGCTATTCCAGTGATTGTATGTATGATCTTTATTCTGTTGATGGTAGTGTGACATTTCAGAACTTGCATAAGTGAAGGCACAATTTTAAGAGAAAGGTCTAGCTTGCTGCAAACAAGCACCTTGCTTGCTGAAACCGTGATGTGAAAGTATTATGTGAACGATCCTATCAGTAGAGTATTTTACAAGTTAACAGAGAATAAGGTAGTAGAGCAAGATAGCAGAGATCCTGGACTGCTTCCATTTTAGACACCAAATGTGGGATTGCAGTTTTGAAAGCATGTAAAACTAAAACGAAACAACTCTTTTTCTTGAATCAATAAAAAGTTGCTCAGTAATGTACACAAATATACTTGTCTCTTGCGACCAAAGTTGTTTGGGGTTTTCATTTGCTCTTACTGCTACTTTTTTATTCTGCTTGTAGTTTGTTGCTTCTGGAGGGCTTCAGCAGCTCCTGGAAATCTTTAACTCTGGGATTCTAGAGCCTAAAGAGCAGGAATCATGGACTGTGGTAAGTGGCGTGCCTGATTCTTAATCATAAGATGGGTTACCATTGCATAGGCGTGCTGTTGGAAGCTTGTATGTCAGCCGTTTTCTGCCTGTGGAGTATGTTTTCAGAGTCCTTTTCCGAAGTTCTCGGGGCTTTATGATCTGCAGTGTGTATGGGGCTCTTTGAGCCGTGGGAATTTCTACAGTGTCCCTGTAGCACTGCTTTTAAAATGTCCTGCTGTTAGCTGAACAAATTGCAAAGGAAAGCCAAGCTAATCCAGACTTTTCTTATTTGCAGTGGCTACTAGACTGCCTTGCGTGCTTGCTGAAGTTGATATGCCAGTTTGCGGTAGATCCTTCTGATCTGGATTTGGCTTATCACGATGTCTTTGCCTGGTCTGGAGTAGCAGAGAGCCACAGGAAAAGAACTTGGCCAGGGAAATCACGCAAGACTGCGGGAGACCACACAAAGGGCCTGCATATACCTCGCTTGACAGAGGTGAGGAACGAACAAGAAATTCAACATAAACTTTTTTGAACTTGGCTTACCCCGATGCATACTGGTTTTTTCAGTCTCGGATTCTTCAGCTATGTGGCTTCCATTCCCAAGACTTAAGAAAGACATTGTGTGCATGCAGACACAGGCATACAGACAGAGTCCACTTGCTTGTAGACTGCATACCTAGAGAATAAAAGAGAGATTTTTGTTAGTACTTCAATGCAGTCTGAAATCCCTCCCCCCAAAACATTTTCCTTCCTTGTCACTATCCAGCAGTCCAAATACTATGGTTTCTCCCACTCTTTGTGTGCAAAAGATCCCAGCTTCAATCCCAAGCATCTCCTGTAAATAAACAAACAAAAACGGGTGAGGCAGCAAGTGATGGCAACTGCCAGTCAGATTAGAAAATACTTTAAGACATAGGAAATTTGAATGTACTTTAATGGCTGGCTGAAGTTCAGGGTATCTTGCTTATTACTCCAATACATAGAGTCAGCATATTTATTTTTCTGATTTGATTTAAAGCATAAGAAATATGTTATATTTTAAGATAGCAGTTGCATTAACTGTTTTCTTTTGGCTTCAATTTTTTTAAAGGTATTTCTTGTACTTGTCCAGGGAACCAGTTTGATACAGCGACTTATGTGTGTTGCCTATACGTATGACAACCTGGCGCCTAGGTACAATAACCTTTTTTTAATATCTTTGGTAAGATTTATAGTATACATATTTGCATTAAAGCATCATACTGATTTCCCAGTTTCAGAAAGGATTATGATGTTACAAATAGACGAAGCTGTTTAGGTTTTCTTTAAAGCGTCTTTTCTGTTCGGTATTTTGCAAACTTGAGCCGCAAACCAGTCCTCAGGAGCTGAAGGAAAAGTGAGCCAACTGCATGTGCTCCCTTGGTTGTTACTTGGTGCCCAAAGAAGACCCGATTATGGCCCAGAGGCCTCGAGAGATTGAAAGAAGGTTGTTAGGTTGTTAGCCACTATTCTGCATTGGCGTTGGGCATCATTCTGGTTGCTGAAGACACTTGGTTTGGCTTTTCCATTTGCCCTGATCCCTGTTGGTGTGAGTCCTGGCAGTTCCCACAGCCCTCATTGCTGGCACAGGATTCAGCAGGTCCGCTATTTTCCAGACATGCTAAATATATTTCTCCAAGGAGAAGTAAGCTGACCTCAGGGGAGTTGCAGCCCACACCAAGTTAGGAATCTGCCTGTCATGAGTATCTCTTGAGTATCTCAGGGGGCCTAAATCAGGTCTATTCCCAGCATCCGTTCCTAACTTGGTACAAGGTGCCACACAGTGTGACCTCTCTGCTTTGCCCTCAGTTAATGCCCCCTTTCCCCTCATTGAATGTTAGAAATACTACTGCATTTAAGTTAGTTCCTGCATTTGCATAGTTCTGAAAAATTCCGCATTTTAGTTTGTTCTCTGCTGGTCTCATTGCACAAAGCATCCTGGGGAAAAATTAGGAGTAGAACACAAAACCCTCCATACTAAATTGTATTTTAATATTTTAATAATCCACTGAGAACAAATGAGTAATATTTTGAGGAGTGAAAAGAAATATCATTTTTCATTGCTTGATTTTTGCAGAAGGGGTTTTTTTTTTTAATAGAGTTTTGCACCAAGATCTTATTGACTTGATTTTCTTCCTATACAGGGTATTGAAAGCTCAAGCTGATCATAGGTCAAGACATGAAGGTTAGTGAATAAATGAAGACAGGAAGGTTACTAAACCAATAACAGTTTCATTCTTGAAAATCTTTTTTCCTGATTCATAGCTAATTGTATATGTCATGTCAACATGAGTAATGGATTGCAGAGAAGATTTCCCCATGCAGTAGAGCTGACCAACAAACCTTTGCTATGGAGAGCATTTATTAGACTTGAGCAGTGAAGCTGCTGTGTTGAAGTATTTATTTTTGCTGTTTCGAGCACTTTCCAGTTTATTTTATTTAAACATTTTTTCCTCTGCTCTTTAACCTGAAAAAAGCCCAGAACAGCTTATAAAATCAGGAAGTAATACAGTACCTGCCCTCAGGCTTGTAATCTAAAAGCCATGTCACTTCTCAAGGCAAACTTAGTTCTGGTTTCTAACCTCCTATATGGAGAGGAGTGGAGGGGGGAAATTAATTTGAAAGCAAAGCTCACAGAATAGAGCATTATGCACCATTAGGAAACTTAAAAGATGGAGATTATCCAGGAGTGGACTGCTCCTCCCACTTGCTTTAGTGTCAGGGTTGTTCATGTGACTTCATGCTTGCTCTTCTTCAGTGTCTGGAGTGTTCTGCAGTTCCAGACCTGCCTGCTTTGAAGCAGCAGCAAAATTGAGGTGTGTGTTACTGTTGCACGGACAAGCAGCTGACCACAACATTTTTCTTTCCCTCGCTTTGGATAGTGAGCAAGGAATAGTAGGGTATCAGAGCCATCTTTGTTCACCTGATACTTTATCTGACCTGACAAGGGCTTCTGCTGTATGTTTTCTCTATGCTCTGTGGAGGAGAGAACAATAATTGGCTCCAAAGAGGTTTGTAAAGAACTCCTAGGCTAGTTCCATCAAAGAAGGCATGAACACCTCAATTTTGTGAAGGCCAGCCTTGCAGCTCAGATGTGAACATAAGTGTCATGCTGAGTTTCAATTTACTGTGATGAATAAGAGTGTGTGTATAGCCAAGGGAGCTGTTTTTTGTATTCCTGCGGTATACAGATTGGCAAAAGCTGTGGCAACACACTTCAGAGTTTTTGTTTTTACTTGAAACTGCAAGCTTTCTTGTAGCAGCTCGGTTCTTCCAGTAGATTTTTGTGTTTCATTTACTGTCCAGACCTTGAGGTTGGTAGGTGGAGACTTTTGTGAAGTAATGATGTTAGTGCTTCCATAATTAAGTAACTTTACCATGTTGAGGGCTTTGCACAATCAGGTTCTTCCCACAAGCACTAAAATGTCAAGTGGGATTCAACACTTTGGAAGCTGGCTTTCTTGGAAGAAAGGGGAAAATACACACCAAGCTTTGGTCCATGTGTTTGCAGTTAGCAAGTGTCATATATCTTATCAGGCCTTCTGTTAGCTTAATGCCTCTTTCTTCTTGGTTTTGTGCCTTACCCTTTTACCATGCTTGACCATCTAAGCAAAATCTTCATTCTCAGCATAGTGCAATGAGAACACCCAAAGATGGATTGTCTCCTCCTCCTACCCAGGGCAGGCAGAGACACATGCCAAATATTGTATACAGAAGCTCTGTTTCAGAGGACTCCGCCTTTCTTATTTTTCCCTTCGGCAGTCTAGTGTTTTGGAAAATAAATAATAGGTATATATGGGCATGCACACCTCATTAAAGGCAGAATTGTATCTTGCTGACCCATGAAAGCTTATGCAGTGTAATCTGGATTTAGTATAAGATTTAGAAATAAGATGCTGTTGTTGTTGTTGTTCTTATATATTGTGACGATCTTAGCCTTTAAATAAATGAAATGGCATTGTATGTGTGTGAGGTATAACAATTGTATGTGGTTCTTCCTTTTTAGTTACTCACTATTCAATGTGGCTCCTAGTGAGCTGGGCTCACTGCTGCTCTTTGGTGAAATCCAGCCTAGCAGACAGCGATAATTTACAAGACTGGCTAAAGAAACTCACCCTTCTCATTCCTGAGGTAAGCCTAAGGGGTGGGGAAACATAATTCTAGTTACATTAACAAACCCTTGAGCCAAATTCAATTGAAAGGTCTTAACATCATATATCTCATTTGCTTTTTTAATTAACAACATATTCTTAGGCATATCCACTCAAAGGGTTGTAGCCAAGTAAGTCATACTCAGAATTAACCCACTGACTGGACTAACTTAAGTCCATTGATTTCATTGGGCCTACTTCGCTTATGACTTTGTTGGGTAGAACTCAGAAGTGAAATCTGCTGAGCTTAATAAAACTTGTTCTGAGATTAGTGTGTATAGGATTGTTGCCTAAGCCTGTTGAATGCCCTCATTGTGCATCTAGGGTATAAAGTAGTTGTTCCCTTCAGCTTTCAAAACCAAGGTTGCAAATTGATTTTCAGTATAAATTGCTCCATTTGCATGATTCTTTAGCTCTCAGCACTTGGTTGGAAGTCTTGGGTTTTCCCCTCGTCTATAAAACTAGCACAAGTGATGAGTTTCAGAATGCCAGCAACTAACAGACATGTTGAAAGTAGTTTTCATAAGTATGCTAGAGGGAAAGGGGATTTTTAAAAAGTTTTCATTTAAATGGGTTCCATTTTATGGCAATCTCTTTTCATTTCAGACTGCAGTTCGTCACGAGTCCTGCAATGGCCTGTATAAATTATCGTTGTCAGGTTTGGATGGGGGAGACTCAATAAACAGATCTTTTCTGCTGCTGGCTGCTTCAACGTTGCTCAAGTTTCTTCCTGATGCTCAGGCCTTAAAGCCTATCAAGGTAAAACAACAACAAAAACAAACAAGAAGCTTAGCAGCTTCATTTGTATGGCATTTGTGTTGTGTAGCAAATATAAAACACATTTCTCCCAATTAAATTGATGCACAGTTCGAGCAAGCTTTTCTCTGCCTACTTCCCCCAAGTCTTGATGGTTTGTGCATTTTGATTAGATCAGCCGTTAAAAAGACTGTATGTCTTGCTGGTTTTCCAGTTTGTAACATTAATAATAATAATAATAATAATAATAATAATAATAATAATAATAATAATAATATTTTATTATTTATACCCTGCCCATCTTGTTGGGCTTCCCCAGCCACTCTGGGCGGCTTCCAAAAGAATATTAAAATACTATAATACATCAAACATTAAAAGCTTCCCGAAACAGGGCTGCTTTCAGATGTCTTCTAAAAGCCTGGTAGTTGTTGTTCTCTTTGACATCTGGTGGGAGGGTGTTCCACAGGGCGGGCGCCACTACCGAGAAGGCCCTCTGCCTGGTTCCCTGTAACTTGGCTTCTCGCAGTGAGAGAACCGCCAGAAGGCCCTTGGTGCTGGACCTCAGTGTCCGGGTAGAACGATGGGGGTCGAGATGCTCCTTACTTGTGGACCTACACATAGCTCTGTAAGATCAGTTCTGTTCTACCTGCCTTCCCATATGCTGTTACTGTCTATCCTGCCAGTTGATGTCACTGCCAGGTTTATAATGTCATGTGTTGATGCAGTCAGTTTCCCCTTGACATGCCCCCCTCCCCTTTCACCCCTCTGCTTATATGCTGCTGTAAACTTTTTATGGTTACTCGTCCTGGAATAGGTGGGTCATAATTATCAAACTGAGGTTGTTTTGTTGGCATGGCTTACATAAGCACTGATTCGCTAGTTGTATTAGCAAAGGTAAAACAGTTTCTCAGTTGTTTACCTTTTGGCATTCCAGACCAATAGATCAAGTAATAGTCACCATCTAGTTTTGACCCTTCATCATATTCTATGTGTTTTTTTGGATCAAAATAGATAAAACAAAACACAAACTTTTATTTCCTCAGATTGAAGATTATGAAGAAGAACCTATCTTACAGTCTGGCTGTAAGGAATATTTCTGGTTGCTGTGCAAACTAATAGATAATATACATGTAAAAGATGCTAGTCAGGTGGGTACAATTGGTTCTGTATTATATACATTGGTTTTATATTAAAGAATCCACCACCACCAATTGCAACCTTGCTCCTTTGAAACTGAGGCAGGTTTGACTATACTCGGAGCATGGGTTAAAAGCCTCAAGAACTGAAAAATGCAATCCTTGTAGCTGTTCTGTTGACCCATTCCTTTGCACGCTCAGACAGAAATGGCTTTCTTCAAGAGCCTGAATGGGATCTGTCTATATATACACAACACACACAAGGCCAGTGAGTTTGGGCTTTTTAGTTCAGACAAACAAAACTTGCTTTTTTTCTTCTCATACATGCAAGCTTAAGACAGATAAGGCTCTCCACTGTTGGTTTGCAACCAAGCAGGATTCAACTGCGTTTGTCAGAGCTGATCATTGCTTGAGCACAGCCAGTTGGATATAAATCTTAAGTTTCTAAGTATCAGAGGGTAAAAAAGGCTTACCTAAGACTTACTTAAGAAAATTCTTGGCAAACGTCAGCATGACTAGTTTCTCCAGTCCAAAAGAGCTTTCGGCTTGCTTTTCTTACACAACAGCTCCCTGTGCCAGATAGCAGACCTCTGTTGCATGAAAGGAATTTCAAAAGCTTGTGATGCTGTTTTGGAGGCCTGCTGGTCAAAGGAAGAATTTCTGAATTTCCACTAGGCTTGCCCAGGAATCTGGGCGCACCTCATTTATTTATTTATTTATTTCATAAAATTTATACACTGCTTAATTGTAGGGAGAAAAAAACCCTCAAAGCAGTTTACCTAAAAAAGGAAAAAATTGAATGCTACCCTATAGCTTTATTTTCAAAGGAAAAAATCCTTTTCTTTGTACAAAAGTGAGACTAAAATTGCACATAGTACCTTTTTATTGCATAACCCAACCAGTGTATTCCACCAATTTATTTATATTTACATCTACATTTCTCTCTCTCTTTAGACCACATTGCTTGATTTAGATGCCTTAGCAAGACATTTGGCAGATTGCATTCGAAGGTAAGCTTTAAATTTGCTAGTTCACTTCGGGCGTATTTTCAATAGGAGAGTGTTTGTTTTAGCTGACAGGCACTCAATTTCCATTTTACAGCAGAGAAATCCTTGACCATCAAGATGGCAACATAGAAGATGATGGTCTTACAGGTCTGCTCCGCCTGGCAACAAGCGTAGTCAAACACAAACCGCCTTTTAAATTCTCCCGAGAAGGGCAGGTAAGAACTTGACCTGCTCTCCCACCACAGTTTGCTCAGAACCTTGGGCGCAAACCAGAGACAGTTATGCTTGTTAAAGGGAAATTTTCACCACAAGCCCCATTGATTTCATGAACCTTCTGCATGCCTGACTTTCTCCGTAGAGCACCACCCAAAATTGCCATTAATATAACCTTAGCTGATATACTTCTCTCATTTTGCAGGAGTTTCTGAGAGACATCTTCAATCTTCTGTTCTTGCTTCCAAGCCTAAAAGACCGCCAACAGCCAAAGTGCAAGTCTCATTCTTCAAGGGCTGCTGCTTACGACCTGTTGGTAGAAATGGTAAAAGGTTCCGTAGAGAACTACAGGCTGCTCCACAACTGGGTTATGGCACAGCACATGCAATGTAAGGATATTTTGTTAGTTTCTCGGCATTTGAGAATGAGCAGGGTGTTTTCAGTGTCTTTCCTTGCCTTAGAATTTTTGGATGTTTATTGATAAAATGCTACGGTGCACTTTTGGCTCACCCCTTGCAAGAATCCAGTCCTTCCTTAACAAGCAGAAATCTGTTTCCTTTTGCTTTTTAAGGAGAAATCTTCGCTGCTGACATTTTCTGGCCAAACTGAGAAAATGCTGGAGTTTCTTGGTCGTTCTCCTGTTTCGTGTTCAGTATTAATTAGCAAAAGTAGAACAGTGCCAGCATCCATTTGGCTTTCATTTCAGTGCCTTCTTTTGGCTCAATAAATGGATCTGAACATAAGAAGAGCCTGCGAGATCGGGCCAGTGGCTCATCTAGTCCATCATCCTGTTCTTGCAGTGCAGAAATGTGGTTCCTTGGGCCGCTTTCAAAATAAAGTGGTACCTCGGTTTTTGAATATAATCCGTTCCGGAAGCTCCTGCCAACCTAGCAGTTTGAAAGCACATCAGAGTGCAAGTAGATAAATAGGTACCTCTCTGGTGGGAAGGTAAACGGCCTTTCCGTGTGCTGCTCTGGTTCGCCAGAAGCGGCTTAGTCATGCTGGCCACATGACCCGGAAGCTGTACGCCGGCTCCCTCGGCCAATAAAGCAAGATGAGCGCCACAACCCCAGAGTCAGCCACGACTGGACCTAATGGTGAGGGGTCCCTTTACCTTTTACTGTTCCGGAAGACCGTTTGACTCCCAAAACATTTGGAAACCGAAGCAGTTACTTACAGAAGCAGTTACTTATGGAAAACTCAATACAGAAGCCACATGGCACATTCAACTTCTGAAAAACATTCAAAAACTGAAGCAGTTACTTCAGGGTTTTCGGTGTTTGAAAACCGAAACGTTCGACTTCCGAGACGTTCGAAAATCAATGTACCACTGTATAACCCCAAACATAGTGTGGTTAGGAGAAGGGACAATCAGTGGCCATTCTCACTTATCACAAATAATCAGGCAGACAGTTATTTGAAACCCAGTATTAAGAAATAAAATTGCCATTTCTTCCAGCTTCCCATGCACCTTACAAGTGGGATTATTGGCCACATGATGATGTCAGAGCTGAGTGCAGGTTTGTGGGTCTAACCAACCTTGGAGCAACGTGTTACTTGGCATCAACTATTCAGCAGCTGTATATGATACCGGAAGCCAGGCAAGCCATCTTCACTGCAAAGGTATGACCTTCCTGGTTCAACAGGAAGCAAGTTTTCCATTTTAGATGGGGTGGTGTAGTGATTTGGCAAATAGTTAATCTAACTACAGTGAATAATGGTCTGAAGCAATATTGTTCAGTGGTGAAATAAATGCAGAATGTCTTCCCAGTTAAAATAATCTCAGATATCAGTGTTAGTGAAGGCTCTTGAGAGCCAGTGTGGTGTAGTGGTTAAGAGTGGTAGACTCGTAATCTGGGGAACTGGGTTCGCGTCTCCACTCCTCCACATGCAGCTGCTGGGTGACCTTGGGCCAGTCACACTTCTTTAAAGTGTCTCAGCCCCACTGACCTCACAGAGTGTTTGTTGTGGGGGAGGAAGGGAAAGGAGAATGTTAGCTGCTTTGAGACTCCTTCGGGTAGTGATAAAGCGGGATATCAAATCCAAACTCCTTCTTCTTCTTCCTTCCTGCCTGCCTGCCTGAGACCCTGAAGAGCAGCTGCCAATCAGAATAGACTGCAGTGGCATAGATTGGCTCATATGCTCAATGTAACATTTATCCCTTTCAAAGTCTACTCATCAGAATCTAGCACTGTAGGGTTGGTGCTGACCTCAGTGTAACCAAGTCAGAGGCCAAAATGGAAGGGGGTGTTGTTTTCTGAAATTGGTCAACTCAACGGCATAGCTAGCCATTCAGGTGCCTGGTGCGGGGCGTGTCCTCCAGCCGGGGCAGGGTGATCCGCTCGTAGGGGCGGGGCGAGCCTATCCGATGCTTGGAGTCTCTCGTCGCCTTCCTCTCAGCTGTAGGGCTGCTGAAGGAGAGGCTGTAGGCAGGCACAAGTCCCACACTGCCGTTTTAGGCAGTGAGGAACCTGCAGGTGCCTAAGCCACCACATCGCTCCTAAAAAGTTTTGTGAGCCCATTTTAAAAACAACAAGCAAACACACAACTCATTTTGTCACCCCCCTCAATGATGACACCCAGGGTGGACCCACACACCCCTTCCTCCGCCACTGGGTCAACTGCAGAAGGAAAGTGTATTACCTTGCAGAAGAAGATAGAGAGAATTCCCATCAATATGCATATATTGACGCAATAAGTCAGTAGATAAACTTCCCCTTCCCCCAGCCTAAAATAAGTAATTCATTTCCTAATTTAGTTTATTTCATAAATGCAACTGAATAAATGAAGTCCAGCTTTTCCGGAATAGTTTGAATTCAGCTACATTGTAAAATGCTGCAATCCTACAGTTTTCTCCAACTTTTAAGAAAAGGTTTGTTTTCATAAACTACAAACTTCACAAAATAACATTTCTTTTCCCACTCTTACATCTTTTTTAAAAAGTATTCCGAGGATATGAAGCACAAGACCACCCTCTTAGAACTTCAGAAAATGTTTACACATCTAATGGTAAGTTTGGGAAAGCGCTTATGAAAATAAATGCTTACTTTTGTATTTGATGACCTTAATAGCGGTCTGCTAGTCTATGACTGCCTGCTGCGGTGGTGGAGCATAATAGGTTCTTGTGTTTTAACTTCAGAGACATCCATTATGTTGGTGGCATCCATCTGATTTGCTCAAGGCAAAGACATGTGCCTGAAGTTTTATTTAGTATTATTTTTATTTATTAAATCTGTATACTGCCCTTCATCCGAGGATCACAGGGTTCTTTTTTTAGTTCTCTTCTGGCACTTCCTCCAGTTTCACCCTACCTTCACCCAGGCAGAGACTGTTCTTCTCTTATAGCTCAGGGCTGTGTATGTAGGGCTATATATATTCTTTCCTTAGTACTGCTGTTTTTGCTACCCTTATGTGTGTCCTGTCCCAGGACAGATGACTGCACTTCAGTTGGAGCTTTCTCAAGCACCAAGAGTTTAAAAAATGCCTCACTATTTTTTGCAGCCGAAACAGAAAGCATTATAACGCTTTGCCAGCAGAGTGCGAGCGAGTGTCATGAGTTGGAAAATGCCTCTGAGCAAGCTGGTTTCCCTTCCCGCCTTCTTTATCAAGATGTGCTGCCAAAAAAATTAAAGAATCCCTTCCTAGAAGGATAAATCGAAACATCCTCACATACATTATTGGAGAGGCTCATCTGAATCCTCCACTATTCACCATAAAGGGGGGGGGGTAGGCCTCAGTCTTAATGCAAAATCCAAGCATCCCACTTTTTCAAAAGAGCACTTTCCTGAGTTTTCTTAACAAGCATTCTGAGCCCCCTGAAACCATCTACAGTGATACCTCCAGTTACAAACTTAATTCATTCCAGAGGTCCGTTCTTAACCCGAAACCGTTCTTAACATGAGGCACGTTTTCGCTAATGGGGCCTTCTGTTCACATCCTGGGGCAAAATTCGCAACCAGGAGCATCTACTTCTCTGTTAGCGGAGCTCATTACCTGTAGTAAGGAGGATGGTACGTAACCCAAGCTTCCACTGTATTCTGCCTGCAGACAGGCAAAGTTGAGGACTGGCACACCCTCTCAGGTTCAGAAAGCCCCTATTCAGGAATCCTCTTCTTCTCCTCACACTTTAAGCATGTAAAATTCTGGCTATGTATTTTATGTTATGGCACAGCCCCAATTTTGCGTTATGTGACACCCTCATGGCAGGCGTTTTGTGACTGGTATTCACCGTGCTTTCTCCAAATTCCAAATGTGCCCTTTGCCTCAAAAAGCTTGGCAGCCCCCGGCTTTAGTATATGAAGAAAATATACTAAATCATGACCCAAAATTAGGGCAGTTAGGTCACCATAAGCGGTACTGCACTTCTGGAATGTTATGATAATGTCTCTTCAAATATTCTGATGTTGGAGTTACAGTCCCATTGCCAAAAAATACCCATGCATGCGCTTGCCCCTAAATGATGGGATTCATTGAGAAGTCAAGGTACGGAGAAAATGATGAGTTCTTATTTGACTCAATATGTTGTTGCATCTTACAATTTATTTATAAGGTGTTTGAGTCTGCCCGGTGTTCTGATGATCATGGGATTTCAGCTGTTACAGAAAACATTTCTTAGCTCCCAGAAGAAATGTCCTCCACATTATAGTTTGAAATAATATCAAGACAATAGCTTGATATTACAAATACAGCATTGTAGGCCTAATCCCAGCCTCTCCTCTGACTGCTGGAATGGAAGGTGTTGACTCTTATGAAACTCTAAGGGGTTTATTTTGGCAAGTTGAAGGGCTGTTGCTCAGTGGCAAAGCATCTGTATTGCGGGCAGAAGACACCAGATTCAATCCCTAGCCTTTCTAGGTAGGCCTGGGAATGTTCCCTATCTGGAACCCTGAAAGACTGCTCTGTATAAACAACACTGGGCTAATGGTCTGTCTCTGTATAAGGCAGCTTCTTAGCTTTCAGAAGGTTTGTTTGAGCATGTTCCATGTTTTGACCCTGTAATAGTTCAATAACCTGTGCAATCTCAGAGCTGCAGAAATCATAATTACTCCTTCACTTCTATTGAAGCTCAGAGCTGCATGTGATTATCTTGAATCTGCTAGCACAGAAGCATCCAAAGATATCTGTATCTGCAAGAATTATTGTGTGTGTTCTTACTTTTTAAGATTAAAGATTTAATTGCTTCTTTTGCCTTTTGCTTCTGACTGTCTGTTTTCAACACAGGAAAGTGAATGCAAAGCATACAATCCAAGACCATTCTGCAAAACCTACACCATGGATAAACAGCCACTTAATACCGGTGAACAAAAAGACATGACCGAATTCTTCACAGATCTAATAACAAAAATTGAAGAAATGTCTCCAGAATTGGTAAGCTGCCCGTAATTATTATTATTTTTAAACCAATTTTCGGATTTCATTTTATTTTATTGTCCTGGCTGAAGTAAATTATTTTGTTGACTGAAATAAATTCATTCATTCACAGAAGAATACGGTGAAAAGCTTGTTTGGAGGTGTTATCACAAACAACGTTGTTTCCTTGGTGAGTGGCTACTTAACTTTGCCTGCCAATTTCCCTCCCCACTCCCCAATCCTAAGATGTTGCTTTTCAAGTAGGAATAAAGTCACTGATTCCTGTTAATTCTTTTTTTAAAAAAACCCACTGTCCCTTAGGACTGTGAACATGTCAGCCAGACTGCTGAAGAGTTCTACACGGTGAGATGCCAGGTAGCAGACATGAAGAATATTTATGTAAGTGGTACTGAACCTGCAGTGATTGTAGGCCTCTGTTAAGCAAACATTTGAAGCAACTGAAAGCAGAATCGGTGATCTGTCTAGCCCAGCATTGCCTGCTTTGACTGTCATAAACTCAACCACTGTAATCTCCCCTCCTTATAGTAATATAATATAATTCAGCATTGCTCTAAGTCATTCTGTCAGGCCAAGTTCTCTGGCACCTCAGACAAAACAATCCACCCTCTCCTCCTCTCGTGTGATGTTGTGAGGGATCTCCACCACCTTGTCCCCTGAGCCGATTTTGGGGATCACATGGAGGGAGGGTTGCATAAGTGGAAGGGGGGGACTCATTTGTTGAATCCTGCACATAATTTTAACAATTCATACTGATGAGGACTAGTGGGTGTTCTCCCTTCTGCTGATGCCAACAAAGCAGAAATGAAGCTGGGTGTGGTGATGCCCCACCCTCTGCTGTGGGCTCCCCTCAGTGTCCAGAGGCTTGCAGGGGAAGGAGGAACAGCTGAAAATTCCCCCCCCTCCACATTCTGCTGACAAATGTTGGCTATCAGTGGAGGAAGCACCACTAGAGATTACCTAGTGCCATAACTCTTAACATAGTGTCCAATTACAGAAAGGTAATATTCTGCATCTAGCTGTTGTAGGTTTTGCAGTTGGTGATGATGTCAGAAAGAATAATGTATTATTATCCTTTCTATACCAGCATCTTTGCGGACAGCTTGAATGTGGACTTGTGGTGTGTGTGTGTGTTTTACGATGCCTTGGATGAGATACAAGTCCAATCTTCGATTGGGGGACACAGTTGCATGTATTAAAAACAAGTATTTTTGTTAAGGCAGGAGTTCACAGTGCTGACTTTACACATGATTTCTCACGCTCAATACTTTTTCATTTCTTAGTTTCATTTCTTTAGTTTGTACAAATGAATACATAAATAAATAAAGCTGTTTCCTTTCTGTTTTACATACAGGAATCTCTTGATGAAGTTACCATTAAAGATACCCTGGAAGGGGACAACATGTATACATGCTCTCACTGCGGAAAGAAAGTACGGGCTGAAAAAAGGTATCATTGAGGGAAAACACTTGGGGATTTTTTAAAAAAATCTTGTTGATGTTTAGTTTTGGTAGAAGTTACCAGTCTAAACAGACATAAACCCAATTCACTCAACAACACTAAGCCAATCCATGGCTTAGTGCAAATGTGTGGATTCCTGGAGCAAATATTACAGCTGCTACACTCCTCTCCTGGTTCAGCTGCTGTTGCATTACCCAGGGCTGAGCCATGGTTTGCCTTATTCCCTCCAAACCAAGGCTCTTCTCCCCTAGACAAACTGGGAACAAATCTTGATTTCAGCTCATGGTTTGTCTGGAACAAGACAACTGTGAGCCATGATCTTTATTCTGGGACCTTGCACGGTTTTGCTTAGGATTTCATGCCAGCTGGGTCATGCATACCAGGAACAGATCTGCTTGTGCTATACATGAGCAATACTTTCAAAAATAACAGTGGTCCTCAAAGGAAGGCGCACGCCACAAGGAATTATTTGCTTGTTTTGTCTTTAGGGCTTGTTTTAAGAAATTGCCTCGCATTTTAAGCTTCAATACAATGAGATACACTTTTAACATGGTCACTATGATGAAGGAGAAAGTCAACACGCACTTCTCATTCCCCCTGCGTCTGGACATGACACCTTACACTGAAGATTTTCTTATGGGGAAAAATGACAGGAAAGAAGGTATTTGAATTTAGTTCACCTCCGCAGTTTTGCGCCTGGCAAGCTGTTTCAGTTTTGATAACTCCTCTTCATCTATTTGGATATTTCTGGCAACATGGTTTCCACTAGAGTTGGGCAGACGCTGTGGTACTTTGGCCCTTCAAGTGATGAGCATTCAGAAAAATTTGTGGGGCTTTTTGAACTTTTTGACATGACTGGTTAATGGTTCAGTAGATTGCCTGCCCCTCCGTCTTTTCTTGCTGGTGCAACCATGATCCAGAGCGGGAAGGCAAACCACTAAGCCCTTCATGCGTTCATTAAAGGCCTTTCCATCAGCTGTCCCCTTTTCCTTTGTGGAAGAGGAGGGGCTTAAAAGGGAGGTTAGGAATGGGACCCAGTTTAAGGTAGGCCTTTCCAAAGGGGTGCTGTGCCCACCTTGATTTGGGGTCATTGTAATTCATTAAGCAAGGGATGCGGGTGGTCTGTGGGTTAAACCACAGAGCCTAGGACTTGCCGATCAGAAGGTCGGCGGTTCGAATCCCTGTGACAGGGTGAGCTCCCGTTGCTCAGTCCCTGCTCCTGCCAGCCTAGCAGTTCGAAAGCACGCAAGTGCAAGTAAATAAATAGGTACTGCTCCGGCAGGAAGGTAAACGGCGTTTCTGTGTGCTGCTCTGGTTCGCCAGAAGCGGCTTAGTCATGCTGGCCACATGACCTGGAAGCTGTACGCCGGCTCCCTCGGCCAATAAAGCGAGATGAGCGCCACAACCCCAGAGTTGGTCATGACTGGACCTTTACCTTTTAATTCATTAAGCAGGAATGCCCATTTATTGGTGCATGTACAAACACATGCGGGTGGCGCTGTGGGCTAAAGCCTCAGCGCCTAGGGCTTGCCGATCGAAAGGTCGGCGGTTCGAATCCCCGCGGCGGGGTGCGCTCCCGCTGCTCGGTCCCAGCGCCTGCCCACCTAGCAGTTCGAAAGCACCCCCGGGGGCAAGTAGATAAATAGGTACCGCTTACCAGCGGGAAGGTAAACGGCGTTCCGTGTGCGGCTCTGGCTCGCCAGAGCAGCGTTGTCACGCTGGCCACGTGACCCGGAAGTGTCTTCGGACAGCGCTGGCCCCCGGCCAATAGATGTGAGATGGGCGCACAAACCCCAGAGTCTGTCAAGACTGGCCCGTTCGGGCAGGGGTACCTTTACCTTTACCTTACAAACACATTGGGTTGGTGTCTTTCTGCAGGGTTGCCAAATATATTGTAGCTTGTTTGTTGTAGTAGTGTAGTAGTAGTAGTAGTAATAATAATAAATTTTATTTATACCCCGGCCTCCCCAGCCAAGACCGGGCTCAGGGCGGCTAACAACCAATAATAAAAACAAGTTGATTAAAATACAACATTAAAACATTAAGATGCAGCCTCTTCACAGGAAGAGAAAGGAAATAAGAAAGAGGGGGAGGGAATCAAATTGATTCTAAGCCAAAGGCCAGGTGGAACAACTCTGTCTTACAGGCCCTGGGGAAAGAAATCAGATCCCGCAGGGCCCTGGTCTCATGAGACAGAGTGTTCCATCAGGCAGGAGCCGGTGTTGAAAAGGCCCTGGCTCTGGTTGAGGCTAATCTGACTTCCTCAGGGCCCAGGACCTCTAGGGTGTTGCTATTTATGGACCTTAAGGTCCTCCGTGGGGCATCCCGGGAGAGGCGGTCCCGTAGGTACAAGGGTCCTAGGCTTGTACTTGGTCTCTTCCAGTAATTAAAAGAATGAGATTCTAAAAGTTGTTATACATTCTTTAAGGTTTCAAGGATGACAGCAACAGTTCCAAAGAGACCAAGAGCTTTGAGTACGATTTAATAGGTGTAACTGTCCATACTGGAACAGCAGATGGGGGACACTACTACAGCTTTATCCGGGATATTGTTAATCCTCATGCGTACAAAAACAACAAGTGGTGAGTCATAAATGTTCAGTCTTCAACTTGTGTCGCAATAGATGATTTGTTAGCAAAAAAAAAACCCCAGGGAGTGCGGGAGGAAAACTGTATGTAAAAGGGAGCATTCTTGATGGGTTTGGTAGTATGTTTGAACTGAGCAGTAGTCTTTTTTTCAATAGTTTTAAAATATATATTTTCAACCTTACATGTTTTCAGATTTACTTCTCTTCATTCTCTCCTGGCTTTTGTAGCATTTAGCTAAAATGTGTCATCTAACTCAGTAGACGAGTATGCTCATACTGTATTTATTTCTTGTAATTTCACATCAAGAACTCTGCGGAATTACAGCCATATTCCATCCAACAGAATATAAATGTTTGGTTTGATATAAATTGGCTTGATACATGAGTGTAACGTGTTTGTGTTTTCTAGGTATCTTTTCAATGATGCTGAAGTAAAGCCATTTGATTCTGCTCAGCTGGCTTCTGAATGTTTCGGCGGAGAAATGACAGTGAGTTGTAATCTCTCTCTTTTACAAGGTCAGAAAGGCACCCACATAGTTGCAATCCCTGTTGGCACTTTTTAAGCAGAAAGAGAAACAGCAGAAAACTGGTACTGTGCCACCTTTCAAATACCTTGTGAACTTCTGTAGAGCCTATAATCACTGTATGAAATGCATAAACTAGGTTAGATTGCTGCAGTAATCTAACCTAGGGGTTACCAGAGCATAGATGACAGATGTTAGGCTATCCCTGTCTAGATAGGGGCACAGATGAGCCACCATCTGAAGCTGATGAAAGGCCACCTGAGCCTCAAGGAGCAAAGGATACAGAAGTAGCCTCAAGCATCTGAATAAATAAATCTTCCTTACTTTCAAGTCAGAGTCACTTTTGTTGTGCTTTGGGATGGGAGTGATGCAAAGGGGCTGAACATATTTGGAGATACCAGTTCACAACTGTAAGAGCCTCACATTGCCATAACTTTTGAGTAGGTGCAGTTATGCCAGTCACATCAGATATGTTGCGTATTTTAATTACAATGTAGGTGCCAGATTATTTCCACACTTCACAGTTGCACCAACTCATAACAAAATCGAACTTGGAAAGTTAGAGCCCCTTTTTTGTTCTTAAGGACTTACAATAGTGATCAAAGGTGCTGTAGCTGGAAAATCAATCATGAAGCTATGAAGAGAATTAAATTACTTCTGTGCCAATAAATGGGTGTAAAATTGGGGTTGGCCTTTGTACCATGTCGTGCATGCAAAACAGCTATGACAGAAAGGATGGATCTTTTTTTTTTAATAAAAAAAAACTTTTCCTTCTTTCAGACAAAGACGTATGATTCTGTTACTGATAAATTTATGGATTTCTCCTTTGAAAAGGTACTTTGCTTTATCCTTCAGTTTTGAAAAGAAACTCATGATAATCTTTCTCCCTCTTTCTGTTTTGAATTAACGCTGTTGGGTTTTTTGCTTCCCCCAGACCCATAGTGCATACATGCTCTTTTATAAACGGATGGAGCCAGAAGAAGAGAACGGCAAAGACTACAAATTTGATGTTTCGTCCGAGTTGCTAGAGGTATATATGGCTACATTTAAAATAACAATGCAAACTTTTAAGGATTCTTTTTCTGACTATCTTTATTAGCAGAAGTAAATTTTATCTTGCCACTTTCTTGATTGTCTTCCCTTGATGGAGCTGCAAAATGGGATGTAATCAAATTAGTGGCTACAAATATTTTGCTGGCTTATATGCTGTACTATGGCTCAAGGACCATGAGTTTGTGCCTGTCTCAGTGAGTTCTCACTGCACTGTGGCACACCAGGGTGTCAAAATATAGTCAAACCTCGGCTCCTGAATGCCTCTGTTACTGTACGTTTTGGCTCCCAAACACCGGGAACCCAGAAGTAAGTGGTTTTCGAATGTTTTTTGGAAGCCAAACATCCGACGCGGCTTCCGCTTTTCGAACATTTTGGAAGCCGACCTGGCTTCCGGAACGGATTAACTTCAACAACCGAGGTTTGACTGTATCCAAAAAGTTAGAAAGGATGCTTAGTATTATGATTGCTAGGTTAGTTGAGTACTTTGATTTAGATAAAGCATTGGGAAGAACATGCAGCTCTGCTGGGGAAAATGCATTCTTTTGTATGCAGGCGGTTCAAGTTTTCAGCCCATGGCATCTCCAATAAAGAGCCCTAGGGACAAGACTAGGAGAAACCTCTGCCTAATACATAGGGAAGCTGCTGCCAGCGATAATGAAGAATGCTGAGCCTGACTCTGTATATGGCAGTTTCATATACCATATTTTTTGCTCTATAATACTCACTTTTCCCCTCCTAAAAAGTAAGGGGAAATGTCTGTGCGTCTTATGGAGCGAATGCAGGCTGCGCAGCTATCCCAGAGGCCAGAACAGCAAGAGGGATCGCTGCTTTCACTGTGCAGCGATCCCTCTTGTTATTCTGGCTTCTGAGATTCGGAATATTTTTTTTCTTGTTTTCCTCATCCAAAAACTAGGTGTGTCTTATGGTCTGGTGCATCTTATAGAGTGAAAAATACGGTATTAAAAAAAAATGTGCCTTCGATCCTAAGATAAATATGCTTAAGATAATTTTTCATGGAAGCTAAAGGTTTTTCATCCCCTATACACCCCCCACAAAAAAAACAAAGTTTGGCCCTCTTGAGATTGGGGGTGTCTGTAGAGGAGGGATAGTCTTGGGATCCAAGCCTGTGAGTGGAACCCAACTGCACCGTTCCATTTGTGCAAACAGGATTTCCCCTTCCACTCCTCTCACCTGCCGCCCCGCCCCCTGCCACCACCCAAAATCTGCTCTTGAGGGTTGGGGCGCCCTGCAGAGCAGATTAAGGAGGTGCTGCAGGACGGAGGAGTAGAACGTGCAACTCCATTGCATCCGCTGGAGCAACACTGGATCCCATCCTTCGAGTTTGGCATTGTTTCTTTAAGAGAAGACACCATGGCCTGGTAGGTTAGTAGTGAATCATGCCGCCCTATGAGCTGCATGGAGGAAAATGAGTAGACCAGGCGTAGGCAAACTCGGCCATCCAGATGTTTTGAGACTACAATTCCCATCACCCCTGACCTGTTAGCTAGGGATGATGGGAGTTGTAGTCCCAAAACATCTGGAGGACTGAGTTTGCCTATGCCTGGAGTAGACCATAGCCCGGGGAGAGGGAGGGGAGAAAGATTTTCAACATGTATTCATTGTTGTTTCTTACCTTGCCTGCTCCAAATACTCCCAGGACAGGGTAGATAGTTTCTCTCTCTTTCTCCCTGTCTGTCTTTCCCTATCACTGATCTCACACCTGCTTTACATATCAGCTAATTTTGAACTATTGTGTTAAGTTTAAATTGCTGTGTGTGAGAGAGAAGGTTCCTTACTGAAGGCTTTGGCTCTTGCTTTCTGAATTGTATGGCTCTGAAGGAGTAAACAGCTTTGCACTTGCTTTTTTCCTCTTCAGTGGATATGGCACGATAACATGCAGTTTCTTCAAGACAAGAATATTTTTGAGCATACATATTTTGGGTAAGCTATGCCTAACTTGAGAACATTTAAAAAAAAACAAAAAACCTCTTACCCAGATTTTAAAATTCAATTTAAGTAACTGATAACATATTTATCTGGCCTAGGTTCATGTGGCAATTGTGCAGTAGCATCCCCAGCACTTTACCAGATCCAAAAGCGGTTTCTCTGATGACAGCCAAGGTATGATTCCTTATCACATTTTTAAAGCCCATCTTTTACTGTTGGTTCTGTGCACTTTGTGTGACTGTCAATTCTTGTCTTACAGTTAAGCACCTCTTTTGTCCTCGAAACATTTATCCATTCAAAAGAAAAGGTACGTTGCTAAATATAACACAGGCATAAAATTGCTTAGGAAAAATTGCTGCCCTTCAGTTTGTGGAAATGAAAACAAAGCAGAATTTGTAATAAAATTGATTTTGCCTCAAATGATACATTGATTCAGGCTCCAAATGTAGGCTTTTTGTAAAACCCTTTGAAGCAGCATGGACCAATTTGTTATATATGTACTTTTCCTTCCCCAAGATTTGGTCATCTTTACTTCAGACTTCATAAAAGATTAATCCATATACACAGACTATATTGTTTCATAAGCAAATTAAATGTGTTTTTAATGCACAAGGCATGCAAATGAATGTATACAGACGTACCTTGGAAGTCGAACGGAATCCATTCCAGAAGTCCGTTCGACTTCCAAAACGTTCGGGAACCAAGGCACGGCTTCTGATTGGCTGCAGGAAGCTCCTGCACGAAGCCACGGAAGTCTCTTTGGACGTTCGGGTTCCAAATAATGTTCAAAAACTGGAACAATCACTTCCGGTTTTCGATCGGGAGCCAAAACGCTCGGCAACTAAGCAGTTTGAATGCCAAGGTACGACTGTATTTTAGACTATATAGCCCAAGATGACTCTAGCATGTGACACAAACAATTTTACTAAATGGAAACACTTTCAGTAAGGAAGATGTGGAAGGGTACCAACCATTCCTTGTGAGATACCTGTTTCTTTTAACTTAGAGACTACATTTATTTTTATGTAGCCACGCAATACCAATTTTAGGCTTCATTTAGTGTTCTTCTCTCTTTAGCCTACAATGCTTCAGTGGATCGAACTGTTAACCAAACAATTTAACAACAGCCAAGCTGCTTGTGAGGTAAGATTGAAATGAACATTTTTAAATTGTAGTTTGTGCTGTAAGAGATGAATATGATAGATTATCCCCAAATATATTTATTTAGAGGAGACCTAAGACAATAATTAGGCATTTACTAGCATTTCTTGAATGATTTTTTTTTTCATTTTATCATGTAGGCTAAAAGGAAGGGTAAACATTTTGGATCAGGCAAAACATTGTAAGAAGGGAATGTTGATATTCTGAACAGCGTTTGGTGAGACACCAATGTATGAGAAGGCCATAAAAAGTTGCAGATATGTTGGTGTGGTTCAGCGCAGCCTTTGAGTGGTGCTGATGGAGATTGTGGTCCAAAGTCTCTACATTATATCCAGGCTTCTCAGTCTGGTCTGCATATCACAAACCAGAGTGCCTCATAAGTAGGGAGCAACAAGAGATAGAGCTTGTCGCATAGTAACGCTTGCAGAACCTCTCCAGGGTTCAGACTTTGGATCTAGCTCATCACTGTAGATCACATTCTGCTAGAAGGCAGGGAAGGCTAAGTTCTTTATGTAAAGAAAACTCTAACTTAATCCGTTCAAATTAAAAAGGAACCTGTAAGTTCTGGCCAAGGGGTGATACCCCCTGCCCCCCCCCCAATAAAACTCTGACCTTTAAAGCCCTAAATGGCCTCGGTTCTGTATACCTGAAGGAGCATCTCCACCCCCATCATTCAGCCCGGACACTGAGGTCCAGCACTAAGGGTTCCCTCCCTGCAAGTAGTGAGGTTACAGGGAACCAGGCAGAGGGCCTTCTCTGTAGTGATGCCCACCCTTTGGAACGTCCTCCCATCAGATGTCAAGGAAATAAACAACTATATGACATTTAGAAGGCAGCCCTGTTCAGGGAAGTTTTTAATGTCTGATATTTTAATGTAGTTTTAACCTTCAGTTGGAAGCTGCCCAGAGTGGCTAGGGAAACCCAGCCACATGGGCGGGGTAGAAATAATAATACAGTGGTACCTTGGGTTAAGTACTTAATTCGTTCCGGAGGTCCGTTCTTACCCTGAAACTGTTCTTAACCTGAAGCACCACTTTAGCTAAGGAGGCCTCCCGCTGCCACCGCGCTGCCGGAGCACGATTTCTGTTCTCATCCTGAAGCAAAGTTCTTAACCTGAGGTACTATTTCTGGGTTAGTGGAGTCTGTAACCTGAAGCATCTGTAACCTGAAGCGTATGTAACCCGAGGTACCACTGTAATAATAATAATAATAATAATAATAATAATAATAATAATAATATACCGTACAGCTTTATTAAGTAAGGTATAACACATTAGAAAAGACTGTTTCACTTAAAAATAGAGTGTGAACTGAATTGTGAACAATGTGTGTTTTTCTTCCCAGTGGTTTCTGGATCGTATGGCTGATGATGACTGGTGGCCCATGCAGATTCTAATAAAATGTCCCAATCAGATTGTGAGACAGGTGAGCAATATGGATCATGCAATCTGCCATGTAAAATAATTTTTGCTGTTTGAGATTAAGCTGTCTCTTGTGTGTAGCCATTTTTGTTCTTTTCCCTTTCCTTGTTATGCCCAGAAAATCCTGGGCTGCTGTGTTCTCTGTCCACTAGTAAGCTATAATTAATTTTAGCCATTTAAGCACTCAAAATGTTTAATGCCTTCAATCTGCCTGCACAGTTAATCCTTCTATACAGTTGAAGTGTTCTTCATAGTTTTCCAAGACATTAGCTCTGAAGCAGTTTGGCAGCTTTGGGCGTGCTTTTATACCGAGGAAGAACTGGGTGCACATGTTCACCTGAGAATTGAAGCCCATGTACGAAATGGATTGCAGAAGAGTTACTTTTAGATGTGCCATTTTGCAACAGGTGGAAGCCTGCTCACACAGACAGCATTGTATACAACCCATTCAAAACATTTTTTCCTTTTGGTTGGCTGGACATCCACTCTGAAACTCGAAAGCTTGCTCAGTATTTTATGACACTTCCAATTTGTGCTGCATATAGTTTCCTACTGTGGTTTGTGGCTTTTTCTTAACACACCAATGCTGCTGCCTGCAACTTTACGTGTGTGTGTGTGTGTGTGTGTGTGTTTGCAAACATGTACATTTACACTTAAAACATCTCAGCCAGTTGTATCCCTCTTTTAATTGGTGGGAATTGAAGGTTGTCAAAGTAGACCTTCAAGGTTGGGGGATCCAGAATCTGGCCTCCTGGCTGAAATCAGTTCCCTGTCCCAGCTCTATAATGTCATGGGTGAAGTGATATTTAGGTACCGTATTTTGCGCCCCATAAGACGCTCCGGCCCATAAGACGCACCTAGTTTTTTTTTGGGGGGGGGGAAATAAAGAAATTCCCCCCCCCCAGGTGCGGGGCTGGAAGAACCAGGTCGGGGAACAGTGGGAAGGCACGCTCTGCCTCCCCGCTGTCCCCCGAGCTTGTGGGGCTGGCGATGGGGAGAAGTGCACCAGTCCCGGGAGGGCAGGCAGCTCTGCCCCGCCATCCCGAGCAGGGCAGGACTTAGCGCCCCGCTCGGGATGGCGGCGTAGACCCGCCTGCAGTCCCGGGACGGCAGGCAGCTCTATGCCGCCATCCCGAGCGGGGCGGGACTTAGCGCCCCGCTCGGGATGGCGGCATAGACCCGCCTGCAGTCCCGCGACGGCAGGCAGCTCTGCATGGCCACCGGGAGCGGGGCGTTGCTTCTCTCCCGGTGGCCGGGCAGAGCTGCGCTGGTCCCGGGACTGCAGGCAGCTCTGCACGGCCACCGGGAGCGGGGCGGAGCTTAGCGCCCCGCTCCGGATGGCAGCGCAGAGCTGCGCTGGTCCCAGGACCGCAGGCAGCTCTGCGCGGCCACCGGGAGCGGGGCGAAGCTTCGCCCCCGGCTCCCGGTGGCCAGGCAGAGCTGCGCTGGTCCCGGGATTGCAGGCAGCTCTGCACAACCCTCGGAGCCGGTCTCCCGAGGGTTGCGCAGAGCTTCCTGAAGCCTGGAGAGCGAGAGGGGTCGGTGCGCACCGACCCCCCTCGCTCTCCAGGCTTCAGCGAAAGCCTGCATTCGCCCCATAAGACGCAGGCACATTTCCCCTTCATTTTTGGAGGGGAAAAAGTGCGTCTTATGGGGCGAAAAATACGGTACATGAAACACAAGATCAGTTTAGTCATGGCTGATTCTTTGAACAATGTAGTCCTAGAATTCTGTTTTTTGAAGTCCTATTAAAATTATTGGTAAAGTCCCAAACAAAGTCACCCTCCAACTCATTATTTTGCAGATGTTCCAGCGCTTGTGTATTCATGTGATTCAGCGGCTGAGGCCTGTCCATGCTCATCTTTACTTGCAGCCAGGAATAGAAGACTGGTAAAACATTTGTACCTGATAATGTTTTCTTCTTAAAAGTTATTTTAGCTATTCAAAACGCTTGTTTTATTATTAAAAGCAATCATTAGAAAGCATTAAGAAATACATAATCAGACCTTTCTGTTTCAGGCTGCTTCCTTTGTTTTTATACTGCTGCGTGGTCACAAGACTGAGTAAAATGGAACAAGTTCTAAACAGCTTCCCTCTGTAGACTGTTTTTTGTCATCTTCTTCAGTGTAGACTGTTTTTTGCCTTATCCTATGCATGTTTGTATTCTGAAGTACGTCCTGCTCAGTTCTGTAGGACTTTTTTTAACCATATAACCATGCATAGGATTTCAGTCTTAGCTGTAGTACATAGAATGCCTGAGGATAATGCAGTATGCACATAAACATGGAATCTTTGAACATCCCTTTAGATTGGCCTGAGGTCGCTTTTGCCTGCAGAGTCCTTAGCAATACACTGAATGATTCAAATTGAAATGTATTTTCAGTTCGGATGACATGGATGGCCCTGTGGAAGATATTGGTAGTCGCTCATGCGTAACCCGCTTTGTGAAGACTCTGTTGTCAATTATGGAGCATGGTGTGAAACCTCACAGTAAACATCTCACAGAGTACTTTGCCTTTCTTTATGAATTTGCCAAAATGGGAGAAGAGGAGGTGAGTGCAGCTTTGGTTGGTCTGATTCTCTGTGGACTCTGCAGTTTCTATTTGGGAATTGTGTGTGTGTGTGTGTGTGTGTGTGTGTGTGACCATGCTGCTGTGCCATCTGCTGTCTCAGATTTTTGTCACTGTACACATTTTTAAAATGTTTGTGCCTTCATTATATATAGTCAGAGAGGGAGAAAAGCCAACCTTGGGATGGGAGGTGGGCCAGAAATAACTAGAATCAGTAAATATACTGTGTTGCTTACACATTCCAATAATTTTCACCTGTTTCCAGAGCCAGTTCTTGCTTTCACTGCAAGCCATATCAACAATGGTCCATTTCTACATGGGAACCAAAGGACCTGAAAATGTAAGTCTTAAGATTTTCACCTTTCTGACCAAGTGATCATGTTTGTTTCCACACACCTCATGTTGACCACATATTAAGTGAACGCTGAAATGATGGAAATAGCTTTATTAATGTGAGCCCTTTTTTAAGAGTCGTTTTTGTAAACTGCGTTTTGTGGTACCTGGGAGTGCCTTGAAAGTTCTTACACAAGAAGGTCACTGAGGAGGACGAACTTTGGCTCCTTTCCCCTTTCAGTGCAGGGGTCCCTATAGATGTATATGGTGCTCCATAATGTGGGAAGATGGTTAAAGCCCAGGAGGTCTGGCCCAAACCCCATGTGGGCTTGGAGTTGAATTCTTGTCAATGTGCTTCACTTAAAAGGCTTGTTGGAAAAATAACATGAAAGGACAATAAAGGCAACACCTGTCTGATGCATAATGGGAGGGCGTTCCAAAGGCCCTATTCCTACATTGTATGGGATGGATCCCCTGATAAGCTTGTATCTGTCGGAAGCCCTCTCATTAAGCTACCCTTGTGGTTAAGTCCTGATACAGAGTAACTTGGTTGATTATTATAATAAATGGCCTTTATAGTTAGTGCTTTCTTAACATTCCAAGGCTTTCACATAGATTACCTTAGAGCAGTGATGGCCAAACTTGGCCCTCCAGCTGTTTTGGGACTACAACTCCCATCACACCTAGCTAACAGGACCAGTGGTCAGGGATGATGGGAACTGTAGTTCCAAAACATCTGGAGGGCCAGGTTTGGCCATCACTGCCTTAGAGACATTATCCCAGTGGGCTTATATCACTACCCCATATTACAGAAGAGGTCTGTCTGGACCAAGAGAATCCCAGGGAGTGATAAAGTGAAAAGGTTAATCTCTCACTCAGACCTGCAAGGTGATTTATTTCAGCTTGCCATGAGAATTACATGTATGTTGTTGTTGTTGTCCGTCCCATCCCCCCGTCCCCCCGCCTGTCCTTTAGCCACAAGTTGAAGTATTATCAGAAGAAGAAGGAGAAGAGGAAGAAGAGGAGGAAGATATTCTTTCTTTAGCAGAAGAAAAATACAGGCCTGCTGCCCTTGAAAAGATGATAGCTCTGATAGCTCTTCTGGTTGAGCAATCCCGCTCAGAGAGGTAAGGAGCAGCCACACAGAGGCACAGCTTCTCCCTTGGGTTTACAAGGGTGGTTCAACCCGTGGCCCTCAAGGCCTTTTTGGCAGCCCTCAGTTTAGTGGGCTGCCCCGGTTTAGACTCTTGTTTAAGTGCAGTTAGATGCAAAACTCTGGGTGCACTCACATCACTTATTTGTTGAGTGCTGCCTCTTGTACAATGAGCTGGGCTGACCACTGGAGGTGGCTGGTGGTGGGGCTCCCAAAATCCGAAGCAAGAGATTGCACTTATCAGCAGCATGAAGCAGGCAAAGTGAGAGCCTACCTCTCTACAGTCTGTTCTGGCTCACCTAGTGGAGAAGCACTGACTTTCTGTATGTGCAACCTTGCATGGATCACTCTGAGAGACGCAACATTACAGGAAAGCAACTCTTACTTTTTCAAGCCAGGTAGATGGATGAAATGAATCAGTTTGGTTTTTTAAATTGTGTTTTTAGGCACTTGACTTTATCCCAGAATGACATGGCAGCTTTAACAGGAGGCAAGGTAAATATATTTGGATGCTGGTAAAGTACAACTGTTTTCAAATTTAAAAAGTTTCACCTATGATCCTTTTCTTTTACTTCTTTATTTTTTCTTTTTTTCTTTTTCTGATATCTTATCTTTCATTTCACTCCTTTATTGTAAATAGCATTTTATAGAGGTATAAATAACTGTTAATATGAAAAGAGACAAAGTATTCTCTCATTTTCTTCCTTGGTTATATGTATTTTCTTTTTCTTTTGTATGTTTTCTAATTTGTACTTAATAATTTTTTAAAAAAATATGTTTTCAAATGCACCTTATTAAAAAATGTCTGCTCTACTGACACCTTTGGAATTGTTTCAGGGTTTTCCTTTCTTGTTTCAACATATCCGCGATGGGATAAACATCAGGCAGACCTGCAATCTTATATTCAGCCTTTGCCGGTACAATAACAGACTTGCAGAACATGTAAGTATCAGCTGCTGTCGACTCTGTTTGTTCCAGGAGCTTTACTGGGAAAGCTGCACTGGAGTTGCATATATAATCGAAGTTTTCCTTTCTCTCTTACAGATTGTTTCCATGCTTTTTACATCTATAGCCAAGTTGACTCCTGAGGTGCGTACGGTTATGGTATTCCTACCAATTTACTGGGGACGCAGGTGGCGCTGTGGTCTAAACCACAGAGCCTAGGGCTTACCGATCAGAAGGTCGGCAATTCGAATCCCCATGACGGGGTGAGCTCCCATTGTTCGGTCCCAGCTCCAGCACACCTAGCAGTTCAAAAGCATGTCATGTGCAAGTAGATAAATAGGTACTGCTCCGACGGGAAGGTAAATGGCATTTCCGTGTGCTGCTCCGGTTCGCCAGAAGTGGCTTGGTCATGCTGGCCACATGACCCAGAAGCTGTCTGCGGAGAAACGCTGGCTCCCTTGGCCTATAGAGCGAGATGAGCATGCAACCCCAGAGTCGTCCGCGAGTGGACCTAATAGTCAGGGGTACCTTTACCTTTACTAATTTACTGGCCTGACATTTGCGTCTATACCTCTACAGATTAGTGTGGGCCTGTATAAATCTTTAGCAGCCAGTTCCTCTCAGTTTCTCCATTTGTGCCCTTCTAAAAGACCTGGCATTCTCACGTTAAACGGGTTGATGGGAAATACCATTGCCTCAGGTGCCAGTCAGATGAAACTGGGCTAATATATTCTTAAGGCCAAGATTTCGCCACGTAAAAAGAATTGCATGACTTAGAGGCTGGTGTCTGTGATTATGCCCTGTCCCTTTCTACTATGTAATGAATAGCTGCTGTTCATTCTTATGGGGGAAAGTGCTGAATACACTCGAGAGCCAGTGTGGTGTAGTGGTTAAGAGTGGTAGACTCGTAATCTGGGGAACCGGGTTCGCGTCTCCGCTCCTCCACATGCAGCTGCTGGGTGACCTTGGGCCAGTCACACTTCTCTGAAGTCTCTCAGCCCCACTCACCTCACAGAGTGTTTGTTGTGGGGGAGGAAGGGAAAGGAGAATGTTAGCCGCTTTGAGACTCCTTCGGGTAGTGATAAAGCGGGATATCAAATCCAAACTCTTCTTCTTCTTCTTCTTCTGAATCTGAGAACAAAGTATACTTGGTCTGCCCTGACAGTGGGTAGCTTCCATTGAAATGGACCCTATATGGAGGATAATGCCGTTCTGTTCACCGTGCACAGAAAAAACATGCATCTTCCCTTCCTGCCCTCATCTTTCCTTCTCCCTTTGTTTCTGCAGTACACAAATCCTCCCTCTGCACGCACACATGCGCATAAGTATGCCTATAAGCAGGAGTTGAGTACAACAGCACTCTCCCTATTGAGATTCCCAATACCTCGTATTCATAGGAGAATTCTGGTGCTAAACCTCTGCTGTCTTGTGGGGCAAAGGCTCAGGAGTAAACCCTACAAACATCCAGAGTGCAGTCCCTAAGACGGTTAGATGGTGCCTTGTACCATCCTGCAGCCAAGCTGGTACCAGACATATTGCTCTGCTTTCCTTTGAACCATATCAGCGAGGCCAGGGGGGGTGCGGGGGGGGGGTCTGGGCAGCCCAGGACCTCCACACACACTGCCCAGGCTTGCACCCCGGGGAGGTCACTTCAGTGCCGCTAACAGTGTGCTTTAACTTTACTGCTGGAGGCACACTCCATTGTCTCTTGAGATAGGCGGATGCCAACAACTGCCTTCGACAGTCAGTGTAGAACACAGCCACCATGGCTAGTAGCCATTGATAGCCTTATCCTCTGTGAACACATACACCGTCGTCATCAACATCACGTTAGTTATAAATAATGAACTGAATTTGATGGACTCTGCACAGTGTGGCAGATATAATTCTTCTTTCCACCAAAGGAAGGCAAGTTGAATAGATGCATGACACCAGGGCTTGCCTAAGGACCTCTGCAGTACATCCATAAGCAATTTTCAGGGTGCTTTGCAGTAGCTGAGGAATGTCGTGGCCGTAAATCTTTCAGCTGCATAAACGCACATAAACTGCTCACGGGATGAAATAAACCGTGGATTAAAAGTTGGTTTTCAAGGCATGGCTGTGATTTCCTGGTGTGATTTATAGGCAGTATTTCAAAGTGCCTTTTGTTTATTTTCAACTCTGCAGGCAGCCAATCCGTTTTTCAAGTTGCTGACCATGCTTATGGAATTTGCCGGTGGCCCTCCTGGAATGCCTCCGTTCGCTTCTTACATCCTCCAGAGGATATGGGAGGTAAAGTATTCAGAGCTGATCAAGCAGAGATTTAGAGACTCCCAGCCCTTGTTCATCTATTTCCCACCAAGGTGTCGAGATGGAATAACCTTCAAGAAGAACTGCTCTTAAGCCTTTCCCCACCTGACTGGGAACTCTGGAAATAGTAGCTCTTGCCTTTGGCAAGCAGTGCAGTAGATCTGGGTGCATATTCCTCCATCAGATATTAGATGGTGTTAAGAAAACAGCCAATTCTCTTTTATATTTTTCATTGTGGCACCGAACTATGTGCAGCTGGCATGAAATTCTAGTAGGACTGTACACTTTAGTCTTCACATTTGGAGTTCCTGAATGTCTTCTCTCAGAGTCCATAAGTTTTGACATGGTGCATGATTTTTGAGTAATTGCTCCCCATGCAGAAACTCCCCATGGGAGGACTCCACCGCCTGAACCAGTGAACAGTTTGAATTATGCCTACTGTCTTGTACAGGAAGCCTCCCTTCCATGTGTTAAGGGAGTAGCCGATTAGAGACGCAGGGTTAGGGGTATGTCTCCCCAAGTTAGATTTCGGAGCATGGGGGAATACTTAAAGTAGCTAACTACTGTCAGGACTACCTTGCCTTCTGACTCTGTTTCATGAACAGGTATCACATCAGATACCTGCATCTGAGGCAAAACTTACAAGACACTGCACCCCTCTTGCAGAAAAGCACACATGCAGCCTTGTTCAATACCTGCAGTCTTGGCCATGTTCACAATATGTTGAATGCCAGTCAGGAATCTGGCATTTGTGGGTTTGTCTGACTCTTCCATTTCCCCCTTTTTCCTGCCTAGGTGATTGAGTACAACCCTTCTCAGTGCCTGGATTGGCTAGCGGTGCAGACGCCCCGAAATAAGCTTGCCCACAGTTGGGTGTTGCAGAATATGGAGAACTGGGTAGAGCGCTTTCTTTTAGCTCACAACTACCCTAGAGTGAGAACCTGTAAGTTGTTACGTGGGAGGAAATTACCCTTTTCTGGTTTTAACTTTTGCATAATTGTTTCATCGTCGTTTAAATGTAAAGGAGAATGTAGGCTCTGCTGTTTTGTTTATTTCACTTAACAGTATTTGAATATTTGGAAGGTCTACCTGTGTTTCCCTTTCTCCTATCTGTATTATGTGTGGTTTTATGAAACTCAAGCTCTACCTGGTGAGGTTTGGTCTGTCTGTTCACCTGTGTTTTCCCCCCCCCCCTTTGCAGCTGCTGCCTACCTCCTGGTCTCTCTCATTCCAAGCAATTCATTCCGACAGATGTTCCGATCCACCCGCTCACTCCACATCCCCACTCGGGACCTTCCCCTTAGCCCAGACACCACGGTCGTCCTTCACCAGGTCTATAACGTGCTCCTTGGGCTGCTCTCGCGAGCTAAGCTCTACGTAGACGCTGCTGTTCACGGGACTACGAAACTGGTGCCCTACTTCAGCTTCATGACCTACTGCTTGATTTCCAAAACGGAAAAGCTGATGTTTTCTACCTACTTCATGGACTTGTGGAACCTTTTCCAGCCGAAGCTCTCTGAGCCCGCCATCGCCACCAACCACAACAAGCAGGCCTTGCTCTCTTTCTGGTACAACGTCTGTGTCGACTGCCCCGAGAATGTGCGCCTTATTGTACAGAACCCCGTAGTAACCAAGAACATTGCCTTCAATTACATCCTAGCGGACCACGACGACCAGGATGTGGTGCTCTTTAACCGCGGGATGCTGCCTGCCTACTACGGCATTCTGCGGCTGTGCTGTGAGCAGTCCCCTGCATTCACCAGGCAGCTGGCTTCTCACCAGAATATTCAGTGGGCCTTTAAGAATCTCACCCCACACGCTAGCCAGTACCCTGGGGTAAGTCCCTTCGCCCAACAGACAGGATGGGGAAATTGGTGTTGTGCTGGGATTTTCCGTAACACAAGAGCCAGGATTCTGATTGGCCAGCAGCTTTTTACGGGAGTGGCATTTTGAGGAAACTACAGAAGGTATCGGGGCCCAGAGCCCATCCAGTGAATGCAGTTGCTTCTCCCTTCTGTGTTGGATGTCTCTGAGTGGCCTTGGCTCCTTTTGTTGCTCGAAGGCTTCAAACGCTCTTGCTTCAAATGGAACAATCCCTCCTTGCTTTTCCTGCCTCTACAAGGCCAACTGGTGGCATTGAGAGGGCTCAATTTGCGGCTGGGTTCTCCAGTTGTTGATACCTAATTTAGAGATGGTGAAGAAGACAAGAGCCCAGGCACCTGTAATATGTCCCACCCCTTCCAGTTTTAGGGTGCTTTTATCTTTTTAATTTTACCATACATTTACTTGATTTTGTATTTGGGGGGGATTATTCCATAAATAGGGACGTGGGTGGCGCTGTGGGTTAAACTACAGCGCCTAGGACTTGCCGATCAGAAGGTCAGCGGTTCAAATCCCCGTGACGGGGTGAGCTCCCATTGCTCGGTCCCTGCTCCTGCCAACCTAGCAGTTCGAAAGCATGTCAAAGTGCTAGTAGATAAATAGGTACCGCTCCGGCAGGAAGGTAAACGGCGTTTCTGTGCGCTGCTCTGGTTCGCCAGAAGCGGCTTAGTCATGCTGGCCACATGACCCGGAAGCTGTACGCCGGCTCCCTCGGCCAATAAAGCTAGATGAGCGCCCCAACCCCAGAGTTTGGCCACGACTGGACCTAATGGTCAGGGGTCCCTTTACCTTTACCTTTTATTCCATAAATATGAAGGGCGGCAATTTAATAGGATTGGCAGGGGGCAAAAATTAGAACCACACGAACCCAAGAGTGCTTTTTATTTTAAATGTGGCATTAGAAAGCAGATGCTTGGGTGTGCAAATTTCCTGATTCTTGGAATTTGCTTTATTCTAGGAGCATCCCTGCCCCCCAGTGAATTAATGATCAGGACTTGAAAATTGTTTGTTAAGGTGACTGTTTTAGCCTGATGCTTGTTCTGGTTTCTTTAGGCTGTGGAGGAGCTGTTTAACCTCATGCAACTGTTTGTAGCTCAGAGGCCAGATATGAGAGAGGAAGAGCTGGAAGACATTAAGCAGTTTAAGAAAACTACCATAAGCTGTTACCTTCGCTGCTTAGATGGACGGTCATGCTGGACTACTTTAATAAGGTATCTCACTCTTGGAATATTGGTATAAAAGAAATTCATGGACCATATAAAAAGTTGAAATCTGGTAACTGCACACACACAGAGGGAGAAAATGTACAAAGGATCCAAGCAGTCATCATTGTGCTTTCTGCTATTTTGTGAATATTAATTTCGTTTAGTGCCTACAGTGCTTGGATCCTCCCTGCTTATGTGCGCATCCCCCTTTATTTTTGTTTTCCTAGGCACCAAACAAATGTGGGCATTTCCCCTTTTCTCTCCTGCACTCACATTGAAAACTGGAGAGATCCCACTGAAATTTGTTTATGTACCTTTGTGCTGCATAGTTTTCTGTTTGGCACTCATTCTCCCCCACAGAGCACATTTTCCAGGGGTGAAGGAAAGATACATCATCATTTTTAATGCAAGGCCTGTCACCGGGATAGAGAGTGAATAATTATATTTGATGCACCATGTTCACTGGGAGGGTGCGGTTGCTCCCAGGTCTTGCTCTTGGGCTGCCCATAAGAATCCAGTTGGCCACTGCAAGAACAGGCTGCTGGACTAGGTGATCCATTGGCCTGATCGAGCAGGATCCTCTTATGTTCAGGACACAGGGCCACATTTTGCCCTCCCAGTATGCCTGCTCCTCCCTTGCACCTATTTTCAAAACGTCACAATCGCTAATAAAAAAAATAATTTAAAACAAACAATATGGTAGCACTCTTAAGCTCATGTTTCTCCCTTACTGTTTTCTCCCCCTAGTGCCTTCCGAATATTACTAGAAACAGATGAGGACCGGCTTCTTGTTGTGTTCAACAGAGGCTTAATCCTGATGACGGAGGTAAGAATATCATTCCTATTGTTTGTGGGTTTTTTTTAAACAAAAAAAAACACTTGTGCTGAGGAAACATAACAGAGTAAATTATATGAGGACACTATATTCATATAAATGCTTTTTGAAATGTTAGTAACATCCTAACACTACTTTTTAATATATATCTATTTGCAGTCCTTCAACACATTGCACATGATGTACCACGAAGCCACAGCTTGCCACGTAACTGGAGACCTGGTTGAGCTTCTGTCCATATTCCTTTCCGTTCTCAAGTCCACCCGGCCATATCTGCAAAGAAAAGGTTTGGGCGTTATTTATTACTTGTATTTACATTTCTCTTTTAAAAATGAAAGGAGGGGAAAGCCGACGTATAATTGCCAGTATAATTCAACTATAGTGGTCGACTGACCAAACCATGTTCTTGTATTTGCAGATGTGAAACAAGCACTGATCCAGTGGCAGGAGCGAATAGAATTTGCCCACAAACTTTTAACTTTGCTAAATTCATACAGCCCCCCGGAACTTAGAAACACTTGTATAGGTAAGGTATATTTGGGTTAGCGCTGCCCAAAGGCTTGATGAACAGTTAACATTTAAGAAAGCTTTTTATTAATCTGTCTTTTTTTTCTAAAACTGGGTGCCCACATGCAGGCATAGAACATACAAAATGGAGGGGGGCATTTCAGAGTGGAGGGGGCTTGATGGTCGAGACCCTCTTGTAGAAAAACCTCAAAGGCTGCTAACAGGGTCCCCATCCATCTCTAGTGCTGTTTTCACACATGCTGCCCTCATGCCCCTGTTTTAAAGCCCAGTTCATACTTCCCTTCTCCCTTAGTCTCTTCAGTGACACATGCATTCAGCCTGAAATGATTGGTGGATGTGGGGAGGAGAGGGATCTGGCTGAGATAAAGCACCTAGGTTTTTCCAAACACCCATGCCTGTAATTTCTACCATCTGAAGAGCATCGCACAGGTTAGCTGTGGTAGCTACTGGAACCGTGCATCGGATTCGGCCAAACCAGGCATATCTGGAGAGGGACGTGGGCATTGGGTGAGTTGGGTACAGACAACCATGGATCGCTGCAAGTTGGGTTGGAAGGCTGGAGCAATCTGTGGCTGTCAGGAGGCAGGGGCATTGGGCAGGAAAACCAAGTGAATAGGACAAGCTCTACCTGACTGGCAGCTGCATCTCGTCAGGAGGAGTTAGGCCCAGCACAGTGGTTCTCCTTTCAGCCTGATGCCCTGACCTACAGGAGCAGTGCCTTCTCTCAACAGCTGTTGAGCAGACCCACTGATCCTGTGGGATACGGCTGCCGCTTCACAAGCCGCTTTCTTTCAGGAAAGCTGCTTGCGAAGCAGCACAGGGTTGGATCCTTCAGCTTACCAACTTGTAAGTAAAGACATCCAATCCTGCTTGGTGTCCCAACTGTAATCTTAAACCCTCTTTGGACCTTTTGCTAAAATAGAAGATTTGTATCGGGTATTTCACTTTTGTCAAGTGAGCAGTTTACCCCAGACCTATATCTTGGAGAAAAATGCAAAACCAATGTTTGCTTTGCAGATGTCCTCAAGGAGCTGGTGCTCTTAAGCCCTCACGATTTCCTGCACACTCTGGTTCCATTTCTGCAGCACAACCATTGCACATACCACCACAGCAACATCCCAAGTACGTGTTTCTGGTTGAAAAGGCCTGTTGTTAACTGTTTGTGTGTCTAGCCCAGGATTTTGTTGCAGGATTCAATTGCTCTGAGATTTCAGATTTCCCCCAAGACAAAAGGCAGCCCAGGAAGGTGAGGGGTTCTCCCTTTTGACCTCAAGGGATATGGCTTATTTAAGTAATTTCAGGCATACTTTTACTGGGCTGACTTTATCAACAGGGGGAGGAGACATAAGGAATAGTCTGATTAAAAAAAGAAAGCAGAGCAGCTTTGTACATACTACCTATTAGATGGGCAGGTACTAGGCCAAGGCTTTCTCAGTGGTAGCCCCATGCCTTTGGAACTCCATTCCTGTGGAGATATGTACAGCCTCATCATTGCAGGTCTTAAAAAAAAAACACCTCTGAAGACACCTTTATTAATATCTGTGTTTGGCTGAACTGTTCTATAGTTAAAAAAACAACAACAACCCTTTAGCTGGTGATTGGGGTATATGTCTGTTTTGTAATTGGATTGTGTCTTAGAGTCTCGAAAGCAACCTTTTGAGGGCAATTTGCCCTGAAAAGGAAGGTTAAAACCTTGTGAATGAAAATACAGTGGTACATACGCTTCAGGTTACAGACTCCACTAACCCAGAAAAATTACCTCGGGTTAAGAACTTTGCTGCAGGATGAGAACAGAAATCGTGCATTGGCAGCAGCGGGAGGCCCCATTAGCTAAAGTGGTGCTTCAGGTTAAGAACGGACCTCTGGAATGAATTAAGTTCTTAACCCGAGGTACCACTGTAAATGTTCATCACAGCATCAGAACATAAAGGAGGGGTAGTAATAAAGAGCAGGAATCACCTGGGAACAAATGAGGGTGAGATGACGGGTCGATATCTCAGCCCAGGTGCTTGCTCATGACTGCCACTTGTCATCAAGCAGGCTCCCATTCCAAGGAGCTTGGATAACAATTGGGTAAATTATAAACCTGCCAGTAAATGGTATTGGTAACATGACTACATGTCGATGGGAATTATTGCAATTGCCGATGCAGTTGGGTTGCACTTGAGGTGGTGATGGGAAGTTTTAAGGAAAGTTTCTGCAGAACAAGTAAGGTTTTGGGAAAGAGTCCACGGTGTCGAAAAGCAGCAAGGATTGGGCGGGCAGGCAGGGTGGCTGTTCTAGTAAGCAGGTGAGATGGGCTTTGGAAATAGCTGGTACTGGGGCTGATGGGGCAGAGATCTCAAGGTGGGGGGCACTAAGATGTTTGGAAGCAAGCAAGGGATCCCATGTTCTGTGCTTGCCTCTCACGTTGCATTTGCCTGGATGGGGAAGAACACGCGAGAGAGGTGCTTAATCCTGTTGCTTTCTCCCAGCCTGCCTTCAAGAGCAGGTTTCCAAGTCGAGCAGTTGCAAACAGCTGGTGGGGAGGGATTGCGAACGAAAAGAAACCAAAGTGACAAACTTCCGCAGCCACCACCTTTCCCATCAGTCTTGAAGCTTCCTGTTTGCCTCTGACCTTCTGGTTCCAGCCTCAGGTTGGGATGCCATAACAAGGAAAGTGCTAAATATTTGAATGGAACTAAATACTGAGTCTGGATCTTGTGTGTACACACACATACACATTTTTATTTTTCTTGTTTTTAAGAATATTACTGGTTACTTTTAAGTGTCAAGCTGCATAGATTAAATGCCTGTTTTTTGTTCTCTGATTTCTGTTTCAGTGTCTCTTGGTCCTTACTTCCCATGCCGTGAAAATTTGAAATTGATAGGAGGCAAAAGTAACATCCGCCCACCTCGCCCTGAGCTTAATATGTGCCTCTTGCCTACTATGGTTGAAGCCAGCAAGGTACATCTTTTGGGGAGGGGCTTCTTGTTGGGATTCCTGGTGGGGTTGAGCGAGGCTCCAAGACTGCTGTGCCTTGGAAGTTGTGGACTTCGCTCACCGCTGGTGCTGAAGACTCCTGTTAAATGCTGTGCATGTAACAAAATGCTGGCAACTAGTTTGCTGTGGCGGTGTGTTAATAAGAAGGAAACTGCTTTTGGAAGCAGGATGGAGAATACTTCATCTTTCCTCACCCGTCACTTCCGTGCTCCAAATCTTTCTTTCACATACACACACAGGGTTCCAAATATGTTTAAACTTGGTGCAATAGTTGAGGGTGGCTCAGGAGGAGTGGGGAAGTCGTGGGCAGGGGAAGGGTTAAGTGCAGATACGTGCACAGAGACATTCGCCAGTTAGTTGCTTTTCCACTTCCACTCCGCGTCAGGGCCTCTTTCGAAACCACGCGGCAATAAACCCGTTTCCCTTACATCTTCAGGGCAAAGATGAAGTTTATGACCGCATGCTGCTAGATTACTTTTTCTCGTATCATCAGTTCATCCATCTGCTGTGCCGAGTTGCCATCAATTGTGAGAAGTTCACAGAGACCTTAGTAAAGATGAGTAAGTACATAAGTGACGCTTCTCCCTAAAGAATCTCAGCACCCGAGGGGGCCTTCAGTAGCAGCTGCAGCTTAAACAAGAGACTAAATGCAACAGTGTATTTGCAGCATTTCCTTTTCAAGTGTACCTGAGCATTTCATTGAGCAAATCTTTCATTGTAAGGCTCTGGGTGGGGGATTGTGAGTCCATAGCCTTCCAGGAGTTGCAGGGCTACAAGTCTCATTGTGCCTGACCATTGGAAATGCTGACCAGGCTCACAGGAGAGAGATCTTGTTATGCTGCCAACCCATTAAGACCTAGCCTTAAATAGCAGTGAAAGCAGTACAGAAAATTAATTAAATAACAAACAAAAAGAGAGATTTTCCTTCCTGAGGTTCAGGCTAGGAAGGAAAAATCTCCATTTGTTTGTTTGTTTGTTTGTTATTTAATTAATTTTATTTACCGTATTTTTTGCACCATAACACTCACTTTTTTCCTCCTAGAAAGTAAGGGGAAATGTCTGTGCGTGTTATGGAGCGAATGCCTGCGGGTGGTGGTGGGGATCTGCTGCAGTTGTGAGCAGAGGATCCATGGCTCCCATTCCTTCCCTCCTCCATGGTTACAAAGCATGGATCCACATGGATCCTCAGGATTTTTGCATTGGGCTACTCCAAACTCACTGTCAGATCACATGTCTGTGGCCACAGCATGAACCACAAAAATCATATATCCACTATTTTGTTTAGAATATTTTTTTTCTTGTTTTCCTCCTCTAAAAACTACGTGCGTGTTATGGTCTGGTGCGTGTTATAGAGCGAAAAATACGGTATATTCCATCCTTTCCCCAAACTTGGACTCAATGCAGCTTACAAAAATTCAAATAACATGGATAAAATAAAAAGCTAAAAATATATAAACAACGGTGGTTAAGAAGTAGTTAAGGTATTATAGAATTAACGCTATATACTGTAAAAGCAAATCTATGAACATACAGATAGTAAAAACAGCACTATGTTTAAAATGTATTTTTTGGGGGGTTATTGGGTTGTTGTTTTTTATTTTTATTATGTGGTTTTATATTTTGATTTTATTTTGTGAGACACTGAGACCTCTGGGTATAGGACAGTATATAAATTCAATGAATGAATGAATGAATGCTCTTTCCTTAAAAACAGCCAGTTCCCCCAATCCTGTCAGAATAAAATAGTCTTCACCTGCCAGTGGAAGGACAGGAAAGAGGGAGCCCGTATAACTTTTGTGTATATTGCTGATCATTTATCATGATCTGAATTAAAATGTTTCAAACCTTCAGAGAATGTTCCAACCCGCTGAAATGGCTACTGCTTCTCTTTCCAAATTGTAGGTGTCCTCGTCGCATACGAAGGCTTGCCTCTTCATCTAGCTTTGTTTCCCAAACTTTGGACTGAGCTTTGCCAAACTCAGGTAAAATGTTGTGTGCTTCGCAAGCAGCTCTCAGTCCTTGACAATCTTCACTTAAAATGAACTGCGGTAGCAGGTGTTGTGAAAGACCTCTGCCTGCTGCCAGTTGGAGGGACACCATTGGGCTAGGTGGCTAGAGAGTCTAACTTTGCATAAGACCAGCTTCCCGTTTTCCACATGTGAACCAATGTAAGGTAAAGGGACCCCTGACCATTAGGTCCCATTGTGGCCAACTCTGGGGTTGCGGCGCTCATCTCGCTTTACTGGCCAAGGGAGCCGGCGTACAGCTTCTGGGTCATGTGGCCAGCATGACTAAGCTGCTTCTGGCAAACCAGAGCAGCGCACGGAAATGCCGTTTACCTTCCCACCAGAGCGGTACCTATTTATCTACTTGCACTTTGACGTGTTTTCGAACTGCTAGGTTGGCAGGAGCTGGGACTGAGCAACGAGAGCTCACCCCTTCATGGGGATTCGAACCACCAACCTTCTGATCAGCAAGCCCTAGGCTCTGTGGTTTAACCCACAGTGCCACCCACATCCCACTGTGAACCAATGTATCTCTAGCTATAAGGAATTCAGCAGGTGCTGCTATTTCCTATGCAAGCACCTTGTGCTTCGTACAGCGGCCTGCAAGTGCTGAGGAACCATGGCAGCTTTGTGCAGCACTTCTCTGCTGAGCTGCCTTCACAAGCCCTGCTGGAGTGAATAAGTGTTGTCTGGTGCATTTGTGCAAAAAGACTGCAGCCGTTGTCTCCAGCAGCAACACAAAACTGGCACCGGTTCTGAAGCCTTTTCTTTCTCCCTTCAGTCTGCCATGTCAAAGAACTGTATCAAGCTCCTGTGCGAGGACCCTGTGTTTGCAGAATACATTAAATGCATCCTCATGGACGAAAGGACCTTTCTCAATAACAACGTTGTGTACACTTTCTTAACGCATTTTCTTCTCAAGGTACGTCCATCAGGCATCTGTGCATGAGTTGCTCAGTGCACCCTCACAAAGCTTTGACTCAGATTAATTAGACCAGAGGTTTTCAACCTTTCATAGAATCATAGAGTTGGAAGAGACCACAAGGGCCATCGAGTCCAACCCCCTGCCAAGCAGGAAACACCATCAGAGCACTCCTGACATATGGTTGTCAAGCCTCTGCTTAAAGACCTCCAAAGAAGGAGACTCCACCACACTCCTTGGCAACAAATTCCACTGTCGAACAGCTTTTTTGTGTCCACAGCTCCCATGACCAACTACATTCTTTTTGCGGCACCCCTGTGGGGCTCAGGAGCCCAGTTATGTCACCCCTTGCCTGCAGAGCTGGCGGCCCCCCACACCCCTTTTCAAACACCCTGCCTTGTGGAGTGTTCCCTCAGCCTCCTCTCCCCTCTCCTTGGGAGTCCTCTGGGCAGTCGCTGCCACTGCCCCTGGTCTCTGAGCTGCCCCTTCCCCTGCCCTAAAGAGAGGTACCTCCTCACACTGCCTCACAGGGGCATGGGAAGTACCCCCTGGCCAGCCCCAGAGGCACCATTTGCCTGGGGGGATTGTAGCCAGGGCTGCTGCTGCTGCTGCAACAAACAGTTGTGCAAGTCTTTGGGAGGCTGAGATGAGAGGGCATCAGAGGAGGAAGGGTCCTAGATGTATTTGTGGCGATAACACAGGGTCCCTGGACATTTCACCATCTATTGATCCCTGTGCCACCAACTGGGCCCTAGCTGGTACGATACTGAGTTCAGTCAGGGTTAAATTGGAACATAAACTTCTGTTTATTTATTGCAGTTTAACAAGCGCGTGGTTTCATGAATGGTATCGGTCAATTACATTCATGGGGTGCCTATCCAGACCTATAACTTCCGCTACCTGTTCTCACTCACTAAACCACCTCTCAGATGTTTACTTGTCTTCCTAGCTCCTAACTGTTCCTGACTCAGATTATTTCCTACACTAACTCAGCCCACCCACAAACACTATCCCAATTCACTCCCACTCCAACCAACCACGCAACGAACTCCTCCCTTTGCCCCTCCCAGAGCTGGTTTTATAGTCCCTCTGACTCCACCCCCTGGCTCCTGATTGGGTAACCTGTTTAACTATTTCACCTCCAGCACTCTCATGTTAATGTCACAGTCTGCACGTTTTTGGGAGGCTGAGATGAGAGGGCATCAGAGGAGAAAGGGAAGGAAAGAGGGACAGGCCAGTGTTGTCTGTGGCACCCCTGACTATCATACAAGGCACCCCAGGGTGCCACAGCATGCTGGTTGAAAACCACTGAATTAGATGATAACTACACATAGGCTTGGTGCGATTGAAGAAAAGGAACACTCAGTTGTAAGTTGCTGGGTGGACTCCTAGACGGTAGGTAGGATGCTTGTTGAGGTGGAGTCTACTTTTACTTTACAAAGCACCTTGCTCGAAGGATAGAGCTTTTGCTGAGTATGTTCAGTAGGGAGTGGGATGAAAGGTGTTTCGTATTTCCGTCTTATCTAAGAAAGAAAATCCACACACTTCCTAACAAACGTGAGGACAGAATACACACATGGCTGCTACTTCTGCAGTCCACTGACAAATTGAAATAAGTCACAGAATCATAGAATTGTAGAGTTGGAAGGGACCCTGGGGGTTATCGAGTCCAACCCCTGGCAATGAAGGAATATCAAAGCACACATACCACTCCCATAGCTGTGTTGACAGCAGCACTGTGATCACTTGAATCAATTGTGTCACATGAGCCAACTTTAAAAATCATGTTTAATTTTTTTACAGGTGCAAGGGCAGGTTTTTTCTGAAGCAAATTGTGCTGGAGTAATCAATAATTTGGTTACAAATCTGATCAACCAGTATCAGAGCTTAGAATCAGATTTCGCCAATCAGCGAGTTGAAATTTTTAAAGCAAGCTCCACTTTAAATGGGGTAAGTTACCTCTCTTCCCCCCTCCCTTTCGGCTTAAAATAAATACCAGAGGTTTATTTTCATTCCGCTGTGCCTTCAGTGTATGTATCCAAAAGTCATAACTGAGTTGCTGTTGTTGTTGTTTTTTAAAAAATGCCTTTATACAGTCTGTTGGTCTGCTATATTCTTTTTGAGATGGGCAGGGGAAATTGCTCTCAGTATTCCAAGTTGGAAAAAGAATGGCACATGGAGTTGTACCAGGATTGATGCTGGTCTCATGTCCTGAATTGTAATCAGCAATTAAACCACCACTTTCTCGGTTCAGACCTAGTGGGACATTGCGGTTTAGTGAGCAGAAATAGAGGCGCCAAAATCAGGCACAGAAGGGAACACAAGAAGGTATACAAGATAGTTTGAGAAACCATGGTTTATTGGGCTAATACTGTTACCTCTGAACCAGAGCTGTGACTTCACTGGTATGACTTGGCAAAATTTAGATAAGGAAGCCAGGACATGTAGCTAGAAGTAATGAATGTGTGCAAGTACCCCTCAGTGAGCCCTGTGTAGACATTCAGATTGTTCTGAGGAGCCTGGGTGAAGATAATCGTGCAGGCTTTAATTGAGTAAGCCATTGATTCAGTTAGCAAACATTTTCATATGGGTAAAAAAAAAAAAGTGAAGCTGAGAGCATATTTGGTGTTCATTCAAATCATGCATATGTGATAGCACACACCATGCTTAAAGGTGAGGGTGCCTCTTTCAAGAAGCTGTGTTTTATATATTTCTCTTCCAATTTTTTAAAAAAATGAAATGTTCCTGTTTAGCCAGGGCACCTTATTAATTGCTTAAACATTTGTTTTTAATTTGATTGAACATTGCAGCCCTAATAAAACTGTGTGGTCAGTATGGCCTGTCCTCTCCCATGGCATCCTATTAAGTTCATCATCAGAGCATAAGTTGCTTGTTTAAAGTTGTCATAGTGTAAAATGATTCAGGTGTCCGTTCTGCTGGGATGCAAACATTTTACAATCCTTTCAGCAGCATTTCAGTGTTCCCACGTCAGATCTTTCGGAGTTAAGAACTGGATCTTCATTAAGTAAGTGGATTTTTCTGGATTTTCTTTTCCAGGACCTTCGAGCCCTCACTTTGCTGCTTTCCGTGCACACCCCCAAACAGCTGAACGCTGCCCTAATTCCAACACTGCAAGAACTGTTAAACAAATGCAGGACTTGCCAACAACAGAAGAACTCGCTGCAGGAGCAAGAAGCCAAAGAAAGAAAAACTAAAGGTTTGTTCTGGAGTGGTCCTTGACTCCCCACCCCTCTAGTTGCTGATTTGGCTTCTCTTAACTGCATTTTCAGATTTCACTAACTCTCTTTATATTGATTACTTGCTGCCCCTTTGCCCAGTGTTCTTACTGGTATCCCTAAAAGGCCAAGCACCCCCCCTTTTTAAGCACCTAACTGGGTTAAGCAGTTGTAAAACTGGAGCACTTTGATGTTGCTACACAGGTAAGCAGAAGCTGTGTCCAAATCAAGCCATAGCTTGTGTTTCGGAGCATGCGTCATGTTAGAGGCATCTCCCACTCTGACTTGGATACCCATATATTGGCCATAAACACATCCAGGATATGAGTAATGACATCCTCCTGGGTAAAGATGTTACAGATGCCTTCACAATAAGCATCTATACCCAGGAGGCCAGAGGATTCCTTAGAAAGCACAGTCCCATTTCCTAACCCAAGGGCAGCTAGCTCCCCCCCCCCTTGCCAAGGGATATCAATTGCTGGACAGCTCCAGAGCCAAATGTGGGTGGCTAGCTGAGCTATCTTTTAGTTGCAAGCATTTGCCCATTGTTCTAGTAGCTGGTGAAGACAATTTTTGACTCTCGTTGAGTCTAAGAGCGAACCATAGCTCAGGAAAAAGTGCCCTTGCCCTGAGTGTCAGAAGTTTGCTATGGAGCAAATCAGGTGTGTATATGACAGCATGCTGTATTTCGACCTTATAGATGATGAAGGAGCTACACCAGTAAAAAGAAGACGGGTTAGCAGCGACGAGGAGCACACAGTAGACAGTTGCATCAGTGATCTGAAAACTGAACCCAGGGAGGCCTTGACTCCAACTAGCACCTCAGATAACGAGACAAGAGACTCCTCGATCATTGACCCGGGCACGGAGCAGGACCTGCCCTCCCCGGAAAACAGCTCCGTCAAAGAGTACCGGATGGAAGTTCCGTCTTCGTTCTCGGAAGACATGATGCTAGCTGCCCGGTCGCAGCATGGGGAGGAGCAGCCAGGCAGCGGTAGGTTTGAAGAATGTAAAGAGCTGAAAGAGCCCCCGAGCTCGAAGGATTCCAACGTCGTTGAGGATGACGCAGAGTTCCCCTCCACATCCATTTCTGCTGTTCTGTCTGACCTCACAGATTTGAAGAATTGTGAAGGTCAAGCCTCGCAGGACCCCGAGTCTGGCTTGCCGCTCAGTTGCAGCCATTCCAGAGGACTCTTAAGTCACATGCAGCAGCAGCAAGACATTTTAGACATCCTTTGCAGGACCATTGAGTCTACGATTCATGTGGTTTCGAGGATATCTGGCAAAGGAAACCAAGCTGCTTCTTGACAATAGAGGAGCATGTCTGCTTTTAAAGTCTTTTTCCCCCCTTCAAAAATGCTGTTTGTATAAGTTTTGCTTATTTCTGTTTTGTGCTTCAGTTTGTCCAGTGCTTTCTGCTTGAATTGCAAGATTAAATTTATATGCTTAATTCTTGGTCAGGCAGAACTCCAGATTAAAAAGGAAAAAAATTAGCATCTACCGTACACTTTCTTAAAGGGCAATCAGATAATGAATATGTTTTATGTAATTCAAAGTTCACTGTAGTGGCTTTCATTTAATATGGCTGTCTGGGAGAACAGGGTCTCCTCGCCCTGTATGATGTAATTTAAACTGATGGCATTTTTACTGTGTATAATATGGTGTCCTCTGTGCCAGTTTTGTACCTTACAATAGAGGCAAATTGCCTCCAATCGCTGTGGTTTTTATTATCAAAATTAAGTTTACTTGTATACTAAACAACCACAAGAAATTTGATTCTGTAAAGAATCCTCTAGCTGTGGCCTGACAGTATATATATAAATATATATATATATGGTGCTTTATTTAACAGAATACCTGTGGAGGAAATAAAGCACACTTGATGTAAAATTAATTGTTTTATTTTTATTGACATGACCGATTGCTATTCTGTGCACTTCATTAAACTGATTGTGACGACTTTTCATTCGTTTTTATATATGTTGCCTCAGTGCTCCAGTTTTATTTATTTTTTACCAAAGCTGCAAGCTAAGAGCCTCACCTGGATGACTCGGAACTAGTCTGGGATATGATAAATTGGACCCAGTTCTTGTTTATTGTTCTCCCTCTGGGAGAATAAGTTCATATTCTGCATGTGCCCCCTCCTCCAGATTGTCTGACCCACCTATCTTCAGAGACTGGGTTTCAGGCCTAATGAGCACAGCCGCTTATGCCCCATAGGTCCTACTCCATGAAACCATTTGCAGAGACTAAAAGCCCCTGCTCCCCAACTTTATGTTGCCTCCTCCTTAGGGTTTCTTGCAAGCAGTCAGTCTGTGTCTGCTTGCAACCTGTCTTTGCTTTTCTTGTTTGATACTTCTCCTGGTTTTGGGAGTAAGAGGGAGGGGACACCCATGACTTCACTCTCCCAACTCCCTTCTCCCACTCACTGGATTCTACTTTTGCTTGACCTCTCTCTGCCAGACTCTCCCAGCTCACTGAGCCCTGTTGCCCCATCAGCTTCCAACACCTCTTCCCAGTCTTTTCAATCTGACCACCGATCATCGTCCCACCACCATTCCCTGGGCTCTGAGCCTTTCTTCCTTTGCTGGTTCCTCCCACTGTTCCTGTGTGTCTTACCAGTCTGGTAGCCAGTGGATGTATTGGAACGTTGTCTTGCCTCAGCAATAGCCTAGATAGCCAACAAACTGAAGCTCAGCCCTGCTTAAAGGGGGGACCCCTGACCATTAGGTCCAGTCGTGGCTGACACTGGGGTTGCGACGCTCATCTCGCTTTATTGGCCGAGGGAGCCGGCGTAAAGCTTCCGGGTCACGTGGCCAGCATGACTAAGCCGCTTCTGGTGAACGAGCAGCGCACGGAAATGCCATTTACCTTCCCGCCAGAGTGGTACCTTTTTATCTACTTGCACTTTGATGTGCTTTCGAACTGCTAGGTTGGCAGGAGCTGGGACCGAGCAATGGGAGCTCACCCCGTCGCGGGGATTTGAACCACCAACCTTCTGATCAGCAAGCCCTAGGCTCTGTGGTTTAACCCACAGTGCCACCCGCACAATATGGGTATTGTTAGTGGGTAGTTCCCTAGACAGGATGGATGGGAGGCTGCCTGCCCAAGTTGGGGTTACACCCCTCCTGAAGGACCAGATGTGCAGCTTGGGGGATACTTCTGGATCCCTTGCTGTTGCTTGAGGCTTAGGTGTGGAGCGCCTTCTATCAGCTTCCTTCTGCTGTGCTCCAAATGTCTGTTCTCTGCTCTGGTAACCCCTAGGTTAGATTACTGCAATGCATTAGACATGAAACTGCCTCTAAAGATAGTTCAGAAACTTCGGCCGGTGCAGAATTCAGCAGACAGGTTGGTTGCTAGGTCAAGACCATTTGAGCTTATTGCGCTGATCCTGGCCCAACTCCACTGGCTGCCAGTTAGTTTCTGGGCTCAATTCAAAGTGCTGGTCTTGACCTATAAAGCTTTAAACCGCTCAGGACTGCAGTACCTCAAGGACCACCTCTCACGACCTGGACCCTGTGATCATCACTGAAGGCTCTTCTTCGCGTGCCTCCTTCACGAGAGATCCAGAGGGCAGTGACACAAGAATGCCCCTTTTCTGCAGTGGCTCCCCGTTAGTGGAACACCCTCCCCAGGGAGGCTAACCTGGCACCTTCATCATATAGTTTTAGGCACCAGGGAAAAGCATTCCTCTTCCAAGCCTTTGGCTAATTAAGCAATCAGTGCACTTTTAATCAGGGAGGAGGGTTTGGGAAATTGTTTTTGTTTGTTACTATATGTATTGTGTGTTTATATTCTAAACTGTCCTGTGATCCTTGGATAAATGGTGGTATAGGAATGTAATTATGACACACCATATTATAATTAAAAAACCCATTCAGGAATCACCTTATAGGTACATTTAGGAGTTAACTCTATTTGACTAAGGCTTTTGTAGAACCTGTTTCATGCATTCTGTGTCCGGGGCAGCTGTTTATCAGCTCCATCTGGTACGCAGGCTGAGACCCCACCTGCCCGCAGGCTGTCTCGCCAGAGTGGTGCATGCTCTAGTTATCTCTCTCTTGGACTACTGCAATGCAATCTATGTGAAGGTGACCCGGAAACTACAACTAATCCAGAATGCGGCAGCTAGACTGGTGACTGGGAGCAGCCGCCGAGACCACGTAAGACCGGTCTTGAAAGACACTACATTTGCTCCCAGTACATTTCCGAGCACAATTCAAAGTGTTGGTGCTGACCTTGAAAGCCATAAACGGCCTCGGGCCTGTATACCTGAAGGAGTGTCTCCACCCCCATTGTTCTGCCCGGACACTGAGGTCCAGCACTGAATGCCTTCTGGCAGTTCCCTCACTGTGAGAAGCAAAGCTACAGGAGACCAGGCAGAGGGCCTTCTTGGTAGTGGCACCCGCCCTGTGGAATGCCCTCCCATCAGATGTCAAAGACAAACTACCAGACTTTTAGACGATATCTGAAGGCAGCCCTGTTTAGGGAAGTTTTTAATGTTTAATAGACTATTGTATTTTAATCTTTTGTTGGAAGCTGCCCAGAGTGGCTGGGGGAATCCTGCCAGATGGGTGGGGTATAAATAATAAATTATTATTATTATTAGTAGTAGTAGTAGTGGTAGTAGTAGTATTAAGAAGCACATCACCAATGCAATGCAAAGTTTGGAAGATAATGCCAATATAAACACAGATTTCTTTTTTTTTTTTTATTCACCAATAATTTGTTTCAATGCCATAAGAATTTAATGAGTTAACTGCTAACATGGTGGAAAGGCCTACTACTAACTGAATAGGACTTTTCTGCTACATGAGAACATACAAATACAAAAAGCATGTCGAACTGACTTATAGTGGATGCTGGCCTGCAGTAAGTGGCATTTTCACGTCAATATTTTATCGTGATGCAGTCCAAATGTGTTTCAGCACACACATACAGAAGCATGAGCTCTGCCTTACTACGTTTCAGAACTCTTAGCAAAATGTACACATGGCCATTTGGGCTTTTCACTTGCTGAGCAACGTTAAAGTAACAATTGCAAAATGTCCTTTATGCAGGCTATACAGGCCGATAAATTTCAGCTTTGTTCTCAAACTTTCCCTGTGGCATCACCAATGGATTGTGATAATATTGTGTGCTGGTCTTAAGTGGGGAAAAACACTTACCCATTTCCACAGTTGGCATGCAGGAGGCATCCAAATTACCGTACCTCCTGCATCAGCTAGGCCAGGTAGGGACATTTGCCCAGTACCACCTGGCTTCTCTGTTACTATGGGAAAGGCTCTGCAGAAGCCATTCAACTCCTGCAATGGTCCTTGTGAGCAATCAGGCAGCAGCAGTGGCACCTCAACCACGATTTCGGCTCCTGCCTTAATTCGGTCAGCAATGGTCCTAGGGACCCATTCACTCCATCTTTGACAGAGTTCAATCAGCTCACATCCATTTATGATACCAACAACCTTGGTATTTTAACATGTTATGCTGCTGTAGCAACACACTGAATACAAATTTGCCTTATACCCGAATCAGACTGCTGCACCCCATAGTTGCCTTTGACTGGACCTAACCGTGCAGGGCTCATTTACTTTTTAAAAGGTAAAGGGACCCCTGACCATTAGCTCATCTCGCTTTATTGGCCGAGGGAGCCGGTGCACAGCTTCTGGGTCATGTGGCCAGCATGACTAAGCCACTTCTGGCAAACCAGAGTAGCACACGGAAACACCGTTTACCTTCCCGCCAGAGCGGTACCTATTTATCTACTTGCACTTTGACGTGCTTTCGAACTGCTAGGTTGGCAGGAGCAGGGACTGAGCAACGGGAGCTCACCCTGTCACAGGGATTCGAACCGCCGACCTTCTGATCGGCAAGTCCTAGGCTCTGTGGTTTAACCCACAGCGCCACCCTAGCATTTACTTTTTACATCTAGCCAAATATTGGCTCTAGTGGCTAGCAGTAATTCCCTGGGCTCTAAAGCAGAAGTCTTCCCCAGAACTGCCACTGGAATTGAATCTGGAACCTTTTCTATGCAAAGCCGTGTGCCCTGCTATCGACCTGTGATTTTTGCAGAGGCTCCTCTGGCATTGGGCCCAAGCGATCTGGAAGCTGGCAGGAGAGGGTGGAGAAAAATACTGAAGGCAGCCTACACAGAACCCACAATAAATCAGATGAAAATGGTATGCTACTTCAACTTTATTAACTCGTATTTGGATTTTTTTGTGTGTGCACTAAACATCTGACAAAGTGTTGCTTTAAGCACAAACATTTGGCGCATCTCTTTACACAGCTTTGAGAAGAAAAAAAATCCCTTGAGTTCATTACTATAATATACCATTCATCAAAATTAGTCTACAACTTGTTTACAGACAGCAGCTTACTTTCCAAGTCTCAGTCATGAGAACTAGACACTCGCTCCATTATTGTTGTTGTCATAATTTAATGGATACACTGTGAGGACTCCCGACCCTAGAAACCAGATTCTCTCTTTGTAGCATAACACACAAACCAAGATTCCTGTCCATAGCTTTGCTTAGTCATATTTGGGTGTATTTAAGATGAAGCCAGCTAATAGTCACTGGGTACTTTTTCACTGTTGGTTAAAGGGGGGGGGGGGGACATAGCAGACATCACTGCAGATGACAAGGAAAAACAATTAATGCTCCAGTTCAGAAGATACCCTTTCAGGCTCCTTTCATACATTCGCTTGGTTCCCATGTTAAAATAAATGATGGCTTTAATGTGACTGAGCAGTGCACTAGCACATGCTGTCAAAATTATGGGTGGATTACTCCTGCCTTGGCCTGCCTTCTTGTGTCATTCAAATCCAGTTCCGTGGTTTCTTTCACCTAAATAAACAGCATTAGTACGAACAAACCAGGGCTTCTACTTGTGATTTTTGAAGAAACAAACCATAGTCCAGTTTTGAATGACATGACATGACAAGCCAAGCCAAGGTTTGAGTCTCAGTAGCATAGCTAAGAGGAACAAAACATTCACAATTCCACATTTTTTGTTCACATTTAAACATAGTTTATTTTAACTTCAGTTTAATGTGACATGCAAACCAGACCATTGCTTTAATAATCAAATTCAGTAAGTGGGCAAGGTGGCTTAAAAATCAAGACTGTTCATTTTGAAAGGGTATTGAGCTGTGGGAGAGATATATCTCAGTAGGGGGCAAAGGGAAGTATTATCCATGACCACAGTTTGAAACGTCCAGTTCTTGTTCTTGTCTCCTGCCAGTTTTTTTTTAAAGAAAGGAATTGTCACTGAAAACAAAGGATTTCCCTCTACTCGCTGCAAGATGGATTCCATTTCTTTAACTCAGCTAGAATGATCAATGCAGGTTCAGAAACAGAAACAGACCGACAATGCAAGACCTTTGTGCACAAATGCCTCTGCAAAACATATTTGTATAACGAGGCGTATGCATACAAAATGTACAACACAGGCAACAGCAGAAGGAAACCCCCTTGTGCCAAAATGCAGATAAAGGACCCTCTTGGATGAGCACAAAGTGGAATAAAAATGGTATAAAGAATGCATCATGCTCAGAATGCAAACTCTACATTCAACAAAAAGTAGTGGCACTTGACAATTGGCATATGAACTGCTGCCCACTCAGCTGGGGCCACAGCAGGTGAAACGAACAGCCTTTTCCCAATCCATCAGACGTACACAATTGTATTTGCTTCAGAATATTGGATGTGCTCTTTATCAGATGTGGGCTACCTATGAGGTTAGGTGCAACTCCTGAAAATGGCCCAAGCAGAGGTATAGCATTAAATATATTTGGCCCTGCTCTGTTCATCCGCACTGCCCTGCAGCCAAACACAAGTCACAGGCTCAGCAAAAGTCACCCACTAAGGATTATGGATTGCAGAGAGCAATATGTTCTCCCATGCTCAATTGCTCTTCCTTTTCCAGGAATGGCCTTTTCCTTCAACACTAAAGAAGCCTCGGTGTGAACCACCTCCCAACATGCCCAGCTTCCCTGGATGCCAGGAAGCTTCCTGCCAAAGGGAAAGGAGCAGCTAGCCATCTTTATTCAGTGTAAACTTAAGCTACATCAAAAAGGCGAGAGGTGTCAACCTCTTTGGAGCCACCCCACAGCCAAGTCAGCACAAGCAAGATTCGCCTCAGCCATTCCAGTGGAGTGCAAGAAAAAGCGAGAGCCGCACAGTATCCAGACAGAACGCCGATAAAAGGCCAAGCTTGATTCACTCCCAAAATTTCAGTAGCACGTGAATATGAAATAACCCCAGTTTGTTAGCACCACTCTTTCCGACCCTCAACAAAATGAGGGTGTTAAATTCATTTAGGTTTATAAGTGCACCATTGCTTGGTGGGGGGCAGGGGGGAAATGCACTTGGTTTAATATAAGAAATGGCGTATTTACAACTCATTAAAAAGAGAATAATTTACATGGCATTCAGTCACTTGAAAGCTTTAGGAAGAGGCATGCCCAGGTTCTGGAGTCCAGTGCGGTCCAAGGAGGCAGAAAAGTGCTTTGGCTTCTGTTTGACGGCTTTGTGTGCAATCGTTTCTACGTGGGACGGCCTTGGCCAAAGCGACTTTTAATCCTAGATTTAAGAGAAATACATGGGGTGTTTTACACACACAGAGAGAGACAAAAGGTGCCATTGAAAGTTATTCACAGCAATGATTGTAACCAGCTCAGTGGTCATTAATTGCCAATTATAGAACAGTTCGTTTGATACAGGCATAGGCAAACTCGGCCCTCCAGATGTTCTGGGACTACAACTCCCATCATCCCTAGTGAACAGGACCAGTCTCAAAACATCTGGAGGGCCGAGTTTGCCTATGCATGGTTTGATACTTCAGTGACTTCTGGTCATCTGCACATTGTCATCAGTGATTCAGATATTAACCAGACTAGAACATTATAACACCAGCACCAGCACCAAACAAATAAAAATAACTGCCTGTTAGGGTGGTGTGCTTTTTGAGTTTAGAACTGATCAAAGCAAGCAAGTAATGCATAATTAGCATAAGGAATATATTGGTACTAAGAGAACACCCAAGTAAAATCCCTAAATCAGGTACAGGTCTTGCAAATTATCGTATTTTTCGCTCTATAGGACACACCAGACCATAGGAGGGCGAGATCAGGGGGAAAATTTTTTTTTCCTTGTTCTCCCCCTCTAAAACAAAGGTGCGTTCAAGGTGCGTTCACCCGAAGCCTCTGGAACCCACGGGAGCCCAAAGACCAGGTTGGGGAGCAGTGCAAAGGCGCGCGCCGCCTTCCCGCTGCCCCCCGAGCTTGTGGGGCTGGCGGTGGGGGGGAAGCGTTGCAGCCTTCCCCCCACCTTCGTACAGCCTTCGTAGCCTCCGCAGGGCAGCAGGGTGAAGGCACCCCGCTGCCCTGCGGGCTCTATAGGACGCACACACATTCCCCCTTAATTTTTGGAGGGGAAAAAGTGCGTCCTATAGAGCGAAAAATATGGTAAATGAAGTCGCAGCAGCAGTTCACAGAACATTCTGGGAGATACTGTTTCAGAGTGGAGATACCCTAATTGTAGGGGAAAGTCTTGCTTGCTGTTTCATAAAAAGGGTTTGGCAGAGGAACATTTTGATAAGATTTTGTCAAGATGCTTTGCTTCTCTCGTCTCTTCCTCCCCACCCCATTTGAATTTACCTCATATTTTTTTCTGGGACGTTCTGGCGGGTGTTGACCTGTGCCGCTGCCCTGATCTGAGCTTCAAGTCTTGCATAAATCCCAGCTGCAGACTGAAAGTCGCAATAGACAAATCAAGAAAGTGTTAACCAAATTGTGCTTTATTTTTTAATGCATGCACCAAAAGGCAAGTTAGGAGGTAGAGTCTTGCTAACCAAGGGTGACGTGGGATAAAGTTCCCACCAGCACCAACCCCAGACTCACTTCTTTGTTCTCTTTCGATTTTGTCCGGTCAAGCTCCCCCAGCCTCATTTTTATTAGGTGTCCGGTTATTTCGACCATCCTCCGCTGATCTGCAAGAAACATGAAATAGCAACAGAGGATCAGAAAGGGCTGTTCTTTTGCCTGCCAACACAACTGTCGCAAAGCAAGGGGAAGAGGTACAATCGCCTCTGCCAATCACGCTTGCAAAGATGTCACTCCTACATCTTCCTTTGTATCAGTTTAACAATCATGCCCCTCCCCAATAATACTGGGAAACGCAGACTGGTAAGGTGCTGGGCTTTTGCTGCAGGGAGATCCTCCCTGCCCCAACACTACAAAGCTGCAATTTCCAGGCGCCATAGAGCAGTTTGCATGCTTATTGAGCATATGCTACATACACAAGGTGCCTTTCATTCCAAAATTTCAGAAGTTCCTCATTTAGCAAGTTCTTCTGTTAAGGTGGGTGAAGTGACATGACCTGGGAAGCTTCCTTTCATAGGAGCTCATTCTGTGTACGTCAGAGAAAGCACAAGAGGCAGTTCAGTTCAGCTTGTCAACTTTATATCCCTAGAGTTACCGTACTTTTTATGAGGCCTATGGGGCTCCACTGGCATTAGAAAAGGAAGTACAGTGGTACCTCTGGTTGCGAACGGGATCCATTCCAGAGGCCCGTTCGCAACATGAAAAGAGCACAACCTGAAGCACCATATCTGCGCAGGTGCACGGCGCAATTTGGCGCTTGTGCGCATGAGCAAGTGGTGAAACCCGGAAATAACCCTTTCTGGTACTTCGGGGTCACTGTGGGACGTAACCTAAAAGAACGTAACATGAAGCAAACGTAACATGAGTTATGACTGTACAGGCACAATTTCTCTCTCATGGAACCCTGCCATATCCATATTCACGCAGCTGTGGAATGAAGCTTTTATTTATTTCCTGTTGAAAAATGCATATCTTACCTTCCTCTCTCTGAGCATCCTGGTTGAATCTAAGTGATCTGGATGCATCCCACTTATTCTGCTGCATGCTCACACTAATTAAACAGCAGAGAAGCCATGAGAAACACAACCCAAAGCAATCAGCACTATTTTGTTCAAAAGTCAGGCACCGTTCATAGGGTCACAACTGCTTACTGCTCTCACTGGAAACCACCTCTTGCTTTCTGCAGGGACCTCTGGAATGTGGGGCAAAGTCGTTCATTCAGTCGTCATGCCAAAACCATGGCTTGGCACGCCAGAAATAAGCCTTGTGCTCACATACTCCTCCTCCTCCTCCTCCTCCTCACATGTTCAGTTAGTTTGCCATTGCATCCAAGCCAGAAATGCAAACTACTGTTTGAAAGCTGGCTTGTAGTTGGTTTGGAGATGATACACCAGCCGCATTTTGTCTGTTCAGGTATAGACTATCTGGGCATTCAAAATCCTTGTGTGCTGTTCCAAACTGCATGGGGAGCCTCCATAGGTAGAAGGGGCTCTCTCCCACTTTCACCCTCAAACGCAAGGGGAGCTCTAAACAGTGTAAAAGTGATGCTTGGGTGCGCAGGGCTTGGCAATGAATCATAGAATCCTAGAGTTGGAAGAGACCACAAGGGCCATCGAGTCCAACCCCCTGCCAAGCAGGAAACACCACCAGAGCACTCCTGACATATGGTTGTCAAGCCTCTGCTTAAAGACCTCCAAAGTAGGAGACTCCACCACACTCCTTGGCAGCAAATTCCACTGTCGAACAGCTCTTACTGTCAGGAAGTTCTTCCTAATGTTTAGGTGGAATCTTCTTTCTTGTAGTTTGGATCCATTGCTCCGTGTCTGCTTCTCTGGAGCAGCAGAAAACAACCTTTCTCCCTCCTCCATGTGACATCCTTTTATATATTTGAACATGGCTATCATATCACCCCTTAACCTCCTCTTCTCCAGGCTAAACGTGCCCAGCTCCCTTAGCCGTTCCTCATAAGGCATCGTTTCCAGGCCTTTGACCATTTTGGTTGCCCTCCTCTGGACACGTTCCAGTTTGTCAGTGTCCTTCTTGAACTGCGTTGCCCAGAACTGGACACAGTACTCCAGGTGAGGTCTGACCAGAGCAGAATACAGTGGCACTATTACTTCCCTTGATCTAGATGCTATACTCCTATTGATGCAGCCCAGAATTGCATTGGCTTTTTTAGCTGCCGCGTCACACTGTTGGCTCATGTCAAGTTTGTGGTCAACCAAGACTCCTAGCTCCTTTTCACATGTACTGCTCTCAAGCCAGATGTCACTCTTCTTGTATTTGTGCCTCTCATTTTTTTTGCCCAAGTGCAATACTTTACATTTCTCCCTGTTAAAATTCATCTTGTTTGTTTTGGCCCAGTTCTCTAATCTGTCAAGGTCGTTTTGAAGTGTGATCCTGTCCTCTGGGGTGTTAGCCACCCCTCCCAGTTTGGTGTCATCTGCAAATTTGATCAGGATGCCCTTGAGTCCATCATCCAAGTCGTTGATAAAGATGTTGAATAAGACTGGGCCCAAGACAGAACCTTGTGGCACCCCACTAGTCACTCTTCTCCAGGATGAAGAGGAACCATTGATGAGCACCCTTTGGGTTCGGTCAGTCAGCCGGTCACTGCTGCATGTTTGTTTTCACCTAAGGAGACTGAATGCCCAAACAGGACTTAGGTTTTCTCTTGAACAAGGAATAAACTAACTGAGAATGTGAAGGAAGGAAGAAGCACATGAGTGAAAGTCTCATACCTGTAGCACAAGAACTATGCTTTGGCATTCTGTGCGAACCAGTCCAATGAGTGGGGATTATCTTTTCCTAAAAGCATTCTTTATCATTGCTGAATTGACTGCACTGGATTCCCGTTTAATCTTAAGGAGAATGAAGAACAAACCTAAATTGCATCTGGTGTCCAGAGGTACGCCAGCTCTGAACGTGAAGGGTCAGCTTAACCATCATAGTTAATAGCCACTGAGACACTTACACTTCATGGATTTGCCTAAGCATTCTAATTGCATTTCCTTTAAAAATCAGCCGAAATATTAGTTGAACGCATGATAGATAAAGCAAGGATATGTACAATTTTATAATATGCAGAGAACAATATGTGCAAAGAAATCAGAGAGGGGAGCTGAGGGAAGTCTTGGGGGGGGGGATAATGTGATTGATTATGTGGATTGATATTTTGTTATGCTGAAATTGTTTAATGATATTTTTTTTTAAATCAGCCGAAATACTTACATAAAAGGAGATGCATCTCTGGAATTAGTCTGTCGAAAGAAAGGCAGAATAAAGACTGTATGCTTAAATTCCTTAGATCAGTGTTACTTATTTAGAATTTCAAGCTGCCAAACTGAATAGGATTCTACTCAAGACACAGTTGTTCGTAGCAAAAATAAAAGCATTTTTAAAAAATAATGTTTTAAAGTCAAATTTAGCATTTTGCAACACATTTTGCAACAGATTCTGGAGGCAGATAGATATATATGGGTAGGCAGAGCAATCCTAAAAGTGGTTAGAGAGGCCACTGGAAGCAGACTAAGTGCTAAACCACTGACATAACAGTATACAAGTGGAAAGCTCCACAGGAACAGATATACTGCCAGCTGTGTTCTGACAGCAGGCATTACTTCCCCTGTCCCTGGACCCACAGCAAGCTGACAAGACTTTGGATGCAGCAGTGCAACCACCATGCAATCTCCCTACCTCACCACAGGATTACAGCCTGAGAAACAGTGTGATTCTATCCATGTCTACTCAGAAGGAAGTCCCACTGAGTTCAGTGGAGATCATCCCCAGGTGCACACTGATAAAAGATTTCAGCAACTCTCACTGGACCAGGTTAAAAAACTAAAAGTGAAGTTCATGCTGTCCTCAGTAAAGTAACAAAGGTATAAGATGAATCCACAGAGAAATAGCCAGACTTATGTCCTCGCAAAGGTTGCATAAGATCTCTCAGGATTTACCTTCTCCAGATTCTTTTCCTTCTTTTGAACACTGGGTGAAGACACTTGTTTCTTTGGATGTCTGTGGGATTTCTTTGACCGCTCTTTTCTTCCTGCTAATAATATGCGCAAGTCAATTATAAGTCGCCCCTCCTATTTATCACATTCAAAGAAAACAGCTAATTGATGCAATTCTGAAATCTCTCTCTCTCTTCATGGCTGATCTATAGAGGAAATATGAGCAGTACTGCAAAGTGTGACAGATTTGTCTCCCTGTGCAGTGACTTTCGTCATCAAATAAAATAGCAAACACCAGTTAATTTATCACTTTTGCATTATCTATATATTGCTTCTTGCCAAAACAAACTTCTAAGCAGTTTACAAGCATAAAAAACAATTAGGCAAGCATTAAATATAAACATCCATGATTAAAACATGTAATGAAACAATACCATTAAAACATCACAGCAAATAAAACTAGAAGACTCTGGTTGTGAGGTCAAGGGAGTATCACTGTAAACAGGTGCATCTTCCATAGCCAGTGGTATGCCAGCCAGTACAGATGGGGCTTCTCGAATTTCAGTAGTGAGTTCATTTCCTAACACCCATGCCACCAGTGAAGAAGCACATCACCAAAAGCCAATAATCATTAGTTATTCTATTTAACAGATTAACTTCTTCACAGCCAAAAGCTACTGAAGCAGTGAGAAATGAGATAAAATACAAAAGACTAAGAACGATAAAACTATTTCTGCAATTGGATTTACAATTCATATTTCGTAAAATGGCTTCTCCAATTTCACTCGGTAACCAGAGGACTGGAGCAGCAGTACTCTGCACAAGATTAGGAAGTGGTAAGAGTAACTGTGTTCCCCTTGCTGATCTTAAAGTCCTTAATGAATTTATTCCACATACTTATAATTCCACTTCAAACCTGTTCCAACCCACAATTCCATAACATTCTATAATTTGTTTGTTTGTTGTTTTTAAAAACCTTCCTGTCCAGTACACCAAAATGCTTAAAAGGTGAAATAGGTGGGCCAGCACTGCACTTAAGAGTGCATGGATTACATCCTTTAAAGGGAGGAGGAGGAGGAGAAGAAGAAGAAGAAGAAGAGTAGTTTGGATTTGATATCCTGCTTTATCACTACCCTAAAGAGTCTCAAAGCGGCTAACAATTTCCTTTCCCTTCCTTCGCCACAACAAACACTCAGTGAGGTGAGTGAGGCTGAGAGACTTCCGAGAAGTGTGACTAGCTCAAGGTCACCCAGCGGTGCATGTGGAGGAGCGGGGAATCGAATCCGGTTCACCAGATTACAAGTCTACCACTCTTAACCATTACACCACACTGGTTCTCAAGATGTCGAGCTGTGTGTAACTCTATGGAGGTTTATGCTCACCTGCATCACACATAGATTTTAAATTACAATACTCCCTTAATTTTTAATTTAGTATTGTAATTAAAAATGATAGAGCTACTTGTGACAAGGTTTGTTTTTCCAACAGGCAACCTTCTCTCTCTCTCCCTCTCTCTCTCTCTCTCTCACACACACACACACACATGGGGCGGGGGGAAGAATCCATAACTGCTAGCAGAGAACCCCTGCAAGGTCACAGGCAGGGAATATATACCTGGTTTCTTGTATACTTCTTCCTCATCGCCTACTTCATCCTCTGTGACCTCAGAGCCAGTGGTGTATTCATCATCTTCTGAAAGCAACAACTGTTGTTTCTATTGTTGTCAAGGAAAAAGAATAACAACTATCACTTTTTCTCTCCAAAAGACCACAGGTTCCCCCTGCTCTGCAAACCAGTAAAAAAATTAAGGCCTGACAGGTAAGCAAGAATGACAGCTGACATCCTCTAACTGCTTTTGCTGAAGAGCCTACGTCTCCTCCTGATCTGTAAAGGTAGAGACCAAAACAGACTACCCTACCTTATTCCAAAAAAGTTTAACTAGAAACAACTTCAGTCTCAAATTTTGCAATACTCAATTATGTTACATCACGGCTTCTAGGCCAAATTTGAGTCAAAACTCAAACAACTGTGCTAGGAATCAGTGCTGCAGGCTGATAAGACCATTTGTGGTTTTTGAAAAAGAGATCCATTTTTATAGGTATCCCCACCCCAATGCATTTTTATTACCTTTTTCTTCTTTTTAATGATCATGCTGCTCAATGGTTTAAATATGACAGCTAGTGCAGCACATACAGAATATTTAAAACACAAAAAGAACCAGCACATAGAATAGGAATAACTCGGGCAAACGTACCAGCTGGAGAGTCCAGTTTTTCAGAGAAAGGAACTAGAGAAGGAAGGGGGGGAAAGGAAAATTAAAACTGGCAGTGGTAGGGTTACCGGCAGCACCTTTCATGCAACCTATTTGTGCATGGAAGGACACTCCAAAACATCTTTCAGATAAGAACAGTCCTCCCTCTGTGTGTATTTTCCAACTAGCACCCATGTGACCGACTAATGAACGCTTGCATTCTAACTCAGGTGCTTTCCCCTCCATTAAGATAACAGTATTTCCTATTTATATTCATTCCTCCATGGACACTATTTCAAAACACTACTCTGAAAGGATTCCACATAGATTCCACACAATGTTCCATTCCATAATATGGACACACGGGTTCCAAGCATGTGAAGGAATCTCTGCAGCATGCCGCCCCAGCCCCTTGTAAGATTCCCTGGATCGATCCCAGTTCACACCCACTTGGAGGGACCCCTTCAGATGGATGCAAATTGCGCATCAGCTGCAGAGCACGGCCAGTACAGCTAACATATGAGAGTGCTGGAGGTGAAATAGTTAAACAGGTTACCCAATCAGAACCCAGGGGGGTGGAGTCAGAGGGACTATAAAACCAGCTCTGGGAGGGGCAAAGGGGGGAGTTTGTTGGGAGTTGGGTGGTTGGTTGGAGTGGGAGTGAATTGGGATAGAGTCTGCGGGTAGGCTGAGTTAGTGTAGCGAAATAAGCTGAGTCAGGAACAGTTAGGAGCTAGGAAGACAAATAAATATCTGAGAGGTGGTTTAGTGAGTGAAAGCAGGTAGCGGAAGTTATAGGTCTGGATAGGCACCCCATGAATGTAATTGACCAATACCATTCATGAAACCCCACACTTGTTAAACTGCAATAAATAAACAGAAGTTTATGTTCCAATTTAACCCTGACTGGACTCAGTATTGTACCAGGTAGGGCCTGGGTGGTGGCAGCGAGAAATAAAGTGGTGGCACAGGGATCAATAGACGGTGAAACGTCCGGGGACCCTGTGTTATCGCCACAAATACATCCACACCTAATGACTAGAGCTTCATCCTAGAAGTATATTCAAAGTTACTGAGTTATTGAGCCAGACTATAGTCAAGCAATGTGAACAACGTGGAAAGGAAAAGCAGAGGGGCGTGGGGAAGGATACTCACAGCATTAATTTCTCCTGCTCTGGGGCCCCACGGTGCATTTGGCTCCAATAGCACGTCACATTCAATGCTCTTCTCATCACTCAGTCCAATTCCAGAATCACTTGAAAAAATAAGTATTTAGGAATATTATGGACTGGGTTGCTACTGATTCTAAAGAAGTCTACCCAAATGGTGGGGTGCTTGCCCAGGGAAGATGAAGACATATCTCTTTTCTTACCTGTTTTGGTCTTTTTCAAAAGGCACAACAATGACATTTCTGTGCTGAGTCAGATCGTTCAGTATTTTAGCAGTCTGGTAGGGAACAGCATCCACACCTTCTCCTCCAGCAGGCAAGCCAATCACATGGTCCCTTACTTTGCATCCCTTCCATTAGAGAGAGAGAGAGAGAGAGAGAGAGAGAGAGAGAGAGAGACGTTAGCTAAGGTACTTCCTTAACACAGACGTAATTGCAAATCATGGATAGTGCTGGCCATGGTTTGAAAGATTGCTTCAAATCAGGGTTTCACATTCTAATTTGTGGCCAATCCTAGTTTGGATATTAGGATTCAACGCCTAACCATTATGAAGAATTAGATATGCTCATGGATAGAGTACAGTTAGCTTGCATGTTAGCTAGATAACACATCATTTTAAATAATGACTCCAGCTCAGGTAATTATACAGTGGGCCTTAACGCACCTGGCCAGGGGGTGGCAGGAATCACCCCATACTTTTGTTGTGTATAAAACATGGTTCAAGAGAAGGTGGCTTGTGGAAGGAGCAAAAAAGGTTTTAAAGAGTCTTTCCCCCAAATACATACTTTTGGAAGAGGAGCAGGATCAAATCTCAGAACCTTCTGGTTACAGCAGGGATACACTCCAGTACCATTGGAACCAAGAGCACCTGCCACGCCAGGGTAGACAACTGGCTGAGGGTGGTATTGGCAATGGGAGAATTCGGTACACAGGAAAGTCTGCAAGGGAGATGCAACAACGACAACAAAATCACTGCTCTCAAGATCAAATATTCCCAAGTTTAAGGTGCAGAAAGGGTTTACAGCAGAACACAGAGGTGTCCTCTAACAAATGGCTGTATACTAGGATGTACAAGCTAGCTGCTGTTGCTCTTATTCTTTGAAAACAGCACTGATTAAATGAAGTGCTGGGTGGCCCATTCTCAGCATTCTCAAAAGACTTGACCAAATTAGTTCAGCACAAACTATTTATCCCTTATTCATCCTCAATGTACAAAAACATGGGAAGGAATTCAATGTACGGCTATGGCAATTAGTCCATCAGTGAAGCTTTGCACTCTTAACTTATAAGAACTATCTGGAAGATGCAGGGTGTGTTGGTCTCAGAGTTCCAGTGTTTTAGGAAGTTACAGGGGCCTACCAGGGAAACAACCAAGCTGCTTTGATCTTGGAGTAGCATAAGAAAACTGGCAGCTAGTGAGTTGTGTGCAGGTTGGCCATGAAGTACAGGGTGCACTGGACTGGCTAAGAGCCTTTCTTTGTAAAAAAAAATAAAAAAAAATGCTTTGTTGCATTCGAAGCCCCCTCCCATCTGTGCTCCAAGAGTGAGTTGGTGGCAACAACAATAACCTAGGACTTGCCGATCAGAAGGTCGGCGGTTTGAATCCGCAAAACGGGGTGAGCTCCCGTTGCTCGGTCCTTGCTCCTGCCAACCTAGCAGTTCGAAAGCACATCAAAGTGCAAGTAGATAAATAGGTACCGCTTTGGCGGGTAGGTAAACAGTGTTTCTGTGTGCTGCTCTGGTTCGCCAGAAGCGGCTTACTCATGCTGGCCACATGACCCGGAAGCTGTACACTGGCTCCCTCAGCCAATAAAGCGAGATGAGCGCTGCAACCCCAGAGTTGGCCACAACTGGACCTAATGGTCAAGGGTCCCTTTACTTAAGACTCAACTGGCAGTGGTTGGGCAAGTAAAGGGGGTGAGAGGGTCTTCTGAGCATGCCCCCTTTGTCACAGGAGTGAGGGGAGGGCATTGTACAGGCAGAAGTCTTTGTGCTGGCTTCCACTAGTTCAACAGTTGAACCTCACCCTTCATTCTACAGAATTTGAAAACCTAACTTCGTAAGTTCCAGGAGAGACAGTCAGGAGTGTGCAGAGGTAACCGAAAACACTCACTTGATTACATCTTGAACAGATCAGCCAATTGATAGTTCCCCAAAGGCGCCAATATACATCTCGCCAAGATTTTAATTCTTCAAAAAGACTCAGCAAATACTCATGCACATCCCAAGATTTATCTCTGTATATACAAAGAGGAGCAAGTGGTCAGGCGGATCAGAGTGAATAGAATAGTTCTCAATTCCCACTGGTAAGTTTTGTACCCTTTCCCCCTCAATGACAAAGTTAAATTGCAAAGAATAATTAAAACAAGGGCTACAACGTTAACCAATTTCTTAGGGTGCTGTTGCTTGTATTTTTAATTACGGAGGGACAAGACTTTTTAAGTGCTCTCTTAGAGAACAGGCATTCCTTCCCGGATTAAATGAGACACGCTCCATGTTTCTGGCCACAACAACACAGGTGTGCATCATCTAAAAGCAAAGAGTATATTTTTGCTCTTTAGAAAAAATTATGTCAATTTGATCAATTCAATAATTGACTAAGATTTCGTCAATCTGGTGACAGCCCTAGTTAAAACATATAGTGGTACCTCGGGTTACACACGCTTCAGGTTACACACGCTTCAGGTTACAGACTCCGCTAACCCAGAAATAGTGCTTCAGGTTAAGAACTTTGCTTCAGGATGAGAACAGAAATTGTGCTCTGGTAGCGTGGCGGCAGCAGGAGGCCTCATTAGCTAAAGTGTTAAGAACGGTTTCAGGTTAAGTACGGACCTCCGGAATGAATTAAGTACTTAACTTAAGGGCTACCTGTGCAGCCTTCCCTTACTTTTGTCACTGCTGCTGCCACTGGCGGGAAGCAGAGGAACACAGGGGGAAAGACCATGCTGCAGCTGAGGAGCTTTCCCCAGCCCCCTTAACCCGCCATGGCGAGAAAGAAGCCTGGGAATGAAGGGGAGCAAGTCTTTCTAACCCTTCGTTCCTGACCCCTGTGCTGCCCTAGTATTAATAACTTGATTGTGACACTTAACTATCATATACAGTACATCTTTAAGGCCACCATTGCCCTAGTGGACTGACCTCTGTTCTGGGACTGAAGCCTTGGAAGAACAGAGAGCTCAGATTATAATTAAAAAGTCTGTTATGATGCAGATTAAATAGAATCTGTGAACACACCCTGTAAAAATGTTGTTACAATATGATTTATGAAGCACCTTATGTGTACATAGATAATGTTTCCATGCTGATCTACATTGATCTTTCCAGGAACACATGGGATTCTTCTTTCAGTGTCCTTAATTAGGAGTTTCTTACATAAGCAGCACCTATTTTTTTAAAAAAGAAAGTTATAGCATGAGAGATTTGCAATGAGAACAAGGAAGAATATGCTGAAATAAAATTAATAAGTGGACAGTTGTCTACCTGTACAGGGTTGCTGCGCTTCCCTGAGAATCTGGGTTCTGGTAATCTAGGTCAAACAATCTCTCTATCTTCTTACAGAAAAGTTTGCTGTTGGTAACAAAAAGATGCTCATTATAGAAATGAGTTATCTGCATATAAATGCAGACTTGCCATGGACAAATTCAATGAAATTTGGAATCCATTCTTACAAATACTGTAATAGGTTAAGATCTGGTGAAGTACACAACCAACCTTGTAAAATATACAGTTTTGGGTTTCTTCCCCCCCTCCCCTTTTTGTTTTCCCTTCTGCACAGGTCCTGTTTCTATTTCTCTTTTTTTGTTTCCGTCTCACCATGTCTGGTGCACATATAGTTATGTACTTTTTGAATTTTCAATAAAGATGTTTTAAAAAATAAATAAATAAAAATGAGTTAACAACTAAATGCCAATGCAGGTGGCTCCTGCTGGATCTCTGAAAGAAAACAATAGCACAATATGGTGCCACGACTGAGAATTCCCTACTCTGGGTCATGAGACGCATTTCCAGTGGATGTGGCACAACCAGGAGGGTCTCCTCTTGTCATCAAAGTTGTTGGGCTGATCTATATGGTGGAAGGTGCTCTTAGATGCCCTAAGCATCTCAGACCAGGCTTTTATACAGCAACACCTTAATCTTGGCTTAGTAGCCAACTGACAACCAATGTAAACGCTCCAGTAGAGGTGGTTCTACGTGCATGGAAAGCTGCCACACTTAGCAGTTTGCACCAGCTGCTGAACCAACCCCAAATGGCAGCCCAACGTAAACTACACTACAAACATCTGGATAACGCTGCAGGAAGACGAAAAGAACGGCTAATTCTTACACTACGAGGCAGCAGGATTTTTAAAAAGTACCTCTTAAATTTATCTTTCTTGTCCTTCACCTCCTCTATTTCATTATGTGTGAAAAGATCCGCAATGCGCGTTAGGAGATTAGAATTGATGCAGTTCATATTGCACGGCGTGGCTACGATGGCACTCATATTCTTGTGGCAATAATTAATACATTTCTCCACCTAGGAAAACAGGAAGATAAAATGTGGATGTAGCACACTCAATAGTGATAATGAAATATCTTAACACTGTACAGGCAACACCCCATTCATGCGCAGGTGCCATTTCTGACTGCTCCATGCATCAGTGGGAAGACTGCATGAATGTACATTTTGGCCACCTCACCCTCTTTTGGCTCCAAAATCAGTATGCATGTCAGCGGCTGCATGATCACTTGAGTGGGGCATTGTCTGTATTTAGGAAGGTTTTTTTGTGAGAGGAGCTCTAGAAACAGCTCCAATAGCTCAGAACCCCACATCTGTTATATACTCACTAAAGAATCCATCTTCAGAAACTCAGAGGAAATAAGAATCGAAATGACATTGCTTGGTTCTAAAGAAAGAAGCAAGAGAAGAAAGAGAAAAGCATTATTAGGATTAATTACAGTTAACCTTGTACATTGCTTGTAAAAGGAAACACTACAAGAGATTCTTTGCATCACAAAATCCACATTCCATTAAAGAGGAATGGGAAGAGAGTTTGGGAACTTGGTTCAGTCCCTTCTAAAGGAGGGAGATCTAATGACATAGCATGACTGGGCCTTGTAATTCTTCTGAAATGAGGCCCAAATAGCAGCTTCTCTCTTTTCCATTCCCACCACCCCCACCAGAAAGAATGTGTTAGCCTAAAACTAGCTATTCACATTTTGAAGGCAAAGCAAGCCAAATTAGATTAAGAAGCTGGAAAAAAATAATATTGTACCTAAAGCTGAAATGAAAAGTTAAGAGCCTGGATTCACATATTTACAAATACGTTCCATAAAACTATGGCATTTGAGTATGAAGTTTCCAACTCGGTTAGGGTGGGTGTTCTCTTATTTGAAGGGAGGTTTGAGGGTTTTGGTAGAAAAATGAGTGCAAACGCTCCAAACATCCAAAGCAAAAACCTCAGTTTCTCCAAAACTGCTGAGTTAAATTACAGGTAGGTAGCTGTGTTGGTCTGCCGTAGTCGAAACAAAATAAAAAAATTCCTTTCAGTAGCTCCTTAGAGACCAACTAAGTTTGTTATTGGTATGAGCTTTCATGTGCATGCGAAGTGTATCTGAAGAAGTGTGCATGCACGCGAAAGCTCATACCAGTAACAAACTTAGTTGGTCTCTAAGGTGCTACTGGAAGGATTTTTTTTTATTTTGCTGAGTTAAATGTCATTCAAAGTTTGAAACATTCAACCTCAGACACATGCAAACTAGACACTATTCAAGAAGACCTTTTCTAAAAAGAAAAAAGGGTCTGCTCCAAACACTTAGGGTTTAAGGTCAGGTTTGAAAGCAAAACAGGCATGAGTGAGGGCAACCAAACTGTTCCCCATACACATGACACCTACTTCCCTTTAGCCTGTTCCTCCAGCTGATTTATTTTCTAGCCAAGCTCACATCTGTTAGTGAGAGCCAGTGTGGTGTAGTGGTTAAGAGCGGTAGTCACGTAATCTGGGTAACCGGGTTCGCGCGCGTCTCCGCTCCTCCACATGCAGCTGCTGGGTGACCTTGGGCCAGTCACACTTCTTTGAAGTCTCTCAGCCCCACTCACCTCACAGAGTGTTTGTTGTGGGGGAGGAAGGGAAAGGAGAATGTTAGCCGCTTTGAGACTCCTGAAGGGGAGTGAAAGGCGGGATATCAAATCCAAACTCTTCTTCTTCTTCTTAGTGGACCACAGATGAGGAGAGTAGCATTTGCAAGTGATAGATTGTGGTGGAGGCAAGAGGATCAGTTTAGCACCCCATCCCACCTGTGTGATCCTTTTGCTCTAATAATTGCCCCCCTCTTTCCTCTTTGTGTGTGACTAGGGAAGATCCAGCTCCAGCCAAGCCAGTCTGCCAGCATCACATCCAATTTGGACCAAAGATTTCAACAGTCAAAGGTCAGAACTAACAATTAAGTGTTGGAACAAAATTCTCTAAAGGGAGTTCTTCATCAAGAAATTTGTCAAGTATGTGCAGCTCACAAGAGTGATCTAGAGTGAACTCTCAGTGATTTAAAGAGAGAGGGGAGGAAGAGGTTGAGTGTGCACTTAACTCTTGCTTTGATTTCTTCTCTGGATCACACCCAGAGTGATGACTAAAATTATTTCCCTTCAAACTGCTAGCTTATTTAGGTACTCACTTAAATGGAAGATACCCAAACTCTTATTAATATTTTCTGTCCAATCTTCCAAGACCTTTTAGATGATAATCAACGTTCTTTTCTCTGAAGACCATTTTTGACTCTCTTTCTATTACTATTATTAATTAAATTTATATATCACCCTCCATCCAAAGATCACAGGGTGGTTCACAACATAATCTTTGCTCCTCTCCTCTGATTATTATTTTTTTAATTTGCAGGTTAAACCAGAGCTTCCTTCCCCCCCCCCCCCATAAAGTCCAGGTACAGGCATAAATATGCCCTGTTGGGAGGTCAGGACCATCTCATCTGCTCACATGTTCTTTCCCCCTTCTTCAGAGCTAACCATGGTTAGCAGCAAACTAGAATTTGCAACCATGCAAATCCAGTTCTAACCACCGTGGCAAACTGCGAATCACAGCCAACTATGGTTAACCTTGAAAAGGGATGGGTGGGAATTCATGTGTGAGAGGGGGAATGGGGTATTAAGAGACTAAGAGTGCAGGATAACATTCCCTAATGTCAAAGGCAATATAATTAGTTTTATTAACTTTCCAGCCAGCTTCAGTTTTCCCAGCTATTACAGATTAGGTTTTTATCGGTTAAGGCAGAAAATGGCAAGGAAATTACCTCGCAAAACAAATTTGCACACAGAATTTTGGTCTGAAGTAGAAGTCAGGCTTTTCAATAAATGAGTCTGCAGGAAACATTAATAGATTTTCCTTTTACCTAAGGCAGGTATTTCATGCACCTCATACTCCTTAGTGTTCCTTTTAACATATCTTATCAACCAGTTAAAGATGTGAACGTCACAGTGAACTGAAATGTCCACTTCTTCCCAGCGCTGGGCATCCACTGACAGATATTCAGCAAAGTACTTCATTTCAGAAATCAACAGATCTCGCGGACAAACAAAATCTTCTTTCAGATTTTTTGCTTCATCACACACATGGATCACCATATTTGGCCTTTATTTGAGAAGGAAAAAAAAAACCACAGGGAGGAAAATTATTATAGCTTGTCAAACAGGAATGTCAGAATGATTTACAAAGATATTTTACCTCAATTTTAAGTTTAGACAGTTTTTAATGCATATGAACACATGCATAGTTTGGAGCATACTTTTACAATATAATAATATGGATTTTAAGCTATATCTATGATTTTGTTTAAAAGTTTAGAAAGAAAATTAAAAGGTATGGGGAAATGTAAGCTACACATTGGAGCAAGTTTGGCCTCATGGATGGTGAGCTAGGTGAATCTGCAAAACCCACTTCACAACTTAGATCATTTCTAAACTCAAAGAAGAAACCTGGCAGTTAGATGTCAACTTTCACACCTCTAGTTGCAAAATGGGCATACTGATATTATGTGCGTGCGCAAATTCTGCAGCAGAAAGAAAAAATGCAAAATATGGCACTGGCCACTAAATTTAAGCTTCCAGAAAATGCCGAGGCCAAACTAGATATATGCAATCATCTCCGATCTCTCCTGTTTTTAATTGAAAACCAGGCGTAGATCTGGTCAGATGAAGCAGCCTCTGACTTTATTCTAAACACTTTATTCTACTCACTGTAGAGAAGCTTCTGAAGAGGCATGATTCTGAGCAGAAAAAAGTCACAGGGGAAGGGTTAAGTAACCAACTTAAACTCACAGCCTCCTCCAGCTACATTTCATTTTAAAAAATGACTGGAAGACACTCACAAACATCTAGTGTCTGGCAGTAGTTTGGCCCTAAGTTGTCATTTTTTTTAAATGATTCTAGCACATATGAAGTTATTGTTGTTTGTTTTAAACCGTTATTGTAAGCCATTACGGCTGCCATGTGGTAAGGCACAATATAAACCTTAAAACTCAAATGTGTAGATTGTGCTGGCTGACCTCTCCAAGGCCAGAGGGGTGGCGAAATAAGACTGGTTGGAGTTGGAGCTTATTGCTCTTCAAAACTTCAAGCTCCAGTCGAGGACTAGCGGAACCGGAATAAATGATGAAAAATGAAAAGTCTCACAAGTGTGTTTAATTAGCTTATGTTATACACATCACAGAACCTGGGGGAGTGGCGGCAACACAGAACACACATCCCTTTTCTACATGCACAAGCATGCAGCATATTTAAGAAAAATAATACCCAAAATAGGTCTCTTGTTCTAGTTAAGAGAAATTACATTTGTGGTGTTAACTGTTCACTCAACTGCGGTCAACAAAATCATCAAGGAGTTATTATAAATAAAGCCTCTCTACATTAGAAAGAATGGAAATGTATGCAAATTCTGGGGTTTTGGTTCTCCAGTACCAGATATATGCTCAGGCTATTCCAACATTCAACTCTTTAGAAAGTTCTAGTGAAGGGGTATAGTGAACACCTATGTCAAGATAAAGCTACCCTGTTCATTATTCCTGAAAGATGGCCCCATATCTATCATTATTCATACATGCATTTTCAATGGATGCACGTTGCCTTTCTAGTCGCAGACAGGGGCAGAGAGAAAGAAAAAATAGCATTCCACAAAAGCAGAAAGGTATTTCTTCTGCTTAATTCAGGAGTGGAGAACCCTTTTTCTACCAGGGACCTATGTCCCATACAGATGGGCAATCAGGTGCCACACACAAATATTAAAGAACTGTATCACAGGCTATTACAGATAATTTTATTATGATAAATATAAATGTTACAACACCTAGGAAGATAGTACTGGGCTGTTGCCAAGCTCTTTCCTTCTACGCCATCCTCAGCCCCAAACTGCTGCTTTGTAAAGTCTCTGGAAACATCCAATGAAATTAAGCAGGGAGCTGCATGTGGCCCTCAGGCCAGAGGTCCCCAAACCACAATTGAAATGAACAGGGAAGGTCTCACTGACAACAAAAATAAGTGTATACTTATGAAATGGAACCTTCAATGCCTGACAGAACTTGCTTGATTAGGGCAAGAGAGACTGGTGTCTTCCTGCAAGCTTTGCAAAAGTGATTTCCAAGCAAAGAGCCATCCATATATTAACCTCTACTGGCAGAGGATTCTCTGCCATCTCCTATCTGGTAATCTGTGTTTATTAAAAGCAAGGAGGGTGTTAGGCCAGGTCTGAGGTCTGTTGACCCCCTCGCTGTCTCCCCAGGGGAACCAAGAATGTAGAAAGGTTAGGAGAGCAGCTGTTTTGCAAGGAAAGCTGCCAGGTGTTCCTCAAAGTGAGCATCAGTCACAGTAGAAAAGTACCTGGACCAGTTTTGAAAAGCGCTGCTCTACAACGCGCCTGTGAACACACGGCATATATTTTCAGGGTTCACAGCGGAACCGACAGCAGGATGAAGGCAACATCACTACGCAAGCCTTTTTACGAAGGTGATGGAGAAGCTTTGCAAGATGGCTGAATGGAGGGCAGGGGGTGGGGAAACAGGCATTCATATTTTATACCATCTACAACCACAACAGATGATCTATTATTCATGACAAAGGAAGTGAAAGGTTGCCTACATTTAACGGAAGAGGGGATACAGAAACACACCCCACTGACTGCTTCCACATGTCAAGTTAGCACACAAGGGGGCATTGTCCCACCCAGCCAAGGCTAAACATTTACTTCTCTAAATCTATCTCCAAGCTGCACTTACCAGCCATTTCTACCGAATAGAAGGCAAAAAAAAAAAAACCCTATGGGAAGCTTAGAGGTTCCAGGATACTACAGATTCCAAACCTGAAAGGAGTGCCAGTTCTAGAGAGGAGAAGCTACCAGCGTTTTAATGCCTTCCAGTCCCTGAAGGTACTCTTTATCCTCAGTTACTGTTTGTCTAAATTTTTGTTAAAAAATGAGGCCAACGTAACTCTCCCGCCCCCCCCCCAATCCTTCACCCACCCAATAGAAATCCCACAAATACACAGATACAATCCAAGCGTAGAAGAGAACAAACGAATGTCGAAGATTCAGGTGTATCTAGCTTTCCCAAAATCAAACAACCATCTTCCTACCCTTGTGTTTCATCAGCATTTTCTCCACCTTTATGTGCAGGGCCCTTCTCACTTTCTGCAGAGCAATTCCTTGAGGAAGCTACACTTGGCCTTCCTTAAATGCAAGCGGGGAGAAAAAGCATTAAGACAGAGTGTTGAGATGGTCTTCTCATTTTTGCCTGGTAAGTGGTAGCCCTATGCCTAGAGGAAAGTGCGATCTAAGGGAGCTGTCCACTTACTTACTAGATGGATCCTTTTCACACACACTTCTTTAAAGAAAGGCTGGCTTTTAAAATCAATCCAGTCCACGTGGAAACATATAGAGGAATTAAGGAATTAATCCTTTCAGTCACCCTGTGCATGTCCACACATACAAAAAAGGAGGATGTAAAACCGCTTAAGTCTGTGGGAGAGTTTCTCCTGCCAGTTCCCAAGGACCTCAGAAGCCTGCTCCACAGTAACGCGGAGCAGGGCTTTTAGGGTGGCTGCCCCAGTTCCACAGAATAATGCATTCCTGTCAAGAGACAACAGTCACCAACTAACTGCACCTTCCAGAAACAATCAAAGACAATTTTGTTTCAACAGGCTTTGCCAGTTGAATAAGTAGGTCTTTAGCACAAGTGTTACTTTGTTAAAGTTTCGGTCTCGTTTTAAAAGTATTTGCTGTTTTTGTGTTTTAATTATGTGTAAATTGCCTTGAGGCAGTTGTTTAGAAGGCAATCAATAAATCAATGGTATTACAAACAATAACAAAACTGTCATGGCTATGTGTCTCTTTTACACTTCTCTTTTGGAGAGCAGTAACAGACACCATAATGTCATTAATACTGGGATTCCTCTGCCTGATGTCCATACAGCCAAAATGAAAAGTATAGCTTTTTTAAACACACGCACACGCACACACACACACACACACACACACACACACACACACCACAACACAGTGGAGCCTGGTATCTTGCCTTTCATCCACCCCCAAAACAACTTCCTACATTGAAGGTTCCTTGTTAAAGTACCAAACATGGAGACAGAAGGTTTAAACCTCTCTTTAAAAGGTTCATGAACAAGCCCACTGTAGGAGTGTCCAATAATATTCACTTTCCCATTACGAATATACTTAATGCTAAGTCTCAGAGAGCATTCAAGAGAAACAAAACCCAAGAGCAGTAAGTTCTGAACAAGGCAGATTAAGAATTGCCCTGGGGCATTAATATACTAACTGGAGGCTTGCAACCAAAGGTAAATTTCAATGCTCCTCCTGTCACCTAACTCCAATTCCTCCTGCCACCTAACCCATTGAGACAAATTTAAAATCTACTTTTCACTGGGAGACTGTCCCTTCCACAGCACAACTTCATGCCCTCCCTCTGGCGTGGCTCTTGATTTCATTCAGCTCTTTTCTCTTCTCCCATGGTCTATGTATTATCACATGCTCACTATGCTTCTGCTTCTCTCCCTTGCACCACCTGCCTCTCTACCACTCAGCCCCACCACGATTTCACTGCTGTGCATCTCTGGCTCTTTTCCTTCTCCTCCTTTTCAGCCATAAAACACACTTTGTACGCGGTCTCTGCTGAGTCACTAGTCTACTCCCATGTGGAAGTGGCATGGTCTTCGGCAGAGACAGCTCACAGACCTGCTTAACTAGAACAGGGGAAATCCTATCATTGCTGACCATCTGCCATGCTGCATCGGGCTGATGGATCCCCAAACTAGAGCACAAACCTGGGATCTTCCTATTGTCCACTGTAGTAACACAGTTCAAAGACAGCTCAGGGAGTTAGCTGGTTTATCATATGGTTTTATTATATGTGGCTTGTTGCAACCTGAGTTTTTGCAGGCACATTTGATAACTGATAAAAGCTCAACCCACAATAAGCCATTTCACCTTTGGTTCTTTTATACAAGTGTATTAGCTTTCAAAAAGGCCACTGTACAGTTCAAGGCAAAGTTACAATGAAATAACAATTAATTATATTAAACCACCAGTTAACTGAGACTTTGAAAAGTAAATAGGTAAACTACAGGAAGGGATTGTAATATAGAGACCAATACTTATGATGAGCACCAGCACTTTAAGGGTTACTAGCTGACTCTGCTCGGAACAGGTTAAGGATTTCAAATGGATGAAACCTAGCATGCACAATGTCTTGAATGCAGTAGCAGAACTGCCTGAAAGCCTACCATTTACAGAAATTGCATCTTTTTCACTAGGAGGTTCTTGTAACTCTTCCTGGGAATCAAGAAGCGATGATTTGATATAACCAGCCAGTGTTTCCATAGGGCTCCCACCACTGGCCATTAGTGGACTGTACTGGTTATCAACTGGAGAACTCCCACTGCTTTTCAGTTCGTCAAACCTTTTTGCACACTGCCAGAAGATAAAAGAGGAGGGATTTTCAGTTTTAGTTGGAAGAAATCCCAGGTATGCCTAGGACATAGATGCTCATCTCCGGGGATCTAAATAAACAACAACTGATATTAACCTTGTGCAGAGCTAGTGACTAGGCCTTTAAGCCTGGTTTCTATGTTTTTTGTTGGCACCCAAGAATCTGGCAGCTTTTTCAGTGTGAAGAGCATGTCCTTCCTCTGAGCTAAAGCCCCATTTCATAGCCCATGGTGTAACATCATACAACATAATTTGAGATGCTGTGTTCAGACAGCATAATGAAGCCATTTTTTTTGTTGGTCTTAGAGGACTTACTATTAGGTTGCAAACTGAAGTTTAATTACTTTATAGTACTGCTAACTCAATATAACAGTCAGTTATTCTCTCAGATGAGGATAACAGCATCCCCTGAGGGCACTTGAGGACTTGTCAAAGAGTACAAAGAGGAAAGGGTCCTTCCCAGCAAACATATACATGATCTTCCATAGGTATAGAATTTTTATCAAGCAAGAAGATTCTATGAGGCATAAATGCCTCTCTTCTCTCTCAGAAGGAAAAGGCAACAGTGATAGAAAAACTAAGGCCCAGATCTATGATGGCAGCTGGATAAACTAGGACCTCAGCTGCCTGAGCAGTGCTACTACCATGATCTCAATACATTCACAAGCTGAGAACACTTGCCTTCTCCATTAGGTACAGTTGTACCTTGGTTTAAGAAAAGCTTAGTTTATGAACAACTTGGATTAAGAACGCTGCAAACCTGGAAGCAGGTGTTTTGGTTTGTGAACTTTGCCTTGGAAGCAGAACATGTCCTGCATTCTGCTGAGTGTGTTCCATTTGTAAATTGAGTTCCCCGCTGCTATGGGGAAAGCACGCTTTGGTTTAAGAATGGAATTCCGGAACGGATTAAGTTCGTAAATCAAGGTACCACTGTACCCACCTTCAGTGAAAGTACAGTTAGAAGACTAAGACTAATCCAACTGAAACCTCCCCTAATATTGCTAGCCAGTCACATGAGTAGGGAAGGTGCTTGAGAAGTATTCAGAACTTGGATCATCCTTATGGAGCACCACAACTTTCCAGAACTCCATAAACAAACATTCTTTTCAGAAGCAGCAGAGCAAACAAGTGATGTCACAGTGGATAACTAGTGCTGACTCTTTGTTAGATTGATAGAAGCTTTGTAGAAGTGGAAGTCTGTGCAGCAGAAGGGTCAATGGAAAGTGTTCCTCCCATACAATACCTAAAATCAGCTTTGTTTTATGCCTCACCATTCAACACTGGAAGGTATAGAAGCCATCACACATCATGAATGAGCACAAAGGAGCTTCTAGACCTGGCAGTCAAAGTAATATTTAATAGACATGATAACAACAGTAAATTAAATGGTATCTGATCTGAATGCCTTAGGGTTCTTTAAGTCAAAATTTCTTCAAAGTTAATTCTTTGTATAGTTTCTTAACTCAACCTCCTGTTCAACCTCCTACTGTCTTATCTCTTTTACTTTGCACCTTCTGGGTCTGGGTTTTTGATGTTGTTGGGGGCTTCCGGGCAGGTTTGTTTGCCTTGCGTTATGATTTTAAAAATAGGCTTCTACCACAGAAACAAATCCACCCTGGCTGTAATATACATGTGATTCTTCACAGTGTCCATGTGCAACATAAAATAAATGTGAGGTTTAAGTGCCTGGAAGACTGTCAAGCATGAAAACACTGCTAAGGGAGCAAAAGGATTTTCTCTCAGCTGGTTTATGACTGAGCACAAATGTTGGATTTGACTTTAGGTGTGATTCCTTTAACAACTTTGGTTGTGTTTAATTGTACATTAGCTGCCATCAGTTCAATGGTTCTCTGCTCTTTAGTCCTCTTTAAGGCCAAAAGAAACAACTATTATTACACATTCTTGTGTGACTTTATTGATTACACAAATAATGAGGCATGTGGTAGAATAGCACCCATAGTTTGCAGCACAGTCTGAAGTACATGAAATAAATATTTTTTCCCTTCCCCTCCTTCCTATAAATAATTCCAGTTTTTATTGATACAAAATACCATTTATCTTTATCTGAGTGTTTACTGTGCTTTTAGTTTTATTTTTAATTTTATGTGATTGTTGCATGTCATACGCTCTAATGTAAATAAAGCTTTATCTTCATTTATCATCATTCAGCCCAGACACTGAGGTCCAGCTCTGAGGGCCTTCTGGCGGTTCCCTCCCTGCGAGAAGTGAGGTTACAGGGAACCAGGTGGAGAGTCTTCTCGGTGGCGGCTCCCGCCCTGTGGAACGCCCTCCGAGCAGATGTCAAGGCAATAAACAACTACCTGACTTTTAGAAGACATCTGAAAATGGCCCTGTTTAGGGAAGTTTTTAATGTTTGATGTTTGATTGTGCTTTTAATGTTCTGTTGGGAGCAGCCCAGAGTGGCTGGGAAAACCCAGCCAGATGCGCAATAAATAATAAATCATCATCATCATCACCACTATCTCAATGCAACCATGTTAAACAGTTCAAAGATCAAAATGAATAAAAGCTACATTACAAAATAAAGGAACACGTACCTCTCGAGATGAATAGCCTGGAACCAGCCTTGCCACGTTGTCCCAATTGATAGGCTGAGGGACACTGAATAAAGAGCAGAGGATCATATCCAAAACCATTTGATTATTGTCGTATGGGAAGTTATTGTTTTCTGAATATCCACGGCTCATTTTTGGGCACTAGAAAGAAAGACATGAAAAAAGAAACACACATAATTGCACTTTCCTTTAACAACTTTGGTTGTCTTAAATGTACATTAGCTGCCATCAGTTCAATTTGTTTCACACTTCTTAGACAAAGTAATTACATGGCCAGCACCCGAATTTAGCTGTGTATGTTTTGCCTTACTCATGAACAGACTTTCAACAAATATACCAATAGAGGTATGTAAGTATTTACGTTCTACAAAAGAAAATATCACTGTTAAACAGGGTCTCAAAGAAAGTGTCTGCACCCTGGGGATGCTTCAGCCAATTCATGGCTCTCTGTAGGATCCTCCATAAATTCAGACTTCAAACTGTTGCTCTGTCTTTCATCTACCTCTATACACATACACCTGCAAACGTCTCAAACGGTACACCCCCATAAGCATATCATTTATTCAGAAAAACGCCCACAATCATAAGAAATGTTAACTTCTGTTTCTTTAAGGTCAGAGATGGTGAATCACCAGCCTGTTTGCCTGATCCTGTGTTCTGGAGCCTTCCAAGAATTTGGCAGCAGCAAACACCAAAAACATGAACTGCTTTGGGATTCTCCATATAGAGTCAAACGGAGGTCTAAACATCACCAGCACTCAAGAAACAGGGAGATCCTGAATGAGGCAGCATTACCATATCTGTTCTGCTGCCAGTTCCACCTCCTTGAGCATTCAATACTCTTCCTATGAGCACGCAGTAATTTCCAGTGTTTCATGACAACTCTCATCACATAGTTACTTCCTCTGCCTGTTCCCAAAAGCTAGGCAGCACTGGCATGAGAAATGCAAATGTAATGAAGAGTCTGCTAAGCAATTAAGAGCTTCTGTAAGTCCAGCCCACAGGGAGCATTTTTGGCTTCTAGCACTCCAGCTATATTTGGGCCTAAATTGGTTCATTAACTACATACACATAGCCAAAATACAGCTATACAATCTTTGAGGTGACTTCAGCTTCTCAGGCAGTTGGATTAAACTAGTGAAAGTTATCCAAACAGCAGTAAGGTTAAACACTGTTATTGATATTAAAATCCAGATTCCAACAAAAAGAAAACAGGAAATAAAACTACACTTGAACCAAAAAGAATCCTATTTTATTACATAGTTTAAAAAAAGCAGTATCCTACAGCTGTGGTTTTCCAACTTTTATCATTGACAGAACCTTTTCCACATCAACTTGTCTGCCAAGAATTTCCTTCGTGGCTAACACGTATCCGTGCTTAATCCAGACAAATGTTCAGGAAACACACTCAGTTCATGAGAAATATTGTTCAGTTCTGCTAGGCACCACCATCAATCCACTGGAATTGAGAGCATGCTGCAGAATACTTTGCTATGGGTTGCACATGGAAACACTAATAATGTTGAGCAAGCAACATTGCTAACTGTCACTGATGGAAGCCTGATGAGCTTCTGAGAAACTCAAGGTATTTCCCCAACAGTTTGACAACTGTTATCCTATACCAATATTTAAAAAATAAAACTAAGAATATAATTTCTTCATATGTTAAGATTTACCCTGCGTAGACACAGTGCAAGTCTTCCATTTTGACACCTACAATAGAAGGGGAGAAAAATGCTTCTCAGTAGGAAACTGCTATGTGCTGCTATTTATAGTCTCCCATTTCTTAAATAATGAATCACAGCAGAAAGCAACCATGTGAAAATTCAGGAAGGAGAAAACAGCCAGGGATGGGGGAGAGAAACATTAATTCCAGTTCCATGATGCAGCAAATTCAAATGCACAGTTTGGATTTTATTTTATCTCACAAGTATTCATTGTAAAACCGAAGTTGCGAACTTCTATCCATTGGCAACTCTGTTACATTTATTCCGTCCAGAGAGACATATCATCCTAGAAAAATAAGCAAAGTTTCTTTCTCTTTTTTACTTTAACTTTAAGCCACCAGAAAATGTCTCTCTCTCATCCAAGCAGCATATTATCCAATGATGACTGCAGGCTTTGAAAGTTGCAAAGCAGCCAGAAAAGTTCCTCCTATAGCATACCCATTGCTCAGGTATCAAAATTACAGAAGACTAAATGAGACAGACATGTTGTTTTTTGTGGGTTACATCAAGCTTTTGAATTATTTCTGTAATTTTGCAGCTGGTAAAAAAAAAAAAGTCTGACCCTGCTAACCATAACTAGTGAGCAGCTGAATTTAGAAGATTGAATGACTTGTAAACATCATAGGCTTTTAGTTCAGTTTATAACAAAGCCTAAGCAAGTGCAGTTGATACTGCTTTCCTATTCATCCCTGTCTCCACTTTCTCATTTTCCTCTGTTTTTCCACGTGACATTTTAGATTACTAAAAATTATATTTTTATACTATTTTTCAGTGCCATGAATACTGATGTCACCATATAAATAACTTAAATAAGGAACTTAAATAACTAGAAATAAAACAAATAAAATTCAACCCTCTATATACTGGGCAGCACTGATACATACATAAGGCTTACTTCCTCATTCAGAAGTAATCCAGTCTCTCATTTAGAGGAGGGCAGGGCCTGATTACTGCTAAAGGATCAGAAAAAAACAGTATATTACATTGCCACTGAAACTTCTGCAGTGCAGTAGCATTAAATATAATGGGATTGCATTTACAGACCACACAGCTTGGTCCTCAACTGATTTCAATAATGAAGATTACTCACCCCACCCCCACCCCCGCCAAAAAAAGAAAAGAAAATACTCAGAGCACTTCATGTGCATTGTCACATCAATCCTTAAAGCAAACACGCACAGCATGGTTCTTCCCTATATTACAGACTTCAGAGAGTTCAGAAAAGCAAGGGTACAGAGATGCTGCAATTTGAATCAGAGGCCAGCCCTCACTAAAATTTTCAGTGCAAAAGGGAGGTTAAAGAAAGGCAATGGTCACTGCCTGTTTTGTAAAACCAAAGAGACTCTGAACTTTTGAAATAGGAGTCCTCTTTAAAAACAATGGGTTTTCAAGGGGAATTTTTAGTGTTGGGCATAAAGCAAATCTTCTGCTTCCTGAAGTAGTTTTCTGGATCTCTGTCCACATGTGCTCCAAGGGCATAAAAGGGGTCAAGAAAACACTTTGCTAGTAGCATATAACTAATTCATATAGGTTCTCCAGACAGCCAAGTAACAAAAGAAGAGTGCATCTTGTTTGTAGTAGGAATAGGACATGTATGCAGTAGGGCTATAAACAAACACTCATTTCCAGCTCAGAGGAAGCTGCATCTACAAATAAAATAGTTGTTCCTAACTTGCCACAAGCAATTCTGTCAGGACAGCAGCAGTGAGCTTTGAAAAGTTCACAAAACCAGACCTGAGACTTACCCTTGATCTTTTTTTTAAAAAAAATCCTGCCTAACCTGTAACACAACCAGGTCCAACACCTGCTACCACCTCCTTCTCCAGGTGTAATAAAGCACTCTGCTGAAATAACTACCTCGCCTTGCTCAGTTACTCAGAAGACAGGACATCTTCATATAACATGAGGATTCACCCACCCCCACATCTTCTGCAACACTCGCATCAACAGCTCAGGAAAGAATGAAGCAGCAGCACAGCTTTGACTCTTTGTGCTAGGATTAGACCCCGCCCATATCCATTTCATCACAAATAAAATTTTCATAGAGGGGACAGGCCCAATCACTTAACTGAGGGAGAAGATGTGGTTCCTTTCTTACAATGTACCCTGAGAGAGAGTGTAGTCAGAGAATGCTTTCTATGGTGCTGAAAGTTCCCTAGTTTTGTACAAATACTAAGGAGACATTAGTAGAATAAGCGCCATCTTGAATCCATTTGTACTGTTTGGTTTCCTTATTAGTAAAGCTAAAGGGACCACTGACCATTAGGTCCAGTCATGACAGACTCTGGGGTTGCGGCGCTCATCTCGCTTTATTGGCCGAGGGAGCCAGCGTACAACTTCCGGTCATGTGACCAGCATGACTAAGCCGCTTCTGGCGAACCAGAGCAGCACACGGAAACACCGTTCACCTTTCCGCCAAAGCGGTACCTATTTATCTACTTGCACTTTGACGTGCTTTCGAACTGCTAGGTGGGCAGGAGCAGGGACCGAGCAACGGGAGCTCACCCCGTCACTGGGATTCGAACTGCATACCTTCTGATCTGCAAGTGCTAGGCTCTGTGGTTTAACCCACAGCGCCACCCACGTTCCTTATTAGTGATTAACAAAAATGTTGCCACAATGTCAGCCATTATTCCATAAAACCATACCTCTTGGCTTTCAAATCCCCAGATGTCTAGATCAGGGGTCGACAATGTGCAGCCCACAAAGACTATTTTACTGGCCCATGAGCTGCCCCCGAACCGAGCCGCCTGCTCGGTGAGTCCCCCACGTGCTGTGCTAAACTGGCACAGCGCGGTGTGGAGACTCACCGAGTGGCGCCAGAAATCACGTCTGCGCATGCACAGATACCGGAAATCGCATCTGTACATCTGATCCTTCAGCAGTAATCAGGCCCTGCCCTCCTCTAAATGAGAGACTGGATTACTTCTGAATGAGGAAGTAAGCCTTATGTATGTATCAGTGCTGCCCAGTATATAGAGGATTGAATTTTATTTGTTTTATTTCTAGTTATTTAAGTTCCTTATTTAAGTTATTTATATGGTGACATCAGTATTCATGGCACTGTAAAAGAATAAAAAAATATAATTTGTAGTAATCTAAAATGTCACGTGGAAAAACAGAGGAAAATGAGAAAGTGGAGACAGGGATGAAAAGGAAAGCAGTATCAACTGCACTTGCTTAGGCTTTGTTATAAACTGAACTAAAAGCCTATGATGTTTACAAGTCATTCAATCTTCTAAATTCAGCTGCTCACTAGTTATGGTTAGCAGGGTCAGATGCCGAAAATTGTTTCTGCGCAGGCACGATTTTTGGCATCTGGGCATGCGCAGAAGCGATTTCCGGCACCACAGACATGCGCAGACGCGATCTCCAGCATTGTGCTGCGCCAGTCTGGCCCATGGACGATCTACATGGGAGTGATCCGGCCCATGGCCGGTAAACCTTGCCGACCCCTGGTCTAGATGAATGCCAACAGCAACAACAACAACAACACTGGGACAATATGCAAACTAAAGCCAGCTAAAATACCCCACCCTTAAAGTTTCCCCAAAAGCATGCACCTTATCATCCCATGGCTTCCTTACTATAGTTATTACCACGATATGAAAAAGCCTTTGTAGACAGTTATTAAAAATACATCAGTTAACATAGCCTCAACACAGAGCAAACCCAATACCTCAGCATCTCTCAAACTATCAGGCATCTTAGCTGTGCGAAGATGACAGGTGCTCTGACACACGATGATAGTTCCAGACAGGCATGAAGCTTTTGTCTAGCAGCAACATGCTCTGTAAAATGCAACCTAGATTTGGCTCTATATAAAAAGATGAATAAATAGGTGTGTCGGGGGAGAGGGGGAGAGTTACTGGCAGACACACAGTTTCATCCACTCAAGCACTCCTTTATAGCTGTTTCAAACAACGACCATTTATACTTGTGTGGGATAGCCTGCTCCACTTTCAAGAGCCACTCCCAACATACACTGCTGTTTGCAGCACATAATGTAGAACACATCAGTTTACTGCTCAGCAAACCGAGATTAGTTATGAGGATGAGCGACAGTCAGCCTCAGGCTCCTGAATTCCTTCCATCACCAGGGCTATCTGGAGGAAACTGGATGCTTCCACTTCAGATTTAACTAGAGTTCATCATTATGTCAAAATCCTAAAGCTGTGGTTAATCTTAACAAGAATGAGTGGAGACAAGCCCATTGTTTGAAGATGGCTTGTTTTCACTAATCGTAGTAAAGACTCACATTTTGTCTGGGTTCAGAGATTACAGCAAACTATTCATTTAGGACAGAAGTAAAAACTTCCAAACCCCTATTTTTTGGCTGTGGAAAGGGGGGTGGGAGAGAGAATGCATGAGCCAAAAGATCATTAAGGTTCATTTCCTGTAATGCTAAACTTTGCTTTAGAATTACATCCAATCTTGCCCATTATAAAGGCATGCAAATTCACATCAATTTTCAGCATGAGAATGGAGCACTCTGCACATAGAATAGGCAGACCCAAACTGATCATGGATATATGACTGACATGGAAGATAAGAAGCAGCCTTATGCCAAGTCAAGCCATTTGGCCACCTAATTCAGTAACACTGACTAGTAGTGTCTTTCCAGGATTTGAAATGGGGGTGTCTCCCAGCCATAACAGAAGATGCTAGGAATTGACCCTAGGACCTTTAAGATGCAAAGGAGATGATCTCCTTCTGAGCTGTGGCCCTTTGAGTGGCAAATTATTGAAGTTGACTTGAATTCAATCCTAAGTAAGAGCAGTACATATCAATGGGGTTATTCCAATTAAATACATTTAGAGTCAATAAGACTAACTGATTTCAGGAATACATTCTAAACTCTGTGACTTAACTGGGTTATGTCTCAAAGCTCATTTGCACTCTTTGTTTAAAAAGCTCTGAAAGGAAAGTAAGCTATATATGGGTGTGAGTTATTAGAAGAAAAATATTTTTTAAAAAGAGAGGTCTTTAAACTGATGTTTGAATAGCTAAGCCAAGGATCAGTTGCACAACATTTACCTAACAGTAGGCAACATTTTTAAAGGAGAAGAAAACTGGAATGCAGTTTAGTCAGATACCTTTCTTATGTAAGATGAACTTTATTTGTAGTAGAAAATCATTGATATATGTATAGTCCGAAATAAAGCAACTCATTCAGTCTGGGCCAAAAGGCAAGCTATAAAAAGAGAAATAAAAATAATAGTAAGTGATATTATTGTAAATTCTTCAACTCATCATATAATGATCCACACAACAAAAAATGTATGAGCTATCATGGGGTGATACTTAGAAGAATGAAATCCATATCCATCACCTTTAATGCACCTACATAATTTGTTTAGTACTATGGAATTGTAATACTGTACCTAGGAATCATACAGCTGGATAATATACTGCCCTTAACAAATGGTGAAAGTTCCCTTCATCCAGTATTTCCAAAATAAGCCAATTATTCAATACATCCTTAAATAAAAAATGACTTTAATTTAAAATTTGCACAGTTTTGATCCTGTGTTCCAAATCAGCAACCTTTTGTTTTATTTTAGAAAAGTTGGCATTGGAATTTAAAAAGATGCTCTGTAGCCAAAGGATCAGAAACAGAGAACAGCTTCTCCTAAATCTAAGGTATCGAATTTGTTACTGTAGCTACAAGCCCATGGAGCATGCAAGAAGGAATGAAGACACACATGACAGTTATTTGTTATTGTGTCCTAAACAGAAAACAAGCTGCTAGATGATTCTTCAGAATGAAATAATTCATTTCTATATGGAAGAAAATCCCAGCAAGCCAGAACTGCTCTGCAACCAGTTACTGGTTCCAAAAAGTTTTGGAGCAGAATTTAGTATTAGAAAAGCAAACACCTCAGACCAACGAGCCACAGGAAAAGAGACAGAAAATAATATCCTGTAACACAACGGCAAGAACCTTCCTGGGAAAATAAAATTTCTCTGATCTATCCTTATACTGTAATTTAATTGCTGGTTTTTGTTGCACGCATCATCGCCCCCTCCCCTCACTATACCTTGTAAATTGTAAAGATGAAGTAGTACAATTATTTAGCTATGAACTCTAAGCTTATTTAGTGAACAGCATATATACTATTGTATGCATTTTGTTTGTGTTTTATATAGATAAATCCTAATAAAATGATTATAAAAGAAAATTAAAATTATTTAAATGTACTTTAATGTCACCTATCTGTAATGTGTCAGATTTAGTTAGTATCTTTCAGAAACGAGGTTAATCATATTAACCGATCTGAGGAAACCATCATGCTTGAAACAAAAGGCACTGCCTCAGGACAAAAACTGAAAAGATTTTTTTGAATGTTCCTTCCCACCATACATCGTCACTTCACTGCAGACATTGTTTGGCTCACCTGCAGCTCTTATAAATGCAACAGTCTAGCTGAAAATAGCATCTTTGAAATGTAGAAAGGGCCCTTGAAATCTCACATCCTTCATAAATTTCTTTCTTTGAAAAAATTCTATTTCACTATAAACAAAATAAACAAAAATGGTCAATTATCTTGCATACATGACCCAACAAAGAGCATGTGGATAACACATTATCCAAGATATTAGCCAAAATTATAATAATAAACATTATCCAAAATGACAATTGAGATACAAAGCTTTTGATCAAATACAAAACATAAAAGAAAAAACAACCCAAAGCATCCATGTAGCTGTGATATCATCACCATCTATTAAATTTCTATACTGCCCTTCATCTAAGGATCACAAGGCAGTTTACAATATAATACAGTAGCCTTACCAACATCGAAGTTTTCCCAGAACAGGTAAGTGATAAGTGTTTTTCCTATCCTGAAAAGGTCCTGGGAGTTACGACCGCTTCATAAATTTCTGTAGAGTCTAAACTCTTTGTTGCATAAACAACAGACAAGAAGGGATGGAGGTTATCCAGAAAGCAGACCAAAAAAACACGAAACCCCTCAACTAGCACTAGTTACCTGAAGGATGCTCCAACGCAAGCGAGGTGCTACCAACTGATGGGATCCAAAATGCAATGAAAGCGCCTCTCAGGAAAACACGGTGGCAGGCAGGGCAGGGCCAAAGGGACCAGACAGATATTATATCCTGAGGAGAGAAAGAGAGACAAAGAGCCAGAGAGTATCACTTCGCCTGTCGCATGGATTCAGCTCTGCCTCCAAAAAGGAAATAATTAAGGCAGGTTTGCATCCCAAACTGAGCAGTGGCACCACCCTGCTCCTCCTCTCACCGGATCTTTTCCCTATCTCCCTCTTCCCTGCATTCCCCACCCTGCACCACCCCACCACCCTGGGTGCTGGAGGAAGGGAAATATCCATTGCGACCATCACCCCCCAGGCTCCTTCCCTCCAGAGCTTTGCCCAGAGCAATGCAGGCACATGCCCCTCTGAAGGGTTGCCCCCTTACTACTTTTATGCCAAGAGGCACCCCTGGCTGGTTGGGAAGCTGGAAGAAGACCTGGCAACCTGGGAAATCCAGCCAGATGGGAGGGGTATAAATCATAAATTATTATTATAAATTATTATTATTATTCCAAGGAACTACCTGACTTCAAACCCACCCCCAGGCCAAGATGCACAACTCCATCTCCTGCCTGAAACCCTGGGGGGAGCCGCCGCTGCTGCCAGTCCGTGCGGGCAATACTGAACTGGATGGGAGAGGCAGGCTCCCCATGTTCCTAACTTCTTGGCTCTTGGGGTCAAAAAACAAAAACCCCACACTCAATAAAATTAGTTAATACTACACTATCCCTGTCTCTCTCTCACACACACGCCAACTACCCAAGCAAACCTAATTACCACACAGCAATATTAATTTTTTTGAAAATTAATTAAATTAACCACCGACTGAGGGAATCTCCTGACCTTCAGTGCAAGCTAACTTTTATTTGATAGAATAAAGGTAAAAGGGTTTTTTTTTCAGGGGGGGGGTTGCACTCTCATAGGCTAAAGTGAGCCCCACCCCGCGCGCGCTTTCGCCCACCTCCTCCTCCTGCCTGCCTGCCTCTCTCTCTCTCCCTCTCTCTTTTTCTTTCTCTCCCTCCCTTTGGCAACCCACCTCTCCCACTCACTATACCGCCCTTTTCTCCTCATGAAAAGGAAAGGTGGGTTGTTGTGGCGGGCGGGAGAGGCGGCCCTGTCAGTCACGCCGCGCCGGCCAATCCTCTCGCCGCGCCCGGCCCTTCCCCGCCACCCGCTCTCTCCAAACGGGCCAATGAGAGGGGCCGGGGACGGGAGGGGCGTGAGCGCCCGCCCGCGGCTTGGCTTTGCCGCAGTGCAGCGGCCCCGTCCCTTCCCTTCCCCTGCCGCCCTTCTGCTCTCTCTCTCTCTTTCTCTCCGTCTCGCTTCCACCGCGGCGGGCAGCCCCGCCCCCTCAGCGTCCGGTCGCCTAGCAACCGGCGGCATCGGGCCTACTGCGGCGGCTGCGACGCCGGCGGAGCCTCTCATTCGAGGCGTCTTTCTCTCTCTCTCTCTCTCTCCGAGGGGGAAGAAGGGAGGAAGGCGAGAGCTGTTTGGGGAAGGGAAAAGAGCGCGTAACGGGACGGGCTCTCCGCGAAGCCCCCCACGTGTCCTTGGTCGTGATGTCACCCGGGACCACCTTACCTGCGGCGTGACGTCACTCGCAGCACAACCTCCGCCTGTTGACGTCAAGTTATTTTATACATATATAATTATATGTATGATTTCATTTTATATATATATATATATAAAACCTAATCATATATAATACATAATTAATGTATATATTATATAATATTTATTTATGCATAATATTTATTTGCAGTGGACGCTCGGGTTGCGAACGTGATCTGTGCAGGATGCACATTCGCAACCCGCAGTGTTCGCAACCCACAGCAGCGTGTCTGCACACATGCAGGTTGCGATTCAGCGCTCCTGCGCATGCGCAAAGCTCGATTTAGCACTTCTGCACATGCATGATCGCCGAAACCCGGAAGTAACCCATTCCGGTACTTCCGGGTTTTGGCAGTCCATAACCTGAAAAAACGCAACCTGAAGCATCTGTAACCCGAGGTATGACTGTATTGCATTTTGCTTACTGACCAATGTTGCTTCTCCCTACCCTCCACACAGCCCCTCAAAAAGCAGGCGACATAGTTGACATTAGGGAGCTTCTGTTTTTGGTCATGGAAGTGTCTGCGGACAGCGCTGGCTCCCGGCCTATAGAGTGAGATGAGCGCACAACCCTAAAGTCTGGCAAGACTGGCCCGTACAAGCAGGGGTATCTTTACCTTTACCTAGAGCAGGGATGGGGACCCTTTGGCCCACCAGAGAACATGTCCCTGAGGCTGATCAGAGCCAGTGGCGTAGGTGGGTTGTCAGCACCCGGGGCAAGGCAAGTAATTTGCACCCCCTAACCCATGGATTTGCGCCCCCTAACCCTAACCCCCAGATGTTGCGCCCGGTGCACCCGGCCCCCCCTGCACCCCCCATGCTACGCCACTGATCAGAGCTGGAATCCAATAACATCTGGAGGGCCACAAGTTCTCCATCTGTGCACAATAACAGAATGTTGTGAATGTATTTGTTTTATCTATCTATACTGCACCTTTCAACATCTGTTTACTTTTCTACATATAGGTAAGCCTATCTGAGAGCAGACACCAGAGGAAATGACCCATATGAAATCCCAAGCTTTGAAAGTTAGAGGACATGCCTTTAAAGACCACGAACCATTCAGACATTGCAGTCCTGGATCACTTCTTACAGCCAGGGCTATCAAACCAAGAGTTACACCTGGCACAGTCGGTGTGGCAACTGGAAATCAAGAAACGAGAAGCAGGAAAGTTGGGCGCGACCCTATGGTAAGACAAAAAGTGCATGCGAGATTTCCCTTTTCCACTTAGAACATAACAACAACAACATTAACTCACCCCTATACGGTGGTACCTCGGGTTACATATGCTTCAGGTTACAGACGCTTCAGGTTACAGACTCCGCTGACCCAGAAATAGTACCTCGGGTTAAGAACTTTGCTTCAGGATGAGAACAGAAATCATGCTCCGGTGCGGGAGGCCTCATTAGCTAAAGTGGTGCTTCAGGTTGAGAACAGTTTCAGGTTAAGAACGGACCTCCAGAACGAATTAAGTTCTTAACCCAAGGTACCACTGTATAATTCACAAGAACAGATGAGATAGAATAGATTAAAGCTGAAATCAACACAGGGTAATATATTTTGAAATAGTGACTGTTCTTTATTAGAATATTCTGGCACATAAAAAACAACAAGAGGTGACATTGTGCATGTTTGGTGGTATACGTAGGATTTAAAAATAGAAGCCAGTAATGTCAAGATGAGCAAACACAGGCTATAATCAACAGGGAGCAATAAAATGGATTGAATCTAAAGAAAGGAGGTGTTTAAGGGCATATTAGTCCAGAAAAGCCTTAGCAGTGCTTTTCTCTGTCGACCCTGGGTTGGCTGAAGCTGCAATTACATTTTGCTACCAACATAATTGCCACAAATCAGGTCTGGGAAACATGGAAGGAATGCACAGAAAACATCAGAAGACAGCTATATGGAAATTACATTATCTGGCTGTTTGGTAAAAAATGAATGAACAAAGTCATGATATCAGAGAACAGAGGAAGGGATTGTTACAGAACGGAGATGACAAAATATGAAGTTCCAGCCAAAATAATAGACAGAATAAAAACCTACAAATCACCAGGTCTGGACGGCAACCACCTGAGAATTCTCAAGTACCCAACTAAAATGTGAAATTGCTGATCTAACAAAAATATATAAATTGCCCCTTGGATCAGCCTCCATACCAGAGAACTGGAAAGTAGCCAATGTAACACCAATTCTTAAGAAAGGATCTGGGGGAATCCTGGAAATTGCAAGCCAGTTAGCTGAATGTCTGTCCCCAGAAAACTAGTGGAAAGTACAGTGGTACCTTGGGTTACATACGCTTCAGGTTACATATGCTTCAAGTTACAGACTCCGCTAACCCAGAAATAGTGCTTCAGGTTAAGAACTTTGCTTCAGGATGAGAACAGAAATTGTGTTCCGGTGGTGTGACGGCAGCAGGAGGCCCCATTAGCTAAAGTGGTGCTTCAGGTTAAGAACAGTTTCAGGTTAAGAACAGACCTCCGGAATGAATTAAGTAATTAACCCGAGGTACCACTGTATTGTTAAAGATAAAATAAACAAGCACATAGAAGAACAAGCCTTACTGAAGTGGAGCTAGTATGGCTTCTGCAAGGAAAAGTTCTGTCTCACAAACCTATTAGAATTCTTTGAGAGTGACAACAAGCATTTAGATAGAGGTAATCTGGTTGACATAGTTTACTTGGACTTTCAAAAAGCTTTGACAAAGTAGCTCACCAAAACCTCCTAAGTAAGCTTAGCAGTCAAGGAGCAAAAGGAGAGGTCCACTTGTGGATCAAGAATCGTTTAAGTTGCAGGAAGCAAAGAGTAGGAATAAATGGACATTTCTTCAAATGGAGAGAAATAGAAAGTGGAATCCCCCAAGGATCTGTACTGGGACCTGTGCTTTTTAACTTGTTCATAAATGATGTAGTTATGATTGAGCAGTGATGTGGCCAGGTTTACTGACAACCGTAAATTCGTGTTCATGGTAGTTAAAACAAAAAGCTCCGAAAAGATCTCTCCAGACTGAGAGAATGGGCAATAAAATGGCAGATGCAATTTAGTGTAAACAAGTGTAAAGTGATGCATGTTGGAGCAAAAAAATCTTTAATTTCACACACATGCTCATGGGGTCTGAACTGGAGGTGACCTTGGGGTCATAGTAGATAGCTCGATTAAAACTGTTAACGCAGTGTGCAGCAACCATGAAAAGGGCAAATTTCATGCTAGAGATCACTAGGAAAGAATTTGAAAATAAAACTGCCAATTTCATAATGCTGTTATACAAATCTGCCGTGCAACCACATTTGTGCTCTTAATTTACTTGTAACCACTAGGGGTCATGAAAACAATTTCTGGTTCATTTTGCATTTGTATTAACCGTAATTCAACAAGCATCTTTATTATCAAACAGGCATCCTTAGGCGAAGAGAACAATTCTCTGGAAAAGTTTAAAGCTCTGCAAAAGAAACACCTGCAGCTCAAAGGTATTCTAAAAGAAAAGGAGTCATCAATATCAAGATTAACTAAAATAATAAAAGACCAGGTATTGTAAATTCAGATTCGCTGATTTATGAGACAATGAAGCGTTAAATCAAACCCGTACAACATGTGACTCCCGTCAAGCCAAATTTAGCCTAACCATCATGTATGGCAGGCAGTTCACCAGAGGCTCAATAATCCACTTTTCCTTGAGAAGACACAGCAAATCTGAGGATTATATCTAAATAATGTATTTTCAAATACTTGTTTGTAACATTCACATGTTGCAGTTTTGCTGTACATCTAAAACATCTTGGGTTCTCAGATTTCATACTCTGAAATGCTGTGCACACTTCCCTAGGAGTAATTTCCATTTGAAGTTGTTTGGACTTACCTGTATTTTTCGCTCTATAACACGCACCAGACCATAACACGCACATAGTTTTTAGAGGAGGAAAACAAGAAAAAAAATATTCTAAACGAAACAGTGGATGTATGATTTTTGTAGTTCATGCTGTGGCCACAGACATGTGATCTGACAGTGAGTTTGGAGTAGCCCAATGCAAAAATCCTGAGGATCCATGTGGATCCGTGCTTTGTAACCACGTTTTAAGTGGGGAGGGAAGGAAAAGCACTCAAGGGACAAGGATGTGTAAGTAGCTCCTCTCCTTTCCCGCTTTGCTCCTTTAAAGCAAGCAGGCTCTCTGTCCCTCTCTCCTCCGCCATCTGTAGTCATTCGCTCCATAACACGCACAGACATTTCCCCTTACTTTCTAGGAGGAAAAAAGTGAGTGTTATGGTGCAAAAAATACGGTAATTGTGTAGACATGCATAGAATTGGGCTGTTAATAGGAAGGACTTCCTCAATGACAAGTACTGCCTAGCCTCTTCTCTGTTGATCTTTAGCTTCCAATAATGATTTTGTTGAAAATATGGAACCTCATTTGATAAACGTGGAAATGCTGTAATTAAAAACGTGTTGTGTTCTAGAGCCCCTTGTGTGCAGAGAAAGCACCTGTAAGCAGCACTCTGCAGGATTTCACCCTCCTGCTCTTGGGGTGGTGGTGGTGGTGGGGGAAACACTAACTAAACCATTAACCCCACCCCTGAATTGATTCGGGGCTGAATCCGGGGCAGGGCAGGTGGTATCCAGGTTAGTGTGTGGGCGGGGGCAGGGATCTGTGCATAGCCCTAACACAGCCTACTCCATTTGCTTCAGGTGATTTCATTGCATTTACTTTTCTACAGCAGCTTTTTCAGGGAAAGGAGATCCATGTGCAAGCCAGAGCCCGCAGGAAAAGAATATTGTTGCATGCACCCTACTCTCGAGCAGTGAGACTCTCCTGGGGGACCCAGGGTTCCGTTTCCTTGGAGCAAAAGTCAATGAAGACTGTGGTGCCTTTAGGATACATGATTTTGTAGATTTCTATAAACAACTATATATGCTGTGGGTTAAACCACAGAGCTTAGGGCTTGCCGATCAGAAGGTTCGAATCCCAGCAACGGGGTGAGTTCCTGTTGTTCGGTCCCAGCTCCTGCCAACCTAGCAGTTCGAAAGCACGTCAAAGTGCAAGTAGATAAATAGGTACCACTCCAGCGGGAAGGTAAACGGTGTTTCTGTGCACTGCTCTGGTTCACCAGAAGCGGCTTAGTCATGCTGGCCACATGACCCGGAAGCTGTATGCCGGCTCCCTCAGCCAGTAAAGCGAGATGAGCGCCACAACCCCAGAGTCTGCCACGACTGGACCTAATGGTCAGGGGTCCGTTTACCTTTACCTATATACAACCTGAGCATAGGATGGAAGGGATCACAGCAATAACACTCTAATAGATCTTTCCTCTTCACTAACTTTCTAGAGATGACTTTGGGTTCAACACAGCCAAATCAAAAAGCTAACTATCATGGCTTTTTGTTCTCCTTCGGGCATTTAACCCAGGTGTCTTCTCCCCTCCTGGAAACATCAGCAGTTGCCACTATTGCAAAACCTCTCTTCTTAGAATTCTTTAAGACGCTGGTGTAGCCACCCAAGGAACTTGTTTGACTGGTACACCAGGTTTCATAATGTAGATTCTAACTTCACAGGCGGAGAATCACAAGGCTCCTCACCCTCCACAACCTATAACAACATGTATTTATTGGCCATCTGTCATGGATACTTTAGTTGAGATTCCTGCATTGCAGGTAGTTGGACTAGATGACCCTCAGGTACCTTCCAACTCTATGATTCTATTATTGTACCTAGGATTAGTTACAGAAGCAGGAATGAAACTAGGATGTTGTTTTGAGAAAGGATTTGAAGGACTTCCTTCTGAATAAGCAAATATAGGATTATAGTATAATTGGGTTGATTATTATTATTATTATTATTATTATTATTATTATTATTATTATTATTTTAACAGGCTACTGAGTATAGAACAGCAATAGAATTAGAAAAAGAACACCAGAAGGAGACTGAAAGGCGACTGGAAGAATCAGAACATTTAGTCAAGGAGCAGAGCCAGTTGCTTGATGAAACAGTGGCACGTTACAGAAAAATAATTCAGGAGCAAGAAACACAGGTTTGTCACAAAGGAAAATAGGCATAATTTGTTGCTCTTGCTTTATTTAGGTTACGGTTATTTCATTCTAATACACATTAAAACCTTATCTGGAAAATAAACATTTTTCACACTAAACTTATCCCTCAGTATTTCGTAATCCCTCAGTCTTTAGTAACCACACTGCAATGTCACTTGCTTCCTTTTGTAGCATGCAGAGCTGGTGCTCGAAATGAAAAAACAGAGTGAGGCTGATATAAGGCGCAGAGAAGAAAATATTCTCAAGATAAAGCAATATATTTCTGGTACCTTCCAAGAAAAATCCCGGTACGGTGTTCAAATGTCTGAAAGCAGGAAATTAATGAATTTTAGAACCATGTTGGATCGAAATCAGGTGGTTTCCGGCTGTAATGGGTTAAAAGAATATGAAAAAATGGGTTTATAAAAGTAAAATTTCAAGATTACAACAATTTAAGAATAAGGATTTGGGTAGAATAAAGAGGAAAACAAATTACTGAGCTAATAAATTGAATTGGAATACAAAAAAGAGAGGTATGAGGAGGTCCAAGAAACAAGTAAATGGAAAATAATGTGATGGAAAGATTGATTGTTTTTAACAATTCTTATTCTGTATTATTTTCTCTCTTTTTGTTTTATTTTTTGTAATGTAAAAATCTTAATAAAAATCTTATAAAAAAACAACAACAAATGTCTGAAAGCAGGATCTCCTAGATGTAACTTTTAACTAAGCTGCCACCCTTGTTAACAGACTGTCTTTAATCCCATTAAAATCAATGGATTATTCAAGCAGCTTCTTTCTGTGCAGGGCAGCAGGCTAAGTTTTCTGCTCATTCATTTATAGTATGGGGCATGAGACTGCCAAATAGCACTGGATTTACTGCTTACAGAACCTCAAACCTGCAGACTATTTCTATCGTAGAATCAAAACTATATACAGTTCAAAGTATCGTAAGATCACACATCAGCTGTTACACAGGGAGGCTCTTCATGAATCGTAAAATTAAGGTTCTTCTTCATAAGAGGAGACTGAGAGGAAATATAGCCATCTTCACTTATTTAAAGCAGCTGGAGACCCAAGTTTGGGAAACCCTGATCTAATGGGTATCACATAGAGGATGGAGCAAGCTTGTTTTCTCCCGCTCCGGAGGGTATGATTCTATTATCTGCTTGGTTACTGTAGAAAAAAAGGATGCTGGGCTAGGTGGAACTTTGGTCCAGAAGGGCTTTTCTTAATAAATAACTCTTACAACAATAAATGACTTGTCCTAACTGTAATGAAACTGGCTCATGGAATTTGTTTTCCTTCTTGCAGGGAACGTCAACAACAGACAGATGAACTCAGGAGAGAAATAAATAAATTCATGGAGAAATCACACATTCTCAAAACAAAACTTGAAAAAGAACTCAATGCAAAAAAGGTGAGAGAAGGAAAACGTGCTTCGGCGTCTACTGGGACATTATTTAAAAAAACAACCTTCCATAAAACATTTGTATGTTCTGTACCTTGTTTTGGGGCAGCAATTTGTGTGTTGTTTGGCTAGGTTTCTCCTATGCATTTATGGAACTGATAAAGCAATATATTTTTGTACCAAAAAGCAAACAATCCATCTTGGAATTTGTGTTTTATTAGGCATGTATAAAACAGCATTTTGTGATTCCCTCAAGTTGCATTATTAACTTCAGAATCGAGAACAGCTTAATCTTAAGTGGCCTTTGTACTCTGCGACTCCAAAACCACCATCACCTTTGTACCCCTTTCCTGCTATTTCTCAATATAGCTGCATTCTGATGCCCCACACACAACAAGACACATTCCCTTATCTGTTCCACAGGTGTGATTAAAATAAAAACCCCCACTCTCAAAAAAGCCCACCCACCCATATAGCCATTTCCTCAATTTATAAGATTACAGAGCAGAAGGGAAACATCAAAAACCACTTTTCTACCTGAAATGTTCCCATAGCCCCAGTTTCACTCAATTATATTGTGATTTCAGTGTGAATTAAAAAAAAATCAGTGCTGCAATCAAGTTTCAATGGCATTTAATAGATTCATCAAGGTTAATCCAACCGCATGATAAAACCTTTAGTATATCTACAGTAGGTTGTTTACATCAATTTTCATTCTGGGGCCAATAAAACAAGCAGAGCCAAAGTGTCAGAGTCAAGGTCCGCTATACATACTTATCTATTGAAGTTCAATATGCATAGATATGACAGTTTGTTAAGTATAGTTCAAGCAAGTATAAAGTAAAGACTGCAATCCAAGGGTACTTCCCAGGACAAGCCCCATCAAATTCAGTAGGACCTCCTTCTAAGTGAATACATTTAGGACCTGTCGGGAAATTTAGTAAATCAATAATGAATCCTTTTTAAGCAAAACACTTTTCAACCTGCTGATTTTACTACAGTATCATCTGAAAAAAATAATCTGTAACATTTAGATCTCACAAAGTGTAAGTCTAATGAAAATGTGGAATATTTTCCCACTACCAACCCTAGCCACTTTTATTTTTCAATAGGCTTGGGGTTTTTTGAGGGGAGGGGAGGGAAGCAAATATTTAGTTAAAATCTTGAAGTATTACATATGAAGATAACTTTCCTAGTACATTTCAGCCGCCCCATTTTCCCCCTTCTTTTTCTGTGCAGATAGACTGCAAATCGAAAGAGATCAGTCCATAGTCATGCAAGCAACTTGGGTCAGGTGTGTATGCTTGTTCCAAGGCTTATTTCCCAGGATGACCACTCCTAGGAGCTATGAGGCAGGATCTTGAGAGATGCCGTATTTGCACTCAACCAGAGAAGAATCTGAAGTGCCCTTGGATTTCCATGTTGTGTAATCTGTCTTGTATGGGGTGCACAAGTGGTGTCTCTATTTACCTAATCTTGTTTATGGGTTGTTACATACAGGGATTTTTCGCTTCCTGTGCTAATTGCTGTTTTATGATGATGGCAATTTAATGTATCCTGTGGTTTTCATTTTTATATTGCTTGTTGTTTTTGTGGCTGTAAGCCACCTTGGATTCCTTTTTGAAAACTGGCAGGATGTAAGGTTTTTTCTTTTCTTTTTAAATTAAAGTAAAACAACAAAAATGCAGTTGGTCCATCCAGAAATCTCATCCTGATTTTCCCTAACCCAGAGCAGCTATAACATCACATGGTTACCAGAGGAGCATGTGAGTTAATGGCTTCAGGTACTCCATAGAAGGATTGTGATTTAAGATTGACAGAATCCAAGATGCACTTGTGTCAGACTCAGTATTTTATTTTAAAACAGTCTACAAAGATGAACATGAGTTGTGTCACACTGGGAGTTCATAGCTGCTACAGAATTGTAGAGCTCTGGTTTACCACTTTAAGAAATTGCAGCCTGAAATTAGTTTTATCAATTATCACATCTTCCCAGAATCAACCTGGATTTTTATCTCACTATTCAGAATAGTGTGGCATCAATACAGTAGCAAACATGATTTCAGAAAACAAGTGTCATTTTCATGTCAGTCCAGCTTTGTAAAGTAACACCTCAACCTTTATAGGAGCAAAGTTTAGCATCCTTAGTAGAGCGATGCCAAAGGATGACTATCAGCTCAAACCTGCAATTGTAAGGGATGAGAAAATCAGATTTACTAAACACTGCAGATGAGACTGCATGTAATAGTGGCAGATTTGAGTTTAAAACATACAGATCTGCTGTCACATGCAGTTTGAGCCTCAATGAGGTATTCTTGATAGATCAGCTTGCAGTTGACAGGAAAAAAGCAGAGCCACAGATGTCGCAAACCTGAACTGGAAGAAAAAGTAATGCAGTATTTCTAGTTAAAGAGCAATTGCCTACTAGTCTGGGCAAAGAATGACATGAAGAATGAATGAAGCTTCAAGCACAGGGGTCTAAGGCAGCACAAAAGAGCCACTTTCAAAGCTCAGAGTAGAAAGCTTATCTATGAAAAGTGGACCAAGCACATGTCGCCTCACATCTTGGAGCTACAATTAACTAGGCTTGCTGTCAGTTCTAAAGTGGCTTCCATACGGAACTACTAACTTATGGAAATATTAATTCACCTCCCCCCAAAAGGTTTCCTGATATCCCCATGAGCCAGAGATTCTTCATCTCACAAAAACGGGGTATAAGGAGGGAAAGAAACCCAATCTTGCACTATGCGTGAAGACTTGGTTAAAACATGTTCTTTCTTGGAACAGCCACAATGACGCTGTATTCAGTTCCTGAGGAAGACTTCAAAGCAGAAAGCTGTCTGGGGAACCTCTCAGCTCAGCTCCTGCCAAGCCTCCTGCACTCCAAAACTCACCCACGCCTGAGATAATGAAATGGATGCTAGCCTGCTTAACACAACTGTCCAATGCCAAAAGAACCAAGCACGGGCTTAGACTGAAAACATCCCTCCCAATGACTCTACCAGGTGTGAACAGCAAGTACCTGGATACTGTCAACAACAGTGTTCCGCTACATCACTACTGAATGCCTACCCTACAGAATTACTGTGACCACCACAGGCTTACTCTGATAAATGCATCAAAGGTCCTGTTTGTCTCCACCAAGCACAGTAGAGCTGGATGTGACAGGAGCTTTATTATTTTCTACAAAAACAGACTCAAAGGCAGCTTCTTGCTCTTCCAGGGTGTCGGAAGCTGTGGCTCCTGGGATCAAAGTGGCGTTGCTGAGTGCCGGCTCATGCTCAGTAACCTTCTCCAGCTCTACGGCTCGCTTTCCTTTCCTTTTGCCGAGTATTCGGACATAATTAGCTGGAACAAGTCCTGTTGTCTGGCCATCGCGGCTGGCCAAGAGCCAGCCACGTATTTTGGGTTGTCGTTCTGGCAAGAAAAAGAAAGACAGACATGAGTGGTTAGCAGAGGAGCCCATGAACAGATAACTGAGTTGTTGAAAGTCTTTGGAGAATTCTGCAAAGACCAGTTCGTTTAGATTTTGTGTGACCTTCTCAAACCTTGATAAACTTGAGTGAAAACCAATCTGAAGAGCACACTTGAGACGTAATGATTAATAAAACAGTTCAATGACCAAACCAATGACTTTGAAATGTCAAGATTTCAAAAAGGACTAGCAAATGTCATTAACAGAAACAGTGAAGTGTAGCTTTCAGAAACGTCATACAATATATTAAACCAGTCAACTCTAGTCGCATACCTCTAGTCTGAGTACATTGACACAAGTTATACAACAAATCTAAAGACTGCAAATGGAGGTATTGCTATGGAACAAGTAACTATTTGCAAGAAATGCCACTGCTTCCTGTTAAACAAAAATTTGCCCCTAAAGTTCTCAAAATGTCCCTTAACATACAGTTAGGTCGAGAGGGTAAACGTTCTTCTGTTTTCCTAGATAGTGCACTGAAATATGTGGGGGTGGGAAATCACAATGAATCAAAACCATCTTACCTTTGGGTGCCAGTTTTAGCATTTCGCCAGCACGGAAAGATATTTCTTCTTCCGAAACAGCATTGAAATCATATTCTGCTCTCCCAACAACATGATCGTCCTCTCCACTTGCCCAATTGCTGGAAACTGTTCCACAGGACAAGGGATAAACAAGTCAACATAACTCTGCTGGATCAGTACAGTCTCTTAGAAAACAATCTCTGAGAGTCAGTATGGTGCAAGGGGTACAGGAAACCCAGTTCAATTCCCTACATGAGCCAAGCTATCAACTATTCCCTACATGAGCCAAGCTATCAACTTTCAGGCTGCCCTAATTCAAGTCCCTTAGTTGTTGTGCCAAGGCTGAAAACCCTCAGACTCATAAATAAGTTCAAAAGCTAACAGGAAAGCTCAAATGTACACACACAACTATTGTATGTCATTTGTGAGCTACAAAGAAAGAGAGAATTTTTTGTAAGTGGTTGTTTGGAGACAATCTCAATTTGCCAGAGGCAACCAACCAAGAAGTGATTTTCAAACCTGACTGAACACCTTAGCAGAAGGCCAGGGTGCACACAAATTAAAGTGCTTAACTTGATCGGTTAAAGTCAGCCCATGATACGTATGTGTTATACTTAAGTGTTTTACGCCTTCAAAGCCTTTTTCCAGCAAAGCATTTCAAATCCCAGAGTGCTTACACTGAACATTCACTAGATGTTGGAACATGTTCTAAATTCCCTTTTCATTATACTGGTACATAAAAGCAAGATTTGTTCCTCCCTCCCACCTCGAAGCTGAAATTAGGGAAGCACAGTATCTAAACCTGCTCTTCTCACCCTCCTTTAGAATCCCTTGGCAGGAGCCACATATAACACCAAGCATAGCGCTGTGGCCTTGGAATAGAGTGGGACATGCGAGACCTGAGGTTAGATTCTCTGTTCAGCCATGAAAGTAGCTGACAGCTGAACTACAAATTCCCAGTCCAGTCTTTGCCATCGCTGAGCAAAGTGCAATGCAATGACATCTCCTGTTATGAGATCAGGTTGAAAACGGTGCCTTCCTAACTTATGAGAAATGCTACGGGTATTAAGAAAGGGTGACATCAAATGTTTTTGGTTTCTATCAACTCAAGCGTATTGCTGGCTGTAGACAGCTTGTTTCAAACTTTAAACAAGACAAACACAAAAGCAAGCAAGAATACAAAGCCTAAATAAAGTGTTGCTTTTAAAATAAATTGCAGTTAGTGTTTGCAATAGGTAGGATTGTTGATGGAGAATATTTGTTGATGAACACTGTTTGCATGGCTGGTTGGAAGGGGCAGAGCTTTTGTTTCAGGGTGGTGGTAAGAGCATATGGTTAACTCACACTCACAGCAGAAAACCAGGGAGGCCTGTCATGTTATAGTGCATTCCTGTTCTGAGACAAATCAATTCTACCCTTGGGGTGGGGTGTAAAGAGCATCTAAGCACCAGGTAAAAGACGAGCTTAACACTTAACGTGCCTGCCATTTGGTTTGCGGCAAAAGGCCCTATTTCTCTTTATTTTATTGTTATTTCACTTTCATTTTGGCTACTGTCCAAGGCTGTAGAGCTCTGCAGTAATATATGTGTCAGACGCCTTCAGAACCTCAGCTTGCTATCATTTTCCCCATCTGCCTCCCACATTAACCATTATTAATCCTACCTAAAGGTAAAGGTAAAGGTACCCCTGCCCGTACGGGCCAGTCTTGACAGACTCTAGGGTTGTGCGCTCATCTCACTCTATAGGCCGGGAGCCAGCGCTGTCCGCAGACACTTCCGGGTCACGTGGCCAGCGTGACAAGCTGCATCTGGCGAGCCAGCGCAGCACACGGAACGCCATTTACCTTCGAGCTGGTAAGCGATCCCTATTTATCTACTTGCACCCGAAGGTGCTTTCGAACTGCTAGGTTGGCAGGCACTGGGACTGCGTGACGGGAGCGCACCCCGCCATGGGGATTCGAACCGCCAACCTTTCGATTGGCAAGTCCTAGGCGCTGAGGCTTTAACCCACAGCGCCACCCGCGTCCCTTAATCCTACCTATAACCACACAAAAAATCCCCTTCTCCCACACAACATGAAGATCAGACCGTGTTATTACTGAATTCCTGATTATTATTATTATTAGCATGCTTTTATAATACTGGTTGTTAGGTTGTATCTCTGTTTTTCTTATGCTGCTTCGTTTTCTTCCTGCTGTATATTTGCACACTGCTTAAAGAGATGCTTAAATATGAAGCAGCTTAGATGTTTTTAAATTAAGTGAATGTATGCTAAACCAGGGTTTCCCACATGAAGCAGGGTTGCCAAATGCTGGTTCGCCTCACTGCAAATACAACACTGACCTATGGATAAGGCAGAAAATGGGAGGGTAAAATCCAGGCTGAAGAGGGCAAAAGGGGGTGTTTGAAACTTAGTTGGCTCTCAACTTGCTGCTTGCCTGGTCTCCTGTGGCAAAGGAGTATCCCAGGTGAAGAGACAGATCAGCAAGAGAGAAAATTATTTACTGGGCCGCAAAGGTCTAGCCAGGCAAGCCACTAACTTTTGTGGACCCATCTGGAAGGCTGCTAGTAACTACAGTGGTACCTCAGGTTAAGTACTTAATTAGTTCTGGAGGCCCGTTCTTAACCTGAAACTGTTCTTAACCTGAAGCACCACTTTAGCTAATGGGGCCTCCTGCTGCCGCTGCGCTGCCGGAGCATTTTTTCTGTTCTCATCCTGAAGCTAAGTTCTTAACCTGAGGTACTATTTCTGGGTTAGCGGAGTCTGTAACCTGAAGCGTATGTAACCTGAAGCGTATGTAACCCAAGGTACAACTGTACTGTGGACTTGCTTGTAACACTGTCATGTACACTAGGGCCGAGGGATAAATCAATACTATATATCATCCAAAACCGGTTTGAAGTCCATATTGTTATACAGTGAAACCTCGGGTTACGTTACCCTCGGGTAACATAAACTTCGGGTTGCGAAAGTGGCAAACTCGGAAGTGTTTCGCCGCTTGTGCAGGCACAGAAGCGGTCTCTCCAGTTGCAAAAACTTCGGGATACAGCCGGACCTCCGGAACGGATCCCATTCACAACCGTAGGTACCACCATATCGGTTTCATAATTTCTGACCTGGCAATGTATTGTGAATCATGATATGTGTGTGTACACGCTATGCAAAAATCACAAAGTGGGAAAAACCATGAAGCCAGCCCATGCTTCTCTCCATAGACGATGGAAATATTTTTGAGAAGGAATGATAACCCACAAGCTTGCTTTCCACATTAGAAAATGTAATTCACCAAAACCCTGCGAAACACCTGGGCAAAGTTCAAGTTGCCTTCATGGTCATTCATTGAAACCTGATTCTGTGTTGCCACTTGCTCGCTTTACCCTACAGCCCAGCAGCATAGACCGGGAAATACTTGTAAAAGTGTTTGGATCCCCACAATCAAAACAACTCCTTTACCTGTTTCGTCCTCAGTGTAGGTGGACAGCAGCTTCCAAATGAGGTAGGGACCCCCGAGAACAACGGCAAAGAATAGGAAAATGGGCCAGGATTTTGCAGAGTTGGCCGCCCTTTCCTCGGGGCCAGCACAGGCCACAGTCCCTTCGCTTTCTGCCCACAAATCATCGTTTTCGGAATTCTTTCTCAGACCCAGCAACCGCTGCAGCCGCCTGTAAAGGTACCGAATAGTTCTGACCAAGGCAAAAGCCGAAAACACCTTGGTGAAGTGGATCTTGAGCCGGGAGAAGTGGTTGGCTACATCCAAGACGGCTCGGAAGCTGTTGTAGACCGCCGAAAAGGTAGCGTCCATCATCATGCTGACCGAGGCGAAGGCGTGCACGATGCTTTCGATGGACTGGAATGCGCCGCGGCTGCTCTCCTCGGCCTGCTGCACAAACCGGCTGGCGGGAACGTCGTCCATCCGAAACCGGTTGTAGCCCATGCCGCCATATCCGTAGCTGTAAGGGCTGTAGCTTCCGTAGAAGGAGTTCCCGTACGTGCCGTAGCCTGAGCTGAAGGGGCTGCTGTACGAAGGCCTGAAAGAGCTCAGGGCCGTGCTCCCAGTCTGTTGAGATGGCCTTGGCACAATGGGAGGGGGCACACGGGTGAGGGTGGGCTGCCCAGGCCGCGTCAGCTGACTAACTCCCACATCTGCAGATCTAAAACGCACAAGTTCAATGTTAGCACACGGGATGGTTTTATGCTAAAAAATAATCCCTCATCCCACACTCCTTCCAAACAGTGTGTACACTTAGAAGTTGACATTAATTATGCCTGTTATAATTATGCTCTTTGGACCCAGGTTCAGGCATCACTAGAACACTAGACTAAAAAAACCCAACCCAACCTCACACACTGATCCTCTGCTCTGGTTTCTGACACATGAAAAATGTTGAATCTGAATAGACATTTAACAAAGACTGTGGTTCAGCTGTTGGTAGGGATGGACATTCAACAGAAGCAGAATGGCAACATCTTTATTAGGACCAATTCATAAAGTTTCATTAAAGGTAAAGGTAAAGGTACCCCTGCCCATATGGGCCAGTCATGTCCGACTCTAGGGTTGTGCGCCCATCTCACTTAAGAGGCCGGGGGCCAGCGCTGTCCGGAGACACTTCCGGGTCACGTGGCCAGCGTGACGAAGCTGCTCTGGTGAGCCGGCACCAGCGCTGCACACGGAAACGCCGTTTACCTTCCCGCTATAAAGTGGTACCTATTTATCTACTTGCACTTAGGGGTGCTTTCGAACTGCTAGGTGGGCAGGAGCTGGGACCGAACGACGGGAGCTCACCCCGCCGCGGGGATTCGAACCACCGACCATACAATCGGCAAGTCCTAGGCGTGGAGGTTTTACCCACAGCGCCACCCGCGTCCCAAAAAATAAAGGCATTACCTAACAGTTGTTTGGGGATGAATACTTCTCAGCTGAATGTGCATGAGCTGCTGTGAGGCAGGGAGAGGATGTCTGCTGGGTAGAAAATGCCTCCTTAAGAGAGGAAGAGGTTCCAGCTCTTTTAAAGGAAGCTGTAACAAGGCCACTTCTGAAAACGGCAAGCCTGTGGCAAACATCCCCTTCCGAGGCAAAGTGCTTGAAAAAAGGGGTTGTTGGTCAGTTCCGGGTGGTCTTGGGTGAAGATGGTTTCCTTTATCCATTCCAACTGGGATTTAGGTCTGAATTTGGAACAGAAATTGTCTTTAGTTACCCGGTGGGGCATGTTACCAATATGCTCTGCCTTTCAGTTATCTGGGCATACCCCTTTAGCCCATAGCTGTCAACTTTCAGATTTGAAAATAAGGGATCAGCAGCTTCGAAAATAAGGGATCAGCGGCCTCACCTGCCCCGGGGACAGTCTACGGGATATCTAACAATCCAGGATAGCAGCGGGAAGCACTGGGAAACGGCGCTGGAATAAGGGAATTTCCCGCAAAAAAATGCTTTAGCCCCATGACTCCTAAAGCTTTGCTCTGCATATGGTTGTGCAGAGCAAGGGGCTTATGCAAACGTGACAAAGGAATCGAGCAGCTGTGCTCCACAGTGGTCCATTTCTATTGGAATAGTGCTTAGCCTCGTTGCCTATGAGGTTTAAGGACTCTGGATGTAGGCAGGTGCTCACAAATCCTTTCACAAACAGCCGTCACAAATGCATGCCTTCAATCAACACATCATGCAATAGCCCTGGGGAGAACAAAAGCATCTCTACCTGTAGAGAATCAACAGTCATTGTGGAACCCTCACACCCCATGAAACACCAGTGGTAAGCCTAAAAGGATATACACGACACACAAAGGAATAAATCCTAAAATGCATTTCTGCACTTGCAGCAGGGATAGCCTATGTGGGCCCCTCCAGATGCTGCCATCATCCGAAGAGCGACATTCAGGTCCTTTATTGCTTGTGTATTGCTGCTTTCCTTCTTTTGGCGACCTTTGGTCTATTTGGAGAAACTAGAAGTACAGTGGTGCCTCGCAAGACGAAAAGAATCCGTTCTGTGATTCTCTTCGTCTAGCGGTTTTTTTGTCTTGCGAAGCAAGCCCATTGACGGATTAGTGGATTAGCGCTATTAGCGGCTTATCGGCTGATTGGATCAGCTGATAAGTGGCTTAGCGGCTTAGAAAAAGGGGGGGAAGGGGGAAAAACCCGCAGGAACTCGCAAGACATTTTCGTCTTGCAAAGCAAGCCCATAGGAGATTCGTTTTGCGAAGCACCTCCAAAACGGAAAACTCTTTCGTCTAGCGAGTTTTCCGTCTTGCAAGGCATTCGTCTTGCGGGGCACCACTGTATGCCAATTCTGCTGCCTTTTTAGACTTGTCCTCTCCCTTGTTATCAACCTTTCCCCTCAAATGTCTGTGACACTGACACCTGCTTACCGATTTGGAAACAGGCAACTTATTTGCCTCACTGGAGGATTCGAAAGGTCAGAGGAAGGAGTGGCAGAAATCGCAAAGAACCTGTTGTGGGTGCCAACACTCCTGGGGAAATATCTGAAAGTCTGGGTGAAAACCGAGCTTTTAAGAAGGAAGTGGACTACAACTGGGTCTATTTGCAATTTTGCTTGTACAAAGCTAAGGCACTTTGTTTTAAATGTAATAAATATGCCAAGCTAATGGCTATAAACATATCTTGTGGCATTCTAACACAAAGCAGGTTACTCTACATGCAACAAAATTTTAAAAATGGCACATAACATGCAGATCAATACACATCTCTTAAAATACAATGTGTGTACATCTGTTCTGATCAGACTACAGGTTATTTGCAACTTCATATATGGAAGTTTGCGCAATGTAAGAATTTGTAAGGATTTGGGAATCTGAATTTTCAAAGGAATCTGAACTTGCAAAATACTAATGAAACTATGTTGCATTCTTCAAGGGAATAAAATGGCTTATTTTGCAAACATGAAGCCATAATGCTTTCAAGAGGGAGGTTTTAATTAAGGCAACGGAATATTGCAATAGCGCATCTTGTTTTAATTAGCAGTGAAACCCAAAGACATTTCACCGCCACAGGAAAGGAGCTTAAGTTATGGGGATGAGCAACCTGTTCAATTTTATGGGCTCAAATCTTAGAAAATCTTGGCTGTTGTGAATGCCCAGAAGGTATGAACTGAGATCTGAAGCTGCAAGGTTTCCTAAATTTGGGCTGTAATCTTGGGAACACTTAGGTCACATTCCACAACATACATTTAAAGCACACAGCTTCCTCCAAAGAAGCTTGGGAATTGTAGTTTGCTAAGGAGGCTGGGAATTATAACTCTGTGAGGCGTAAGCTACAATCTCCAGAATTATTTGGGGGAAGCCTTACACTTTAAATGTATGGGGTGGAATTCCACATCGTGCTATTACAAACTTTCCATCTGCTTAAGTGTTGCAGCTTGTCAGATGGAGCAATCCTGACCACCCCTAAGCCCATTTCAGGGGTTCCAAAGGGCACAGAGAGGGAGGAGATGGGGGAAATCCCCATTGCACACAGGAAAGTCCTTGTGAATCCTGCCCACTGTGTAGATGTGACCATGCTTGGAGGCAGGAAGGCAAATTCCAGAGCGGGAAACTGTTAAGTCTGCTGTTAAGAAGAGGAACTGGTGGCGCTTTAAAAATGCAAAGTTTTACTCATGGCGTAAGCTTTGTGGACCAGAGCCTACATCATTCTCAATCTGCAGATATAAACACACACAGAGAAGAGGGAGATTGTAAACAGTGAGTGTAAAAGAGCATGGAATGCAAGCTGTACAATAGGTCGGTGACATTTCTACGCAGAACTCAAATGTGTGCAAGATAAGAGCTTATTCATAAGACTTACACTTCACAGGCTTTAGGCCCCTTTGTTTACATTTTTCCCGCTGTGTACATCTCTCGCTTTCTCTCTGTCAATGATAATGCATCTCATGCGGCAAGATCTAGCCCATGAACACTTTAAAAATCAGCTAGTCTTTTAAAAGAAGGGTGGTAAAAAAAACCTGTGACCCATGAAGCCATTCCCAGTGGTCTGCCAGCCCTCTCCCAAAATCAGACACCACTTCCTCTCCCTGCATCACAAATTACCGTATTTTTCTCTCTATAAGATGCACCAGACCACAAGGCGCACCTAGTTTTTGGAGGAAGAAAACAAGAAGAAAAATATTCTCAATTCCAGAAGCCAGAACAGCAAGAGAGATTGCTGCACCTGCATTCGCTCCATAAGATGCACACATATTTCCCCTTACTTTTTAGGAGGGGAAAAGTGTGTCTTATAGAGAGAAAAATACAGTACTTGGGAGTGCTACTTCCCATGCCAAGACTGTCTAGCATGGCACCACACCAGAAGGTGGTGATACAGCTTTGCAAACTGTCAGGGGCTTTCCTCTCCATCACATCCCTCGGCTGGGGGCAGAAGTCCCCTTGCTACTAGCCCTGCGCTGCAATGGGGAGGAAAGGAAATGCATTTCCTCTCCTCCCTTGAACGATACCTGAAGATCAAGACAGAGCTGTTTCCCTCCCACCCCCATACTGGTGGAGATGGGAGATTTAATGCTGACTCTTGATCTTCAGGGACTGATTCAAAGTGCCACAATACACTTTTCTGCTTTTCACTTGGGAGTAGGTTTCACTGAACACTGTGGGACTTCTTTCCCTAGTAAACAGGCGCAGGTTCAGGTCCTTTGAGTGGCTTTATACAACGCGACCATTTCAAGTCGGAGGCTAGAGCTGCAGGTTCGTGTCAAAGGTTATTTGCGAAACTGCCAATCTCCTCTGCCGCCTCCGCCCATGCAGATTACACAGAACGTGGCTGAAACCAGAAACAAATCCAGGCTGCAACTCCTGAATAGCCTGGAAGAGGCAGAGGACGTTCGGTTGACAAAACTAATATCAGCAGGGACAGACTGATTGGACAGCCTTGGACCTGGGTTCAAAACTGAGGTCTCAACTGATGCACTGGATTGCTATTTGGACAAAAAAGTGATCTCTTAATCCAAATTGCTTACTGTATAAAATGGGAAGTGCAAGTACAGTGGTGCCCCGCAAGACGAATGCCTCGCAAGACGGAAAACTCGCTAGACTAAAGAGTTTTCCGTTTTGGAGGTGCTTCGCAAAACGAATCTCCTATGGGCTTGCTTCGCAAGACGACAATGTCTTGCGAGTTCCTTTTTTCCCCCTCCCCCCTTTTTCTAAGCTGCTAAGCTGCTTATCAGCAGATCCGATCAGCAGATAAGCCACTAAAAGCCGCTAATAGCTCTAATCCGTCAATGGGCTTGCTTCGCAAGACGAAAAAACCGCTAGACGAAGAGAATCACAGAATGGATTCTTTTTGTCTTGCCAGGCACCACTGTAGATAAATAGGTACCGCTCTGACGGGAAGGTAAATAGCATTTCCGTGCGCTGCTCTGGTTCACCAGAAGTGGCTTAGTCATGCTGGCCACATGACACAGAAGCTGTATTCCTGCTCTCTCGGCCTATAGAGCGAGATGAGCGCGCAACCCCAGAGTCGTCCGCAACTGGACCTAGCAGTGAGGGGTACTTTTACCTTTACCACCCTGTAAATAGGTCCATGACATTTCCTTGCTCACAACTAGCCAGACTGCCCAGACATACTATGTTTGTGATAGTAAAGGTAAAGGGACCCCTGACCATTAGGTCCAGTTGTGACCAACTCTGGGGTTGCAGCACTCATCTCGCTTTATTGGCCGAGGGAGCCGGCATACAGCTTCCGGGTCATGTGGCCAGCATGACTAAGCCGCTTCTGGCGAACCAGAGCAGCGCACGGAAATGCCGTTTACCTTCCCAGCAGAGCAGTACCTATTTATCTACTTGCACTTTGACGTGCTTTCAAACTGCTAGGTTGGCAGGAGCAGGGACCGAGCAACAGGAGCTCACCCTGTCACAGGGATTCGAACCGCCGACCTTCTGATCGGCAAGTCCAAGCTCTGTGGTTTAACCCACAGCGCCACCCACGTCCCACCTTTACCTTTACCACCCTGTAAATAGGTCCACAACATTTCCTTGCTCACAACTAGCCAGACTGCCCAGACATGCGTCAGTGATACACAGCCTAAAAGAGCTTTAGGTTTCCTTGCTAGCGGACACAGCAGGAAGACAGCTATTTGCAAATCTGGACTGATTAACTACATCACAGGATAGTTATTAACTTCACAGTCCCAACAGCATTCTTGCTTAATTTCAGGTGTCTGGAACTCCATGGACTTTCCTTCAGTAGCTGTTTTGACAGCCAATGCGCTAGCCAATCAGCACCCACTTCCTATTTTACAAAATAATCATTAGGAAGCTGCTTCTGTATATCAAGCGGCAAAAGCTTACAGGAAGCATATCAAGCAGTAAAGGCTTACAGGAAGTCCCAATGTGACTTGTGTTTACTTTTACATGGCTCGTAACACTCCTGAGATCTCGTAATGCCGCTAGAAAATATCTTTCCGGATCAAATGTATGCACTTACCCAGAAGTCAAGTCCTACTGCGTTTAGCTTCCTCCTACATGGAGGCAGGACCACAACATATGTGGGTATGTTATGCAACCCTAATCTGCTGGGAGTAGGGAGTAATGCTAACCACTTTGGAACTCCTGTGCCAACACACCCAGTTTGTTGGGAAAGGGGAGGGAGGTGGGGAAGAATGTCAGACCCACACTAAATTGCAGCAGAACACAAGCAGCAACTTGCTGCTGATTCACTGAGAAAATTTCCACAAGGAGGTAGGCCATCCTGAGCATGCAGATGGTGGAGCAAAATTCAAGGCTATCAGTAACACCAAGGTCTTGTGGTGTGTACCTGTGAAAAGGATCTAGGGGCCTTGGTGGACCTCAAGGTTAACATGAGTCAACAGTGTGATGAAGCAAAACACACACACACACACACACACTAATGCTATTTTAGGCTGCATCAACAAAAGTATGGTGTCCAGATCAAGGGAAGCAATAGTACCATTCTACAGTGGTGCCTCGCAAGACGAAAAGAATCCGTTCTGTGATTCTCTTCGTCTAGCGGTTTTTTTGTCTTGTGAAGCAAACCCATTGACGGATTAGCGGATTAGCGCTATTAGCGGCTTATCGGATCAGCTGATAAGAGGCTTAGCGGCTTAGAAAAAGGGGGGGAGGGAAAAAACCCGCAGGAACTCGCAAGACATTTTCGTCTTGCAAAGCAAGCCCATAGGAGATTCGTTTTGCGAAGCACCTCCAAAACGGAAAACTCTTTTGTCTAGTGAGGTTTCCGTCTTGCGAGGCATTCATCTTGTGGGGCACCACTGTATTCTGCCTTAGTGAGACCACACTTGGAATACAGTGTCCAGTTCTGGACAGCACAATTTAAGAAGGATGGTGACAAGTTAGAAGGTGTGCAGAGGAGGGCAACCAGGATGATCAAGGACCTGGAAACTAAGCCTTATGTGGGGTGCTTGAAGGAGCTGGGTATGTTTTGCCTGGAAAAGAGGAGACTGAGAGGAGATAGAATAGCCATTTTCAAATATCTTAGGGGCTGTCACATGGAGGAGGGAACATTCTTGTTTTCTCCTGCTCTGGAGGGTCGGACTCGAATTGATGGCTTCAAGTTGCAAGGAAGGAGATTGTGACGAAACATTCAGAAAAGCTTTCTGACAGTAAGAGTGGAACAGACTCCCGTGAGAGGTGGTGGACTCTCCTTCCTTGGAGGTTTTAAGCAGAGGTTGGATGGCTATCTATAATGGATGCTTTAGCGGATTTTCCTGCACTGCAGGGGGTTGGACTAGATGACCCTTGGGGTCCCTTCCAACTCTAAGATTCTATGAAAGAAGAAAAATCAAAATAAAAAAGGGGCATGATGTGGGACAATACCACGTTGCAAAACACACTATCATTTTACTCTTCAATTCCAGTTTATCAGATACATCCTAGCACTGAGTCCTAAGATTTCCAAAAAGGATTTGAAGAATTCAAAGTTCCAAAGGGGTAATCTGTATGGAGCTTTAACCCACATATCCCAACATTTGTTCAAACACACACTCTCACACTTATCTCTCTCTTGTAAAATGTGTGCACGATTCAGAGTCCAAGGTGAGGATAGCAGAAACTGAATGCAAACATCATCATAATAACAACCATTATTCATATAGCTCCTAAAACATTGGGTGGCACCCCAAAGCAGCATAAAGTGAAACCTTTCAAAAATAACAGCAATGAAAAACAAGCGTGCGACCTTTCCCCAAGCCCCTTCATGTCATTAATGTCGCTGACAGCACCAAACAGGTGAAGGACAATGCCTTCCCTATTTTTGTGTGTCTGTATTATTGTGGGTGCCTATGCAGGACACTGGCCCTTTGATGAGCCTGGCTGGGGGAGAAGAGGAGCGGAAACAGTCCTCCTTTGCAGTTTATAAAGCAATTATGTATGAAAGAGGTGCGAGGTGGGGGAATCTGCCTCCCCCTTGAAGATGGAGAACTCTCGTGCCACCTCCTGTTCTCCTGTTCCCTTACGTGGGAGCAAGAAGGGAAAGGCTGAATACACCCCTTTATGGGGTGGGGAGAGGATGTTTCCCCATTAAGGGGAGGAGAAAGAGGCTTGTTGCTCTTCCTTGTTGCTCTTCCTTGCCCCCCAAATGTGTCAGAAAAAAGAAAAGGGGGCCAGTTTGCTGAAGACACCCCTTATGAACAGACTAGTGCTTAGCTTATTTTTGGGCTGCAATTTTGTTGTTGTTAAAATTTTTTTGCAGATCATAAATCCTGCATTGATTTTATTAATCTTATAACACTACTTTTGCTTCAGTTGTGACGTTCAGCCTGTTTTTAAGATGTCGTTAGCAGTGTTTTATAGGCTGCAATTGTCTCACTGATGATGTTAATTATTCTACACTATTTATGCTGCGTTTGTGATGTTCTATCGTGTTGTTATTCTTTATTGTTTGTAAGCCGCTTTGCGATTCATTTGAACTAAAAGTGGCATATCAGATGGGGGGAGGGGGTGATATTTCCAATTGGGAGGGGGGAGGAAGAGAAATAATAGAATCATAGAGTTGGAAGGATCGCCGAAGAATTGATGCTTTTGAATTATGGTGCTGGAGGAGACTCTTGAGAGTCCCATGGACTGCAATAAGATCAAACCATGGGGTCAGCAAACTTTTTCAGCAGGGGGCCAGTCCACTGTCCCTCAGACCTTGGGGGGGGGGCGGACTATATTTTGAAGGGGGGGGAGGATGAACGAATTCCTATAACCCACAAATAACCCAGAGATGCATTTTAAATAAAAGGACACATTCTACTCATGTAAAAACACACTTATTCCCGGACCATCCATGGGTTGGATTTAGAAGGCGATTAGGCCGGATCTGGCCCCCGGGCCTTAGTTTGCCTACCCATGATCAAACCCATCCATTCTGAAGGAAATCAGCCCTGGGTGCTCACTGGAAGGACAGATCCTGAAGCTGAGGCTCCAATACTTTGGCCACCTCATGAGAAGAGAAGACTCCCTGGAAAAGACCCTGATGTTGGGAAAGATGGAGGGCACAAGGAGAAGGGGACAACAGAGGACGAGATGGTTGGATAGTGTTCTCGAAGCTACCAGCATGAGTTTGACCAAACTGCGGGAGGCAGTGGAAGGCAGGAGTGCCTGGCGCGCTGTGGTCCATGGGGTCACAAAGAGTCGGACACGACTAAACGACTAAACAACAACAACAGAGTTGGAAGGGGCCCTGGCGGTCATCTAGTCCAACCCACAGCTGTCAACTTTCAGATTTGAAAATACGGGATCAGCAGCCTCGAAAATAAGGGATCAGCAGCATAGCTGTCAACTTTTGGATTTGAAAATAAGGGATCAGCAGCCTCACCTGTCTACCGGATATCTAACAATCCGGCGCTGAAATAAGAGAATTTCCAGCAAAAAAAAGGGAAGGTGGACAGCTATGGTCCAACCCCCTGCAATGTAGGAATCCCGTGTTGGTGGGGTGGAAAAGAAACCCCTTATCCCCACCCAACACTGAAAGGGGATGAAAGGATGAAACCCGTTAGGGGGCTAAGGGAAGAAGGGGGGGTATGATTCCCTGGAGACCTGGTACCTGTTTGTTTCTTGTTCTCTCCTCCCCCACCCTTGGCCATTCCACCATCTTGGAGGAGCGTGGCGCCTGAGCATGTACAGAGTGCCTCTCCCCCCACTCCTCGGGGCGGCAAGTGAGCCCCGGAACCTGTTTGTTTTGTGTTCCCTCTTCCCCCACCCTTAGGACCTTGGAGGAGCGTAGCCCCTGAGCATGTACAGAGTGCCTAACCCCCCCCTCCCCACTCCTCGGGGCGGCAAGTGAGCCCCGGAACCTATTTGTTTTGTGTTCCCTCCTCCCCCACCCTTAGGACCTTGGAGGAGCGTAGCCCCTGAGCATGTACAGAGTGCCTACCCCCCTCACTCCTCAGGGCGGCAAGTGAGCCCCGGAACCTATTTGTTTTGTGTTCCCTCCTCCCCCACCCTTAGGACCTTGGAGGAGCGTGGCGCCTGAGCATGTACAGAGTGCCTCTCCCCCCACTCCTCGGGGCGGCAAGTGAGCCCCGGAACCTGTTTGTTTTGTGTTCCCTCTTCCCCCACCCTTAGGACCTTGGAGGAGCGTAGCCCCTGAGCATGTACAGAGTGCCTAACCCCCCCCCCCACTCCTCGGGGCGGCAAGTGAGCCCCGGAACCTATTAACAGCCATAACCGATGAGGAGGGAATGGCGGCGGCGGATCCGCCTCGGGGCTCTCCCGCCTCCCCCCCCCGCGCCCCCAGCCGCACTCACAGCCTCCGGTTCTCCCAGGGCTTCGGGGGCGGCGGTTGGTTGGCCGCCATCGTCTTCGCGGCGGCGCCTCCTCCTCCTCCTCGCCGGACCTTCGCCCAGGCTCGGCCGTCTCCCGAGGCGAGCGCCGAGCCGTCGGTCCCGCCAGGGAGGAGGCCCCGCCCCTCACAGGCGACGCGCGGAGCTCGGGGATCGACCGGCTCTGGCTGCGACGTCGGCGTGGCGTGGCTTCGCGCAGGTGGCGGCTCGAGCTCAAAGAGGTGCGCGGGGAAGGAAGTCGGGCGAAAGCAAAGGAACGCAATCGCCCCCGCTCGGCTACTGATGAAAACATATTTTGCACGTTTTTCCCAGGACCGGATTTACGTATAAGCTAAACAAGCTATAGCTTAGGACCCCACTCTCTTGGGGACCCCCCAAAAAAATTAAAGGGGAAAAAACACCTGGATGTACATTTCCAAAATGTAAGATAAAAAAACAAATAAAATAAAACCTAAAATTATTATTTCATTAACAATGTTATAGCAAGTTTCTAGAGACTAGATTATGAGTCTTTGTAAGCTGTGTTTCTAAAGAGTTAACTTTCGCGTTTGCATTATTAAGTTTGTTACGAATTTTATCTTATTTTATTTTAAATAATTTTTTATTAAATTTTCCATTTAACAATCCAATCATATCACATTAGTTATTCCAAATTGTACCAATACATATATCATAAAGTCCAAATATTTTGCCAAATTTTAAATTTTTGTTGGGGTTCCCATGCTTTGAGTTCAGTAAGTTTGTTATGAATTTTAAGTTGCAGCTTAATAATTATTTCACTAGTAATATACTTCTTAAATGTATTTCACTATTAATATACTTCTTCTTAACTTCTTCAACAATTACTTTGATAAAATGCGTATTTTGTTATGTGCAAATGGCTTTAGACACCTATTGGGTCCATAAATTACCATATAGCATATATTCAACACAAAAAACGACAATTTATTGTTGACAAAGAACAGCTGGACATAATATCAAGGGCCCCATTACCTTCAGTAATTTAGAGGGCCTCATTAAACCTAAATCCGGCCCTGCGTTTTCCGATGTATTTACCCGATTTTAATGTGTGTGTTTTTAACGTTTTTCTCCCACCGCACATCAAATGCCCGTTTTTTATCTTTTTCATTATTCAAAGTTTATTCAGACTGTTAGCTATTGCCATTTAATGGGGTGCGACGCCTGAGTTCTGGAGCTCGGACAACATGGAACAGTGTCTTTCAACGAAGCCTATAGTTGCATTGTTTCGTTTTTATTGCGGGAGGGGCAACAAGATGTTTTCCAAAGCACGGCCACTCACGACGGAACGGCTGTTGGGATCCGGAAGTATAGGTCGGAAAGCCTTTAGAGGCTTGGTACCCTATGGGCTCGACAGGAGGCCGCCGCAACTTGGAGGCGGAACTCTTGTTTCTGGGATGCTGTTTCCTTTTCTCTCCCCCTTTCTTTCCCTACGAGAGCGGAACTCATTGATGCGCGGACCGAGGGTGCAACGGGTGAATGGTTCCCCCATAGGTTTTTTTTATATTTGGCAAGCGAAAAGAGGCAGGTGAGCTGGAAAATAACCTCGGCTTCTTAGGATTGGAGCGGTGGGGTGGGGTTCTTTAAGCTATTTGGGCGCAGTGAGTTGCTTTTAGCAAGATCTGAGAGAGGTAAGTGCGCAACCCTATGTTCATGTTTACTCGAAAGCAAGTCGAGGCTTGCTCTTAGGTATATGTGGTTTTCATCGTAGAATTTAAGCGTTAGAATGGTATGGCTTGTGATACCAGATAGTGATGACGGCCTAAGTAGCGGAAACTCCAGTGGCGGTGGAAGTGGAAAGAGGAGACGGGAGTGGTATTCTTCAGTGCAGGAAAAATACAGTGCAGGAAGAAGGGAAGGGCCACAGCTCAGTGGTACAACAGCTGCTTTGCATGCAGAACGCCCCCGTCTCGGTCCTCAATGGGATTTCCAGGCAGGGCTGGGAATACCCCTTGCTTGACACTCTGGGGAGAAGGTGCCATTTAGCATAGACAGTACAGTGGTACCTCGGGTTAAGAACTTAATTAGTTCTGGAGGTCCGTTCTTAACCTGAAACTGTTCTTAACCTGAAGCACCAATTTAGCTAATGGGGCCTCCTGCTGCTGCTGCACCGCCGCTACACGATTTCTGTTCTCATCCTGAAGCAAAGTTCTTAACCCAAGGTAATTTTTCTGGGTTAGCGGAGTCTGTAACCTGAAGCATATGTAACCCAAGGTACCACTATACTGAGCTAAATACACCAATAATCTCAGTATAAGGCAATTCATACTGGCAGTGGCCCAGATTTAGTTCTTTGATTTCTAGTAATCAGCCTTTTCTCACAAGGAAACGATTTCATACATGGGACCATGCTCGTTGTTGTTCTTTTCTGAATGGTCCTCAGCATCTCTGTGTCCTCCCTTTTGAATTACTGCTGTGCTATTTTAATGAGTGTTCCCTCAATTCTCACTCTCCAGCCTACTGCGGTAGTGTTTCTGCTGATGGTTTTTCTCTTCAAATACAGGTTTCACCAGCATGAGCACCAGCACGACTGCACTGTCTGAAAAGGACAAGTCTATTGCTCAGAAGTTACTGAATTTTGGAGCATGCCCACGTTGTATTTTCAGGTTTTGCCAGATAGGATCTCAGGATTTGTACAGGCGACCCTATAAGGTTTGATTAAATTGAAGTACATTATGATAATGATGGGGTGGTTTTAATTCATTTTCAGATCTCTCTGATCCTGGTCTTCCTTTCAAAGCAAGAGGCATATTCTTGGGGAATGAAAGGAGGCTGGGGCATTTGGAGTGGGGAGAGAAAAATTGCAGAACCCCAAAATATATTATTAATGAGGAACAACAAACAGCTGTCGACCTATTTAAAATCCATTGTTGTCTTCTTTCCCTCCATCATATACTTTCTCCAGTTCCCCTGGAGTCCACCTACCCAGAAGTCCAGTCCACAATCTTCCCCATTATCTGTCTAAGAAGTATAGGAAAGACCTGCACCTCTGAGGAAGGACTATGACACAGTGGGTCAGCATACAGTAGGTCCAAGGTTCAGTCCCCAGCATCTCCAGTTAGGACTGGGAATGTCCCCTGTCTGAAACCCTGGAAAGCCACTGCCACTCAGCATAGATAGTACTATGTTAGATAGACCATTGACTTGACTCAATAAGGCAGTTTCCTGTGTTCCTAAGAACAAGAGCACTTCCTCTTCTCACTTCTGGAGTCACTTACCGTATTTTTCGCTTCATAAGGTGCACCTGACCATAAGGCGCACCTCCTTTTTTTGGGGGGGGGGGAATTCAAGAAAAAAAATATTATTTAAAGGAAGTGCTGAGCAGAGCCTGTATGCATCCCAGGCTCTGCTCAGCACTCCCTTTCATGAGTTGCGCAGAGCGTGTGTGCGGCGCATGCAGGCTTTTCCCCAAGGAGAAAAGCCCCCAAGAGCCACACACACACACTCCGCATGGCTCTTTAAAGGGAGCACGGCTCTTGGGGGCTTTTGTGGGAGGTGGGGGAGGTGAGAGAGCCTCACTCTGTCCCTTCCCCCACCTCCTGCAAAAGCCAGGGATAGCTGTGCAAAGCCTCCACAGGGCAGCGGGATGAAGGCTCCCCGCCCCGCTGCCCTTCAGAGGCTTTGCACCGCTAAGGCAGAAGCTAAAACAGCTCTAGCTGTTCTGGCTTCTGGGGTAGCCCGCGAAGCCTCCACAGGGCAGCGGGGAGCCTTCATCCTGCTGCCCTGTGGAGGCTTCGCGGGCTACCCCAGAGCTGCTCAGGAGTTTGTCAGGGCTGGCGGGGAAAACCTGGGTTACCCCCCCCCCCAGCCCCAGGGACCACACATTCGCTCCATAAGACGCACAGACATTTCCCCTTAAATTTTAAGAGGAAAAAAGTGCATCTTATGGAGCGAAAAATACGGTATGTGATACTATCCTGTGCACATTTACTCCTCTTCTTCCTCATCAAACTCCTCATCAAATTAGGAGTTTCAAGTGTAGGCCATCATATAACATCCATATATAAAATTTTAAGCACATTTACTCAAAACATTTAGGATACCAATGTGCATAGGATACGAATCCTATAAACATTTACTCAAAACTAAGTCCCACAAAGTTCAGTGAGTCTAACCCCTACCTAAATATGCACAGGACTGCAATATCAAAGACCTTTTTAATTGCTTAGCAGATCCACTTTAATTTGCAAGGCAACAGACTATTTGACATTATTCTCTGTTGAAAGACTGTTGCGCATTTACAGGAGCCGTTGATTTCAGGACACCTGGCTGTTGGGCTCACAGTACATGCTGAAGCCACCCTTGGCACCCTTCTACATACCAAGTTTTACTCTGCTTCCTTTATCAATCAGGAGTTGCTTAGTGAACTGCATGAGTTTCTGGAGAACACTACAGAGGAGAACAAATTACCTTGTGAAACAGCAAATCCTCCCTATAAGCGAATCAAACTGGATAGTGTCAAAGAAGGGGAGGAACAGACCTCAAATGGAAGCCACCAGGTACCTAATGCGGAGAATGATAGAACTGCTGGTGGTGATGAGAACCTAAGGCCAGCTGTGTGCAGCATCTGCCTGGGAATTCTTCAAGAGCTCTGCGAGATGGATTTTGTCAAAGCGGTAAGTGTCAGCTGGTTGGTAGTTTTACTGTTGAAAAAAACTGCAGCATTTCCCATGGATGTACACGTATACAGCATGCATGTAGTGGGTGGCATTCAGCTAAGTTTTACTCAGAGTTGACCCATTGAAATAGATGAACCTAACTTAGTCGTGCTCATTCATTTCAATGGGTCTACTGTGATTAAAACTTAGTTGTATACCTCTAAGGGTTTTGCTGAACTTTCCTTGCTAAAATCTCATTTAGGCTGCAATTGTACACATGCTTAATTGGGAGCTAGCCCCAACGAACACAGTGGAACTTAACTTCCAAGTAAGCATTCAGGCAGTGGGACTGTTAGTGAGCTGTCCTGACTACACAGAAGAATTCCTTTGGTAGAAGCAAGCACATCTACATAGGGAAGCTTGTCCTTGATGAGAATTTAAAACAATTTTATTCAAACATGTTTGCAAGCCATCTTGTACAAGGTACAATTGCTTTGAGAACTTTTAAAATTGCATAGCGGGATGTGCGTGTATGTGTGTGTGTGTGTGTGTATTTATATTTAAATAATAATAAACATAATTCATTGTTTTTCAGGTGTGCCACAAGATTAATTCTTCTGAATACCAGTTTACCAGCTTTGTGTTTTCAGTCTCTTTCCCTCCACAGTTATCTGTAAGGGAGGTGCGTATTTGCTTGTGCTTTTGCTTGTGCTTACTTCTCCTTCGTTGAGAAGTAAAGGGGGCAGGGGTGGTTTAAAAACTTAACTTGTTTTCACCTGTTAGGAAATACACAGTGTGTGGCATCCAGCAATACATGGCCAATAGCAATTGGGCGAGGGGTGAGTGAGAGGGAGGGCAAATTGGGCTAGGCTGATCTGAAGCTTGGCTTTTTGAATTGGTGGGGGAGAATTGGCCACGTCTGATGTTGTGTATCCTGTGTGGCTTTGATTCCTGTGAAAGTAGCCGATTCTTGGTCTGGGTTTTCTCAGCTAGTTAGATGAGAAGGTTATGAAGCCATTTAATTTACCACTTCTCTCTCTCTCTCCCCTCTCCTCTCCCCTCCCCCCCTTTCTCTTTCATTTTTCTGTTTTTTCTCGGTCCATGCCTGAAGCATGCAGCATGGTTGCTAGTAAAAGAGGAAATGGAGTGAGTACTTCCTGGTGGGATCTTTTCCATCCTGCCTTGTGTGCTAAGTTTTCAAATGCCACTGGCACTGTATTGTTCTCTCTTGGTGTGTGCTTGGTAGGCGTGTGAGGGGAATTGTATTGAGAGGGGGTAATGTACAATATCTCATCCTCTTCCCTTGGCAGTTAACTCCGTTGATTGCCCTACCCAGTTTATTGTCTTAATACTAAAGCCTCTTAGCACCACTGATCCATTGTTGTTCCTGCACTGAGCTGGAAGGAGAAGCATCACGGTTGTTTCACATAGTGCTAAATTCCCCCACAACAATCCCACAAAAGCGCATCTTTGCAGGCAAGGTCCTAACATAATATTTAATGAAAAGCAAGCCCCATTCAGTGGAGGCCTTGCTTCTCACACCAGCTGATACTTTAATTAGGCATTTCATCCTTGCCCCTTTCTTTTTAAACTTCCAATCAATTGTGGGTTTTTTTGCTCCAGTCACAGCATTACTGAACCGGCCCTTTTAATTAGTCATTTCCTCTTTCTTGCTGGCAGGTCCTTCCATTAGCAAATGTTACAACATGTATTCTAGTTGCTGTTAATACTTTGGGTTATAAAATTCTTGAGAGCAGAGGTACAAGTTCAAAACTATCAATTGAAATGAGTATTTTGAAACTAAACAGAATTGACTGAATTCTCTCCCCCCCCCCTTGATTTAAGATGCTGAGTCTTACTTTTAAAAATCATTTAGGAAACAGGATTTTTTAGCAGAAAAAGAAGACCTTGTTCAGCTAAAGGAAGCATACAAATGGATTATTCACCCCCTGTTCCTGGAGCAATTGGGGGTCCCTGCTGATGGAAAGGTATTGTATAACTATATATCCTGCAATTATCTCCTGCAATGATTTTGCAAAGTTTTTTGCAGATAAAGTCGCTCAGATTCGGGAAGAGGTAGACGCCACCGTGGGATCAATTCCAATTTGTTACCTCCGAGGATGTGGACAGGCTGCTTGGACGAGTGAAACCAACCACCTGTCTCCTTGATCCTTGCTCATCCTGGCTTATAAAAGCTAGCCGAGAAGGGCTGGGCGATGGGCTTCATGGGGTGGTGAATGCTTCCCTCCGTGAGGGAGCCTTCCCAGACCCACTGAAAGAGGCGGTTATTAAACCGCTTCTTAAAAAACCATCTTTAGATGCGGCCACGATGCCCAACTATCGCCCAGTTTCAAATCTTCCATTCTTGGGCAAGGTGATTGAGCGAGTGGTTGCTGAACAACTCCAGGCACGCCTGGAAGAAGCGGACCATTTGGATCCCTTCCAGTCGGGATTCAGGCCTCATCACGGGACTGAAACTGCCTTGGTCGCACTGGTTGATGATCTCCGGCGGGCTAGGGACAAAGGTGAGAGCTGTTTCCTAGTTCTGCTGGATCTCTCAGCGGCGTTTGATACCATCGACCATAACATCCTTCTGGACCGTCTTGAGGGGCTGGGAGCTGGGGGCACTGTCATACAGTGGTTCCGCTCCTTCTTCTTGGGCCGTGTTCAGAAAGTGGTGGTGGGGGATGAGTGTTCAGACCCCTGGGCTCTCACTTGTGGGGTGCCTCAGGGTTCTGTCCTCTCCCCCATGCTTTTCAACATCTACATGCAGCCGCTGGGAGAGATCATCAGGAGGTTTGGGCTGGGTGTTCATCAGTATGCGGATGATACCCAGCTCTACCTCTCTTTTAAATCAGAACCAGTGAAGGCGGTGACGGTCCTGTGTGAGTGTCTGGAGGCGGTTGGAGGATGGGATGGCGGCTAACAGATTGAGATTGAATCCTGACAAGACAGAAGTACTGTTTCTGGGGGACAGGAGGCGGGCAGGTGTGGAGGATTCCCTGGTCCTGAATGGGGTAACTGTGCCCCTGAAGGACCAGGTGCGCAGCCTGGGAGTCATTTTGGACTCACAGCTGTCCATGGAGGCACAGGTTAAATCCGTGTCCAGGGCAGCTGTTTACCAGCTCCATCTGGTACACAGGCTGAGACTGGTGGTGCATGCTCTGATTATCTCCCGCTTGGACTACTGCAATGTGCTCTATGTGGGGCTATCTTTGAAGGTGACCCGGAAGCTACAACTAATCCAGAACGCAGCAGCCAGACTGGTGACTGGGAGTGGCTGCCGAGACCATATAACACCGGTCTTGAAAGACCTACATTGGCTCCCAGTACGTTTCCGAGCACAATTCAAAGTGCTGGTGCTGACCTTTAAAGCCCTAAACGGCCTCGGTCCAGTATACCTGAAGGAGCGTCTCCACCCCCATCGTTCTACCCGGACACTGAGGTCCAGCTCCGAGGGCCTTCTGGCAGTTCCCTCACTGCGAGAAGCCAAGTTACAGGGAACCAGGCAGAGGGCCTTCTTGGTAGTGGCGCCCTCCCTGTGGAACGCCCTCCCACCAGATGTCAAAGAGAACAACAACTACCAGGCTTTTAGAAGACATCTGAAGGCAGCCCTGTTTAGGGAAGCTTTTAATGTTTGATGTATCATAGTATTTTAATATTCTTTTGGAAGCCACCCAGAGTGGCTGGGGAAGCCCAGCCAGATGGGCGGGGTATAAATAATAAATTATTATTATTATTATTATTATTATTATTATTATTATTATTATTATTATTATTTAACTTCAACATTGTTTTATTGTCATGGCCCTTCTGTGCCTGGGCTGTGCCACTTCAGATGGTACATGGGTGGTCGAATCCTCTAAATTAAAAGAAAAGTTTTAATTATCTGTGCACATGGAAAATTCCAGGGCGAGGGAGGAACCTTTCCTCCTGACAAGCTTGTTTTCTTTGTGCAGAGCTAAAGTGAGGGAGAGAGTTTCTGGCAGGTACCCAAACAGAGTTCAAGGCTACAGAAGGGAATGGGAGAATGTTACATTTCCACTACCGAATTAAACAATAACTTTCCACTGTCTTTTAAATTGCGACTCAGAGCCTGTTTGAAGTCAGCGTGGTCTTCGCTCATCCAGAAACAGACGAGGACTGCCATTTCCTGTAAGTTGGGATGTGATGAGTAATGGCGTTGTACAATCACAGGGGCATCTTTGGGAGGAGAAAAGGCTAAGGAGTAACTCCTGCACAAATCCAGAGTGGATTCCCTAAGACGGTTGGATGGCGCCTTGTACGCCTCCTTCCGGCAACTCCTGCAGCCAGGATGGTGCCAAATGTATGGCTCTGCTTTCCTTTGGACCACATCAGCCAAGCCAAGGGGGTGGGTCTTGTCGTCTGGGTAGCCCAGGACCTTCATGCACACTGTCAGGCATCCACCCAGAATAGGCAGCACCTTCGATTAACATTAGACGCAATATCCAGAGAGGGATATCTGTACCCAAGAAGCAGCCAATGTTTTGATGTCAGGAAGGAGAGGAAAGATCTTCTTGGTGGATGCTCTCTGACTTAGACACCAGCTGCATAGGCCTTTGCAACCTTGTCCTCACTGAATCTGTTCTGACACCATGTCTAAAAAAAGTTTTCAAACAATTACCGTATTTTTCGCTCTATAACACACACTCGACCATAACACGCACGTAGTTTTTAGAGGAGGAAAACAAGAAAAAATATATTCTAAATGAAACAGTGGATGTATGATTTTTGTGGTTCATGCTGTAGCCACAGACATGTGATCTCACAGTGAGTTTGAAGTAGCCCAATGCAAAAATCCTGAGGATCCATGTGGATCCATGCTTTGTAACCACGTTTTTGCACCATTGCAGCCCCAGGCAACAGTGGGTGCTTGATTTTTTTGGTGCAAGATGTAGCCATGGACATGCTATGTGATCTGATGGTGAATTTGGGGTGACCCAGTGCAAAAATCCTGAGGATCCATGTGGATCCATGCTTTGTAACCACGTTTTAAGTGGGGAGGGAAGGAAAAGCACTCAAGGGACAAGGAGCATGCGTGGGGTGGGTGGAGAAGGATGCTGCTATTAATGCAGAAGAGGGGTATAAGAGGAGAAGGCTCCTCTCCTCTCCCGCTTTGCTCCTTTAAAGGCTCTGCTTCTCTCCTTCCTCCCCAGCTCGCTGAAAAACTTTGCTGCTATTTAGCCAGCTGAGTGGGGAGGAGAGAGGGACAGAGACCCTGCTTGCTTTAAAGGAGCCAACTGGACAGGAGCCGCGTACACTCGTGTAAGCGGCTCCTCTCCTCTCCCGCTTTGCTCCTTTAAAGCAAGCAGGGTCTCTGTCCCTCTCTCCTCCCCATTCAGCGGCTCTTCTCCCGCTTTGCTATTTCAAAGCGAGCCACGGAGGAGGGAAGGAAGGGGAACCGTGGATCCTCTGCTCACCACTGCAGCAGATCCCCCCGCCATCCGTAGGCATTCGCTCCATAACACGCACAGACATTTCCCCTTACTTTCTAGGAGGAAAAAAGTGAGTGTTATGGTGCAAAAAATACGGTAAATGCTGTTTGTTTTTCCATTTAGAGCCTCAGCATGTCCAAGTTGCTTCAAACAAGAAAAGAACAAGCAGGTAAGCAATTTCTGGGAAATTATTCTCTTTCCCATTTTTTTGCAAGATCAGAATTTAGTAGGGTCACAAGCCATCACAAACTTGTTATTGTTCTTCCTTCCTCCCTCCTTATACTGTGTAGTAAAGTTATTCTTCATTTTTTCTGTTCTTGTGGGATCCCCCCCCCCCCCCAGATTTGGATTACATCTTTACTGTGTGTGAGTTCTAAAACTTATTTCCCAGCTAAGATTGGTTTCCAAAGCACCTTACAGTTAGAATCAAAAAAAATTACGACAAAATGTATTAACATCTTTCTGTAATAAAACTTCCCAAGGTGATGGACAAGATTCTGATTAACAGTGCAATCCAATATATGTTCAGAAGTAAGTCCTGCTGGATTCAGTAAGACCCTGTGGCAGCTAAGTGTTGCAACCTAAAATAACAATTAAGTATTAATTAAAATAACAGTATCAGAGAAACAGTTTCTGAGAAATGACATTCCAGTGACTCAGCTGAAGTGAATTAAACAGAGGAATTGTTTTCGGAATACCTGATACTTTATTCATTTGCAGTCTGTCTTCACCAGAATGGCTGTGGTTAAGGCTTTGGATATGATCAGTGAAGAAGATTTTCTTAAGTAAGTGAGCTCTGAACCTATTTTAACCTTGGTGTATGGGAATTTATCAGGAAAATCAAAGAGCAAAGTGAAATGTTACAGGTGAAAATGTCATTTAACCTGGAAGTAATAAGTAAGTGGGTTAATACATTCTGAGTCTAAATGGGTGTGGCTTCTGCATTTTGTTCCCCATACCTCAAAATTCACTGTGATTTCAGGTGTTCATGTATGTATCTCTTGGCCACTGTGTGTCTCAGTTGTGTGATTTCTGACAGGTCTCTCTCTCTCTGACAGTAATTGCAGTTGAATGCATTCTGGGGCAACTGAGAATGAAGCAAATCCAGTATTTCAATTTCTGGCTTTAGAGAAAGGTAGTCTCGGAAAACAGCTAACACTTCATTTCCAATTCTTCAACATGGGCATAGCTTGAACTCTGATAAGGACATCAAATTACTGGATATGGGCAAAGAAACAAGACATTAGATCCTTCTGCTTTCTGAAGTTCTACACAAGCCACTCTGATACTGATTCAGTCGAATCTTATGCAGGTCATACTGAATTTCTGAAAACCAAGGGGTCTAATGTCTTGTTCCTCTTCCTCCAAGTGGCTCCACCATACGGGGGTGAGGGCCTTTTCAGCTACAACACCTTGCTTGTCAACTCTCATCCCAGGGGCCCATACCTGTGTTTAAGTCATGGCAGTTAGGCACCAGGCAAATATCTCTCCTGTTTTCCTAGGCTTTTAACCTCTGAGGTAGCCTTATGGCTTACTGTAATATACATCTGAGGCCATTTTCTCTCTCTTTCACCCTGCCAGGGTCTTGTTGTGTGTTTTTAATAGCTCGCTCCTTTATTTTCTCCTATACAGACACTTTCAGTGTCCTCTGACTTCACCCAAGGCGCCTTGCACAGCTGTCGACATTCAGTGTACCAATGGGGCCATCTTCGTTGCCGGTAAATACATAAATATATAGTGGGTCTTCCCCCCACTCCTCACAGTCATTTCTTAATATACTTGTAAAAAACTTAGAAGCCTATTTTGGCATTAAGTGGGTGCATAAATTGATAAATAGTGCTGTGCTGTTTGTTTCCCCTGCTTCAAGTAAAAAACACATTATTTGCTACTTTTGCAAAACTTACAGGATACTAAATACCCTCTGTTTCCTTTACAGGAAGATATAACAAATATTCAAGAACGTTACCCCAGACTCCCTGGATTATAGATGGAGAGAGGAAGATGGAGTCTTCCGTCGAAGAACTGATCTCAGAACATCTCATGGCTGCCTTCAAAGCAGACAGTGAGTGCTTTCTGTATGCACTTAGTGCGCGTCCATATACCTGCATGTCTTCCATGCATAACTTAATCAAGCCACCCAAAATCTATTGGATGGAAAGTTACATTCAGGGCGTGGCCTTTTTAGTGGTAGTGCCCACATCCTGGAACACCCTTCTTAGAATCACCTGTTTGTACTCCCTCCTTAACCTACTTTTGCCAAGAGGTTGTGTGGCATTTTTGTTCTGGAGAAGCCTTTCTTTCTGGGTAAAAACCTACCTGTAGAAAAATCTAATGGCTCGTTTTTGGACTACCTCTCCACCTGTCCCCATGCAACAAGGTGGCTCACTTGTCAAAGAGAACATCTCCTTGCCGTTAGTCCTCTCGATGAAACCTCAGTGGTGGAGGAAAAGCATTTTTTAAAAAATACATTTTATTGGGGTTTTTTTACATATCATTTTCAACAATCATTTAACATAACTTCTTATACAATATTTTAGACTTCTGTCAACAACCTCTGATGATTTTCCGTTCTTTATCACTTATTCTACATTTCTTAATTTCTCTCTTATTCTTAATTATCATTAACTAATAATTCTCTTCATTTTCTTGTAATATTTCAAATAGTCCTCCTTACAGAACTTCTTGCAGTCCTGCTAGCGTAATCTGTTCATTACAATTGCTTTTCAAATAGTTCATAGATTTACTCCAGTCTTCTAAGAATCTCTGGTCCCGCAGGTTTCGAATCCTTCCTGTTAATTTATCTAATTCTGCATAGTCCATTCATTTCACCCGCCATTCTTCTTTCATCGGTAATTCTTCTTGCTTCCGGAGGAAAAGCATTTGCCCACACAGCAAGGGTGAGGAACCTGCTGCTCTCCAGGTGTTTCTGGACCGCAGTTCCCCTCATAACAACATAAACAGAGCCTGACTGCTGGTTCAGGGCAGAGGTCCGCCTGGTCTAACATCCTGCTCTCAGAGAAGCCAGTGAGGGGTCTATGGGAAGTCCACAAGCAGAATCTGTTTCCTAGCAGCTGGTATTGAGAGACATAGTGCCTCTGGCATTGAAGGTAGACCGCAACCACTGTGGCTAGGAGCCATTCATAACTTTATCTTTCTTTCTTTTTTAAAGATATTTATTAAAAGTTTTTAAGATATAACAAGAAAAAAGAAAAATAAACATACAAAATAAAAAACAGTTAAAAACACACATTAATTTTCAATAACATAACTTCCATACACTTATTTCCTCGGACCTCCTCATACCTCCCTTCTTTGTATTCCAGTTCGATTTGTTAGTTCAGCAAATCCTTACCATTAAACTATTACCCATTTATGAAACCTCTTTTTTTTCATATCTCTTAAAGCATTACAGCTGGAAACCGCTTAGTTTCTATCCAACATCCTTCTAACATTCATTAATTTTACAATGTTTCTGTAAGCAGTCTTTGAATTTCTTCCAGTCTCCTTTCACCGACTCTTCTCCCTGGTCTCGGATTCTGCCAGTCATTTCTGCCAATTCCATGTAGTCAATCACCTTCATCTGCCATTCTTCCAGGGTGGGTAGATCTTGTGTCTTCCAATACTTTGCAATAAGTATTCTTGCTGCTGTTGTAGCATACATAAAGAAAGTTTTGTCGTCCTTTAACACCTATTGGCCGACTATGCCCAGGAGAAAGGCCTCTGGTTTCTTCAAGAAGGTATATTTAAATACCTTTTTCATTTCATTATAAATCATCTCCCAGAAAGCCTTAATCCTTGGGCACGTCCACCAAAGGTGAAAGAATGTACCTTCAGTTTTTTTACATTTCCAACATTTGTTATCGGGCAAGTGGTAGATTTTTGCAAGCTTGACTGGGGTCATGTACCACCTGTATATCGTTTTCATAATATTCTCTCTTAAGGCATTACATGCCGTAAACTTCATACCTGTGGTCCATAACTGTATGGGAACACATAACTTTATCTTCCAGTCTTCCTTTGAAGCCAACCAGACTGGTGGCCATCACTACCCATTGTGGGATATTCATTCCATAGTTTAACTTGTCATGGAATTCCACTCAATATTGATCCAGAGCAGATTCCAGTGTATATTCCAGCAGAGTAAATACTTAAACATGTTGCAGGATTCCCAAAAAATAGACCAGAGGCAATTCTATTTCATCCAGCGGAGCTTTACTGGTACTGAAGGCAAATGAGCCTAATGGTCACAAATCTAATACATTCAGGAAATCCAGTTACAGCAGACTTAGCTTACAATAACTTACAATAAGTCTAAACCTTAACACTAAGCATACTGTGTACCACACCAGAAGGAAAAGAGATAGAAAGTGAAAGTGAAACCCCAGGCTCCTTCTGGCCTCTTATTATAGTCAGCATGACCTTGACAGAAGAGATATGAGAACCAGTTCAAACCAGCTTTACTCAGCTTCTCTGAAGGAATAACCCAAACATCATGAACCTTCTGCTTGCTTCTTTCACACAGAGAAGCTTCCAGAACCCTCTTGAACTTGGTAGAATAGGAAAGATCTTTACACATCAGATCAATACTTTCTGTACTAAGAAATGCAAACTGACATGGTGAAGAACTCCTTCCTGTTCTCAGTACTGAATCTTCCCAATATCCGGCCTTATTGGATGGCTCCAAGTTCTAGTACAGTGGTACCTCGGGTTAAGTACTTATTTCGTTCCGGGGATCCGTTCTTAACCTGAAACTGTTCTTAACCTGAAGCACCACTTTAGCTAATGGGGCCTCCCGCTGCTGCTGCGCTGCCGGAGCATGATTTCTGTTCTTATCCTGAAGCTAAGTTCTTAACCTGAGGTACTATTTCTGGGTGAACAGAGTCTGTAACCTGAAGCGTATGTAACGTGAGGTACCACTGTATTATGAGAGAGGGAGAGAACTGTCTCCCTGTACACTTTCTCCACACCATCCATTTTTTATACATGGACCCCTCTTACTTGTCTTCACTCCAGACTGAGAAGCCCCCTATGAAATTCATGGCCTTGCTGGCCATGGGCTTCTTCAGCACAGACCCCAGATGTATCCAGTGTTTTTCATATCTGTACTGTTCCCTGTCCACACCATAGATGGGTTCCCCATTAGCGTTGCTCTTACAGGGGCTTAATAATAGTAGTAGTAGTAGTAATAATAATAATAATAATAATAATAATAATAATAATAATAATAATTTATTATTTGTACCCCGCCTATCTGGCTGGGTTTCCTCAGCCACTCTGGGCTGCTTCCAACAAAGATGAAAAATAACAATAAAATGTCACATATTAAAAACTTCCCTGAACTGGGCTGCCTTCAGATGTTTTCTAAATGTCAGGTAGTTGTTTATCTCTTTGACATCTAATGGGAGGGCGTTCCACAGGGCGGGTGCCACCACCGAGAAGGCCCTCTACTTGTTTCCCTGTTGCTTTGCTTCTTGCCAGAAGGCCCTCGACACTGGACCTCAGCGTCCGGGCAGAATGATGGGGGTGGAGACGCTCCTTCAGGTATACTGGGCCGAGGCCATTTAGGGCTTTAAAGGTCAACACCAACACTTTGAATTGTGCTCAGAAACTATAGAATGGAGCTAAGAGCACTTTTTTTCGTTTGACCCCAAGACGTGGAGTCCTGAAACAGGGTCTCAGGGCTGTGTGGAAAGGATACTGGCATTGGTGAGTTAGCAAGTTCAGCCGACCTTTTCCTTCCTGTTTCGAAGGTTTTAATTTTTCGTCCTCCGGAAGAGAAGACGTGGATGTGAGAACACTGGGCAAAGGTAAGCTTGTCTCGTAGCCTAAGTCTGTAATCCTAAACTCACTTACCCGGGAGTAAGCCCCATTGGATTCAGAAGGATTGCGCTGTCAATGGCACATGTGCCCCTTAAGCAGACAGTGCCCTCTGGTGGTGGTTCAGAATAGTGCCAGCACCTTGCATTCAAATATCTGTGTAGCAATTAGATTTCACGTTCTAAAAGTTTCATACAGTTTTTGTGCTGGCAAATTTAGATTTAGAAATGCCTTATTATTTATGGCTTTTGCACCCCCAAATGGGCTCCCAGAGCTGTTCACAAAGATAAGTAAAAGCATTTCAAGGCCCTGCGAATAGAGTGTTTTCCTTTCCTCCCCCCCACCCTTTTACTTCCCCCAAAATATCTGTGGATATCTTATTATGCAGTCACTTGCAACTCCCTGTCCTCATTTCCCCCCACCGCACCTCATGGTTGCCACAACGTTGACAGGAAGGCCCTTCGCGATTGAGCTCGTGAATCCTCGGAAAGTCCGCTTGCCTGCAGAGGAAATGAAGGAGCTTCAACAGGTAAATGGCTTTCAAGGTGTTGGAAATGGCACACTGGCAGGCAGTCTGCAAAGCCACTTTTAAGCTGCCACAAAACTCTTTGCGGTTTTGTTGCAAGAAACGAGCACGGCTACCCGTCTGTAATTGAAACCTTTTTTAGGGCATCAAGACACAAGACTTGACCCTTTCCTCCCCAAATCCTGGCTGTTTCCTTTTGAGGCCCTAACCACCTTGGGGTCAGGATATCTAAGGGGCTGTGGCTTCTTACAGATCCTGCCAATCCATTAAGACTTGCACATCCCAACGCCTCTTATAAAATAATAGTAAGAAAAGTGGAAAGTTAGCCTCCCTGGTACAGTGGTACCTCGGGTTAAGAACTTAATTCGTTCCAAAGGTCTTAAAATTAAATTTATTAATACGGTCACAGACCAGCCGCAACACACACAATATCGCAGATCATAAAAATATCAGAAGTACAAAGGACAGTATGAATATAACAAGGATTTAAATATATAAATTAAAATTAATTATTAGCGTGCTCCCTGTAGTTAACATTTAGGGGTTTGGTCAGTGATACCTCGGGTTAAGAACTTAATTCATTCCAAAGGTCTGTTTTTGACCTGAAACTATTCTTAACCTGAAGCACCACTTCAGGAGCACGATTTCTGTTCTCATCCTGAAGCAAAGTTCTTAACCTGAGGTACTATTTCTGGGTTAGCGGAGTCTATCCTGAAGCATCTGTAACCTGAAGCATCTGTAACCTGAGGTACCACTGTATTCAGGGTTCTGCGGAATTTACCCAGTCACGCTCAGGGAATCATTACAATTTTTAATACCGTATTGGCTTGAATAGAAACCTCACTTAAAGTATGGCTTATATTCATGACCTTGGGGTATGCAGCCAGAAGCGTGGGGCAAATAGCACCAGGAGCATGGCAAAGCGGCGTCCGCCTCGTGCGTAGTCCCCCATCCTCTCTCCCAAGGCTGGGAAGGGAGAGAGCGAGGAAGGGGGAAGGCCGCTGGCAATGCAACACGATCTGGCCCCCCCCCCCCAGTATGCAGCCAGGAGCCGTGATGAATGGAGCGGCTTACATTTGGGTATTTTTTCTTGTTTCCCCTCCAATTTTAAAGGTGTGGCTTATATTCAGGCCAATACGGTACATTACTCTACAGGTTTTCCCAAAACTACCCCTAATACAAATAGTTTTTTTTGTTTCGTTGTGGGTTTGTTTGTTTGTTGTTGTTTTTTTGCTATTTTGGTGGGTAGAGGATTATTCGTTGAAGTTTTTTTCCTAGGCAGTTTTTTAAAAATACAGTTCTGTAGTGAAACCTTCCTCCTTTAGGACATCTTTGTTTTTTGTTTTTTTTAAAAGATATTTATTGAGATTTTCAAAAAAGTTACCAAATATAAAAGAAAAAAAGAAAAAATACAAAATAAAAATAGTTAAAAACAATTCAGTCTTTCCATCACATATTTTCATTTGCTTATTTCCCGGACCTCCTCATGCCTCCCTTTTCTGTATTCCAATTCAAATTTTTAATTCAGCAAATCCCTCCCCTCTTCAATCATCTTAATCTTCAATTTAAAAATATTATAACATTAAGTTTTTACCTGTTAATAACCATTTTCTCGTATTCTCTTATAACATTACAGCTAAAGACCACTTAGTTTCTATCCAACATCATTCTAACGTTCATTCATTGTCCTTTAGGACATCTTTGATAACATGGCTTCACCTTCCAACCATTCCCAGGACATGATCTGGAGGCATAGAATGCGACCACTTTTTTGAAGCTAAAGAGTCCCTGGGTGGGAGACCTCCTGAGAAAGTTCTGAGTCCAATAGCAAGTTAGAGGGATATACAAATGCTACACGAAACCTGCCTAATAATGAAGGATTATGTGGGCATTTCAATGGCATAGTTTTATGGGGGCCAAAGCTGGTAGGATACAGAATTTGCTAAAGGTCTGGATGTCCAGTGAACGAATGGCACAATATTTATACATACATACATACCCCGCTCATCTGGTTGGGTTTCCCCAGCCACTCTGGGTAGCTCCCAACAGAATATTAAAAACACGATAAAACATCAAACATTAAAAACTTCCCCAAAACAGGGCTGCCTTCAGATGTCTTCTAAAAGTCAGATAGTTGTTTATTTCCTTGATATCTGATGGGAGGGTGTTTCAAAGGGTTGGTGCCACTACCGAGAAGGCCCTCTGCCTGCTTCCCTGCAACCTCACTTCTCGCAGGGCGGGAACCACCAGAAGGCCCTCAGAGCTGGACCTCAGTGTCTGGGCAGGACGATGGGGGTGGAGACGCTCCTTCAGATGCTCCCACAGCTGCCGATTGATGAAAGGGTTATCAATGAGAAAGGTAGAGGTTAGCAGCGCTGGCTTCAGATACGCACAGGTTAGAGATGGCAAACAATACACTGAGTTGTTGGCTGACTTGTATCAAGATGCAGTCTAAATATTTTAAGGAGTAAGAGCTGTTCAGTGTTGTGATTTGATTCATGCTTACTGTTCGCTATTTTATAACTTCATCTAAGTTATTTTTGGTTAAAGAAGTCAGGTCTTAGTCCTGTTCTTCTATCAGGCAGCTCAAGGCAGTTTGCACAGTTCCAGCAAGTGTTATCCTTGCAGTAACTCTGTGATGGGTCGGAAGGTAGTGGAACGTGGGAGATTTGAACCCAAGTCTCCCCACTCCTAGCCCAACACTCTGCGTCAGAGCTTTCCAAACTGTGTGTCACGAAACGTTAGTGTGTTGGTGTGTTGTGTGAACGCTCCCTGCGCTCCTCCCAGGACCAGAAAGGGGTTAGTTTAACCTCTGGTTAGCTAGTAAAACTGAATTACTGTGTCATGAAATGATGCACGTCTAACAAGTGTGTCACCAACATGAAAAGTTTGGAAAGCTGTGCTCTACACAGCAGCACTTTGTATTTAGATTAGAGCTTTTTTAAAAAAGCAGAACAAAAATTGGGCACTTTCACTGGTTCTGGCTATTTCTTCCTCCCAGAAAAAAAGGCAGTTTCTTCTCAAACCATTGTATGAGGGAACTGCAATTGCCTTTCTGTTTTTTAACTGCAAAACCCTGGAATCTTTTTAAATTTTAAACAGTCAGATGAGGCTGAGGTAATCTTTGTTTGTTCGTTTATAGATAATAAATAACTCTTCAGACAAAGTCCAAGTTCGTGATCTACAGCTCGTCACCAGGTCAGTGTTTTGGTACTTGAATAAAGCTTATTTTGGTGTGTGGAAAAGCAGGGAATTTGAGGCTGTAAGCTGGGTGTGTTAACCCTTTCCCAACCTTGTGCCATCTCTGTGAAGCACTTTCAAAATGGCAGTAGAAGCAGCAGCAGCAGCAACAACAACAACAACAGGGTGATTCTGCCATCCTAGAAGCACACCCAAAGAAAGCTCTGGTTTGGGAGGATTTGGAACAGGCAAAACAAACTACCGTATTTTTCGCTCTATAGGATGCACCAGGCCATAGGACAGACCATAGGAGGGGGAGAACAGGGAAAAAAATGTTTTTCTTGTTCTCCCCCTCTAAAACAATGTGCGTTCAAGGCGTATTCACCCAAAGCCTCCGGAGCACAGTGGGAGTTACCGCTGCACTCGGGAGGCTTCAGGCGGCCACCTTGGAAGCCTGGAGGGCGAGAGGGGTCGGTGCGCACTGACCCCTCTTGCTCTCCAGGCTTCAGTGAAGGCAGCCCGAAGCCTCTGGAGCGTGGTGGGAGTTCCCGCTGGGCTCCAGAGGCTTCAGGTTCCTTTCGACCTGCTCTTTGGGGCTGGCGGGGGGAAGCGCTGCTTTCTCCCACCGCCAGCCCCAAAGAGCAGGTCAGGGAACAGCGCAAAGGCTGCGCGCCTCAAAGATCCCCGAAGCCTTTGGAGCCTCAAAGATCCCCGAAGCCTTTGGAGCGCAGCGGGACCTCGCTCTGCGCTCCAAAGGCTTCGGGTTCCTTTCGCTGACCCAAAGCCTTTGGAGCGCAGCGCGAGTTCCCGCTGAACTCCAAAGACTTGAGGCTTCGGGGACAGCCTTTGTAGCCTCCGCAGGGAGCGGGGTGAAGGCACCCCGCTGCCCTGCGGAGGCTTTGCGCAGCCACCCCCAAGCTAGAACAGCGAGACGGAGCGCTGCACAGCACTCCATCTCCCTGTTCTGGCTTTGGGCTTAGCCGCGCAGCCTGCGTTCACTTTATAGGACGCACACACATTTCCCCTTAATTTTTGGAGTGGAAAAAGTGCATCCTATAGAGCAAAAAATACGGTAAACTGTTTCCTTCAACAGTATCCTTCTAGTCACCTGTCCAGAAATGGTATAATACAATCGCAGTTTGATCCTCTGCCCACAGCAGTTGCCCTTAGAGGGAGATAAGAGGCAGAAGGCAGAGCTTCTATTACATTGCAGGATTTCGTTTCACATATTTCGAAGCCGAGATTGTAAATGGATTCCAGAGCTGGGCCTTTGTGATCTGTAACAGAAATTGAGCCCTCAGTATAGCTCAGCTGTCCTAATTAAAGCAAGGCATGTCCAACATACTTCTTTTTCATAGCTGTGAACGTGTTGCATAGTCACACACATTATGGAGATTTTTTTTTAAAAAAAGCAAGTTCCTAGTCCCTAGCGAAATTTCAGAAGCCAGAAGAGGAGGGGCTAAGCAGTCCTTCTGTTGGTGGAGGGTGGGGTGAGATTCAAATTACGCACACAGAAAAACAAGTGTAGGGGAATTTGCCTTGGTTTAGGGCTCTCACTCCATTAAAGAAAACATTAATGATTATTAATTATATGATTTCAGTGGATTCTGCAATTCATTAATCAAATGTGCATATGAGCAAAAAAAATATACATATGCTGTAGGAGGCATTGTCTTACAGGCATTCCCCTCTGTTCTGTCTTTTTAAACCCTGCGATTTTTATTAGCGCTTATATTTTTATTTTTATTTTACTTTTTAAAAGAAAGTATACTAACCAATTAACCTGGCTACTTTTTTTTTTTTTTGATAAAAAATGTGTGTGTGTTTATAAAGTCATTTTGTGAACCAATTAATTGTTTTAAACAGTGCAGCCCTACTTTACTTCCCTAATTTATTCTGGTTGCAGAACCAGGAATCTCTGGGTGCAGAATGCCTAGGTAGCCACAGCCCTGCCTACAGGCATTACACTACAGTGGTACCTCGGGTTAAGAACTTAATTCGTTCTGGAGGTCCGTTCTTAACCTGAAACTGTTCTTAACCTAAAGCACCACTTTAGCTAATGGGGCCTCCCGCTGCCACCACATGATTTCTGTTCTCATCCTGAAGCAAAGTTCTTAACCCGAGGTACTATTTCTGGGTTAGCGGAGTCTGTAACCTGAAGCGTACGTAACCCGAGGTATCACTGTACCCTGCAGGATGGGGGAAAGAGAGAAGGTTCTCTCTCTCTCACACACACACACACACACTCACCCAAGCCATTCATAAAGATATACCGGAACTGTTGAGTCCTTTCACCTTTCAGATTCCTGTGGCTGTTGCCCATTTATTTGCTTGTCTTTCAGAGAGGCCATTGGGCACATGAAAGAAGGCGAGGAAGCGAAGACCAAAACTTACAGTGCCTTAATATGGACAGAAAAAGCCATCCGGAACGAAGACATTGAGCTTCTGGACAACATGAAGGTTGCGTGTCTGGGGTGGTATTTATCACATTTGTTTGTTGTTTTCATTGTGCACGACCCGGGTGGGCAGCAGAAAGTAGATCAGGCTCCACAACAAATCAACCAGAGATCTGTTGTTGTTGTTTAGTCGTTTAGTCGTGTCCGACTCTTCGTGACCCCATGGACCAGAGCACGCCAGGCACTCCTGTCTTCCACTGCCTCCCACAGTTTGGTCAAACTCATGCTGGTAGCTTCGAGAACACTGTCCAACCATCTTGTCCTCTGCCGTCCCCTTCTCCTTGTGCCCTCCATCTTTCACAGCATCAGGGTCTTTTCCAGGGGGTCTTCTCTTCTCATGAGGTGGCCAAAGTACTGGAGCCTCAGCTTCAGGATCTGTCCTTCCAGTGAGCACTCAGGGCTGATTTCCTTCAGAATAAATAGGTTCGATCTTCTTGCAGTCCGTGGGACTCTCAAGAGTCTCCTCCAGCACCATAATTCAAAAGCATCAATTCTTCGTCAATCAGCCGCCTTTATGGTCCAGCTCTCACTTCCATACAACAGTCACGAAATTAAAAGACGCCAGTGATCTACCTTTCTTTCTTTCTTTCTTTCTTTCCAGTAGATGAGCAAGGATTCTGACTGGCAATTGTATAACAGTGGCAGAAACAAACGCCCTTTTGCTGAGACACAGAGAACTTTGGAGTAACCAGGGATGAGATTTTTGCGTGCTCTGACTATGTGTGCTGTTAACAGATCTTACTATAATGCCCGTAATATCTGAAATATGCCATTCTCCGCTAATGTGCGAAAGATGGACATTGTGTAGTGGGAATGTCCATCTGCATGTTTCTCCAGAATCTAAAACCATAACACGGGGAAACCAGAGTTGACAGTATCGCCATATATACGGTATACTATCTCAATTCTTCTCGTTGCTCTGCGGGCATATACATTCCTGATTCAGAAGAATAAATAAGTCTAAATTTCAAACTAGGCACCCAGGGAGTGCAAAACCCATATCAATTCGCGTTGCACGTTGAACACGTCTTGATTTGCCTTCTAAATTTTCAGAACTTATTCTGGCTTTGCTAATTATGCTGCAGGCCCAGCCATGAGAAACCTCTTCTTCGGCCCCCGTAACCAGCCTTTTTGAGATTTCACTAGAAATTGCCCAGCCCAGTTTTAAGCATAGCTTCACAACCAGTAAGGGCTACACAATAATCTCATTTTTTTCCCTCTGTATTTTTATTCTTCAGAAGAAGGGAAACTGAATTCTACTCCCACTCAGATTTTCCACGGCCTCTGCATGACCCTTGGGCTCACATCTCTGTGCAGGCCCTGTCTTGCTCACGCTGCAGTTGCACAGCAGAGTACAATCTCTGCCTACAGAAGTGCCTTCCTTCCTGCAAGGTGCCTGTTTTGCTCCCTGTGTGCTCTTGTTAATGTGGCAAAATTCCTCCCATTTGACAGGAAGACACAGGAAGCCAGGCCATTGCAGCCTGCACATTGTGGCAAGGGAGACAACAGAGTATAGTGGGCCAAATGTTGGACTTGGAATTTGTTGTTGTTGTTTAGTCGTTTAGTCGTGTCTGACTCTTCGTGACCCCATGGACCAGAGCACGCCAGGCCCTCCTGTCTTCCACTGTCTCCCGCAGTTTGGTCAAACTCATGCTGGTAGCTTTGAGAACACTGTCCAACCATCTCGTCCCCTTCTCCTTGTGCCCTCCATCTTTCCCCACATCAGGGTCTTTTCCAGGGAGTCTTCTCTTCTCATGAGGTGGCCAAAGTATTGGAGCCTCAGCTTCAGGATCTGTCCTTCCAGTGAGCACTCAGGCCCGATTTCCTTAAGAATGGAGAGGTTTGGTGATAAGGATAAAATATAGCTTGATCTAGATAGGGTCAAATAAATTCATCTCCTTTACAGTTGGTGGCTACCTTGGCTATATAATTTGCTCTAATTTTCCCAGCGACAGTTACAAAGAGTGCTACACGCCAGGTCACATACTTATCTATGTCTGCAAGGAGATATAAAATCATGTCATAGGGGTTCTGGCCAGGGGACCTTGTCATTATAGGTGCTAAAAATCTTTCTCTTGCTTCATAATATAAGGGGCAGTGCAAAATAGAATGCATAAGGTCCTCTACTTCAGGACATCCCCTAATGCAAACACGTTCGTTTGTTGGTATGCCTCTGTGTCTCCCATCTCTATAAGCAGAGTTTATTGAATTTAATTGTAACTCTGTAAATGCTTTCCAAAGTTGTGCAAAAGTCAGTTCATTAAAATAAGATGTATGTTCAATTGTTGGCTAGGGATGGATGTATTTGTCAATGGTAGTTTCTTCTTTCCCCACTTTTAAGTTCACTTTGCATCCCCCCCCCCCGCATGAATGAAAATTCACCAGTGCTTTAGTGCAAATTTCTCCTAATAGACACATATTCCTATGTAGTTTTGCCTGATATACACATTTTTGCGAAGCAGTTCCCCGAAAAAGCAATACCTTTTTGCATGTTGCTTTCATTTACGTACCTAGTTTATGTGCATTACTTTGGCTAGGGAACTGCCCTGCAGAATTCAGAGAAGTGTGAATTTTGAAGATTCGGCGGTGTTTCGGGTAACTTACTGTTTACAGAAGTATGATTTAGATAGGTTAACTGTAAAGGCAAACTGAATCGAATTTATCTGACATCTCTAGTTTCGGCCATGCTCGTGTTTGCAGATTTGGACTTACTGTTGACACCCATGGCCTGTGGATTCCTGATTCACTTACGTTAGCATACAGAGATGTGCTTAATTGCAATATCACCTTCCAAACACTGAAGTTATCGTTTCCATCGGTTTGGTATTTGGACTGGGAGGGCGAGGGCAAGAAGTCTGCTGTCATAACTGGTAAGAGATATATAGCACAGCTATGTGCCCTATAACTCAGTGGCATGAGGGTTTTTGCAGCACAGAAACAATTTTATATTTCCTTGTGTATCTGCTGTACTTAATGTTCTGTGTTTTTTGATTTATTGGACAGGAATTAAAGCTTGATCAAAAAACTCCACTGCGTGTCCTCCACCGGCGACCGCTAGCTGTCAGGGTTCGTGTCATATACACCATGCAGTCGGAGTACATAGATGAGCATCATTTCCGTCTCCATCTGAAGACACAGGCTGGGACGTATCCTTTTTGAGCCACAGTAAGGTAAAGGTAAAGGGACCCCTGACCATTAGGTCCAGTCGTGACCGACTCTGGGGTTGCGGCGCTCATCTCACTTTACTGGCCGAGGGAGCCGGCGTACAGCTTCCAGGTCATGTGGCCAGCATGACTAAGCCACTTCTGGCCAACCAGAACAGCGCACGGAAACGCCGTTTACCTTCCCGCTGGAGCGGTACCTATTTATCTACTTGCACTTTGACGTGCTTTCTAACTGCTAGGTTGGCAGGAGCAGGGACCGAGCAACGGGAGCTCACCCAGTCGCGGGGATTTGAACCGTGACCTTCTGATCAGCAAGTCCTAGGCTCTGTGGTTTAACCCACAGCGCCACCCGTTTTCTGGCTAGAGATCCATATATGCTATATTAACAAGTGGGAGTCTCCCATTTGTGATTTAACGCTTGCATTTTGTAACTCGCGTCACAGTGCCCCCCCCCAAAAAAACCCCACACCATATACACCACCCTGAACTCCGTGGAGGAAGGTCAGAATAACAAGCTTTCTGAATTTCCATGCCGTGTGTCGGCTGCAGAATCCAGTGTTTCTTGGGGCAAGGTTTTGCAGAGCGATTAGTGAAACACACAGCGTACACACAACCCCAGTTTGGGGTACAGCCCACCCGCCTGGACTAATGCTGCAGGACCAATGGTGAATGTTAATGAACAAGCCACACTCCCTTTCTGGGCTCCACACACTGTGCCCTTTTGGAAGCTGCCTTGTGCAAAGACATCCCATGGGTCCATCCAGCCCAATAGTGGCAACACTGACTGGCAGCCGCTCTCCGGCAGGAGCCTTTGCTGGCCCTGTGTGATGATGCTGGGGAATGAGCTTGGCGCCTTCTGTGTGCAAAGCAGATGCTCTATCACTGAGCGCCAGCCCTTCCTTTCCCCGCCCCCCACCGTTCAAGATTTGTGGGGTCTTCTGACCCTTCTCATTTCGTCCTTAATGGCAATCTAGTTACATTAAAGAGTTTGTTCATGGAGACTTTGGAAGAACCAAGCCGAACATTGGTACGCTCTTGGGCACAACCGCTGACATCTTGGAGCTGGACGTAGAAGTGAGTGCTACCTCCTTGTTCCTCTTTGTAGTGACAATCATGGAATTGTCGTGATACTTCCAGGTATAAAATTATGACCCATCCATGCCCTCATATGCCATTTCAGCCATTTTCTGGCTAAAGGTAAAGGGACCCCTGACCATTAGGTCCAGTCGTGTCCGACTCTGGCACTCATCTCGCTTTCTTGGCCGAGGGAGAAGAAGAAGAAGAGTTTGGATTTGATATCCCGCCTTTCACTCCCCTTCAGGAGTCTCAAAGCGGCTAACATTCTCCTTTCCCTTCCTCCCCCACAACAAACACTCTGTGAGGTGAGTGGGGCAGAGAGACTTCACAGAAGTGTGACTGGCCCAAGGTCACCCAGTAGCTGCATGTAGAGGAGCGGAGACACGAACCCGGTTTCCCAGATTACGTGACTACCGCTCTTAACCACTACACCACACTGGAGCCGGCATACAGCTTCTGGGTCATGTGGCCAGCATGACTAAGCCACTTCTGGCGAACCAGAGCAGCGCCCGGAAACGCCGTTTACCTTCCCGCCGGAGCGGTACCTATTTATCTACTTGCACTTTGACGTGCTTTCAAACTGCTAGGTTGGCAGGAGCTGGGACCGAGCAACAGGAGCCCACCCTGTTGCGGGGATTTGAACCACCGACCTTCTGATCGGCAAGTCCTAGGCTCTGTGGTTTAACCCACAGCACCACCCGTTTTCTGGCTAGAGATCCATATATGCTATATTAACAAATGGGAGTCTCCCATTTGTGATTTAACCCTTGCATTTGTTTCCTTCTCTCTGCAGTCAGTGGATGTTGACTGGCCTCCAGCTCTGGATGATAAATGAGAAGTTTTAACTTTCAAGATGTGGAGAACGAAGGGGCGACAGTCTTGTCAGTGACTGGTTACAGCAGAATGGGCTCCGGGGTTTTTTGTAAGCTGGTTTGCTTTCCAAAAAATTTGTTACCTTTTTTTAGATCATGTTGATCTATTTTTTTAAAAAAACAACTAAAAAAATATATGTTATAATGAAGAACGTCTGGTACTTTGACCACTTTGTAAATGCATATATCTCCAACGACAGCCAGCGGAATTGGTTGTGCTGCTAAGATAACATGATCTCTCAGAACATATCTTTGGAAATAAGAGCAGAGTTCTCTGTTCCCACAGCCTGCGAACTCTGGTCTCACTGGGTTGCCAAATGGCGTCCCTTTGGATCTTTCTGCAGGCTTTGGTTCTCTATTAAATAGCTAAAAATGAGTTGCCATCTGTCCTCTGATCATCTGAGGCCTGTCACAATATACTGTATTTTTCGCTCTATTAGACGCACCAGACCACAAGACGCACCTAGTTTTTGGAGGAGGAAAACAAGAAGAAAAATATTCTGAATCTCAGAAGCCAGAACAGCAAGAGGGATCGCTGCTCCCTCTTGCTGTTCTGGCTTCTGGGATAGCTGCATTGCCTGCATTCGCTCCATAAGACTCACACACATTTCCCCTTACTTTTTAGCAGGGAAAAAGTGAGTCTTATAGAGCAAAAAATACGGTAATTCTAATTTACAAAAATGCAAACGGAACACACTGGCTAATAACTGTTAGTGAATATATAATCGGTTCTGATGTCATTCAAAATATACGAATAAGCCATTTCAAAATGATGTATATCTTATACAACACATATCACAAAATATACAAGTAACTACAAGTTGTTAATTGTATCAGAGTCAAACAAAGAATCAAACAGATCAATGAATAGTGAGGAATGTCAAGCCGTCTCTCAAAGGAAGACGTCTCACAAAAGTCTCAAAAGGACAGTATATCCAGAATCATTCAACTGTTTCGGAATAAAGTCTTCATCAGCGAATAATTATCAATGAAATATTCATACTAGTAGGGATTATGCTATTGGATCAGTGCTCACTGGATAGTGCAGCTGCTTAACAACTTGTAGTTACTTGTGAGATCATAACTGATTATATTGATTCTTTGTTTGACTCTGATACAGTTAACAACTTGTAGTTACTTGTATATTTTGTGAGATGTGTTGTATGATACATACATCATTTTGAAATGGCTTATTTGTATATTTTGAATGACATCATAACCGATTATATATTCATTAACAGTTATTAGCCCGCGTGTTAGATTTGCATTTTTGTAGGTAGTTACATTTTGCAACACATTGGTTTGTGTTTGTTCACAATACAATTCCAGTCATAGTGCAATGATTGTCAGGATTCTGGTACTTCTGGGTGAGCTGATGCCATTCAGTGCAAATTGTACAAGGAAATAATCCTGTGCATGTTTACTTGGAAGTAAGTCCCGCTGAGTTCAGATATTTTAGTATGCATGGGATTGCAGCAGCAATCTTGGATCTGTACCAATGTAAAGGCAGCCCTGAATAACTGTATATCCTATTAATAGTAGAGGAAGATTTGCTTACCCTTTTGCAAGGACATGCCGTAATTCTAAATCAATCCATAGCCACCCCTTTATCTTCAGGAAGTGGTATTTGGCCAGAATTATGAAATGGGGAAGAAAGGATAGTGTGATATAATAATGAATGATGTTTTAATGTGAGAGGCAACTGTACCCCCCAAAATGTTCCGAGTTTTATTTTTACTAAGAAAAGAAACTTTTATTAAAAAATTCTCTCTCTTGAGTGTTCCAGTGTTTGTTTATATATAATATGTATGCTGCATGGATGCGAACCACAGATAAGGATATTGGTCAGAGCTGGGTGTATACTCTGTGCTTAAAAATGATATAAAAACATTCTGCCCACGGAATCTGGATTTGATGCTAAGCAATGCCAAATTATTTCCCATTTACAATTATGTACCACTTTGAGCAGTTTATTCTAGTTTTGCTGGTTTTCCTGAAGAGGTCCGGCAAGGAACCATGTGGAACACTTGACACTCTCATTTTTATTCCTCCATCCACACCTCTGGCTCCAGAGATAACAGCAGACACGAATGTAACTTTCAGGTATCTTTCACAACCATAAGGGCTTATAAATTGCTGCTTTTAAAAAATAAACATTGGCTTTATTACACACCGTATGGCATTCTGCAGAGCTATTGTGGAGCATTGGCTGCTAGCAAACTTTGATCCCTACTTACGACCGTTTGGGATTTTTAAGCCTTTCAAACTGATTTCAAAAAAATTCTAAGGGCGAACAGAATCACATTAATTCTTTTTCGGAACATCTCATCATTAAACAAACCAGTTCTAGCGTACAAAGGGTAGAACTGTATCTTGCAATAGCTCATTATATAATTTTATTATTCTGCAGTATGAAAAGGCTGTTACCTAAAAATGCTTACTGTCCCCTTCAGTCTCTTTATATAATGCCTTATTGGATTGCAAGCTGTTGACTTGAGTGCTTTGCTAAGAAGGAGGCATTACATGTAATAGAAGCCCAGATTTCTGTGGCTTTGTTGAAATTTGCAGCTGTTTCCAAAACTGGTGGTAAATTTTGCCTCTCTACTCTGGTCTGCGGGCAAGGATCACTTTGCCTCTCAGATGGACGCCTCTGGCAGAACTCATCATTTCTGCCTCACACTTGGTGTTTCACAAACACCAATGAAGTATCAGTTTCGCTCAAATTTTGGGCAATGTGGCAGTAAGCCGGATGTGGACCTTCGGTTGACATCTGAAATGGTTTCTCCTCTGATGAAGAGCCATTTTGTCTTCTGAAAGTACCCCAAGAATAAATCTTTCCAGCGTTGGAGAAGCCACTCTCTTAGACCTTAGATACAGTGGTACCTCAGGTTAAGAACTTAATTCGTTCTGGAGGTCCGTTCTTAACCTGAAACTGTTCTTAACCTGAGGTACCACTTTAGCTAATGGGGCCTCCCGCTGCCACTGCGCCTCCGCTGCCGCACAATTTCTGTTCTCATCCTGAAGCAAAGTTCTAAACCTGAGGTACTATTTCTGGGTTAGTGGAGTCTGTAACCTGAAGCGTCTGTAACCTGAGGTACCACTGTATTTCTTCACACCAAAGCAAAATGGCTGCATCGCTAGCTTCAAAATGGCTGAAATATGTGTTTTGGGCAACAGTCTCACATGATGAAAGGTTCCTCTTCCACATAGAAAAAAGGAACATTGGGATCTGCCTTATCTGTCTACTTAGTATTGCCTACATTGACTGGCAGCGCTCTCTCGGATTGCCAAGAGGGAAGATGGAGCAAGCTTGTTTTCTCTTGCTCCAGAGGGTAGGACCTAAACCAATGGCTTCAACTTACAAGGAAGAAGATTCCGACTAAACATCAGGAAGAACTCTCTAACAAGAATCACAAAACAGAGAAACCAGTAGGAGAACACTTCAATCTCCCAGGACATTCTATAAAGGTCTCAAAGTAGCTGTTTTACTACAAAGGAATTTCAGAAATAGACTGGAAAGAGAAGCTGCTGAATTGCAACTCATTACCAAACTTAAAACCATGGAGAGACCTGGTCTGAACAAAGACATTGGATTCTTATCTCATTATACATGACTAAGCCATTTTTCACCTTCTCACCCCTTGCCTTTTCCTGTAAGACCTATTGCAATCGTTAAGAGTCGTCAACAGGCTCATCTCAGCTATCTGCCAATCTCCCATTCCCACCACCCTTCTGAGTAATACCCCTCCCCACCTTCTCACTATATAGAAGGATCTGGCAACTTCTGTTTCAGTGTATCTGAAGAAGTGTGCATGCACACGAAAGCTCATACCAAGAACTAACTTAGTTGGTCTTTAAGGTGCTACTGGAAGGAATTTTTTTATTTTCACTATGGCAGACCAACACGGCTACCTATCTGTAACTCTCTAACAGTAAGAGCTGTTCAACAGAGTGATTGATTCCCTCGGATGATGGTGGACTCTCCTTCCTTGGAGGTTTATAAGCAGAAGTCGGATGGCCATCTGTCCAGGATGTTTTAGTTGAGATTCTTCCCAGTTCTACAGTGCTATGATGTAGAGATGTAGAGAGCTGAATTTAAGATGGGGGTAACAATCAGGAACACAGAAACCAAAACTGACAGTTTTACCCATCCCCAGCTCTGGCACACAAAGGTGATCAAGGGGCTCAGGAGGAACTGCCCCTGCTGCCCCTTGCTTTGCTGAATGGTAGGGTCAACTCTGAACAACACCTCATCTTTGCCAGTAAATCACATTCACCCAGTGCTATACCAGCTGCACTGGCTCCCAGTGGAGTACAGGATCAGGTTTAAGGTGATGGTTTTAACTTTTAAAGCCCTATATGGCCTAGGACCCTCATACCTACGTAACCGCCTCTCCTGGTATGTCCCACGGAGGGCCTTACGGTCTTCAAACAAAAACATCTTGGAGGTCCCGGGCCACAGGGAGGTTAGGCTGGCCTCAACCAGAGCCAGGGCTTTTTCGGCTGTGGCTCCGATCTTGTGGAACGCTCTGTCACAAGAGACTAGGGCCCTGCGGGACTTGACATCTTTCCGCAGGGCCTGCAAGACAGAGCTGTTCCACCAGGCCTTTGGCCAAGGCACAGTCTGACCCCCTCCTTTGGTAATCCTCATAGAACTCTAGCCCAATGGCTGCCATTAATTTGATATGAACTGATTTTATAATGAATTGATTTTAGAATGCTGTATTGTTTTACTGTTGTTAGCTGCTCTGAGCCCGGCTTCGGCTGGGGAGGGTGGGATATAAATAAAATTTTATTATTTTTTATTATTAAAGCAATGCCAGAGTTAGACTGCAGGTCATGTCGTTGCATGGTTGGCTGTAGATTGCGTCTGATCAGGAAGCCTGCAGATGTCACTGCTGAGCTGTTATCTGATGCAAGTGCCTAGCTTTGGACAACAGTTTTGCTGCAGCTTCTCTGTGTGTGGTGCTCAAGCAGATTGTGAATTTTGGATTGGCGTACATCAGATCGGCACTGCTGAGCATCTGCTGAAGCCCAATTCCCAGTAGTTGATCCTCTTGCCAGTCCCCTGGCCCTGTACCTTGTGATAGGAATTTTATGGTCTTAGATATATGGTAATGTTCATAAGTGTACCAACCAAGCACATACATAGATCAGCACAGGAAGGCCAACTTCCTAAACTGACCCAATATTTTCTCTGCAAGGTCAAAGTGGGAAACCTCCCCATTGTCTCTTTCCTCACAACTCCTTTCTTAAGGACACATTTAAGATATAAATAGGGTGTGAGCCTGTGACCTGGCCCAGGAACTAAGTATTTATCACTACAAAAGACTGGCCAGGCTCCCCAGGCAATCCAATCAAGTAACCTGCCAAACAGGAGATAAACAACAACAGGAGAGAAACAATATTCAAATTTCTGTTTTGGACCGCCTTTTCTGTGATGTAAGTGTGATGTATCTGAGGGGTGGTCTTAGGTTACACCCCTTCTGTGATGTATGTATGATCTTTTTGGGGGTGGTCTTGATCTACAGGATGGCAATTTCAAAAGTCTTTATAAGGCCTTGAGGGCCATTTTTCTGGATTCCTCTTCCTCTCCTGCGGGTTAGGGGGCACCCTATTGCAACAGATCAATAAAGATCAAGCTTACTAGCTGCTTTGCTTCTCAATATTCTCTGGTTGGCCTCTGTTATTCTCTCCTACCAATAGGGAACCTATGTAAGGACTCTATATGGGCTCTTGGATACCCCACATTTTTTGTTTACAACAACCTCACCTCTTCTCACCCAAGCAAGTGAGCAATAATTAGACCATGAAGAAAGGATAGCAGCCCCTAGTTGCCTTGCCTTCTCCAGCTGGTCAGTAGTGTGGGTTGGGCTCACCATTTCACTGCGAGGCTTTTGGCTGTGACCAAGAAAAACCCTACTGGATCAAGCCAGAACCCCATCTAGCCCAACTTCCTGTTCTCACAGTGGCCAACCAGAACCCGAGAACAACAGGGCATCTCTCCCCATTGGTGGCTCCTGCCAGCCCACTATTGTTTTATGTATTTGTGACATTATTTGATTTTTATCTTACGCTTTTAATGGGAATTTTATTATATCATTTTCTAGCTTAGACTGTATTTAGAAAGAACAGTGCAGGAGGGTTAATGATGACGCCGACAATGTACACTTGAACAGGTTTTGTCAAAAAAAGGTTTATTTACGCACACACAACCAGTTAAGAAAATTCAAAATAAAAATGTCATACCACAGTAACAGCAAGTTAGAACCTGAGAACTTTTATGTTTCGAACTACATAAAACTTTTTCATGTTGACGTGCTCATTGAGCTGCCAGAAATTCTTGCGCCAAATATTGCTACTGGCTAGAAGGAATACTCTTCCCCCCTTCCATTTCATACTTTTGAGTATTACAAAAATAGAATTTATTATATTGACATCATAAAATTTATAAACCACTTGTTCATAAAAAGGACACCCCAACCCTCAGAGGTTTTACTAACACTTTAGCTGCTTTGGAAGCACCACTAAAAATGGAGGGGGGTATAGTAGCCTAAGAAGTTGAGGATCAGACAAAGATCCCTCCACCCTTACAATCTATTCACAAGGACAGAAAAAAACAAAAACCTTTTCACAGTGCAAGGAAAACCCAAAGGGAGTGTTAAAACCTTTTCGTCACCGTATTTTTTGAATACTGACTGCACTCATTTAGAAACCAAGCAGAAACGAAAAAGGAAAAGCAACAACAACAGCAACCTCATATCTGTGCAAGAGTGGTCTCCTCAATGTGAGAATTCTGGAAGTTTCAGTTAAAGATATATATATATATATATATATATATATATATATATATATATGCCAAAACGTTTCAAAGGCATCTTTTGATATATATTTTTCAAAAAAGAATTCACAATGACACAGTCATTACTATCATCTAAATGTAGATTTGCCTAAATGCAAACAAACAAAAATATCAGTGCTCAATGTCAATCTCAAGAACAGCAGGGAGCTGAAAAGGAACCTGAAGAGCTAATATTGAGTAAATTAAGGGTAGCTATTTTGAGTCAGAGACAGTTCACAAAAAGAGTGACCAATTACTTTCAATAGTCACGTGGTTACATGTAGGGTTGTCAGCTAATTAAGTAAATCCTGGCCAATTAATGAACCAAGTTAACTCCGAAATCCTATTCATGCCTACAGTGGTACCTCGGGTTAAGAACTTAATTCGTTCTGGAGATCCGTTCTTAACCTGAAACTGTTCTTAACCTGAGGTACCACTTTAGCTAATGGGGCCTCCCGCTGCCGCCGTGCCGCCAGCATGCAATTTATGTTCTCATCCTTAGGTAAAGTTCTTAACCTGAGGTACTACTTCCGGGTTAGCGGAGTCTGTAACCTGAAGTGTCTGTAACCCGAGGTACCACTGTATTTTTAAGGACGCCCCAGTGAATTAAAAGTGCCTTGCTCCAAACTAAGTGTGCAGAGGAGCGAGCGCAGCCTAAATGTCCAACCCCAATAAGATTGCAATATCAGTTAACAGCCCTTACATGGTAAAAGCACATTACCCTGCCTTGGAAAAGGCTAGGAATTGAGAGTATTCGAAAGTTCAGTTGCCTGCAATTCTTATCAAATGGGAGTCCTTCCTTTCGTAAAACCTGCCTATCCGGTGATTTGACGATGGAAGAAACACCAGTGCAGATGGGATAAAGTGGCTGGACCCATAAGGCAGAAGTACCAGTAGCACAAGTAGCGTATCTGCATTGCAGATGGGTTGCTGGGGTTTCAATACACAGTCTAGCTTGGCACCTATTCATGACCCGTGGTAAATGGCATGCTGGGGCTACACCGCTTACCTGGCTGCCCTCTGGCAGAGTTGGGCTACATATCGTGATGGAGAGGGGGAGTGGCAAGGCGTTGTAAGGTCAGTACAGTGCAAATCTGCCATTGAGCCAATTCAGCGCTCCCGCTGCCGCATTTGCAGAATGCTTACCTCCAGGACTTGGAAATAACTGATTTTCAACATCACGATAAATCACCAGCTTAACATTGTGATATATCGATATAGCACTCTGTCTGAAATAAGGCTGGAAGTATGTAGAAGCGAACAGTAGAGCTGGGCGATATCTGGTTTTCAACATCGCAGTATATCACCAGCTAAACATTGCGATATACCAATATATCACCACGTCTGAAATAAGGATTGAGGCCATTGGCTGGCTTCATGGTTTTCCCCATACAGTGGTACCTCAGGTTAAGAACTTAATTTGTTCTGGCGGTCCATTCTTAACCTGAAACTGTTCTTAACTTGAGGTACCACTTTAGCTAATGAGGCCTCCCGCTGCCACCACACAGCCAGAGGACGATTTCTGTTCTCATCCTGAAGCAAAGTTCTTAAACTGAGGTACTATTTCTGGGTTAGCGGAGTCTGTAACCTGAAGCGTCTGTAACCTGAAGCGTCTGTAACCCGAGGTACCACTGTATCATGATTTTTGCATAGTGCGTACACACGCACAAACACAATTTGCAATATATTGTCAGGTCAAAAATTATGAAACTGATATCACGATATGGACTTCAAACTGATTTGGGATGATATACCGATCGATATATCACCCAGCCCAACTGACCTCACTCCTCCCCTTTGCTACTGCTCAGAATACGTTTCTCCCCATCCCACAAGAACTTTGGAACTGAAGGCTTTGTCATATGGGACACTGGACCATCTTATTAAAAAAATAGTTGTGTTCTATCACAAGTTTGGGTGCACAGGTCCAAGTTTAAATTTGTTCAGGTGCAGAGGTGGCCTCAGTGAAAGGGAAGGAAGAGTCCCATCTTTCTGCGTTGCTTCCATTTGGTCCTAATTTGCCACTGGCCCTGGCTGCAGTTGATGAGATTCCAGCTACATGGCAGAGTAACATAGCTAGCACATCTAACAGCCCCAGGTTTCTCTGTTCCAGTGGCTTAGTTGTTATTGGGCCAGAGATGAATCCTTGGAGAGCTTAGTCAAAGTACCTTTGCCAACACAATGGCTTTTGAATGAAGAGACCATATGGGCAGCAAGTCAAGAAGACGTTGATTTCAGCAGTAACGTTCAAAAGGGTTGTGGAAACAAGATTTTCACGCGGCATGCTTCTTGTCTGAAAAAGAACTCTGCATTGCTCCAGAGCGCTAGTTTTTCCACAAAACGAAACTCACGCCCCTCTTTTTTCAGAAAACACACAGGTCCAAGTTGTATTAAAAAGAGAGGGGGAAAGGAACATCAAATGATCCTTCTTAACAAATGAAAGCATTGCATTTCCAATCCCAGGAACGGGAGGCAAGGCAGAGCTTGGCTGCTTCTTCCTCAAATGTCAGTACATGGGAGCATTGTTCGGCTGCTTGTGTGTAGGCCAAAGGGTGCCGCCCAAATTCTGCAATGGAGATCTGAGCACAGAAGGCCTCTTCAAACCAAGCCGAGACAGGTGGAAACTCGCATCTGCACGCAGATTGTTTTAGATGCATCTTTGGTTCATTCCTCTTTGGTGTCTATAGTTGTGTGCAACTAGAGCTGAATTGGGAGCCATAAGATCACATGAAGCTGCGTTATAGTAACTCAGAGCAATGGTCCATCTTGCTTTGCATGGCCTGCACAGCAGTTCTGGTTTCAGCCTGGGAGTGTTTCCCAGCCCTGTCAGGAGATGCCTAGAGCTGAACTTGGCAGGTGATCTTCCACTGAGCTAGACCCTGCACAATTGCAGTCTGAAGGCAGAGAAGGGGGCATGGTGTGCAAGCGCTGCCCCTTCAAAAGACAACATCAAGGAAGGACAAGGGTAGAAGAGCCAGGCTACAGGCTGGGCACTGGCTATGGGAGGCATTGGGCAAAGGCTCTCAACTCAACTATTCTCTGATCAAATGAAACAAAAATAGTGCAGTTTTATCTCCACTTGCAAAGCTACCAACACTGGCATAGTCAATGTTGCATTAAAGCCTTTAAAAAAAATCTTTTTTTAAAGAATTGCTGGAAAACTTAATACATCAGTGCCCAGTCAACCAACAATGTGACTGTACCCTGTACAGCACCCCTAGATAAGACCCGTCAAGGCCAGAATACAAAAGAAGGGGTTCGGAGTTGCAAAACTCATTGGTTCAGCTGAACATAGTTTAACCAAGAGTCTGGCTACAACAAATGCACCAAAATATAATTTAAAAAAATTAAATAAACCCTCTCAATCAACTTTTTTCAGCAGCACAAGAATATAACCACAGAGTGCTTTGTACAAAGCAAAGTAAAAACAAAACTATCAAACCTCACCTGATTGCCCCTCCATCACTAATCCTAAAATTGCCATGGCATTGTGTAAATTCCAGCATACACTAGTGCATTGAAAAGGAATATTACTTTCCCGCAAAAGACATGTAGAATCTAATTATCCTGTTGAAAGAAACTATTGCCTGTCTACTGGAGCAACAACTTGATCTAATCAGTATTCAGAGCTTTAAATAATGGCATCAAAGTTGCCCCCAAAAGAGCTAAGGAACTCTTCGTCTTGGGTGCTGTATGGAAAGTACTGGTTATTGGATAAATTCATCGGATTCTGCACGGCAAGGTTGCTGGGCGGTCTTGATTCATTGAGGCTATCCAGGTAAGCAAAGGGCATCGTCTCAAAGGTGCTGGAGAGGGTACTTGAAGATGCGCTACCTGAAACTGCTACTGACATGCCAGGATGCGACGCTGGCTGGACTTGCCTCCTGTGATCGCTCGGATTCAAAACTTGGGTGAAGGATGCCTTCTCCAACATTACGCTTGAGCACCGGGCGTCATCCATCTCCATGCCGTTGCCATTGGCCGTTGCAACATTTACAGGGCGAAGAGGATGGTTGCCGGAAGCGCTGGAGACACTCAACATGTCTTGCTGATACATGGATGATGCTGATGACGTTTGGCCATTCGTGGCTCCAAAGAGCGCTCTGTAGAGGTTCCCATCCTTTTCGTTGGCCCAGTGCAGGCTGCCTTCCTGTCCCAGCGACGGAGAGCCGCCGTTCTGCGCGCTGGTGTGCGGCGCTTCTCCTGAAAAGTTGCGTTGCTGCAGGAAGGAGCTGAGAGATGAACCGGAGGAACGCCAGCATGGCAGAGGAGCTCCGTCCTGCTTAACGGGCCCTGCCATCTGCAGAGATGGGTCAGCGCATCCATTGGAACTGTGGTTGCTCATCGGAGGGGAATAATAGGACTGCATTGGAAAGGTCTGCGCAGGTGTTCTCTGCGGCGGGAGGAGGACATCCCCTGGAGAGTGATACATATTCAGTTCTGTGAGAAAGAATCAACACAGGTGAGATGGTGCAAGTCATGTATAACCATAGATAATAGTAGTAGTAGTAGTAGTAGTAATAATAATAATAATTTTTATTTATACCCTGCCCTCACTGGCCAGAGCTGGGCTCAAGGTGGCTAACACCAGTAAAATTACAGTAAAAACATAATAGGGGAAAAAACCAATTTAAAATACAGGTTAAAATGCATTTTAAAATGCAGCTTCATTTTATAAGTAGCCCATAAGGGGAGGGAAACAAAAGGGTCAGACTGAGTCCAAACCAAAGGCCAGGCGGAACAGCTCTGCCTTGCAGGCCCTGAAGAAAGATGTCAAATCCCGAAGGGCACTAGTCTCTTGTGACAGAGCGTTCCACCAAGTCGGGGCCAGTACTGAAAAGGCCCCGGCCCTAGTTGAGACCAATCTAATCACTTTGCGACCTGGGACCTCCAAAATGTTGTCATCTGTGGACCTTAAGGTCCTCCATGGGGCATACCAGGAGAGGCAGCGATTCTTGAATTCAATAGTGTTTGCTGGCATGTGGAATGGACTTCCACTCCTCAACTCAACTTCTCTTTCCTCTCCTCGCCCACCTGCAGCGTCCGGTGAACCCCCAGCCCTTTGCTCAGGAGAGGCGGTGCCCCTTAGGCATGTCAGTTCATAAACAACTTGGTTTGTCCCATTATTCCAATGATGCTCCAGGATTCGCCTGAACTCAGCTGCGGAACTTAATCCATAATGGAATCTCAATGCATTCTTGCTGCCTGCCTCAAGATGATGTCACTGCCATAGTTGTCAACTTACAGATTTGAAAATAAGGGACCAGCAGCCTCAAAAATAAGGGACCGGCAGCCAAAATAAGGGATTTTCCAAGCACAGGTATGTTCAACTTCTGAGCCCCTCCAAGCCAAAGGCAGAAAGCCCAGCCAGCAGCCAAACAAAGCCTCAAGCGGTGGTTCCCACAGCGCAGCAACCCAGCCAAGGGGATGCAGCAAGGAAAACCACCGTCACCTCTCCGCTGGGAAGCCCTGAGCAAAGGCGAGTCCCCAGGCAACGCGGCCGATTTGATGGGCACAAGGCATGCAAGCTCCGCCCCCCAGTCGTTCTTAGACTCCTTACTGGGTGAGCAACGCAGCCAAGCAACACAGTTGGAACCTCCCTCCTCCCTGGCCGGCAGGGAGGGAGGGAGAGGAGCTGCTTCCTTTGAAACCCGGGAAATTTAAGGGACATCATCAATAAGGGACAGCAGCGGGACACAGTGCTGGGATAAGGGACTTTCCCGCCCAATAAGGGACGTTTGACAGCTATGGTCACTGCCCATATATGGGAAGAGAAGGGGTGAGATGAATGCTGTTGAGGACCTCCTCACTGGGAGAGGCATAGTGTGGCAGGTGCCCTCATTGCGATCTACTATATCCTCACACAATGTTCATGGTCATGGTAGAGATTATGTTGTCAGCCACCCTGAGATCTACGGTTGAAGGGCGGCATGCAAATTTAGCAAACAAATTAAATAAAAGCAGATATGAAAAGGAAGAGAGACAAAGGAAGAACATGGGGTAATGTCAGGGAACTGACATCGGAGCAGAGTGGAGAGGCTAGGCTCCCAGATTCTGCAGGAGAGGGAACTAGTAAGGGAAGAGAGAGAACGTCCTCTGGGGAAAGAAGTCCAGGTGACACCAGGAAGAAGGGAGAGGCAGAGAGCACTTCGGAGGGGAGGCTCCGAGACTCTTCCAGTGAATTCAGTGAGGAGAGTGGAGGACCACCGCTTGGCACGCCCACTCTGCGCAGAAGGCTTCCGCGCAGAGAGGCGAGGCGAAGGTTGTCCGTTAAGGAATTCTTATGCTGGAGGAAATTTAGGAGACACCCACTGATGGATTCTTCCAGCGACTGAGCAGCAGCGCAAAAGGGCTGCTCAGCCGGGGAAAGACGCAACCACCCCAAGCAGTTGGGAACGGCTGGAGGTTTACACACAAGCAACCCCAATTCCCATGATAGGTAAGCAGAACCAACCTTTCTTAATTATCTTTGCCTCACCAGGAGTATTCTGGAACACCGAAGGTTTAGGCCTCTCGTATGGACCTGCCAGGGGGAAAAGGTGGTTAGGCTGTGCATCTTCTTCTAAAAAATAATAATTGTATATCAGTCCTCTTAGGTGGTGAGTGCTGCCAAGAACAGATGCAAGGTGGAAGACAGTTAAGAAGGGGGTCTTGAGGGCAAAATGAAACTTCATCAGAGGCCCTTCTCTGTGTGTCTCATACTGAGGGAGTTATGGAGGTTGGGTGCATAATAGGCCTTTTCAGTGGTGGGTCCCTATTTCTGGAATGATCTCCCCAAGGAAGCACACCTAGCAGCACCTGTGTCCGTTTTTAGACACCAGGCCAAGGTATTCTATTTACCCAGGTCTTTGGTAATTAAGTTAGGCTCCGTTGTGGTGCTAATCTTTTGGCAGAGTTGGTGGTCGACCTAATCCACCCATTGTGTTTTGGACAATCATTTTAGGAACTCTCCGCTGAACATTCTTGGTTAAAATAAAGTAAAAGCCAAACATGTATCTGTTTGTATTTCATTTCGTTTAGTCGTTTTGAGACTTTTCTTCTGCAGAAAGCAAGTAGCAAAAGTAAATAATAATAATAATAATAATAATAATAATAATAATAATAATAATAATAATTGTTGATGACTGGGACCATCAGGGACATTTGAAAGAACCTTCAGGCGCTGCCCAGTGGAGTCTGGAACCTTTCTGCATCCCCCTACAGAAGTGAGTGCATGGTATTTATTCCTCTGTAGGAATAATACGACCTAGAGGCACTTGTTTGCGCTGAAGGCAAAACCTGACCCCCTTTGCCCATGGTATTGTCCATGCAGCCTGACTCTCACTGGTAGGGACCCTAATGGGGGGGTAGAATGCGATGCCACAGAGGTATTTGAGGTGCACAGGGGCTTCCTCCCAAAACAGCCCATCCCTCAAAACGATAAGCCTCTTGTGATGGAAGCTTAAAAAAAATATTTTGGCTGTTACTGCAGAACATCAAAACAAGGGGAATTGGAGGGGGGAGTAAAAGGAAAATGTAAAAAGGACCCCTGGACAGTTAAGTCCAGTCAAATTTGACTATGGGGTGCAGCACTCATCTCTGGTTTCAGGTTGAGGGAGCCGGCGTTTGTCCACAGACAGTTTTCCAGGTCACGTAGCCAGCAGGACTAAACCGCTTCTGGTGCAACGGGACACTGTGACAGAAGCCAGAGCGCACAGAAACACCGTTTACCTTCCCACCACAGCGGTACCTATTTGTCTACTTGCACTGGCCTGCTTTCAGACTGCTAGGTTGGCAGGAGCTGGGACCGAACAACGGGAGCTCACCCCATTGCCGGGATTCGAACTGCCAGCCTTCTGATCGGCAAGCCCAAGAGGCTCCATGGTTTAGGCCACAGCACCACCCACATCCCTGGAGTATCCTTACCACAGTCTTGCATTAGCTTCTGCAAAGCAATCGGTGATCTCTGTTTTTTTGCCTTATGACCGTAAGGATCTAAAAGTGGAGGAGCAAATGGGATTGCAGTTAGCGATGTTTCCAGAGGAAGAGAGGCCCAGTTTTGAGTTCTGTTCAGATTTTCAGTGGAATATCGGAAATTGTCATATATGGGAGAATTGGGCTATTTGGTCTTGCAGGCCATTAACTGGACCAGCAGAGTCCTAGGCCTATCTCTTTCCCATCATTTGCTGCTTGACCCCCCGCCCTATATATAAGCTGTAGATGTCAGGGATTGAACCTGGGACCTTCTGCATGCCAAGCAAGTGTTCTACCACTCCTTCCTATTTACACTTAAATAGGGAGGGCAGGGTCAGAACATTCCTGCAAGACTAAATATAAGGCTCTGTTCCGAAAGGACTTTCATGTGTTGAGTTTTAAAGGTTGTGGCTCCTCCTCCTCCTTTCAGAGAGTAACTTTTTATTAGGGCAGAAGAGGAAGCTGCCCAGCATTAAAAGTTAAGCAGTCTTTGACTTCAGTCTTAAAATATCTCACTGGCGGCAGCAATGCTGTAGTGGAAACGGAAGAGGAAGTGGTTCTGAAAATAGGTTCTTGTAAGCTCAGTGACCAATCTGGTTCCTGTGCAATTTCTTCCGAGATTTGATTCAGCAGCACTAGCAAATGTGTTATCCAATGTGTGCGAGATGAGTCCTCTTCAGACTTACACATTTAACACTGTCTAAGTACATGAAGGTCAGGTGAGGACATACATAATGGCTTGCTACTTCCACTACCCCATCAACCTTCTCGTCGTTCTACAACTCATGGAGGGTGACTGAATCGGAGAGTTTCGGGTCCCTGCATGTCTTAAAATCCTGGAAAATTAGTGTTGTGAAACATGCTGATACAATCATGAATACAGAAGGCTCCTTGGCCAGTTGCCCCCCATGAAGGATAGGATGGTGAGAATGATGACATGGGGAGCATAACTTGCCTCCCACCGTGTATTTCATTAACACAGAGCTTTCCAAACTGAGTGATGTGAAACGTTAGTGTGTCGGCTGCAGTGTGTCGTGCGAACGCTCCTCAAGCGACTGGAAAGGGGTTTGTTTAACCTCTGGCTTGCTAGTAAAACTGAATTACTGAGCCGCGAAATGATTCATGTCTAAAAAGTGTGTTCACCAGCATGAAAAGTTCGGAAAGCTCTGCTATTAACCCCAAGGGGGCTTGCTTCCTCCAGCCGGTGCAGTACCTTTCTCCTCCGGCAGGTATCTGAAGTCCATGGGGTCGCTGACCTCTTGATCCGAAGGCCTGCGCAACTGCATCTTCACAGTCACGGGCTCGGCGATGTCTTTGTAAAAGGGAGGTGTCCTAAAGACAATGGCCACTTGCCGATGCACGTCGGCTTGCGAGAAAATCCCCTTGGCTTCCCATTCGTTCATGACGAATCGGACTTCGATGTCATCTGGTTGCCAGAAAAACAACAAAGCGTTGGAGTTAGCGCAACGATTTGAAGAAGAGGAAGAGAGTCAAGCACTTCTTAGCATCGCCGCCCAAGTTCTGCTTTCTGCTCTTGCCATTTATCTTACGGCAACCCTATGAGGTTAACTTAGGTCACGCGAAATTGGCTTTGCTCGAGGCTGTCCAGCGAACTCTGTGATGGAGCAGGGACCTGCCATGCCTAAACCCAAACTCAATTCGTGGCATCACACTATTATCAGTTTTGAATGATTAGGTGAGCAAAGGAGAGGAGCCTTTTGCAGGCTCAGGTCAGAAGGTCCATTAAGCTCAGCATCCTTCTTCACACAGTGGCCAGCCAGATGCCTCTAGGATGCCAACCACAAGGAAGGAGTGAAGGCAATGGCCCTTGTATCTGGGGTACTGCCTATCACCCTTGGCCTAGGACCCTCGTACCTACGGGACCACCTCTCCTGATATGCCCCATGGAGGACCTTAAGGTCCATAAATAGCAACGCCCTAGTGGTCCCGGGCCCTAAGGGAGTTAGATTAGCTTCAACCAGAGCCAGGGCCTTTTCAACTCTGGCTCCGGTCTGGTGGGACACGCTGTCTCATGAGACCAGGGCCCTGCAGGATCTGATTTCTTTCCGCAGGGCCTGTAAGACAGAGTTGTTCTGCCTGGCCTTTGGCTTGGAGCCAGTTTGATTCCCTCCCCCTCTTTCTTTTTCCTTCTCCTCCTGTGATGAGGCTGTATTTTAATATTTTAATGTTTCAATATTTTAATGTTGTATTTTAATCTTGTTTTAAAGTTGTATTCATTCAATTTGTTTTTATTATTGCTTGTTAGCTGCCCTGTGCCCGGCCTTGGCTGGGGAGGGCGGGATATAAATAAAAATAATTATTAATGATGATTATTATCAAGGTTCCACTTAGCCATCAACTTGTGGCCACCAGGCAATGGCTTTTCCCACCTGCCTTGCCCCACCTTCCAGCCCTAGAAGCCTTTCCCAGGCCATGACTCTGAAGAAGAAGAGAAGATTTTGGATTTGATATCCCGCTTTATCACTACCCAAAGGAGTCTCAAAGCGGCTAACATTCTCCTTTCCCTTCCTCCCCCTCAACAAACACTCTGTGAGGTGAGTGAGGCTGAGAGACTTCAGAGAAGTGTGACTGGCCCAAGGTCACCCAGCAGCTGCATGTGGAGGAGCGGGGAAGCGAACCCAGTTCACCAGATTACGAGTCCACCGCTCTTAACCACTACACCACACTCTCTGTGAACAGCAGAAGCAGCTGGGAAGAGAGAAGAGGAGATCAGGGATATTTAAAAAAAATGATTTTATAGGTTGTATGTCCTCGTTTCTCACCTTGATCCTTTTACATGGTTTTGCTTGTTTTCTGGTATTTCACGCATTGTGCTGTGCCATTATTTTTTATTGATTATACAGTGGATGCTCGGGTTGCGAACGTGATCCGTGCGGGATGCATGTGCGCAACCTGCAGTGGCACGTCTGCACACACACAGGTTGCGATTTAGCGCTCCTGCACATGTGCGACCGCCGAAACCCAGAAGTAACCCGTTCCAGTACTTCCGGGTTTCGGCAGTCTGTAACCTGAAAAAACGCAACCTGAAGCGTCTGTAACCCGAGGTATGACTGTAGTTTAGTAATTCTTTATTGTAACTGATAAGTGTAAGCTGCTTAACTATTATTTGCCGATATTTAATTTTACTGATTACTATTATATTCTAATGGATCGCCGAATATTGCTTTATTTGATATGTTGTTTATTTTAAAGTTATTGTGCCTTATCTGTACTGGATCAGATTGCTATTATGTGTGTGGCCTTTATTGTCTATTTTGTTGCTTCTTCAGCTTGTCCATCGCCTTCTGCATAGCAATATAGAAAGGCGGTATACTAATTAAAAGTGAAATGAAATCATGGCCAAATCATGATTCACTCTCCCTTCCATGAATTTGTCTATTCCTCTTTGAAAGGCATCTAAGACAGCAGCCAACCAGCAAATTTAATAAATTAATGACGCATGGTGTGTGGAAAAGGCATTCTTTTGCCAGCCCTGAATCACCTACTGACCTTGTACACTGAACCCTAACACTGTTATTGCTGATCTGTAAAGGGAAGTTGTCATGTTGGAAGCTGCCCTGAAGATCAGGTGATTCCAAGCAAGAAAACAACTCCAGCTCTTGCCAAATTTCTTCTTCTTCTGAGCCTCCAGAAGAGGATCTCAGGTCAGATGCTGACCAGGAGATCACACTAAGGCTGTCCAACAACCTTTTCCAGTGGTCTGCCTGTTGTTTCATGCCTGACTCTGGATCCTAGCCTGCCAGAAGACCCAATTTACAGACCATAAGACTCTTGCACATTTCCCTTTCTCTGCAGACACAGGAGGAAGTCTGGAGGAAGCCAGTTACCTTTCTGAACTTTGTCGCACAGTAGGAAGATTTCGTCCCCTCCTTTCACACTTCCGCAATTTTTGTTCACACGACAGATTCTCAGTTCTGCTGAATTGGGAGCCCCTAAGCAGAAAAAAGGAAACAATAGTTAGAGGAGAGAAGGAGAGTCGGTGAGGATGTTTACGGTAACTCGTGCTTAAAAATAGAGAGGTGGGAAAGGAAGCTCTGCAGGCAAGCGTGTTCGGTGAGCAACTATCTGCCACAAGACTCTGCCGTAGTACTGTGCTAAAATACAATTGGGAGGAAAAACTTAACACTCCTCTGGAGCAATAGAGCTCCAGGGCAGTTTGCAAACACGCCAAATGCATATTCACCAAATGTCCCTGTTAGCCATGTAAAGTCACAGGTCACCTCCAGATCACCTGTTTATTGAGCATCCAACCCGATTTGCTTGAATAATATTTGTACCAAGGTTAAACAACATTTGCTATTTACAGAGCAATCTTTCTGACTGATGTGTAGGGAAGTTAGATGATGTTATGTGAAGCAATTGTCATCCCATACTTTTCAGTGTGCTTTCCTATCTTCCTTGCTACAAAAAAGATGATGATGATGATGATGATTATATTATATTATTATTATTGTATTATTATTATTATTATTATTATTATTATTATTATTATTATTATATTTTAGTGTTCTGTTGGAAGCCACCCAGAGTGGCTGGGGGTAGAAATAATACATTATTATTATTATTATTATTATTATTATTATTATTATTATTACTAGTAGTAGTAGTTTGTTGCACAAAAGTGCCAAACTTACTTCAATTACATAACATGACTGAAAGTATGGAACTGAATCCCACCCTCAAAATCAAAGACATCTTTGCAGCAAATTCCAAGAAAATATGGATGGAAAGCAACTGCTTCAATAAGGCGTGCACTTTTTGTGTTAATCCTATGGATGGCAACCATGACACCTACCTTGTGGGTTGACCAGCTACTCTGGGTGCACCTACTGTGAACTGCTCAGTCATCTGCCCCACCCATTCTGCTGGACAGCTGCCATCACTGACTAAACCACCACTCAGCTTAACAGTCTGCAGTTCCTAACTCTACATATTTGTAACCAGGAAGAAGCCCCAGTGAGCTAACATGGCCCTGCAGATGTTTCCTCAGAAGTATCTTAAAGGTCAAGTGACACATACATGGACATCTAAAGGGTGGAAATTTCAGACCTAAATTAGATATTCTAAAGAAGACAAAAGAAGAATGAAAAACAATGACAGATCCTGCTCCAGACTCACTGGAATATCTAATTTTCTATTACTAGACAACTGCCACTCAAATAATGCTGATGAATGCACTTAATGCACTGTATTATGTTCTATTTATAGATTTCATCTCATGCAATCTCTTTGCTTTCTTCTTTAGTCAACACCTGATTCCTAATAGTTATAATATTAAGATGTCTCAGAAATGTTTATTACTGGTTTTTGTATTCCATAGATTCAAGAGTGTACAGTCGTACCTTGGTTGACAAACGCCTTGCCAGTTGAACGCTTTGGCTCCTGAATGCTGTAATCCCGGAAATGAGTATTCCGGTTTGCGAAACTGAACATCCGTGGAGGCTTCCGCAGAACCTGAACATCTGTCGCAGCTTCCACAGCTTCCAATTGGCTGCAGGAGCTTCCGGCAGCCAATCGGAAGCCGCACCTTGGTTTCTGAACTTTTTGGAAGTCGAATGGACTTCCGGGACAGATTCCGTTTGACTTCCGAGGTACGACTGTATAAATGTTCTACACTGTTAAGACTGTGATAATGTTAAAACTGAATAAAAAGTATAGTATAGTATAGTATAGTATAGTATAGTATAGTATAGTATAGTGTGTGTGTGTGTGTGTGTGTGTAAAATGATAGATGATTTCCAATCCAGTCGTAGCAGAAAGGTTTATTGCCAAACATTGTGATTTCATTCTCAGATACTGAGGGAGAAGAGGGTATCTTCACACTCTTTCAGTCTATCAAAATGGCACTGACAATATTAGACCATGGCGTTTTCAGAACTGCTTATATCAACCTATTCAGCTGAAATTTACCTAGTACTTCCTGTCACTAGTCTATTGTTTGAACATGTCTTGGTTACGTATAAGCGTATTCCATTTTTAACCAAGATCTGCAAATATTGATTTTTGTCTGGTACATGACACATTAAGCAAATGTGGTGGTTGAAAGAAGAAAGGCAAACAGGTGCAGACTGGCCAAAGACATGCTCAGGTTGGTGAGAGGGGGCTTCATTCACTCTAATGCATCAGCCCCCCCCCGGTTGTGTTCCTTCATTTTCAGCCTCCCTCTCCATTGGGGCTGTGGTGAATAATTACAGGATATTGTGGTAAGTGGACTTCTGGAGGAGATGGGGAATGAGGAAATGGTTGAGTGTGTGACCCAATCCTGAGAGATATTGAGCAATGTACGTGTGGATCAGCCCTAACCCAGAGACAATGGCTTGGGCCAAGGGGTCATCAGTGTTACGATATAGTTCCATTCCACCTTAAAAAGGTACAGGCATGATTGCTGTGTGTCACATGCCTGTTTACTTCCAGCACAGCCTGCTGGGAACTTCCGTCTGTATATAGCTTTTGTGTTACTGCTGTTTTGCTGGAGACGAAGGGAAGCAGACATGTTTTCCTCTGTCCCTGAACTATGCTGAATAAAATGCTGTACATTATGCTTACACATTTCTCTGTCTCCCTCTTCTGCTGTGAGAAGATTTACACACTCTGCTGACAGAGCGTGCACGGGTCTCTAAACGTATCTGAGGCCCGTGTCGCTGATAGATGCTGTTTCCAAGGGAGACCCAGCTGGGGGCCTCTTAGAGAGCCAGTGTGGTGTAGTGGTTAAGAGCGGTAGTCATGTAATCTGGGGAACCAGGTTCGCGTCTCCGCTCCTCCACATGCAGCTGCTGGGTGACCTTGGGCCAGTCACACTTCTTTGAAGTCTCTCAGCCCCACTCACCTCACAGAGTGTTTGTTGTGGGGGAGGAAGGGAAAGGAGAATGTTAGCCGCTTTGAGACTCCTGAAGGGAGTGAAAGGCGGGATATCAAATCCAAACTCTTCTTCTTCTTCTTCTTCTGATGCCCCCGTCTCCCCGGCAGTATCCCAACAATCAGACAGGGAGCCCAGCAGCAAAAAGAGAGACAGAGACATGAATCGCAATCTGATTCGCAGGTACTTACGGTTGTCATAAATCGGGTTGGAGATGACTGGGGCAAGGGGTAGCGTGCAGTTGCCATGTTCATCAGGGAGGAAAGCTTGGAAGCAGAGCCTCACCACGTTGAGGTTGTACTCTTCAATGGCCATCAGCTCCTCTTCAGATACTGTGGAAAGAAAGACAGTCCAGAAGTGAGGACAGGGCTGTAGGACAATTGCATCACAGTGGCACCTGCTGAGGTCCAGGGGTGTAGGTGAGCTGGCTCGTCCTGTTTCACATCGCAGTCCATACATTCCAGCCTATCATCCGCAGATCTCAATTCTAATAAGTTCACATCACCTATTTTCACGTCAATTTTACACTCCTCTATGCAAGGCTGTATTTAACTTATATGCAGAATTCATCAAAAGGCTGCGCTGGATGAATCCCAAGCCGGAATCAAGATTGCCGAAAGAAATATCAACAACCTCAGATATGCAGATGACACAACCTTGATGGCAGAAAGTGAGGAGGGATTAAAGAACCTTTTAATGAGGGTGAAAGAGGAGAGCGCAAAATATGGTCTGAAGCTCAACATCAAAAGAACGAAGATCATGGCCACTGGGCCCATCACCTCCTGGCAAATAGAAGGGGAAGAAATGGAGGCAGTGAGAGATTTTACTTTCCTGGGCTCCATGATCACTGCAGATGGTGACAGCAGCCACAAAATTAAAGGACGCCTGCTTCTTAGTAGAAAAGCAATGACAAACCTAGACAGCATCTTAAAAAGCAGAGACATCACCTTGCCAACAAAGGTCCGTATAGTTAAAGCTATGGTTTTCCCAGTAGTGATGTATGGAAGTGAGAGCTGGACCATAAAGAAGGCTGATCACCGAAGAATTGATGCTTTTGAATTATGGTGCTGGAGGAGACTCTTGAGAGTCGCACGGACTGCAAGAAGATCAAACCTCTCCATTCTGAAGGAAATCAGCCCTGAGTGCTGACTGGAAGGACAGATCCTGAAGCTGAAGCCCCAATACTTTGGCCACCTCACAAGAAGAGAAGACTCCCTGGAAAAGACCCTGATGTTGGGAAAGATGGGGGGTACAAGGAGAGGGGGACGACAGAGGACGAGATGGTTGGACAGTGTTCTCAAAGATACCAACATGAGTTTGACCAAACTGTGGGAGGCAGTAGAAGACAGGAGTGCCTGGCGTGCTCTGGTCCAGGGGGTCACGAAGAGTCGGACACGACTAAACGGCTAAATAACAACAACAACACAAATCTATGATTGCTGCTCATCACATCCTTACGATTATTACTCTTTCTTTTGCCTTTCTCTAATTTGCAGCTGAGAAAAAGAGGAAGACGGTTTCTCTTGGGCTATTTTTAAATTCCACTTCCTACTGCAAGAATCAAAGAGAGCATGGTTAACACTTGTGTGTGTCCCCCCCCACCCCTTATAGGTACTATGATAACAATACCTAGTGTTCATGCAGAACTTTTGCTGAAGCACTATATGTGCATGATCTCAGTAATTCATACAAGAACCAGTAATGTAGGCCAGTCTAATCACTGCCATGGTGCAAACAGGGATATCTGTGTGTGTGGACAAGGCGTGTGGCTGTCTTAAGGCCCCCCAGTGAGCTGTGAAGTAAAGAGGAACAGAAGCCTGCTCCAAACCGCCCAATGTGTTTCCACACAATGTCTTCCTCAGGGGTGATAGTTGCACTTTCACCTGCCTTTAAAAGGTGTTTCCTCCAAAGGTGAGACTTGAAGCAGGTGTTTCCGGAGCCTCAGCTCACACTTCTTAACCACTAAACTGCAACATCATATTTTTCAACACGACAGCAGTTCCTGTACTGCCACCTCCACCAGAAAATTCTACCCTGGAACATGAAAGAGCCAGCCCAACCTATGGGCAAGTGAAGCAGTTGGCCATCAGTAGAAAGTAGCTGACGACCAGATTCTGAGCATGTGGGCACTGTAAGGAATCGCCATCAAAGAACGCTCTCAAAGAACGACCAATGACCTTCACAAACCAGTCTTACTGTTATGAATTAACCTTCGACAACAACAACCTCTCCATTTCCGGCAACTATCACTCAGTGAATATTTTGTGGAATTTGCTGGTTGCCAGCATTAACAGTAGGGCTGGCCATAGCGAGGTGACATTTGAACAGCAAATTGTCTGGCCCAGAGTCACAGCCACTGTGCTATGCTGGGTTCTCAGGAGGGACAGGTCATCTCATCTGTCAAGAGATACTCTGCAGGAGAGAAGTATTTACATTGCCTACTGCTCACAGACACAGGTGGCACTGTGGGTTAAACCACAGAGCCTAGGACTTGCTGATCAGAAAGTCGGCGGTTCGAATCCCCACGACGGGGTGAGCTCCCGTTGCTCAGTCCCTGCTCCTGCCAACCTAGCAGTTCGAAAGCACGTCAAAGTGCAAGTAGATAAATAGGTACCGCTCCGGCGGGAAGGTAAACGGCGTTTCCGTGCACTGCTCTGGTTCGCCAGAAGCGGCGTAGTCATGCTGGCCACATGACCCAGAAGGTGTACGCCGGCTCCCTCAGCCAATAAAGCGAGATGAGCACTGCAACCCCAGAGTCAGCCACGACTGGACCTAATGGTCATGGGTCCCTTACTTTTACCTTACTGCTCACAGAAGAGGGCAAGCTTCTGTTTCTTGGTTGTACATACTCTGTGTTTGTCAATGGCCCAACCACTCCAGCGTCTAAGGAGGTCAACTGCGAGCAAGCGAGATGCAACACAAGGTCACTCTCATTACTCTAGTACAGTGGTACCTCGCAAGACGAATGCCTCGCAAGACAAAAAACTCGCTAGACGAAAGGGTTTTTTGTTTTTTGAGCTGCTTCGCAAGACGATTTTCCCTATGGGCTTGCTTCGCAAGACGGAAACGTCTTGCAAGTTTGTTTCCTTTTTCTTAACACCGTTAATACAGTTGCGACTTGACTTTTAGGAGCAACTCATAGAACGCGGTGTGGTAGCCTTTTTTGAGGTTTTTAAAGACTTTGGTGATTTTTGAAGCTTTTCCAAAACTTTCCCGACACCGTGCTTCGCAAGACGAAAAAAATCGCAAGACGACAAAACTCGCGGAACGAATTAATTTCGTCTTGCGACGCACCACTGTAAAAACTTCTGTCTGCTGTGGCCAAGGCGCGCGCGCTCTCTCTCTCTCTCTCTCTCTCTCTCACACACACACACACACACACATACATATGCACGCACACACCATTAGTCTTTTTCTGCAAATATCCTGGCAACAGGTGGAAGGAAACATTGTAAAATTCAGGCATACAAGAGACCTGAGAGAATGTTTTATTATTTGTTACATCGTTTCCCCCTATAAAAATTGCATTTTGGCTCTGGGGCTGCTAATGTTTTCCCTGCTCCTGTGTGCTTTTCAAAGCAGCCTTGAGAGGAGGAAATCTGCAGCTGCTGTTTGTGCTGAAATCAGTACGGTGAGCAACTTCTTCCCTTGCTGATTTCAACAAATGATATAGCTGTTAAAGGTACAGGAGTGAGCAGACCAGGTTACATAATGAAGGAAGGCATAGAGGCAAACAACTGTGAACTTTTTTGGGGGGGGGGGATGCATTGAGATCATGTGCTTGGAAAGAGAATAACTCCCCGGGGCTTGATTACAAAGAAGAGAAGAAGAGTTTGGATTTGATATCCCGCTTTATCACTACCCTAAGGAGTCTCAAATCTCCTTTCCCTTCCTCCCCCACAACAAACACTCTGTGAGGTGAGTGAGGCTGAGAGACTTCAGAGAAGTGTGACTGGCCCAAGGTCACCCAGCAGCTGCATGTGGAGGAGCGGGGAATCGAACCCAGTTCACCAGATTACGAGTCCGCCGCTCTTAACCACAACACCACACTGGTTCAAACACACACCTATTTGAAAATGCAAAGGCCATTTAGAACTTCACGGTGAGTTTTGTGATTTTTCGGGAAAGGGGAGCTGGCGAAAATAAACCGGCACTAAAAATAAAAGGCCAGAGATGCTAAAAATAAAGGAAACGAGAAGCTAAAGATGAAATAACAAAGATGTGGCAAGGGCCATGGGCATCTGCGGCGGGGGTCAGAAAATGACTAGGCACTGAGTCCCATGACAGCTGGCAGGTCGAGATCCTACTCATAGCTAAGTCTCATGACCCTGTGGACACCCTCATCCCCCCTAGCCCTAGGCACTAGCCCCAAACCATCCAATGCACACATTTCCAGCAGCACCTACACCCACTCAAGCCCCTCCCAAACATCAGACACCTTCACCTACTAGTACACTATGTTCACAAAATACCAGCTTTTGCCCACTCAACACACAAGCCCATGACTCAATCACCCACAGGCAAACTCCCCCTTGCGTGTCTGGGCCCAGACTGCCACACCTCCCCCCCGCATCCACCCACATTTATTTGTGGGCACTGCAGACATTGATAGCTGCCAGGCTGCGTAAAGAGTTCCAAGAAACACGCTCCTTATTAACTGTCCTGTGTTAAGCATCCCCCGTCTGACTGCTCCTTCCCCACAGCCTCTCTGGCTGCAGCAGAGTCCTCACTGCTTCCTCTAATGCAGAGGTTCCCTAACTTATTTGGCCGACCGATCCCTTTTCAGAAAAAATAAATAAATTACCCAGCACCCCCCCCCTGGAAATCTGCCTTCTTTAAGCGGACAAAGAGAGAGATGCAGCGACTAATTTCCGTTCTTTTACGCATCTGTCTTCCTTATTATGTCCTGCAACATAGTAAAGAAAGATGCTGTTGTACATAATAATAATAATAATAAGGCTAAAGGGTAAAGGGACCCCTGACCATTAGGTCCAGTCGTGACCAACTCTGGGGTTGCGGTGCTCATCTCGCTTTATTGGCCGAGAGAGCCGGCATACAGCTTCCGGGTCATGTGGCCAGCATGACTAAGCCGCTTCTGGCAAACCAGAGCAGCGCACGGAAATGCCGTTTACCTTCCCACCGGAGTGGTACCTATTTATCTACTTGCACTTTGATGTGCTTTTGAACTGCTAGGTTGGCAGGAGCAGGGACTGAGCAACGGGAGCTCACCCCGTCACGGGGATTCGAACCGCCGACCTTCTGATCAGCAAGTCCTAAGGCTCTGTGGTTTAACCCACAGCACCACCCGCATAATAATAATACTAATAATTTTTATTTATACCCCACTTTCCCTGGCCAGAGCGAGGCTCAGGCAGGCTAACACCAGTAAAATTACAATATAAACATAATGGGGGGGGACCCCAATTTAAAAGACAGGTTAAAATGCAATTTAAAACGCAGCCTCATTTTAAAAGTGGTCCATAGATCAAAACCATAAGGGGAGGGAAACATAAGGGTCAGACTGAGTCTAAACCAAAGGCCAAGCGGAACAGCTCTGTCTTGCAGGCCCTGCGGAAAGATGTCAAGTCCCACAGGACCCTTGTCCCTTGTGACAGAGCGTTCCACCAAGTCGAGGCCAGTCCTGAAAAGGCCCTGGCCCTAGAGAGACCTAGTTAAGACACACTGAAGGTGCTGCAGCCTGCCTGCCATTGACCAAATAGGCAGGCAAACTGCGAACCGCCTCTCGGGTCTGGGGGAAGTCAAAAAGGGTTCACCCAAGTCCAGGGAAAACCCTCGCCTCCAGCATGGCTGCCAGATCGAGGGGGGGGCATTGTTACTGTCCCACAATGGCACCTGACCTGGCTGTAAGCGTCATTACAAAACAGACTATACACGTATGAACGGTTTTTCATATTTCTCTTCTCTTCTTTGTTTATGCTTCCACTGCCCCCTTATTTTTATTCAACACCCCCCAATTGCACCCGAGGTTACTACCACCCCCCTCGATTGTTCCAGTGCCCCCCAGGGGGCAATATGTGTTTGGAGGCAGTTGGAGGACAGATGGCGGCTAACAGATTGAGGTTGAATCCTGACAGACAGAAGTACTGTTTTGGGCGCACAGGAGGCGGGCAGGTGTGGAGGATTCCCTGGTCCTGAATGGGGTAACTGTGCCCCTGAAGGACCAGGTGCGCAGTCTGGAAGTCATCCTGGACTCACAGCTGTCCATGGAGGCACAGGTCAAATCTGTGTCCAGGGCCGCTGTTTACCAGCTCCATCTGGTACGCAGGCTGAGACCCTATCTGCCTGCGGACTGCCTCACCAGAGTGGTGCATGCTCTGGTTATCTCCCGCTTGGACTACTGCAATGCGCTCTACGTGGGGCTACCTTTGAAGGTGACCCAGAAACTACAACTAATCCAGAATGCAGCAGCTAGACTGGTGACTGGGAGTGGCGTTTCCGAGCACAATTCAAAGTGTTGATGCTGACCTTGAAAGCCCTAAACAGCCTCGGTCCAGTATACCTGAAGGAGCATCTCCACCCCCATCATTCTGCCCGGACACTGAGGTCTAGCGCTGAGGGCCTTCTGGCGGTTCCCTCACTACGAGAAGCCAAGTTACAGGGAACCAGGCAGAGGGCCTTCTCGGTAGTGGCACCTGCCCTGTGGAATGCCCTCCCACCAGATGTTAAAGAGAACAACAACTACCAGACTTTTAGAAGACATCTGAAGGCAGCCCTGTTTAGGGAAGCTTGTAATGTTTAAAAGGTTATTGTATTTCAATATTTTGTTGGAAGCCGCCCATAGTGGCTGGGGAAACCCAGCCAGATGGGCGGGGTATAAATAAATAAATTATTATTATTATTATTATTATTATTATTATTATTATTATTATATCACCCACTTTGGGAAACACTGTTCTAATGAAATTATATCACTCCCCATATATGTACACACTGCATTGGAAGCACATTTCCCCACATCCCACCAGGACCCTGGGAACTCATCCAACACAAAGCTACAACTCCCAGCAACCTTAATGAACTACAGTTCCCAGGATTCTTTGGGGGGGATCTTTAAATGTATAGTGTGTATACAGGGAGTGTGATTGCTTCTCTGTCTTCCAGCGAGATGTTTCCAGCCCACAACCAAAGCATGAAAGCAGGTAGCCCTAATCTGTGATTCAATTTCCACCCTCAGCCACAAGTGGCATTCAGAGTGGAATCGGACCGGGAGGCTCCTTCCAATATCTCTGCTGACAGCTGTCCTCCTACACCTTAATCTCTGTTTCTACCGGCATCCCACTGAAAGCTTGTGCTTCGCTAGTGAGCTCATTAACCACGGCCAATCCCACAGAGGAGAGAGCCGCTTCCTCATGATCGCAGCCTCCCTGTGACGTGTCAGTTTCGGTGGAACGATTGCACTGAACTGTAGGAGGGCCGCAGAGTGTGATAGATAGGGGAGCTTTCGCGGAGAGCTGGCGCAGGCCTGTGTGACGCCCTGGCGCGAGTTGCACAAAGCAAAGTGAAACCCACAACTCTTCCCTCCTCTGCCGAACTTCAAGCAATCCCACCTGTTCGGCGAATGCTTTGCTCAGGCCTTTCTGCGTTTCAAAGCTGCAACTCTGTACAGTGGTACCTCGGGTTAAGAACTTAATTCATTCCGGAGGTCCGTTCTTAACCTGAAAGTGTTCTTAACCTGAAGCACCACTTCAGCTAATGTGGCCTCCCACTGCCGCCGGGACGCCGGAGCACGATTTCTGTTCTCATCCTGAGGCTAAGTTCTTAACCCGAGGTACTATTTCTGGGTTAGCGGAATCTGTAACCTGAAGCGTATGTAACCCGAGGTACCACTGTATGTAGTTTAAAAAAACTCATTGACAACAATACATAGTCAAACTTCGCTTGTCGAACGTAATCCGTTCTGGAAGGCCGTTCATCTTCCAAAACGTTCGACAACTAAAAACTGAAAGCAGAAGCCTCAATACAATAGGGAAACTCAAAATGGAAGCAGGTTTACTTTCAGGTTTTCGTTGTTCGGGAGCCGAAACGTTCCAAAACGGAGGGGTTTGGGAACCGAGGTTTGACTGTACAGCATTTCAATCATTTGTAATACATGAAACATTAAATAATATATACAGTGCCAAAATAATAATGACATGCGCAACTCAATAGCTCAGAGCCAAGCAGTCCACATGTTCCTTAAATACGTCCATGAGAGCAACTCTCTATATTGTGTACAGTGGTACCTCTGGATACGAACGGGATCTGTTCTGGAGCCCTGTTCGCATCTAGAAGCAAACGTAACTAGCAACAGCACGTCTGCGCACGCCACTTTTCGCTGCTTTTGCGCATGACATAATTTTGAGCGTCTGTGCATGCACAAGTGGCGAAACGCGGAAGTAACGCGCTCCGTTACTTCCGGGTTGCCGTGGAGCGCAACTCGAATGCGCTCAACCCAAAGCGCATTCAACACGAGGTATGACTGTACTTGTTCTGGTGCGATCCCAACGGAACTCCGACAATGGCATTAAATATATTAACTAAGATTTCGTATACTGGAAGTTGTTGAAATGCCGTACATTATTGTTAATGAATTTTTGTAAACTACATACTCAACTGTAGGAAAAGTAAAATCTGAAATGTAACAAAAATTGAGACAGAAACTCCTTAAAATCCCAGCGTGTTCTGAGTCTGAGTTAATAATAGGCGAGTTATGTCACATTTAAGGGAAACTATGGACTACTTTCAGCATTCTCAAAAAAAGAAAAAAAGAAAGAAACCATTTACTCATCTATTTATTGCAACTAACTAACCAGATTTTGGTTTTGGTTTTTTAAAAAACCAAAACAAAAACACAGATTGCTAAATGAACTGTAACATTTCATTGATTTATAAGATTTCTTAAATTTTAAAATGCAAAGCGAGTCAACGACGTGTACAAGATAATGAAATACACACTTTTGTATTCCCACAGCAAATGGATTGAATCAGCCACTCAACTGAGACAGCAGGCTAAACCATGGATTGCCCCAAACACAAGTTTGATCCAAACCATGACTTGGTTCAGTCATAAGGTAAGGAAAAGAAGGGCTGCACCACCAATCCGGGACGGGGGGGACCACGCATGTGCAGAAATTATATTTTAATGATCTCTGGCATAGAAGGTGCAAGAAAATACAGAATGAGGTGTAGTCTAAATTGCCGAAAAATATGTAATCATCCCAATGTCAAGCGTTAGGCCAGGCTTCCTCAACCTTGGCCCTCCAGATGTTTTTGGCCTACAACTGCCATGATCCCTAGCTAGCAGGGCCAGTGGTCAGGGATGATGGGAACTGCAGTCTCAAAACATCTGGAGGGCCAAGGTTGAGGAAGCCTGCGTTAGGCACTTAAACAACCAGCCAGACAAACAGCTAGCCTTGAACCACCTTGCCGAAAAATAAGTAAGTCTCCCACTATAGTATATTTTGCTCCCTCCTCCTCAGCGCCCCCCAATATTCTCCTCCTCCACTCACACACTGTTCAGGGGACACTGATGGTCCTGCAAATGGGAGCGTGGCCGGGGAGAATTATGCTCAGTACAGTGTTACCTCGGGTTACCTACGCTTCAGGTTTGAGACGCTTCAGGTTACAGACTCCGATAACCCAGAAATAGTACCTCGGGTTAAGAACTTTGCTTCAGGATGAGAACAGAAATCGTGCGGTGGCAGCAGGAGGCCCCATTAGCTAAAGTGGTACTTCAGGTTAAGAACAGTTTCAGGTTAAGAACAGACCTCCGGAACGAATTAAGTACTTAACCTGAGGTACCACTGTACTACAAAAAACAAAAAACCAACACAGTCCAGTAAGTACGTTCACTGGTCACAGGGTGCAGGATGTAGGGGAATGGGGAACTGGTGAGGGAGAAGTGAAGGAATGGAGTGCCTTTGACGGGGGTGTGGCTGGCTGGCTGGCAGCCTGGATCACTGAACTGAAGTTCTTCTCCTTACTGCAATATTAATAATACTGACCTATCTAAAGTGAATTGGGACGCGGGTGGCACTGTGGGTTAAACCACAGAGCCTAGGACTTGCCGATCAGAAGGTTGGAGGTTCGAATCCTCGTGACAGGGTGAGCTCCCATTGCTCAGTCCCAGCTCCTGCCAACCTAGCAGTTCGAAAGCTCATCAAAGTGCAAGTAGATAAATAGGTACCGCTCCGGCGGGAAGGTAAACGGCATTTCCATGCACTGCTCTGGTTTGCCAGAAGCGGCTTAGTCATGCTGGCCACATGACCCGGAAGCTGTACACCGGCTCCCTTGGCCAATAAAGCGAGATGAGCGCTGCAACCCCAGAGTTGGCCACGACTGGACCTAATGGTCATGGGTCCCTTGACCTTATCTAAAGTGAATACTGGAAGGCACGGCTAGTGAACCTTTTCAGCCCAGTGGACCAGATCTTTGACCTCCAAGACCCCTGCAAGTGAACTTAGACAGGTGGGCAGCCCAATAACCAGCTGATCGTCAATGATTTGGAAAGTGCCGCAGAAGGTGCTTTGAAGGCACTGGTGATTGGCGGTGCCTTCAAAGCCCCTTTTAGCCAAGCCTCACCTATCCCCAGTCTGTGCTGGATGTTAGGAACATAACAAGACAAAGCGTGCAAAGCACTTGAACGCTTAAAAGCACCACCCAAATCCGAAGGAATAAAGGAGAATTTGCAAAGCCCAGTTTACAGAGCCTCTGGTTTTCCTTTTCTACCTCTTTCCTTTTTCCTTCCCCACCCACACCAGATAAGAGACTGGACATTGCCAAAAGGAAACATACCACTGCAAGTATGAGTCAATGGCAGAGGACTGGTGGCATGACTAAAGCCTTGCCAACTCGACACACAGCAAGTGGGTGGAAGTTGTCCCACCACACACTCTGCCTTGTGGGTGGCAAAGTGGCCATCGTATGATAAGTTCAACCTTTCACTTCAGCATCATGTGGTAAGGGAAGCAATTCTGTGATGTACGTCATGATCCCCTTTAGGTAACGACTGTGTCTGAGGACCTACTTAGTGTGAAGAAGGTCCAAGGCTCAACTGCCAGCATCTCCTGCTAAAAAGGCTCAGGTAGCAGGTGATGATACAGGTCTCTGTCTGAGAGCCACTGCTTGAGTAAGGTTAACAAAAAGGAGAAAGGACCCCTGGACGGTTAAGTCCAGTCAAAGGTGACTATAGGGTTGAGGCGCTCATCTCACTTTCAGGCCAAGGGAGCCAGCGTTTGTCCACAAACAGTTTTCCGGGTCATGTGGCCAGCATGACTAAACTGCTACTGGTGCACGGAGGACCATGACAAGTGCCAAAGCACATGGAAGAGCCAATTTACCTTCCCGCCGCAGTGGTACCTATTTATCTACTTGCACTGGCGTGCTTTCAAACTGCTAGGTTGGCAGGAGCTGGGACAGAGCAACAGGAGCTCACCCCGTTGCGGGGATTCAAACCGCTGACCTTCTGATTGGCTACCCCCAGAGGTTCAGTGGTTTAGACCACAGTGCCACCCGCATCCCTTCAGAGTAAGAAGATACTGAACTAGATGGACACATAGTTTGACCTGGTACAAGGCAACTTCCTATGCTTCACTGTTCCTCGCTGCAACCATCTATTTTCATCAACAGCATGTTGTACAATTCACAATTAGGCAATAGTGTGTCACATAAGCGAGACAGAACCCTGTCACTCCAAGTTCTTTGACTTCAATTCGCCTGTTCAGAGCTCTCTTTTTCTGATTGTGCTTGTGTAACCCGGGGTCCCAATCTTTCTCAGCCCAGGGACACTTTTAGAAAATGGAGAGAGTGTTGTGGGAAGCACAAAATGCCCGTTTCACAGCAAGGAAAACTAATGATGTTCAGAAAAGAACTCCTTAAAAAGGGGGGGGGAATTCCAGGTACACAGTAAAGTTTACATTTTTAGATGTTCCCTTAAACTAACTTCAGAGAATGCCTATACAGTGGTGCCTCGCAAGACGAAATTAATTCGTTCCGCAAGTTTTTTCTTCTTGCGAGTTTTTCGTCTTGCGAAGCACGGTTTCCCATAGGAATGCATTGAAAATCAATCAATGCGTTCCTATGGAGACCATCCGGGGACAGAAGGGAAGCGCCGCGCGCCTTCCCCTCTGTCCCCGGACCTGTTTTAAAGCAAGGGAAGGGGCAGTGGGGAGAATCGCTTCTCCCCGTTGCCGCCCCTTGGTTCAAAAGGGGTCCGGGGAGAGAGGGGAAGGCGCGCGCGCCTTCCCCTCTGTCCCCGGAGATTGCGGTGCTGGCAACGGGGAGAAGCGATCTTCTCCCCGCCGCCCATTGCTTCAAAAGAGGTCTGGGGACAGCGGGGAAGACGCGCTGTGCTTCCCCGCTATCCCCGGAGCTTGCAGGGCAAGCTTCGTTTTGCGATGCAAGCCCATAGGGAAATGCGTCTTGCGAAGTGGCTAAGAAAACGAAAAACTCCTTCGTCTAGCGAGTTTTTCGTCTTCTGAGGCGTTCGTCTTGCGGGGCACCACTGTACTATGAAGTGTTGGAGTAACCCTGGCTCTGACCTCCAAGTTCAGGTTGTCCTCCCTAATACTTCATTCCCGTGAGACCAGGGGTAGGGAGTGGTTTTCAGCATGAGGACCTGGTTTCCTTCTGGGCAACTTTCTGAGGTTCGCACGCCCATGGTGGGTGGGGCCAGAGGCAAAGGTGGGAGGAGCAATTAATGCAAATGTTACCTTTGTAAAGCAGGCTAGTTTCGACACACTCAAACACCCTTCCCTAGCCTTCATCGAGCTACTGATCAAAGCTCATTCAGATGACAGGTGTGGCTGGTGCCTATTGGGTCTAGGAAGGTGGAAGGGCTGGGAGGGCAACAGAAGGTGGAGCCAGAGCGAATTACAGGTGGAGTCCACTATTTATAGTTTTGTCCCCCATCCCCCTCCCTGCCAAGGTCTGTGAAGGCGAATCTGTGCCCCGTTCACCCTGTTGGGAATAGCCTCCGCTGGCAAACAAGATGCATTCTATCAGAGCCAAGGACAAATTCCAGCTTGGCAAAAACCACTAAACAAGGGTGTGAAGAAGAAGAGTTTGGATTTTATATCCCGCTTTATCCCCCACAACAAACACTCTGTGACGTAAGTGAGGCTGAGAGACTTCAGAGAAGTGTGACTAACCCAGGGTTATCCAGCAGTTGCATGTGGAGGAGCAGAGACGCGAACCCGGTTCACCAGATTACGAGTCCTCCGCTCTTAACCACTACACCAAGCTGGCTCTCCGCTGAAGCAAGGCCGGTGGGCGATATGGACTCAGGAAAGAGGGTGTGGCTGCGGGGTGTGTGTGTGTGTGCAAAACAGGCCTGATATTCCCTAGCCCTGGCATACTAGTTGTTGCATTATTTCAAGCAACATCTTCAGCAGCAAATGCATGAATTACTTGAGCTAAGCATCTCATGGGATGGGAGTTCCACAGACACATAGCTACTCCAGCCTGCCCCTTGGCACATTCCGAGAAAACGAGCATCCCATAAATGAATCCACTGAATAAAATGTTGGCAAAGTAAATTTCCACGGTTACTTACCACTGAAGGGGTTGATTTGCTTTGTGATCCGGGAAACGATAGATTCCTTGAGCTCTCTCTTCTTCACGCACTGTATGCCCAAATTCTGAAAACTGGAACACGCACGGTCAACCATTAGCAGATTAAAAAAAAACAACGAAGAAGAAGCAACAGCAACACAATATTGGCTTGAAATGACTTATTGTGGAAATTCTGATTCTGACAAATTCCACTGCAACTCAATGAAGAGAACAAAAAGGAACATAAACTTTGGCAAAAAGCAAAAAAAGAGGGAGAAGCAACCTGTAAGGTATGCTAAAAGAGAATATGAGGAGTGCGTTGCTAAAAACAAGTTCCTTAAGGACATTTGTAGCAGGAGACCTTCTAAGACAAGGGCTGGCAACCTAAGGCCCATGGGCCACAAGCAGCCCATGGGGGTCATTTAACTGGCCCATGAACCCCCACTGCCCACTCAGGGACCCCTGCCACCTGCTCAGTTGTTTCCTGTGCGCTGCGCTAAACCAGTGCAGAGCAGAGTGGGGACTGCCTTCAGCTATGCTGGCCGGATTCCCATTGGTTGCAGGAAGCTCCTGCAGCCAACGGGAAGCTCTGCGCATGCCTCCTCCGCGTTGGAAGAAGAAGAAGAGTTTGGATTTGATATCCCGCTTTATCACTACCCGAAGGAGTCTCAAAGCGGCTAACAATCTGCTTTCCCTTCCTCCCCCACAACAAACACTCTGTGAGGTGAGTGGGGCTGAGAGACTTCAGAGAAGTGTGAATAGCCCAAGGTCACCCAGCAGCTGCATGTGGAGGAGCGGAGACGTGAACCCGGTTCACCAGATTACGAGTCCATTGCTTTTAGCGCCAGAAATAGTGTTTGCGCATGCTGTCAGGATCTCCGCTCAGCCAAGCTGATAAAACTCATTTTCCTCCGGCCGAGCCTTCAGAATCGCCTCTGACAATAATTAATGACCTGAGCCTCTGATAAGGCCTCAGGCACATTCCCGTTCAGCAGAGTTTCCAGCACAGGGAAGTGATGAGATTTATGGCTACATGGCTAAAGAGTTTTATTTCTCGCTACGCAGACAGCAAAGAAAAATACATCCTCTCTCTATGAAAGCAGAGAGCAACTGAAACAAAGGAACAGGAAACCAGTAACGTCACATCCGTCTCTCGTCTCCCGTGAGACTTCCAACAGTATGGAATGTGTCAGGAATGTAAACAGAGTCCTGTGACTCTAAGCAGCTGCTCAGTGACAAACAGAAACTAACACATGCATCCATGCACGCACACATACTCCGGCCCACCGCGGCGTCTGCAGGACCGTGAACCAGCCCAAGCTACAAAAACTTTGCCAATCCCTGTTCTAAGGAGGCAACTGGGCCCTTAGATGGCAAGGGAGTCAAAGATTTGATAAAGAAGGATAAGAAGACTATAAAGAAGCTAAATGAATTTTTTACATCTGTCTTCACAACAGAAGACAAATCCCAGTGAATGAACTAAGTTTTTCAGGAAGGGAGTCTGAGAAATAATAATAATAATAATAATAATAATAATAATAATAATAATAATAATAATAAATTTTATTTATACCCCGCCCTCCCCAACCAAGACCGAGCTCAGGGCGGCTAACACCAGATGTAAAACAATTGATTAAAATACAACTTAAAAAACAAGATTAAAATACAACATTAAAATGCAGCCTCATTTCAGGAGAAACTCAAAAAAAGGGGGGGGGATGAAAACGTCAAGTCTTCACCAAGGCTAACTATCCAGACTGGTCCTACGTGGGTCAGAAAAAAGCCAGGGAAGTCCCCTAGTAGAAGTGCCATCACAGAAGGAAAAAGGAAAAAAGAAAGAGGGGAGGGGATTAAGAAACTGAGACAGATAGTGGTAGCGAGGGATGAAGTTCTAGGCCTAACAGACAAAATTAAAACTGGCAAATTGGCGAGTTCAAATTACACCCACCTGAGAGTTCTTAAAGAACTCAAATGTGAAATTACCAAACTGGCAACAAAAATGTGTAGCTTGTCCCTCATTTCAGCCTCCATACTTGAGGACTGGAAAACAGCCGAGGCAATGCCAATTTTTTATTTATTTTTTAAAAAAGGATTCAGGGATATCCTGGAAATTACAGGCTGGTTAGTTTAACTTCTGTCCCAGGAAAACTGGTGGAAAGTATTGTTAAAGATAAAATAGCCAAGCAGCTAGAAGAACAAGCCCTACCGAAGGAGAATCAGCATGGCTTCTGCAAGGATAAGTCCTGCCTTTCAAAGAGTTCTTTGAGAGTGTCAACAAGCTTATAGCTAGAGATGATGCAGTTGACAAAGTGTACTTGGACCTCCCAAAAACTTTCCACAAGGTACTTCACCAAAAGCTCCTGAATAAGCTTAGCAGTCATGGAACAAGAGGAGAGGTCCTCTTGCGGATCTGAAATTGGTTAAGTATCAGGAAGCGGAGAGTGGGAATAAATGGACTGCTCATTGAATGGAAATGTTGAAAGTCCCCCAAAGATCGATACTGAAACCTGTGCCTTTTAATTTGTTCATGAACAAACTAGAGTTAGGTGTGAGCAGCGAGGTGGCCACATTTGCTGATGGCATTGAATAGTTCAAGGTTGTTAAAACACAAAAGGATTGCGAAGAGCTCCAAAAGGACCTCTCCAAACTGAGTGAATGGGCAGTAAAATGGCAAATGTGACCCAATGATTTTATGCTGGGGCAAACAATTTTAAGGTCCGTATAGTTAAAGCTAGGGTTTTCCCAGCAGTGATGTATGGAAGTGAGAGCTGGACCATAAAGAAGGCTGATCGCCGAAGAATTGATGCTTTTGAATTATGGTGTTGGAGGAGACTCTTGAGAGTTCCATGGACTGCAAGAAGATCAAACCTATCCATTCTGAAGGAAATCAGCCCAGAGTGCTCGCTGGAAGGACAGATCCTGAAGCTGAGACTCCAATACTTTGGCCACCTCATGAGAAGAGGAGATTCCCTGGAAAAGACCCTGATGTTGGGAAAGATGGAGGGCACAAGGAGAAGGGGACAACAGAGGACGAAATGGTTGGACAGTGTTCTCGAAGCTACCAGCATGAGCCTGACCAAACTGCGGGAGGCAGTGGAAGACAGAAGTGCCTGGCATGCTCTGGTCCATGGGGTCACGAAGAGTTGGACACGACTAAACAACAACAAAGAGTTTTTAATTTCACATATATTCCCATGGGGTCTGAGCTTGATCAGGAACAAGACATTGGGCTCATTGAGCTATCGCTTGTCCCTTGCCCAGAAACCATGGGTCTGGTTAGGTTTTCTGCTCATCTTCTGCTTTCTAGGCACGATCCCTAGTGGTTTTCTGTGTGTGCCACTTCTTCCCCCAGGAAAACCTGCTCTTTACTGCTGAACTGGAGCAAACGTCAAGCCACGGAAAACCCGATCAGCATTTGCTCCGATTCAGGGGTAAATAGCGGGTTTCCCCAGGGAGAAGTGGTGAGTCAAGGAGATGTGTGGATGAGCACTCAGTGTGCGGCAGCTGTGAGAAAGACAAATTCCATGGATCATTAGGAAAGGAATTGAAATTGAAACTGTTGATATCGTAAAGTCGCTATGCAAATCGACGGTGGAATACTGTGTCACCTCCAAAGGAAACTGTAGAGTTAGAAAAAGGAAAGCAACACGATGAAGGGGATGGAGCAACACTTGGGACTTTTCAGTTTTGGAGGAAAGGTGAATAAGAGATGTCACAAGAGAAGTTTATAGAATTGTGTGAGGCATAGAGAAAGTGGGGAGAGATAAGCTGTTTCTCCCTCTCTCACAACACTAACAACAACAACAACAACAACAACAACAATTATTTTATTATTTATACCCCAGCCACTCTGAGTGGCTTCCAACAGAATATTAAAATACTATAGTCTACAAAGCTCCCCCCCCCCAAGAATCCTGGGACCTGTAGTTCATTAAGAGTGCGGGGAGTTGTAGCTCTGTGTTGGATGAATCACAATTCCCAGGGTCCTGGTGGGATGCGGGGAAATGTGCTTCCAATGCAATGTGTACATACATGGGGAGTGATATAATTTCATTAGAACAGTGTTTCCCAAAGTGGGTGATTACCATAATTTTCGCCCCATAGGACGCACCGCCCTATAGGACGCACCTAGTTTTTTTTTGGGGGGGGGAAATAAAGAAAAAAAATTATTTCCCCCCCAGGCACGGGGCTTGCGCGGGGGAAGCCTGAGCTTCCCCCGACCCCAGCCCCCAGAACAGCCTCCTATCCGCAAGCCTAGGGAGCCGCGCTGGTCTCCCCAGGCTTGCAGACAGCTGTGCAAAGCCCGGGCACGCTCTTCAGCGCGCCCGAGGCTATGGAATGCAGAGCTGCGCGGACCCCGGGAGGGTCTCTTGCTCTCCAGGCTTCAGCAAAAGCCTGTATTCGCCCCATAGGACGCACCCACATTTCCCCTTCATTTTTGGTGGGGGAAAAGTGCGTCCTATAGGGCGAAAAATATGGTAATAATAATAATTTATTTATACCCCGCCCATCTGGCTGGGTTTCCCCAGGCACTCTGGGCGGCTTCCAACAAAATATTAAAATGCAGTAACCTATTAAACATTAAAAGCTTCCCTAAACAGGGCTGCCTTCAGATGTCTTCTAAAAGTCTGGTAGTTGTTTTTCTCTTTGACATCTGGTGGGAGGGTGTTCCACAGGGCGGGCGCCACTACCGAGAAGGCCCTCTGCCTGGTTCCCTAAAGCTTTGCTTCTCACAGCGGGGGAACCGCCAGAAATTATTAGAGCTTCAGTTGGATTAGAGGGCAAATCCAAGGGGGCGAGAGAGTTTAGAGCCTATTATTTCTTGAGCTGTTTTTCTGCATTAGTGTGTTATCATAGCAAATGATGAAATACTGAAGAATGACCTTTACTTTTAAGAATGACTACTTTACTTTGTTGACTAAACTCTAAGATTCCTTCGATTTGTCAAATAGGCACTGAGCTTTGTGTGAACTAGGCTTTGTTTATCTTGCTTTCAGTTCTGTATTTTGTTACACACACACACACACACACACACACACACACACACACACAGTGATTTTATGATGTGAACCACCCTGAGTTTACAGATGTAGGGCGGTACAAAAATTAATAATAATAATAATCAGTGTTACTCCAAATTAACTGATAAGCCACTTGGAAAATTTTGAGAAGTGCAAATTTCAAAGGATAGCTGTGCTTTGGTTAGTGTGTTGCCCCGGAAAGCCTTTAAATGCAAACTGAAACCAGTTCCTCCCACCATCCCTAAAATGAGGTTTGACCTGATACGGAAGAGTTAGGCACAGCCCCCAGCCATTCAGACAACCCTGCGGTGACTGTGCCTCAATCGGCATTGGGATTTCTTACAAAATGGCAGGCCTAGGTGGACTGGGTTGAACATCTGATCAGCCTTTTTTCTTTTTATGGCAAAAATCAGCAAGTCCATACCAGTATTTACCAAGCCAGCTGTTTTTTGACTACAGTTCCCATAATCCCTGACACTGGTCCTGCTAGCTAGGGATGATGGGAGTTGTAGTCCAAAAACAGACAGAGACCCAAGTTTGGGAAACACTGGTATAGACCATGGGTAGGCAAACTAAGGCCCGGGGGCCGGATCTGGCCCAATCGCCTTCTAAATCTGGCCCGCCGACGGTCTGGGAATCAGTGTGTTTTTACATGAGTAGAATGTGTCCTTTTATTTAAAATGCATTTCTGGGGTATTTGTGGGGCATAGGAATTCGTCCCCGCCCCAAAAAATATAGTCCACCCCCCACAAGGTCTGAGGGACAGTGGTCCAGCCCCCTGCCGAAAAAGTTTGCTGACCCCTGGTATAGACAAACAGGCTTACAGTATAAGACAATACAGTTTAACCCTCACATAGCTACAATTCCCAGCACCCTTAACAAACTACAGTTCCCAGGATTCTTGTGGGGAAGGAGCCAGGGTAATTTAAATGTACGATGTAGGTGTGATCCTTAACCATAAAAAAAAACCCTGAATATGCATTCTTGATATGGTGGCACACAGGAATTTGGAGCAAGGAACTGGCAGTGTTAAACACCTCCCACAGACTTTTAGAAGACATCCTGTTTAGGGAAGCTTTTAATGTTTAATAGACTATTGTATTTTAATATTCTGTTGAAAGCCGCCCAGAGTGGCTGGGGAAACCCAGCCAGATGCACGTATAAATATATTATTATTATTATTATTATTATTATTATTATTATTATTATTACCCAGGCCAAGAAAATCCTGCTGCCACTGGCAAATCCAGGTGTGATCTAAGACAATGGGAGTCCCTGCACCTATCAGATATCATCGCTTGGAGGCAAGGGTAGAGTGTAGAATTGGGGCAGGTGTCCTTTCTTGGGACAAGGGTAACTGTACTCCACCTCTGGAGACAGGGCCGGCCTGCCCATGAGACAGACTGAAGCAGATACCTCAGGCGGGGGAATCCCATGGGACGGTGGTGTCCCATGTGGATCATGCAGCTGCTTCCAGCGAGAGCTCGTAGAATTCTTATGAGATCTCGCCAGAAGCCGATGTAGCTATAACCTCAGGCACACAACCCCAGAAATCAAAGCTTCAGCAGGGACGACATCTTCCCGTTTCACCTCAGGTGGTAAAACGGGCCGGGATGCCCCCTGTGTGGAGAGACCTCCTGGGTCTACCCTCCCGGCACAATCATTTGTGGGTCTGCCATTCCCTCAGCTGCCAAACCAATGGCCTAACGGCTACGGCTGCTTCGATGACTAGGATGTTTTGTCAACATTCAGGTGCTTTGCAAGACCCAGCGGTGCGCACCATCTCCTCCGTGAGTCACAGGAAGGACGGCGACTTCCTTTCAGAACTGGATGTTCTGCTCTGATATGAAGTGCTGCAGTTCAAAAAGCAAAACTGCTGTTGCTCTGTTTTTGCCTCTTTCACAGGGAGATGAAAGCGTGTGTTTCTCTTCCACTACCTCTTTGGCCCAGTAGTGATGTATGGAAGTGAGAGCTGGACCATAAAGAAGGCTGATCACCGAAGAATTGATGCCTTTGAATTATGGTGCTGGAGGAGACTCTTCAGAATCCCATGGACTGCAAGAAGATCGAACGCATCCATTCTTAAGGAAATTAGCCCTGAGCACTCACTGGAAGGACAGATCATGAAGCTGAGGCTCCAATACTTTGGCCACCTCATGAGAAGAGAAGACTCCTTGGAAAAGACCCTGATGTTGGGAAAGATTGAGGGCAGAAGGAGAAGTTGACGACGGAGGATGAGTTGGTTGGACAGTGTTCTCAAAGCTACGAACATGAGTTTGACCAAGCTGTAAGAAGCAGTGGAAGACAGGAGTGCCTGGCGTGCTCTAGTCCATGGGGTCGCGAAGAGTCGGACACGACTAAACGACTAAACAACACCTCTTTGGCAGAAAGTCCAAGTGGCAGGGATCTGTGGTGTAGTAGAGGAGATGCACAAGGTCCAGAGCGGGAACAATGATACTACCTGCCAGAATGCCCAGGGTCTCCTTAGCTCCGACTAGTGAATGCAGTGATAACGAGGCTTTCAAGTTCGTCTGAGACAGATTAGCATACAGCAGGCGTAGGCAATTTCGGCCCTCCAGATGTTTTGGGACTACAATTTCCATCATCCCTGACCACTGGTCCTGTTAGCTAGGGATGATGGGAGTTGTAGTCCCAAAACATCTGGAGGGCCGAGTTTGCCTATGCCTGGCCTAGAGGTAGTGTGGCTATTTTTAAATACAGCTTTATCCAGGAAATCTATGCCATAACCAGGACCTTCAAAATAGCACATTCCCTTGAAATGTACCAATGTGTACATTTATGGTACAAGGGTTGTAGCCTTACAGTACAAATTTGGAATCCTAGAACTGTAGAGTTGGAAGGACTACAATTCCCATCATCACTAGCTAACAGGACCAGTGGTCAGGGATGGTGGGAATTGTAGTCCCAAACATCTGGAGGTCCAGAGTTTGCCTATGTCTGACTTAGTCCAACCCCCTGAGAAGTAATGTCTACTGAGAAGTAAGTCCTATTTAATTCAGTGAGTCTTACTACCTGGAAAGCAGGTTTGGATTACTGCAGTCATAACCCCGCTTACCTGGGAGTAAGCTCCACTGAGGTCAGAAGGACTTGTTTGCAAGTAGACATGATTGGGATCACACTGTGAGGCTGGAATTCTAAGCCTACTTACACGGGAGTAAATCCCATTTAATTCAGTCGGATAGTAGATTACGGCTTGCGCCGTAAATGCACATGGAATGGAATTTACTCTGAAGTTTACTTGATGCCTTCAGACTTCTCTTTTATGAACGTGAGCAGGTTAAATGGAATAGCTCTGAAAGGGGGCCTACACTCGCACACAGAGAAAGATCCCCCCCTTTAAACTGTCAGCAGAGGACGTGAGCGCCCATTTAGCAGTAGGTATTGTGGTTTTGTGTTTAAAAAGGAAAATAGCAAATTGGTCAGGTTGGCATTAGAGTTTCCACAAAAAACAGGGTAATGTCAAACCATGTGATCAAGGAAAAAATGGTAATATATTGCCTATACACAGATAGATGGCAAATAAATAGATACACACACAGAGAGAGACAGAGAGAAACAGAGCCAGTTTTCTGATCTCATTTGAATGCAGCTTCCTAATTTGCATGTGATGGTATCAGGTCACAGGACAGTATTAAGGGACTCTCCCCACCTACCTCCAGAAACCTGATTCTTTCCCACATGGAAAACCCATGACATCACCCCACCCCTGGGAGGATGCAAAATAGGAAGTTGAAAGCCAGATAATACTGTGCAATATCAGAAATCAGAGCAAATTGCAAAAGAGGCATCTCAGGCTAACCAGCTAGTCTCTCCCCATCCCTGGGTCTTCTTGACCCCATTATATGCCTGGTGAGATGAACACTAAACAAAAACTTGAATGCAGCGTGGCTTATGCTTTTCGGAATGACTGCTCTAGCAGGAGAATGAAAACAACAGAGGGGCTTTTGTAGCACTTTAAATCCTAACTGATATGCAGAATGAGCCTATGCCTGTTTACTTGCAATGCTGTGCTCAATGGGGAGTTCTCTTTAGTAAGTGTGTTTATCATTTGCTGCCTTATCGAGGCACAAGGGACACGGGTGGCACTGTGGTCTAAACCACAGAGCCTCTTGGGCTTGCTGATCAGCGGTTCGAATCCCCATGAAGGTCAGCGGTTCGAATCCCCATGACGGAATGAGCTCCTGTTGCTCTGTCCCAGCTCCTGCCAACCTAGCAGTTTGAAAGCATGCCAGTGCAAGTAGATAAATAGGTACCACTGTGGCGGGAAGGTAAACGGCGTTTCTGTGTGCTCTGGCTTCCCTCACGGTGTCCCGTTGCACCAGAAGCAATTTAGTTATGCTGGCCACATGACCTAGAAGGCTGTCTGTGGACAAACGCCGGCTCCCTCGGCCTGAAAGCGTTACGAGCGCCACAACCGCATAGTCATCTTTGACTGGACTTAACCATCCAGGGGTCCTTTACCCACCTAGATGGGGGCCCATTTCATCAGATGCATGAAGCATTTCAACCTTGCTGATATATCCATGCACAGGTACTGTATGTGAGAGAACTCGCGCTTTAATGCTCTGTGTCTGAGTGTTGTTGTTGTTTTGCTTTGAGCTTTCCCCTGGCTCTTTAAAGCTGAATCAGAGCAAATGTCAGTTCGGGATTTCCACTGATGGAAGTTTGCTCCGATTGAGCTTTAAAGAGCAGGTCTGTGTGGGGAGAGCTCCGGAGGAAAAACGAAAGGATGTTCAGACACAAGCCCTGAGTGTGTATGTGATCCAGAGAGCTAGAACTATGAAAGGCAACCAGTACAAGTTGCTGTAACTGCTGTGGAAAGCTCAAATGCATCTTCTGGCTCGCTCAGTTGGTTAGAGCGTGGTGCTGATAATACCAAGGCTGCAGGTTTGATCCCCACACGGAACAGCTGCATTGCAGGGGGTTCTGTCTTTGGCCACACCTAACAACAGCCACTACTTACATCAGAACTCTGCGCTCCGGCCCAAATTCAGCTTCATAGAAACCATTTTCGCAGTCTTTTCCAACCAGCCGATGGGGGTGAGGTCTGTACGGCTCGTTCTTGGTCACCAACGTTATTCTGATTTTTATTTTCCCGAAGTAGTTGAACACCTGCAAAGGAAAGAGAGAGAGGGGAGAGCCCATCACCCTTGTGCCTTCTGTCAGACGTGGAGAGGAATTGTCACGTTCAAGGCGAAACCAGCTGCCCTGATTACAAGAAGGTTCTATTTCAATATGCTGGTTTTAACCTGTAAAGTCCTTCACAACCTCAGGCAGCAAGGAAACGCTGACACGGCAACAAGTAAACGCTGGAAGCAGGGCCTTTACAACTGTGGCCCCATAAATATTTTGTTCCCAAGGAACTATAATAGAACCATAAAATTGTAGAGTTGGAAGGGATCCTGAGTATCATCTAGTCCAACCCCCTTGAATGCAGGAATATGCAGCTGCCCCATACAGGGATCGAACCTGCAACCTTGGTGTTATCATCACCACACTCTTATGGGATTCAAAAGGGATTGTCAAACCTGGTAGCTAGTCTTCTTGCTATGACTTTTTAAAAAAATTCTAATTAGTCATTTGTATTTATTGTTTCATCCGGTTTTGACCTTTAAAGCCCTATGCGGCCTAGGACCCACATACCTACTGGACCGCCTCTCCTGGTATGCCCCACGGAGGACCTTAAGGTCCACAAATGACAACATTTTGGAGGTCCCAAGTCGCAAGGTGGTTAGATTGGACTCAACTAGGGCCAGGGCCTTTTCGGTACTGGCCCCGATTTGGTGGAATACTGTCACAAGAGACTAGGGCCCTGCAGGACTTGACATCTTTCCGCAGGGCCTGCAAGACAGAGCTGTTCTGCCTGGCCTTTGGTTTGGACTGAGTCTGACCCTTATGTTTACCTCCCCTTATGGTTTTGATCTATGGGCTACTTTTAAAATGAGGCTGCATTTTAAATTGGATTTTAACCTGTATTTTAAATTGCCCCCCCCATTATGTTTTTACTGTAATTTTACAGGTGTTAGCCATCCTGAGCCCAGCTCTGGCCGGGGAGGGCGGGGTATAAATATTATTATTATCATCATCATCATCACTGGTTAGGGCAAGCTTCTTATAAATAGCTAAAACCTACGAACAAATAAACAGCAGTACACAAGCAACTAAAGAGGCCAAAATACAGGTGCCATTGAACATGCGGTTAAATATCACATGTATTTTCTTCCAACAAACAGTTGCCATTTCTGCTGGGTCCGCTTTTAAGCTCTCGCTTTCCTGCCTGCTGCAGTCCTGCAGTTTGGCCATCTTAAATGCAGGACAAATAGAAGCAGAGTTGGAAGGGACCCCAAGGGTCATCTAGTCCAACCCCCCCCTTTGCAGTGTAGAAATCCTGCCCACAGCCATCTCTGGATGGGCTCGAACCACCAGCCTTCTGGCTAAAAGCCAGAGGCGACAGTGAGTGGAGAAATGAATGTGAATTTTGTATTTGTACAGTAGAGTATCTTCCACAAACATCTTAAGAACCTTTTTCGAGCTTCTATTCAGGCAAGCAAGACCAGAGTTCAAGGACACATTCCAGCCAGGCGAAAACACTAATGGAGCATGAAGGATGTGGCCTGGGGAGAGAGCATGTGTCCAGGGAGGAGGAATGGCCAAGTGAGAGTCCTGGGGGCCAGATGGAGCAGCATGGAGGGCTGCCTTCGGTCCCCTGGCCTGAGCTTGTCCACCTGTGTCCTAGAGATCAACTTGGAGCACTACCAATCACATACCGGTGACTTCAGAGTGCCCGAGTATAGTTGATTAGGAGGCGCTGTGTCAAGAAGCCCGCTTCCCCCCTAAAGATCAGAGTTCTTAAGATAACGAAAGTGACAGGAAAATGCGCTGGGAAGTTGAGATAGCACTTGCTTTGAGACAGCATCATCTAACCTCCCCAGAAACAAATCAGAATGAAGGTTCAATAAGCAGGTGGTCTGGAAGGGCCTTTCTCCTGCAGTGCTATACCTAACAGCTGTTTGACAGTGGAGCAGACTTCCTCAGTAGGCTGTGGACTCCCCTGGAGGTTTTTTAAGCAGAGGTTGGATGGTCACCTGTCGTGTATGATCTAGTTAAGATTCCTGCATTGTAGTGTGTTGGACCCTCGGAGTTCCATCCAACTCAATAATTCCATGATTCTATTATTCTACTTCAGGCACAGGCAAACTTGGCCCTGTTTTGGGACTACAACTCCCATCATCCCTAGCTATCAGGACCAGTAGTCAGGGATGATGGGAGTTGTAGTCCCAAAATATCTGGAGGGCCAAGTTTGCCTATGCCTGTTCTATTTACTTACTGAATTCAATGGCCCTTACTTCCAAGTAGACATGCATATAATTTGGCTGTTCGTGGCCTTTAGAGCCTGTGGGATTGCCTTACTCCCACGTGCCCACTAGACCACTTTGATTGGCAGAACTGGCAGGTGCCACGTGATATCCGTTCTGCATTTGTAAGCATTCGATCATATAGTGTGGCATCACCGATTCCTACACTTTGGGATCTTCGTCTGCTGATATCAGGAAAGCCCCTTCGCTGCAATATTTTCAGCGCCTGCTAAAATATTCTTGTTTAGACAAGCCTACTCAGATGCTTAGGAAGTTGAGGTAATTTTAATCTGTTTTAGTATTTTAACTTTTTTATGTTTTAAAGTGTTGTTGCAGCCGCCCCCCCCCAATTTTATTGTGCTATCTCTTTTGTAAAACAATTTGAGGGTTGTTTCTTTCTTTGTTTGTTTTACAATTAAGCAAAATATGAAATAAGTAAATAAGTAAGTAAATGAAACAATAAGCATTTGCCTCTTGGGCAAAACAACTCCTGGTTCCTTTTTAAAAGAAGGGAAAGACAAAAACACAATAACAAAGAGGAATACCTGTATTGCCGGGAAAGTCCGATTCATATCGCTGCTGTGTTCTCCTGGAATGCTTCCTGCTGATCTCCCCTCACATTTGTACCGGAAACGCATCCCTCTTTGTCTAGGCTGCTCACATATTTCAATGTATGGTTCATGACCATCTTTGGAAAGAAAGAAAGCAGTGCAATGTTTTATTTTATTTACTGCGGCTAGGCTGAATGTTCTTGACTCGGCGGTTCTGAAGGGAAGATATGGAGGAGTCCCATATGACCAGAGATTATGCCACTGTGCATTGGGTGAGGTAGAATCCACAGAGCATATTTTACTGAGCTGTCCCATCTACAACGATTTAAGACAGTATCTTATAACTCCATACTTACCCCAGCTCAGTTCCCGACAAAGAGGAAAGCAGACAGCATATCTGCTAAATAAGTCTTCTGGGAAAACAACTTTGTCAGTGGCTAAATTTCTTTTCCTGGGACTCAAGCGTCGGAAACGTATAACTGAAAGCCTTGATGTGGGTTATCTGTGAGAGGTCTAGTACTGTGGCCCTACCTTATTTATGTACCCCTATGATGTTATAGTTTATAATTATTGTGTAATGTTTTATTTCTGACTATCGGTCGAATAAAGGAAATTGTTGTTGTTGTTTTATTTTTTAAAAAAGGTAAAGTATTCCCTTACAGCAGGCAGAAAAGTTTACAAACAGGGGATGTAGGAATCGGGTCTCTCTCCCGTTGCAAATTCTGCAAAATGCATTTTCAGACACCAATTTATACCTGTAGAGCAGTGTTTCTCAAACTTGGGTCCTCAGACTCCAATTCCCACCATCCCTGACCATTGGTCCCACTAGCTAGGGATGATGGGAGTTGTAGTCCAACAATAGTCAGGGACCCAATACAGAGAAAAACGTGTCCTTTTGCTTTATACTGGGTAAAGCCACTGGTCCCTATAGCGCAGTGTTGTTCACACTGACTTGCAGAAGCACCCCAGGGCTTCAGGAAGGGGTCCTCTCACAGTCCTACTTGGAGATGCCAAGGGGTTGAACCTGGAAACTTCAGTACTCTGCCACAATTATCACAGCCCTTTGCTTAGTTGCGGATAAGCCAGAAAACTCCTCTGATCTTAGAAATCAGGACTGATAGGATTAATTAAGACTGTCTGAACAGGTGCTTCTCTCAACTTTGGAACTATGGTTTAAATAAGGATGATCTGCTGGGAGCACATGATAAATATTTCTCTGTGTTGTTGTTTTTGCTAAGGGGAGCTATGCTAGCTAAGAGTATGTGCGAGTCATGGTTCTCCGAATGGATTGCTGTTTCCCGCAGCCTCACGCGTCATATTGATGTGTAGCCTGAAAGTGGATTTGTGAAGCAAAGTACAAGCGCATGTCAGAAATATATACGGGAAAGTGTGCCTTGTCTCTTCTGAAGCAGAAGCGATGGGAAACACTGTCTGTCCATTGGCCCTACTAAGAAACCAGCTCCTTCTCTTTCTGAACTGTTTATTGTGCTAGCTATTCAATATCAGAGCAGCTATGGAAAATTAACAATCGGTAGCTAAGTTTGCTTGTTTTCCTCTTCTCTCCTCATCCCTTTTTCATTTTATGCTGTGTCTTTTAAATTGTAAACTTGAAGACAGGGATTGTCTTGTTTTTACTGATCTTATGTAAGCCACTGGAAGCCTTTTCATCTAAATATTGGGTTGTGTGTGTGTGTGTGTGTGTTTTAATGCTTTAAACCACAGTGCCACACACACATATTTCTGCTCATCTTTTGAATATGCAACTTTATTTGTCAGATTATTATTATCATGTGCGTTTATCATATCATGGATTAATTTTATGTGGTTCTGCTTGAGGGAAAACCAGTCTTCTTTAAAAAAATATATGTTAAAACCAAAAACCAGTCCCGTCATTAGGAAGGAATGGCTTGATTGAGGCTAGCTGGATTAATGAAATTCAAAAATCAGCTTTTATTACACAGCCACAGACCTGATACAAGCAAATCAAAATCGTTAATAAAATTGTCTCATCCAGCTGCTGCATTGCTGCTTAAAAACTCTGTCTTTTTGGCCTAAAATCAAGAGGCAGCGGGAGAGAGAGAGAGAAAGAGAGAGAGAGAGAGAGAGAGAGAAGGTGGGAGAGAAAGTTATTTGGTTTCTTATCCTGATGATGACATCACCTGCACTTCACTAAGTCAAGAAGCAGCTTCTTTCCAACCACTTGATCTGTGGTTGGAAATTAATATCACCAACAGTGTGTATTATGTGCAAAAGCATAACTCAGTGTTCAAAGACACAGTCCAAAGGAATAGCTCAGTTGGTAAAGATTGAGACTCTTAATTTCAGGGTTGTGGGTTTGAGTCTCACGCTGGGCAAAAGATTCCTGCATCGCAAGGGTTTGACCCCTTCCTACTCTATAATTCTATGTTCAAATTCATATTTACTTTGAAAAAAGAAATCTGTGTTTTCCCCATGTTCTTCAGGACACGGTCACCAACAGAACAACTAGCAGATCCCCATACATGCAGCCTGTTAGGGCCAAATGTATACATTTCAGCAGAATCCAGTGATAAGGTACTGGACTACACCACTTAAGCTGCAGATCTAGGAAAGCAACCCATCAGGGAGGGGCAAATGTTTTAAGGGCTGGGGTAGATTCTGTTCAAATAGGCAAACCTATCTAATTCACATTTTCTGAAACAGTAAGGGACCCCTGACCATTAGGTCCAGTCGTGGCCGACTCTGGGGTTGTGGTGCTCATCTCGCTTTATTGGCTGAGGGAGCTGGCGTACAGCTTCCGGGTCATGTGGCCAGCATGACTAAGCCACTTCTGGAGAAACCAGAGCAGCGCACGGAAACGCCCTTTACCTTCCCGCCGGAGTGGTACCTCTTTATCTACTTGCACTTTGATGTGCTTTCAAACTGCTATGCAAAATGAACAACATTTGCATTTTTTCGTGTTTGGCACTGCAATCCCCCAACCAAGGAAGGTGTACACAAAATGCACCATGGTAGGGCAAGGTGATCATCAACCGACAGGCATATATTGGTGAAAATAACATACAGAAACACATTCTATCTGGGGAAGTTGATTTGCAGAAACGTGAAAATCAGGCGAAACCTCACACATACTGTATATGTAAATTGGGAGAACTTCCTACCAAGTTTCAGAGGAAAAAAGAAAATCACAAACTGATGTGGAGAACAGAACTTAATACTGGATCAATGAAAAATGGAGAAGCTTTTTAACATGGCTTTTTTCTATTGCACAACCCTAGTGCTGAACGCTTGGAATTCACATGTCTGAAGCAAAGACAGCTTTACTTCAGAGTATTTTGGAAACTTCCCCTTCTTTATCAATGTAACCATTACAAAGGGGCAATTAGCTAGAAACCTATGGCTTTACTAGGAAGTTAGAAACTTCCCCTATTGTTTGAAAAGGGGGGGGGACACCCTCCCATAACAGGCCGCTAACCAGCTTAAAATATATTGTCTGCAGTTGGAGATACACATCTTAGTAGCGCTCTAAATCACCCATTCAATTGTCACTCTTCCACAACTCCTGAAATCTGGTAGCTCTTTACTTGAATAAGCAGATTATACATGCACCCGGAACTAGTTCAGTACAGGTTTGGTTACATTTTTGGAGTTCCTTTGTAACTGACTGCTAATTAGTGCCAGGAATACCGAAATGAACCTTTATGCAATCAACCTTTATGCAAGTCCTCTGAGGCACAGATTCTAAACCAAAGTTGCTTGAAGATACGCATTTTGATGCTAAAGTTTCTACATGCAAAAATCAACCTTTGAATAAATAAATGTGACATTTCCCCCAAAATGTGTTCATTAGCATTTTTTGTTTTTTAGAGCTTTTATTGTAAGGCGCTTAAACTGAGATACTTATTTAATGTGTAGATATTTGGGAACTATGCTGGTCTATGACTGTAATAAAGATTTTGATTGGATTGGATATTTGGGAAGGGGTTTAAGAGGGGCGGGGAATTAGTATCCTTCTTAGAGATGAAGGACAGGATAAAAAGGTAAAGAGACCCCTGACCATTAGGTCCAGTCGTGGCAGACTCTGGGGTTGTGGCGCTCATCTCACTTTATTGAGGGAGGGAGCCGGCGTACAGCTTCCGGGTCATGTGGCCAGCATGACTAAGCCACTTCTGGCGAACCAGAGCAGCGCACGGAAACGCCGTTTACCTTCCCGCTGGAGCGGTACCTATTTATCTACTTGCACTTTGAGGTGCTTTCGAACTGCTAGGTTGGCAGGAGCAGAGACCGAGCAACGGGAGCTCACCCCGTCGCGGGGATTCGAACTGCCAACCTTCTGATCAGCAAGTCCTAGGCTCTGTGGTTTAACCCACAGTGCCACCCGCGTCCCGTGAAGGACAGGATAGAAATCATGTATATAAATACATCAATCTTCAAAAAATAAAAATGTCCTAAGGTGCTGAATTGTACCTCCAACTGTTACTGGCTTTCCAGACCATGATGAGGAAATGGAAAAACAAGGTCAAAGCAGCAGCTCAAAGTACCAAAACATCAGCAGAAACAATGAGCAGCTTCAGGCAAACAAATTTGTACGGCAAAGTCTGTAGCTCAGTGGCAGAGCTCATGTATCTGTACTCAGAAGGTCACAGGTTTGATCCCTGGCGTTTCCAGCTCAAAGGACCAGGCGCAAAGGTGATGGGAAAGGTGATGCCTGAGATCCTGGAGAGATGCTGAGTAGACAATACTGAGCTAGAAAGACAACAATCTGACATTTAAGGCAGCCTCCCATGGCATCTAGACAACTGAACCGCTCAGTATTGTCTACACTGACTGGCAGCAGTTCTCCAGGATGTCTGATGGTGGGCTTCTCCTAGTCCTACCTGGAGATGCTGGGGATTGAACCTGAGACCTTCTGCAGGCACAGCAGATGTTCTACCACTCAGCTATGGAGCATAGCTGCCAACTTACAGATTTGAAAATAAGGGACCAGCAGCCTCGAAAATAAGCGATCAGCAGCCGAAATAAGGGATTTTCAGAGCACAGCTATGTTCAACTTCTGAGCCCCTCTGAGCCAAAGGCAGAAAGCCCAGCCAGCAGCCAAACAAAGCCTCAAGCAGTGGTTCCTGCAAAGGGGATGCAGCAAGGAAAACCACCGTCCCCTCTCCGCTGGAAAGCGCTGAGCAAAGGCGAGTCCCCAGGAAACGCAGCCGACTTGATTGGCACAAAGCATGCAAGCTCCACCCCCCAGTCGTTCTTAGGCTCCTTATTGGGTGAGCAACGCAGCCAAACAACACAGTTGGAGCCTCCCTGGCTGGCAGGCAGGGAGGGAGAGGAGCTGCTTCCTTTGAAACCTGGGAAATTTAAGGGACATCATCAATAAGGGACAGCAGCGGGACACAGCGCTGGCATAAGGGACTTTCCCGCCAAATAAGGGACAGTTGACAGCTATGCTATGGAGAGAGTGGTGGTGCTCAGCACAATGAAGAGATGCAGAAAGGGACAGCAGTGCCCCTGATGCAGCAATGTTTATACTTGAGTGGAGTCATTTACCATCTATCCTGTAATGCAGCAAAGGGTTTAACGGTGTGGTGGTGACAACAAAGCTTCTGGCTGTGATTGGCTAAACCAACCTTCTGTCGAGGAAGCTGGGGGCTGGACATGCTAGGCTGAACTGATTTGGTTCTTAAGATCTAGCGCTGCTTTTTGACTTCTGTCTGTGCCACTGGGCTGCCTCCTGGAGTTCCTCTATTCCTAGCTAGCAGAATGGTGGAAACTGTAGTCCAAAAACAGCTGAAGACCCAGGTTTGGGAAACCCTGCTCTAGGAACTAGGTTGAACAGAGAGTGGCAGGTGTAAAACGGGGAGTGTTGCAAGCTAGCCTTGCTGTCAATGCATCTCCACACAGGATTGTTGGAAGGCAGTAGGCCTCAAAATACCAGCTGTATGCCCCATTAATTCATTGTTAGGGATGCAGGTGGTGCTGTGGGTTAAACCACAGAGCCTAGGACTTGCTGATCAGAAGGTCGGCAGTTCAAATCCCCGCGACGGGCGAGCTCCCATTGCTCAGTCCCTGCTCCTGCCAAGATAGCAGTTCGAAAGCACGTGAAAGTGCAAGTAGATAAATAGGTACCACTCTGGCGGGAAGGTAAACGGTGTTTTCGTGCGCTGCTCTGGTTCGCCAGAAGAGGCTTAGTCATGCTGGCCACATGACCCGGAAGCTGTATGCCGGCTCCCTTGGCCAATAAAGTGAGATGAGCGCTGCAACCCCAGAGTCGGTCACGACTGGACCTAATGGTCAGGGGTCCCCTTTACCCTTTACCTATTGCACATAGTCATAGTCAAAGGGACCCAAGTTCCTCAATGAATCAGTATGACAGAATATATATATATGGTGGCGTTTAGCACAGGCACCCTTGCAAAACATCATCAACCACAAATCTGAACAGAAGTGCCTTGAAAGCAATAGTCCTCTATTGTACATTTCAACCACTCCCATATATAAATGGTACTTGGTAGCAGCCAGCAACCTGAACTGCAAGTCTAGTGCTACTGTGTGAAATTTCTAAATGGAGCAGTGAAGAAAATAACAGTGGAATGAGGATCTCCTTCCCGCCCCCAAAACGTGTGCAGCATGTGACATTCATTTGCATGCGGTATATCTGATGTGCAAAGAACTTTGCATGTTTACAACAACTCTTACAAGATATGAGGCAACGTGTCTCTCTGAGCAATTCCACACCTCCTACCCAGAGGTTAGGGCGATTTAAAAGTACTCCCACCACAACTAACAACCTGGCCCTGTCATAATTCGAGGCGTTTTGCTCATCGGAGTGATGGCGGTGATGCACAGCAGGCTTGAGTTCTAACCCCCACCCACAACATGTGAGGAAGTTAGCATTGTAGTTTGTGACAAGGGTTAGGCTGAAAGGCTAGATATTTTTTAATGCCAAGGGGTAAAAGCAGTGCATCTCTGTTTCAGAAAACTGTCCTTGTTTTTCCTAGCGAACTTTAGAAAGAGGGGTGGATACAATCCTGGTGAATATGGAGTGTCGTTATTTCCCCAGAAGCTGGGGATAACCCTTTAGAAACAGAACAAAACACAGCTACGAAGTGCAGTAACCTTATTCCTGTCTGAAAGAAGGAAGCAGTGCTATTAATACTCTCATTCAAGCACTACAGTGGTACCTCAGGTTAAGTACTTAATTCTTTCTGGAGGTCTGTACTTAACCTGAAACTGTTCTTAACCTGAAGCACCACTTTAGCTAATGGGGCCTCCTGCTGCCGCTGCACCATCGGAGCCCGATTTCTGTTCTTATCCTGAAGCACAATTTCTGGGTTCGCAGAGTCTGTAACCTCAAGCGTATGTAACCAGAGATACCACTGTAATTCTCAGGGCAAACAGCTGACATGCTGCTAATGAAGGCTGTGGATATAAGAGTGCATGGCCCTTTGGTGTTGCAATTTGCACGATGCATTTAATGCGCTTTGCTCGTTGTGAGCCTGTGTGTGATAACCTGCTGCCTCTTATGGACAGAAGAGGCAAAACAAAAGCACTTTTAAATCGCTTTCATCATTGAAAAATGAGAGGCGCCGTCGCTCAGGAAGGGTGTCCAGTGGCGTAGCGTGGGGGGTGCAGGGGGGGCCGGCCGCACCATGGGGGGGGGGCGCGCTCCTATTTGCAGCTCTCTGCCCCCTGCTAAAATCCATGGGTTAGGGGGCGCAAATTACTTGCCTTGCCCCGGGTGCTGACAACCCACGCTACGCCACTGTCCAGGTCTCAGGTGTTAGACCATATGTTAGCCTTGCAGGCTGCTTTTAAGGATGGAGCAAAATCTCAGGATGAGGGGCTAAGACTGAGGATTAGCTTAAAAGCATAAGAGCATAAGAAGCACCCTGCTGGATTGAACCAAAGGCCCACCTAGTCCAACACAGCTCAGTTGGTCACAGAGCTGTTAGCGCCAAGGTTGCAGGTTCGATCCCAGTATGGGACAGCGACAAATTCCTGCACTGCTGGGAGTTGGACTGGATGATCCTCAGGGTCCCTTCCAACTCTACAATTCTATTATTTTCTTCCCCAACCAGATGGCAACACCCACAAACAGGGCATAAAGCACAACACCACCCTTCTGTTTATCGTCCCCAGGAACTGGAATTCGTAGGCATATTGATCCTAATACTGTGGGTAAGATATTGGCTTCATAAGATTGCGTTATGCTAAACTCCCTGACCCACCAGTTGCCATCCTAATGCCTCCACAACTAGGTTTCATCCTTATGAATATAGCTAAATATATTTCTGGAACTTATGTTTTTACCTGTGTGTTGTTGTTTTTCCTTGTTTTAAACACCATATTATTTGACTGATAAATTGTTTTGTTGATTGTTTTGTAAACTGCTTTGTGACTATCTATGGTGAAAAGCGGTCTGTAAATATTGTTAATAAATAACAGATAATAATGATACCAGAAAAACCCACCCACCCTTCACTAAGCTCCTCTACTAATTTGCTGGCCATCACCCGTCATCTCCCAAACTCCTTCCCCTTAGATTCTCAAGGTCTGAAACTCCAGGAAACCTGGACAGGGCTTAAAACTACTTGGAAGTAATCAACTCTGATGCCTAAACGCTAAACCTTTCTTATATTCCCAAAAGTGGAAGAGACGGCTGGGATTGCTCAACGGCGGGGGCCAAGCCCTCTGCTCACATCTACCAAGGGCTGAGTCTCCAATTTTTTGGGGAGGGGAACGGGACCCAAAAAACAAAAGCCTTGCTTCAAACTAAATCCTGAACTCACTTTTTACCTCAGTCTTTCCGCAGGGCTTGACAGCAGAGCCACACCCTTCCTGTAAGGCGGGGGGAATAATACACTGATGCATAACCAAAACAAAACCATAAAGTTAAAGCAGCCGTCCTCCGCCGCTCTGAGACTCAGTTACTTCCTCCAAGGTGTTTCGCCTCTTCCTCTGTGACACTGGTTCCCTCACCTTTTTTTGTTCAGAGCTGTTGCATCAAGTGGCAGGCAGGGTGAGGCTGGCGGGGATGACACCCTCTCCAAATCCTCTCCAACTGCATTAAGCCACTGCCTTCCTTATTTCTCTCACAGCAGGCAAGTGGACTGGCAGGAGGCAAATCTCCCACACAAGGCAACTGGACTGGACAGCGTTAGCAGAGAAAGGACACTCTGTTATGTTCTGACTTGGTTTTCATGAATTGGTGGCAGTCATCAAGTTGTTTTGCTTCTATCCAAGCTGGAAGCCATCCATGGGGTTTATTTATTTACTAAATTTGTATACCGCTCTGTAGTTCACAACACAAAACTACCATTAAAAAAATTAAATACATAATAAAAACAAAAAACATGGGGCAAAAGGCCAAGGATAAAACATAAAATACTTACAGATGTAAAAGACAGAGGTGGGTTTGCCCTCCCAGACCTTAAATTGTATTATGAATCTGCTTGTTTGGTATGGATCAGGGACTGGATGAGATTGGATAAGCAAGAGGCATTAGAACTAGAAGGACATGATTACAGATTTGGGGGTTACGCATACTTATGGTACAGGAAAGGAAAGGTTCATAGACGTTTTTACAACCATATAATCAGGAAATCACTAATGAGAGTATGGGAGAGATTCAAAAACAAGGAAAACCCAATAATCTCCTGTCCCCAACACATTTAAAATGGCATCAGATGCCAATCAGCCAACAAGGGACGCTGTCGCTTGGTGCCTAAAGGTATATAATAAAGATGTATAATTTAAAAACCGGAGGAAGTGAGAGACAGCGTTTATCTCCTGCACACACTGTAGAACATCAGATGTGCACAAATTTCTTGCGAAATTAAATTAAAAATTATGGGGTTTCCCCCCCCTCTTGATCGTTATCATCTAGCATTTGCTACAAGACATCTGGTCTGTGTGACGAATACCAAGTCAAATGAGTGAATCCTACCCAGACAGAGTCTGGTGACGTGAACTGTGATGCCTCATAACTTCATGAGTTTCTCTAAAAGTCAGAAAGCATATTTTCCCAAAGGTTCATAAGCAGGCTGTTTGTATCCTCATTCCCAAAGACTTGAGATGAGTTGTTGTTGTTGTTATTGTGCCAGTGACGGAGAAGGGAAGCCCTCCCAGCTCATCAATTGTTGGCTTATCAATACTTTTCATTTGGTGTCCTTACTATGTATGGTAGTATAAGGCATTTAAAGTCCACAACTTTCCCAAATGGCTCCTGGGGAACCACAGCTTTGTTTCTAGGAAATGTATGTCCTCAATCTTAGGAATGGTATTTAGGCAGAAGGTCAAGAGGAGAGCTTTACTTGGAATGCAGTTGAGGAAGTATTAAGGTTTCAGGGCTGATTGATCTGTTGTTGGCTTGACAATTACTGACTTATCCTGCTATGAACCTGAGGCTGCATAGACAATTATGGCTTTATATTTTCTAACCTCACTCTCTTCATATTTTCTCTTTTGCATTCAAAATAATAAAAATTAGAAATGAAAACATTACACGGGCAAAGTTGTGGCTTGGACTGAATTATTTCAAACTGTGTTGTTGTTATTGTTTAAATCAACCACACGGACACGTAAAGGCTGCCTTTCCAAGTATGTATATACGGAAGTAAATTCCCTTGAAGTTAGTGGCAATTGAATGTGCCTCTCCACACACCACAGTGAGGGGAAATCCTAGTTGATCCCTTTTCTCTCTGTGGTGTGTAAATACATGTCATTAAGTAAAAGCCAAGTGATGGGAAGAAGAGATTTAGCACAGCAATAGCTGAAGTCAGGCAGTAACCACAGAAAGCCAGCACTGCCTGGGGAGACTGTCTCAACATAGGAGGGAGAAAATATATTTTAAAGTGGGTGGAATACAACATGCTCCGAAGGCTTGCTCTTGCACACGGACAAGGTTCTAAAGAACATTTGTTCTACGAGTTGACAAGCAGCAAAAACAACAGCAACAAAACTACCAGCAAAGCATCTCTCACGGGGCTTATCAGCTTCCATCCCTTTTAAAATAATGTATGCCCCATTAATTCATTGTTAGGGATGCAGGTGGTGCTGTGGGTTAAACCACAGAGCCTAGGACTTGCCGATCAGAAGGTCGGCGGTTCGAATCCCCACAATGGGGTGAGCTCCTGTTGCTCGGTCCCTGCTCCTGCCAACCTAGCAGTTCAAAAGGACGTCAAAGTGCAAGTAGATAAATAGGTACCACTCCGGCGGGAAGGTAAAAGGCGTTTCCGTGCGCTGCTCTGGTTCGCCAGAAGCGGCTTAGTCATGTTGGCCATATGACCTGGAAGCTGTACGCCGGCTCCCTCGGCCAATAAAGCGAGATGAGCGCCGCAACCCCAGAGTCAGTCATGACTGGACCTAATGGTCAGGGGTCCCTTTACCTTTTCATTGTTATAGTTATAGTTGTCATTCAGTGGGGGTTGGACTTGAGGGAGCTGGTGGCCACACACGTCTCAGAGCTGGCTGTTAAAGAACAGCGGCAAACAGAGCTTATTCTACACTTAAAATCCCTGCTTCAGTTCAGGAGGTGGCCTGTCTGCACAAACCCCTTACCTGCAATGAGGCTGTGATGTGCTGAGTCTGACCCGCCTTACAGGTAAGGATTACGAAGATAATGCATGCAAACCACTTCCAGGTATCTAAAGCGTTGCCTAAATGCTGCAACAGCAAGGAGCCTGGAGGGCTGGAGTTGACACATCCCTGCCTTAAGGAAAACCTTCACAACAGCCTACTGGATCAGGCCACTGGTCCATTCAGCCTCCTGTTCTTCTCACAGTAGCCAGAAGGATTCCTGTAGAAAGCCTGAAAGAATACTCTAGGGCCCAGCAGCACTTGCAGTTCTCAGCTACTGGTATTCAGAGACATACTGCCTTGACTTTTGAGGTAGAGCCCAGCCGCCATGGCAAACAGCCACAATGGACGGTGGCACCATTTTTAAGGCTGTGAGAAGATGCCACGAGCCAAATTTCATCTCCAACCACTTCATCTCCAGATCAAGAGAAGCTACAGGTGCTTAATGCTGTGAACCACCCTGAAATCTACAGATGAATTATTATTATTATTTGCCTCTGGCTCTTGTGTTCTTCCACAGAGCAAGCCAAACATCTCAGTCAATAGAGCAGGAGACTCCTAACCTCACGGTCGTGAGTTCGAGTCCCACCGTCAGGCCAAAGATTCCTGCAGGGCAGGAGCTTGCAAAGGTGAGCATGGTGGCCCCTTCCAGCTGTGCAGTTCTGTGATGTGGCAACATGAACCGCTGCATCTCACAGACTGGATTATCGCCCTCCAAAGAGCTGTGCTTCTTTCTTTCTTTCTTTCTTTCTTTCTCTCTCTCTCTCTCTCTCTCAGACTGAGGTGGGGAAAGTGTGTTTGCGCGTGTGTCTGCTAACATGCAAAAAAAAAAAAAAAGTTCTGAGTCATACCACCTTCTTAGAATTTATTTTCATTATTACTCCAGCTCAGGTCTCTGGCAGAGAGAGAGAGCGAGAGAAAGAAAGAAAGAGAGAGAGAGAGAGAGAGAGAGAGAGAGAGAGAGAGAGAGGTCTTTCCCAGCCGGGACATTCTGCGCGCAAAATTTGGGCTCCTGCCCCGCGGAGATGCGCCAAAAAGATCACTTCCAGGGCTGATTTCCTTCAGATCACTTACCAGCCATGGCGCTGCTTCCTCCTGCTGGCGTTGTCTGCCCGACCGGGGATTGCTTTTTGCAAAGCTGTCCGTCTGGCAGGCTGCAGCTTGTGCCTTCCGATCTTTCTGTTTCTGGTCTGGGCGGCTCTCGCCGGACTCCAGCTGCTACTACTATCCCTCCACCCGCCTACCCCGCGCAGGGCTGGGAATTTCCCCCGAGTGATGACGAGCAGAGGCTGGCCCCGAGGTGACGTACTTGCCCGCCTCCTTCTCCAAAAGCGCTTTAGACAGCCCAGAAACCTCAACACCTCCTTACTGCCTTCTCACTTGGCGTGCCGGTGAGCTCAGAGCCCCACCGCCCAGCCCATAACCTTTCTTTTCTGAATGTCAAGTTAGGGGAGCGCCCCCCCCCCTTTGTGATCCTCTCCCCCCCCAAAAAAATCAGCTTTTAAGCAAATATGCTAAAACTCTGGTGTCATCATGAATGCTTAATATGAGAGCAACCCTTTATTTTCTTTTTTTAAAAAAATACTTTTTATTAAATTTTCCATTTTAACAATCCAATCAAATCACATTAAGTATTCCAAATTATACAAATACATATCATATAGTCCAAATATTCTGACAAAAGCAACCTCTTTTTTTCCACCCAGTGGGGACAGAAATCCATTTCTGCTTATGTGGGGGGGGGGGCAGTTGAGCCAGGAAAAAGACAGGGGTGGCTATTTTATTTAATTGTGGTTTTATTCATTTATTATTCACCAACTGTAAAGGAGATGAATTTATTTGACCCTATCTACATCAAGCTATATACTTATCACCAAACTCCGAATATAATTGTACATTGTATTTTTTAATATATTAGTGGCCGTGTGGTAATTTTAGCTTGTAAATTTTATTGTTTAATGTCTTAACTTGTATATTAAGGTACTTTTGTAGCTTTTATAAATGTTTTAAGTTTTTTGTAGCAATCCTGTATATTTTCTTTTAATTGTTGAATGATTCTGTATACATTGCGGCAGCCTTTGGCTATGTGAAATAAAACTGACTGAGAATTTATATTCATTTATCCCACCCTCCAGAATTTCTCCTCCCAGGGCAGCTCGCATATTGCATTTGACCACATTCAAATGATTAAAAAATACCAATTAAAATAGTAGCACCAATAAATCGCAACAGCAGCAGAAGAGCACATTTTGCAGCTTGCATTGCATCCTTCAGTAGCTGGACGGCAGAGTTATTTTGGATGGCCGGGAGGTTACTGATTCCCAGAGGGAGACATTTTGGAGTGATCTTGCCTCTACACTTGTTGCAGCTCCAGTTGGAGGCAACCCAGCGCAGTTACCAAGGTGGTGTGTGGGATCATTTTCACCTTATGCAATCAGAGGACAAGCCCGTCCCTCCCGGCTTATCAAATCTTGCAGACAGGGAGCCAACTGCTTGGTTCTGGACCCTTTAGAATACAACAGCCAGTTGCCAATACCCCCATTTAGTGGGACGCAAGTGGTGCTGTTGTCTAAACCACTCAGCCTCTTGGGCTTGCCAATCAGAAGGTTGGCGGTTCGAATCCCCGTGACGGGGTGAGCTCCCGTTGCTCTGTCCCAGCTCCTGCCAACCTAGCAGTTCAAAAGCATGCCAGCTCAAGTAGATAAATAGGTACCACTGCGGCGGGAAGGTAAACAGTGTTTCCATGCACTCTGGTTTCTGTTGCGCCAGAAGCGGTTTAGTCATGCTGGCCACATGAGCCAGAAAGCTCTCTGTGGACAAACGCCAGCTCCCTTGGCCTGAAAGCAAGATGAGTGCCACAACCCCATAGTCGCCTTTGAGTGGACTTAACCGTCCAGGGGTCCTTTACTTTTATCTTACCTTACCTCCATTTTAAAGGAAGGTGGTGGAAAAGACCATGGTGGGGCAGCTGTAGGCATTCTAGGAAGACACAGATTATTTACATTCATTCTGTTACAAGAATTTTAAGGTCATATATAAAAAAAATAAATTTTCATAACTGTATATATAAACCACATGTCTGAAACCCCACAGAACAAATGGACCTCCAATATTTCTCTGCAAGGTCAAAGTGGGAAATCTCCCCATTGTCTCTTTCCTCACAAATCCTGTCCTCACAAACCCTGTCTTAAGGGCACATTCAAGATATGAACAGGGTGTTAGCCTGTGACCTGTGACCTAGATTCCGGAATTAAGTAGTTATAATAACAAAAGAGTGGCCAAACAACCCAGATAATGCAATCGGGTAACTTGCCAGACAGGAGATAAACAACGCACTCAGATTTCTGTTGTAGACTGCCTTTTCTGTGACGTAGATATGACGTATCTGGGGGGGTGTGTGTCTTGGGCTACACCCCTTCTGTGGTGTATGTATGATGTTTCTGGGGGTGGTCTTGTACTCCAGGATGGGCAATTTAAAATGGGCATGACTTTGGGTCCACCTCATCTCTCCTGTGTGTGGGGGAACACCCTGTTGCAACAGTTAATAAAGATCAGGCTTACTAGCTGCTTTGCTTCTCAATATTCTCTGGTTGGGGTTGGTCTCTGTTATTTTCTCCTACCGACAGAGAACCTACAAAAGGACTCTATATGGGCTCTTGAGTACCCCATAAGGGAAAAGGAGCAGTTTTCTTCTTATAACAATTCCAATCTGGGTCCAAGCCTGGCCATGGAACTGAGTCGCCCCTGGTTGCCCTGGTGGATGACCTCTGTAGACATTGGGGGGGAAGTGGAACCTTGCTCCTGGTTAATCCATGACTGAATTGTTATTATCTTGAGACAGCTAGCAACTGAGGGGGTGGGGGTGGGGGAGCTGATCCTGGCAAGAAACTAATCCTGGTGTTGTGCTTATATGCCTTTGAGAATTGCAGCTTGATCTGCAGAAATCTGGAGGTGATGCAACATCTCCTGCTATTGTCTGAGGATCAAGATGCTGTTAAAAGGCCCAGGAGCAGGGAGCCAATGAAAGAGCTAGCAGCCTCTAGCTCTCACTTTGCCTCAAAACCCTCAGTTCTTTGAAGTGTGACAGTGACCTTTTTTAAAAGAAGAAGAAGAAGCTGTCAAAGGTGACTCAGTGAGATAATAGTTAGAAGAGGGACATGCAAGTCCATTCTTGGGTTGACATTATCACACACACACACCCCTTTCTTTCTTTCTTTCTTTTTGCTTGTTTTAATCCAGCAAGTAACAAGAAACCACAGCCTGTGGCTTTGCTCTTTAGAGATATGCAGCTGAAAGGCAAGAGCAAGAAAAGATTTGGCATTGCACAAGATGCAGTGCCAAAGAAGCCCATGTCACAGTGGTCCTCTTGGCTTCCATCATGGGATTGAGTAGCTGGACCATAAAGAAGGCTGATCACCGAAGAATTGATGCTTTTGAATTATGGTGCTGGAGGAGACTCTTGAGAGTCCCATGGACTGCAAGAAGATCAAACCTATCCATTCTGAAGGAAATCAGCCCTGAGTGCTCACTGGAAGGACAGATTGTGAAGCTGAGGCTCCAATACTTTGGCCACCTCATGAGAAGAGAAGACTCCCTGGAAAAGACCCTGATGTTGGGAAAGATGGAGGGCACAAGGAGAAGGGGACGACAGAGGACGAGATGGTTGGACAGTGTTCTCGAAGCTACCAGCATGAGCCTGACCAAACTGCGGAAGGCAGTGGAAGACAGGGGTGCCTGGTGTGCTCTGGTCCATGGGGTCACGAAGAGTCGACTAAACGACTAAATGACTAAATAACATAACAACATAACATAACATAACATAACATAACATAACATAACATAACATAACATAAAACATAAATTACAGTACTGGGACTTTTGATGACTGATTTTCAAATATGCTTTATAAACTTTATAAATAATGAGGATGAAGCTTTTAGAGATTTCAGAGCCTTGTCTTCATTTAATCCTTATAACAACCTTTCAAGTCAGATCAGTTTCATTGTCCTCATACTGTAAATCGAGAGCTGAAGCGAAGAGATAATTGTTTTCCAGAAACCACCTACAAAGGCCAGATTCAGTCCGGGAATTCCACATTTATAGCTCTGCCTCTTATCAGCTACCATCACTTAGTGTTCCCAGTTTACAGATGAGGAACTGAAAAGGTAGAGGCTTGCCAAAATATACACAAGGCCAATTTAACTGCCGTAGCTTCTCTCAAAGGCTGTGCCCACAAGAAGATGTTTAGTGTGTATCTAGATCACTATTTCTGTGTGCTTGTTTGTGTTTCTCCGCCCACACATAAGCACTTAAAAATTTGTACCTCCCAAATCTGTCTTGATGTTTCCTATCCACATTCGTGGGGAGATGGGATGCGCTGATTTTATGTGTTGTCGCTCCCTCCGCTCAGTTTAGTACAGGCACCCCCAAACTCAGCCCTCCAGCTGTTTTGGAACTACAATTCCCATCATCCCTGACCACTGGTCCTGTTAGCTAGGAATGATGGGAGTTGTAGTCCCAAAACAGCTGGAGGGTCGAGTTTGGGGATGCCTGGTTTAGTACTTCTGGAAACTTGAGGTCTGTTGTGAACATGCAAGCAGGTATTTGTTTTTATGCATTGCATGGAGAAAGTGGATGGAGAGAAGTTTTTTCCTCTCTCTCTCATAACACCAGAAGCAGAATGCTGCAAAATTCAGAACATAATATAATGGTGAGAATAGCATACAAAAACGCATTAAATGGAGCGCTTTACAATAATCCAAATGGGATGAAACCAAGGAGGCGTGTGGCACTGTGGCTAAATCAGACATTGTAAGAAACAGGCACAGCTGGTGTTAGGAGGCAAATGATCCCTCTTCCAATTACTAACCATCAATTCACTAGCACTACTCTTAGCATATTCTTAATATTCCTCAGTACTGCTGTTTGGCATTATTGGGTGTATTGGCAGTAAGGAGGAGTTTCTTGATGAGGGGAGATAAGGCTGAGAGCATCCCATGTGCCTTATCCTCTCTGAGGTGATCTGAGGTGAAAATGTAGTCCGAAGCAAACACACTGTTGCTGGTAATAATTCTGAGGTAAAAGAAGAAGGAAGGAAGGAAGGAAGGAAGGAAGGAAGGAAGGAAGGAAGGAAGGAAGGAAGGAAGGAAGGAAAAATGGGTCTGATAGCTCCCAGTGATGTGCAGCTTCAGGAAATCAATATACAAGGTTTGGAATAGATATAAAACATTGCTAGAACGCAAAACCCCGTGGTGGCTTTCACTATTGGAGGCCTTTGCAGTGAAAAAGAAAAACATGGGAAGTGATTGGGCGACATATATATACTTGTTGATGGAAGTGGACGATAAAGTTAAAGTCATTTGAAGAGTTGAGAGGAAAGTTAACTGATTGGTTGCAATATCACCAACTGCAAGATGTGTTTAGAGAAGACAATAAAAGAAATGGGTTTGGAAGCATAAAATCAAAAATAGAGACAGAATTGCTGAGCAGTAAAAGGAATACACTGTCGAAAATGTGTAAGGCACACAAAGGATGAAGAGGTAAAGAGTGTTATGATTAAATGGGCCCAGGATTTGGGATGAAATGATGAAATTACTTAGATGAAATTTCTTTGGGAATCTTGACCCAGAAGTCATGCAGGGCCACCACAAGTGATAGATAGTATCTATCTTCCCATTCCTTGCAACCTGGGCACCAATTGGCCAGTAGTTCACTGTTATACCGGTGCCGTTTGGCAGAGGTATAAAACTGCCTGTATATTAACTTCAAAGCTATTCCTCTGTTCCTAGAGGAAGCGCTCCTGAGGGGAGACTTGGACCATATCAAATTCCACCCATCTTCTGCAATCACGTGACCAGTAGCTTTCCCTCAGACTTGACTGATGGTGCACGCCAAGATTCTGAGGCAAGTAACTTATATAAAATCAGTATTATTGAAAAACAATGAAATCACTCAAGTGTGTGTGTGTGTGTGTGTGTGTGTGTGTGCTTGGTTTTAAGTCCTGGGAACAGTGTACCCAATTATTTTTCCTAAACACGTGCAGATGGGCCTTGGCATGTCAATACATGTCCATGTCATATATGATACGATCTCTCATAAGGACACCCGACAGAAAGGATGGGGAAACAACCCGTTATTAATGCACACGAAGCACAGGAAGTGATGAGCAGAGGGATATTTATAACAGCAAACACGTTTGAGAAAATGGGAGAGTCCCAATCAGGTTCCTTGTTCCTCATAGCCCAAAAGCAGCAGAGCCTTAAACGAGATCAACCCGTGAGTTTATAGCTCAAAACATGGCTGTTACCTAGAAACAGAGAAAGCAGGCTTATAGCAGGTTATTTCGTTATCTGCCCTCTACTGCATGGCAGTGGCTCTCCAATGTCTAATGTACAGAGATCTTTCCCAGGCCAGCTTTGCTGCCTAAGAGCCTTTTAACTGGATAGGATAGGATGGATGGCGGCTAACAGATTGAGGTTGAATCCTGACAAGACAGAAGTAATGATTTTGGGGGACAGGAGGCGGGCTGGTTTGGAGGACTCCCTGGTCTTCAATGGGGTAACTGTGCCCCTGAAGGACCAGGTGCACAGCCTGGGAGTCATTTTGGACTCACAGCTGTCCATGGAGGCACAGGTCAATTCTGTGTCCAGGGCAGCTGTTTACCAGCAAGCTGAGACCCTATCTGCCTGCGGACTGTCTCGCCAGAGTGGTGCATGCTCTGGTTATCTCCCGCTTGGACTACTGCAATGTGCTCTATGTGGGGCTATCTTTGAAGGTGACCCGGAAGCTACAACTAATCCAGAATGTGGCAGCTAGACTGGTGACTGGGACCAGCCGCCAAGACCACATAACACCGGTCTTGAAAGACCTACATTGGCTCCCAGTATGTTCCCGAGCACAATTAAAGGGTTGGTGCTGACCTTTAAAGCCCTAAACGGCCTTGGTCCAGTATACCTGAAGGAGGGTCTCCACCCCCATTGTTCTACCAGGACACTTAGGTCCAGTGCCGAGGGCCTTCTGGCAGTTCCCTCACTGTGAGAAGCCAAGTTACAGGGAACCGGGCAGAGGGCCTTCTCGGTAGTGGCGCCCTCCCTGTAGAACGCCCTCTTACCAGATGTCAAAGAGAACAACAACTACCAGACTTTTAGAAGACATCTGAAGGCAGCCCTGTTTAGAGAAGTTTTTAATGTTCGATGTATTACGGTATTTTAATATTTTGTTGGAAGCCACCCAGAGTGGCTGGGGAAGCCCAGTCAGATGGGCGGGGTATAAATAATATATTATTATTATTATTATTATTATTATTATTATTATGCTATGAAACATGTCCCCTTCATAGATCACTGCCTTGCCGTGGCAAAGGGGCTTGAATAACTCAGAGAAGCTATGAGCTATGCCGTGCAGGGCCACCCAAGACGGACAGGTCATAGTGGATAAAGGTAAAGGTAAAGGTACCCCTGCCCGAATGGGCCAGTCTTGACAGACTGTGGGGTTTGTGCGCCCATCTCACATCTATTGGCCAGGGGCCAGCGCTGTCTGGGGACACTTCCGGGTCACGTGGCCAGCGTGACATCGCTGCTCTGGCGAGCCAGAGCCGCACACGGAACGCCGTTTACCTTCCCGCTTGTAAGCGGTACCTATTTATCTACTTGCCCCCGGGGGTGCTTTCGAACTGCTAGGTGGGCAGGCGCTGGGACCGAGCAGCGGGAGCGCACCCCGCCGCGGGGATTCGAACCGCCGACCTTTCGATCGGCAAGCCCTAGGCGTTGAGGCTTTAGCCCACAGCGCCACCCGCGTCCCTAGTTAGTTTTGACCAAACGTGATCCACCTGGAGCAGGAACTGGCAAGCCACTTCAGTATCCCTGCCAAGAAAATCCCATGGACAAAGACAACAGGCATATAAAAGTTTTGATGCTGGAAGATGAGCCCTTCAGGTCGGAAGGCGAACATGTGTTCTCCCAGTAAGCTATGGGTTACCCCATTATAAGGGAAACCTTTTTGCGAATTCCCGGCTGCGCTTTAGCAGAAATGCTCAGAGTTCCAGGTTCTTCAGTGCAGTGCAGTATATTTATTGTGAGTTACATATATATACAAATATATACAATAATCTCCAGGCTATAATACACGAGCAGTTCATACAGAGTACCTTGCTGTGCCTTAAGGCAAATAGGAAGAGCTTTCTATCTCTCTCTCTCTGACCACACTCTTCTACACCACCCAATTACTGCTGGACAGGCTTCCCCTTTAAACCGATGACAGCCAATCAACTGACAGCACATTGCTGTTGAGTCTTCCTGACCCAGCACTTCCATAGAAAGTGGATCAGCCAGTTGCATCCACTAGCAACCTCAAGCCTGCAGACTTACTATCTCACACAGCATTCTGCAAATCCCGACAAACTTCTGGGCAAATCCACAGCAAGCATTTAAAGAACATTCAATGCATATTTAAAGCACATGACTTTATTATTATTATTATTATTAAATATTTTTTTTTAAAAAAACATTTTTATTAACGTTTCACAAATTTTAAACAGACACAAAAACACAAACAAACACAACACAAATAACAGGTATAGTTTCAAATCCTTATTTTCTTAACATCTTTCCCTGACTTCCCCACACCTCCGCTTCTTGTATTCCAATTCCAATAGTTAGCTCAGCAAGTTCTTGTCCCCAGCTATTACCTTATTGTTATTATACTTAATTCATCTTAATTAACCAATTTTAACTTATAGACCTCAATTTAAACAACGATACTCATTCTTCACACCCTTTTCTAAGGTAGACCCAAATTCCCTTCCACGGATTTCCCAATTTTTATATTAATTGCAAAACAAAATAACAAAAAACAACAGCATATAATTATACACCCTTTGGATTCCAAAGCTCTCACCCCCCCTTTCCCGGTTTCGATCCCCATATTATTATTATTATTATTATTAAATATATATATACACCGCCCATCTGGCTGGGTTTTCCCAGCCACTCTGGGCGGCTCCCAACAGAATTAAAAGCACAATAACACATCAAACATTAAAAACTTCCCTAAACAGGGCTGCCTTCAGATGTCTTCTAAAAGTCAGATAGTTGTTTATTTCCTTGACATCTGATGGGAGGGCGTTCCACAGGGCGGGCGCCACTACCGAGAAGACCCTCTGCCTGGTTCCCTGTAACCTCACTTCTCACAGGGAGGGAACCGCCAGAAGGCCCTTGGAGTTGGACCTCAGTGTCCGGGCTGGACGATGGGGGTGGAGTCGCTCCTTCAAGTCCTTTACCCAGAAAAACCCCAGGAGCCATCCTTTACACCTCACAGAGCTACAATTCCCAGCAAGCTATGCCGTACAACATTATTAACAAGCTTGCCTTCTCAGGATTCTTTGGGGGGGGGATAACTCATGAGATTGGAAAGTATGTTACATGTGCTTTATAGTGAGGGTCTGCCCACTGTTTCCAACCCCAGACAAACAGCAGGGTGGAGACCTTGCAGGGGCCTTTCAGATAAGAATCACTGTGTGTGCGACCCTGTTTATGTATATACAGTGTTTTTTTCTTTAAAAAATATGTTAAGGCGTACTCTCATTTTCCTACTCATATTGAAATACTGTCCTTCAATGAGGCCAAAATTAGATTCACAAAATGTTTAGGGTACCCCTGCGTCCCCCCAGAGGAAAAAACCCACTGTGTAATATATTTTATTTAATGGAATTTGTAACTTAATCATCAGAACCTCTGAGCAGTTTACGTAGCATATGGAACATACTGATAAGATCATATATTAAAAGCAAGTTAACCTAAAAGAAAATCAAAATGAAAATAAAAGCAGCATTTTAAAAATAAAATATTTTTTTGTTTTTTTATTTTTTAAATTAAAAACCCTATATTATAAAATAGTATTACGTAGCTTTGTGAGCTTGAGTAGGGTCACGGGGGGGGGGGGGGGAGGCTGAACGACGAGACCCTTTGAACCCCTGGATTCAGCAAGTGTTAAGATATAACCAAGGATTCGAATTCCTGGAATAGCCAGGTTAGCTTCCTGGTGAGGAATAATTCCCTCAAAAAGACTTTGCAGGGTTTGTGTGTATGCGTAATTGCTTGGGGAGATGGCACGGAGTGGGGAAATGGTTGGTGGGAGAAGGGTTCGCTGTGTCCTCCCCCACCTTGCTTTGGTAATCTATCCCATGCAAAGTGGACAATGGGGGTGGAGACCCTCCTTCAGGTACAGTGGTACCTCGGGTTACATACGCTTCAGGTTACAGACTCTGCGAACCCAGAAATAGTGCTTCAGGTTAAGAACTTTGCTTCAGGATGAGAACAGAAATCGTGTTCCGGCGGTGCGGCGGCAGCAGGAGGCCCCATTAGCTAAAGTGGTGCTTCAGGTTAAGGACAGTTTCAGGTTAAGAACGGACCTCCGGAACGAATTAAGTACTTAACCCGAGGTACCACTGTATACAAATAGGATAATTTGGCAAATAGGAGGTGATGCTCGTCTCCTCCTGCCCTTGTTGCTATGTGTTGGACTGATGACACACACTTGCTGACTGGGGGAGCAGATCAGGCAATGGCCAAGATGGTTACAAAGACCTGTTTCTCTGTGGGTCCACTTTCACGAGGGGAAACGAGGCAGGGCCTGCTGTTTTTATTCCTGGAAGATACCCATTTTTTCCACTTTATGGTTGGTGTTTTATTGCATTTACCTTATCGTTGCTTGCTGCCTTGAGTGATGACAGCACACGCATACACACACAGCTGATTGCGATGACAAAAATAAATAAAACAGCAGCTGTGAGAGAAATGTCCCTTCCCAGTCTGACTGGCGGGTGCCACCGGGACTGAAATCTTAACCGTGGCCATACTTTGACATTTTCAGATTTCTGCCGGTGACGTTTCATGTCATGTAGACTGTCCACCCCCACACTGCCAAAAGATCACTGTTGCTGTACTATCTTTGATGTGGGCAGGTGGGTGGATGTCTTCAGCCTCACTTCAAGAGGCTTACATCGCAAGCAACCTCGAAAAGCAAAGAGGCAAGGGGCATGAAAAGGAGTCGGAAAGGGAGGCTCTGTGATGGCCGTGGTATTTCTGCCGCGAGGGGCAACAAACACTGGCCCTAAACTTGACTTAGCACCTGCATTCCAGGGCAACTGACAGAGACCCATTGACATGGTGGGGCCCACCATCGGCACTACCAGCAGAGGCAGGTATTCATTATAATTTCCCACAATGCCCCTGGCATAGCATTGTGCTGGGGCATTGTGGGAAATTAAAATGGAGGATAAGGGGATTTTTACAGAGCAAACCTTCATAAAGCGAGACCTGCATGTAAATAAAATAAAATAATAATAATAATAATAAATTACCGTATTTTCCGCCACATAGGGCGCACTGGCCCATAGGATGCACCTAGTTTTTTTGGGGGGGGGAATAAAGAAAAAAAAATATTCCCCCCCAGCCCCCAGAACAGGCAGCTCTCCGCAAGCCTTGGGAGACCGGCACAACTTCCCGCTGGGCTCCCATGCCTTGCGGATATCTGCCTGAAGCCCAAACCAGGTCGGGGAACAGCGGGATGGCGGCGTTCCCCCTCCCCGCTGTCCCCCAAGCTTGTGGGGCTGCCAGCCTCCAAACCAGGTCGGGGAACCGAAGCTCGGGGTGCGCCCCAGGCTTCGAGATGCAAGCTGCTATCCGCAAGCCTAGGGAGCCCGACGGGAACTCCCATGGGCTCCCAAGGCTTGTGGAGAGCTTCCTGAAGCCTGGAGAGCGAGAGGGGTCGGTGTGCACCGACCCCTCTCACTCTCCAGGCTTCAGCGAAAGCCTGCATTCTCCCTATAGGACGCACACACATTTCCCCTTCATTTTTGGAGGGGGAAAAGTGTGTCCTATAGGGCGAAAAATAAGGTATTTATACCCCGTGTCCTCACCTCCTTCACCCCGCCCATCTGGCTGGGTTTCCCCAGGCACTCTGGGCGGCTTCCAACAAAATATTAAAATACAATGGTCTGTTAAACATTAAAAGCTTCCCTACATTTCACCATAATGGGGAAGGCTGTAATCAGGAGCTAATCGCTGCCCAGGAGGTAATTGGCTACTTCAAGGTCTCATCCACTCTCCTTTTCTGGAGTTAAACCAGACTTGGACCAGGCAGGCCTTGAAGTAGGAGACCTGTCCTCTGTAAAGCAGGGCACATGGCCATCCTAGTTAATGAACACTTGAAATGGTTTTTTTAAAGGTTTGCAATTCTTTTCATAGCTTCTCACCAGTTTTGCTTTCCAAATGAGAGAGATAGGTTGCCAATCCACTTGAGGAAGACTCTTGGATGAGGAAGGACTGGATAAATGTTTTTATTTACGAGCTGTGATTTGGGCAGGGGTGGCGGTGGGATGAGGATGGTGAAAGGAAACTTTGGCTGTGCACACCGTAGATTTAAAGTACACATATGCTGCTTCTTGTTGTTGTTGTTTAGTCGTTTAGTCGTATCCGACTCTTTGTGACCCCCTGGACCAGAGCATGCCAGGCACTTCTGTCTTCCACTGCCTCCCGCAGTTTGGTCAAACTCATGCTGGTAGCTTTGAGAACACTGTCCAGCCATCTCGTCCTCTGTCGTCCCCTTCTCCTTGTGCCCCCCCATCTTTTCCAACATCAGGGTCTTTTCCAGGGAGTTTTCTCTTCTCATGAGGTGGCCAAAGTATTGGAGCCTCGGCTTCAGGATCTGTCCTTCCAGTGAGCACTCAGGGCTGATTTCCTTCAGAATGGAGAGGTTTGATCTTCTTGCAGTCCATGGGACTCTCAAGAGTCTCCTCCAGCACCAGAATTTAAAAGCATCTATTCTTCGGCGATCAGCCTGCTTTATGGTCCAGCTCTCACTTCCATACATCACTAATAGGAAAACCATGCACCCAGCTTATTAAAGGTGCTGGGAATTGTAATGTTGGAAGGGGCAAATGCCTCTGAATTTGCTGAGAATCACAGGTGGAGATAGCTGCTTTTGCACTTACGTAGGCTCTGCTTCCAGACTTCCTATGGACCTCTGGGTGGCCGCCGGGAGAACAGAATGCAACTGCAAATTGATTCCACGCCCTCTCCCCCACCAGTTTCTATGCCTCTGCAGTAAAGCAATCCCATAATACTATCCTCAATTCAAAAGGAGTGATTGATTTCCATGGAGCTGCTGGGTGAGTGCGTAAATAAACCAGAACATATTTCAAGCCCCACCTTGCTCTCAAACTGCAGCCACAAAGTTCAGTTTTTATCCTTCCAGCAATAAATCAGATTCAGTACACAACTACTGCTGGGAAAATGCGAGCCCTGTAGAGATAGGAGCTCCTCCTCCTCCTCCTCTTCAGTAAAGTTTATTATTATTATTTCATTTTATAAGGTATATAAAATAGAGAGAACAATTCTAACAGCCGGCCAGAATTAAAAGATGGTAAACAAAACTATATAATAGGCATATAGAGTTGGTAGCGGTGCATGAGTTAAAAATAGCAAAGTTTGCTGTACAGTAGTACCTCAGGTTAAGTACTTAATTCGTTCCAGAGGTCCATTCTTAACCTGAAACTGTTCTTAACCTGAAGCACCACTTTAGCTAATGGGGCCTCCTGCTGCTGCCGTAGCCTAATTTCTGTTCTTATCCTGAAGCAAAGTTCTTAACCTGAGGTAATATTTCTGGGTTAGCGGAGTCTGTAACTTGAAGCATATGTAACCTGAAGCATATGTAACCTGAGTTACCACTGTATAGGTCATAAAGGAATGCCAAAACATATAAATAGTGTTGGGCACTTTGATTCTTCCCTGCTGAAAATGGCAGGATACAGATTAAACGAAAACCACAATTACAATTACAAGTGAAGGGTTATGCCTTCTCCTGCAAAGTGCTTTCCATCCATCTTTCTGAGCACCAAAGATCACACAATGAGCTGCGCAGGACCTCGTTTTTAAACATTTCTTGCCACGCAGGTTGCTATGTAACTTGTGAGGAAATATGCAAGTTGGTATGCTTATTTGTACGTTTCCCGTCAAAACAAATCAACACCGAATCTTGGCTTCAGCGCACTAGCTGTGGAAATGCCCTACTCGTTCAGTAGGATTGGCAGTATTATAATTACAGTTGTGGCACACGGTATGAAGAGTACTTAAAGCCACGCATGACACAACTTTCATTTTCCCCAGACTACATTTCTTTTCATTTGGTTATCTCTTGAAGTTCTCAACGCCATTGCTGGCAAGGAGAAATCAGTCTGGGCTCGATCCAAGCGTTGCTTGTTGAAACCTGTATTTGGGGCACTCACTTCCAATAATCTACCTCCTCTAAAAAAACAATCCTATTGTATGAAGATATTATCCTACTGTGAACGGCCCGCCCTGTGACCTGTGAGTACAGGGTGTTATAATAAATAAATTAATAATAATAATGGGGCTATTTCATCTCTCATACCTTTCCATCTATTTTAGCAATGGGTCAGACTATTAGCTCAATATTGTCTACTACGGCGTTTCAGGAAGGGAGTTCCTCAAAGTCTTACCTGGAGATTAGGGACTGAACCTGAAACCGTCTGCAGACAAAGCTACAGCCGTCCAGCTTCTTCCTCCATTCTTTAGCTATAGCACTTCCATGGCATCACAGTGATGCGCCTTTTATTGCAGCATTAAGCCAGTACCACGTAATGGGGAAGGATAGATTATATCTTGTACCAGTCTTCCAAAGCACACACAGAAGAGGCAAAGAAACTATAAACTACCAACTGGGGAAAGCACTCCAGTTTAGAAGGGACGCGGGTGGCGCTGTGGGTTAAACCACAGAGCCTAGGACTTGCCGATCAGAAGGTCGGCGGTTCGGATCCCCGCGATGGGGTGAGCTCCCGTTGCTTGGTCCCTGCTCCTGCCAACCTAGCAGTTCGAAAGCACGTCAAAGTGCAAGTAGATAAATAGGTACCACTCTGGCGGGATGGTAAACGGCGTTTCCATGCACTGCTCTGGTTCGCCAGAAGTGGCTTAGTCCTGCTGGCCACATGACCCAGAAGTTGTACGCCAGCTCCTTCGGCCAATAAAGCGAGATGAGCACTGCAACACCAGAGTCGGTCGAGACTGGACCTAATGGTCAGGGGTCCCTTTACCTTTACTCCAGTTTAGCTTGCAGTGTTCATGGAGTGAGGATTCTGAAATGGCAGCCTTAGAAGACATGCTGACAAAGGAGGTCACCCTGATCTATTTAGTCAAAAGCTGGTGGGACTGATGCCTCGAGGGCTTGATTTGTACATTTTCTCAGCATGAGATGAGTGTGGCATGAGAACCGCCAGGAAACCATGGTAATGAACAACATGGACTCCAAGCCATGCAGTGCTGTCTTCTCAACATCCATTGTAAAGGCTATAAAAACAGCTGTTTGTAGCAAAACAACTCACCCATGGGCCCTGCTGGAAATACACAAGTTAAACATCCCTGGTGGTCACTTTCAGACAACCTGGTTATTGAGCAATCGTCCTGATTCATTTGCACAAAGCTTGTGAGATTTCATGCTCATCCTGATTTGTCTGTGGGGAGGGTTGTACAATGGGTCTTGCAAGCTGGACCCTTATTTTCCCCCAACTGTTGTGGGACAGGTTTGACAGGGGGGGTGGGTCCACCTGTCAATCACCTGAGGTTGCAAAGCCCAGTGTGGTGCATAGTGCTTTGATCAGCTGACTCTCGGAGCTTCAAAATGCTGGGCAGAGCCCTCTACAATGACTAGCTGATTGTTTGCAATGTTTAGCTGATTGTCGGGCCTTGCAAAGAGCCATTCAGGGCACTACAGACAGGATGTGCAGGTTCAGCTGAACTGCAGTGCTTGCAAACCCTTGTGCCCCAGCTACATCTTGACCTGCCCCACACCTGACAAAGGCAAAGATCAGAAGATGACCTGGATGGTCGCCAGATTCTGTGTACTGGATCTGTAGGCGCAGACCACCCCCCAACTCAAAATAGTCCGGCATGAAAAGCCCCAAACACGGTTCCATGGGTGATTCTGAGTCAACTCCTTGGGACAGTTTATTGTTGTACATAGTTGCTAAATTTAGTGTTGTACATTGTTTTAATTGTCTGTTTTAACCATATTTGCACAGCAGTTTCTAATGTTGTGAGTGTCCTCCATTTAAGAGGCTTCTACTCTGCAGCCTCTTATAGTTGTTTTAACTGCGAGTCTTTTAGTTCTTATGCTCTTACAGTTGTTTTAACTGCGTGTCTTTGTTTTTAGTTCTTATCTGTTTTAATTATCAGTTTTTTACCCATCCATTATCCGTGTTTAATCTTGTATTTTATCCAGAAGTTTTATCATATGCCTGTTTCCTTGTCCTCATTTGCTCTAACAATTATCGGTTAAAAAAAATCCTAACTGCTATTTTATCTATATGCTTTTTTAAAATTCTGGTCTGAGACCGTAATAAAGTTCATTCACACCTGACTTCATATATGTATGGCAGTCCAGGCAGGTGGGTGTGGCCTGGCCTGACCACAATGGCCTTGAGGGCCAAATAGGGAGATTCCCCACTGCTGCTATATGATGTCACATCAAGCAGTTGTTTGCCCCACACTTTCCAATCACTTTTAATGGGGCGCGGGAGAAACCCGATTTATTTTGGAAGTGGATTCCGTTGTGCAAGAGCAGAAAATCCATTTCAGCTGGGCGACCTAAATTTGCCACTTGAATCCCATCTGCAAAACAGCTACGTTCTGGAAGTGTTGGAGCTCTTCCCTTTCCCCCATCCCAATATTTAGATAAGTAAAAGTAGGTAACCCCGATAATAGTTCCTGTGGCGTGACTACAAAAGTAAGCTGTAGCTTGCTGAAACACAGCCAATATTCCCAAAGAGCTTTCACTTTGAATGCATTCAAATTCTGAGAAGAGCAATTAAGGGATTTCAGGTTTGGCTGAGCTCCTGTTTCCTCCTGATCCATATTAGCAAATAACCATTCCTCTCATCTTGCAGGCATCTTTTGAAAACTATTTTGTTTATGCAGGCCCCTGCAATATGAATGTTCTCTTTTTCAAAGCCCAACTGGTATTTAATTCTGTTCCTAATAGATGCTTTTTGCCGATTTTGTGACTGCATGCTGTATGCCGCTTTGATGTGTTAGTAGGAAAGTGCTGATGATAAATATGCAAATAAATAATAACCCATTTGCCTCCTACCGCTCCTAGCACAGGCTATCATGTCTGTGCTCTGTGGGTAGGTGCCAATATTTAAGTTGGTTTCTCCTACTGCAGCTACCAAACTTCACTGCTGTTACTCATTTTCTCTTCCCAACCCCTTAACTGGGGGCTTATAATCTCCTTGTGGGTATGTTCACAAAGTCATCAGTCTTTGACCCAAAGAGAATACAGTGGTACCTTGGGTTAAGTACTTAATTCATTCCGGAGATCCGTTCTTAACCTGAAACTGTTCTTAACCTGAAGCACCACTTTAGCTAATAGGGCCTCCCGCTGCTGCCGCTGCACGATTTCTGTTCTCATCCTGAAGCAAAGTTCTTAACCCGAGGTACTATTTCTGGGTTAGTGGAGTCTGTAACCTGAAGCGTATGTAACCCGAGGTACCACTGTAGTGGAACATATAGCTCAGTGGTAGAACACCTGGTCTTGTATACAGAAGGTCCCAGGTGCAATCTCTGGTGTCTCCAGTTAAGGCTGACAGGGTAAAAAGGTAAAAGGTAAAGGACCCCTGGATGGTTAAGTCCAGTCAAAGACGACTATGGGGTTGCGGCGCTCATCTTGCTTTCAGGCTGAGGGAGCCGCCGTTTATCCACAGACAATTTTCTGGGACTAAACCGCTTCTGGTGCAACGGGACACCGCGACGGAAGCCAGAGCGCATGGAAATGCCGTTTAGCTTCCCGCCGCAGTGGTACCTACTTATCTACTTGCACTGGTGTGCTTTCAAACTGCTAGGTTGACAGGAGCTGGGTCAGAGCAACGGGAGCTCACCCCATTGCGGGGATTCGAACCGCCGACCTTCTGATCAGCAAGCCCAAGAGGCTCAGTGGTTTAGACCACAAGGCTGACAGACTCCTTCCCCAAACCCTGGAGAGCCACTGCCTATCAATGTAGACAATATAAAAGCAGATGGTCTGACTCAGTATAAAGTAGTTTTCTGTGAGACACCTCTGTCAAGGCAATAATAGCAATGAGGTGCTTCCACATCGCTCTCCCTCCCCATGTCCCTCCAGCACATCCGATGGTTTCCTCCACCTCCACAGTCACTTTCAAGAGCTGCTGCTGTAGCCTGCCTGTCCCCCCCCCAATTTTATGCTATATAAACTGCTGCGAGAACTTTCTTCTGTAACGCAATGGATGTAAGCGTTCTAAATGAGAAAAGCTGGTGTTGCAGAGGAGGAATCAACCTCATCAGCAAGTTTCTTCATAGCACCTGTTCCCTGGTTTCCATCAGCACTCTTGATGCCATAAAAAAGGGAGGAGTTTGTGTGACAACCTTGGGCAGGTGAGGTGAGCCTCACCTGTAAGCATTGAAGGAAAGCATCTGGCCTGGCAGTCTTTTCCCAGGGCTAACATGGGAATCAAGGCAACCCCAAAAAGGATTTCTTTCCTACCTATTGAGCTTAGGGCTGTTAAGTTTTGTGTTTGTTCCCCAGTGCAAGAAGCTGCATTTTAAGAAGAGTTTTGGGATTTGATATCCCGCCTTTCACCCCCTTTAAGGAGTCTCAAAGCGGCTAACATTCTCCTTTCCCTTCCTCCCCCACAACAAACACTCTGTAAGGTGAGTGGGGCTGAGAGACTTCAGAGAAGTGTGACTAGCCCAAGGTCACCCAGCAGCTGCATGCGGAGGAGCGGGGAATCGAACCCGGTTCACCAGATTACGAGACTACCACTCTTAACCACTACACCACACTGGCTCTTGGTATTTTAAGAACCAGAAGGTCCCTATAGAAGTGGGTCTGATTATTTCTTGGTTGAGGTGAAAAAACAGTTGAACTTAGCAAACTTGGTACTGGAGTGTGGAACTGTTGAAGTTCAAAGCCTTGTGATCTTACCATGCTGGAAGGGTTCAGAGGGCCCCCCCAAGGTGGGTGTTGCTACTCCCCCCATTTTTACAGATATATTTCACAACATGTCATTGACACAATAATAGTGCAATAGTGGTGGATTCATACTGGACAGCCCACACATTATTCCACTTTGTTCGTGGTTCTGTGATGCTCTAAAATAAAGCGTAATAAATAATAATAATAATAATAATAATAATAATAATAATAATAATAATAATAATAATATATTATTTATACCCCGCCCATCTGGCTGGGTTTCCCCAGCCACTCTGGGCGGCTTCCAACACAATATTGAAATACAGTAATGCCTCAAACATTAAAAGCTTCCCTAAACAGGGCTGCCTTGTTCTCTTTGACATCTGATGGGAGGGTGTTCCACAGGGCGGGTGCCACTACCGAGAAGGCCCTCTGCATGGTTCCCTGTAACTTGGCTTCTCACAGTGAGGGAACTGTCAGAAGGCCCTCAGCACTGGTCCTCAGTGTCCAGGCAGAACGATGGGGGTGGAGACAAAAAAATAACATAAACCACAACATCTGTAGTATAAAAAAAAAAGTTGCAGGATTTCAGCAGGGTGTTATGGGACATGCATGGATTGGAAATGAAGAAGTGCGCCCGCTCCAAAATTTTTGCTGGCACAAATGGTATTGGAAGTGGGATTGTGTACAACTGCTGCGATTTCAGCAAGCCTGGCTATTAATAGAGGATATGGGAGTTGCAGTCCACCAGCATATAGAGGGCCAAAGGGAGACACCCTCCATCAGTGTCTCCTGGTTATACATCATTTATTTGGGTCTATTTATCTTTTCTCCCTGAGGCTGTTGAGCCAGCCAGCAAATCTTTTCCAGGTAGTAAGAGCTTTACAATCTGGACCTTGGTTGTTGGGAGGGGAGGAACTCTCAAGACACCTGTTGTGACCACTTAGTAATTTCATGCATGAAGGACTTTAGGAGTATTTGCTTAAGTTACAATTCCAATGGTACCAAGTTGTGTCCAGATCTCCACCTCATTATATCAACACGGATATTATCAGTTTATGCAACCTGAGGATGTTTACCAGATTCCTGCTGGAGGCCTATTAGCTGCACGCTCAACTTATTCTTCCTGGCTTGCAAAATCTTTCCGGGTGGAGCTAGCTGATTGGGATTATGGAAATTGCTAATGGGTGCCTGGACGAGGATGATAGACCAGCCACATTAAAATGAGACTACTGGAGGCTTGTATTGTTTATTTTCAAAGTTCTCATGAGATTCCCTCGGAGCTCAATAATTACTATTGAGTCGCAAATATTCCACACTTGGGCAAGTTGCTCAGGTGGAGTTTCAGTCCCAAAGCATCGTGCTCTGGTCACCTTGGTGAAGAGGGTAGGGGGCTTATGGTGGTCCTATCATCCCTGACCATTGGGCATGCTCAGTAAAGTTGCTTTGGTATAGAACGAGGCTTAGAAGGGGCACATGCAACCCTGTTAGGTTCTCCTAGACCAGGGGTCAGCAAACTTTTTCAGCAGGGGGCCGGTCCACTGTCCCTCAGACCTTGTGGGGGGCCGGACTATATTTTGAAAAAATAATGAACAAATTCCTATGCCCCACAAATAAGCCAGAGATGCATTTTAAATAAAAGGACACATTCTACTCATGTAAAAACACGCTGATTCCTGGACCGCCCACAGGCCAGATTTAGAAGGCAATTGGGCCAGATCCGGCCCCTGGGCCTTAGTTTGCCTACCCATGTCCTACCTAGACATTCAGCAGCTTTCAACACCATTGCACATTGACAAATGGGGAGAACAGTGCTGAAACGCATCAAGTTATTCCTGGTTGCAGAACGTGCTAGTAGGAGTCTGCTATGCCCAGCGCCCTGTAAGGTACCACGGGCACTTCTGTTGTCTCCTGTGCCACTTTACATGGAAGGAGTAAAAGATTTGGACCCAGGTACGACTGGTATGGCTAAAGAACCGAGTTAGTTTGCTTTGTTTTAAATTGGAGAATGATTGTGAACAGAGACCCCAAGGTTGCTCATTCATTCTTATCCAATCCACTTCCAAACTTAATCTAGGAAAGACACAGGTAGTGTTGAATTGGTGATCCAAGAATAGGTGCATAGCCAGCTCGTTTTGGGATGGGTTGCTCCCCTCTTCAAAAGCCAGGTTTGCCGTTCTGGGTGTTCTGTTGGGTCCAATATGCCCACTGCTACGTCTGGACACCTAGATGCAACATCCTGGACACCAACAGTTACATCCGGCTTGGACTGCTTTCACATGTCTAGGGTTAGTTTTGAAAGTTTTCGCTGTTGCTAACTGGGGTATGCTGCAGAAACAACTCTATGCTGCAAACCAGTGATGGCCAAACTTGGCCCTCCAGCTGTTTTGGGACTACAACTCCCATCATCCCTAGCTAACAGGACCAGTGGTCAGGGATAATGGGAACTGTAGTCCCAAAACAGCTGAAGGGCCAAGTTTGGCCATCATTGCTGTAAACACATGGACTACCAAAATGTTAAACTTCCAAGTGTGCCATAGTCGCCAACTAACACCACGCTCCCAATTGCCCTACTTCCAAGAAGTCACGGGGCTGCATCCAGCTATGTCATACTCGTTGAAGATCCAATTAAAGTCTTGTCCACACACACCTGCTGAATGGGAGCAAATGTCAGCTGGGTTTTCTGTAGATTGGCGCTTGCCAATCTTGTTTTCTGTAGATTGTAGATTGGCGCTTCAATGGTAAAGAGCAGGTTTTCCTGGGGAAAGTGGTGGGGCAAACAGAAAACCGGTTGGATCCGTGCTTTCTAGGAATGAGACAAGCAAAAGTGTGCATGAGTCCAAAGTCAATGTGTTCAAGTTGGCCATACCCAATTAATTCAGTGGATGTACTCAACAGTGTGACTTAAGGGCCTTTTCAGTTGACCCAATCCTAACCCCCCATTGCTTCTGTATCATCCCAACAGCCTATCTGTGAAGATTGGCATTAGCCCCATAGCTGTCAACCGTCCCTTATTTGGCGGGAAACTCCCTTATCCCAGCGCTGTCCCTTATTGATGATGTCCCTTAAATTTCCCGGGTTTCAAAGGAAGCAGCTCCTCTCCCTTCCTCCCTGCCAGCCAGGGAGGAGGGAGGCTCCAACTGTGTTGCTTGGCTGCGTTGCTCACCCAATAAGGAGTCTAAGAACGACTGGGGGGTGGAGCTTGCATGCCTTGTGCCAATCAAATCAGCCGCGTTGCCTGGGGACTCGCCTTTGCTCAGGGCTTCCCAGCGGAGAGGTGACAGTGATTTTCCTTGCTGTATCCCCTTTGCCGGGTTGCTGCGCTGTGGGAACCACCGCTTGAGGCTTTGTTTGGCTGCCGGTTGACCAAAATCCCTTATTTTGGCTGCTGGTCCCTTATTTTCGAGGCTGCTGGTCCCTTATTTTCAAATCTGTAAGTTGACAGCTATGATTAGCCCCCATATTCTAACAGCTTTTGAAAGGTGGAATTTTATTCAAAGGCTTCTGCATCCCTCAGACCAGCCTTTCTCAACCTGTGGGTTCCCAGATGTTGTTGAACTACAACTCCCATCACCCCTAGCTAGCAAGGCCAGAGCTCAGGGGTGATGGGAGTTGTAGTCCACCAACATCTGGGGACCCACAGGTTGAGAACCGCTGCCTTAGAAACTCTCTTACACCAGCTCTTAGCACATAACGCATGCATGCATTTATCCATGCTGGGAATCAGTCTTGTGAAACAGCAACTCCACAGCTTGGATACTGATTGAGAGATGCAACTTCTACCACTAATGCTTTGCAGAAGCTGCATTTACTGGCATTCTAAGTAGGAGGCACCTTCTATACTCCTGATTGCAATGAGAAAAAGGAATTGCATCAGAATGACAGTTTAGGGGGAAGTTGGTCGACATTTTAACTAGGTCGAAATGTAATTGGGTCTCAGACCACAAACAAACAAAGCAGATGAGAGACTAGAGTTTTTTAAATTTTTCTTTGAAAAGATGATATTTTACAATACATACAAAAATACTCTGAATATACATTATCTTTTTTCCCCCTCATTACAAAAACACAAGACAACACGTAATTTAAGATTTGTAAACAGTATTTGTTCCTAACACTTCTGGAGATTGATTTGAAGGTGGAGAGCAAATTTTGGGAGATATTTTGGCAACATGAGTGCAGTGGTGTTAAATTGGGCAGTGTTGATTCTATGCAGGTTATTCATAATAGTACGTTGTCCAGACTCCAGTAAAACTCAATATTCCAGCCCTGCCTGCATTCATAGTCACAGCTGACAGAAAATAGGTAAACTAAAAAAGGCAGGTCAGGAATTTTTATATAATCTGGACAAGGTATGAGCAACAGTTTTGAGATTTCAGCCAATAAAACTCACAATCCAAATTACTTGTGCTAAGGCCATACAGCAAAGCCTACAGACAGTTCCAAAGTTCAAGTGTCAGAAATTATTCCAGACAATTCAGTATTGTGGCAGATTTAAGTTTTTGCTTGAATTTTAATTTTTTTTAATAAAAAAAACCCAGAGTGCAATCCAATTAAAACTGAATCACATTTAACTCTCATGGATGTCAAATAGGACAGGGAAGAGGAGTAGTGAGAGAAAGCCATGCTCAACTCTCATTATGATCCATGGAGCATTTATGTTCTTAAACTATGGGTGGATTGTGTCCTAGGTTTTCGTTTTGTGGGCCTCCATGGGAAGCAGTTTTTATGGGACATGAACACAGTGCATAGGTATAGGTGCCTAATTCTACAAATTTGCCTTTCAAAAGGAGAAGCACCCTTGGCACACACAGAATCGCCTGTGCGTAAAATTATTCCAATCAATTTCACAAGAATCACCTAATTCATGAAATCTATCAGTTTAAGTGGAGCGGTATCCACCTTTCCACGCCGCTAAAATTGCTCGTGGGTTTCCTGATTAGAGCTGCCAACTGTGTAAAGAATATGTTTTAAGGGGGGAGATCCAGACTGCCTGTGCTACTGGGGAATCCAGTGGACGTCCACCATAGCCAAGCTGTCTGCATGACACCCCTTTCGGGAAAAATAGGCACAAGACATTTTTTTTTTGGATTTTTATAACAAAAGACGTTTTCCACTCAAGACAACACGAGACTTAAAATGAAGCTATGCATCCGCACAGTGAACGTGAAGTAGACACAGTCCAAGGGAACAAATATCCAAATCACAGGCACACGGGGCCATGGATTTTGGGCAATAGCATCTTGGAATATATTTTTGGCAACAGTTCAGATGGTGCAGCACCTGCAGAGTGAAATTTACAGAAGATTAAATCAGTTTAAACAAAGATAAGGTGCATTGCATTGCATTGCGCTGAGCTCAGAACTTGGACACACTTCACTTACCTGTGTGGCAGCTACCCATGATGTCATGCATAGGACTTTCCCAACTGAGATCTTAAGTTGGAGGTGCACCACCATTTAGCTGTGGCTCCTATTTCCCTACTTTAAATCAGGGATAGGACACCTTTTCCCCTCCCTCCCATCTCAAGGGCCACATTCCCTGGGGTGAAATCCCCCCAGGAAAGCCACCAAACACACACACTTCTGCTCCCTGCAGAAAAGCTTGGGAAAGCCAAGGAGACGAGGCTGTAACCCAGATGGGGAGGACCTCGTGGCTGCACTCGCCCCACAGCTCCCCCATCCCTGCTTTAGGTGGGATGGATGCATGGAATAAGTAAGGCACCTTTTAAATACATTGCTGTTTTATGGTGCTGCTGATTGGCAACTGGTTAAGTTTTGTGTGTGTCGATTTCAGGATTGTACTGTGTATTTTAAGTGTATAAGCTGCTTTGGGCATTTTCTCTTAAGAAACAACCTGGTTGCAGCCTGCAACCTGGTCAAACAAGTGTGTGTGTGTGTGTGTGTGTGTGTGTAGATACACACACACACACACACACACACACACACGTTTTAGTAGCTTAATCTATCAGTTAAGTCTGCATATAAGGTAAAGAATACAGTGGTACCTCGGGTTACATACGCTTCAGGTCACAGACTCCACTAACCCAGAAATAGTACCTCGGGTTAAGAACTCTGCTTCAGGATGAGAACAGAAATTGTGCTCCGGCGACGCGGCAGCAGCAGGAGGCCCCATTAGCTAAAGTGGTGCTTCAGGTTAAGAACAGTTTCAGGTTAAGAACAGACCTCCGGAACGAATTAAGTACTTAACCCGAGGTACCACTGTATTTCTGAAGCACGAATCAGGCTTTGTTATAGTCCAAGACATGCATCCTATTAGGGCATTTTAAAGAGAAGACCTCTTGAGAAGAGAGATTTAAGAGATTTGGGATCTCCAACACCCAGGGCAACTATAAACACGTCCAATAGTGACATACACAAACATACATATGGATGTTACTGAATCTGGGCACCTTTTTAGTTGCTTAGCATATTTTTTCCAAGTAAGACCAGCTGTTACAGCCCAAGTAATATGCTCTTAGAATGACATGTGAAACGAAATAATATTGCAGCAGCCATTAAAAACACATTGCACTTAACATTGCCCGAAGAGGCGCCTGCTATCGGTTGAGCGTCAGCCTGATGGAGTTTTTGACAACACGAACTCCGCTTGCTGGAATTGGAGAGGATGAATCTGGTAACTCTTTACTGGAAAGCCGCTGCGAAAGGAAAACAGAAATCAGATGTGTGAAGCTGAGCTGAGTTCAGGTACAAAAAGACACATCCGTGGACTCTGGCACTGATCCTGCGCGGCTGTGTCTTTCACCTTCCAATGCTCAGCTTTTATTCTTCTACTTAAGTAACATAGCTGAGTGTTACGGTTTTTATATTTTATTATCAGGGTCTTTTAACACTAATTTAACCCCCTGAATTTAACCCCTAGTCTAGGAAGCGAAACTCTCAAGAGGCTGAAATTTGGGATTTGAACATGTATATCACCAAAAGCAAATGTTTGGTACTAATTTTTAGGGGTAAAGAAAATACGTGGATGTCAAGTAAATACTTAAGGCCTCTAGGTCACAGGAACTATAGCTCCATTTCTGGTTCTTCTTTTAAAACTAAGGGGGCTCCATACAGTACCTGTGATCTTAATGTGCCAGAAGTTGGAACCAGTGTGGTGTCTCCCAGGCTGCGCTAAAGGACCAGAAGAAGAAGAACCTGGTCAGTATTTAAAGACAATGAACAGTGAATTACAGCCAGAAGCAGATAAGTCTGTAATATTGTGTAATTACTATCCCCCCCCACACATGCAACTTCAAAATCTTGTAGCACAAAACAAGGCATGCCCACTCCAAAGGAATAAGAGTGGACTTTGGATTAAATGGGTTTTAAGACAGCAGCCTCACAGCAACTATGAAGGATCTGGAGATACCATTAAGGTGAAATCTGTCTGGAAGCCATGTGAAATAGCCTTTTACAGCATTCCTAAGACTTATCACAGCTACAATAGAAAGTGTTGTTGTTTAGTCGTTTAGTCGTGTCCGACTCTTCGTGACCCCATGGACCAGAGCACGCCAGGCACTCCTGTCTTCCACTGCCTCCCGCAGTTTGGTCAAACTCATGTTAGTAGCTTCAAGGACACTGTCCAACCATCTCGTCCTCTGTCGTCCCCTTCTCCTTGTGCCCTCCATCTTTCCCAACATCAGAGTCTTTTCCAGGGAGTCTTCTCTTCTCATCAGGTGGCCAAAGTATTGGAGTCTCAGCTTCACGATCTGTCCTTCCAGTGAGCACTCAGGGCTGATTTCCTTCAGAATGGATAGGTTAGATCTTCTTGCAGTCCATGGGACTCTCAAGAGTTTCCTCCAGCACCATAATTCAAAAGCATCAATTCTTCAGCGATCAGCCTTCTTGATGGTCCAGCTCTCACTTCCATAAATCACTACTGGGAAAACCATAGCTTTAACTATACGGACCTTTGTTGGCAAGGTGATGTCTCTGCTTTTTAAGATGCTGTCTAGGTTTGTCACTGCTTTTCTCCCAAGAGAAAATAGAAAGTGTTTCTCTCTATATCCATCCAGTGCTGCTCAGCTGACATTTGATCCAGTCCTTTCGGCTCTATAGCTACTACACAAAAGTGGAAAAGGTTGGAGGCTCCTTCAAGGCAGCAAACACAAGTCGTGTTAAAATCTGCTTCTGCAGCCCTTCTGGTAAGTTGTGTTACTTATGTTGTAAAAACCTGTTAACGGCCTCTGCGAAGTCTGAACGGAGTTGAGTACAGTGGTACCTCGCAAGACGAAAGAGTTTTTCGTTTTTTGAGTTGCTTCGCAAGACAAATTTCCCCATGGGCTTGCTTCGCAAGATGAAAACGTCTTGCAAGTTTGTTTCCTTTTTCTTAAAACCGTTAATACCCAGGGTGCATTGCTTGAACAGTGCACAGTGGTGCTTCACAAGACGAAACATTCGCAAGACGGAAAAACTCGCAGAACAAATTAATTTCGTCTTGCGAGGCACCACTGTATTCAGAAGTCAGGATCCTTCCCTCCCTACCCCTATGCATGCTTCCTTCAGCATGAGGCTGCAATCCTAGGCATTGTTTCAACATCTGTCATGTAACATCAGGCCACTCTGACCAGGTACTCGCCGTTCCTACATCTTTCAGCCGTTTGAACCCGTCTTGCAAGGCCGGTGCGTGGCCTCTCTTGTTCACGGAAATGTTTTTCATGCTTGCAGAAGCCACTCCATCCAGATGCTGCTGATGGTTATGTGCAGTTGTGGGAGCCACATCAGGCTCGACAGCCTTGGAGATACTGTTGGTGCTTGGAGAAGGTGCAGCCATGTTATCTGCAACTGTGGAACCCGGCTCTGCAAAAAAGAAGAATCTTTTCAAGTTTTTAACTTACAGACTTCCAACAGAGAACTCTCGCCAATGCCTTCTTCTGCCACAGTGCAGTTATGGTTCGAATATATGTTTTTTAAACAACTGAATGTTTTAATTTTTTTATATATATATAAAATGAATGTATTCTTTAAACTATATTTTGCAAACCACTCTGGGATCTTAATGGATGAAGGATAGTAGCGGAAACGACGCGGGAGGCTGCAGTTACGAGTTACTGGGCTCTGCAGCCACAGGGGGTGCTGTGATTCTCCAGAGGTTTGATTTCACCCCTGGAAGCACACTCCATTGTCTCTTGAGACAGACGGGTGCCAAAAAGAATAGATGATTTTTCAGATTTTAGACATACGTAGACCAACTACCGGAATGGACAAACCTTGAGAAGACATCGAAGGCTGAAGGACGTTCGGTGGCTTCTCTCTGTTAGTATAGATGGTGGTATTTTGAAAGACAGCATTCCTGTGTAAAGCAGGAATAAGGGTAAGGATAATTCCCTGGGTAAGGAACATGTCTTGACATGTGTTAGGCTCTATAGGTCTGGCACAACATCACCATAAAAACCACTAGAGACAAAAGATTTTGCTGTAAGTCAGTTCAGTCAGTTAACATTAAGCAGATTTAAGAACGTAAGAAACGGCTGCTGGATCAGGCCATAGGACCATCTAAAGCGGCATTCTGCTCTCACAATAGTCAAAGCGATGCCTCTGGGAAGCCTGCAATCAGGAACTGACTGCAACAGCGCTCTCCACACCTGAGATTGCAGGCAACAGGAATTCAAAGGCATCTTACCTCAGAGTAGAGGCAGATTTAAAAGGCAGCAAAGACCCGAGTCTTTACAGCGGTAGAATAATCCAACATGGCTCAAACACACAGAGCTACAGAATCGCCAGAGCTTATCTGTGTGTCCGCCATGAACCAACCTGAATTCATAACGGAAACAAGACCCTGGGTGAGTGCCTGGAATCTTGCTACTGCTTGGCAGAAGTTTGTGTGTAACAATAGGAAGAATTTGGCCTTGGGGAAATGAACTCAAAATTGATGGACCGAGCGCCGGGCATTATCAAATGCAGGAGCAGCTGCAGGAGTCTCTTGCAACAATGGCCTCCCCATAGTCTTGTGGCACCTTAAAGGTAAAGGGAACTGGGGTTAGGCCCAGTCGCAGATGACTCTGGGGTTGTGGCGCTCATCTCACTTTATTGGCCGAGGGAGCCGGCGTACAGCTTCCGGGTCATGTGGCAAGCATGACTAAGCCGCTTCTGGCGAACCAGAGCAGCGCATGAAAACGCCGTTTACCTTCCCATCAGAGCGGTACCTATTTATCTACTTGCACTTTGACGTGCTTTTGAACTGCTAGGTTGGCAGGAGCAGGGACCGAGCAATGGGAGTTCACCCCATCATGGGGATTCGAACCGCCGACTTTCTGATCAGCAAACCCTAGGCTCTGTGGTTTAGACCACAGTGCCACCCGTGTCCTTAAAGACTAGCAAATATAGCACAAGCTTTCATGGGCTCAAGTCCTCTTTGCTAGATGCAGGTGGCTGAGCGTTCCAGGGTCTTAAGACAGAAGCGAGCTTTGAAAATGGTACAAGCATTGACATTTTTTAAAAGACCCCTGGATGGTTAAATCCAGTCAAGGCGACTATGGGGTTGCTGTTGGCATGCAACCAAGGAAACAGGGGCAATTGGCAGGCCCCCCCAGCTGGCTCCAGCCCACCGGCCAGTGTGCCATGCGAACTCTAGTCCTTGGTGCAGCATGAATCTGTGACCTGAGCTTCAGAAGCTAGGGCACGCTACTCAGCAGAGTAAAAGCTGCACAAACAGAAGTGGCAGGAGAGGCTGTGTGAGCATATTTACAAGCAGTTTATTCAGCGTACATCAGGACAAAAGGAAACATGTCTGATCTCCTTCGTGTCCAAAGCAAGACAGCTAAAGCAAAAGCTATACACAAACGGAAGTTCCCAGCAAGCTGTGCTGGAGTGTGAACAGGCATGTGACACACAACAATCATGCCTGTTCCTTAAGGCGGAACAGAATATCCCAACAGTTGCAGCGCTCATCTCACTTCAGGCCGAGAGCCGGCGTTTGTCCACAGATAGCTTTCCGGGTCATGTGGCCAACAGGACTAAGCCACTTCTGGAGCAATGGAACATTGATGCAGCAACACAGAATGTATTAAGACAATGCCCACCTTTCAGCTTCTTTTGAAGAACTGCTGCTGGGTTTTGCCACGCTGCTGAAAGGGGGAAGAGCCCTGGATTGTGTCCCAACGCCTACGTCCCTGTACCTGCCCAAGCAGCCGTTGTCCGCAGATGTGCTTCTCAACACAGGTCCACCAATGTTTTGGCTTATGTCTGGCATACTCTGTTGAGAAAAACCGGCTCAAGTTCGCAGACCTACAACTAAAGGGTTTGTTTTTTTAATAAAAATAAAACGGAAAGTCCAGAATTTGGGCTCACCTTTTTTCTCTTCTGCAAGACGTCTGCAGGCAAGTAATTGTGGAGCTGTTTCTTCCTCACGTGAGCAGCTTCGATCTTCATGCCTTCTTTCAACAGGCTGATATTATTCGCCTGCCGATAAACTTAAGGCAGAAGAAAGAAAGTCAAGCAGATCAAGGAAGCCTTCACAGCAAAGTGAGCTGCTGCTTATTCTGTTGTAGCTATTGTTAAAGAAACTGGAGTTCTTGTTGGAAATGCACTGAAAAAGATATACCAAGAACTCTGGCCACAACTTTCAATTAAGGAATAATTCCTACTCAAGAGTTTATCATTTAATTCTTTTATGTTTCCTTTTTCGACATGCGTCTTAGATAATTGAATCCAAGTTTTCTTGCGTTTCTCTGTGCGTTGGAAAAGAATTAAATGATACCGACTTCCAACAGATTTATAGTCCACAAAAAAAACCGAGCTGAAGAAGGCGTTTACTCCGAAACAGGGCCCTCTCCTGGTCACCACTACTGAGTCGTACATCTGATTCACACTCCGGATACTCCGTTTTGGCCCTATTTGATCCTTTATTCTTTATCCTGATTTGTTATATATATGGACTCTTTTTGACTGCCATTGAGACTTGTATAAAACAATTGTTGTGCCCTGGTAATTCATGTACCTTTGTACCATATCACTGCATATTTGAAACTACATTATTTCTGTACTTAAACGGTGTATCCAAACTTACTATTGCTTTAAAACCATCGTACTTACACGGTATATTTAAATTTACTACTAGCTTCAACTGTGATTCTTAGCAGAATGTACACGTTTTTCATCTCAACTCTTGAGTAGGAATTATTCCTTAACTGAAAGTTGTGGCCAGAGTTCTTGGTATTCTGTTGTAGCGACAGCCTCCTCCATTCACAGCCCATGCCAGCTCTGCCCCACAGAGAAGTACACTGTGGGGCTTACAGAACAGGTGCACAGATGAATGTATGTCCTGGTAGTTTGGCTACCAAGGTGTTTGAATAGCTCCTAGGGGGCACCACTGCCTTTTAAACCCAACAACAGGAGCTGAGGGCTAAGGGGGAGAAGCAGCACAGACGGCGCTTTATTGGTAGGGTGGGGACTGTGACTGGTCACTAGGGTATATCAGAAGTCAAAATAAGAGAGCCCAGTGTGGCCCGGGAAACTGCAGAGGGTGGGGAAGAACTGTTCAGTTCTTCATCGAAGCACAGCTTCGGTAGCTACTTAGAATGTGAAGGCATCACACAGAATCCCAGCAAGTTCCAGAAGTAGCAGCACTGGAAGCCGGGAGTGAGAGCTTTAAGCTTAGCACAGTATATTTTGAGAACACACTGACCCTCCCGCCACCCTTGAGTATTCCAGTGCTTCCAAGAGCAGATCTGTCATGTTCAGTGTAAACAGAACTGATTAGATGTTATTTAATGGGCTAAGGGGGAATACCCCCAATCAAGGAATAAAACCAGGAGGTTGCAGAGGCACAAATAGTTAGGCGGCATTAAGGAATGAGCGCTAGATTTCCAGCACTAGATTAGCCAAGATGGTGCCCTCTGGCTTCCAATTCCCATCAGCCCCAGCCAGTAGTCCCTTTGATCTGGGACAACTGGTGTTGTAATAGTTACAGGTAGGTAGCCGTGTTGGTCTGCCGTAGTCGAAACAAAATTAAAAAAAAATCCTTCCAGTAGCACCTTAGAGACCAACTAAGTTTGTTATTGGTATGAGCTTTCGTGTCTTCAGATACCACAATGTCTGGGGGGCACCATGTTGGCTAACCCTGCTATAGGGCCTTTTCTTTCAAAAGGAGACAAAGAAGCAAAGTTTTTCTGAGCACAGTGGATTATACTGTTATGTTGCAAACAGAGTCGCTGGATGGTTAGCAAGCAATGCTTCTTTCTCATATTTCACAAGACTAATTTATACCGAAGTGAGGCAACCCTTTGGGAAACAGGCAAGCAACCTTAGCCCGTTCAGAGGCAGGACTTTCACCAAGAAGAGAAGGGGTTTGTTTACCTGTGTCCGTGAACGACTGGATATCGTAGGTTAAGTCAACGCAGACACTCTCTGCATTCTCCGCTTTCTTAAAAATTATCCCCAGAAACCATACGGACACAAAGTCGCTCCTGAAGGGAAAGTTCCAGGACAGCATATGAACTGAAAGGACTGGTGAGATGTCAGCAAAGTTGCAGCAATGCAGGGATTGCCAAGGAAAACCGGCATGATGCTTCAGTAATATTGAGGAAGGGTAGAGAGCTCCAAGTGTCACACAGGAAAGGGCTGGGCCACACTGCAAGGCTCTGAACCGCTATGGTTCTCTTGTTACCCTATTGCAGGGACAGGGCACTAACAGACGTGAGAATCAGCTGGCAGATACTCAATTCTTCCTCTGCAAAATGCATTCCCCAGGCAGTGGTTTACTGTCCCCTGCCTCCTTTCTGGCTCAGGAAAAGGCAGGCTGCAGGGAAGGAATAGCCGGTAATCAGGGATTTGTTGGCACCCACCTTCATATCGGCTATAGCTGTCAATGTTTTCCTTTTTTTAAAGGGAAATTCCCTTATTCCAAATAGGATTCCTCGCAAGAAAAGGGAAAAGTTGACAGCTATGATATCGGCTAATCTTTCCCTGAAAAATTCCCTTCCAAGGACTCCTCAAGGGAATCTGTTCTTGCCATCACAACAAGAAGTTTACACCCCAATGCCGCCACATTTTCACGGGCTCAAGTAGCCAACGAAGCATCAACTCACTCTTTGAATTTTTCCTTACTCCCTGGGAAGGACTGCGGATTCACTTGGGCGATTGCAATACATTCATTCCGTTCCATGTTTCCAACAAGCACGCGGATTTTCGATTCTACCAGGCCGACCCTATAAACAAAAAAACACGAGAAAAAAATGCAAAATGAAGTTTCAGTTAATAGTTTTGCTGAAGGCTGCCTGATTTACTTCTAACCACCAACTGATGGGTGACACCACGTGGCCCAATGGGTGTACTGCAACAAACCAAAGTTTTAAGATAGGACCAGGAGGCGAACGTTTTGATTTACAGGCAACTCCCAATTTATGCAGGGTTACGTTCCAAGGCACCGCATATTTAAGTGACGTCACGTGTATCTGAAAATGCCTGCAAGCACCCCACCCTGACCCCTTTTGTAATGTTTTCGGACCGCTTCTGGGTTCAGTGTGATGCGTGTGGCTGTGCTTGTATTGTTTTATTTATTTAAGCTGGTGTGCCCCAACTCTCATACTTAGAAATAAAAAATCAAAGTATGTTCAAAGCAACCCCAATAATAAACCAAACAGCAGTGAGGTTTTTGCTTTGTTTGAAAGCACCATAAAGGCTGCAGGTGTGAGACCTCTGTGCATTTTACTCTGAGCTGAGCAGGTTATTGGCATGGTCATCAAATGTCCTGCCATTCCAGGGTAAGAAGCTCTGACCTGCTCACCCCCTCCCCAAATAATAATAATAATAATAATAATAATAATAATTTATTTGTACCCCACCCATCTGGCTGGGTTTCCCCAGCCACTCTGGGCGGCTTCCAAAGAGATCAAAAATACACTAAAATGTCACACGTTAAAAACTTCCCTGAACAGGGCTGCCTTATGATGTCTTCTGAACGTCAGGTAGTTGTTTATCGCTTTGACATTTGATGGGAGGGCGTTCCACAGAGAGGGTGCCACTACCGAGAAGGCCCTCTGCCTGGTTCCCTGTAGCTTTGCTTCTCGCAATGAGGGAACCGCCAGAAGGCCTTCAGCACTGGATCTCAGTGTCCGGGCAGAACGATGGGGGTGGAGACGCTCCTTCAGGTATACTGGGCCGAGGCCATTTAGGGCTTTAAAGCCCCAAATCATATTATCATCACATTGAAAATCTAATGTCAGAAGCTTACCATTCCAAATGGTGTTCTTCAGTTGAGGAACTGGCAGTCAACACAATGTAATGCCTGGAAACGTAAAGCAATGCTAATGTGATCACTTTTCAACCATTTTAATAAAAGGCCTTTCCAAAGCGCTAGACAACTTTCACGTCCTCGTCAGCCTTTCTCCCATTTCTTCTGTAAGGAGAAGCCTATCCCCCACATATTTCCAATGGCTTATAGGTCAACATCTCTTCCCTATTTCTGGCCTAGTTGCTTGGATCGATTTAATGCTTAAGAAGAGTTTAAAGCTTCGACCTAGGGGAAGCTCCGTAAGAAAAGTGGCTGTGGGATTACAGAGTTTCTATTATTTCAGCAAAGTAAGATTGGTAATTAGGGCTGGGCATACATATCTCAGTTCTGGAATGACTTCATTGGCTCCCAGTCCGTTTGAGCACAATTTTAAGTGCCAGTTTATATCTTTGAAGGGCCCTAAGCAGCTTGGGGAATCAGGACGCTGTGGGTGGCGCTGTGGTCTAAACCACAGAGCCTAGGACTTGCTGATCAGAAGGTCAGCGGTTGGGGTGAGCTCCCGTTGCTCGGTCCCTGTTCCTGCCAGCCTAGCAGTTCGAAAGCACGTCAAAGTGCAAGTAGATAAATAGGTACCACTCCGGCGGGAAGGTAAATGGCGTTTCCATGTGCTGCTCTGGTTCGCCAGAAGCGGTCTAGTCATGCTGGCCACATGACCCGGAAGCTGTCTGTGGACAAACGCCGGCTCCATCGGCCAATAAAGCAAGATGAGCGCCGCAACCCCAGAGTCGGTCACGACTGGACCTAATGGTCAGGCATCCCTTTACCTTTAAGCGGCTTAGGACCTGGGTACCTAAAAGATCACATCCTCCAATATGAACCTGCCAGAGTACATATTAAGGCCTTCCTCTAAGGCAGGGGTCAGCAAAGTTTTTCAGCAGGGGGGCGGTCCACTGTCCCTCAGACCTTGTGGGGGGCTGGACAAATCCCCCCCCCCCAAATGAACAAATTCCTATGCCCCACAAATAACCCAGAGATGCATTTTAAATAAAAAGACACATTCTATTCATGTAAAAACACCAGGCAGGCCCCACGAATAACACAGAGATGCATTTTAAATAAAAGGACACATTCTACTCATGTAAAAACCCGCTGATTCCCGGACCATCCGCGAACCAGATTTAGAAGGCAATTGGGCCGGATCCGGCCCCTGGGCCTTAGTTTGCCTACCCATGCTCTAAGGTCCTCCACTATCAGAGACAGGTGGGTGACTACCAGAAACAAGGAATCTTTGTTGTGGTTCCTTGCCTCTGCAACACCTTTCCCTAGGGAGGGCTGACCGGTAACAAGCTTGTTCTTTTTTTACCTGCTCTGCTGGGAAGTTATTGTTATTCTGATCTTACGTTGTTTTTAAACTTGTGTAAGCACTGCCAGCTACAACTGCTTCAATAGGGGCTTTGAAAGCCCGGGTACATACTTGTACTTTTGAAAGAAGTTGGATGGCTCAAGCAGCTTTGACCAGTCTGATTTCCCTTGAAGAATCTCGTCTGTAACCACAAGACCTGTAGAGACACAAAACCGCAGTGTGAGTGCTTTTGTTATAAACTTTTGCAGATCTTCTGAGTTGGGTAGTCTTGGGGTGCCTTCACAGAACTGGAACTGGGGGAGCACAAGTCAGGAAAGGGAACTCAAAGGCTACTTGGCTCAACTCACAGCACTGAGACTAAGGGGGGAAATTGCAAACCATAGAGACACCCAGATGACACCCAGCTCTACCTCTCTTTCAAATCAGAACCAGTGAAGGGGGTGAAGGTCCTGTGTGAGTGTCTGGAGGCAGTTGGGAGGATGGATGGCGGCTAACAGATTGAGGTTGAATTCTGACAAGACAGAAGTACTATTTTTGGGGGTGGGTGGGGTCTCCCTGGTCCTGAATGGGGTAACTGTGCCCCTGAAGGACCAGGTGCGCAGCCTGGGAGTCATTTTCGACTCACAGCTGTCCATGGAAGCGCAGGTCAATTCTGTGTCCAGGCCAGCTGTTTACCAGCTCCACCTGGTACGCAGGCCGAGACCCTACCTGCCCGCAGACTGTCTCGCCAGAGTGGTGCATGCTCTAGTTATCTCTCGCTTGGACTACCGCAATGCGCTCTATTTAACCTTTGAAGGTTAACCGGAAAGTGCAACTAATCCAGAATGCAGCAGCTAGACTGGTGACTGGGAGTGGCCACCGAGACCACATAACACCGGTCCTGAGAGATCTGCATTGGCTCCCAGTACGTTTCCGAGCACAATTCAAAGTGTTGGTGCTGACCTTTAAAGCTCTAAATGGCCTCGGTCCCGTATACCTGAAGGAGCGTCTCCACCCCCATTGTTCAGCCCGGACACTGAGATCCAGCACAGAGGGCCTTCTGGCAGTTCCCTCATTGCGAGAAGTGAGGTTACAGGGAACCAGACAGAGGGCCTTCTCGGTAGTGGCGCCTGCCCTGTGGAACGCCCTCCCATCAGATGTCAAGGAAATAAGCAGCTATCTCATTTTTAAAAGACATCTGAAGGCAGCCCTGTTCAGAGAAGTTTTTAATATTTAATGCTGTATTGTTTTTAACACTCGACTGGGAGCCGCCCAGAGTGGCTGGGGAAACTCAGCCAGATGGGCGGGGTATAAATAATAAATTATTACTACTTCTTCTTATTATTATTATTATTATATCAAGTCTCGTGCAATCAAGAACCAGAATCTCTCTTGGCCATAGTATCCTCATCTAGAAAGTGCCCTTCCCACTTCCCACTTCTCCTTCTGTTTCCACTATCACAGAATCATAGAATTGTAGAGTTGGAAGGGACCTCAGGGGTCATCTAGTCCAACCCCCTGCAGTGCAGGAACCTCAGCAAAAGCATCCATGGCAGATAGCCACTCAACCTTTACCTCAAAGGAAGCAGAGTCCACCACCTCCCGGGGGAGTTTGACCCTCGTCAGCCTGCCTCTATTGTCTTTGGGAGAACCACACACTGCTAGCTCAAAAGTGTTTATACCCCACCATTTGGGAATATATATCAAGGTGGCTTACCGTATTTGAATTCTTCTACCATTACCGCTCTGGTTGAAGTCGACACATTATACGTGGAGTTCTGCTGTGGATACGCTGGGGTGATGATGGGCATCAGGTGATACCTGTCTGATGGATTCACCTGTGGCAGGTGAAGGATTATAAGAACGTTAAGAACCCTTGCTGGGTCAGACCAAGACCCCATCTAGTGCAGCATCTTGTTCTTACGATGGCCGAACAGAGGCCCACGGGAAGCTTCTGAGCAGGACACAAGGGCAACAGCGCTCTCCCCAGCCATGATCTCCAGCAACAGGCATTCAGAAGCATACCAGTGTTTTTTCACTGCCATAATGACTAGTAGTCACTGAAAGCCTAACCTCCCGTGTGTGTATCTGATTCCCTGTTATGCCATCAGAGTTAAACTATAGAATTTGCTAAAACAAGTTGCAGTTTATATTGTGTATTTTGGATTCCCACTTTGTATTTTTACGTTGTGATCTTCGGATGAAGGTCGGTGTACAGATTCAATGACTTAATTGGTTAGTTAATAACACAATACAGATGGCCTCTAACTCAACGTTTCAGGTCTATTGGTTTATTATTCTTATTACTACTACGAGCATTTATTATGTGTACTTCACCCTAAAGTCCCAGGGCAGGTCACAACAATGAAGACACATTAATATGAAAATACAGTATTACACAGTGTTAAAAACGGTTTAAGCAACACAATGGAACTGCCTCATCTTCTCTTCTCCCCATGTGCCCCCCAAATTTATTTCAAGGTTCCCCCAACCCTCTGGAACAATTTTGGAGGTGTGTGGAGAAGTTCTGTTGTGCTGCTTAAAAACACTGTACTAGTGGAACTGTTTAGCTGGATACCCTATAAAAGGTACGCAGGTGTATCGTCTCAGAATTTATAACCAAGCGGGGCATATTATTCCTGAACTCTGCACTCCACTCCACTCTGCTCCCTGTTTCGTAGAGGCAAGGGAATGTCTCTCCCCTGACCCCAGCAACTGTGCCTCTGGGTGAAGCAGATAATAATAATAATAATAATAATAATAATAATAATAATTATTATTATTATTATTATTATTATTATTATTATTATTATTATTTACATCCCACCCTCCCCAGCCAAAGCCGGGCTCAGAGCAGCTAACAACAGTAAATACAGCATTCTAAAATCAATTCATTCTAAAATCAATTCAAAATCAAATTAATGGCAACCATTGGGCTAGAGTTCTGTGAGGATTACCAAAGGAGAGATTTATGTTGTCCCATAGAAGGCAATGCCTCTCAGTAAGGACACCTTTGTCAGGCGGCAGGCTTGTCAAAGCTGCTGCTGGTGTCCTGGAGAATCAAGAGGGCTCAGTATGGGTCAGTTCTCCTCCCCTCCCTCCTGACTAAAAGAGCAGCAACACTCTCACAAGGCTGCTACAACGGACGCCGGGGGATACAGGATGGTTTTCAAGGCAATGTGCTCTACGAACCCTGGGGTCCCAGGCCGGCAAGTTGAGGTTGCTCTCTTCGGGCTCTTTCAGCAAGACTGGATTGGGCCATTCCCTGAAAAGAGAGCAGGTGAGCGAAACCAAGTGCATACTGCCGTCTAGAAATCTGCATGTCAGTTATCCATATCGGTGAAGACATGCGCTTTTGTATTCGTTGGAAGCTGCCCAGGTGTGGCTGAGGCAAGCCAGTCAGATGGGCAGAGCACAATTTGCTTGTCTGTTTATTACATGCAGAAAATCTTAAGTATAAAGTGCAAATACATTTGTAAGAGTGGTATTATTCTACACCAATCAGGCCAAGAGTTATACTGTTCAAATGAAGTCTAAAGAACTGTGAGACCCTTTAATTAAAGCATTCACATTTCCCTGTTGGCTGGGGTGGAGGGGCAGGGAAGACGAAATGGTTCGTGTTGAGTACAGTGGTACCTCTGGTTGCGAATGGGATCCGTCCCGGAGGCCTGTTCACAACCTGAAAAGAATGCAACCCGCGTCTGTGCACGCGCGGGTCGCAATTTGCCGCTTCTGTGCATGTGCGTGACATCGTTTTCCACGTCTGCACATGCACAAGTGGCAAAACCTGGAAGTAACCCTTTCCGGTACTTCCGGATCGCTGTGGGACGCAAAGTGAAAACGCGCAACCTGAAGCAAACGTAACATGAGGTACGACTGTACAGCCATAAGACCTGCTCCCAATTGCTCCTCAGGCCGCTGTTGCATGTTCCTTCCAAGGGAGGTACAAAGGGCAGCAACACAAAGGGCCTTTTCAGTGGTGGCTCCCTGGCTGGGAAACGCTCTCTGAAGGGTGGGTGTGCCTGGTGCTATTATTATCGTAAGACAAGCCTGCTGAATCAGGCCAATGGCTCATCCAGTCCAGCACCCTCGTCTCACATTAGCCAACCAGATGCTTGTGGGAATCCTGCAAGTGGAACAGGACTGCAGTAGTACTCTGTCCCACCTGCAATTCCCAGCAACTGGTCTTCAGAAGCAGGATTCCTCAGTCAGTGAAGATGGAAAATAGCTATCACGGCAAGTGGTACCCAGTGATAGCCTTGTCCTCTGTGAATTTCTCAAATCCACTTTTAAAGCAAGCCATGTTGGTGGCTATCAAGACCTCCCCTGGGAGCAAATTCCATAGTTTTAACTACTGTATTTTTCGCCCTATAGGACATACTTTTCCCCCTCCAAAAATGAAGGGGAAATGTGTGCGCGTCCTATGGGGCGAATGCAGGCTTTCGCTGAAGCCTGGAGAGAGAGAGAGGGGAGTTCCCACTGGGCTCCCAAGGCTTGCGGACAGCAGCCTGTTCTGGGGGCTGGGGAATAATTTTTTTCCCTTTATTCCCCCCCCCCAAAAAAAAACTATGGGCCAGTGCGCCCTATAGGGCGAAAAATACAGTATATGTTGTGAGAAGAAGCACTCTCTTTTATCTGTCGACATTTAGGCAAGCGGGTAAACATATTCTTGTTTTCTCAGGCAGCCTGCTGTAGTGTTAAAGTCTTTTAGTACGGCGGCATAGGAATAGTCTTATTTATAAAAAATATGTACAGACCACCATTTCATTTAAAAAAGTATTAATGAAGGGATAAATATTAAATATTAACAAAAACCAGAAACCATACAGTAAAATCATTTAAAAGTTGAAAACAGACATCAATTAACCATTGTGGAAATATGTAGTTTTAATCGCCTGCAATAGGAAACTTTCCAGCAGGTGTTTAAAGGTTAAAAGCAAAATGCGCCTGCAGAGTATTCCACAATACGGGGCTGATGACGTTTAAAACTATTTCTTGTTCTTATCAAGTGAGGGTTTTTAAAATTTATCCTATTGCAAGTGACAATTGTGTTACTTCAAGACACTTTATATAGGAAGCGACAGATAAATTTTGTGGCAATAAAAAGCCACCCTTGTCCTACTGGGGCTGTGATGGCTAAACGTGGCCCTCCAACTGTTTTGGGACTACAATTCCCATCATCCCTGACCACCGGTCCTGTTAGCTAGGGGTGATGGGAGTTGTAGTCCCAAAACAGCTGGAAGGCCAAGTTTGGCCATCACTGTAATAGGGTAAAGGAAAGGCCAAATGGGAGTTAATTTTAGGGAGGCATGCACATAGCACTCTCAGGAGTACACTTCATTTATGCTGTTTGTGTGCCTGAGGACATACAAGACAATGCACAATATCAACAACTTGGAATCTGAAAACACACGTCTAAACAAAACAGCAGGGGAGACACTCAGGAGGCGTTCCTGGCCAGGAAAACATTTTGATGGCAGCAGAAAGGTGCAGCTACTGAAGGCAAGTTACTTAAAAGTCTCTGGGGTGGATTCCAAGGGCATCCCATTCCGAAACGCACAATTTCATGGTTACAGTGGTACCTCAAGTTACATATGCTTCAGGTTACAGACTCCGCTAACCCAGAAATAGTGCTTCAGGTAAAGAACTTTGCTTCAGGATGAGAACAGAAATCGTGCAGCGGCAGCAGCGGGAGGCCCCATTAGCTAAAGTGGTGCTTCAAGTTAAGAACAATTTCAGGTTAAGAACAGGATCTCCGGAACGAATTAAGTACTTAACCCGAGATACCACTGTACTTTACTTGCCAGTGTTAACTGAGTGGCAACATCTTGCCAGCCCAAGATCTGATCTGTGTTCTTCCTACGTTATAATCTAGTGCATGTACGATCTGTGAATTGTGACAGCTGGCCAGATACTTACCACCTAGAGAAAACCAGGAAGAATTTATGAACCAGCGTGGAGGCCAAGGCATTCGGATACAGCTGACACGTCCTTGCCACCAACATGGCCCAAGAAACACCACCAAGAAATCCCAGCATATTTGAATAAATCCCACGCCCTAAAAGGCAGACATTTGTCACTTCAGATTTCCCGAGCATTTCAGATAGTTTCAGGTTATTAGAGGGCCAAAACTAGAGCTTAAATACACAGCAGAGCAACTATATAATCTCGTTTTTCCTTAACCAATTACAGGGGAGGGAAAGCCCAATTCTCACTGTGAAGACAGCACTCAGGAAGGCGGGGCTTAGTTAGTCACTTCTCCTGCCAAGGTCGAAAAAAAAGACCCCCCCCCCTCAAAAAAGGGAGCTAGGAGCCTTAGAAAAAGCAGTCACAGCAATTTGTATTTACCGGTAATTTTAGTTCTGATTTGGATTCAAATGCATGCTTTGCTTTCGAAACAGCTCCCTCTTGTGGTGCCTATTGCCCTTCCATCAAAATTTGAGCATGCTACATCTATGTTATGGGACGCGGGTGGTGCTGTGGGTTAAACCACTGTGGTGCTTGGGCTACAACGCCCATGATTTTTGACCATTGGCCACGCAGTCTGGGGATGATGGAGAGTTCAACAACAGCTGGAAGGCGAGTTTCTCACCCCTGACACAGGTGCATCCTCCGCAAATCCACCTGATCCTTTTATAACTTGGAAATCTCCCAAGTTAGCAGGAGACCTGAAGATAAAGTTTCATGGAACCAAGATTCCATTCCTACATTCCTAGGCCAGATTTAGGAGCTAGAAAGGTTACCTAGAAGCTGTGTTGGAGTAGAAAAACCTGGCCCCTGCCTTGGTGCTTAGTTAGGAGGCTCCAGCTTTTAGGTGACAGCCCCTGAACACCTGCAATTCTTGAGGCTCTGATATGACTTTGAATGAGGGGGGAAGGAAGGAAGCAAGATTCCTTCCCTGGCCACTAGATTCCAAACTGGTTTTAAGTATTCATCAGGAGCATCTAGCACATTTTCAGGTGTTTCTCTGCCACCATTAGACCAGCATTCAAGCTCGTCCTCAGGATTTGAGACGTAATCGCCATTATGCAGATTTTGAAGGCAACGTGCAGAGGCGACAAGCTCACTTGGCTTAGCCTAAAGAGCCATTTCAAGGACTATTAAGCTCAGGGGCTGATACCACAAAATTTGATGTATTAAGTACTTACGTTTTGCCCACAGTTTAATTGCTCTGAGCGTCAGCCTGAAGTTCTCCTTGTCTGGTACTAAATGAAGTATTTCATCAGTGACTCTGCAACCTGCCGGCAAACGTTAAGCCTTTGTGTTAAATCGGGCAAAGGCACCAGGCTACTGAGAGGCAGTAAGACTGAACATACACGGTGCAGAGTAGACTTCTAATTTTACCTGTCTAGTCCTCCCACACAACATGGCTTGAACTGATAAAGCTAAGTGGAAATACTAGACTTGAAGGAATGGGGTTTCTTCTGTGCAGTCAGTTTAAAACTGACTCAACCCCCCCCTTTCTTCTTAGCATTTCTAAAAATGCTTTAACTTGAGCTGTTGAGCAAATGCATAACAAGAACACAGCTGCATAAACAAGGCTCTCTCCTTTATCAGTCTGTGACGATAAGGCTGGCCTTGTCCACTCTAAAGTGGAACAGAGATGACACTCTAGGTCTTATCTTACCACAACCCTGACGCACAGACCTAAGTCTGGGAACAAAGCCAGAGTGTGTTCTCGGAGATGATGACCTCTTCCTCCAAGATAAGAGTAGGAAGAGGAAGATCCTTTTATGGTCAGAAGTACAGGAAGGAATACCCTTTTATGGTTAAGAATACCAGAGCAGGAACATATGTGATGTCAACCTGCGTACATAGGCTGACGTGGTTGGGTTCCTAGGGAAGGAGGGAGAGGGTGCCTAGAGGATATATATACTGCATGAAACTTCTCATTTCTTTGGACTTGCTGTGGACTCACCACGCAAGTGCCTTCTGCTATCCGGAGAGCAGAATAAACTCTTTCTTTGAACCAACCTCGGTGTCATTTGACTTCCTTCCTCCTGTCCCGGAGCAACGCAGACCCAATCGGTGAATTCCAATAAGGCTACAGACTTATCAGGCCCATGCTACGGACAGGATTCAAAGAATCACACAGCTACATCTGTGTGCTGAGGGCATTACATACACTGTTGCATGGCAGGCTGCTTTTGGAATTGCAACCATTCGCAGGTTCAAAGCATCACAGCTATTAAGCTTCACTGTGTCACTGAGAAAGTCTGTCTATTCCATACCTACTGGGCAGCGAGACAGCCTGTGCGTCCTTCCCTGAACTTTTTGGAGGAAAAGGCAGAACAAAAAATATAGGGTGCCACATGAATCTGCTACTCATAGTCAAAAATCCCTTTTCAAGTAGGGCAGATCACAGCCATTTAATACCCAGTTACTTGAGTAGCTGTGTTTAGCAGCCACTGTTAAGAAAAACTGGAAAGGTACACATTACCATTTAAGCTCCGAATACACCTTATATCAAGGCTTCCCAGATGCGAGTTGTCCCGAAGATCCAGGTTATCAGACAAGATTGGCACAGCCAGCCTCGCAAAGACGAGATCGATCTAAGAAGGCAAGGAATGAAAGTAGCCTCTCAGCAAGTGACCTCTTTAACAGCTTGCCACCAGACATCAAGAACTGCTAGAGCAGTAGAATATGCCTTCAAGCATATTCTACAGACACTGCTCCGAGTATTTTTTTATTTTATTCATTCAGTAATATTTTATTCATTCAGTAATATTTTTAGGCCGCCCTCTGTTGACAAGGCGGACACAGTAAAGCAGGTTGCCACAAGGGATCAAATTTAACTGCAGAACAATCAAAAGGGACCTTCCTGGTGAGGCGCTCCTTGAAGTGTTTAGGCCACAGGTTGTTTAGGGCTTTATAGGTAAACAGCATACAAGCATCTTAGATTTGGCACCAGGGTGTTGAATTGGAAACCAATGCAATTCCCCCAGGTGAATGTTATGTAGTCCTAATAAGCTGATGGATTAATAACTGAATTGTTCCACATGGAGCCCCATAGCCAGCCTAATGCTGGTGGTCAACAAAAAAGGTTTAAAGACTGTTTCAAGGCAAATCTAAAAAAATGTAGTATAAACACTGACAACTGGGAAACACTGGCCTGCGAGCCCTCCAACTGGAGAACAGCCTTTACCAAAGGTGTCATGGGCTTTGAAGACACTCAAACTCAGGACGCAAGGGAGAAACGTGCTAGGAGGAAGGCAAATCCACCCCGTGATCAACTCCTGCCTGGAAACCAATGTCCCCACTGTGGAAGGATGTGTGGATCCAGAGTTGGCCTCCACAGTCACTTACAGACTCATTGTTAAAACCGTGTCTATGGAAGACAATCTTACTCGGCTAGGAGGGATCGCCAAAGAAGAAGAAGACTGTGAGGTTACCAGCACACAGATTTCTGTGGTAAGGCTGGTGAAAGGCACTTAAAAAAATAGTTTTTATTAAGGTTTTTCGTGTTATAAAGCAAGCAGATAAACAGGGAAAGGTGCTTCTATTGTCTCCACTTTCAATTCATAGTCTTTTCCAGAATTGTACCAGACTACAACACTTGCCCTTTCAAGTTGGACTATATCTGATAAGGAAACAGTGGGAGAATTTGCTACTATTCAAACCTGTACGAAACGAAAATGCCATACAGAGATAAAATAGGACAATTCTTACCCAAAACAAAATTAACGAGTCCACTGAATGGAAAATGGGCAATAATTAAGACAGATTAAGAAATATTGGAAAGGTTGAAAGAAAACAAGGCTCTGGTCCCAGATGGGCTGACATGGATGTTTTATAAAAAAAAAGTTCTCTGGTACTTTTGAATCCATTGAAAAATACAATGAATGAAATGGTAGAAAAATATATTCTGGTGACCTGGAAAGAAGCCAATATAGTGGTGATTCTAAAGGAAGGCAAGCACCAATCATCAGTGACTGCATATTTCCCAATATCCTTATATAATCCACAGATTATAAAATTTTCATTGGAATATTGGCATAAAGTCTGAACAGCATTATAAGCAAAACTAACGGTCCAGATCAGACAAGACTTATATGGGCAAGGAAAATGAGACAGTATTTGTAAAATTATAGCTATTATGAATTGTGTGGTGAGTAATAAACATGGATTAATACTTTTGTTTCTTGATGTGGAGAAGGCCTTCGACAATGTGAAGTGGCCTTCTCTATTTCAGTTAATGAAATTCCATAATTTTGGAGATAAATTTATAAATTGGTTTCCAGTTTTCTATACTGACGCCAAAGCGAGGTTTTAGTGACTGTTACATCATCAGTAACACTTAGCCCATCTACTGAGCCATCAATGCACTGTAAATCCAAGGTTTCTATTTGGGGGAAAGCCTCATTATTATTATTTTACTGTAATCAATATTTTTTTGCCTCTTTTACCACTGTCTCTGCCCTTATTCTAGATATCTTTAAAATGAAATCAATTAATTTAACCATAGCTGCACACTCCCATATTTTATCTCTCCATTACATTTTTAAAGATCAGTCTTTTGTATTAGGTATAATTTGGCGCTGTGGGTTAAACCACAGAGCCTAGGGCTTCCCAATCAGAAGGTCGGCGGTTCGAATCCCCACAATGGGCTGAGCTGCTGTTGTTCGGTCCCTGCTCCTGCCAACCTAGCAGTTCAAAAGCACGTCAAAGTGCAAGTAGATAAATAGGTAGCGCTCTGGTGGGAAGGTAAACGCCGTTTCCCTGTGCTGCTCTGGTTCGCCAGAAGAGGCTTATTCATGCTGGCCACATGACCCGGAAGCTGTACGCCGGCTCCCTTGTCCAATAAAGCAAGATGAACGCCGCAACCCCAGAGTCGGCCACGACTGGACCTAATGGTCAGCGGTCCCTTTACCTTACTAATGATTAAAGTGCTTTGTTCCATCTCCGAGTCTTTACATTCCATCCCCCCATTCTCTGGGTTCCTTGCTCCCAACCTTCTAAAGTCAGCCTCATGCTTCCACTGAGCATGCTTAGTCCTTGTTGGACGAATGTGAGTCCCATCTACGTTAAATTATTTAACTTGCCATCGATCCTCCCATCAGTTGCAATCCATTTAACCAACTAAAACACTCATGAAATGCAATCACATAGGTTCATGGATCATCTAGTTTCGCCCCCAAAACCACCATAAATACTAATTTCTATGAAGGAAAGAGGAAGTAATGATTATTATTTACCTCAATACCATCAAATTCAAACTTGATGACTGGTACATATGCATCTTCTACTGCCTGTAGGAAGGAGAGATTAAGAGAGCTTTTACGTAATCTAAGTGACTTCATTTGGAATGAGATGCATTAACAGTATGACGCAGAGATGGACCAATGTTCCAATTCTCTACAAGGCGGCCTCATACCACCCAATAATCATGTCAAGCACAACGCTGAAGGAATGGGTTTCCCAAATCTAAAACCTGACTGTGCAGTCGGTCTAAAAATGGGCCCTTCTCCATTAGCTAAAATCCATTAACTTGAGCACTTGAGCCAATGTATAACAAGAACCCAGCTGTATAAACAAAGCCCTCTCCTTTATCAGTACGTGACACTTAATAAATGGCCTTGTCAGTTCCGAAGTGGAGACGGGACCGCAGAGCTGGCGCTTATCTTATCCTGTAGGATGTAAATATACTGACACTGACGCACAGACTCTCCAAGACAGAGTCGGTCAGTCCCCACGGCCGGAGATAGAAATGGCGTCAAGGGAAACTCCTATAGCTGGGTGACCCTCTTAACCCCAAGATAACAATACAGGAACAGGAACATCTGTTTATGGTCATGGATGTCAGCTTATGTACAGGAACATATGTGTATGTTCGTGGATGTCAACTTATGTGTATGAACGTACGAGGCTGGATTCCTGGGGAAGGGGGGAGAGGGTACCTGGAGGATATATATACTGTGTGAAATTTCTCTTTCTGTGGACTTGCTGTGAACTGACCACGCAAGTGCCTTCTGCTATCCAGAGAGCAGAATAAACTCTTTCTCTGAACCAAACCTCGGTGTCATTTGACTTCCTTCCTCCCATCTGGGGGCAACACAGACCCCACCAATCGGTAAAGTCTAAAAAGGCTACAATGCTTTTCAATGGAGTCAGCATGCACACGAGTAAATATTACACACACCGGCTCGTCCAAGCAAGACAAGAGACTTACTTACTCTTAAGTTCCTGATGCCATCTTTGAGCTTTAGCTTCTCAAAGAACAACTGGAAGAAGTCGGACCTTTCCACATGTCTAGGGGCAACACAGAGAGCATCTATATCAGCACCTGCAAGAAGAAAAGGCCCTCAAATTAGCAGCTTTCAGTAGCTTAAGGCAAACTACTTCCCAGGTTGAGGCGTCTTATGAGAATCATACCTTTTGTGTGGACTCCAAGCCGATAGGAACCAAACGTAAAAATCTTGCCACCACAATGTGATGAGACTGAAGATGGGAGGTTCTGCAGGAAAGTTGGAAACATTTACACCTTGAAAATCTAAGCTACTGGGTTCCAGAGGCATAGGAAGGTCAGGTGGTACCTGGCGCGGAAAATTTCTGGTCACCCCCCCCCCCCCCCGATTATTAGGTTTTTTGCCTGCAAAAACAGTTTTACGTTATTTCATATTTTCTTACAAAGGAATGTGGATTATCGGCCTCTGATAACAAGGAAGCGACTGTGGACAGATACTTAAATCTACAGGATGGATTGTGTTTTGGCTCCACTGAATTGAAATTTCAGCCTTCACGGCATATGAAAACAGCCAAGTAAAGAGTTATTTTCATGGAGGAGGGTCAAGATATTAACTGATATGCATGGAATTTCAGATATAGCTATATAATCCCTAGTGTACTAAAATAAGACCTTTGGAGCAGGTTTTTTTTTTTAAAAAAAAGTTTTTTATGAACCGCCCTAGTACGGCAGTAATTGTTTCTTGATAATTAAGTTCTTAACCCGAGGTACCACTGTACTACCCAGGGCTTGGTGGGGCAGGTGTGGGGGGAGAAGAGGAGAGGTTGGAGAGGGCTCACCCACAGCAATGGACTTGCTGTGTACTTGAGGATGTGTGAATCATGGCAGCTGTTAATAGCTCGCCCTTTGCAGAGCCAGAATCTTACAGCAAGAACTACAGAATCCTAGCTACAAAAGGCAAGAAGGAGGAGGCCAATATAAAACTTATGTCTTTGACAAACTTCTTACCTTCTTCTCCGCAACCTCCACAATCCACTCTTTCACCAAATTATTTAGCTTACTGAGAACAACTATCCTGCAATGGGGGGAAATGTTAAAAAGGGAAGATTTAAAAGTAGTAGTAGAAATTGTGGTAGCTTCAATGTTAATGTTTTTAAAAAATAAATCACTATTACTGCCTTGTTAATGTGTCACGGTAACTATTTTGCTTTCAGGTAGCAGTCACTGCCTCCTTCTTCCTGCATTCATCTTCTCAATTCACTCCTTTCCTCATCCCACCTACGACACCTGTCAGTTCGGGCATCTGTTGAAGTGGGCTGAGATTAACAAAAGCTACAACGCAATAATTTGGTCACTCTTCACTGTTTTTGCTGCAGCAGATTAATGCGGATAGCCTTCCGGCAATTACTATACGCTTAGTAATTTGAACAAATATTATGCAATATGGTGGTCCTTTGTTCACTATACGAAGGAAACTAGTCTTAAAGGGAAACTTTCTGAAGCATCCTGAACAGAACAGCCTGAACTATCTGCTTCTCTGGGAACAACTGTCTGCGACGGGGAATACAACTTTTGTGCTGTCCCCAAGACATTCTGGATATGTGGATAATTTGTATGGACTGATAAGAATCATTTGTGTGTTAATGTACTGTCTCACACTCATGGGTGGTTGGGGGTGGATATCATGTAGTAGGCATCTCTCGAGAGACAATGGAGTGCGCCTCCAAGGGTCAAACCACTGCACTCCCCATGCTGCAAAGTCTGGAGGTCCTGGGCTGCCTAGACAACAAGACCCCCCCCCTCTCGGCCTCGCTGATAATAATAATAATAATAATAATTTTTTATTTATACCCTGCCCTTCCCGGTTCAGAAAACCTGGCTCAGGGCAGCTAACAATAAATTTAAAACACTTAATCGTAAAAGCAGAATAAAATACAGTATAAAAACATGAATAACAATATAATTCAAAATTCAGAAATCAGTTTGGGGGAAATCCATCTAATAAGCATTAGATAATCACCAGGGCTAGCTGGCTGAATTAGTCCTACTTGGGCCAGTGAGGAGGCCAGGGGAGAATTAGCTGTGGGGTCCCCGAGCGGGTAATCTTCATAAAAGGGATGGGGGAAGGAAGAGAAGGGAAATAAAAGATTCAAATCTGAATTCATATTAAAGGCCAGGCAGAATAGCTCTGTCTTATAGGCTGATGGAAGGAGGTTCAATCCTGAAGGGCCCTAGTCTCATGGGACAGAGCATTCCACCAGGTCAGAGCCATCACTGAAAAGGCCCTGGTCCAAAGGAAACCAGAGCAATACGTCTGGCACCAGCTTGGCTACAGGAGTTGCTGGAAGGAGGCGTATAAGGCGCCATCCAACACTCTTAGGGACTCCACTCTAACTTTGTGTAGGGTTTGCTCCTTAGCCCTTTCCTCTCCTGAAGATGTCCTACACGGCAGCAGAGTTTTAGGATCGGTTTTCCTTTTCCTCGATGGGTGACCTTCCCTGGTGGACCAGCCCCATCTGCCCCCCACTTTCCTCTACAGTCCATGCTGAAAAATGGGTTTCTTGACCCACTATTGGTCTTGTCTGCTCAATCTGCTGGAGTCTGTCTTTGCATGCAAAGGATGTCCCTGACTCCCGAAGGGTTTGAGACCCATCGGCTACCCTCACCTGGTTTAGCCGGCCAGTTGAAGGTGTTCCTGGCATGTGGCTGCCGTTGCATGTTGACAGCTTCTAGAAGCCACAGGTGAGAGCCGAGTACAGGGTGTGGACCAAAGGTGAACAAACTACCCCAGAAGGAGCATGATGTGTCCCCCACCAGAGGTACTAAAAAGGTAAAGGGACCCCTGACCATTAGGTCCAGTCGTGGCCGACTCTGGGGTTGCGGCGCTCATCTCGCTTTATTGGCAAGGGAGCCGGCGTACAGCTTCCGGGTCATGTGACCAGTATGACTAAGTCGCTTCTGGCGAACCAGAGCAGCGCATGGAAACGCCGTTTACCTTCCCGCCGGAGCGGTACCTATTTATCTACTTGCACTTTGACGTGCTTTCGAACTGCTAGGTTGGCAGGAGCTGGGACGGAGCAACGGGAGCTCACCCCATTGCGGGGATTCAAACTGCTGACCTTCTGATCGGCAAGTCCTAGGCTCTGGTGGTTTAACCCACAGTGCCACCCGCGTCCCCTCCCCCTGACAACCCATACACCCTGGATACCATATTATATTAGCTGTTACACTATACCTGTTTACTCTTACCTGCGACCAAGCTCTTCCTCATCTTCAAATACACCAAAAGGCTTCATGGCTTCAATCAGCTTCTGTGTGTGGATGTAATCTATTTCCCTCGGAGGAGCCAAGCTAATTGGAGCAGTGACCCCGTAGTGCCTTTGCGGCTGGTTCTCCAAATAATTTCTATACAGGAAAAGTCACATTAAACATGATAAAGGAAATAAGTTATCTCACACAGAAACACACACACTTTTAAAAACCGCATGCACTAAACTGCAGGTATTTAGTAGAAATGATTAACGTCGGTGAGTGTGATGTTGCACACTGGAAAACGAACTTATCATGCACTTTTCTATTTTAGTAGTTGTCACAACTTTCTAGCAGTATCAGTGCAGGCTTCTAGGAAGTCTACAATTCCCTGACACATCATGTGGTTTAAAAGGAAGTAGCACAGTTTCTTACAGCAGGGAAATGGTACTAAATACCATTTCACCCATGTAAACCATTAGCTAAAGTTTCATTTCGTTGTTTCTTTTACTATCAATGTTATAAGACTGCAGAGAAATTGAGAATGTAACAAAACAAGATTTGGCATAGGGCAGGTCTATAACCAACCACGGCAAATGTGCTCTATCAGAAGTAGGCAGTTTAACATAAAAAACCTTTATTCTAAATACAGTCGTGCCTTGGATCCCGAATGCCTTGCGAGCCTAACGTTTTGGTTCCCAAACGCCATGAATCCAGAAGTGAGTGTTCTGGTTTGTGAACGTTCTTTAGAACCCAAACACTCGATGTTTCCTGCAGCCAATCGGAAGCCGAACTGTAGTTCCCAAACATTTTGGAAGTCGAACCGACTTCTGGAACAGATTCTGTTAATCTTTCGAGGTACCACCGTATCAGCCCAAAATCTACCAGCGTGCATTCATAATCCAGAGCCACACTTGCAGAAAAACAGTACTATCTTGAAGGCTCTATCAATATTGCTTTCCGATTTCATGGACTACCAACATGCTTGGGTAATCCAGCTCACTGCCTTTTCTCCAAAGCTACTCTCTAATGGACTGTGTATATCAGCGATAGGGAACTGGTGATCAGATGTTGTTGAACTACAACTCCCATCAGTCCCCACAGGCATGGGCAACCGTCAGGGATGATGGAATTTGTAGTCCTACACCAGATAGAGAGAGCCACAGGTTCCGCATCCCTGATACACAAGGATTTGTGCTGTGGTGGTATTGCTGCCGCTGCTATTGCTTTTACCGTGGTTTTTATCTGCTCCTGTTTTTATAAATGGTTACAGTGGTGCCCCGCAAGACGAATGCCTCGCAAGACGGAAAACCCGCTAGACGAAATGGTTTTCCGTTTTGGAAGTGCTTCGCAAAACGAATCTCCTATGGGCTTGCTTCGCAAGACGACAATGTCTTGCGAGTTCCTGCTGGTTTTTCCCCTCCCCCCTTTTTCTAAGCAGCTTATCAGCTGATCCGATCAGCCGATAAGCCACTAAAAGCCGCTAATAGCGCTAATCCACCAATGGGCTTGCTTCGCAAGACGAAAAAACCGCTAGACGAAGAGAATCACAGAACGGATTCTTTTCGTCTTGCGAGGCACCACTGTATTCCTGTTTTTGTACACCCTTGTCCTGGGATTGCTTTTGCGATGAAGGACAGGTTAAAAATATTTTTAAGCAAATAAACGAACAGTACCATAGCATTTGCATTCAGATACAGCACTTGCTAAGTTAGGCTTCCAACTAAAGTTAACCCCAATAAAACCAACAAGTACCTTACTTTTTATTTTAAAAGATGGCACCACAGCCCAATCCTGGCACAACCAAACTCCTTTTCCTTTTCTGATCTCTTCTGACCCCTTTTTGGAGGGCACATTTTATCGGGATAGGTAGGAAAGCATGAAGAAGATTCTTCATTTTATTAGTACATCATAATGTTATATTGATATTGCCAATTTAAAACTAATACAATTTATGATTGCCCCATCTGGGGCAACCCAGCCAGATGGACAAGGTACAAATAATAAAATTATAATTATTTGGAAATGTAGTATGTATGCAACATTTAAGACATTATTTGGTGACAGGGTAAAAAAAAGGGTGAGGTGAATAATTAGTTCAAGTTCCTCATGGCAGATTATTATTAAACCTCTGTTACTACCATGTAACTGATAATAAATAAATAAATAAATAAATAAATAACAAATAATAATAATTTATTATTTATACCCCGCCCATCTGGGTGGGCTTCCCCAGCCTCTCTGGGCACCTTCAAACAAAATATAAAAATACAGTAATGCATCAAACATTAAAAGCTTCCCTAAAGAGGGCTGCCTTCAGATGTCTTCTAAAAGTCTGGTAGTTTTTGTTCTCTTTGACATCTGGCAGGAGGGTGTTCCACAGGGCGGGTGCCACTACCGAGAAGGCTCTCCGCCTGATTCCCTGTAACCTCACTTCTCGCAGGGAGGGAACCACCAGAAGGCCCTCGGCGCTGGACCTCAGTGTTCGGGCAGAACAATGGGGGTGGAGACGCTCCTTCAGATATACTGGACCGAGGCCGTTTAGGGCCTTCAAGGTCAGCAGCAACACTTTGAATTGTGCTCGGAAATGTACTGGGAGCCAATGTAGATCTTTCAAGACCCTGTGTTATGTGGTCTCGGCGGCCGCCCCCAGTCACCAGTCTAGCTACTGCATTCTGGATTAGCTGTAGTTTCCGGGTCACCTTCAAAGGTAGCCCCATATAGAGCGCATTGCAGCTTTTACCAGACCTTTGGGGCAAAACCCAATACTCTGAGTGATACTGCCTAGCATGAGCATAGCCTGGGGGTGCAGATGCCCCCCAAATCAAATAAATAAAAATACTTAACATACCAACCGCATCACAGATAACCCGGTTCTACCCCTCCAACATAATGCCTCGCCCGCCCCCCTGAATAAATCCTGGCTACGCCCATGCTGCCTGGACCTTCGGTGGCCAAGTACTGTAAAATACTTTAAGGGATAGAGCATTTGTAGAGGTGCGAGTCAGGACCTTAGCAAAATTCCCTCTTCCCCACAAATCCTATTGCTAAAGTGGCTCTCCACTCCAGGGCATCTTACTGTTGACCAGGAGTGTAGCACCAACAGAGCAATTCTTTAATTTTGCAATACACGGGTTGATAATATAGGGGTGGTGTTTTTCACTTCTGGGAACAGCTGGGGGAACACCTTTTCGAAGGGCCCTCTATACAAAATATGCACATCCGGGAGCAGATTGGGTGAGAATCTCTTTCTCCTTTGTGTACCATTTTAAAACACCACCATTGTGGGAGGCAGTATGCCTTTGAATATGAGTTGCTGGAAACCTTAGGAGAGCTGACTTGCTGCTATGCTCATGTTCGGGTTATAGGCTTTGTTAAGTTGAGGGTGAACATATCAGACGACACAGCGATTCTTCAAACAGCTCTTGTTTATTCACAGGCCAGAACAGAACTGAACTGAAGGGTTCAGCCAGCCTGCTTATATAGAGCTCCACTAGAACACAACAGTAACCATTTTTTGTAACTATCCAATCACTGAACGTCACTTTCGTTCCCTTATTTGCATATGTGGACATGAACTATCTACAGTATCCCCCTGTTGGCCCAGGGTGAGAACTTCAGTACATAACAGGCTTCCCACTGTGAGAATAGGGAGCTGGAATAGATGGGCCTTTGGTCAAATCCAGCAAGCTCTCCTGACCTGCAATTCCCAGTAAATGGTAGTCAGAGGCATGAATTTGTCTAAACCCCTTTTAGCCTGGTGGTCAACAAACACAACACTGTGTGAAATTCAGGCGTTTAAACTATGTGCTTTGTGGAGTTGTTATACTTCATCTTGTCTGACCTGAAGAAGAGCCTAGGGGGAACAGTGGAGATGGGGTTCTTGTTTTTACCTGTAAGCCGCCTTGAGCCCAGTCAGGGAAAAGGGCGGCGTGCAACTTAATATATAATAGTAATAATAATTAACACAAAAACCCCACCCACAACACCCTCTTGCCAACTTTGCATGTGGCAATACCAATTCTGGCACGCAAAACCACATGCCACAGTATTTATTATTGTTACGATTTATTAAATATCCACGCCGCCCTTCATCCGAGGGTCACAGGGCGGCTTACAAAACAGAAACACAAAAGCAGGTAACTACCATCGGAACTAGGAGCAGCAGCAAGACGTGCTTCCAGCCTTTTCTAAGCGCAGTTAAGGCTGTTTGGCTGCAATTAACTAATTACAGCTCCTCTTCTTCCTCTATGGAAGCTGCATCGGCCCAGAGAGAGCTAAAAACGGGTGCAGTAAAAGCAATTTCCCCCAAGGACGCCAAGTTTCAAACAGGTAAAGAATTATTATTATTATTATTAAAAACAAACTGGCCTAGGAGAGCGAGAAGCATTCGCCCCTAAACCCATCCCATGCCTAGAGAAGCTGCTGGTCCCTGGACAATGAATGAATTGAATGAATCAATGAATATTGCAGCTGTAGCAGCAGCAGCAGGACCACGCCCACCCCTTACCCGCAAGTCTCCTTCATAGCCACCGCCAGCGCGAGCTCCGGGCGCACCTCCTGCTTCCAGCGCGCGACGCAGCCACCTGCAGCCAAGCCACGCCCACTCCCTCCGCCCTCTTATATAAGGAGCGCAGCCGCCGCCGCTGCCGCGCCCCCTGCCGTCGGCTACGTGGCATGACAACCACCTCGCTTCTACGCCAAAGCCGTCCCCACACCCCGGAGCGCGGGAAGCGAGGGTGCTTTCCCATGAGCCTTTGCGCGGCGGCGGGAGAGTCTATAACGACTTTTCCCGCCTTTTTTCCTCTCTCGTTTTCTCCCCTCACGAAGCGCAGCGTGAGGGTACAATAGGAATACATATACCGGTAACAATAAAAGGTTAAAGTAACAAAATCGCTGCATCAGATTCCCCTCACGCCACCATGGAAAACGGAGTCCGTTTTTGTCGCTTTTGTTAAGCAAAGAAGAGCCGGGAAACGATTGATTTTTAGGTGGAGACATTAGGGAAAGTGTTGTGGTGACGTGTGTGGGGGCTTTTTTTTTTTTGGTGGTGCTATTGCTTATCGTTGCAAGAGAAAAGTTTTTTTTTTAAAAAAAATAACAGAGCTGGTGTTGAAAACAGAAATCGGACGCTTGAAAATGTGTTCCAGCCCTCAGAAATATCGCCCCTGTTCCTACAGTCCGTTTACTATTAGCATCGTCACCATCTTAAATACTTGGTACCTTGCTGTGTTTTGCTGCTGTTTAAATATGGCTGTTGAGAACAGCACTGGGATCCTTTGGAAGGTCGGTGTGCCATGATAGAAATAAGGCAAATTACAAATAAATGTTTTAGTTTGTAGCCTTATGAGGCTTTTCAACAGACACTCAAGGAATAGTTTCGGAGAAAAAGGTTTTATTTCTACCATCCATGAACTGGTAGAAGGAGCAAGTGTGATAAGTCACAAAAAGCATGCACGAAGTTCACAATCATGTGCACAAGCATATATACCCCTTTCCAGGTCCTTTCTCCTCCCTCAGGAGTCCTCTGAGCATGAACAGAAAGCTGTCTTGGGACTAAAGGGAGATAGGTTTCTCTCAATATTTTATTCTGTTGATATTATTTACACATAGTAAATTCCTGCACTCTGCTAGGATGGTTACACAGCTCAAACCCAAAAATTGCAGTTATTTGCAAAAGTCTAAAACAGACAGGTCATGAGGCCACTTCCTGCCTAATCAGCTATTTGGAACTGCTGATGCTAGCTACAGGTCAGAAGGTCGCTTCCTGCCTAGCCAGAAACTGCTGTTAACTGAAAAACCACAAGCAAGATGTTTCCTGCTTCACTTCTGCTTTTAAGGAAGAGATACGAAGGAAATGCTTAACTAGCAAAAGAGGACACGTGTACAAGGAGGTGGAAGAAAGACAGGAATGTCTAGCAGGCAATATTTTGTCCTTAGCAAGCAATATTTGCTAGCCGATTTGGGGAAGTCTGCGGGTATAAGAAAGTGTGCAGAAGTGACTTGCTTTACAGCCAGAATATTCTCAGGAGCTATCCAGCTGGTTGTCTCTGGGTACAGATTGTCTCTGTGCACAGATTTGAAATAAAACTCTTTTCTCCAAAGAAGATTTATTTCCTGGTACTTTTGTTCCCTCCGAGGTCCAGGGGATGGCGTGGCTAATGGATCCCTAGGTAAATAAGGCTTCATCTTTCTGGGGGCTCGTCCGGGATAAGCCCCCTCCCCAATACGGACCGGAGGGCCAGGCTCAACAAGGTGAACAGCTCCAGTCGGCGTTCGCATTTCCGGTGCACACCCTGCCAGTTTGTAGGGGGAGATTGCCACACCGTCCTGGAGCGGAGACATCTAGTTGAGGGAGAATAAGAGGACAGAACGGCGCCGAGGGGACAGGTCCGCAGCGGAAAAAGGTAAGCCCGAGGGAAAGGGCTAGGGGGCCCGATGGAAAGGGCGAAGGGGCCTGATCAGCCTCACCTGGTAGTTGGCAGTACAGTGCCACAGGCAATAAAATGCCACCAGGAATAAGGGGATTGGTTGCGCAGTAGAGTGCCAGCCACCAGGAATAAAAGGGGACTGCTTGTGCAGGAGAGTGCCACCAGCAGAAGTTGGGAACAGAAGAGGGAATGGGGCGCCAGTAAGGTTTGGGAAAGGGAATGGGGCAGAGGGAATTGTGTGTGTGTTTTTTTGGCACGTTGCATGTCAGAATTATTTTGGTGTATTGCATGCTGAAGTTAATTTGGTGTGTTTAGTGTGTTACATGTTGAAATTATATTGATGTGATTTGTATGTTGTATGTTGCTATGTTGCATGTCAGATACTTGGAAGGCTTTATTGCTATGTTGCATGTCAGATACTTGGAAGGCTTTTGGGGATTCAAGCTGATGAGGGGAAGATGAGGACATTGTGAATTAGACTGGCCTACCCAAAGGAATAAATTGGCCGTCCATCTAGATTTGCAACTCATTAATCCATAATATCAGGACATTTTGAATGACCGTTCTGATCAAATCCCCTACATTTCCACGTGGAACACCAATGTGGAAAAGAACCCCCCCCCCTTGGCTAAAGTCATGCTGCCAAAAGTCTCAGGCAGCCGTATCTGCTCAGTCAGGAAGACAGGAGGACAACCCCCAGTCCTCCAGGATTCAGAGAAGGAAGAAGATAAAGTTTTAATGCCCCCACCGCCTTATGCCCCGGCAACAGCCCTGGCACCACCCCCGCCACAGGGAACAGATGGCCCAGCCCCCAATCCCGTGGACAATGCATTGTTAGACCTGGGCGAAGATGGAGAAAGGGAGGAACGAGAAGAGTGATGATTTGGGGATTCAAATTGAAAAGAACAGAGACTCAGAACTTTATGTGAGGTGGACTTGCCAACCCAGGGAACTGCGTGGCTTTGATTTGCAATTAATCAACCCCCTGTGGCAAATCAACCCCCTGTGGCAAAATATATTAAATGTCCACCCAAACCAGATCCCCTATATCTCTACATGGAAGACCAATGTAAAAGAAAAGAATCTACCATGGCTAAAGTCTTACTGTGACAGCAACACACAGAACAGGATTTGTACAGTGAAGCCTCTGGTGTCAGAAGACCCAGAAGATGAGGAGAGGGGAGTGATTAAGCCACCACCTTACACTCCACCAACAGCCCCCTCCAACCCCCCCAGGCCAAGATCAAGAAGCACAGGGAGGTGCTGGTGTAGGGGGAGGAGGACCTGCGAAGGAAGATAGTGAGACGGAAGAAGAGGAAGTGGGGACAGGCGGCGAAGAAAGTATGTCTCACAGACAGTATGAGAAAACCAGGAAGGATCAGGCAGCCGGAGTAATGCCCCTTCAGAGAGTTTATGATCCACCAGCCCCTGTCCCAGCTGGACAAGCGAAGGCACCACAGACAGCATATACTCTTTTCAAGTGCAGATGTTTGTAAATGAAGAAATCAGAACCCCTCTTTTGAGGAGAATCCAGCAAAGATTGTAAAATTGTTTGAAGGGATTTTTTTAAAACCTATAATCCCACTTATGATGATGAACAATATCCCCTGGACTCACTACTAACTACAGAAGCATTGCTTGGCCCCTGCATGAGTCAACTAGGGGAATAGAGAGGGAACAGCAACAGGCTTTTCAGGATTTCAAAGTGGCATTATAACAAGCCCCAGTGCTTGGCATCCAAACCCCGAGAAGCCTTTTACCCTGTTTACAGATGAAGACCAGGGGGTAGCCAAGGGAGCCTCATGCCAGAAACTGGAAAATTGGCAGCAACCTGTCGAATACTTGTCAGAGAAGCAAACCCCAACAGAACAGAGGTTGCCCCCCCCCCCGTATGAGAGTGATTGTGGCAGTGGCCACCCTATTCACAAAGGCAGATAAATTCACGTTTGGACAGGACACCAGCTGTGTAACTCCAAGAGGAAGTGCCAGATGCTGTTATTACATTCACGCCTGAAGTTTCAGGTTACCACAGCCCTTAACCTAGCTACCTTATTACAGGTAGGAGAAGGTGAACAAGGGAGCTGCCCACTCAGTCTTACCTGTGCCTGTAACAAAACCCACAAACCAAGTGGTTAATATAATTGGAGCCACAGGTAAATCACAAAAGACCCCGTTTCTAGGTGGCTAAGTAGTCCAGCACAATTTTTTTGTATATACCAGAGTGTCCCATTCCTTATTGGGCCGAGACTTGTTAACAAAATTACAAGCCCAGATTTCCTTCCAACCAATGGGGGAAGTAATGATGACAACTGGACCAGCAGGAGAGTTTTCTTTAGAAATACCCCTGAGAGACCATTGGTGCTTGATGATGGTAAAAGAAGAGGAGGGAATCCTCCCTGTTAGCCTGCTTCATGATGTTGACCCTGGACTATGGGCAGAGGATAAAAAACCAATACCCCATCCCACGACAGGCAGCTGAAGGAGTGGGTGCATTTGAAGCAATTGATTCAACATGGAATCTTGAAACAATGCCAATCACAGTGAAACACCCCACTGTTGCCAGTGAAGAAGGACGATGGTGGGTACTGCATATAGGCCCCAAAGTTCTGGAAAAAAAAAAAAGGAAAGGATGAAAAGGACTTTGAAAAACCACTGACCCAAGAAACAGGGTCTAATTGGGTGTTCATGTTGCCCTTGGCTTTGCTTAGAGTCTGTAGCCTCCCATTGAAACGTATTCACTTGTCACCCTTTTGAAGTGATGTTTGGGAGACCGGTTCCTTATGTGTGCATGCTTTCACCTATCCCTGCTCAAGATGTGGAATTGAACAATTATGTACAGTCTCTCTCTCGAGATTCTCTCTCTCAACCCAGGCCCGAACTCCTTGCGTGACCAGTTTGAGCCAAGTGACGAGGTGTGGATAAGACTGGTCCCAGGCACCACTGCAACCGTGCTGGAAGGGCCCATCTGCTCTCCACACCCACAGCTGTGAAGATCGCTGGCACCACCCCTTGGGTCCACCACATTCAAGGAGGAAAGCTGCTTCAGATTGGACTGTGTCTCAGCATCCTGAGGATCCCCTCCAGTGACGACTGCCTTGCTGATATCACTCCAGAGGCTGATATCTCTACGCACGGTGAAGAATTGGATGGGAGGGGCGCCCGCAGGCAGCGCCCCCAACGTAGACATTTGTTCTCCAGCCAATTTAGAGGCACCACCAGAACTTTTGATATTGGTACCAGAACTCACTCCAGATGATGTGGAACCACGTTACACCCTTGATGAACAGCAGTGGACCAGCCAAGAAGGAGCAACGCTCCAGGAAGGACCAGACAGCCATGTTTTTGTGCCCCAACATCTGGCCAGCACAATTGTAAAGAATTACCACGAGTCCACCCATTTGGGAGGCCCAGCTGCTAAAGCACACCTTGGGAGAATGTTCTACCTCAACTAACTGCTGCTATAACTAACTGCTGCTATATCCCAATATGTGCCCTGTGCGCCAACCAAGAGACTGAGAACTATCACCCTGTGAACTTCTATATGGCAGGCCAACCCCTTTCGTCCGAGGCATCCCCGCCAGTTTGGGGCAGATGGGAGATCACATCACCCAAGAACAAGTGCAATCCCTGTGTTTGTTGTGTGTGTTTGCTTTCTTTCCAGGTATTCCCTCGAGCGTACACCTGCAGTCCCGCGGCAGTCTCGCTGAGCCGGTTCACCAGTTCCTCTGAGTGACAGCGTCTGGCGACCCCCTCATCCCCAACTGCAGTGAAAGTAATCGAGGTGATCCCCTGGGTACATCACACGCATCTGAAGAAAGGTGTCTGGACTTGCAAAGGAAATCCTGCTGACCCTCTGAAGTTGATCATCACCTTGTGTCTGACGCTACCAGGAGAAAAAGCGTTAGGCCACGGACAACGACTAATCATCACAAGGACAGTTACAAAGACTTTCTCTTTTCTCTCTTATATTCTTTATTGACTTGCTCTATGTCTTATTGCCCTGACCCTACCGAACCATACCGCCCTTATTGGCCTGCTGGCCTCTGCTACGACTGGTTCGTCTTGCCGGTGGTAAGAGATGGCGTGCTCTTTGGCTATTGGAAACTGGGGTTTGATGAGATTACCGTATTGAGACACCCCACTACCCCGTTGTGGCTCCTCTCCCACACCACTGACCAGCACGCGTGGACAGTACTCTTACGGGAAGCTGCAGAGACGATCGAAATCTATCTAGTTCTGTACCGCTCTTGCTGTTGTGGGAGGGTAGTCAACTGTTATCCGGAAGGTAGAGCACTGTACCAACCTCAGTTGATAGAACAGGTCCTACTCTTAACCCAGGTGATAGAGGAGACAGAACCTATCTTAATGCAAGTATTGCAGGGGTGGGAGCCTTAGCCAGGTGTGCATTGAAATTACTAAACAAGTGCCAGTAAGAATTGCCACCCCAGGATTTCAGCTTCCATATGTTCTGGTCACTAGGGAGGCAGCACGAGAGTTCAATCCACCCAACAGGGCTAGTAGAAAAATTGACCCACATAGTGGGAGCATCAGCTCACCGGTGGGCTCTCATCCTTGAGGCTCAACAGGTAGTCGGGTACAAATATCAGTGGGCTCTTCAACAATGAGCACACCCCTGAATATTGGTGGGAGGAACCATGAAGATATTGGGTTTGGTGGGTAGAAGTGATATGTACCGCCCTTGTCATATGGATGCTCTCGTATTTCTGTTGGCATGAACGGTATCGTATTTGTGGGAAGAATAGGCCCAATAATGCTTCTATTGCTTCTTTGCTTCTGTATACCCTGCTCAATGCAATGCCTGCAACATATGATGGGAAAGATGATGTCTCGCATGATGAGACCTCGCGTGATTGCTGTAATGAGAGAATATAGACCCCTACCCCAGAACGAATCTAAGTAATAGATTGTTCAAAAGAAGAGGACGGAGTAAAGGGAGATAGGTTTCTCTCAATATTTTATTCTGTTGATATTATTTACACATAGTAAATTCCTGCACTCTGCTAGGATGGTTACACAGCTCAAACCCAAAAATTGCAGTTATTTGCAAAAGTCTAAAACAGACAGGTCATGAGGCCACTTCCTGCCTAATCAGCTATTTGGAACTGCTGATGCTAGCTACAGGTCAGAAGGTCGCTTCCTGCCTAGCCAGAAACTGCTGTTAACTGAAAAACCACAAGCAAGATGTTTCCTGCTTCACTTCTGCTTTTAAGGAAGAGATACGAAGGAAATGCTTAACTAGCAAAAGAGGACACGTGTACAAGGAGGTGGAAGAAAGACAGGAATGTCTAGCAGGCAATATTTTGTCCTTAGCAAGCAATATTTGCTAGCCGATTTGGGGAAGTCTGCGGGTATAAGAAAGTGTGCAGAAGTGACTTGCTTTACAGCCAGAATATTCTCAGGAGCTATCCAGCTGGTTGTCTCTGGGTACAGATTGTCTCTGTGCACAGATTTGAAATAAAACTCTTTTCTCCAAAGAAGATTTATTTCCTGGTACTTTTGTTCCCTCCGAGGTCCAGGGGATGGCGTGGCTAATGGATCCCTAGGTAAATAAGGCTTCAGGACTATTTTGGACTCTTCCCAGGAAAGGGGGAATGGTGCTTAGAAATGGTGCTGTGCGACCAACTGGCTTCCAGCTTACACAAGAAAAACCCTGTGCCAGATTTGCTTCATTTGTATTTATTTAAAACTCCTCTTTCCTATTTTTCAAACCCCACACTAAAAAAAAAAAAAAGGCTCCCAGAGCAGCTTACAGATCACCAAAAAAAAAGAAGAGAAGAAAGCCTCAGGTTTATAATCTTAAAAAGGACACCAAAATGATTTTGCCATTTTGGGGGAAATGGCTAACAACTCCCTTTTTAAGCTCACTGGGCAAATGCAACTTCCAGAGAAGGCCGCTACATTATTTAGTTTGTTGCAAAAAAACCTAGAAAGACTTGCAAGAACTAGTTTATTGCAGCAAAAAACAATAAAGAGGCATCTTCAAAGACTCAAAACACATTTTCATGGCGTAAGCCATTGTGCGCAAGAGTTGGCTTTCTCAAATGTGTGCAAGGATTATTATTATTATTATTATTATTATTAATTTATTCACAGTCCTTCACTTGAGGATCACAGGGCGGTTTACAATATAAGGTTATAAAGGTAAAAGGTAAAGGACGGTTAAGGCCAGTCAAAGGTGACTATGAGGTTGCAGCGCTCGGGGGAGTCAGCATTTGTCCACAGACATCTTTCCGGGTCATGTGGCCAGCATGAATAAACTGCTTCTGGCGCAACGGAACACCGTGACGGAAACCAGAGCTCAGGGAAATGCCGTTTACCTTCCTGCTGCAGCGGTACCTATTTATCTACTTGCACTGGTGTGCTTTCAAACTGCTAGGTTGGCAGGAGCTGGGACAGAGCAACGGGAGCTCACCCTGTCATGGGGATTCGAACCGCCGACCTTCTGACTGGCAATCCCCAGAGGCTCAGTGGTTTAGACCACAACACCACCCACATCCCATAAGGTTATACTGGTATGTATTTGTCTGCTGCAAGGTTCACACCCACACCCCTTCCATTTTTATCCTTACAATAATCCTGCAAGGTAGTCTAGGCTGGAAGAGAGTAGCTAGTACAGTGGCTATATGTCTTACCTCCACAGAAGACCTGGAGTTTTCCTCCATATTCACATACTTTGTCTAGAGATTCTCCGGGTCCGTGTTTGGTTCTGGTTGAGGGTCAATTATACCAGTAGCTGGCAGACAGGATAACATGGTTTGACTGCCACAAACCTTAAAATGGATTGTTGCATGCCACCCCAGTCTCTGAGTGGGTGCGAGATTCCAGGGGTCTCAGGCACTTTCCAGTTTCTTTGAAATGACGGACAGCAGAGACTGTGGTTTCTTTGTGATATATGGTCTTATTTACTCATACTGTAAATGCAACTTGATAGAAGCATTAGAAGGGCTAGAACACCCTAGAAGGTCCCAAGTCATATAAATAGGATGGAGGGGACACAGGGCTGCCCTGAGACATTTTGTTGCCTGAGGTGAAGGACCAGGATGGTGTCCTCCCATATAGAAGCTGAGCAGATTGGCTGCCGAAGCTCACTTCAAGACAAGGAATGGGACAGTCCTTCAGTGCTTCTGAGGATAGCAGGCTGTATTAGGGGGCTCAGGATGTGCCATGTAGGACATACACAGTTTTTACCTTGCAAGATAAAAGTGACCTCACCATAGGCTCATTTGGGAGGAAGGGCAGGGTATAAGTTTGATTAATAAGTAAGCTGTACTTCTTGCTATGGCTTCTGTATATATGCCCTGAATGAGTTTTTACCATATGTACTTGGGCAAGTGGTGGGGTTGGAGGGAGGTTAATTGATCCCTCCAGCAGAGACAGAGGCAGATGGATATACAGTATAATCTAAGCAGCACACTTTTTAATTGCTACATTGTAATGCTTGCATCCCACTACTCTGAGGAATAAACAGTGGCGTGTTTTACCCTCACAACAGCTCTATGTAAGGTACATTAGCCCCAGACAGTGATTTGTCCAAGGCCACCCACTGGGCTTCATTGCTGAGTGGGGATTTGAATCTGGTTTCCCTACATTTACATTCAATACCCAACACCTTGGAATGGCTCCACACTTTACATGGCAGTCATGCTTGCTGCAGGAGGTACACCGGCATTTCAACATGTAAAGAGAGAATGATAATTGTACATATGCCCTTAAACATCTTTGTTCATGTCGGGCTCCCAGACACATATGCATAGGTATGTAAGGTGCCCATCTGTTGTTTACACTTTATGAATTCTTTGCATGAATGCAAATATGTAAGTGTCACAGTCATTTAAAATGTTCAATGGCCCTTTACCATTGGAGCCATGTTGGTTCCCTATCCTTTTGTTTTATTCAACATGCCCCTTCCCTAAGGCATAGGTTGGGAAACAATTACTTAATAATATGTAAAATACAAAGTTATTCTCTTTTGTATCTCTGCATTTATATAACATAAAACGGGAGGAATTGTAGCCTGAGAGCCCCCCCTCCAAATGATTACATCCCCAGAGCACCCACCAATTATATTCTGGCTCTGATTGCTTGCATTGAGTCCCCAGTGAAATACTGTCATTAGACTGGACAGTCCATCCGCGCCATTTCACTCCAAATTGAAGCCCCGATTAATTGTGGTACTGGCGAGCTCTCAAAACAGTTTAGGAACGAGAAACTAACCATTAACACAGTGAAGCCACACTAATCACACTAGCCTTGATGCGGTCTCTTTCTTTGATCAGCTCACTCTCTCTCAGCAGGCCCCAAAATAGCCCCAGGGTACAAGAGTGCTTCCATTGCAATCATGTTAATTTTGCTTTTAGTTTGTCTTTAGCTGTTGGAGATTAATGAATAAAAGTGGTGTTTAAATTTACAACCAGGCTTGTTCTGATAGCTCAGTGGTATCATCGCCCCTGGTTTTTCAACTTTGATTATCTAAGCCAGTCATCTACAAAAAGGAAAGAAATGTCTTTTCTATCTAGAGCAAGACAACACACAAACCTGATGGGATGCCAGAAGTATAGAGGTGCGAGGGGTGAAAAGATAGGCAATGCCGATCTCTTGAGATGTCTTAGTGTCCTACATTTCTGCTAACTGTATTATAAAGTAACCTATTTACAGTCATTTGTCTTCTAGATTAAATATATATTGACAAACAATGGGCAGCTTTTCCGTTCATCACATTAGTGGAGCAAAACAAGTAGGACAGCAGAATGCTTACTGCAAGCAAAGCTAATCATGGATATTTAATTGAACCATTTTAATTATTAACTGTAGAGTTTGAAAAGTGGTTACTAATGCTGCATTGGAGCCCCTTTTTTCCTGCCCAATTTCAGTTTTTAGAATAGTTATGACAAACAACAGAACGCTGCTGCATTCACATGTTACACTAAGCTACGAAGCTTAGTTTATTAAGCCATACTGTACTATGCACAAGCTGCACATTAGTGGATGCAGCCTGCGTGCTCCCCTTTTCTCCTCCTTTTGTATGAGCAGGTAAACAAACCACGGAGGGGCTTAGTGTCTGAACCCAGAACTATAGTTTGGCCTGGTACGTTTGCACATAACACTGCCAACAGGTCATGATCTGGAGTCATGGTTTTTATTGGCTTATGAATCATGGATATTTTTCACTATGGCTTGGCATTATGTCTGAACCCAGCACCCTTAATTCTGGTTTATTTTGCTCCTTCAGATTCTTACCAGAGGATAGATGACAGGAATTAGGCTATCCCTGTTCAGAAAGTGGTTGAGCTGGGCCACCATTCGAAGCTAATGGAAGGCTAATGGAAGCCACCTGAACTTCAAAGCGACAGCAAGGGTTCCAGAAGTACCCCCAAGCTGTGTACCTGCTCCTTCAAAGGGAGTGTAAGTTCATCAAGAGCAAGCAACCTTCCAAGAGAAGTGAACCACCCACTAACAGGGCCTCAGTCTTATCTGGATTGAGCTTCAGTTCATTGGCTCTCCTCCACTCCATTACAAAGGCAAGACACTGGTTCAGCACATTCACTGCCACACCTGCAGATGTAAAAGAGAAGTAGAGCTGTGTGTCATCAGTGCACTGCTAAAAATGTACTAAAAACTCCATATGACCCCACTCAGTGGTTTCATGTACAGGGTGAGTCCTTAGAAAAGCCCCCATGGATACAGAGTACACATGTTCCACGGGGCCTCTTTTAAAAGACTCATCCTGTATATACAGTATTAACCAGCATGAGGGATAAAATTGAACCCCGAGGAACCCCACACTTTACTTATCTACTCAAATTGTGATATTCCATGGATCTTTAGACCACATGTTTTCTGCTTGTGAACTGATGCTGTAATTGACACAGTTCACTCAATCAGCTAAGGTGAGAATCTCCATTTTCTCATATAAAGCAAGATTCTATCCCCATGATGGCCCTCAGTCATAACATATGACCTATTCACCATATCACAGGCCTCCCTAAATCCCTGTCAAAGCAGTATACTGTAGTACCTAGACTCCAATTCAGCAGCTGCCCCCATCAAGCTGTCAAAAAAGAAAAAAAAAAGCATACTTGGCTTAGTGGCAGAGAAATATAGAAGTACCTTTTTATTTTAGAAATAAGGAACAGTCAAGGTTTTTTGTGTGTTTTTTAGGGAAATGTTTAACAAGGAGAGCCTTGTGTGACAGCATTACTTACCATGAAATGCTGTCCTAGCTTGTTGGTTTCATTATTAGTTCAGGCATGGCCAAGGGCTTGGTGCTCAGCATTAAAGTTGGACAGTAATACTCTGATAAAGGATATTGTTAACGTGCCTAGGAGTAGCCTTGGTCATGAATTCATTAGCTTCATGCAGAGATTGCATGCAATTCTGATTGCTGCTTGCAGAGAAACTTTAAAGGCAGGGGTGGCTGATAATTATCGGAGCACCCTGAACTGTGTGAGTAAAGTGAACTGGGGGAACTTAGTCAACGGAATGGCCAACTTGTTTTGTCTCACTGAGAGTTGGGGGACCACATGCAAAGGAGGATGAGACTCTCATAAGCAACATATAGAACAGAGATGGGCAGACTTTAGGCTTGTCATTACTCCTTTGTTTTTGACTAGAGATCTAACAACCAGTCAGGTGCAAAAGACAGACAGTTAGAATGAACAATAGAATGAAATTCTGAGGCTCGGACTTTATTTTCATTACCAGAACTGAACTGAGCTAACAGTTCTTTGACACAAAAGTTCACTTCTGGATAGCTTTCCATGTCAGCCGTCTAATTTAGATTGGGAAAATTATACTGTTCCAATTGTTAACCAATTGGGAGTCAGAAACCTTGCCAGTCTGCTGTAAATCACCCAGAGGGCCACTAGTAGATTCTGACCACCTTCTGATCCAAGAGAGAATTTCAGTCAGTGCGTATTTCTTCACTCTTGTGGGACCAGATGTATCTACCAAAATCCCCTCTTCAACATTGTGACCAAAGATACAGTAGTTTTGCCCCCCCCCCTGCCCCAGGTGGGACTCACCCTGGGGAATTGAGCTGCAGCTAATCAGCAATTTTAAAAATACAAACCCTATGTCATTAACATCATTTTACAGTTGGTAGTTAGTTTTGCTAGAGGGTTAGTCTAGGGCAGAGCACAAAATGCAAAAAGCCAAGACTGATTTCACAGATACCCTTCAAAGGACTTCACAGTCTCTCTCACTGTTAGTGTGAAGAAGCAAAATGTGGTTTTAAATGTACTTGTATCAGATTTTTGAACTGACTATGCAAGTTAGTAAGTGGTTGTAATAATTGCACCTCTTTCCCACAGTTTTAGTGTCACCTGTTAAAAAGGGCCTAGGCCTTGAAACCTAAAGGACCATCTTCTACAACATGAATATACTCAAACACTGTGTTCATCATCTGAAGCTTTCCTCCGCATCCCTCCAGCATTTGAAGGTAGGTGGACAATGACCAGAAAGAGGGCCTTTTCTGCTTAGGGAATGCTTTATCCAGGGAAGTTTGCTTAGGGCCAACTGTGTTGCCTTTTCAGTGCCATGCAAACACACTTTTATTTACACAGGTTTTGTAGTCTGGAATATGTGTTTCATGAAGATTTCCCCTCCTGCTCTTCTGAACTTTTAAGGTTATGCTTTGTGTTTATTTTATTGTGATTTTATATCAATATTTCTGGTTTTTTAAACTATTTTATTATAAACCACCCCGATAGTTTGGCTGAAGGGTGGCCTAAATGTATTTCAAATAAATAAAATAATGTGTTCTATTTGAAACACATTTTTATTTCCTCACTCTGTTTTCCATCATAGGGTTAAGCACATTGGTAAATATCTTTTAAAGCATTTTAACCTCTCCTATATGAATGGAAGTGTTTCCTTGGACACTTAACTGGTGACAGACCTTTAAAATTTGCCAAACTATGTCAGTTAGTTTTACCCAGGCATGCTTGGAAAGGCTGATGGATACTTGAATAAACTGTAAATGTTATTTTCTTTTTCTTCTCCTACATCATTTACAGCCAGTAGTGTAAGCATATGTTTGGGCTTCCCTGCAAGAGATACTGGAGGAAAGACTTTGTACTTCTCCTCCCCACAATTTCAACCTTGCAGATTTCCTGAGTCCTAGATTTCAGATATCCAATCTTAAACAAAAAACTAAAGTACCCCCTTGGTACAATCTCTGCCTGTGATAGTACAATCAAAGAGGAAGTGTTCACTTAATAATTTGAGAACATGCACCTTGCTTTCAAACAGTCAATTGCTCTTCTTTCTAATAAGCCTTTTTAAAAATTGGTTGGAATGTGTCTGTAGATAAGGTTTTCTGCTTTTGAAGTGTTCTGTTTTCCTGGAGGAGGTCTTGTTTAATCGATGAGAATTAGATAGACTATAGCCCCTTGGGGTGGCTCCATTCACTCTTCAAAGACAAGTTGCTAACAACTCAGCACTGAACTATTTTATGAAGCCATATTTCATTCTTAGCCATTTATTTAGAGAACAGCACTAATTAATTGGTGTTGAGTTGCTTTTAATTATGCCCTGCTCTTAGTAAGCTTTGGGGATCTGTTTATTGTTGGCAGTGAGGCTTGGGATGGGTAGGGGTTCAAAAAGTCTGTGTTTAGCATTTTGCTTTTCTACATTCTTCTGGATTCATCAAATACCCTGAGAAAATTACCAAGCTTTTTTCTTCTTCACAGAAATAAAAACAGTTCCTAGACTGAATCCACACATTCAGCAAAGGAAATGTCATAGAACTGTAGAGTTGGAAGGGACCCCGAGAGTCATCTAGTCCAACCCCCTACAATGCAGGAATCTCAACGAAAGTATCCATAACAGTTGTTGAGAGATATCTGTGTAGCCAGAGGCATTTCAATGGGGCAGTATGCATAGGACTATCTGGATACCACCTGTTAATACAAACACAGTCACAACAACTCCATTTTGAAGCAAGTGTTTTCCTCTTCCTTTGCTCACTTGGGAATTTTGGCATCCCCAGTTGTTGGAATGGAGTGTAGTACTGGGTGTTTGTGTCTAATTGTGTCTTAATTGTGCCATTCTCTTACCTGTTATGGTTCAAGGAAGGAAAGAATAATAAAATCATAGAATTGTATAGTTGGAAGAGATCCTGAGGGTCATCAATCCAACCCCCTGCAATGCAGGAATCTCAACTACAGCATCAATTACAAATGGCCATCCAACCTGTGCTTAAAAACCCCCAAGGAAGAAGAGTTCACCACTTTCTGAGGGAGTCTGTTACACTGTCAAACAGGTCTTACTGTCTGAAATTTCCTAATGTTTAGTCAGAATCTCCTTTCTTCACTTGAAGCCATTGCTTTGGGTCCTACCCTTTGGAGCAGGAGAAAACAAACTTGCTCCATCTTCCATGTTACAGCCCTTGAGATATTTGAAGATGGCTTCCATATCTCCTCTCAGTCTCCTTTATATCAGGTTAAACATATCCAGCGCCCTCAACTGTTCATCATAAGGCTTGGTTTCCAGACCCTTTGATCATCTTGGTCTCCCTCCTCTGCACACATTCCAGCTTTTCAATATTCTTCTTAAATGGGAGCACCCAAAACTGGACACAATATTCCAGGTGTGGTCTGACCAAGGCAGAATAGAGTGGTACTATTACTTCCTTTGATGTGGACACCGTATTTCTGTTGATGCAGCCTAGAATAGAATTAGTTTTTTTGACTGCTGCAAAAATTAGTTTTTTTGACTACTAAGACTCCTAGATCCTTTTCACATGTACTACTGGCAAGCCAGGTGTCCCCCCCATCTTATATTTGTGCAACTGGTTCGCTCTGTCTAAGTGTAGAACCTTACATTTGTCCCTATTGAATTTCATTTTGTTCATTTGGGTCCAGTTCCCCATTCTGTTACGGTAATCTTGAATCCTGATTCTGTCTTCTGCGGCATTACCTACCCCTACCAGTTTGGTGTCATCTGCAAATTGGATGGGCATTCCCTCAATTTCTTCGTCCTAGTCATTTAAAAGTCAGCAATGTTCTCAAGTTCTTAAGAGTGTTGTGGAGACAGGCTGCTTTGTGCAAACCTCTGCCTTTATGTGCAAAATGTTCTTTCCCCATATTGTTATGATAATGATCTCATGGCAGTTCACAACATAAAAATACAAGATAAAAAAACACAAAACACATAATAAAAACAAAAACCAATAACATCCCCTTCCCCCTCAATAGCTTCACTTCCCCAGAGTTGTCCCTTTTGAGTTCTTAAGTGTGCACAAAGTTGACCAGGGAGATACAACCCCATGTTATACACTATTTTCTGAGTTGCAGTCTTGCTATGTGGGGTTTATATTAAGGTGGTGATGTGCTGTGACTTGATGGGGCACTGAGTTACACCATATCCTATGTTTTGTCACAGTGATAATGGCAGAGTGGTTGCTGATACAGGGTGGCTTTCCCTCCCATTGATGTCAATGAGGCAATGACCTCCCTGTTATACAAAAAGTTAATAAATGTCTCTTTTGGTTCCAACCAAAGGCTTTGTTGGAAACTTAACTGGAATGCCCTGTTTGAAGAAGAACTGTGCAATGGGTTATGGGCTTAAGGCTCTTTACAAGTCATTGTCAGCTCAGATGAAGGCGCTTTTGCTAAAAGTGGCCCATGGCTGGGAACTTATCCTGAGGAAGCTCTGTTTCATACAACCAGGCAATTGACCCATGTGTTGGAGAGGATACTTGTATATAGATGTGGATAGAGGTATAAAAAATAAACAACTCATTTCATACCTATTAATGGTGGCAAGAGCAACTGTGGCAAAATTCTGTGGAAGACATTTGATTTTGACAGCTTTGATTACTGATATTCAAAAGTCTAGCAAATTGCTGTTCTAGAAAAGATTTCCCACAAGCTGAAAGTGGCAAGAAGATATACTGCAGGATACTGATTCCTCCCCCCCCCCCAGTATGGCATGATTTTATTTTATTTAAAAATGAAGAAGTCCTTGGCCATATGTTTATTTCAAGGTGTGGATTTTGTGAGATCACCCAAACCCAATTTTTGTGGATATATGAAATTACAAGCAATTCTAGTAATTCTGGTGGATATTGATATTGGATTGTTCTGCAGGATAATTGATATAATATGCAAAAGATGGAAATTATTTGGATTCAACATTGGTAATTTAACAGCTGTCCAGTAAATGATTAGTTTTTGTGCTTATTTCCTATCTGTCCTTGTAGATAAGGATTATATTTTCTTGGTGAGAGAAAAAAAGTTAACACTCATTGATAAAGGAATCTTTTTGATAGTGGCTGGATGAGACTGAGAAAAATAATGATAAGCCAAGTCTAATTTCAGCTACGTGGTGTTCATTCATGATAAAAGTATTTCTAGAAACCAATTCTTTGTTTCTGTAAGAAAAAAACCAGACCCCTAAAATTATAATCTTTGATGAAGAATGAGAGCGGACATTTCTGAGTCCATCATAAATCCCAGAGCTGATAGAATACACATTAAGAATATTACTTACACACACACACACACACACACACACACACACACACACACTTCTGAACTTGCTGCCAGTACAATAATCTTAGAGTCAAAGAGTAATCTATCCCTAAGTGTCTTAATAATGAAAATAGTTGCCCGATAAGCATAACACTGGATGCCTAGTGCTAGAGTAAGGAATATGTTGAAAGGATTTAAATTAAATTAGTGTTGTTTTTTTAAAAAAGCTTATCTTGATTGACATTGTTGAATGAAGCTCTATTTTATGATTTAATGCTAACAAAAATTTGTGGAAAGAAAGGCCCTCTTTAAGGAAAAATAGAAGAAAACAATTACCCCAGTGCAAAAAGCTACTTATTTATTGTTTAGTATATTTATTTGTCACTTATTCTAAAAATAACTCCAACTTACAATGTGAAAACAAACTTTAACACCATGTATAAGAACAAGAATAAAGTAAGAACTTAAAATGCTCATCCAAAATATGTATAAAAGAGCTGATTCAATTGAACCCATCCTACTAAAAATGACGAGCAGAAGAAGAGTCTGCAAACATACCTAGGTAAAGGTAAAGGGACCCCTGATTGTTAGGTCCAGTCACAGACGACTCTGGGGTTGCAGCGCTCATCTCGCTTTATTGGCCAAGAGAGCTGGCGCACAGCTTCTGGGTCATGTGGCCAGCATGACTAAGCTGCTTCTGGCGAACCAGAACAGTACACAGAAACACTGTTTACCTTCCCGCTGGAGCGGTACCTATTTATCTACTTGCACTTTGTGCTTTCGAACTGCTAGGTTGGCAGGAGCAGGGACCGAGCAACGGTAGCTCACCCTGTAGCTTACGTCACGGGGATTCGAACCACCGACCTTCTGATTCGCAAGCCCTAGGCTCTGTGGTTTAACCCACAGTGCCACCCGCATGCCTTAAACATACCTAGGTACCCTCCAAATTAGGACCAAGACTGAGGCTTAAAAATGTTTTTGTCTGGTGCCTAAAACAACGAATGATGATGCCAGGTGTACCTCTTTGGGGAGAGCATTCCACAAATGAGGAGCCACCATTGGGGCAGCACCCCCCCAAAAAAATCCTCATTCAATATCATACTTATAAAGGGACTCCATTTATAAAGAGATTCCAGTGGGGTTCCACTGATGGATTCACACAAGTATCATAACTGCATGAGGACATGAATGCATGTAGGGAAGGTGTGGAATCTACAGTTGATATGCCCTCATTTCCCTGACACATTCATGATCTCCATTTTGAACGCTTAGAAGCAGCAAAGGTTAGCGTATTTTTTGCACCATAACACTCACTTTTTTCCTCCTGAAAAGTAAGGGGAAATGTCTGTGCGTGTTATGGAGGGAATGCCTACGGGTGGCATGCCTACGGATTTTCCTCCTCTAAAAACTATGTGCGTGTTATGGTCGGGTGCGTGTTATAGAGCGAAAAATACGGTACTTCCATGAGATCTGTTGAGCACCTTTCTAAGACAATTCTAAAAGGTAAAAAATGGACATTTTCTGACTAGTGATCATAATGTAAGGTTACCAGTTTTTCCCCCGATGAATCCCGGGACACTTTTCAACTTCAGTGGATTTTGTATGGGGACTGATTTGTAAATCCAGGGACTGTCCCCGGGAAACGGGGACGTCTGGTAACCTTATCATAATGTGTTATGCAAAATCTCCCTTGTTACAGTAGCCAGCACTTAAAGTAGCGTGCAAGCCAAGGCTCACACACTTTTTTTATTTGTTGCATTTTTATCTAATCCTTTTATCTAAGGAGCTCCAGGCGGCATACATGGTTCTTCCCCTCCTCATTTAATCCCTGTAAGAAACCTGTGGGGTAGATTTGGCTGAGAGACAGTGACTGGCCCAAGGTAACACAGTGTGCTTCATGGCTGAGTGGGGAAAGGAACCCTGGTCTCCCAGGTCCTAATGTGGCTATACCACACTGGCTCTCATAATGGAATGTACGGGTGTGGGACATCCATATCCACATGTTTGAACCAATTAAATTAAATTAAATTAAACCAATGAGTAAAGCCAATTAACCGAATTAACGAATTAAGTACACCTGGCTTGAGAGCAGTACACGTGAAAAGGATCTAGGAGTCTTGGTTGACCACAAACTTGACATGAGCCAACAGTGTGACGCGGCAGCTAAAAAAGCCAATGCAATTCTGGGCTGCATCAATAGGAGTATAGCATCTAGATCAAGGGAAGTAATAGTGCCACTGTATTCTGCTCTGGTCAGACCACACCTGGAGTACTGTGTCCAGTTCTGGGCACCACAATTCAAGAAGGACACTGACAAACTGGAACGTGTCCAGAGGAGGGCAACCGAAATGGTCAAAGGCCTGGAAACGATGCCTTATGAGGAACGGCTAAGGGAGCTGGGCATGTTTAGCCTGGAGAAGAGGAGGTTAAGGGGTGATATGATAGCCATGTTCAAATATATAAAAGGATGTCACATAGAGGAGGGAGAAAGGTTGTTTTCTGCTGCTCCAGAGAAGCGGACACAGAACAATGGATCCAAGCTACAAGAAAGAAGATTCCACCTAAACATTAGGAAGAACTTCCTGACAGTAAGAGCTGTTCGACAGTGGAATTCTGTGAACCAGCCTCAGCCTCATCCTTTAACAATCCTTTGCCTTAGAGGGGCTGGGACCCAGTGGCAACTTTGAAAATATATGTGCTGACAGAATGCACATATTGTATACGGAAAAGGTAATAAATTCAGCTGGAAACATTGTACCATATTTGCCAGGAGAAGGCTGTTGTTTTCATGCCCTGCTTGTGAACTTCCAAGAGGCATTGACTATACACTGTTGGAAACAGAATACTGGACAACAGGGACTTTTGGTCTGATATAACAGGGCTCTTACATTATTATACTGAGATTGGTATTATATAGTTTATTTTCCCCACAATAAACTTTCATTCAGATTTTGGATGCCAGTAAAGAACTGAACAATTAATCCACACCCTTTGAGCCTTTCATTGGGAACTGTGGTTCCAGTCCAGCCAGTTATAAAAATCTGTTATTCTGCCAGAGCATATTCTAGCTTGGTGTATTTCAGAAAGAATATTGTAGAGCTGGACAAGGTGCAGAAAAGGGCAACCAAAATGATCGATGAAATATAACACTGGGTTCATTAAAGCTTTCTTTTAAATGCAAATATAGGAGGATGTAATAGTGTATAAAATGATTCATAGTCTGGAGAAAATGGACGGAGTGACGTTTTATTTTCCTCTTTTAATACTTGAAACTTGGATCATTTAGTTGGGAGATTCATGGCAGAAATTCTTCATACAGTGCATAGTTAACTCATGGAATTAATTGCCACAGGATGTGATTAAGGCTGGCAACTTGAATGGCTATCAATGGCTGTTAGTGACAATGGCTGTATACTACATCCAGGGAAGAACAGCAGGAGAGGGCTATTGTGCTCATGTCCTGCTTGACAGCTTCCCAGAGGTATGTGATCGGCCACTGTGGGAAACAGTATGCTGGCCTAGATGGGCCTTTGGTCTGGTCCATTAGGTTTGTTTTTACATTCAATTCCTTAATTACACTATTAAAAAAGGGGAAGCTACTGGACTTCAGCTGCCATAAGCCACAGCCAGTATTGTCAATGATGATGGGCATTGTAGCCCAACGACATCTCGAGGGGACCATGTTGGCTAGGTCTGCTACAAACATTGCTTCACGATACATATTGTTTTCACTTCTATTCTATCATTGCACTGGAGTCTGCTTTTTAACCCAGCAGGTGACCCTTGATTGCTGATATGAGTAATCCAAGCCCATCTTTTCTTAATTTATGCCTTAACCAGGAAAAAGAAACCATAGTAAAAATACAGCTGCTCCCTCTTCTGACCATAATAAGAGGAAATGGCCAAGTCAAATAACAGCTGTCCCCACCCCAGCATTACAGTTATGAAGGAAACTACTACCCTTATATTTTCCCTTACCTTGAACTTGTATTGGTGTTTCCTCCCTTTGCCACAGCACAACTCCTGTGCAGCAAAAAGTGAAGCAAAAAGGGAGGAGAATCTGCTAAGGAGAACTTAGGGTGATAGGGTGGGCATATGGAGACTCTTATCAGACCAGGGCTCTTTCATCCCCCACTTTAATACCACTTTTCTGCATTACTGTATTCAAGGTGGTTTACAAGCCCATAGAAATGGCAAAATATAGGACAAAAATCACACTGCCACCCTATAACAAAAACAAAACAAGAATCCATATCACCTAAGATATTGCAATTATTGTGCAAGATAATAAAATGTCAGCACATAATCAAACAAAATCACCTCCATCAGTTACAAATCAATAATTAAAAAGTGACCAAACAATATCTGCAAAAATATAATAGATGAAATGCCACAGATCATGAAGAAAGAATAAGTGAGCGGCTGGGTTAAAGCTTTCCTTCCCTGTCCTGTGGAACACTGTCCACCCACAGTTGGGCATTCATGCCTCTTGCCATGACCTACCACCCAAGGACCTTGCCCTGTGCAGTAGAGGATTCTGAAGATGAAGTTTAGGCTATTTCCTCCAGGAAGAACCACCAGTGCTTATTCAGGACTCTCCTGGCTAGAGAATACAGCCCCTGCCACTATCCTATGACACTGGTGCAGTACTGCTCTCTCCTACGTCCTGCAGAAATCAAAGACTACAAAGTAAGGGGAGCACCCTTTAAGCAGCTGGTCAACTCCTCTACACTCCAGATCTGGTCAGCTATATAAATGCTTCTGTTGTCTAGCCCTCTGCAGAGACTGCCTTTTGGTGGCTGGCTTAGCAGGACACATTGGAGCTGTCCAAGGTCCTGACTCCTAACATGGACACTTCCTGCTTCCCCCGTGAGCCTAAAGTAGGGGTCAGCAAACTTTTTCAGCAGGGGGCTGGTCCACTATCCCTCAGACCTTGTGGGGGGCTGGACTATATTATGAAAAAAATAAATGAACAAATTCCTATGCCCCACAAATAACCCAGAGATGCATTTTAAATAAAAGGACACATTCTACTCATGTAAAAATGCCAGGCAGGCACCACAAATAACCCAGAGATGCATTTTAAATAAAAGGACACATTCTACTCATGTAAAAACATGCTGATTCCCGGACTGTCCGTGGGCTGGATTTAGAAGGCGATTGGGCCAGATCCGGCCCCCAGGCCTTAGTTTGCCTACCCATGGCCTAAAGTGTCCCCAGAACTTTTGAGTCGACACTGCAGATCATTTGCTTTCATCCCAGGGGCAAGCAGCTCCAGAATAAATTGAATATTTGCAGGGTGGGAGATGAAGGCAGATGAGCTCAGCTTCATGCCTACAAATGTTTCTATTTCTCACCTCCCTGAGCAAGCTTCTGGCATGGAAAACTACCTTGTACTAGACCAGACAACTTATCCATCTAGTGAAGTATCTACTCTAGTTGGTGGTGGTTCCCCCATGCTTAGCGGAGGAGACTGAGAGGTTATAATGATAGCCAGCTTCAAATATCTCAAGGGCTGTCATATGGAGGATGGAGCAAGCTTTTCTCCTGCTTTGGAGGGTCAGAATCAAACCAACAGCCTTAATTGAAGAAACAAGGTTCTGACTAAACATCAGGAAGAACCTTCTGATAATAAGAGCTGTTCAACAGTGTTATGGTCATAATTGGAGGCTTTTAAGCAGAGCTTGAATGGCCATCTGTCATGGATACTTTAGTTGGGATTCCTGCATTGCAGGGGTTGGACTCAATGACCCTTGGGGTACCTTCCAACTCTATGATTCTGCCACTACTTTATCATATTGCTGCCTTTTTCTCTCATCTAGTTGCAGAGCTCAGGCTGTTGCCTCTTTGCTGGTTATATTTCAACTGACCCAAACCATTTCTTTCCAGCTCCTTCTCCTGCAGTTGGGTTGTAGCTGGTGGCCACTTGACATAAACATTAATCAGTGCTGAAATGTAGCTAACAAAGGGATGGTAGCTCAGTGGTAGAGCATGTGCTTTGGATGCAAAAGGTCCCAGGTTCAGTCTCTGGCCTCTCCTGTTTGAAGGATCAGGTAGCATAAAATACCTTTCTCTTCTTGTTACCGTGGAGGCTCTGCCAGCTGATGTAGACAGTACTGGACTAAATAGACAAATAGTCTAAGCTGGTATAAGGCTGTTTTATAGGTACAGGTAACTCACAATGTACACACATCTAACTTGCACACATTCATATTTATGTGCTTGGCATTTAATTAAAAAAGAGAGAGCAGACTTTCTGGAAAAAAAAGACTTTGTCAATCCCACTCGCTATTAAACCCAATGCATTTTGACTATATGTGATGTTGGCTTTATGCACTATCCCTGGAATGTAACCCCCTGATGTCCTGAGCACACCCAGCCAAGGAGGACAAATGGCCGATAGTTTTATTCTTTCTTGAAAAAAGCATGCACTTTTAAGGTCCTAAGGTGCATAGAATACACATGCACACATGCTTCTGGTGATGATGTAGCTGGCATTAACTTTCCTAGGCTTGTTCCCCGGCTGAACAGTTGGAGCAACAGTGGGACCCCACCCCACCTGTGCTTAGGTACCCTCATCTGATGGAGTGCATGCCAGCAACCAGAGACTTCTCCTACATGGAAGTTGCCACTGTGCTTGCCTCTTCAAGCCATCCTGGTCCTAGGAGACAGTGCTACAGAGGATGGCAGGGACTTGACTGTTGGAAGAACGCCCGGGAAGGCCACCACCGGGGTGTCTCTGCGGTCTCACCCTCTGGCTGTAAATCTTCCTCAGACCAGAGAGACTGGTGATAAGCGACCCCCTCCCTCCTGAGAGGAGCACGCTTGTCTTCTGGAATCTCATAGCAGAAGAAAGAGTCAATCAGTAGCTCTAAAACTACTTTATTAACAGTCTATATACAAAGAATCCATCAGCATGTCTGTGCTCTTTCAGCACCAGTACAGAACAGCATCTTACATAGAAGTGAAACTAACTAGAAGTGAAGCTAAGACTTCCTGTCTCACACTCTCAGACACTCATATGATATAAACAACATAGTGCTACTTGCTGAGCAGCACAGGTAGATGAAAATCCTAACATTGACCAGCCTTCCCCTCATCTGAACAGCCTCTTCCTCAGCTTCTAACACATCCTGCTCCACCTCCCCTGTGTCAGACTGCTCAGACTCTTCCCCTTCCTCCAGCCTAGCTCCTTCCTTGTGGTGGCACAAAACCCTGTAAATCACTTGCCCCTCTGCTTCCACCACACACTTGTCAGAGCCCTGCCAGTCCCTCACACCTTGTAAGTTGAGAGTTGCCTGTAATGCTCATTGAAGCAAGCAACTTGTCACTAGCTTCCATTAAAGAAGCATCTTTAGCTATTAAACTAACCAATAACTTGGAGAAAGGGGCATTTCACTTTGCAGAGCCATAACAGTATAGAGGATAGATAAACATGGGGAAACTATTTAGAATGTTGAGCAAGGCAGACCATTGGTTTGATCCAACATAGGGTTTTCATGCATGAGGGATGGGGAGCCTATTGCTCTCCAGATGTTGCTAGAGTCCATCATTCCTGACCACTGACCCTGCTGAATAGGACTGATAGAATCATAGAACTGTAGAGTTGGAAGCGATCCCAAGGGTCATCTAGTCCAACCCCCTACAATGCAGGGTTCTCAACTAAAGCATGCACTGCAGATGTCCATCTGACTTCTGCTTAGAAACCTCCAATGAAGGAGACTCCACCACCTTCCGAGGGAGTCTGTTCCACTGTCAGACAGCTTCTATCATCAGAGTTCTTCCTGATGTTTAGTCAAAATCTCTTTTCTTTTAAGCATTGGTCTGGGTCTTACCCTCTGGAACAGGAGAAAACAAGCTTGCTCTTTCTATCATATCTTGTCTCAGTCTCCTCTTTTCCAGGCTAAACATATCCAGCTCCCTCAACCGTTCCTCATAAGGCTTGGTTTCCAGACCCTTGATTATCTTGGTCACCGTCCTCTGCACACATTCCTGCTTGTCAATATCCTTCTTAAATGGTGGCACCGAGAAATGGACACAGTACTTCAGGTGTGGACTGTTGAAGGCAGAATAGAGCGGTTGGAGAATAGGAGTTGCAGTATGAAGAATTTTGCCTAGTCCTGGTCCTTACTTAAAGGAAGCTACTTTACCTTGCCAGTTGCAAAAGCCAAGAAACATTGAAGCCACCTGATTTACTGGTAAAACATTTGCACTATATGATGCCGCTGTTTTGTTGCATATTCATTCTGATTTGTTTGCACAGATGTTGTATGATATTTTCTGATCTTGCCATTATTCCACACTTCCCAGTACATTTCTCCATCACCTTCCTCATCACACAATTTAGATTTGCAACACCGCTAAATCCACTTTAATTGCACAACCTAAATTAGTTGGTATGTGACTGAATCATTACCACAAAATAGTGACATTTTATAAGCAGCAATTTTGAAAGTCCCCCCCCCCCGACAAATACTTACATTTAAACACCTACTTTTGAAAATGTTTGGTCAGATAAATTATGATGCCATACATTAAGGACAATGAGAGGTGCAGTGTCTATCATGGCAATGCTAAAACAGAATTTCTTGCTGGGGAATGCAAAAAGCTCACTAAGTCAGAGTCACCGTCACCATGAACAGATGAAAATGAGGTGCTTCCTGTAGAAGTCTCTTTTTAATTTCTATAATGGGCATATCCAACTGAGGCCCTTCGTCCAGGCTCTTGTTATTTACATTTCAGAATTTGATTAGGTGCACTGGAGAAGGGGTTAGCATAAGAAGCAGTGGAAGTTGGAAGGTGTAACGAGAGGGCAACTAATAAAACAGTGGATTAAAGGCCAGTTCTTGGACGCTTTTCGGTATTGCATCAGCCAAGGATCTGACTGTAAAATACTTGCTGCTCAAGAAAACTTGTTTGTTGAATACTGGACCAGTCTACACAAACAGCACATTAAATGGGAAATCTGGACCATATAACTTCAGACTGCAAGTGGTAGGGTTGCATGTCTGAACACTCCTACATGGGAAAGGGAGGAAAACTCATCTGTACACAGAAGATTAACAGCCCCTTTCAGACATGCAATGAATATGTGTCAGAAGGAAGCCAGATTCTGCTTCCAATCTCCACTTGTTCATTTGAAGGTCTGCAAAAAGCTAACATGAATCCCGTTATTTCCACACTTTTCCAATAACTACCCTCTCTGGGGTAAGGACTGTAGCTCAGTAGTAGAGCATTTTATTTGCATGCAGGAGGCTGCAGGTTCTATCCCTTGGATCTCCAAGAAGGGCTGGGAAAGACTGTTGTCTGAAACCCTGTAGAACTGCTGCCACTCAATGTAGATAATATCTACCTGTCAAAGCCCCTTGTGCAATGCTTCGCAAGTGCCTGACAGCCACCTGGTTGTCAGGTGTTTGAGAACTACCAAGTGTAAGGCACTTTGCTAGCCCTGTGCACACCAGTGCTGAGCATAGGGCCAACAAGCTGCTTTCTGCAGTTCTGTGTGACCACACAGTCAGTCCAGGAGATTTCAAGTCACTACCGATCAGCTGATAAGAAGTGACTTCAGCACTGATTTCTGCAGGGTTTGTGCAATTGAGTTCTCCATGGGGGAACTCAGTTGCACAGCTAATTGAACAGGCTTTCTGCAGCAACCCTTTAGGGAACTTGGTCACACAACTAATCCAGTTGCCTAGGTATCTGCTGTATAGTTGACATCATATGTAACCGGTGGGTTTGAGGAAAACAGTCTCCTTGTAGGACAAATTGGGACCCATGCTGGGCCAAACTTGGCCCATGGTCCAGAGGTATCTTGTAACCTATTGTCCACCATCTGCAGTTTTGATAACTTCTTATATTAAAAATAATTAACGTTAAAAAAAAAGTTTCCAAATTAAGCAAGGATACGTTTTTAACATTGATTTTAAAGATGTTTTCTTGATGAATTGAATTGGTTAATTTGGGGGTTCCTAATTTCTTAAGCACCAGGGATACATTTCAAAATCTAATAGACTATTGTGGGCACCACAAAATATCCATTTTACAGAGGGAAAATTGCTGATACTCATAAATCCCTTACAAAAATAAATAAAAACAGACAACAAAGCAAGCAACACACTCTGAAAACAGGCAGTCACCCCTAACAATAAAGCCACCCCCCTAATTCTTTAAAAAATAAGTTGGGATAGGGTCTTGTCAGCCACTGGGAGTGTGAGTGTTGTTGTGCCCATAGGTACTATTCTGGGTACCCCAGAATTAACTGATTGATTAAAGGTTGCAGCCCTAGGGGAAAAAAGAAAAGAAATATACTGAGTTTCTGTTTCTCTGAGAGTAATATAGAGTGGAGGGAAGAGAGCAGAGTGGGGTGGACTGAAAATATGTCAACTCCTTGACTGGATCTTGCCCTTTTATTCCGAGTAGTTACACTGTCAAGAAGGTATTTTGCTGAATTGCCTCTTTCTGCAGGAACACCACGCAACAGTTACTTCTGAGTGGCTTTATAGGGGATTTTCACCCACACCTTATAATAAACCGAGCGTGCAGATAACATATCTTTTTGTGCTTTAAAGTGCTTGGATGATAACTGTGAAAAATTATCTCACGAAGGTTACCAAGCGGTACCTGTGGCCATTTTCTCATGACCCCTGTGAGATAAAGTTTACTGCCTTAGATCATGATGCATTGTCAAATAACAGGTTTAGCTTGTCTGGCCAACAAGAAGTAATTGAGGAGTGTTATAGCTTTACAATCCTTGTTCCAAGGAATTGGGAGCATCTGAGCTGTTAGACCTGAACAAAATAGGTCAACGCTGAGAGAATAAAGTTTTCTCTATTTGTTCCCCTTTTCTTTTACTCCCAAGTTATTTCCTTTCATATGTGACACTATTTCATGATGATCCTTGAAAATCTTACAGAAAAACCTTGAATGTTTTTTTTTCTCTCTCAAAAGACCATTTAAAAAAATGAATTACCATGCCTGTATTATTAATGTTCACAGTTTCCTACATTTACAGATGTTCTGTGAGAGCCCTCTCACAAACTTACACATACACAAAAATAAAACAAAGATTGCATCTTCTGTCTTGTAAAAATGATGACTGGTGACTGATAACACTCTCTTCTGGAGTTTTATACCACAACCAAGCAAACCTGATGAGGAATGTTTGGTTTCTCATGGGTAAACCCCACAATTTGCCCCCAGTGGTAGAGCATCAGCTTTGTCATGCAGTGTTACGCAGGTTCAATCCCTGGCATCTCCAGGAAGGGCTGGGAATATTCCTAACTGAAACCCTAGAGATGTTTTGAGTTAGACATACAAATGGTCTTTGGGTGGATAGTTTCATTATAACATTTTGTGGTCCTGGACTTATGTATCAGGAGTAAGGAGTTTATTATGCTTCCAGTTCCTGCTCTGTTGTTGTTTGGTAGCCAATGAAAGTCACACTGCACCAGTGGACTGGAGAGTTGCCAAGAGACAGTGCTACAGCAAGAGACAGTGCTACAGTTCATCCACTGGTGAATCCATTTTTGTGTGAACACTGCTTGGACAATTAAAAAAAATATGCTTCCTGCAGAGTTGTTCCGATCCCTACCCTCTAATCTGGCTTGTGCAAAACCTGCCTGTCTTTAATCTATAATCACACTTATAGTTTGAGAAGCAATGATTTAAGAGAGAGATCTCATATTAGGGGTGCAGCCAATATGCGGGGGGAGCTTATATTTGGATCAATATGGTGTCTAGCAAATATCAGGCAGGCAGAGCCTAGAAGCAGTTTGCAGGTGGAGCCTGGAGATTTTAGGCAAGCCTGTAAGCCTGTCAGGGAAAAAGACAGGGGATAAATAAATAAATATATAATGTCTAGAGGTTTTGCCAGGTTAGAAATGAAGCTCAGCTCTCTGTTCATCTTAGGCACAGATGGGGAACCTGTGGCCCTCCACATGTCATGGGACTCCAGCTCCCATCTACCCCAGGCAGAATGGCTAATGGTCAGGATGAAGGGAGTTGTAGTCCAATAACATCATGGATTCCCAACCCTGCTCTAAGGTTTAGGGCTAGCTTGCCCCAATGCCCCCCTCCCCATCCTTATACCTTGCTTTTGGGGCAGCTATCCCCAAAGGGGGAAGCAAGCAAACACAGAAAAGAGATTGCCCATCTCATTGAAGAATTAATGTGTACCTCTATTGTACAAATTGTTCATGATTGCTGTAACTATTTTCTTGCAGCTACTCAGCTATGATTCCAGCATCATTTTCTTTCTTTTCCACTGTGTTAAGGGTTGGGTTATTTAAACTTACCATCAAACAGAATCAGAATCAAAGTGAGCTAATTTTTCTGAAATACTAATCATTTTAAGGCTATTGAACTAAATATAGAGACAGTTCATTAAATCATTAAAACTGCCTGCAATAATCCTCACAAAGTCATTATAGTAGTATTCCCTAGCCAGAGAGGTAGGTTTGCCTTAAGCACAGTTTAATCAAATTAGATAGCAGGCCTATGTCATGGGGTTTCTCCTATTGATATTCATTAAAAATACATGATTTATCACTAATCTATGTAAGGTATATCCCGATTCTGCCAAATTAATTTTGTAAGTGTTGGGGCGGGGAGTGAGGGAATAGGTAAGGAAAACATTATAGTCTATTGTTATAGTGCTGATTTAAAATGGAGGCACGATCGCATTTACATTTTGCAGACTGTATCATTTTACAACATTTTGGCACTTGCTTGCTTTCCTTCACTTTCTCATTTTAGTTAAGCACTTGCAGTACCAGCTACTATATCCTTTAGGTCAGTGGTGGTCAAACTTGGCCTTCCAGATGTTTTGAGACTACAACTCCCTAGTGGTCAGGGATGATGGGAATGGTAGTCCCAAAACATCTGGAGGGCTGAGTTTGGCCACCACTGCTTTAGGTCACCCCCCAACTTTCAATTTACAGCGATCCCTTTCAGCACTGACTTACCTGCTGTAGAAACTGTGTACACTGCTGGCAGTTCTGGCACAAGTATTTGAGCACATGGTCAGCTCACTCAGAACATTTCCAAATAAAAGGAGCTGGTTTCAGATAAGGAAAAAACCTCTGTGTGGCACCCAAATAGTCACCACCAGTCCATGTAGACGATATTTTGTGAGGTGGACAAATTACCTGACCTGGTTTAAGACAGCTTCGTATGTTCATATGCTTCCCATGCTCTCAATTTTTAGGGACCAAGTTTTGAGGGCCTCCCCATTGCCTGATGAAAATGGATAGTGTCCTTGCACATACCCATTGCTCACCTCTTCTCTCTAGCTTATCCACTTTGATCCCCATATGATGCACTCTAATGAGTGCATTGGTTTTGGCTCACAAATTCTTATGCCACAATAATAAACCTTTAGTGATCAAGGTGCCACAAGAGTGTGGTGTGAAAATTGTGCACACCTGGCTAGTAGATGTATACAGAAGTTAGCAAATCATCTGGGAAACATTTTTTTCCCATGCAGAAGACTTGAAAATTGCTGGGGAGGGTCTCACCAAACCACATAATACATCTTTGTTAGAATCATACAATAAAATTGTGGAGTTGAAAGGGACCCTGAGCATCATATAGTCCAACCCCCTGTGATGCAGGAATCTCAAAACGTATTCATAACCCATTAGTAGACCGTACCAGTTCTGTAAAGTAGACCTGCAGCTTACAAAGGGGTTACGTTCCGAGGATAGTACATAAAGCTAAAATCGCATATTATGAAAAGCACAACAGGGCCTAAACTAGAGCATTGTTAGTTTGTTCAATATTGCAGTCCTGGTCAAAATACCCTTGATCGCTGCTGACAAAAAACCCCAAACCAAAACACAATCAAACAGAGGTTATGTCCTCATATTTTTGATGGTTCCTCAAGCTCTCTGTGGACCATTTGAATGTTTCTCATGAACCAATAGTGGTTGGCAGACCACAGTTTGAAAACCTCTATATCTACCAGTCATTAGTCATTATCCACACTACTGTGCCACCTGCTTCTGTCCACAAGCCTCTCCTGCTGGATCATAACACTGAAAGGACTTCAAAGGTCATCTAACACAACTTGCCACCCACAACTACAACATTCCTGATTGGTGGTTGTCTAGCCTTTGCTTAAAAACTTCTAATGTAGGTGAGTCCACCACCTTGTGAGTTACTCTGTTCCACTGTTAAGCAGGGTGTGGCTGTTTAAGAAAGGAAACTAACTTCCAGATGTGAAAAATATTTTAAAACATGCATTCCCCCTCTCACAACTATTCTTTCCCCCCTTTCATTCCTGTAGTGGTGAAATTAGCTCATTATTAGTGAAATTTGTTGGTCTGTGCCCATGTTAATGTCAGAGGGTGGGTGAGGGTGGGAAGCGATTGGAATATTTAGTTCAGACCAAGGTCTCATGATATGAGGAGCTTTTTATTAAATCTGAAAAATTTAATAAGAGGCTTTTCATACCAGAGCTTAGACCATCAGAAAGCTTGATCTCTGCAGGCTGCCATCTTGTGTTGCAGAACTGAAGGTGTTTCCTTCCCACACATGCACACACACTTCAAGGGCCAAATCTGCTGCTAGTGTCATTGCAGTGAACTCAGTAGATTTAACAACACTGGGGGAAAGTTCAACAGAATTATATGAGCAAACCAGCTTTATAGCTGCAGCCCCCCCACATTTGGAGAAATAATTTCATATATGCAAACAGATGGCATCCTGATGCTTGCTAAGCAGCAAAAAGATATTATGGCAGGGATGTGAAATACTGCACTAAAATTTGTAAGAGTCTTAGTGAAACATTTCTCACACTTTTCTTTCTCACTCCCCCCCACCCCTGGCCAGGTTCAGATTAATTTTGCATTTGCAAATGTGTCCTTACAACTTCATTTGGAAAAGAAAAAAGGCATTGACTATTTCTATAGGCACACCTCGAAATCCAAGCTGGAAAAGTCTACAAATGTTTTCTGTATTTCTCCTGCCCTGTACATACACAATGAATCAAAATAATATTCACCTTGGATGCAGACAATTTATGTTAATTCGCTCTAGCACAGTGGATGCCTGGTTTTCCATTGTAGTGTCATAGGAAGCTGCCTCATAACAGGTCAAACTTCAGTATTTGTTCATCTATCTCAGTTCATCTAGCTAAGCCTCTCTCCAGGGCCTTAGCCAAAGATGCCTGGGATGAAATCTGCAACTTTCTGCATACAAAGCTTATGTTCTACCACTGAGCTATGGCGCATCCCAGGAACTTTTTCTATATCATCATTTCCTGAAGTACCCCAGCCACACATCCGTACAGAGTAGGGCACAAGGCTACCCCACCTTTCCCTAGGTTTCTAATTTGGGATACCTGATCTTCTGCCTTGCAAGAGTGCCTGTTCTTCACCTCTATGGCTTCTCTGCTTGTACATTTCATACATGCCATAAGTCTGGAAAACCAAACTTGCAAAACACATCTCACTGTTTGAGGAAATGACAGTGGGCATCCATCCACAGGCAGCTTAACATACTTAGATAACTGTCCAAAGGCATTCATTACAACTGCTGCTGACTTTTTAAACAAAATACCACAATATTTCATTTTCTTTTCACAAATAGGAAATTAATTGCATACTCTTGCAGCCAGAGCAGATATAATTCGTTATGTATTGTTAAGGTTGTCTGTGATAAATTTATCAAGCTTGCATGAAAACTACACTGAAATCACAACGGATCCATCTTAATTAAGGCTCTTTAAGTGACAGATACACCTGTCCTGAAATCAGGATGGAGGTGAGTAGATGGGGAGGAGGAAAATAACATTGCATTCCAAAAATGTAGCTGTTCTTTAAAAGAAAAGAAAACCTCTTTGAGTACATTGCAAGTACACGGCAAATGGCAACACTGAAATTCATGATGCTGGCTTACTCATGTTCATTAATTTCAGTGGGTTTACGCAGAGTAAACCTTTGTTGAATAACATTCATAATTAACAATAAATGTACAACCTTCATAATCCATACATCATAAAATGGTAGAATTCTAGACAGATGGCTGTAGGCTTTCGTATTATACAAATTGTTTCTGCATTACAATTCCAGCTGGATATAATAGATTAATTTGTATATCCCAATAGGATCAATTTAAGAATTGTTATCTATTTTACCTTAGCAGTTTCAAAACTTAAATGTATATTGGTGCAAATAATTCTCCATTAATATTTTACTCTTTTTATTTTAGTTTCCCTAGAGCTGGTTGCTTTAGCGATATAATAGGAACGCAATCAATCATTAATGTATTTTTTTCATTCATTCAGTTTAGAGACTCTTCAATAGAATAGCTCTCTGAGAGATTTACAGGCTTAAAAAAATTCTCAGATCCAATATTTAAAATACAACTAGTCAAGAATATGAAGTAGCATTTCTCCAGCTTAAAATTATTAGTAAATACATACTAGCTTTCCTCCTATTGAAAATAGTACATGTATCCCCCAAATCAGATTGGAACCATAGTGGGGGAAAGGGTTAAAGCCCTCTCTCTCCATGCCATAGTCCCAGGACTGAGCTACATTAGTAAACAAACAAATAAACAAAACACATTATAAAAGCATCCTTCTTCTTTGGTGATCACTCGTAGCCGAGTAAGATTGTCTTCCATAAACACAGTTTTAACAATGAGTCCGCAAGAGACTGTGGAGGCCAATTCTGGATCCACACGTCCTTCCATAGTGGGGACATTGGTTTCCTGGCAGGAGTTTATCACAGTGTGAATTTGCCCAGTGTGCCTTCCTCTTAGCACATTTCTCCCTTGCGTCCTGAGTTCGAGTGTCTTCAAAGCCCATGACACCTTTGGTAAAGGCAGTTCTCCAACTGGAGCGATTGCAGGCCAGGGTTTCCCAGTTGGCAGTGTTTATACTACATTTTTTAAAATTTGCATTGAGACAGTCTTTTGTTGACCACCAGCATTACGCTTTCCATTTTTAAGTTCAGAATAGAGTAGTTGCTTTGGAAGATGATCATCCGCACAACATGACCAGTCCAACAAAGTTGATGTTGAAGAATCATTGCTTCAACACTGGTGATCTTTGCTTCTTCCAGTACACTGATATTAGTTCGCCTGTCTTCCCAAGTGATGTGTAAATTTTTTTGGAGACACCGTTGATGGAATCTTTCGAGGAGTTGGAGATGGCGTTTATAAGTGGTCCATGTTTCACAAGCATACAATAAAGCTGGTAGTACAATAGCTTTGTAAACAAGCATTTTTATTTCCCTGCGAATTTCCCGGTCCTCAAACACTCTGCACTTCAATCAGGAGAAAGCTGCACTCGCAGAGCTCAGACGATGCTGGATTTGGCATCAGTGTTGGCCCTTGTGGAAAGATAACTACCTAGGTAGGAGAAGTGATCGACATTTTCCAACGTTACGCCATTGAGTTGGATTTGTGGTGCTGCAGAGGGGTTATTTTGTACTTAATGGTGCAGCACTTGGACTTTTGGATGTTGAGTGATAGGCCAACCTTTTCATAAGCTTCTGCAAAGATATTTAGGATGGTTTGGAGGTCATCCTCTGAGTGTGCACACACTACGTTGTCATCAGCATACTGAAGCTCTATGATGGAAGTTACGGTAACCTTACTCTTTGCTTTCAGCCTGCACAGATTGAAGAGCTTTCCATCTGTTCGATATATGATTTCTACTTCGGTGGGGAGTTTCCCTTCAACAAAGTGTAGGATCATGGCAATGAAAATAATGAATAGAGTTGGGGCAATAGCACAACCTTGTTTAACACCTGATCCCACTATGAATGGTTCACTTTGAGAGCCATTGTTATCTGTGATTGTTGCTGTCATATTATCATGGAGGAGCGGAATGATGTTTACAAATTTATCTGGGCAGCCAATTTTCAGAAGGACAGTCCACAGGGCATTACGATTTACAGTGTCGAAAGCCTTAGTTAGGTCAATAAATGCCATATACAGGGGTTGGTTTTGCTCTCTGCATTTTTCTTGAAGCTGTCAAGCGGTGAAAATCATGTCCACCATCCCCCTAGAAGGCCGAAACCATTTTGGGATTCAGGAATGGTCACCTTGGATATTGTTAAGAGATGGTTTGAGAACCTTGCAAGAATTTTGCTGGCCGCAGCTAATAGAGAAATTCCTTGATAGTTTCCACAATCAGTTCTGTCACCTTGATTGATAATTTTGGCATCCCTAAAGTCTGCTGGGATCTCTTCTCTTTCCCAGATTTTTTCGATGAGCTTGTGAAGTTGTTGTGTAAGTTCAAATCCGCCCACTTTGAAGACTTTGGCAGGTATCCCATCAGGTCCACTGGCTTTGTTGTTTTTCATTTGGTTAACAAAACTCTCCCAGATTTGGAGAAACAGCAAGCTCATCTCTAACTTGTTTTTGCGGAATTTGTGAGAACCTCAGCAACTACGGGGGAGTTGCGGTTAAGGAGATGTTGGTAATGTTCTTTCTAGCGCAGTGCAATAGCTTCTTTATCTTTTAGAAGTGTGATACCATCTGCTGATCGTAGGGGGCATATGCCATGATTTATTGGTCCACAGATGGTCTTTGTGGCTTTAAAGAAACTTTGTGCATCATGAGTGTCAGCTAAGTGCTGGATCTCTTGAGCTTTCTTTATCCACCAGTATAAAAGCATTATAACACTGTGACACCAGATGGAGCTGTAGAGCTGAAATTGGAACTCTATGAAAATTTCCATTGTGAGCTTTAAAACAGTTTACCCCCAGAGCATTTCCAGAGCGTTTTTAATAGCTGTGTAGATGCAGCCCCAATCTGACTCTCCCCCTACCAGGCCAGCCATTTGCTAAAAACAAGCAACCATACAATGTGACATCTAGTTTGGCCCAAATTTAGGTAGATGATCTCTAAAATGAAACAAATTTCATCATAACTGGCTTCCAAATAACCCCTTTTGGAGAGCTTTTGAGCAGGCACAGAACATTAGCTTTGTTGATTTCTGTGGGAGCCCCAAGCACCTTCCCTATTGATCACTGATGCTCAAGGAAACAACACTGAAGGTTGGTTGTAGAGCAGTAGCCGATCTAAGAACTTCATCAAATCCATGGGCTACTTTGTGATGTTATAGAATGTTTGTTTATATTCTACCTTCTGAGGTTACCTTGCCCAGTGATATCTCCCTACCCAAATTCTTGAGCTGCCAGAATTAGACAGCCTGCAAACCAAAATGGAGGGAAGGGTCAAGGATGCAAAAGACAGGTGGGGAAATCTTCACAAAGCACCTAATGACAGTCCACCCTTGTTTCACCTCCATCTCCCATCAATCCCAGCCAGCATGGCCAATGGGCAGGGATGATGTGAGTTGTAGTTAAGCAACATTTGGAGGGCCAGTTTCTCAATCCCTAGGCTATAGGTCTCTAAAATTATTTTTGCTCAGAACTCCTGTGCCTGATTAGAGTTTTTAAAACATTAGAGGCCTTTTTAAACTCCTCTGTCCTCTAGAAGATTATCATTCCCACCTTCTTCCTCTATTTTTTTTTTTTTTTTTGCGATCCCTGCTTTATGGGAGATAAACACAGGCTACCAGCTCTCTGCCTTAAGTTAAAATAAGTCATCAGCTGTCTTTCTCTTTAGTAGTTTCATGTTCTGACCACAGAAACAGCCTGGAGGGATTCTACTCTCTCTCTCTCTTCCGCTCATTTGTCAGCCTAGTAGCTACAGTTGTGACACTAATGCTCTTGGAGGCATGCCCTGTTTGTCAACAGCAAAAAAGAGAGCCCTGGAAGCCAAACAAACAGTAAATGTATGTGTTTTAAGGAGCAATGTTTTCTTGGGAGTGTTAATGGTGGCAGGAAAGTGAGCAAGCCAGGCACTTGGCTCATCTGCAAGCCAAAAGGCCATGCAGAATTCTATGCCTGAAATAGGGCTTCTTTCCATCATATAGAATGAAATTGATTTATCTATTTTATCTTGCTTTTTGAAATCTGTCTAATATCAAAGCAGCACGTGCTGGAAGGTCTTGGTTTTTACAGCCCTAAACCTGGGGTGGGCAACCAATTTTCTGTTGAGGGCCATGTTTCCATTGGGGTAATCTGTTTCAGGTCAGATGCTGGCTGTGGCAGGTACGGAAGTGAACCCATTTCCCCTCTTCTTTTTGCCACCTCTTTTCTCTCCCACTCTCTTTCTTTCTGCCACCCCATTACCATTTTCCTCCCTTTTATCTGGCAATCCATTCTCTCTTCTCTCTGCCCAGTGGGCTTGCCAGAGGTCTGCTCAGATCACTTGCACTGGGCTTTTGAAATTAAATTGAGGGCCACAGGACTACATCCATACAAACCTCCTTGGGTATTAAAATCTGCCTCATAGGTTCTTTTTGCAGGCCTGCCTGTAAAATCTGTTTGGTTGGTGGGCACGAAAGACAGGGCTTTCTCAGTGGTGACCCCCCTGGTTGTGGAACTCCCCACTGAGCTGCATAGTGATCCCAACACGGCAACCTTTTAAACAGGCTTTAAAAACCTACCTGTTTGGGGTTGCCTTCTCTTGTAATCTTCTAGTGCTGCTGAAATTGAGAATGTTGAGCTGATTTGAAATGTTTTATTTGTCAGAGACAAAGTCCAACAAACCCAGCACTTTAACAAAGTAGTCCTGCTCAGGGACTTATTTGCATTTTGATCACACCGCTGGTCTCTATATACATACAAGGGAACCATGTGTATGCAGTCTATATTTGGGCTCATGTACAGTTGATCTAGGGCCCTCCATTTTCTAGGACAAAGGACTGTGCATTCAGGCATATACAAAGGTTCTGTGCAAATTCCATTCCTAAATGCATGGAAGCCAGGGGGTGGGCGTGGTGCAGAGGATGGAATCCTAATCATGCCACACAAATATATGTTTATTTGAACTCCTTCACAGAGCTGTTGCTAAAGGCTCTTCACCACTGTTTCCACACTACATTAATTTACTTTACAACAGCAGGTCTGGCAGCACTGTGTGGCATTCATGGGCAGCTGTTGAAGCTCTAACACCCTGATAGGGCCAGGGCCAGGGCCAGGGCCAGGGGCAGGGGCAGATTTTGATTTTTCAGATTTCAGCAGTGAGCTGTGCACCCCCCTGCTTCTCACCTTCAAATCTGCTCAATTCACTGCGTCATAGTTGTGGCACCTTGGAGCACCTCCTAGACTTGGTACCTAGTGCAGCGGAGCAGCTTGCACTGCCCTAAATCCACCTCTGATAGGGCCCACCTAGAACCCTCTTTAAGCCTCCTTTTCCCCAATTCTCCAATCAGCATCAGGTGATTAAGGTCACTTCCAAAGAACCTGTTTATTAAGAATTCACCCTGATTTGTTTGTGCAGCCTGAAGGGAGGTTAGATGAACATTCATTCTTCTTTTCATTCAGGGAGGTTATACCAAGTTGCATCAATCTATTTTTATAGCGCAGTTTTCAGTGCACTTTCTCTGTTACTTTCCTTTTTGCAAAAAGTCTGATTTTGTGGGGCAGCCATTGTAGTGCATGAGCGCCAAAACAACTTTCATTGTGCAACCTGATTTTGCCAGATGTGATTGAATGCTACCCACAAATAGTGACTGTCTGGAAGTGCCCTAGGTTAGGAAACTGCCATTACAATTTCCCACAATGCCTGGGTAGCCAACGTGGTGCCCTCCAGAGGTTGTGAACGCCACCAGCCACCAGTGTAGCAAATTGTCACTGAGCTGTAGTTCAGCAATTTCCTGAGGGCACCACGTTGGCTACCCATGACCCAGAATGTACGGTTGCCATACGTCTGGAATTTCTCAGACATATGCAGAATACTGCAGTCAGCAGCAGTGTCCAGGCAGAAATTGGCAACAACAACTTTTGTGTCCAAATTTTCACTGTTTGGGATATGGCAACCCTACAGAATGATGGTATTGGGGGGGGGCATTGCTGGAAATTTAAATGGCAGGAACATAGGAAGCTACTTTATACTGAGTCTGACCATTGTCCATCTAGCTCAGTATTGTCTACACTGACTGTCAGCAGTTCTCCAGGATTTTTGACAGGAGTCACTTCTGGCTGTACCTGTGGATGCTGGGGTTTGATTCTGGTACCTTCTCCATGCAAAGCATATGTTCTGCCAATGAGCTGTAGTCCTTCCTCAATCTACTATTTTGGGTGACTCTGAAAGCTGGTATTATAAGAGAAGGGGGGGAAATTCTTAATGTTTTAATGCAAATTATATATTTATAACCTTCTACCAATGAAACCTATGCTGTTTGCTTACAGTTGCGTGAAAGCAGTTTTATTAACATTTCTCAGGTTTGAACTGTGGCTGTAAAAATGAATGTCAGAGTGAACACCTGACTTCCAAGACCCAGTATGACTTAATGAATCATTTTTTATGTCTAATGAAGTAACCTGTACGCTTTCTGGTATCATGTTTTTGTTCCCTTGATGAGTCTAAAAATGGCAGGGAATATATTTCAAGTTTCTTTGTGTCTGTTGAAGTTTACACGGGGGTGGAGGGAACAGCAGGTGGGGGGCTCCACAAGCTATCTGAGGAATGTGTCTTTCTCTTTCTTACTGGTTTTGTCCCCTCTCTGTCTGACACGGCAGGCATGCTGAACAGGAGTGGCATGCGAATCGATCGGCAGGCAATCAGTGACACGGCGGCTGGCCAGAGCCAAACTCCATGCCATCGATCGGCTCCAAATCAATTTGCACAGTGCATTCCCCGCTCAGGTTACCTGCCATTTCAGGCATGGGGAAGAACAGTGAAGTGAGAAGGAAATTGCACCCAAGTATTTTGGGACCTTGGTTCGTAACCTCAAAGGTTGCACACGGCTGACCTTTCCTTGTTTATATGTCTGTGCCTACGCTCTGTCAGAAAGTATGAGATGGATCTGTTTTGGTACGTGGTGGAAGGCTAGATTATTCCGCAAGCTCCCTGTATAGCAAAACCACTTGTGAATGTTAGCTTTAGAATCCATTGCTTGCATTCTGAAATGGTACAATCCAGAACAGGCTCACAGTGTGATAGCTATTTATTGTGTGGTTTAGGTATCTGGTCAGGCCCCTCTTTTCCAAACTAGATATTGTTACATTCTTTGCATCCTGCCCTGTTTCCAAGTTGCTCAGGGCAGTCCACGTGGTTTCTGTTTCCCCACCCACTGCATCCTCATAACAACCCTGTGAGATAGGGTTGAAAGACAGTGACTACAAGCTCAGGGCTAGGCTTTTGCAGATTTGATTTTGCAAATTAAAAGTGAGATATGAAAGATTAAACAGGGTTTAATTTAAGATCATAGAAGCTGTATTATCAGATGAAACCAATGTCCATCTAGTCCTAGGCTGGAAGTTCATAAACAGGGTATGAAATTTATAATTATGCCCTGTCTCCAACATCTCATATTCAGACTTTAAGATCATGTACATACAGACTCTATTTTGCTATAATGGTGAACAGGGGTTGTTAAAAATAACCTCCATGAATTTGTCTAATCATTCCCAGTACTTATGTTCTTAAAAAGAGAGAGATGTTAGCAGAGGCCCTTGCACCTTTGGCAAGGAGCTGTATTGGTGCCCCCACCACAAAAAATGCACTTTACTACAACATTAGAAATTACACGCAAATCTCTTTGAAATAAAAAAAAAGTAGGTTCCCCCCCCCCTCTGAAATCATTCAAACATCCTTCTTTCAGTCTAGATTGATTCTAGATGCTGCCATCCACAAGGGTGGGTGCGCTTATTTGATAAGTGTTGGAAAACCCTTCCTTTGATTAGGTTATCCATGCCTTCTCCTCCCTGTACATGCCCAAGGTAAATGAAGAAGGATCTTGGTACAGGCTTTAGTGGGTCCACAGTGATTTTCCTACGCATCCTACTGGGGACTTCAATCAAAATGTGAATTTAAATGAACTTTAGTTTACTCAGTCTTGTATGATATTGTGACCCTTGTGTTTATGCAGTGAAATATGTGCATGCAAGGTCATTGCACGCCATCACTCATCTACCAGGCTGCATGCTAATTATGATGCACAAGTGACTTGCTGTGTAGGGATTTTGTAGTGTTTAAAGTAACTCATGGCTAGACTTGTAGGCAATTTTTGTTCCTTCTGGTATTGGCAAAGAGAGGCTCCATGCTTTACAGGGCATTCATGCTGGCTGTGAGCATGCTGGGTGCTTCCCAAAGAAAACTTCAGAACCATCAGAGGCAATAATGCTTCTGAATACCAGTTGCTTGAAACCTCAGTGGGTTTCCCACTGACATTTGGTTGGCCACTGACAACAGGATGCTGGACCAGATAGGTCATCAGCCTGTTCCAGGAGGCTCTTCTTGCGTTCTTGGGTTAATAGAATCATAGAATTTAGAGGACCAAATATGTAAAAGGTGAACAATAGATATGTATCCTTATGTTGTCTGTGTACCCATAGGAAACAGAGTGGCTGCAAAAAATTGTGTGGGTCCTCAGAGGGCAAGTCTCTACTGGAGGGTTTAGATTACTTGTTTCCTGCAGTTTCCTTCATAATAAATAATAATAATAATAAAAATTATTTATATCCCGCCCTCCCCAGCCGAAGCCGGGCTCAGGGCGGCTAACAACAATCAAATAATCAAACAGTAAAATAGTTACACAATCTAAAAATATTTCATTATAAAAATTAATTAAATCAAATTGAAGGCAACCAATTAAGCAAAATTCTGTGCAGGTTGCCAGAGGAGGGAGTCAGGCTGCGCCCTGACCAAAGGCCTGGCGGAACAACTCTGTCTTGCAGGCCCTGCGGAAAGATGTCAGGTCCCGCAGGGCCCTAGTCTCTTGTGACAGAGCATTCCACCAGATTGGAGCCGCAGCCGAGAAGGCCCTGGCTCTAGTTGAGGCCAGCCTAACCTCTCTGAGGCCTGGGACCTTGAGGATGTTATTATTTGCAGACCGTAGGTTTCTCTGTGGGGCATACCAGGAGAGGCGGTCCCGTAGGTACGAGGGTCCTAGGCCGTATAGGGCTTTAAAGGTTAAAACCAGCACCTTAAACCTGATCCTGTACTCCACCGGGAGCCAGTGCAGCTGGTATAGTACCGGGTGAATGTGATCTCGCAGATCACATTCACCCGGTACTATATCCAAATATAACATGTATCCAAATAGGACTTGCCCTTAGAGGGGCAACTCATAAAGGAGTTACATGCTCAGAATTCCCCCATCACATAGATGAGCAGCACATGCACACATTCTCACATGTATACAGTGCCATCTCACACAGGTTGGCCCACCAGCAGTGGACAGGGCTAACCCATCACATATTTTTTTAGTCAGGGACTGAAAACCTGTGCATTGCCACTGGGAGTTCTTGGGCTGTAGCTACTATCATCCCTGGCCATTGGCAACATTGGCTGAGGCTGATGGGAGTGGCCAGCAGCCTCTGGAGGGTTAGATCAAATGCGCACACACACACACACACACACACACACACACACACACCACTCCCTCCCTGAGGAGTGAAAGGCCTTAAAGGAAAATTCTTTGGTCTGGAGCCTAGCACTCCATTTCTTGGTTAATTCCCCCAGGCTTGTTGCCTGCATTGATGAGCCCTTATTGGGATGCATAGGATCCCTAGCATGGAAAGTGACAGTTTTTTGGGTGTTGCAAGCTATTGCCTGTGGAGATCTCTGTTTTAAATCTAAGCCACAAGCTGTTTTCTGTGCTGCTGATCTGACTGACACTGTTGTCCCATCATTCTCTGGCTGCTGCTCAGAGGGTCATGACACCGATTTACTTTCGCAACTCAATCAACAGAACTCTGGGAATAATATTTCTGAAGAAGATGCTCAGACTTCTCCACTAGAGCCCACACAGCGGAACTTCATAGGCTTGTCATACATTAGGAAAATTCCTGACATGTCCTGGTTTTGGGGTGTAAAAATCGTGTCGGCGGGAATCTTGCTGAATTGCGGGTGTTAGGAATTTTACTTTTTGAAATATGGCAACCTAGAACTTCAGTTCTCAGTGCTCTGTAGGGAAAGGGAAAGTGTGATTAATCTTAGCCCTGGGGTGTCATTCTGAAGGGGCTTATGGGTGAAAATGGTCTCAATCAGTGGCGTAGCATGGGGGTGCAGGGGGGGCCCGGCCGCACCGGGCGCAACATCTGGGGGGCGCAAATCCACAGGTTAGGGGGTGCAAATTATTTGCCTTGCCCCGGGTGCTGACAACCCACGCTACACCACTGGTCTCAATGCCCCCCATGTCATGTCATGATGCAGCATCATTCCAAAGGCATTCTGTGGGGAGAAAACAGCACACAGCAGCCATCACAATGTGTTTCACTGGTGCTAGTACTCTACAGGATGCCGCTGAATAGCAATTGCTGGCAATCACAAGTGCGGAGAAAGCAGTCATGCTCAGATCCTGTTTGAGGACTTCTCAGGAGGCAACTGCTTGGACACTATGAGAACAAGATCATGGACTAGCTGGGCCTTTGGCCTGATCCAGCAGGGCTCTTATGTCTATAATGGATATTCAGAGGTATACTGCCTCTGAACCTAAAGATTCTACTTAGCTATGATAGCTGCCTTACAGGAACATAACAATAGCCCTTGTGAATCAGACCAAAGGTCCATACTGTTAGCCAATAGTGGCTAACAAGACTTCTAGAAAGATGCCTAGTCACAATGGCTATGTTCTCTATTGTCTGAGGCAATATGCCTATGATTACCATTCACTGGAAATTGCAAGTGTGGAGGATGCTGTTGCACTCAGATCCTGCATGCTGGCTTCCCAAGAGGCATCTGGTTAGCCACTGTGAGAAAACAGGATACCAAACTAGATGGTCCTACAGCCTGATTTAGGGCTCATTTTGCATTTTTATGCAAATCAATGAACCGCTGCTGCTGCTGCTGCTGCTGCTGCTGCTGCTGCTGCTGCTGCTGCTGCTGTAGGGAAAGGCAAGGCCCAACATTTGGGGAAATTTATTTGGGGTTCCCCCTCCCCAGCAATGGAGTGTTGACTTGTGGGGGAGGGGAAGATTTTGCCTCAGCAGTACTTCTTGACAAGTTTGATGGTACCTGCAGTACAGAATTTAGATCTCAAGATGGCACCAGCTGCCTGCTGAAATTAGGCTTGGCAGCAGTTATACATATTAAACAAAAGGTTTTCACAGTTTGCTGCTTTCATGTGGTGAGAGACTTTTGTGTCTATTGAGATGTTGTTTGCCATAGTTGTGTGGCTTGCTGTCCATGCAGAGCAGGAGAATAATCTAGATATACATAGACAAAGCTACACAAAAAAATAAGAAGTCTTCACTTAACTGGGAAGGCTTTCCTATAAATTCCTTTGTGGCATAAGAAGAGCCCTGCTAGATCAAGCCAATGTCACATCTCCTCAAGCATCCTGTTTTCAGTGACCCACCAAATGCCTCCTAGGAAGCCCTCAAGCAGAGCCTGAGCACACATACCCTTCCCCACTTGTGATAGTTCGCATTCGGAGGCATACTACCTCTGACTGTGGAGGTAGAGCATAAGGCATCTTTTTAACAAATTGAAAGTCACATAAAATGGTGTTTAACATGTTATCTAAAAAGAGTGATCCAAATCCTCTTTTTTTGCTCAAAAAAATTCCTTTATTGAACAACAACAGCAAAATGATTGCAGAATTTTTTAAGATCAACATCAAAGCAATGGCAAAAAGGAATGGGAATAATCTTGGTAGCTGAAGTTTGATGGTGTATTCTCCTTATTTCTTTATATAGCATCATCATTTTAAATGGTGCTTTGCAAAGCAACCTAAGCAAAAAATACAAGCTCCTTTCCAGGAAAGTTATACTCTAAGTTTTGACATCAGTGGAGGCAACAGAAAGAGAAGGCAGAGCAGCTAACAGAGGGAAATGTAACAATGCAGTTTCATGTACTTACCTGTGGCTTCAGCAGAGCTTCGGGAATAAAGGGATTGGGAACTTGTGTTGGGGAAGTTTATTATTATGTTATGTATTTTGTGTCTTTATGCTGTAAATGGCCCTGTGATCTTTGGATGAAGGGCAGTATAATAATAATAATAATAATAATAATAATAATAATAATAATAATACAGTCCTAAGCACCCGTACTAAAGATTAAGTTCCACTGGACACACAGCAGGGCATAAAGGTAAAGGTAAAGGTAAAGGGACCCCTGACCATTAGGTCTAGTCGTGGCCGACTCTGGGGTTGCGGCGCTCATCTCGCTTTATTGGCTGAGGGAGCTGGTGTACAGCTTCTGGGTCATGAGGCCAGCATGACTAAGCTGCTTCTGGTGAACCAGAGCAGCGCACGGAAACGCCGTTTACCAGAGCAGCGCACGGAAATGCCGTTTACCTTCCCGCCAGAGCGATACCTATTTATCTACTTGCACTTTGATGTGCTTTCGAACTGCTAGGTTGGCAGGAGCAGGGACCGAGCAACGGGAGCTCACCCCACTGCAGGGATTTGAACTGCCGACTTCTGATTGGCAAGTCCTAGGCTCTGTGGTTTAACCCACAGCACCACCCGCGTCATCAGCAGGGCATACTTGTGTGTAAATAAGCATAAAACTGTGCAGCATTTGAATATTTTCATGTCCAGGGGTTGAATCACAAGCCAAGAGTCAAGAAAATGAAATTATAGGATACTAATCTAGAGTTAGGGATGTGGGTGGTGCTGTGGGTAAAACCTCAGCACCTAGGACTTGCCGATCGCATGGTCGGCGGTTCGAATCCCCGCGGCGGGGTGCGCTCCCGTCGTTCGGTCCCAGCGCCTGCCAACCTAGCAGTTTGAAAGCACCCCCGGGTGCAAGTAGATAAATAGGGACCGCTTACCAGCGGGAAGGTAAACGGCGTTCCGTGTGCTGCGCTGGCTCGCCAGATGCAGCTTGTCACGCTGGCCATGTGACCCGGAAGTGTCTGCGGACAGCGCTGGCTCCTGGCCTATAGAGTGAGATGAGCGCACAACCCTAGAGTCTGGCAAGACTGGCCCGTACGGGCAGGGGTACCTTTACCTTTACCTTAATCTAGAGTTGCCCTTGAATGATGTCACCCAGATCAAACTTTAAAGCAAATTTGTAGTGTTCCTGTTCAAGGGGAATTCAGTGTGTGTGTGTGTGTGTGTGTGTGTGTGTGTGTGTGTGTGTTTTAGTAAGACAGCCACAATTTCTCTGGGTAGTTTCACACATTTACAAGGGTTATCTTTATCTCACAACTTCCTCTAGGTAGTTCAAGGTGATATATAGTACATGTACCCCTGTTATCCTCACAACAACCCTCTGACGAAGTAGTTTGACAGGAGCAATTGGCTCAAAATCAGCCAACCAGTAGGTTTGTGGGAATTTGAACTCTTTCCCCCACCCCGCATTTAAACACAATGCTCTTATCTACTATGCTATACTGGCTCTATGACTGATTTCTGCAGCAAAGTAGTGGGCATGGAATAGATTGATATCTACACTTTAACAGGCTCTAGCTTTTAGAAATGGCATGTAGCATAAAGTTGATTCCAGTGCTCGATCAGGAAATTATTTTAACCCATAATTGTCTGGGTCAAATGAGATGTGGGAACATAAGCTGTTAGGAATCTTTAAAAACAACAACAACACCAAAACACAAAACTCCACTAGCTGGTATCAGTGGTGCTGCATAACACATTTTTATAATCCAGAAACAGCTCTTCTTTCCTAGGTGATTTCTGTATTTATATTACTGGATTTCATAGGGCTTCTCAGGACTTTTTCCTTTTACCCACACACATCTTTAGTTGCCTATATCAGCTAAAGTCCCTCAGTGATGGCCTGGGGTACTTATTCATCATCATAACAACCGTTTAGTGTAAAATTAACAGCTTAACTGCTATGGCTATAAACAGGGGCCTGCATTACTGCAGATGGATGAGGATTACTTAGTTGCAGTCAGAATGCAGACAGAAAGAAGAACAAACAAAGTATGGCTACATTTTGGGCTTTTCAAAAGGTTAAACATATTTAAAGGATGATTTATATCTGAGTGGTTTGCAAACTTTTACCCTCAGGGATCCCTTTCCACAGGCATTCCCTCTGCATCTTGCAGAAGTGCCTAGACATGGATACCCAGCCTTTCTTTGGGCCCAAGGGCACTTTTGGAAGTCTAAGAAACTGTCATGGGTACCAAATACTAATTTCACATTAAAAAACATTGCAGTGCTTAGAAACACCCCAGAAGAAGAAGAAGAAGAAGAAGAAGAAGAAGAAGAAGAAGAACTCCCCCCCAAAAAAACACATAGAGAAAAATCTGGCTAACTCTCAAAATGAGCCACCCTACCCACAAAAGAGCCCGAAACCCCTCAAATGTTTCAAAACAGACTTTGTTTGTTTTTTAAAAAAATCCCAACAAACCTAATTTTTACTATAAAAATTGTAAAATTAGGAGGGGCAGAGAGCGTTGATAGTGTGCCTGAGGTTCCTATGGTGCACATGGGTGCCACCTTGGGTATCTCATGGCTAGTGTGTGCCATGGAAAATATGTAGCTCAGTGATAGCTCACAGCCAGAGCATCTCAGAGCCCCCCCCCAAACCCCATGACATTGGCAGCTCTTTCAGTGCCCCAAAGGTGTAGCAAAGAGTTGGAGGTCTGATTTAAAAGAAGGTGGGGGTGAGAATTTCAAACACATCACCTTTGCCCATAGCCCACTTCTGTCCAAGCTGGGTATGCCTCTAGCATTTCAGCATGGCTAAGGAGAAAAATATGTTTGGAGAAAATCTGTAGGTATTTAGGGCATAGTGCAGGGGAGAATTCTGCACCCCTCAACCAACCATACATGAAGATGCCAGGGACTGAACCTGGGGCTTTTTGCATGCAAGGCAGATACTCTAGGACTGAGTTAACCATGCCATTTTGAGGATAAGCTTTAAATGTGGTTTGACAACTGGTGTGTGTGTGTGTGTGTGTGTGTGTGAGAGAGAGAGAGAGAGAGAGAGAGAGAGAGAAGAGAGAGATGTTGGTGATTAAAGACATTCATTTTAAAGTATTGCCTTTGCAGCTGAAATAAGTTCTGAGCCTCATTTGTAAACTACCATTAAGAGAAGATTGTAGGGGATCTGGCCTGCTGGCTGAATGTGGCCCTCCAGTGTGCTTGATCACATCCTTCATGACACACATCCCTCATGACTCTCACCAGGCCACTCTCTCTCACCAGGCCTTCAAAGGCTTTCTCTGTCTTTAGCTGGGCTAATGTCTCTTCCTTCCCTCAAAGGAAGATATCGAGATAAGGACTTCTACATAGCTGGAAGGTAGCCTACTATAGAATGTTAAGAGTGAAATCTGTTAATCTGGCCCACTTTGGCTCTGGCACCACTCACCACAGGCAGTTTACCCATAAGAGAATGTGTTCCTCAGATTGAAAAAGTTTTCCCACCCTTGGTCTATCCAATCAAATGTGTGACACAGTGCCATGATGACATCTTGTCACATGATTCCTTGGGACAAGCATTTTATTTTTTTTGAAAAGTCCAGACTGAGAACAGTCTATAGCTGTCTGTTTCCTACTGAGAATCTGCCCCCCAACAGTGTTGTTCATAGCCATATAGTATCCAGTGGGTTTTCCACAGAAACTGGCAAGCGATATGACACAATCCTGATTCAATCCACAGGGCTGCTTTTGCTTCAAAAATAAAGTTGTGGTGTTAAATATAGTGTAAAGTTTGACCCTTTGAGTAGACAAGAGATGGGGAACATGTGGCTTTGATGGACTCCAGCTCCCATCAGCCTCAGCAAGCATAGCCAGTAGTCACAGATGATGGGAACTCTAGTCCAATGACCTCTAGAGGGTCCCTTTCCCCCAACCTCCAGAACATCTAGTTGGGTCTTTAAACATTGCTACCTTAGACAGAATTGTGCAATTAAATAGGATAGCCCCACACCAATAAAACATGATAGGTCTTGGTTTGTAGCTCTCCCTCCCTCAGATAGCAAACCAAAGGACAAACAAAAATGCTTAAGCACACCTAGAGCTGCATCTAAACACAAAGGAGTGGGGGGAGATACCAAACAAGCTTCCCCCCCTCTGTTTTCTCCCTGAGCCAAGTAATCCCTTTGATTACATCTAATACCTGCCAAAACCCAGATGGTATGCCCACCCATCTCACAGTGTGATAATGGCACATTGCAAAATCTACCCATTAATATTAATTGTCAGCCAGAGAATCTTTCTGAACTACTATAGCTTGAGATTGCCTTGTGAAAGCGGGGCACGGTTTAGTAGGGATTTTACAATAATTCCCATTCTTTCATCCCAAGTCTCACATATGTGGAATGTTAAACAACACTCATCGCATTTCTGTCATTCTCTGCCACTTGCAATCCTGGCCTTAAATATCTCTGCATTTGGGGTCCTTCACCTGCTGACCAAAGGCCTACCTTCAAATTGCCACAAGCTACACAATTGTATATCTCAGAGCATGCTGCACAGGGTGTTCCCTTTCCCCTGATAGTACCTTGGATTGGCAGTACTCCAGCATATAATATATGCCTTGCTTGTCAGTCATGGTATACTCCGCTGTACCTAATTTCCAGTGGACACACAAACCCTGGAACTCCCTGGAATTTTGTCACCGCTTGTCAGAGATTGTGGGAGGTGTGCAACAGTCTTTTGTCTTCCTGTTTTGTATGTTTATCTTATGAACCACACTGTGATCTTCAGATGTAGGGCGGTATACAAAATGTATATTTAAAATGCACTGTTCCCTACTACTAGACACATGAGTGGGTCTGTTCTCTGAATCTTATCTGAACAATTGCTTTCTTCTTTACTGGTTTTATTCCATTATCTCATTTATTCATTTCTTTCACTAAACCATGATTCTGTTGATTTGTTTTGCTGTTTCCAAGCGCTCTTTGCAGAAGATACAAAAAAGGAGAGCCTGGTAAATGCTGGACTAAATGGCTCCAGCTGAACAATGGCTAGTGGTGGACAAAATACGCCCGAGGTTACTAAAAGGACCTTTAAAATAAGCAGGCTGTGACATGTTAAAGATGCATTATTTGAGAGTCGGGGGCAGAAGAGGAATGAAGGGCAGGGGGAAAACTCTATGGATATAATTTAGCCCTCGCAACAAGGTCAAACTGATTTAATCCCCCCTGGAAAGGTCAAGGAAAGGCCTGGCTGACCTAACCTCTGTGCTCTCCATCTGTCTGCTCCTGAAGCCAGACACTTTCAATAGGGGATTGTGTGTTCTTGGCTGGCTGCAAACAAATTGAAGTAATCACCAGGTCTAGGGGCCTTCTCAAAGTGTTTGCTAACATTCTCCCACTGCCTCTGGAAGTCACAGTCAAAACCTCCTTCACTTCCCACCCCCGATGCTAGAAACATAAAAATGCAGTGGTTTCTTAACATGCCAAGGTTCACTGAACTTTCCAAATTCACTGGTAAAGCCACCAACTCCAGTCTTCAAATGCAGGTACTCAGCAAGTCATCTTTTCAGCCACATACTCCAGTTCTTCCCTTTCTTTGTTGAATTTTAGACTGCAAACTCTTCAGGGCAGGGACCTCTCCTCTTGTACTAAGCCCCATGCGCTCTAATGGCACAATATCAACAATAAAGAGTACATAGAGTTAGTTGAGTATCAAGTTCACAGACACTGTTTAGAGAAACTGAAGAGCAGAATATCCTTATGAACAAATCAAACAACAACAACAACAACAACGTCCCTGTTCTTGAGCTTCTTTATCACAGGAGTAGGGGACATTTAATCATATGTCCTTATGGGGAACCTTCCAGGGGCTGTGTGCCAGTAGTGGGTCTCTCCAGAGGGAAAAGTTGGAACAGTAATGGATGTGACTCTTCTCTTTGTACAGCCTGCTACATTCTAACCACACAAAAGGCATATAGTTCTACACACCCAACTTTCATTCTGCCATCCAGGCCAGCAAAAAGTTGGGACTGAAGACCTATTTCAGCCAGGAGAGGGCATGACACAGGACCAATGAAGGGTGGAGAGAGTTCTCACAGCCAGATAGAAAGGCCTGAAGGGTCACACAGCTCTCTGAGCCTGAGGTTCCCCACCCCTGCTTTAAATTACACACAGCCTAAATCAGTTTTGATGCATTTAGGGGCAGAGCTGAGCTGGAAGATCCATGCCTGCCACCACTGCAATTCTGGTTCCAGAGGGGCCCCTCCTGTGTCTGTGGGGCCAGCATGAACTTCCAAATGGCTGTGGCAGGGGGAAGCATTATCATGGGCACCATGGAGCTTGGAGCTAATATATACGTAAATTTCCTTGCCACTCCCCCCGGATATAACATTGCTATATCTGGGGCACTGTGGAAAATTAAAAGCTGGGGACACTATGTAGAAAAATTAAACGGCAGCTCAAAGTCACCTAGCACTCATTGAAGCACCTGAAAAAGGGATCCCAGTATAGCTGATGGAGTGGGCCTTGCTAGGCCACTGGTGCACCAACAACTGCCTGAGAATTCCAGGTGCTAGCAGTGGCCCTGTGACACTTTTGTAGTTTGGAATGTACACACAATAGGAAGCTGAAGCCAATCTCAGCTTCTCAGGTATACCTGTGCAAGATGTATGTTTGCAAACACGTTTGTCATATTTACATTACAGTATACTTTATTTTTTAAAAAAAGTTTGCCCTCCTGAAAATGTAATGTGTGAAACAGCCCTTAGGTGTGCAGAATATTTTGTAACAGGTGTAATGAAACAAAATACATAAGAGCATATTGCTGGAAGGAGCTTTCGCACCAATTTGCTTCCTCCAAAATGAGAACAAATGATAAAACAGAAGCTGATGCAGCATTTTATTGAACAATGTGTGTGTGTGTGTGTGTGTGTGTGTGTGTGTGTAGTGCTTTTTTGGTATGTAAAGTAGAGAATTCTTTAAAAATAATTGTCAGGGTAGGACAGATATGTAGCATACCGGTGTGTGTGTGAGAGAGAGAACAATTTTCATCTCATACAAAATGGCAACATGCTTCTTTTCATTTTAAATATGAACCTGCACTATTAGAAACTCAGCAAACAAGTTTAGGAAAACAAGCCCAGAGCTCTCCCCCTCCCCTACACAATATTTATTTTATTGATAAAAGCCATTGCAAGAGATGCATTCATTCCACACACACCCCACATACCTTTAAAGAGAAGATTCTATGTTTAGTGGAAGCGATTTGTTTCTGTTCTGCCTAAAGAAAGACTACCATTATCATTTCATATTGACAGAGGTTGTTAGAGTTAAATTACTGACCTTATTTGTTTGGGCTAAGATATACACCAGGATTCTCCATAAATATTCCAGGCTCCTCTCCTGAATTTTCCTTAAAAAAACAAAGAACTAAGTCAATAGCACTTGCACTTCCAGAGGTACTAGAGAAAATGGGCAGGTATTTTTTCCTGATCAATTTGGCAGCATACTAACTAGACCTGTATTGTTTAGTCAATTAACTGCAGGAGTGATGCATCTCTTTGTCTCCACAGGCCAGATCTTTATCTGATCATAGCCTTGTGAGCCAAATTTGACATGTGAGCCTGGCCATCCACAAGTCAGTCACCTGATGTCATAATGATGTCAGGTGATTGACCGCTTTGAAGTCCCCGAATCAGGACTTCAAACATCACACAGGACTTGCTAAGAGGACCTGGTCCACTTGAACAAACTGTGGATTTGTTTGCTAAAGTCACAAAATATGAAGCAAAGCAAAGCATGGAAATATAAGCTTCTACATCTTTAAAATATACCGTTTAAAGTGAGTTCCAAAGTTTCTTCTTCCCCAAGCATAGGGAAAAACCACATGTTTGGTAAGTTAATAATTGCTTTGCTTACAAATGCTTCAAAGCTCAGGTTCAGGTGCTTTTCCACACATCAGTCAGAAAAGTTGCGCACACAGTAAACCTTGGCTTAGTTGCAAAGTGGTGAAAGTTCCTAAATTATTGAGATAGGAACTCAAGAGATCAGCTTGACAGGGCCATGCAGCTAAGGTGACACAAACAGCTTAGCCTCTTCACATGCTGAGTTCATCAGGTAGACTAAAGGGGTTCAGGTAGACTGAAAGGGAACAAAGGCTTGACTACTTAGTTTCTCCCAAGGTGAACTAAGCCTGGCAGGACAGCTTTCTGTATGGTATTAATCCCTTCATGCATTAATTAGACTTAAGCATGTGGGTTATATGAGGTTGGTTATCCCACAGTTTAAGGCAGCTTCCTATGTTGTGGAGGGTCATAAGTTCCCCCTCCCCACGTGTGCCTCCCTTGCCATCTTATCTGAAGGAAAAGTACAACACCTTGTCCTCAAATTGCTACTCACCTGTTGTATTTAAATAAGCTGGCTCAGAAGAGGCTTTAGATGCATTTTCTTTTTAAACAAAACTCCTCTTTCGTCTGTGTAAGAAGAGGCACCCTTGGAATATTTTAATAACCAAGTGGTAGCATTCTTAAATTAGAAGTGCGAGCCTGGAAAAGAAAGCAGGGGGAGAACACAAAGCACAACCTGACATGCTCTTATTATAGCAATGCCCATACTCCTTCTTCAGGCACAGGAGAAATGAGACAATTTCTTAATTATGACAAGATTTTTTTTGGGGGGGAAGCTTGCATTCTCTGTTTCTTCCTCTCCCCCTCCCCCATTTCCCAGACTGCAAAGTTCTCAAAAACCAAGCATAAAACTTTAAATGAAAGGGAAGGGAACTGGATGTATTATTATTATTATTATTATTATTATTATTATTATTATTATTATGGTATCATCTGTTCTTCCCTCTCAATTCTGTTACTCTTCCCTTATTTTTTAAAATTGTATTTATTAAATTTATTTTCCACCCTTCATCTGAAAATCACAGGGTGGCTTACAACACAAAACACAAAATAAAAACTCAAAACATAACATAATGACAATATAGGAATAATTTTCTTATTGTCTGCCTCCCCACAGAAGCATGTTGTTATTGTTAGCCTCTCCCACCCCGACACATTTAAAAGGACGTGGATTGTTTAATTAGCAAAGGTCAGGTTGAAGAGTCAGCCTTCCGTTTCCTTGTAGTTAGAAGAAAGCAAAGATAACGTACACTAGAACTTAGAAAATCACTTTCAAAGGATCGGTTTTCACCATTTAAAATCGTTGAACCCCCCTTCGGTAGCAGGAGAAGAAGAGGGATCTTTCTTGGACTGTTTAAACCTGCAGGAGTGAGTTTAAAGTAAAGTAACTTTCCACCGTCCTGACCCTGGAGCGGGGTGTCAGAATTGACGTTTTGAAGCTCATTGACCAGAGACAAAGGTTTTTGACAGATAGTTAAAAGAAGAGTAACATTGTGATTCCATTGTTTCCTTTTGCATCTTAAAGGAACAAATATTGACAAAATATCTTTAAAAAGAAACTTTGTTGCTATTGTCCTTAAAAGAAAGAACAACCAGAATTTTTCCCCTTGAGGGGGACCGTGAAACTGTAACCAATTCTAGGGAGCTTGCAGCTGCTACAGATTACAACCGTGGGAAAGGACTTGTGACCTTGCAGGACAATGTTTTCAGAAGCACTGTTGGGTGCTTTCTGTAAAATAAATGCCCTATTGGATCAGTTAAGTCAGAAGACGGATTTGATGACTAATGCGGCCAGAACATTCGAACAGGTAGTGGGAAACTATATGGAGCCCACCCAGGAACCTAAACAGGAGTGTGCCATGACAGAGCAGATGAGAGAAGAGGATGTTGCAGAATTTGGGGCGCCAGAGATGGAGGGACTTTTGGCCCAGCAGGAAAATGAGCCTTTGGATTTGACAAATGAACTTGGAAAAAACCAGATTTGGAAAGACAAAGTTTGGACTGATTTGGAAATGGGGGGTTGGATTGACCCCCCTATGCAGGGATGTTTGGACTTTCTGAGTCTGGCAATGGGCCGTCAGAGGTTTGGAGCTGTTGGGACTTCCAAATTTGGAGGGAATTTGAAACATGTCTTAAAATACCACATGGAGTCTAGTCTGGACTATGGGAAAGGGGCTCATTTGTTGAAAAGGGTCAAAAACACTACCAAGCTGGAGTTCCCACGAGTGAAAGGAAAATATGAAGAAGAGCTGTGGAAGGGACATGGAAGAGATTTGAAGGCCTCGGATATAAGATCACCAGGTTAATGTGCCAGACTAATGGGATAAAAAGGACTGACAATCCCGGGACCGGGGGGAGGGGACGCTGGAAGAAGATTGGATTGTTTTTATTTTTGTTTTTTATCATTATAAATGTTTTATAAAATTGATGAACATTGGAAAAATGTTGAAATGAAACTACTTGGCTCTTGTAAAAATGTTTTAAGAATTAGGTAAAAAGGTAATGGTTGTGAGAAGTTGGTAAAAATTAAGATTTAAGTCTTAAATTTTAAGACCATTGGTCCATCTTTCTCAGTACTATCTGCACTGCCAAGCAACAGCTTTCCAGGGTTTCAGACAGGGAATGTCTAGAGATTATGGGAATGGAACCCGGGAACTACTACATGCATAGCAGTTGCTCTATCACTGAGCTACAGTCCCCCTATTAGTTGTAGGCAGCTTTCAGAAATCAGTCAGGGAGGTAAGAGTCAAGAAGCACGCCACAGTCTTGAATACTTTATTGCTCCAGCAAAATATCAGGCCACCCCAAAGGGTCCCCCCCCCATATAGCCCAGGGGTCAACCTGAATGGGCAGGGTCTGGATCCTGACAATATTTCACTGTTAGGAAGATGCTTCAAGCTGTAGTTCTAATAATTTACTACATGGGGCAGTCAGACACAGAATCTGGTTCTAAACTGATCAGTTCTTGATATGGTTGCTGGCTGAAGTTTCTATAGAAGTCATGCAGAATTTCCAACTCAGGAAACAGATTAACTTTTAGTAGTTCAGGAGGATCATGCAACCTTTTGAGTTACATTGCACCTAAACTGATTAGAATCTACAGAGTCCTCACAAACCTGGCCAATTGATAGTTGTCAATCTATATAAATAAAGAAAAAATAAAAGAAATTTATATTTCTTCATCTCTGAAATCAGTATCATATAGTAAATTACATAGTTTGGATAAGCAGATTTCTGCAATGTTTGTCTCTGCCTGAAAGTATAACAATTTTATTTTTATTTTTGGTTTTTTTTCTTGAAATACTTCTGTGTTTGGAGGGCACCCCCCCCCGCGTTATACTGTATAGCAACTGCAAATACGTAGATTTAAGAGAATGTGTTGCAGCTGCTTGGATCAGCCCAACAAAAGGCTTTATGTAAGAAATGAATATTCCTTGTATTTTATTTTTTAAAATAATTATTTTAAAGTGTAGAATGTGCTTTGGCATTTGCAAGAAATAGAGAAAATCAACAGTTCTATTTAAAGGAGCGTTGTTGTCTTACACTGAAAATGGTTAGCTCTGCAGATACTAGAAAGGAAACTCTCACATCTGCCTCAGCGATTTTCTCAAAAACCTGTTATGTTACATGAGTGTAAAATAAGAAAAAGAAGTTAGAAAGCTTTATTTTATGATTAATTGTCACTCACGTTTTTTGCTAGCAAGTGCTGACATGATTTCCAAACAAGCCTTATGCTGTGCAAATCCTTGTTTGCATCTGAAAGTTTGGGAACTACTATATATTTTTCTATTTCTACAGAAAGCTATTGTAGTATTCAAGTATGTGTGCACATATATTCCACACTTCTTCCTTTAAATAAGAGAATAAAGCAACAAACCCGCCTGAAGTCTAATTCAAAGCAAATTCCTCCAGAAATATTTTTTTGTGTGATGTAATCTTCTACCTATGTACTCTACCTCTTTCTGGATGCATTTTTATTGGTGGGGTGCTAACCGTGTAAAATCAGTGCTTTTTTCTAAAAAATGTTTAGGGGTACTCTCATTTTGACTCAATAAAACCACCATTTTATAGTTCAAATTGGAGAAAATAAATACAATAAATGGACAAAAGTACAAGGATTCACAAAATGTTTAGGGGTATGCATCCCCCTGCATCCCCCAGAAAAAAAGCACTGTGTAAAGTAATGCAACCCAATTAATAAATGTGAGAGGTATGTATGTAGCTGTTACTTCATCATCACCATCATTATGCTTATAGTGCCATTTTAGGTGTCCAAAGTGACGGTGGCAAGGAAAAAATAGGTGTAAAAAGAGAATTCTCTGGATGCTAAGGTATGGGACAAGTACTCTATGGTGAGAGAACGCCAGCAGAGATTTAAAACCACAAAACATGCAGTGAAGTAAAGTGTAGCAATAGAGGCCGTTAGACCTTTAAAATATGTCTTTCTAAGTGAGTTCCAAAATAGTCCCCTCTTCCTCCAGCATAGGAAGAAACCACACGTTTACTAAGTTTTAAATGGTTTACTTACAAACTCTCTAATGGGCAGGTACATGTGCTTTTCCATATGTCAGCCAAAAAGCACAGGCAGTAAAACGTGGCTTAGTTACCGTGGTGAAAGTTCCTGAATTATTGGTATGGGAACTAAATAATGGCTTGTAGAAGCCAGGCGGTGTCTTCTTGGAGCCACCATCACATCACGTTGAGCTTCTCAGGTAGACAGAGGGGAACAAAGTCTTGATTACCTAGTCCTGCCCAAGGCTGAGTTAAGCCTGGCAGGACAGCTTACTTTATGGTCTTAACCCCTTCATGCATAATTAGACTTAAGCATGTTCATGGAATCATACAATTGTAGTTGGAAGGGACAATGAGGGTCATCTAGTCCAACCCCCTGCAGAGCTCCAACATGGGGCTCGAACCCATGACCCTGAGATTAAGAGCCTCACGCTCTCCCAACTGTGCTGTCCCAAGCATGTTGGTTATATGAGGCTGGTTATACCACAAACCCCTTCTCAGGCAAATATAACAATTGCATGCACAATTAATGAACCACCCAGAGTCCCATCTTGACTCAAAAGTTCTCAGAACTGTCTCTTGGTAGTGGCTTGGTCAGAATGTTGGCTGCTATTTCTTTGGTTTGACAATACACCAATTCAACAAGTCAATCTGACATTCCTCTTCTCTCCCTCCTTACTTGGTGTGCTGTGATGGGAGGGCGGTGAGTGGGTAGGGACAGATCCCTCTTGCTCAGAAGTCTACAATGATCACTTGCAGAGACTCATATAAAATTAAACTGAGGTCTGCATGTTGCCCACTCCTGAACTGAAACACAACTATAAAGTTGGGCTGATTAAACTCTGAGGGGGTTTTATTTTTAAAAAATCGTATCCCACATTTTCTCCGTAGAGCTCAAGGTGGGATACATGGCTCTCACATCTTGCATTTTATCCTCACAACAACCTTGTGATGTACCGGTAGGTTAGGCTGAGAGACAATGACTGGCCTAAGGTCAAACAATGAGCTTCATAGCTGAGTGGGGATTTGAACCCTGGTATGCCAGGTCTTTAATTGCAATTCTAGGGTTATTTTGCTGTTTTGTTGTTAGCTACATTAAGGTAAAGTGAGATAAAAAGTAAATTAAATAAAGAGGTGGGCTCAAAAGGCCTCAGTTAACTTCTTCTGTAGGTCTCCAGGGTTTCAAGAAAGTGTATCTCCCAACCTTACCTGGAGATGCCAAGAATTGAACCTGTAACCTTCTGCTTGCAAAATAAAAAAAATCCTTCCAGTAGCACCTTAAAGACCAACTAAGTTAGTTCTTGGTATGAGCTTTCGTGTGCATGCACACTTCTTCAGATACTCAAGTTTCTTGGTGAGGTTGATGGACTTCCATTTCATGCGGCTCAATGTGGTGCCTTCCATGGTTCCAGTTACAGATAGGTAGCCGTGCTGGTCTGCCATAGTCAAAATAAAAAAAATTCCTTCCAGTAGCACCTTAAAGACCAACTAAGTTAGTTCTTGGTATGAGCTTTCATGTGCATGCACACTTCTTCAGATACCACTGCTTGCAAGGCAGACAATCTACCATTGAGCTATGGCCCTTCCCTATAGACAGACATACCCCCATTAATTTATCCTCTCCCTTTCATCTACCTTAACAATTCTCAAATAATATGTATTTTAGAGTTACTGAAGGTGAATCAAATCTATAAAAATGCTGGAATCCCCCAAAGTTTAGATTTGGAACAAGTCCCCAGGATCTGATAAAAGGGATCTAAGCAGGAAAAGCCATGTCAGAGGAAACCTGGCAATGAAATACTTTTAACAGTCTATGTGGTAAGATAGTCTATATGCTGGACTGAAGTTAAGAATAAATTTGCTAATTTGTGGTTAACCTGGTCAAGAGCATAACGTCCATTCTCTTGAGGCCTCTTTGCAGGAAACACCTTTGGAAATAGGGAACTGAACTTGGATGATTTAGCTAATGCACAACTAACGGCTTTGCTTGGTGCAACATACAGCAAATGAAGAGAAGTGTGGCAAGGGTCATGTCTGGGGCAACCAGAATGGCTACCCACCTACATAGACACCTTGCTTAAAGCTGCTTGTAAAAGCTGTAGAATTTGGTGCTGACACACTGGACAATATGGCTTTGGGGGGTTTTTTGCCTATAAGAACTAGCCAGGACTAGACTCAGGTCAGAGATCCAGGGAAGCACCATCATTAGAAAAACTGGCTGGGGATATGTTCAAATTAGGTGCTTGAAACACTGTGAGGTCACCCACCCACCTCTTGCTGCATTGCAAGCCACATTTGTTCACCTCAGAGAGGGGTTAGGGTTTTTTTCACCTGACATACATGAGCTTTCGGTTTTCTCCACTCCTGGAACCCCACTGGACCTCTTATTTGTTATATTATTATTATTATTATTATTATTATTATTATTATTATTATTATTTATACTGCGCATTATCCTAGGGTCACAGGGCGGCTTACACTAAAAGCACGAAAATACATAACATAGTAACAAACAAACAAAATACCCTCACCCCAAACTGTCATTTGCACTTGCACACTTATCTGTGGCTCTGCAACGGCTGATATGCTCACATTACTGCTTACTTACAATACCATATGAGAGAGAAAGAGAGAAACATACATAAATACATACATAAAGTTATTTGTATGCCACCTTTCCATAGTTAAAATCATGCTCAAGGTGGCTTACAACATGAAAAAAATACATAATTACAAACATAACACAAGCAGTCATAAACAATAAAACATCCAAAAGGACACAACCAAATTAAACAATTTCTGTTATGTTTTTATATATGCTGGAAGCCGCCCAGAGTGGCTGGGGCAACCCAGTCATAGGCGCCGACTCCATGGGGCTTGAGGGGGCCCGAGCCCCCTCAAAAATTCGTTTGGGGGGGCTCTGCCCCCCAATAATCTCCGGCGCCCCTCCAGCAGAGCGCCATCGCCGCCCCTCCCCCAGCCCAAAATGCACAGGGTCGGGCTGCATGCCTCCTGCCCTCCCTCCTGAGCAAAAGCTCCACCCAATTTCCTTCGGAGCTGATTAATAGGCGCAGCACGCTCTCCCCTATTCGCTCACGAGGAGGCGGCACCACTTTATTTGCATATTCATGAGCTTATTTATTATTCATGAGCTTTCCCGGGCCCCCCCAATATTTTTTATAAGTCCGCGTCCCTGAACCCAGTTAGATGGGCGGGCTACAAATATTGCTGCTGCTGCTGCTGCTGCTTCTTCTGCTTCTTCTTCTTCTTCTTCTTCTTCTTCTTATTATTATTATTATTATATCATAATAAGGTACAAAATAAAGATGCAAAAATTAATATCAAAACCAGCAACAGTAACAACAATCCCTTTGCCAACAAAAAACCCTAAATAACACCCCAACCCAAAAGTCTGTTCAGTCTCAGCTTTTGTAGCTGGAGTCAGGGCCCTGCACTCCCAAGCGAGATGGAAAAAGACCTGCGAGGCAGGGAGCCGGTCTTCTGGGACTCAAAACCAAGATGATCTCTGGCCTCTTCAGCAGCATCAGCTTTTGTAGCTGGAGTCAGTCAGGGTCCTGCCCTCTCAGGCCAGATGGCGAAAGGCCTGCAAGGCAGGGGGTGGGTCTTCCACGTCTCACAGCCAATAGACAGACAGAGATAATAATAAAAAAATGGATTACATATTCTGAATGCTTACATTTGCCACACTGTTGGTTATTTTTTTCTCAGTGACAGCTTAGGGCTGTCACTAATTAGTTATATTAATCAATTAAAAACTTTTTGACCAGCTTAACAAACATATACACACAGTTAGGTGCATAATCTAAAAACAAAACACTTTTTATGTTATCCTTTTTCTTCATAAGAACACAAAAAGCTGCCTTATACTGAGTCAGATCTAGCTGATTATTGGTCCATCTTGCTCTGTATTGCCTACACTGACTGGCAGCAGCTCTGTGATTTCACACAGGGTTATCTCCCAAACTTATCTGGCTGGGGATTGAACCTGGAACCTTCTGTGTGCAAAACATATGCTCTGCCACTGAGCCATGACCCTTTTCCAAGGTCATATGCAACTTTCGCATACTTAATCCATTCACCAGTTCAAAACTTATTTTTAAAAAATATTTATAAACTGCACTTTCCTAACAACATCAACAACAAATTGTTTAGTCGTTTAGTCGTGTTTGACTCTTCGTGACCCCATGGACCAAAGCACGCCAGGCACTCCTGTCTTCCACTGCCTCCTGCAGTTTGGTCAAACTCATGTTCATAGCTTCGAGAACACTGTCCAACCATCTCGTCCTCTGTCGTCCCCTTCTCCTTGTGCCCTCCATCTTTCCCAACATCAAGGTCTTTTCCAGGGAGTCTTCTCTTCTCATGAGGTGGCCAAAGTACTGGAGCCTCAGCTTTACGATCTGTCCTTCCATTGAGTACTCAGGGCTGATTTCCTTCAGAATGGATAGGTTTGATCTTCTTGCAGTCCATGGGACTCCCAAGATTCTCCTCCAGCACCATAAGTTCCAATTGTAGTAAAAACACCAGTACTGTAGGAACATCCATAAATGCTGGTTGGTTCAAAGAAAATTCGCATTGCAAAGTTTTTAGGTGGTATCTAAAAGAAGGAATGATTCCTGACCAATTTTACTGGTCACTGGTCAGAGACTGCCATATGAAAGGCTTGGGCCTTTGTAAAGACCAACTGAATCTCAGGGTCATGGGGAACAACAAGTAGTGATCTTAGGTGATCAGATGGTCCTCAAGGCACTTTGGGCCCAAGTAGTTTTCAGCTTTGTGAATTTACATAAGAACCTTGAACCTGGCCTGATACCAAATTAGCAGGTCTATCTCAGCAATGGAGTAATGTGTTGCCAGGATCCTCGTCCTGTGAGCAGTCTGGCCACTGTATTCTGCACTAGCTACAACTTCCAAAGCGGAAAGTAACTCCACATAAAGCATGTTACAGTAATCAAGTCTTATATGATAGACAAAGATTGCTTCAATTGTTTGACATTAATAATTATAATCTGTGGCTTTAAATGGTAATAGGTTTACTTACTCACTTATAAAGATGTTTGGGACTGACTGAGTTGCTCACTTGAGTGAAAATCTAAATTATTATGGATCTTCCAGACCACCTAGAAAGGTAAAATTTGGTGTGCACAGAATTCCAGGCACTGATTACTGGAATTATCTGCACTAGAGTCTTACATTTGCTGTAGATTTCAGCCATATTCATTATTGCTGGAGTGAGACAAAATCTGCAAGGACCCTTTGACGTTTTCATCCAAGTGTTCCACTGCTACTTTCCTTGGGGGCAGGGGGCAGGACAATTTTCCAGCTCAGATTAAGAGCTGGAAAAATGGGGGGGGGGAGGTGCAGAAGAATAGGCTGAAGAATAAAACATTTGGTTATAAAAGCTACATTGGAAGTATAGAAAATGTTTTCTTGCAGGCCTACCTAATGCATAAGCTTGCAATTGATATGTGACATGTGGAGACTAGTGGCTTGTGAGAGACCAATCTCTCTCACACAAAGAGAGATTATTGTTGATGAAAAAATACAAAGATGTTTATTATAGGAAGTACATAACTTGAATTGGATAGAGGTTCTAGTTCTAAGCTACTTTACTTAAGCTAGAGAAAACAAAGGCACCCATGCTTGACCCTTTGTTCTCAGGAGAATAGCTCCAAGTTGACCTTCTGGCTTGAGGTCCAGTGTGTGAGAGAGGCAAAAGTTGGAGAGGATGCAAGCTAAGAATGTCAGAGCCCATCCACACTTTTGTTTTCCCTGTGTGTTCTAGTATTTTGTTTCCATCTATTATGACAGGTCTGAGAGGTTTCTTCTTCTTTTTTTGCTCCGCTGCTTTTCCCAGGTAGGAAAACCCAATGTTTACTGCTGAATCGAATCTTATGAAATCCATGGAAAACCCAAAGGGAGTTTTGTTCCTCTTCCTAAATTGCTCCCAAAATAGCTCCTGAACAGGTTTCCTTGTTCTTTCTGGGGAGTGGTGTTTGGGGTAGTCTGCTCCCACTCTTCTTCTTTCCCCGCCTACCCCTCAAGCATCATTTTTCAGTTGTCTCTCTTGTTTCTGAGCATCTGCATTGAAGTTGTGCATACTTACGGCGGGTGGGGAATCTGTTTAGCACTCATGTAGAATTTTTGATTCTATGGTACATGTGCAAAACACATATATTTCTTCTGAATTTTATACTCATCTGTTTTCAGTTTATATGTCACAGGTTTCTTTTTCTGTTTTCCTTGCCCTACCTTTTAAACTTTAATAAGTATTGATAGTGGAAATGTTTCAGCTCCTTTGTATGTTGAACATCAAAGCACAAAACCCGGGGAGGATTCCACTTCCTTGCAGAAAATTGGGGGCCAAATCTGCAGGCGGCAAAGTCCTCTTCCCCATTGTATCCTATCATGTAATTCTTTGGGGTGTGTGTGTCCAGGTGCTTCTTATACATTCCACAGCCCCACTTGGAATGTACAGTGGTACCTCAGGTTTCATACGCTTCAGGTTACATACGCTTCAGGTTACAGACTCTGCTAACCCAGAAATTGTACCTCGGGTTAAGAACTTTGCTTCAGGATGAGAACAGAAATCGTGCTTCAGCGGTGCGGCAACAGCAGGAGGCCCCATTAGCTAAAGTGGTGCTTCAGGTTAAGAACAGTTTCAGGTTAAGAACAGACCTCCGGAATGAATTAAGTACTTAACCCAAGGTACCACTGTACATCGTTGGTTGTTTGCAAGGGTGGGGAGAGAAAAGAACTGAAAAGCAAACTTTTGCTTTATTTCTTATCTTTATTCCTTTTTTTACTTGTATTGTGTAGACTCTTCCACAGGTGTCCAAAAAATATTATGTTATTCAATTCAACTCTAGGATCAAGGCTTCCATTACAGTTGTAGGAGAAAAGGGTTTTCCTTAGACAAGCTGTCATTAACTGTAGAAATCCACCCCTCATGTGCAGTTGACCTGCACTGATACCTGAATGAATCTGGTATGTTCTGCAAACTTTGTGAACAAGTTGACATTCCTGAGCAATAAGCTCTACCACAGAATGATGGCCCCTCCCCTTTCCCTTTGGGGTTATTCCCAGGCGGTTTATTTTTCTATTTACCAGATGCTTTACACCCACAAACCACACAGGAAGCCTGCTGAAGACTGTTAGCCCAGGGGCTAGCAAAGCCAGTGGAAATGACACACTACCCTTAACAGCGGCTGTAACTCACAGTTCCTGTGCTTGCTGGTCATTCTTCCTTGACTCAGTCCTCTCCCTCTTGCTTCTGGTTGAGTCCTAGAGGGCTACATCAGACATGGCAACAGCTGCCCTCTGGATGGAGCCCTAGTGCCACAGCTTAAGCGAAAGGGCTACAGCTCTGTGGTAGAGCATCTGCTTTGCAGGCAAAAAGTTCCAGGTTCAGTTCCCTGACATCCAGATCAAGGGCAGGGGAACTTTATTACCCCAAGGGCAACCTTCTGAGAGCCACATGCCACTGGTAGGTGGGGCCAGAGGCAAAAATGAATGGTGCAATTAATGTAAATGTTACCTTTGTACAGCAGACTAGTTTCTATGCTACCATTACAAAAACACCAGAAACCATGATTTTTTTATTGACTTGCCTAAGATCCAGGACAAAGTGCCGCCTTTCGGAAATCTCCCCGGATGTTTTTCCGCCTTTGAAATCCCGGTAATGTCTGGGAAAATCAGAATGTATGGCAGCCTTATCTATGCATACCCCTCTCTGTTCTCCAATGCAGACAAGCAATGGACATGATCAGAATTCCAGCCAAGCAGGGGCGAATGAAGGCGTCGTGACACCCGGGGTTGGGCGTCGCTATGTACAATGCATGCGCTGTATGTAGTGACACCGCACATGCACTGTACATAGTGGTTTGCCAGCAGCTGTGCTCCAGCGCCGTACAGATGGTGCCGGGATCCTTCTGTCACCGCTACAGCCATGAACAGAGGATCCTCTACATGTGGCTGTAGCGGTGACGGAGGGATCCCACATTTGACACTCCAGTACACATACATGAACTATCTCAAATCTAAGGATAGAACTTACGCATTGCCTGAGATGCAATGCTTCTTGGTGGAGCCATTTCATGTACCATGGTGCATGCATTGCTTTATCTCTCTGTGCTTGAAAACTAGCAGGTAAAGTGCATGCCAATGGTGGGCAGGGCTAGAGGCAAAAGTGGGTGGAGCAATGGATGTGACTCTTACCTTTTGCACAGTAGGCTTCATTCCAGCCATGTACAGTCCAAATGTTTCGGTGAACCTTTCAGCATGCACACATCTCTCCAATAGAGACAAGTAAGAGGCCTTATTACAGCCCAAGGAGACATTCCAGCCAGACACTCAAGGACGGCAGGGAATGTGGCCCTCCAGGCTTATCTATTTGGCCCTTCTCCAGGTGAGACTCCCTGTGCCTAGGTCACAAAGCCCTCCTGGCACTATTCCATGTCTTCTTTGTCTGTCTGGGATGTGTCTATGAACTGAGATAACACTTCTTGCTTGCCTGGATGAAGATACATTTGTGTGCACAGAAATGTAGTCTACTGTACAAAGATGAGAGTCAAATATATTGTCTGACCCATCTTTGGCATGCAGCACCCACCCACCCACCCCAGGTTGTCCACAAGGGAATGTGGCCCTTGGTCTGAAAATAGATTCCCACCCTAGCCCCAGGGAGAATGCAGCCAGGGCTAGCCCAACAGAATTTGCTGCCTGAAATGCAAGGACAAGAACAGGGACAACTGCCTTTTGAAGCTGGATGGCAATTTAATCTTTACCTCAATGCTGATGACAAGACAGCATCCTCAACCACACATGAGGCCAGCTTAGAAGTATAGAAAAAGTCATGGGAGTAGCCAGGGGGTGCATTGGGGGCAGTTTCCCCTCCTAAATCAAGTAAATAAATAAAAATACTTAACTATCTAACCAATTGCATCGCAGAGAACTCAGTCTCCCCCCCGATAAAATAAATAAATCCTGGCTATGCCCATAAAAGAAGAATAGAGTAGGTCTTATAGAAAGCACAATTATGGACTTATGCACACTTTTTGACCCGCTCTTTCCAGGCACAGGTCTGCACTTACAAGCTCCGTGTCCAAGCATTTTTGTTTTTTGCCCAAGCTTTGTCCCCCAAAACCAGCTCTTTAGTGCTCAATCAGAGCAAACATCAGTTCAAATTTTCTGCAGATTGCTGTTTTCTCGGATGGAGCTTTAAAGAGCGGGTTTTCACGGGGAAAGCTCTGGAGCAAAAAAGAGGGTGCTTGGACACAGAGCTTTGAAGAACAACCATGCCTGGAAAGAGCAGAGCAAAGGTAGTGTAGCTAAGTCCTTAGGCTTCAAACAGCACCTTAGAGATCAACTAAGTTTGTTATTGGTATGAGCTTTCGTGTGCATGCGAAGTGTATCTGAAGAAGTGTGCATGCACACAAAAGCTCATACCAATAACAAACTTAGTTGGTCTCTAAGGTGTTACTGGAAGGATTTTTTTTATTTTGTTTCAAAGTGGGACCAGTGCGCTGATGTTGGCTGGAGAGAGGCCCAATGGCCAGACAGCAAGGTCTGGCGTGGGGAGACACCTGCAGCCCCTGTGCCTGAGGTTCCTCATCTCCTCAGCAGTAAATGACCTCGCGTCTACTGGGGAGGAGGGGGGGCGCTCCTCCGACACCCCAATCAAAGGCAGCCGGGGCTTGGAAGAAACGCATTTACGCCAAAAGGCAGCCAAGCCGAGGAGGCGGGTGCGTTTGTTGCGTTTGGAAAAGTTACCGAGCGTGACTGTGTCCGTCGTCGCTCTATTGAGAGTGCGGCGACTTGCGTTGTAGGATCTGCAAAACAATAAGGAAAAGAGACTCCCACATCCTCGTCGGAGACTGTGATATACACAGCTCTCAAAATGCAGTAAAATAAAAGTCTCTGCTCTGCACAGGAATGCAGCACTTTGCGAACAAACCAGAAACCTGGTGCCTCCCACGCGGGCCTGGGAGTAAAACTCACTGAATACCGGAGGTACAGCTAAGCAAACGTAGACGTGTGGTATCCGAAGTCAGTTGATGGTTCCTTGTTTGCCAGAAAACTGCCCTTGCCTCCCTGGCCCGGGCTACCTTCCAGGACAAGTTTTGCAGTAATAGTAAAAGGGGAAAGGCGGGGAGCTTAAATCTAACATTGCAATATCTGTTACCTCCTGAAATTACTGATTGCTTAAGAAGAATAAGCTACGTGTGCTTAGGAGACGTTGCAGAGAGTCGCTAGTGATTGCAAGGAATAACAACGAATTAAAGGGGAATTTTAGAAAGAGGGGGCGGAGTAGTTGGTGCAGAGCAAAAGGAAATGCTAGCCGGTGTGTTCGCGTGTGCAAAAGAATGGAGGTATAAAGCGGGCGGGGGGCGGGGAGAGAATAAAAAAGAAATAAGGAAACTGAAGGAGAAGGCGGAGGGAATGACAAAAATGTTGAGTGTTGATTTATTGCAGAAAGCCGCTGGTCATTTCCATATATTGAAATGCGCCCAAGCGGCCAGCGAGGCAATTTCCTTTGAAGAGCCGCTGCCGCTACAACCGCCTCCGTGCCTGGCCTAGGCTGTTCCCACGTGACATCTCCCCCCTTCTCCTTTCTTCCAGCATCCTTGCACTTGTGGGCAGAGGAAGACGAGTCGCATCTTATATATGTGATTGAAGCAGTATTGTAAAGGCAGGCTCTGGGCTTTGGGGAGGAAGAGGACTGAGTGGCGGGGACAGGTGGGCTCGTGAATAACAGCCCCCCCCCCGTCTTCTTATTCCACCTTTTTTCTCCATCTACCCCTGCTCGGGTGTCTTTGTGCCTTTCGATGGGCTGCGCAAACAAGTCAAGCGATTGACTGGTGTGTTTTCCAGGCGAGGCTGGTTTCTTCCGGAGGAAGCCCCACCGACGTCCCGGGGATTTGCTCCCCGAGTGAGTGGGCGCATACAGCTTCTCTAGGAGGTCAGTGGGGCTTCCTACCCTGCCAGCTGAGTAAGGTTCCCCTTCGTTAAATATGCTGAGAATCGGCCTGCGCTGCAACCCAGCGTGAGGTTAGTTGAGAGGAGAACCTCACTGGCCTCGTTGGGAGTTACTCCCGAGTAAACGGTTCGAATCCCCACAACGGGGTGAGCTCCTGTTACACAGTCCCTGCTCCTGCCAGCCTAGCAGTTCGAAAGCACATCAAAGTGCAAGTAGATAAATAGGTACCGCTCCAGCGGGAAGGTAAACGGCGTTTCCGTGCACTGCTCTGGTTTGCCAGAAGCGGCTTAGTCATGCTGGCCACATGACCCGGAAGCTGTACGCCGGCTCCCTCGGCCAATAAAGCGAAATGAGCGCCACAACCCCAGAGTCGGTCACGACTGGACGACTGGTCAGGGGTCCCTTTACCTTTACCTTTAAACATGCCAAGGCTGCTGCAGGCTGTTCTAAGCTGAGTCGCAGGAGTGTAGCCCATAGCTGTCAACTTTTCCCTTTTCTTGCGAGGAATCCTATTCGGAATAAGGGAATTTCCCTTAAAAAAAGGGAAATGTTGACAGCTATGGCGTAGCCGCGTGTAAACGGATCGAGAGCCGTTTCTTTGCGAAATTTATCAGTTGAATCCCAAACTTCTACACCTTTACTTAGAGAAGCCCCACCGCATTCCATGGTTGGGTCTTAAACACATCTACACACATCTACACTCTCGCACTTCCCTTATAGTTGGATGTAGTGGGCCTTTATGAATGAGTGGATGTGATATAAATTTATTGTGAATTATTCTGACAGTGGAAAGTACAATTCTTCATGTCCCTAAAAAGCCACCTTTCTTTCACTTAAATAACAGTTTTTGTTTTAGGCTCAACAGTGGTGTAGCGTGGGGGGTGCAGGGGGGGGCCGGCCGCACCGGGTGCAACACCTGGGGGTTAGGGGGCGCAAATCCACGGGTTAGGGGGCGCAAATTACTTGCCTTGCCACGGGTGCTGACAACCCACGCTACGCCACTGAGGCTCAATATACAATAACAATAAATAATACAAAATAACATAGTTTAGCTCCTGACAATATAATCCTATGTAGGTCTACTTGGAACCAAAGGTCAGTAGGTCTTAACCCCAAGTAAGTGTGTATTGGATTGTAGCCAAAGGCTTCTGAGTTGACATTCATGGGGATGCAAGCCTAAGCACTAAGGAGTAAGTAAGCCCCATTGGACATAATGGGACTTACTTCAGTGTAAGCATGCCCAGCGCTTGACTGTAAGGTCCCAGGCCTTTGCACACTTACTTTACAGCAAGCCCCATTGAACTTACTAGCCCCATTAAACTTAATGAGTCTTCTTGAGTAAACAGCTGCAGTCCTGTGCACCCACATTTATTTATTTATTTTGACAATTTGGATGCCACTTAACACTGTATCGTTTCTAAGTGGTGTACAATAAGGTTACAAAAGAGATGCACTAGAGATAAAATGAACCATAAAATCAGAAAATACTTATTTAAAATGTCTGCTGAAATAAAACAGCTTTCCCAAAAAATGTCACTTAAATTAGAATAAACCTCATTGTGTTCAGAAAGACTTAGGTGGCAAGACTAGCTGTGTTTACTTGGAAATAAATCCTGCTGAATTCAATGGGGCTTGCTCCCAGGTAAGTGAGTGTAGGATTGCAGCTTTACTTCTGAGTAAGCATGCATCAGCTTGGGCCACATATATCTTTTAAAAACCAAGCAAAAAACTTTAAAAATATTCATTTTCTCTGTTTTCTCTAATGTTTTCTGTGCCACTATTTCTTCTTTCTCTCCTTAAAGCTGGTATGTAAATAATAGGTAGGGAGGTCATTTATAAATAATGGTTGGAGTGGGTGAGTACACCAAAGATTCCAACGAGGGCAGGGGCTGATAAAAATGCAATGCAATTCTATTGCTGAGCAGTCATGAATTGTTCAGTTTGCAAAGAGGTTTCTGCTATGCCCCCCCCCAGGTGTTGGAGAAGGAGGAGGTGTGGATAGGAAGTGTTTCCTGTACAGCTTGCATCAAACCCCTGCTGAGAAACTAGGGGGTGGGGGCGAGAGGGGAGGAGAGACAGGGACAGTGGCGAATGAGGGACTCCTTGGAGGTGAATGGGAGGGGGATCATACATATCACAGAAGCCCCGTCTAGATTTATGGTTGCATAAGAGGCTTGATCATTTCCATATATTGAAATGTGGTGTCCTTTGCACGCATCGCCCAAGCCCTTGGAAGAAAAAAAAGGGAGGGAGGAGAGAAGGAGTAAGGCAAGGGATGGGGGCTGGTGGGGGGAAGAGACACTGGATTCTGCCTTGATCAATGTTGACTGTGAAGCCAGGGGGAGGGGGGACTGGGGGAAGGAAACCCTATGCTTTCACCAGATGGAACAGGGTCTATGCAAAGGTCAAGGTTAGCTCAGGCTGCTATTGAATCGGTTGCAGGCTCAAAGATAGCTCTCTGCCTTGGAGGCACCCACTGGGGCTTCTCAAAATCAAATCTAATAGAAAAGGCAGTCACAGAATGAAATCGCTTCATCTGAATGCTAAAATTGTTATTTGGCTACATTAAAGACAGCCAGGGAGGGGTGGGGGAGAGAGAAAGGAGAGACCAGTCACATTTCTAACAGTTTGCATCTGGGAAAGGGGAAAAAATATGGACGCATTTGTGCGTGCACACACACACACACACACACTGAATATGTTGATAGCATCAGCAACTTGCAAGAATGATAAAGAGGAGCATGTAGTGTGTATGTGGATCAGATTTAAGTTGCTCCAGGAAATGCACATTTAGAAAGGGACTGCACAATTCATAGTTCTGATTTTGCACTGGTACAATCTCTACATTCATGTACATGGACTACCATACCAACCCCCAGTGGGCCTTCTTAAGGCTTTGGGTTGCGAAGTTTAGCTGATTAATTGGATCAGCCCTTTTGATTGATTTAAAACACACCCAAATTAACTAGGCAGCAGTTGTTCTCTTTAAATGCTGTCTACTGTGTTTTTAATGCAAGTGTATTTAATACAACAGAACTGATGGTGACAGTCACTGTAACAAAGGATATATATATATATAGAGAGAGAGAGAGAGAGCACTTAATAACTCCATCTAAGTGGTTTACATACAATATAAAATATTCATTAAAACAATGATAAAAGCAAAAGTTAAAAATCAGTTGACATAACATTTATAAAGATATAAACAAAATCAGGATTTTAAAAGTAAATATGCATGCTAAAATTAAATGTTTGTGTAGGCTTGTCTAGATAGAAAAGTCCTTAGCAGGCATCAAAACCAATATAGCAAAGGTACTATATAAATGGGCATGGAGTTCCAAAGTGTAGGTGCTGCCAGACTGAAGGATTGCTTTCTTGGTGAAATGAACATTATCTGGACTTGTAAAAGTGCCAATTCTGCAGATTGAAACTGTTAAGTGGGCACGTATGGAGTGAGTCCATCATTCATGGCAACTGATCCCAAGCTACTGGGGGCTTTATATACCTTGGATTCCCCTGATTCTTGTTGCACATGAGAGAGCACCTCTTCTGGGAAGATTGCTGCTATGATGTCTACCTTTATTGTCTAAAAACAAAGCTTTTGCATGCAAAGAGGCAGCTTTACATAAAGATGTCTCCTTTGGCTCATGGAAGAGTTGTGTTCATTCACACCCTGGTCTAACGCAAAATGTAAAAGTGGAACTACATTCAGAAATGATGTTCTGCTTGCACAAAATTTGGTGCCAGCATGAGAATTACTACAGGACCTCTCTTTATTACATCACTGTGCAAACTCTTCCACTGGTATGTGTGCAGGCATTTGTGGAACATGTTAAAAGTCATAGATCTTTACTCATGCAAATTTATGCAGATTTCCCTGTGTGATCCTATTCATGTTTACTTGGAAGTAATGATGTCTTTCTCGGCCTCTTCTAATTTTTCTGCAAGGAAACCCATTTCTGCCTGCGCCCCCAATACAGAAGCACAACCACAGCATATGAAAGCGAGCTTTCAAAGATAGGATCAAATCCAAAATAAGCACAAATATACACTGAACAAACCTTTTGTATACAAAAGAGAGACCTCCTAATTATAATAAGAATGTAATTCACAACACTGACATTTTAACACCCATTCCAGGCACATATTTAAAACCAGTAGGGATTGAACGTCTTGTGAAGTCAAACACAGGCCACACTAGGCTAGGCATGAGGCCTGCACTCCAAGGGTTAATAAATTTGGAATTAAACGATCTTCTCAGCTTGATAGAGCCAGTATAGATGATTTAATATGCAGCCTTCGGAGGCTGACAGTCAGCTCACAGATGCAGATAAGATCAAACAGTCTCTTGATTCAGTAGATTGAATGGTTGGACTGAACGTCTGGAAGGTGACAGGATATAGAGTTCTGATAGAGACAGTTTGAGAATCCAGGCTTCTCATGTCCTTTTCTCTTCCTCTAACAATCAACCTTTGCCAGCAATCTAATTTGGAGTCAGCACGTAAGGATGAGGGTGAGATTCTCCTCTCTCCTCTTGTGTGTTATCTGAGGGCTACAGTGTTTAGTTGATTCATTGGCTATATTAATTGATTGACAAATCTTAATGGGATCATCTTTTCAAAGCCAACTATTTTTAATGCGTGTATTTACATAAACTACAGGTGGCAGGTGACATCTTTAGAAGAGGCATAACCCTACACACAGACACAGACACACAGACACACACACACACCTCTTCTAAAGTGGCATAGCAACAAAATGGTTCACCTACTATTCCAAATAAATGCTAGATATACATATGCTGCTATAGAATAGCTGCCTATTATTTGGTATTCTAATTTAATGGGACTTCTTTATTCTGAACAACAGTACTTCCCACTCCCAGAACTATTATTCTATTCTAACGCATGTTCCTGCAGATTTAATTAATAGGTTTTTAAAAAATCCTTAACAGTTTCATTAACTGATATCCAACTAGATATTTCAAAGTGCAGGAAACATGCTTAAAGTTTGGACTAATCAAGAGGTCCATATTTTAATAGCTATGATGATCTCTATCGGTGGACTTACTTACCATTTGGAGGCGGACTCCACCTTCAATACCACCATATTTTCAACACAGAAATCTCTTTAGGTAGAAGCACAAAAGTAAATAGCCAGATGTCAAGGAGAGTCCAGGGAATTTAGGGCTGTGGTCAGAATCCTGGGGTGTCATTGTCTCTCCCTGCGCTACACACATACACCTACAAAGCGCCCCCAAATGCAAGCGTTGATTCATTCATTCAGAGGGTAAAATCAACGAGAACAAAGTAAACACCCAGCCTTCTAATATTTTCTCCCTTTGTGTATGTATGGCTTGGAAATTAAATAACTGGTTTTAAACATAACTTTGGCAGTTTAGTGTCTTTGTCTTGTAATACCCCCAGCCTTGCTCTTTGCTGTAGTGTTTTGATTCTTTTAAGCCATAAAACAGTTCCCCTAGATGAGAGTGTAAGATGACATGATAGACTGGCCTATAACAATTTTTATTATTTGATAAAGAGGGGGAGCAGCTCCTGATCCATTAGATGCCATCATGTGAATACATTTCCAAGCAATTTTTAAAATGCATATTATGTCTTCAATAGACCGTCACGGGTTGGAATTGTATCATGCTATTCCGTTATATGCAGGCACCACCGCAGTATTCAGAGGAACACCAGTAATAAAGTTATTGCACGTATGTGCATGGCCCTTACTCTTAGATAATACAGCTATGTGATGTTGTCCCCCCCGCCTCCAAACACACACTTTAAATCTTTTGGACTAATGACCTGCAAAAATTTTACTTTGACAAACAAACCCTCTCTTTAATGGCACGCCAGGGGAAAGCAAGGAAGGGAAATGGCTTAGATTCCCCCCTTTTCTCTCAGTTTTATATTTTAACTTTCTGATGTGTGCTTCATTAGGACAACAAACAGAAGCATTATTTAAATTTCTCGCTAATACAAGAGCAAATGACCAAAATCAACCAATCAAACACTGGGCTATAAAAATAAAAAGATATAGCCTTTAATTTGTTTTAGCAGTAATGAGATTATGGTGCCATGGGCAAATACAGCTAGATTTTTACGAGCAGGTACATTATCAAGAGAGAGAGAGAGTGAGATGGAATGGGGTGGCGGGGGGGGGGGAGACAGAGACAGAGAGAGAGATCTATTTCTTGTATGAACGGATGGCTAGGACAACCTTAAAGGTGATTAGGTTAAGATGTGAATATAGTGGCTGGATCTGTAATTTAAAAGCGATCATACCATATCACACTGCTGGCCTTTTCTGGGCAATGAAATAAAAAGGATCATGCTAAAAGAGGCTTTTTAAAAAGAAAATAAACAAATGAGGATTTGTTATGAGAAATTGTCTATATTATACATGCAATAAGGACAGATTGAATGTGGAGTTTTGGTTGAAAATTAATACACATTCACCCTTCTTCATCTCTATATATATATAGACAACTTTCAATCATTTCCCTTGTGCTTACATTTCATTCAGTCAGAGCTTAGCTCTGAGCAATTTTTTTTTAATACTTATGTTCTGTACCTTCTGAAAATAGCATCTTGTAACAGAAATACTGATGGACCTTAATATACAAGTGGGAATTTTCATAGGGTGCCTCTGTTTATCAGGGGGTAGATGCTTTGCTGTCTCTTCCATGGACAGCTTGTGAATTGCAGCAGGGGGCACCCCTGACATATAAATTACTCAGAATTGGAGGTGCCCAGACTCTTTTCCCTTCTACTTGAAGGCGGAACCATTGAAACCAGTTATCTCTCTGCGATTTGCATATTTATGGGGCCTCCTGCCGTTTCCTGTGATTGCTTTACAGTCAGGAAAGGTAACAGAAAAATATAGATCCCTTTCTTTAAAAAGAAAGAAAGAAAGAAAGAAAGAAAGAAAGAAAGAAAGAAAGAGGATCACACAAGAACAGTTGCTCCAATACATTGCTAATCTTTGTAAAACCCTGGCATGAAATTTATTTACCAAACATCATGGCTTTGCTCCCCCTGTTACATCTTGTGTTTCATTGTTTTGAAAGTTGCAATAGAAAGACCTGAGCAACCAAAATCTTAGGATTTTCCCCCAGAAAAAAAGTGTACCACAACAAATACTGAGTGTCTGAAGGAAGATAATTCACTAAGCTACATCCCTTGAACATGTAGCTGTTAAAAAAGGGCACAGTCTGAGAAGAAAAGAAATGGCGTCTGATGGGCGTTAAACCGACAGAACCGTGGCAGATATTCCTTAAGCATGGTACAAAAGTCTGGCATGCAGTATGTGTGAGGAGGATTATTCATCTTCAGGAGAGAACAATTTCTATGTTACTTGTTCTTAGTATATCTTAGGCCATCCGTCTTTTCACTCTTTGGAAATCCAGGACCCAGCTTTCATTATAGCCTATAACTCAAATTCAACTTTTTAACCCTACATCTTCATGCTTTTGTGTCAAGGAGGACCAGCTGCAAGCATGGCAGAACCTCAGTCGTTGTATGTACTTAAGTTAACTTGCTACATTTACTCACTGCATTTTGGTAAGGCGCACAAGATCATTCATAGTTAGAACTGTGGTTTAGGATTCAACAGGCACCATACAAAAGGGTAAGTAGAAAGAGAGAGTAGAACCAAAGGGCTTTGCTGCCTTAAATTATTATTTTTAGTAGTAGTACTATTAGTCACTTTTTTAAGAAAAGGCAACTCAAAATAAATTAAATACATGAATAGCATATACAATAAACCAACATAAAACTAAAACAGAGCAAAAGATAAAAACACTGATTGTTGGACTAATATCCGACTCACCAAAGGAGGCCACAAACAATTAAAGACCAAAAGCCTGGCAGAAGAGAAGCATTTTCGCCTGATGCCTAAAAATAGTGAAGGTGCCTGGCGTGCCTCTGCAGAGAGTGATCCATAAGTGGGGAGACACCAGTGATAAGGCCTGTTCTCGTGTCAACACCCTTTGCACCTTTTTTAACAGCTGTGTAGAAGAAGGCACTTTGATAGGTGCAAAATGTCATGCAAAGATGAGCAGCTGTATCAGCTGAAACCCTTCTATGCAACCATTAGATGTTGTAGTCTGGACCTAAAGCATTTTAGGATGCATTTTCTCCTGTATGAACCCCACCCACCACCATCTTTTAAGACCTGCCAATTCTCGGGCTACCATTATTTGTGGATCCAAGAATAGTTTTAGCCAGGAGCAAGTCCCTCTCAGAAGTTTCCTTGATGTTTTGAAGACTTGCTTAGCCTTAACACTTGTCTCCCATTTTGAGATGGGCAAAAACCATTCTTGTTCCACATGGCCATTTTTAAACTAAGGCTATGGTTTGAGTTACATCCTTTCACTGTTTGGTATATTGTGTTACAGAGTGTGTGCGTTAAAATGGTATTTTAGTTATGTTACTACTATTGTGTTTTTATATTGTTGTAACCTGCCCTGGGACCTTATAGTGAAAGGCAGGTGAAAAATAAAAATAACTACAATAATAATAAATACTAGGACATAAAGAATCCTGCCCCAAAGGCAGGACATAAATAAAATGAACATAGTTAGAATTCTACATCAAGAAGAGTTTGATTTTCTGGCATGCACAGATTAAGCCTTTGTATTTTGTATTTTGAGAGGGCTTTTGGTTTCTTTTGCTGATATTCCGGAGCTGCCTACTCCTGAGGCCACTCTTACTTAAACAGCAGATTAAAGGGTTTAGTAATTAGGAAGCTGCCCTGTGCTACTTCAATACTGTTTTGTCTAGCTTATAGTTATTTTTTCTGTCTAGCAGATAACCTTAAAGGTACCTGGCAGAGGTTTTTCAGATCATCTCCTACCTGTTCCTTTTTTATTGATTGAACCTGCGACCTTTGGCATTCAGAATATGTGCTCTACCACTGAGTTAGACTCCCTTACTGGATAGCTGCTGGTTCTAAATTGTGTGAGCAGGAAGTGGGAGGGTAGGTGCCTAAACTTCTGCTGCCTTCCACTTTTTGATTACAATTCCTTGCAGAGCTGTGTGTCCCAAAGACATGGGTGGGGGAACTTTTTTTAAATCAAGGGATCAGGACCACCCAGCATGATTTATAGTCAGGGATGATGGAAGTTATAGTCCAACAAAATCTGGAGAGTGATAGGTTTTCCATCTCTTTAGGACGGAAATTGGGAGTGCATTTTCAAACCAAGGAAAACTGGTTGCTGGCTTGCTGGCAATGAGGTGACAAGATGTCCTGGGAAACCACAGGGTTCCTGTTTCCTTTAATACCTGCACAGAAGAGGGAAGTTCAGTGTAGCACACAGAAGTGGAAAATGCACAACTGTTAAAGTGACAGGAAAACCAACCTTCTTTATACAGTATCTGGTCATTTTATTTGTAGTGGTGTGATGAGCTCCCTCTCTGTCTGTCTTGGGCCTTCCAGACTGCTGTTTGTTTGCAAAATGTCATTGACACAATCAAACTGTGTTTGGAGTGGATTTGCACTGGACCGATCACACTCCCAATGGACAAACAAGCCCACCCCCTTGTATCAGATCTCCACAGAGACACAGCTCTCAAAATGCTTTCAGAGACCCAAACTCAGCTCTTTCGTGTCTTTCTCTGAAATTGCCTGTCCTTTGTTCAGTTTCCCAGATAGATGGGAGAAGGGGCCAGGAGGGAAAGATATGCCCTCCTCCAGAAGCTTCAGCTTATCAAGAGCAAACCAGCCAAAAATCTGCCTAACAAAAGATTACCTAGCAATTTTGCCAGCATTATTTAGGGGGCCGGGAACCTCAGACCCAGGAACCATATGATGCCCACCAAGTCTAACTAGAACTTTTCCCGGGCCACATCCCTTGCTGGCTCTGTTTTACAGTCTTGTGCTCAAATCCAGCTTGGTGGTTTCCTACAGGCAACTGTTCAGCCACTGTGAGAACTGGATGCTGGACAAGATGGGCTATTAGATTGATACAGCAGGCTCTTTTTATCTTCTTATGAGTGTGGTTTCCTGGCTGGAACATGTCCTGGTTGGAGAATAGAGAGAGGTGTATGAGTATGTGTAGAAACATTGATTGCTCTGCCCACAAGTAGCATATGGCCCAGAAGGGAATGTGGCTCTGAAGTTTTCCCCACCTGAATTCGGGAGTTCCCAGCAGTACTTAGAATCATAGAATCATAGAATCATAGAGTTGGAAGAGACCACAAGGGCCATCGAGTCCAACCCCCTGCCAAGCAGGAAACACCATCAGAGCACTCCTGACATATGGTTGTCAAGCCTCTGCTTAAAGACCTCCAAAGTAGGAGACTCCACCACACTCCTTGGCAGCAAATTCCACTGTCGAACAGCTCTTACTGTCAGGAAGTTCTTCCTAATGTTTAGGTGGAATCTTCTTTCTTGTAGTTTGGATCCATTGCTCCGTGTCCGCTTGTCTGGAGCAGCAGAAAACAACCTTTCTCCCTCCTCTATGTGACATCCTTTTATATATTTGAACATGGCTATCATATCACCCCTTAACCTCCTCTTCTCCAGGCTAAACATGCCCAGCTCCCTTAGCCGTTCCTCATAAGGCATCGTTTCCAGGCCTTTGACCATTTTGGTTGCCCTCCTCTGGACACGTTCCAGTTTGTCAGTGTCCTTCTTGAATTGTGGTGCCCAGAACTGGACACAGTCCTCCAGGTGTGGTCTGACCAGAGCAGAATACAGTGGCACTATTACTTCCCTTGATCTAGATGCTATACTCCTATTGATGCAGCCCAGAATTGCATTGGCTTTTTTAGCTGCCGCGTCACACTGTTGGCTCATGTCAAGTTTGTGGTCAACCAAGACTCCTAGATCCTTTTCACATGTACTGCTCTCAAGCCAGGTGTCACCCATCTTGTATTTGTGCCTCTCATTTTTTTTGCCCAAGTGCAATACTTTACATTTCTCCCTGTTAAAATTCATCTTGTTTGTTTTTGCCCAGTTCTCTAATCTGTCAAGGTCGTTTTGAAGTGTGATCCTGCCCTCTGGGGTGTTAGCCACCCCTCCCAGTTTGGTGTCATCTGCAAATTTGATCAGGATGCCCTTGAGTCCATCATCCAAGTCGTTGATAAAGATGTTGAATAAGACCGGGCCCAAGACAGAACCCTGTGGCACCCCACTAGTCACTCTTCTCTTCTTCGCAGTGGATGAAGAGGAACCATTGATGAGCACCCTTTGGGTTCGGTCAGTCAGCCAGTTACAAATCCACTGAGTGGTAGCATAGTCAAGACCGCATTTTACCAGCTTCTTTACAAGAATATCATGGGGCACCTTGTCAAATGCCTTGCTGAAATCAAGGTAGGCTACATCCACTGCGTTCCCTTCATCTACCAGGCTTGTAATTCTGTCAAAAAATGAGATCAGGTTAGTCTGACATGACTTATTTTTCAGAAATCCATGCTGACTATTGATGATCACAGCATTCCTTTCTAGGTGCTCACAGACTGTTTGCTTAATGATCTGCTCCAGAATCTTCCCTGCTATTGATGTCAGACTGACTGGGCGGTAATTATTTGGGTCCTCTCTTTTCCCCTTTTTGAAAATCTGGATCCATAAACCTTCAGCTGCTCAGTTTCTCCCATCTTGCAGCAATACATCTCTTTCTTTTCTTCTCTTTGACGATCACTCGCAACCGAGTAAGATTGTCTTCCATAAACACGGTTTTAACAATGAGTCTGTAAGAGACTGTGGAGGCCAATTCTGGATCCACACATCCTTCCACAGTGGGGACATTGGTTTCCGGGCGGGAGTTGATCACGGTGTGGATTTGCCAAGCATGCCTTCCTCTTAGCACATTTCTCCCTTGCGTCCTGAGTTTGAGTTTCTTCAAAGCCCATGACACCTTTGGTACAGGCTGTTCTCCAACTGGAGTGCTTGCAGGCCAGAGTTTCCCAGTTGTCAGTGTTTATACTACATTTTTTAAGATTTGCCTTGAGACAGTCTTTAAACCTGTTTTGTTGGCCACCAGCATTACAGCAATACATACACAAGCCTGCATTCACAAATGCAGATGGAAAGAGTATGCCTCAAAAGAAAAGCAGTCTCCATCACATCTGGGAGAACAGAGAGGTCTGTAAGCATATGAAAGAAGGAATATGGGAGAGAGGAGAGAATCGCCTGGTTCTCAGCAAGCTTTGTGGGCACAATGTGCAATTATCAGAGCATTGCATAGAGCAGGGAAAGATCAGCCCCAAAGTCTGCTCAGACCTTAGTAAGTTGTGACATGTGAAATTAAGAATGAAGCAGGAGGGAAGAATGCCTCTGGGCATTTGCACAGCATACTTCCCTCACCATTGAGTAGTGTATCAGGCTGGGCTGGGTCGTGAACATGGGGCTGCAAATGGGGGAAGTGAAACACAGAGCAGGCAAGTACAACATTCCTAGAGTGGACATACAAGGGGATGTCTGGACCAGCCAGTCGGAACTTCCTGTTTTCTCCTGGGCTGGGATAGACTTCCTCTGCATGTGACCAGAGGTGGGCATTGCCTCACCTGTGCAGGTAACAAAATACCTAAGCGGAGGCCGCCATCTCTCTCTCACTCACTCCATTCGTCGAAGAAGCAACATCTTCTTAGCCTAAGATGCTCTCTTGGCAGCCAAGAGAGGACAAAGGGACTATCTCCTTATGGGATAGATTCCAGGTGTACATATTTTGTAACTTAAGTCTGCCTTCTGGGATCCATTTGTGAACACAATGTGAGTAAACTATTTTATATACCTTTATACAAGACTGTGTCGTGTCTATTCTTTTTATGAGGGACTAAAGGGGAAATTACCAGGAAACTTATTTTAGAGGCTTATACAAGCCTGGCAAACGTTATCCGCTGTACAAGTTTAAAAGGGGAATGTGACTCTGCTAAACTGTAGAACTTGTTAACACAAGTTGGAAAGGATATAGTTAAACAATATATCCTCTCCTGCCTCCCTGAACATTTCCACAGCAAACACCCCATAGAAGTATGTGATTGGCAGGGGTGGGGGGAGTGGCAGATGGAAGGATGTTTGAAGCTTCTCTTCTCTTTCCCCCTTCAAATTCTCCCACTGAGCCATTTCCTCCCAGTTCTGGCTCATGTACAAGTGTTTGCCAGGCCAACTGGAGAAAATGGCATCGTGTAAGGGTTAAGCATGATCTAGGGGGAATCATTTGCCACAAGAGAGCTGCAAGCTAGCTTTGTGTTTGCCACCATACTTTTAGTCTGGCCCTCATTTCTAACTGCATGGTGCTAGTGTTTGAGACTGCCAGGAAGTTGTACCCTTGACTTGAACTGAGGATCTTTTACTGCCAGCCTCTTATTTGTGAGGCAGGCATGTTGCTCACATATACTTCCTATTGCTTTAAGAGCATGGGGGCCATGAGAGAATTGGGGTGGGGTGGGGTGGCAGATGAGCAGAAGAAGGTGTCACTGGAAGGGTTGCCATATGTCTGGAATTTCCCGGACGTTGCAGGCAATCAGTGTCTGGGCAGAAATCTGTCTGGTTTTTCACTTTTTGAAATATGGCAATACTACTGTAGTGTATTTTCTTGTTACCTTTAGGCATGATCCCTAGACTGTTCTGAACATTACAGAAAGGTAGAATGAGTGTGGAGAAGTGTAAAGGCAACCTCTATAGTCTTACTCGAGAGCCTTGGCAACATTTTGAGAATCACCTGCCAGTGGTTGATGGGACCAGAGGCAAGAATGGGTGATGCAACAAAATTTAATTTTTACCATTGTATGGTTGGCTAGTTTCCACACATACTATTCTCCATCCTGATAAGCAAGAGGCAGAATCAAGTTCAATGACACCTTCCAATTGAGTAAAAAACTTGGGGTGTGAAGCAAGGGGCAGTGAAATGGGGAGATGTGGTGTGGTCTAGGGAGAGTTCAGAAACGGAAAGAGGACAGGAGAGCCACATTTCGCCCTTTGGCCTAAGATTCCCTACCCCTGCTGAATTCCAGATATTCTCTGAAGGAGGAACTTAGACATTTCCCCCCAAATAGGGCACCTTGTATTATGAAGTCAGGCTCATCATCTCTCCACTGGGGAAATATGCAAGTTTTCCAAAACCTGGAAGTGTGTATGGAGCTACTCATACACTTCCCCCGTCCCACTGTCATTCATCCCTCTTAATTTGTTGACAAAGCAATGTGTGGCCCATTGGGTGTCTTAATAACCCTCCTACTTCTGCATTTCTAGGCAGGTCGTTCAAAGAGATTTCTTGAGCCACTGGTGGGCTATTGAGTGGATCACACTCAGATTTATTCTCTGCTGTGCAGAGGAGCAAAGGCTAATCTAATGAAAGTAAGTTTCAGGAAAGTTGGTAGATTTTGGTTGAACATTACGAGAAGCTTGTTAACACTAAGAACAGTTTGACACTGGAACCAATTACATATGATGCAGGGAGCATACTCTCATTGGAGGGTGAACCCGATTACCTCCAAGGCTGCCTCCCTCTGTAAGGAGTGTCAGGCTGTGAGGCCTATTGAAACTGCAGCCCACAGTTTATCTTCTCTCTGTTTTCTTACCTGCTGTTTCCTGGGTTGAGGGCTCTGTATATCTCTGTGAAAGACCGATCCGGCGAGGGTCCTGAGCCTGCATTGTTGGGTACAGAGGCTCTTGATGAATGCCTAGGAATGAATAGCTCATTTGGGCAGACCTTGTGTGGCGCAGGTCGCTTCCTCAGCAGAGCGCTATCTGCATCTCATAATTTACCCTGACACTCAAGTTCCCAACGTCCTCCTTCATTCCCCCTATGTGTGCTATGAATAGCAAGAAAATGCAGTTATGTTGGAAATTCAGGGCATGGCCCACACAGCTCATGTTTATGGGGCCGCATGCACACTGTTGCCTAGGGTGACTAGCAGCCACAGAGGAGGAGACACCTGTCCCTTTAACCTTAGGATAGAACAGGGGATTTTGGCATGTATGGCTTGTTATTTCACAATGCTGAGGGGGTAAGGAAAGCCTGCCCCTCCAGATCCTGCAGTAGCAATGAGGCACAAAACTGTTCGGCACACAGTTGAGCACCAGCAGTGGTTCGATCAGCCGTGTGGGGGAGGGCACAAGATTAGCCTGTGGGCCAAATGTGGCCCTCCAAACCTCTGCACCTGGCCCTCAGGACTATTTCCCGGCCACACACCTCACTGGTCCTGCTTCACATGTTAGATTTTATTAACTAACTCTTACTCAGAGTAGACCATTTGAAATTAATGGTCACAGCTAACTTATGTTCATTAATTTCAATAGGTTTTTATTTTTTTGCAGTGCCAGGAAAGCCCTCAACCTAAAAAACGTTCATTATCCCTGGTATAGTAGAGAGTATATCAGACGTGGCCAGAGAAAGTTAAATACAACCCATTAAGAGGATCTAAAAATGTTTAATAAACTTCACTATCATGCCATGCTATTCTGAAACATCAGGTTTCACCCCAAAGCTGATGCTGTTATGCTGCAAAGAGTTTCTTTCCACATCAAGCTTCTAGGCTCAGTGTTTCTCAATCAGGGGATACCCCACCCCACCCCCGAGAGGGAGCATATGAATATGTTGGGTGGGTGTGCATTTCACATAAATATGTAGAAGATATGTACAAAATTGAGAATAAAAAATATGCAGTGTTGTGTTCAAAAAGCGAGAAGATCATACACAGATGATTACATGAACTGCATGTTATCACAGGTGCACAGGTGCAGCATTATTTCACAAGCAGTGCAGTGTTCTATATACACAGCAGTTGGTTGTGCGTGGTGTGGTTAATAAGTCACATGCTTAGTTGTACTGTACATTGTCATTAATTCTGAGAACTTTGAACATACCATACACTGTTGCTATTACATATCAGATATGCTCATACGTATCTTTTTTAGCCAGAACCTCATCTATTTCATCTTTGCTTCATCACATCCTTGTAAATACCCTTAAAGTACTTGCCAGGTAACTGACATCAGAGCAACGGGAGAAGGAGAGCCTCTCCGATTCTGCAGGGGAAGGTACCAGCACAAGGGGGAGACATAGCTTGATAGAGGGGGAAGGAAATCAGCGTAACACCAAGGATCCAGGAGAGCAAATGGCAGAGGAGGTGGAAGGGCTCCGGGATTCTTCCCTGGAAGTCAGTGAGGAGAGCACTGGTCCTCCACTACCCACGCCCTACCTGCGCAGAAGACTTCCGCGCAATGAGAGGCGGAGACGATTGGGTGTCAAACAGCTTTTATGCTGGCAAAGGTTTAAGAAACGCCCACAGACAGATTCTGCTAGTGACTGAGGCAGCCACACTGAGATGGGCTGTGCAGTCAAAATGGTTTAAACTAGGCAACCAAGCTTCAAAGTGGGAAAGTTTACGCACGAGTAACTCCCAACCACTACAGCACTAATCTATTTTTTTCACCTAAGGCCTGTTTTGCATCTTGTGTTCCTTCTGCAAACAGTCTGTGGTCCCACTCAGCCAATGTTGGCTTATTATAACGGATGTAAAGATAGAAGTTTTCTATGTGCACAGATTAGGGCTGCCGTATGTCCAGAATTTCCCAGACATAGTTGAGACTCGTCTGTCAAAAATGCCATCCGGGCGGAATTTTCAAAAAGCGGCTAAAATGTCCAGGAAAACCCAGGCATATAGCAGCCCATATCAGAAGTGTTGATTTTATTTTGGCGATTTTCCTAAAATATAGGTTTAAAAACTTTTGAAATATGGCAACCTTACCACAGATAGTTGGGCCTAGCTTTTACTTTTAAGCACAACATTTGCACTTATGAACCTCTTGGAATCAGCACTATGGGGTTTGGCAGCTAGTAGGTGTGTGTGGATTGTAGCAACATTATTGTAATTTGGAAACCCTTCAGAGAATTTGACCTTGTCCCTCAAAGCCATTGAGTGTATACTCTCAACACACTCAGTGTCCAGTATTTCATCAGTGAAAGCAGATGTTTATATTTTTGCTTTATGGGAGGAGTGCTGCACTAAAAGACGTATAGTGTCCTGATGTAGGGAAGTAATAGTCCCACTCTACTCTTCTTTGATCAGACCAGACCTGGAGTACACCTGGAGTGTCCAGTTCTGGGTACCACAATTTAAGAAGGATATTGACAAGCTGGAACATGTGCAAAGGAGGACAACCAAGATTATCAAGGGTTTGGAAAGCAAGCCTTATGAGGAACGGTTGAGGGAGTTGGGTATGTTTAGCCTGGTAAAGAGGAGACTGGGAGGAGATATGATAGCCATCTTCAAATATCTAAACAGCTTTCACATGGAGGATGGAGCAAGCTTGTTTTCTCCTGCTCAAGAGGTTAGGACCTGTACCCACAGATTCCAGTTACAAGAAAGGAGATTCTGACTAAACACCAGGGAAACCTTTCTGACAGTAAGAGCTGTTTGGCAGGTGCTTCTCCTTCCCTGGAGGTTTTTAAGCAGAGGTTGGATGGCCATCTGCCATGTGTGCCCTTGCTGAGATTTGTGCATTGCGGGGGGGGGGGGTGTAGAATAGATGTTCCTCAGAATCACTTCCACTCTACAATTCGGTTCTATGTAAGGGCAAATATAAGTAGATTTGTCTCATTTGATGGTATTTTAAGACAATCTCACCAGCATTTACTTCAGTAGATCAATTGGGATTTTTAGTAGACTTGAGAACATTGGAATAGGTTCAGTGAAGATTTGTATCTCACTGTCCTTCAGTTTGTCTGGTGGATCTGCTCTTTTGGCTAAAACCAAGCAATACAACAGTTTGGATGTGGAAAGTGACATAAGATGTGTTCTACCTTCCACTGTGCTTACAGTATCGATGCTCACATTAATAATATGATGGATGGATACACTGGGATCTGACTCTTCACTGTTGAATAAAGAGGGACCAAAGTTCATCTTTGCATGCTGAAGGTCTGAGGTTCAACTCCTGGCATCTCTGGTTAAAAGGAATTGGGTAGCAGATGCTGATAATGCCTCTTTCTGCCCCAGAGTGATGCTACCAGTTAGATGTTCTCAAACTGCAATCCATGGCCCGCTGGTGGTCTGCAAGCTCCATTCAGCTGTAGAAAAGTTTTTTAACAGTTCAGAATATCTATCCATACTTTACCTTGCAATCAATTATATTCTTTTCTGTTGGAGATCAAGGCTGTTTGGACCAGGGCCTTTATCTGTAATGTGGTATGTTCATTACTTGCCACCTGTCAAGTCCAAATATAGAAACAAGTTGAATGCTGAATCTCAAAAACATCCATTGAATTAGGAAGGGAAAACTGCAGTTATTAAATTATGAGTAATGTATGTGCTTTGATTTGTAGGAAAAAGGTTTATTAAGTGGTATGTTGCAACACCCCCCTCCCCGTAATTTTCAAGTGGCCCACCTACATACAAAAAAGTTTGAGAACAGCTGGATTAGATGAACAAATAGTCATTGTGATTTCAGGCAGCATCCTATATTTTATTTATTTAAACATTTATATATCTCTTTTTTTCCTCTCAAAGCAGTTTGCAATCTCCAAAAAACAAACAAGCCAAAAACCCAAGTCCACTTAACAATAAAATATGAAAACACAGAGTAGGACACAGCTGAACAATAAACCAGCTTAAAAATGGAGTGCAGAAACAATATAAAACCTAATAAAGAACATAAAAGCACTATTACACACTAGTAAGACATAAAAGCCAACAAGAGTAAAAAACCACAGAAATACAAAATGATAATTTGGGAATTGTAAACAGAGCCCGTTGAAATTTTGGAGTGTGCGTGATGTGCATGTTTTGCCATCATGTTTGATTTAATGTCTCCTTCACACGTGCAAGGCACTGGCTTGATGATCGAGTGACAAAACTGGCACGTGTGAACCACTCCCAAAGGCTTAGCGAAGAGCGTCCAAGTGACATTGGCCACGCATGTCTCCATGGACCAGTCCTGAATTATTTGAAGCGCATCCAAGCCTCGCCCCACCGGGAGCCCCCCAGAAACGACCGTGCAACCCCCAGCTCGGGAGGCGAGTTGGAAGCTGCTTGTTTTCTCGTCCTAAGACCCGGAGCTGAAAGCACTTCTCACCATCAAACAAAGCAATTCTCTCTCTCCAAACTCCGCAACCCGCCTCCGAAAGGTTAGGTCCGGAGGCCACGCTGGAAGTGCTTCTTAGTGAAAAGATTGGGAAATCCTGCATGATACAGGTTCGCTCTCAGCCCTGTCCCGGTTTTTTTTTGTGTTGTTTTTTTTTAACTCTATGCATCTGCCATATATATATTTATTTCCACTTTCTAAATACTGATGTATAAGGCGCCGCGTGAATGGAGAAACGTGTGTTCAAAATAAATAAATAAAATAATAGCAATGATGAACGTAGAATCCATTATATGCAAAGGGATCATTTTAGGGAGCACATTTGCAGCCCGGGCCCGCTTAAGAGATGCCGGGAAGGGTCGTAGCTCAGCGGCAGAGAATTTGCATTGGACGCAGGTGGTCCCAGGGCCAACCCCCGGGATCTCCAGGTAAGGCGGAGAGTTCATGCTGAAACTTTGGATAAACCGCTGCCATGTCAGTGTAGACAATACCATAGTCTGATATGGATAAATACGACAGCTTCTTGCCACGCGCTTACGTTGCTATGTTGAGATTAAGTCCCGCTGAACTCACCAAAGGAAGCCCACGAAAGATTCCAGCCTTAGACATTTTTCAAAGCGCAGACCTTCCCTGGGATAAAGATGAAATAAGACCCCACAGAATTGAGTGAGTTCGATCAGCTAGACGCGCAGACCAAGACTGTCTGTACAGTAATGACTTGACAGTAAGCCCTGCGGTGACCAAGAGTGCTTAAGCCCCATATATAAGTGCGCACGGGATTGCTGTCCGAATACCTCAAACGGAGGCCTGTTGTGTTTCAATGGCGCTTACTCTCGTGCAAGGTAGGGTTAGGATTTCAGCCTTAACGTGCTACACTTCGGCTGGATCGTGGCAAGAAGACTCAACCAGAGTTTGTCCGCTTTAAAGTCAAGGTCCTAGCTGGGAGTACCTGGTGTGTTTGTGTATATAACCTTGTGTCATTAAAAACGAATAGGAACAACTTGCACACCCCCCGTCTGTCTGTCTGACCAAGGGTGTTTGTACGTTACATTGAAGGAACACAATCTCTGTACACAAATGGTCGAGGTGCACATGTGCACGGTTATTCATATGCCACCTTCATGGAGTGAACAGTACAGACGGTATTCACATGTTAACTTTCCAGGAATCTGCAGCTGAACTGTTCAAATCAAGTGTACACTCCGTCGCACAAACACCAAACCCACTGTATCTGTGTTCAGTGCAGCGTGTGAACACGTCTTCTGTCTTTCTAGATAGAGGGGTGTGTGTGTAGTTTTGATTCAATCCCCACCCCCGTCAGGTTAGCCGGTTTCAGAAAAAGAACCTCTATTTTTAAAAAAGGAGGTGGGAGAAGAAAGGTGCTTTGGTTTTTTCTAAGGGTATAGCCACACCCCAGATCTAAGCAGGACGAAAGCCCCAGGGTGTCCAGGAGACAGTTGTGGGGAGGGACGGAAGTAATCCGCGCAGGCCCAGAGGTGGGGAACCTGTGGCTCTCCAGATGTTCTCCAGCTCCCATCATCTCTGGCGATTGACCTGCTGTCTGGGGCTGATGGGAGCGGGAGTACAGCAAGATCTGGAGGGCTACAGAAGCCTTGGTGCAGAAGGGAGTTGTGCGAAGCTGAACAACAACTTTGCAATTGTGCGAAGCTAAACAACCACACCAGGGGGAGCTAACGTGGTGTCAGGAGTGCCAGCTTGGCCCCGCGACCGTGGATGCCCGGGGCGGTGGGTGCCATGTAGCGTGCATGGCCCTGGCACCGACATCTGTGGGTGCCCGACCCCTTGTTGTGTGTGTGCTCGGCTCAGGCAGCCAGAGTTGGCACCTGTGCGTGATGCTCTCCAGGGGTTATGGGCTGCTACTCCTTTAAGCCCCAGAAAGCAAAGCCAGTGCTCAGGGATGGTGGAAGTGGACCCCCTCCCCCCGAACCCGGAGGGCACCACACTGACGACCCCTGATTTCTCTGTGGTGCTATATATAGAGGCACACCGTGTAAAAATCACCGGCTCTTTTGTCTTCGCCACCATCCAGCAACAGCGCCGCCGCTCCAGGAAGCTAGAATCTATGCCGCTCACTCCCTCACTTTGTTTACTCGGAAGTAAGTCCCTTTGAGTTCCAGGGGGCTTACTCCGGGGTAAGCGTGAGTAAGGGATCCGGGCCCTGGAGCCAGCTGTGGGAGGCGGATCGGAGCCGGCCCGGCCCGGCAACAAATGGTGCCTTTTAGAGGAGGCTTGGCATATGTCTTTTAATGGAGCAGCATCCTTATCCTTCCTTTGCCCCGCCCCGCCCCAGCACCGAAAGCTCCAGAGAAAAATTGTTCCCCTCCCCTTTCTTTTAAAGAAAATGTACAGTATAGAGGAATAGGCAGACCTATCTGCTTGCAAGTGATCATTGTTCAGGCTTTTTTCACCCACGCGCCTGCCCTTTTTGGGGGAGACGCAAAGAACATCAAGGCAGCCCTTGAAATGTAGCCACACATGCAGGGGGTTGCTGGTGAAGACTGGCATTTAAAGGGAAGGTTCAACCGGCCGTGTATTCTAACTCGGGAGAATTGGGCACCAGGTTCACACGGGCGAGGAAGACACCGGCCCAGCCACCTCTTGAGAGAGAGAGAATTATCTAAATGCCTTCCTTGAGGATATGTATTCTGTACAAATCTAGAATACCAGGGAAGTGTAATTTCCACTTCTCTTAGTCAAGGCAGGCAGGATAGTTAGCCAGGAAGACAGATGTTGTAGTCCTAGGCAACTTACCCCACAGAGCCTCGGTGGGGCTTGCTTCTGGTAAGCAACAAGCATAGGATGGGGTATGAGGCCCATTAGCTTCAGTGGGCGAGTTAAGCACAATTTTTCAAGGCCTCCCAATGAAAACAGTGGGATTTAAGAGTGCTTAACTTTGGCTGCACACTGGACACTGTGCAATATACATCACACACTGCTTTGTACACGCCCTGGAAGGAAAGGTGTGCGACGAGCTCTGGAATTCAGACTGGTCCCTCTTTAACTTTCCGTTTCCCTCCCTCCTGCCATCTTGAACACACGCTGTGCATGCTTTTTAAAAAACTACGCGCACCCATCTACCCACAGCACGTCTGTTGTGCGCAGATATTGTAAACAGCAGAACTTTTTAACCTTCAAACAGTCAGATCCGATGCATGTTTACTCAGAAGTAACAGCCATAGAATTCAGGGGAACTTGTTCCCATGATACCCACACGCACATACACATCACTGACCACATAACTTAGGAACGTCTGTTTACGCGTATATACAGTGTGTACACACACACACACACACACACACACACACACACACGCTTACAAATAACCTGTTATGTGCCCACATACAACGTATACGCCTCTCTCTCGGTTCATTCACAAGCAATTTTATCTATCGATAGACCCTTCTGACTGCAAAGGGTTCCTACGAATTGATTCTTTTGGGTGTTAATTTCCGAGGAAGTTTCCTTGCTCTTGCCCAGGGCGTGGCTCCGTATAACTTTTTTTTTGGGGGGGGGGTGTCTCCTGTCCCAAACTAGAAACAGTCTCCTGGGCGCGCCTCACTCTCTTCAGATGATCCCAACTTCCATACCCCGAGCGCTTTTCTTTCCGTTGGACTGCGATCACCCTCCATCACCTCTTGAATTTTGCTCCCCAGGGAACCCAGCTGTTTAGCAAAGAACATTTGCTTGCCATTTAATCCTTGGGTTCCAATTCCTCCTTTCCTTCCGACAACAGGAAAATAACGTGTTTTGCTGTTTCTTCCTGGATTTAAAACCCGAAGCAAAACACTGGAAAACAGAGGAGGGAGGAATATGGAAGTTGTGCTAACCTGTAGTTCTGCGTGAAAGCAAGCATGGTGTTAGGCTGAGGGCAAGATTCATGGATCCTCTCTCTCTCTCTCTCTCTCTGTGTGTGTGTTTGTGTGTGTGTGTGAGAGAGAGAGAGAGAGAGAGAGAGAGACGTTTCTTGTAGCAGGGTTTGGGTGCGTGGATTACACGTGGAAGGGGCTGGTAGTGGAGGGGGTATGACGCGCAATCTCCGCTGCTTTTGGAGGGCTGGTGACTCTCCCGGTTTACGCTCCATGGCATCCTTACCCGAGGGCAAACCTCCTGAACAACGCGAGGCTTACTTCCGAATAAACGTCAGTAGTCTCGGGCTTGTAAGTCTCCTTTCTAACGGATTTAGCAGCTGGACAAGCGCCAAGAACCCTCTTCCTTTGGGCAGACAAAGCGCGCGCGCGCTTTACTCACTAACTGTCCAGAAGGAAAGCTGACCCACCCACAAAACCAGAGACGATGTTGCTTCAGATATTTTTCAGCGTTTACTTCCATCCTTCAGAGCGACAAGTGCGAAGGAGCACTTTAAATTTCCTATGCTATTGGCTTGTGCATTATTTGTGCACGCACTGCTTATTTTTTAGAGCTTGGTACATAACCCCTCGATTTGTGGCTCGCTCTCTGCTGGAGATCCTGAGCACTCTTTCTTCGGAGTAAAGCCCTATAGCATCCAACAGATTTTCCTTGCCAAGAATGCAGGGTACTTTGGAAGGAAGTCGCACCTGAAAATGTCAGTGAACTGTCCGAATGAGCAATACGCTTAAGGCGACACTGTTTTACTTGGAAGCAAATCCCACTGACAACTAGATGAAGTGAGCAATTGGGGTTCCGCTCTGTGCTTTACCACTTTCACTGTCCCATAATATATTTGTAATTTCAGGGTCCTCTCATGTTCCCAACACCTTTCCTGCCCATTTGGTCGAGACATCCCTCCCTTTTCACCTTATACTGTGTAATTCTCTCTCTCTCTCTCTCTCTCTCTCTCTCTCTCTCTCTCTCTCTGTGTGTGTGTGTGTGTGTGTTGGTTCTGACGCTGATGTTCTATCCCAGCATCTCTTCATCTTGTATCACTGCCTCTCATGGCCTGCTTTGCAGCTTCTTTTTCTTCCTGTCATCTTATCTATCCATCGATCCATCCATCCATCTATCAATTTATCTATGCGCGTTCCTGGGCGCGCGCGCACACGGAGCCATTCCAAGCGGATGTCATTTTTCACTCCCAACACTTCTCGCCTGAGAAGCGCAGAAGAGTGAGGAGGAAGAGACGGGAGAAGCTGGGAGGGGGTGGGAAAGGCTCCTCTGGGGATGCTGACCAGCTTCTCTTTGCCGTGTACCCTTTGAAAATATAGTTACAGTATGTTTTATTATTATTTTAAAAAAGCAGTTTGTTGCTTAAGTGCGCCCCCTGGTCTTCCTGTTCTCAAGAAAGGCTGCAGGGCTGGAGAAGGTAAACCAAAGAAGGCCCCCTCCACTGCGTCCCAAGCTCAGCCGCCGGGAGAATCCAGCCTGTCGATTCTATGGGGGGAGCCGTTGCTGTGCTGCCGCCAGACGCGCTGCAAGGAAGGAAGGAAGGAAGGAAGGAAGCAGTCGCGGTTGAAAGTGACCATCGGCCGGTCTGCTTCCAGTCCAAGAGAGATCTACACCGGGAGTTTCTTCTCGCCCCACAAATCGGTGTTTGTCTGATTTTTAAACGGGCGCAGATGATCCCCCTAGGTTGCAATCCTAACCGTGCCTCCTCAGAAGTAAGACCTATTGAATCTCATGGGGCTCACTCCTGGGTAGGTCGGGTTAGGAGAGTAGTCTTATTCGCCTTGTTCATGCAAAGAATGCCCCACTGATGTAAGTGGGAACGCCGGTGATGATGACGATGACAATAATAATAATAATAATAATAATAACAACAACAACCTCAAGTAACATTGGGTCAGAACTACAGCATCCATTCCTCTCTGTGCGCACTTTGTGAGGCCCATTTAACTCAATGTGACTTGCTTCCGAGTAAACATGCAGAGGCTCAGGTTGCCTGAAGCCGCCATCATATGCACACTTACATGGGAGTAAGCCCACTGAGGCATCCTTCAGAGTACAGATGCATGGGACCGGACTGTCACCATCAAATCTCACATACAACACATGCGTGCTAGTTGCAACATATAAATTCCACAGCCGTCTCCATCTCTTTCCCTAAATTACTAGAAGTTTATACGGAACATTGGATCCGCAACTCGGTGTCCCAGACGGTTCCAGCCCCCTTCATCTCCCCGCCCGCGCCCCCCCCTCGACTACAGCTTAACGTCATTATTGACAATTTGGCGTGATAAAACCTCCGCTTACAGTCCCGGCAAGCCGCTCTGTTTCCTTCCCTGGGATACATCGATTCCTTGGAAGCCACGTCCTTTCCGATGCTTTTCTGTCTTCTTTTAGAGCGTTCTCTAAAAGAGCGTCGATTTTTCCTTCCTCTGACTTCGAGTCCTGCCCGCTTTGGAAGGCAAACCATTTCTTCCCCCTTCGCTGCATCTCTTCGTCTTAACCCGATCAGATTCTGGTTCTGGGAGGCGCAAGTGTGTGAGAGAGGGAATTTAAAAAAGCCTTTTGCAAAGGAGAGAACTGTGTGTGTGTGTGATTACTCTGATCCTAACCACAGCTGCAATCCTATACCTCCTTGCCTGGGTGTAAGTCCCACTCAGTGGTCTGAGTAGACACGCTTAGGATCGCACTGTAAACTACTTGGAAGTTAAGCTCAATTTAAATGAGCAAAATTTGCCACTTGAGTATTAAGCTGTGCGAGAAAACAAAACACTTCTGGATGTAACAGCTCGGGTGTCTCAGATGCAGAGTACAAAGGGGCTTCCCCTCGAGTAAGCAGAGACAGCTTTACAGCTACGTTTGTGCTGGTGTGTAGCCGAAGCAACTTGTGCGTGTGTCAGTTCAGTCTGCCCGCGTGTCAGCGAGCTCGAACGGGAGCTTGTGCAAGTCCTTTGCGTGTGAGTCTGAGCCAGGGATACAGAGAGTTTGCATTAAGTTACCGGAGGGGAGGACGGAGGAGCCATTTTTGCTGTGCCTTTGAACCCATCGTGCTGCAAACAAAGTGTGTGAAACTGGATCCGTGCGTGTTTGTGCGGGCAGAGCAATGAGCTTGCCTATGAACGAGAGCCTAACGTGTGAATGAGGCAGCAGCTCCTGGGTGACCTCGTGTTAAAGAAAGTTAGTCGGTGCCTGGGGCGGTAGCGGGAACTGCTCCCAGTCTCCCTTGAACTCTATGGGTCTTCAGTACGATTAGGCCTCCACATGCAGGGGGCTGCATGATGGGCACGATCCAGCCAAAGTCCCGAAAGGCAAGCATCCACGGAACTGAATTCTCAGGGCACGTTCCTAAGTCAGTGTGCAGCCTGAAGCAGTTTTGAATCCCGTTGACGGGCCTGGTTCAGCAGCACGTGCCGAAGACTGCAGCTCCCAAACGCCCTTACTAGTGAGTAAATCCCCTTGAATCAAGTGGGTTTCTTTCTCCACAAACAGGCACAGCCTACACGTTTTTCCCAAGGAGGCTTTCAACTGCTTAACTTTGGCTGGATCGTGGCCAGTCGGTACGTAGCGCTTTGGGTGGCGCTTGCGAAACGCGCTTTGCCTGGCCAGTGACACGCGTCGCCGCCGCCGCCGCTTTATGCCTCTTCTTAGCTCAGCAAGACTTGTCCAAGCCCTGAGCGGAGTCTTCTCGCCCTTTGATTCTTGCAGACCTGCAGCTTTTTTCTTTTTGGGCATCCATTACTTAGATCCGACCCACCAAGCCCATACTTCGGCAAGACCATTCCTTAGCCTTGCAATTTCCATGCATTTTTGGTGTGCGTGCAACGCATAAAGCTGCAACACCTTCTGCCCCCCCCCATCTTCTGCTTCCTATCTGTTCTTCAATAAGGCTGCTTGCTGTTCTCCCCCTCTGCCCCATTTTGAACCTGAAACAATATAATTGGGGGGGGGGGGGAATCACCAACGCCTTCTTCCAAAGTCCACTTCCCAGAGTTTACCTTTTCTTTCTCTTCCTCCTTCTCACCCAACCCCTCTCCTTCTATAATTTATATACTTTTCATGAAGAAAACTTTCCCTAAACTTTATCCTTTCCTATACTTGTGGATCTCGTTCTTCCCTTTCCCCACCAAATAAAGGCTTTTTTTTTTAAAAAAAAAATTATTTTGATGGAGTGGGGGTCCTTTGCTGACCTTCAGCTGTGCTTCCCTTTCACCGTTCTACATTTTGAATACGGGCTTAATCGCTGGGAGACAGATGCACTCCCCCCCTCCTTCGTCAATTTCAACTCCCCCTCGTCTGGTTCATCTAGTCTGCCTCTTACCTTTAAAACGTTACACCCTTTTTCTTCACTTATTAGGTCTCTCCCCCTTCAGTGCAATGTGGGTGGAGAATCACAAATGTGATTTCCTTCTCCATTTTTTCCTAATCTTTTGCCTCTTTTAAATATATACGTATAGTAGACACCTTGCTTTTTAAAAAAACAACAACACTTAAAACATTTTCTCTTCCTTATACAGTATATATTTGTACAGTGCGTTGTCAGGGACTGAAAGACCAGCCCCAGGGTTGCTTCCTCATTTACAACCAGGATCTGCAACCCACTTACTTCAGAGTAATCCTATTGTCTTCCCAAAAGAATGAACCCTCAATGCTGCTGCTGCTGCAACAGGTCAACTTCTAACTCTCCAACCTGTTCTAACCTGTCTGATATTGCTGCTGCTGCTGTTTTTCTCAGTAAGATTTCAGTGCATAAACCCGGGCAAAAGATGGCTGTCACTGGCCTGCGGAGTGGGGCAGATGTGAGTTAGGATGGAGGAGTCAAGAAGGCTGGAAGATATTACGATCCTATGCATCTTTTCATCGAAGCAAAGTCGGCTGTTGTCAGTAAGGCTTCTTCTCAGGCTTTTAAGTATTCACTGGGTTACAGTGTCTACTCAGACATAAACACCACTGAATTCAGTAGAACTAGCTCTCAGGAAAGTATGTACTATCACACGGCCTCTCCCTCCCAAGTGGACATTTTAAACTGTGCGCGCTTTTGTCTGTTGCAGGGCGAGGATTCGAACTCCCCCTTGCTGACCAGGGAGTTTTTATCTCTCCCGCGGGGCACTTCATTTCGCATTAATTCACGCCACGGCCACTTGCTTAGATTTAGACCAATTCGAGGGAGGGAGCGCTGCCCATGGATGCGAATCCTGACAAGCCAAGGAGGAGCCTCCCTGGTTAGGAGCAGTGTACCTGCCCGCTGGAGCGAGGCAGGCGCGCGCCCACAAACGCCGGCTCTGCCGTGTGAACTCCCCGGGGACAACCCGCGCGACAACCCTGACATTCTAGGCACGCACTTCGCCCGATTGCCACCACTTCCCCCAAAACCCCTTTCTTTTTAATTGCGCGCTCAATTGCGAGCAGCAACTCGCTGCGAAAAATATTTTAAAAAGGCGACACCGGCTTGCCGTGGCTTTTGACTTTAGAGATGTTTGTTCTCTTTACGCGCTTTCCCCGCCCCTCTCCCTTTCTAGCTTTTAAATTTCCCTCCTGGCTTAATTTAAAAAAGAAAGAAAGGAAAGAGGCCCCCCTCCCTTTCTTCCGAAACCAACGTGCCTCCTTTTCTTCTTGGTCACTCACTCTCTTGCTCCTGGGCTGGTGCGCGCCTTTACGCACGCCTCTCTCGCCTTCCCTCTGCCTCTCCACCCCCCCCCCCGTCTTCTACCACTCCTCCCTCCGGAGGAGCAGCCGCCGCCGCCGCGTGTGCCTGATGCCTCGGAGGGTAACCCCCCCCTCCCTGGCCATTGGCTTGCCCTGCGCCGGGCTCCCCCCCTCACTCTTTTGCTTGATCATGTCCAGCCCCCGATGACTGTCCATTGGCGTGGCGCAGTCCTTCCCTCCTCCCCTTCCCTCCAGTTTCGCCCTGCCCATGTTTTCTATGTCTGTGTCCATCCAGTCGCTTGACGTTCAAGTTCGTAGGGACGTCACGTCCGCACTTGAACTTGCAGCTCAGGGGGGCTTTTTGCCATTTTTTTCATCTCTCTTTCTCTCTCTCTCTCTCCTTTCTCTCTCTCCTTTTTTTTCTCCCTCTCTCCCTCTTGCACAGAAAGGGAAAAAAAAGCAAAAGAAAAAAAAGCAAAGCCATGACTGCTATCCCACAATTCATCTTCCCCGCGCCATCTTTGTATTATTTCTAATTTATTTTGGATGTCAAAAGACATTGATGAAGATATTTTCTCTGGAGTCTCTTTCCTTGCTCACCCGGCGCTTCCCGATGTGATCCGAGCGAGAGAGCTCCGCGCGCGCCCGCCCGAGCCACCAACACCACGATGTCTCGCCGCAAGCAAGGGAAACCCCAGCACTTAAGCAAACGGGAATTTTCACGTAAGTAAAACCTTCTCGCCTCCTTCCTTTCTACCTCCCTCTCCCTTGCAAGAGATAGAATATATATAAAATAATTACATTTGGTTTGCATTTTGCAAATTCCAACCTTTTGTGCATGCATTTTTTTTTAGTTTGCAAGGAACACAAAAAGCAACTCACCTTAAAACTCAGCCCCCCTCTTTTTATCGCTACCACCTAGATTACTTTTCAAATAAGCTCATGTTGGCAAGCACGCTGTCTCTCAAAGTTCCGTTTATTTTCTTCTTTCTTTCTCCAGTTGATTCGGCTATATTTTGCCGGAAGAGAGCGCGAGTGTGTGTGTGTGTGTGTGTGCGTGCGCGCGCGCCTGCAGCTTACAAATGAATTGCAACTTAAAGCAAGCGAGCAAAGACACATTTTTGTGTGCTTGCGAGGTGGGGTGGGGGGAGGCGAGCTTTTGAAAAAGGAGGAGGAAAAAGTGAGAAAAAGAGATGTGTACGGTTTGAATCGGGACTCGATGCTCTCATTTCACACGGGCAAAGAGATCGAGATTAGGAACTCTTGGGGCGCCTTGTCATAGAAGGAGACATCCCCCTTTTTTTCAAATCCGCTTTGCTCCCTCGGTGGAGCCCTCTTTTTTGTAGACACTAAAAGGTGCAAAAGGGGGGAACCTTCTCGCTGCTTCTTTTGTCTCCACTGGCGAGATCTGGGGTGGTGGGAGATCGCCCACCCCCACCCTTCGCTGCGTGTCCCGCTCCTTTCTCTCTCTTTCTCTCTCCCCCCACCGCCAAGCTCCGCACAGCGAAAGGGCAACGAAGAGGGCAGACGTGGTGTCTGTTTTGGGCCGGAGATCGGCTGCTTTTCTCTGCTTCTACCGCCACGATTAAGCTCTCCTTCCTCCACAACACCGCCCCCCCAAGCTCTTACCAACAGTCTTTTTTCACCCCCTCCCTCCCCCTTCCCTCCTCAGCACCCAAACTCCTGCTTTGCAGAAACTTGGGTTTCTGCATGCATGGAGCGAAGAAGGCGAGAAAGATCGCAGCGTGTGCGTGTGTGTGAGAGAGGAATTCCCTTCCTCTCCCTTCCTCGTACTATTTTTTGGAAGATTTTCAAGAAAAAAAGAAAAAAAAGTGGAAGTGGATTTTGATTGGGAAAAATCTCGTGTCTGAATGTTTACAAGCGCCTCGTGTGCTGCGGAGTCGCTGCCAGGAAAACAGAGCAGGAGAAGAAACGGCTTTTGGAAAAGGGGGGAAATGAATACAACGTATACGCAGAGAGAGAGAGGCGCACAAATGCAAGCTATATAGATTTTCTGTTTAAAAAACCCAGAAGGCTAGATCCTGTTGTCTCTGATCACAATGGGAAAATGATTACCAATAGTAATAATAATAATTAACAACCAACCAACCCAGTCTTAGACAACTCAGTACCAAAAGGGTTTTTCCGCCCTCCTATTTTTTATTTAAATGCTGATATTTATTTAATGGTGTGTTGTTGTTTTTTTTGCAACGCACAGGCTTCCTTTCTCCCAGCCAAGCGGTGCACAAAAGCTTGAGCCGTGCTTGCTAGCAAACACAAAAGGGAAGTCTGGTCTGGACTTGAGATGGTTGGTTGAAGGCGGGCTGGCGAGGTGTGGGGGGTGGGGAGCGAAGAGAGGAAGAGATGAAATGTACAAGTAGTGTTTGCAAAAGAGAGAAATTTGCATGCTTTTTTTTTTTTTTGAAGGCAGGGGAGATGTTTTGTTGCCCTTTCCTCTTCTAATTTGCAAGATTAAAGCCCCCTCCCCTGCTTTTGCAAAAGTTTGTATTGTATCCTCCCCCCCCATCCATAACCTCTGTCTGAATTGCAATGCAAAGTAATATCGCTTTTGCAACACATTCGCTTAGTTGAAGTGACCTAGCGATAGATTTTAAAAGCAACACCCCCTCTCAAATTGCATGGGTTAAAGAAGATGTATTTTAAGAGCTTCTCCGCAGATTATTTTCCTATCTCACACCCCCTCTTCTGCTGATTTCTTACATTTTTTTTAAGATGCAGAACGGTGCGTTGTGTGTTGCAACATAACTGTCACACTTTAGGACGTCCTATCGCCACCCAAACACGTTGCGAGATTCTCCCTTCCTTCAGCCAAACTGATAACCTAATTTGACTCTTTATCTCCAACATACCATGGTGGGAGTGGGGGGGTGAGGAAAGAAAGAGCAAAACGGTTCTTTTTTGGGGGGAAGTCTTCCCCCCGTGGAACCACCCCCACTTCAAGATTTGCAAATTAAATCCCCAACCTTAAATCCCCTGGCTTCCCACCCACACCAAATTCCTAGAGATCTTAACAGTTTAAAAAAACGAATAGACACATACACAAAAATGCAACCTGTTTGTTTGTTTGTTTGTTTAAATCATATAGGGGAGTGAGAGTGTTTTAGGGGCACTAAGTACAGTTGCTATGCAAGTTTTGCTTTTCCTGTCCCCACCCCCAATTCTGAGCCTTGGGGCACAGGGTGGAAAAGGAGGAGATGTGGGGGGGGGGGCGATCTGTGTGGGAGTGGAGTTAAAACAATTCTTTGCCTTTTTTAATTTTAAAAATGCAAGTTTTGGCCACTAGGAGGCAGAGTCAGATCAAGAAACCCCAGCGAACTTGAACCTGATCCGTTTTGCTCCCATCTTTTAATTTTCTACATTTCTCGTTTGGCAAAGGAAGAAGGTGTGGGTGGGGTGCGCGTGTGAGTGTGTAGAGATCCCCCCCTTCTCTCCCTCCTGCACCCAATAATTCCACTCCTCCTTCTTTGTCTTTAGTTTTTATCTTAGGGTAATGCTTCAGCTTCCAAATTGCACCTTTGCAAGCAGCCCTCCTTCCAGAATATATCAGTTAAAAGCTTTCATTCTTCCTTTGAGACCCACTCCCACTCCAGAGAAATCCTCCCGCCGCCTGCCCACGTTAAGAAAAAACAGAAAACGGCGAAATTAAAAAGAGGGAAATAGTTGATCCTTTGACACTTGGATTTGCCCTGTCATACCCTCTTATTAAACATGTCCTATATAAAACACTTAAGTACAGAGCAAGCAGTGTGAGACCACCCTCCCCAAGACATATGTTAAAATCTTTCCCACAGATGCACCTTAGATTGTTAAAGAAGGCAAACTCTGCAAAGATGCCAGGATGTTTTCTTCCCGGCGACTTTTTGATTCTTTGGCCTGACTTGCAAGACCATCTGCTTTTGTTTGGGTGGCTTGGTGGGGATCTGTTATCCGCCCCTCTCCCTTTCCCCGGACCCTATTTGAAAGCTGATCGCTGCTTTTGAAAATAAATAGAGCTGGGTTTTTGTTTTTAAAGTAGATCCAAAAGAGAACGGCTGGCCCCAGTCAAGGAGGCCAGGAAATACCTTGGCTTGTCTTGCACGTGTTTGCAGATGAGGCTTCCCTGCCTAGCACTTCTCCCCCCTCCCCATTGTGTTTTCCGCTCTTTCCCAAGTTCGCTTCCAGATCTCTGTTCACCTCAATACTACACGGTCACTCCTTTTCTTTTTTCGTGCGTGTTTTAATTCATCCTCCTTCCACTTCTCCAGCTCCGCTTTCATGTGCTTCTTCAAACCACTAAACTAATCCTAGCATTCCCTTGGAAGCAAACTTGAATCTGGGTGACCAAATTCTATTTTTATTTTTTATATATATATTTGTTTAAAAAAATCTTTTTGGAGGGTGCTATGTGTTCAGTTTCTCTCTGTTGTTTCTGGTTGAGGTTTCATTGCTTGTTCCTTGTAGATCCATTTTTTGAAAATGAAAGGCACATTTTAAAAAAATTAATAAATCAGGAACATGCCTTCTTGTTTTTCTTTCCTCTTTTTTATCCTCCCTTCTGCTCTTTGGAGAGCATGGCCCCGTGAAATACTGAGGTATAATAATAATAATAATAATAATAATAACAACAACAACAACAATAACAACAACAACAACAACTCCTTATAAACAGCAGCTAAGATACCTATTTTTCTTGAGGATCCATTGATTTGAGCAGAAAAATCAAATGCACAAAATATAGTGGAACTGGTGGTCACTGGAAAAAAAACTAGCATGCAAACTAGGATTAGCAGTAATAATAATAATAAGAATTAATAATAAATAATTAGGTGCTTGTGTTTTGCACCTGGTTTCAAATAACAGCAATACCATGCTTTCTCTGCTTTAGGAAAGCTTTTGGAGCAAGCTCTGTGCCAATCCTGTTTCAAACACTACGCTATCATTCTTCTTAATTAGCAATCATTTATGTTAAGAGCACCGAAAATATGTGCAGGGTATGGGTTTTATATCTGTACATTTGAATATCTTGTTATTTTCAAGAACTTTGCCTCCTATAAAATTAATTGGCTGAATGCAGAGGTGTAATCAACAACGTTTTTCAGCTGCCTCTTCATTTACTGGTTTTGATGAGAATTCAACCGGTTTCATGGGCTTCACAAGAAATCTCTTTTGATGCCCATTATTTAGCATGATTTTTAACTGCCTGGAAAAAAGGTTCTGTCTCACCTTGCTTAACCATATTACTAATTTCACAAGCACTTCAGGCCTAAAATATTGCAGTTTTTTCTAATTGCTAGGGAGAAGTTGCTGTCGCTGAGAAATATTTACTTGTTCTGACATTTTTGCTGCTTAGACTATGCTCTGAAGTTTGCAACTGGGTTGGTAGTGATGGTGATTATTTCAAGTTTTAAGTGTCTTTCAAAGGGAGAACATGGCCTTGTGTTGCTTGCCACTTTGTAAAAATGCAGCCTGATAATATTTCTCCTGAAATAAAATAAAAATCGCAGATGTAGAAACACTCATATTCTCCATTTTCTCTCATTTGGACTATTAAATACTAACACACATGATTCTGTCAGTGTACTATTTATGTCACTGTACTATTTATGGTCAAAGGATCTGATATGAAACCTCTGTACAGGAGAATTTACAGTATAAGTAAAAACCTAACCTCTATATTTCTGTAATTGACCTTATCTTAAATTAGGAGCAAAGCTTGAGGCAAAATATGTATATAGAGAGAGACTGTATCTGTAGGGTACTATTTGGAGTCCAGATACGAGGGCTGCAGTCTCTTAAAATATTACGCTATTCTGCATGGTTGGGAATTACTCTTGATTCCCCCTTCTTCCAAATACTCTACCTAGATAGGACTGAAATAAATTTAACCTGAGTGTGCTGTAATTTTTTCATGCACTTTATCAAAATCTGTTCCAATATGGTGCAGTCAAATTAAAAATCTATTTTTTGATTCTCTGTGGCTTTAAGTTCATTAAACGTGAAATTGGCCGCATGCTAAAGAAGGTCAGGCTGATTAACTGTTGAGGTGTTGCATCCTGCCACACTTTCCTTAACTAGCTGCGTTTGATATTTTGTAAGGACACAATTTCATGTTTGTAGTTGTAAGTCCTGGCTCGTAGATCCAGAGAAATACACTCTGGACTAGATTTTTCTCTTTCTCTCTGAAAGACTCTTTTTGCCAGCAGAAAGTAACAAAAATAAAAAAGAAAGAAAAAGGAGTTGAGATTGAGAGCTTACTAATATGAATCTGCCTTGTTAAACTATCCACTGGCAATAGTGTGTGCAGAAACAAGCTCTTAATGGAGCTTTCTGGAGCTCGTTCAGGAAATTAATCAACTCTTGACAACATTAGGAAAGGTTGTTCAAATCTAAAGAAAGGACTTAACCACTCTGGTTATGAAAGCTGGAATTTAGTTGTCTTTATACAGATTTTTACCTTATCAAGGCCAGCAGTGTTAATACATTCTGAATGATTGGGGCATTCCTTTCTTGGGGGTGTGTGTGTGTGTGTGTGTGTGTGTGTGTGTGTAAATCCTACCTCAGGCTAATTGGCTTATTTTCTTAGATCTTCAAGAGTGCCTTATTTCTCAAAATTGTAAGGAGCAATTGTTCATAGATATATATTTGGATATAAAAATATGGGTGGTGTGGTTGAAAATCACTTTTAGAAAACACGACAATAATAATACAGTAGGTCGATTTATAGAATCATTACAGATTACCTTTGATTTTTCTGTTTGTTGGATTATTTTAGAGAGTTGTTCTTGGCTATCCTCTGCATTCCTACATGTACCTGTATATATGTGGCACAGAAATGTCCCTACGGAAAATGTAGGGCTCTTTGGGTGCTGTGTGCCACCTGTCAGACGCTCAAGCAAGCCTTTTTCATCATCTTGTGATGATACCTTCTTATAATATACATGTACATGCATGTTTATGCATACCTGCACCGTAAAGCAAACACATACCATCCCTAACATAAGATATAAGAGTGTAAGAACCCATGCAGATTTTCAGTAAAATAAAATAAAAATGTGCATGGGAATATAAAGAGAGAACTTTCTTAGCCTCACTTTTGGAGAACAGGAATAACCATATAATCGGTGATTTTAAAGATTATTCATTCATTGTTAATCTGGAAAAAGCAGCTTTTTCGGGGCCCTCTAAAAGAGAGAGAGAGTAACAAAAACAGGGAGAGGGAGTCTGAATTGCTCATAATTCATTATAGCTTCTTTTGCTTCTGATGGGACTGCTTGACATCGCTGATAAATTCGTTTTCCTGTTGAATGACAACATGCTATAAAGAGGAAGCTCTTTTGCTGTCTTGCGGTCGGGGTTGGACTGGCTTTATCTTGTTTGTCTTTTTAAAAAGCAAAAGAAAACTTTAAAAAAATGGGGTTGTGTTTCATGCCATGCCCCTGTGGTGTGTCATCCCCCGAAGTTTATTTTATGGAAGGGTCTTAATGACATTAATGTAGTGCCTCTTATTCCTGAAGGACTGCTGTTCAGAACACAGCGGATAATCTTTTATTTAAAAATACCCATAGCACTATTGCTGATTTTGGGAGGTGAGATAGCACAACTTTTCAGCTTTCCTGGTTTTTGTAATGTTTGGTCTGCTGTGTTCAAGGACAGTGCATGCCCCTTGCCCCCTGCCTCTAAGCCTAGCTTCTATTTCTTCTACTTCTAATTATCCTCTGCCAGTCAGTGTGGGCAGTATTGAGCTAGACAGGCCACTTCTCTTGACTCAGTTTAAGCTGTCTGTGTTCCTACAAGGTTCCTGACCATTGTCTTCTTCTCTTCCTTTGACTACAGCCGAACCTATCGAAGCCATTCTCACGGATGACGAACCAGATCATGGTACGTTGGGAGTTCCAGAAGGGGACCACGACCTCCTTACGTGTGGCCAGTGTCAGATGAACTTTCCTTTGGGAGACATCCTTATTTTTATTGAGCACAAACGGAAGCAATGCAATGGCAGTCTTTGCCTAGAGAAGGCTGTGGATAAGCCCCCTTCGCCCTCGCCGAGCGAGCTGCGAAAAGCATCCAATCCCGTGGAGGTTGGCGTCCAGGTCACACCCGAGGATGACGATTGTTTGTCAACGTCATCTAGAGGAATTTGCCCTAAACAGGAACATATAGCAGGTAAATCGAAGCGATGGGGGGGGGGGGAATGGGAACGTGGGAGAAAGCACCAGCATTTTGTTGGGGGGGGGGTTCCTATTAGAAATCTAGAAGGCCTGTTTTTCTGAAATTTCACCTGGCAGTTCACAAGATAAATATGTCCATGTCAAGTATGCACACACACACATACCTTCCTAAAATCACAATTCCTGTGCTGCTCCATTGAGTTAAGTTTCCAGCTGCTTTCTTTTCAACTTCCACACCTGTCCTTTTGACTCCTGCTGGCTGTTCCAGGTGTGGTCATCCAGAGAGTATATGAGGATTAGGTTCCCTCTACCCAATAGCCTGTCTTTGTGTCTGCATTTCCACTGATGCCTTCCTACATACTTCAAGGTGGGAGCATGCCATTGCAGCGTCAAACTTCACAGTCGTGTTTTAATGTGGTCACACTGGTGTTGACACAAATGTTTTGTGCAGTAAACGTGGTGGGACAGAAGCAGGAAACGCTTCTAGCAGGAAACACGTGCTAGGGAGACCTGATTGGCAGCTGCCCCCTGCTTGTTTCAGGGATGTGGGTCTATCTGCTGCATTTTATCTGCTTGTTGTGTGAAATGCCCACTATAACCCCAACACAGCTGTGCAAAAACGATTCCTTTGTAAACTATACATTTGGACTATAGGGTCAGTCCTTGCCTCTTGCTCCTGGTTCAGTTATTCTTGTTATTCTCTTGGATCCAGAGATCCATGAGGTTTCCTTCCCCTCACTTCCATCTCCACAAATCCAGCCCCACACCACTAAGCAACGATGCAGAGAGGGATGGAAAAAGCTTGCTTGGCCTTCTAGTTGGAACCGTCTCTGAAGCCTGTGCTTTGTTAGTGCCAGCCTGTCAAGGCACATTTGAAGATGGGGAACCCCCACCCCCAAGTGTTTAGATAGCTAAAACCTCAGCCTGATCACAACGGTCTGTTCCAGGGTGCCAAAAAAACTCATTCGAATGCCACAGGCCTGCTCTATCATTTATTTATTTTTAATTGTAGCTGCTTTCCTCATGTCTGCTAGAGCCGGTTGCTTTCCTTTCTCTTCTTTTAATTATTTTGTGTGTGTGTGTGTGTGTGTGTGTGTGTGTGTGTGTGTGCAAACTCTGGCTTGCAAAGGGTGTGTGTAGAGGAGGAAGGGTTAACTTCTCCCCCAGCCTCCGATCCATATTGGCTGTCACGGAGTGGGTTGTAATTAAAGGCAGCCCCTTGGCGAAGTGACACGGCTGACCTTGACTTTAAGATGCCATTTTCCACTGCCCAGGCCAGAGTAGAGAGGGCAGTTGCTGAGGCGCGCAGGCTCGCGTATTCGAAAAGTTTAAGGGCACGTTGGAAATTTCAAAAGGTTGGTTTGACAGGGGAGGAGGCCTGCTTCCTTGCAATCCTGCCTCTCCAGCCAAATGATAAATGCCCCCCCCTCCCGCTGTCTCTTGTCTCTGATGTGGTTTTGACAGATGTATCTTGATTTTCTTCAGAGGCTTTACACCGCCACATGCCACCCATACAAATGTCCAAGGTGGATTGGCTTTCCCCCCCGGGCAGTGGCACAAATCCCAATGCGTAATTAAACGGGGCGAGGGGGGGGGAAGAGAAAATAAAAGTAATGGATGTCGTTCCCTGCAGCTAATTATCTATCTATCTATCTATCTATCAATCATCTATCTATCTATCTATCTATCATCTATCTATCTATCTATTTATCTATCTATCTATCTATCTATCTATCTATCTATCTATCTATCTATCATCTATCTATAATTGTAATTACTGGCAAAGCGCTTTAGCATTTGCATGTATGTGTGTGTTTCATAAAAATAAAATCAAGTGAAAATATGTTTGGATGTTAATATGAGATCCGTTAATTCCGCCTGGCTAATAAGGGCCCTATTCGTTGTTACAATACAGTTGGCAAAAGGCGGCTATCCCTTTAAAGAGGAGGAGGCGGCTGCTTTTAAAAATATGCAGCATCAGAAATGACATAGATCTGTTAAGTAAAAGGGAAGGCTGGGAGAGTTAGCATAAAGTATCACTTGTGCTCTTGTTTTAATAGCCTAAGGGATATTGTGGTATTAGGAGAAGGACTGTGTGTAAATCACATGCTGTATTGCATCTCCCTGCCCCATCTGGCCTTATACACAATCTCTCTCTCTCTCTCTCTCTCTCTCTCTCTCTCTCTTGCTAAGTAAGGGTGCAGTTCAAAGTCCAGTTAAATTGGCATAGTCCTGTCTAAAGTTGGTAGGGCTACAGCAGCATAAGTAGTCTGGCATTTTCCCCATCTCAAATGTAGGAACAGAAGGACATTCTCAGTCCCCCCCCCCCACCTAAAATACAGTAATTAAAATCATCTTAATAGTTCTGGAACATAGTTGAGGCATCAAAATTTGTCACATTTTTGAAATTTTATCTTTCTAAACATTACAGTTTAGGTTTCGGGGCCGCTAAGATTGGAACTTAAGTGTCATTTGTGTGCACACAGGTTTTGCAGAGTCGGTTGTTTTCTTTAGTGGAATGGCGTGTGTGTGTCTGAGTGAGCATGCATGGGAAGCAGTGCTTAGATTTTATTGCCGAAATCGTTATTTTTCGTCAGAGTTAGAACACAACGAACATTGAAAGTGATTGCCAACTTCAAAGCATCCAAAAAGCCACAATGTTTAATTCGTCCATTTGCAGTTTGCTGGAATTCTGAATTTGAATGAAGTTTTGTACTAAATGACTTATATGTATAAATCACCACATACATTATTTTCTTCAGATCTTTTTTGTATGCATCTTTAGTAGAACTTGCATGTCCCCTCATGTTATTAAAACCTTGTACTTCCTCTGAACAAACAAAGAGGCAGAGCAAGCAAATAAATACTTTTTACTAGGCCAGCCAGATCCAAGTTTTCAGATTTTGTAGGATTCTTCTTCAGGTGTAAGTTTTCCAAAATAAGGCATAATGCAAATAAGCTATAGCTGCAAATTTTGGGTTGTTTTTTTGTTTTTGTTTTTTTGCTTTGTCTGAAGAAGAGTTCTATGTGATATGAAGGTTCCCACCCACTGTTTTGTGGATAGCAGCAACTTAGCTATTTTAATTTCATTTATCTCTAATTTTTAGTATACACATTTTTTGCCCTTTTAAACTTCTAACTGTAATTCCTAAAAGCTTGGCTTGATTGGTTTGCATGTTAAAAATGTAAGTCAGCTTCTATTGTGAACTTCAGTTATCCAGCAATCACTATCTGTGTTCCACATTCTGTATTATGCATTATTTTGTGGTTGTCCCCTGCATAACCCCATGTCAGAATTGCTCTGCATAAGCAACACTCCCATTTATCCAAACTTCTGATTATCTTAGGCTTTGTGTGATCCTCACCACTTGAATAAATAAGGCTAGTCCTTTATGTGTATTGAAATTAAACAGCAAGGCTGCTGATTGGGCAGGCTTTTTTATTTTTAAAAAATCAAAACTGCAGTGTGATTATCTTTATAGTATGTAGGTTAAGCTGCTGTAGCGTCATGTGAGGCTCTGACCATTACGTCACGTGCCATCCTTGTTCCGAACAGGAATGAGGTATGATTAGTGAGTCCAGCACTTTCCGGAAGGATTTTCAGATCTTTTGTGTACTGCAGGCTTGCTAAATCACCAAATATGGAGCAGCCCTTCTGTGATGTAATGTGGTATTTACATATTGAACAGCTTTGTATAAAAGACAGAAAGCAGTGTCTGTCAAGCAAGAATTAAGGGGTGTGTGTGTGTGTGTGTGTGTGTGAAGGGGAAGACCCAGCAAAAGACCCGCACTGTATCTAGGTGTTCTAGATATATTGTTTGGTTTGAGATGTGACAGAAAGGCAAGAGGAGAGAGATGGCTTTTGTTTAATGCATTTCTACTATTTTGCTGAACTTTGACGTGGGTTGCATTGCTGATGTGAACAAGCCATTGAATAAGTTGCTCACAGGTCCAGGATCAACATCCTACCAAAGGCTGGTGAACTCTGATTTGTGTCATCAGTCACTGGCGATTTGCTTTTCACCAAAGCAAAAACGCTTTTGCCTTCTTTCTATTGGTCCTTGCAGCAACTGGTAATATTGGTTTCCATTTTCGAGGAAACAAACCGAGGCTGGAGAGGCAAGAGATGTTCCCAAAGTCAGAATATGAGTTCAGAGAGGAGGAGGCAGTTCCAATTTCCCAGTTCTGTGTCTGGCGTTTTTCCTATGCTGGGCTTAAGATTTGGGGGCACAATTGTAGTGATACTTGGCATTTGTACAGTGTTTTCAGAAATTCAGAGCTCTTCATGTTACTATGGTGAGATGCTTTCATCCATCTTCTCTCCTCAAATTGCTCAGAGAGCTGATTTCTAACATCTCAACATAAACACAGTATATACGCAAGGTAGAGCGACTGATCCAAAAATAAGATCATACCTCTTGCTTGCAAATTTAGAATAACTGCTGTCCCCTTCATCCTCGACAACACTTAGAATCCCTACCCTGTGTATAAGCGTTCATTGAAACTGCAGATAAAAATACATAATTTTTTTTAAAGACACACACACAAAATTGATTCATATTTATACCGTCTTTTTTTTTTTAAAGGAAAAACATGAAAGGTGACTTGAGTGATTAAATACAATTGGCCTAGAGTTTTGTCATAGCCTGTTGATTTTGCTTTGCTGATGGTTGTGGGATAGGCAGAATGGAACATTGTTCCAGCAGACGTATGGACTAGATGCACTTAGAACTACAGTTCATCCAGTCAAATTGACTGGCAGTAGATTTGAGGCAGACAAATTACACAGTTAATTTTACAGAATTCTCTGCCACAAGGTGTGATGGCAGTCACTGGGATAGATGGCTTTCAAAAGGGATTAGACAAATTCATGGAAGAGGAGGAAGAGGAGAAGTCTCCCAGGGGCTATTAGCTTTGATGGTTAAATGAACCTCATATCCAGAGGAAATATGGCCCTGAATAACAGGAGCTGGGGGGGGCATAGCAAGGGAGGGGTGTTGCCTTCAGGCTCTGCCCATAGGCGTCTTGGAGGCATCTACTTGGTCATTGTAGGAGGCACAGTATGCTGGGGCTCCCTTTTGTGCCTTTTGTGCATATGCAAGAGTACTGTTGCAAGATTCTCTTCCAGCATATGGGACCTGTATGCATTATAGGTGATGAGGTGACTGTCTTTCACTGTTTCTTCCAGAGTTTATTAGAAAGTGAGAGTACCCAAAGAATTCTGGGTTTCTCTTTCTCAAGTGGAAAACAGTTTTCATAAATCGTTGATGCAGCCGGGGGTGGGGGATCAAATGTTGCTTCCTAACAATAATTATGATAATTCCTCCCCCCCTTCTATAATCTCATTTCATTTCCCCCTGCCCAGGCATTTTAAGCGATTCCAAGACAAATTTTGACACACCATTGAGCTAACGTTTCAGTATAAACTCAAGTGGTGATAACCTCTCCGTTCCCATTCTTTGAATTCCAAGTGAAATTAACATTTTCTCTCAGGCTGAGCTAAGGGCGGGGAACATTTCAGGGGGTTGATGGGATGCCAGAGAAAGGTGGCCACACGCCCACACATTCCTTTTTCCCCCGTCTCTTGCTGTGCCAGTCCTGAAAAAGAAAAGACTAGCTGACCATGACATTTGGATGGATGGGCAGGTGCTGGAGTGGGTGGGGAATCCGGTGTTTTAGATAACTGTTGAAGAGATGATCTTTCATGATAAGTGTCTAGGAAAAAACAGAAGCAAAATCCTCCTTTGTAGCAACGCAAGAGCAGGTCTAGTTAAGAATCCTGCAGTAAGGCGTTTATTGCCCTTTTTCATATTAAATACGGATACTCATTGAGCCATTTTCTAGTCAGTAAGCTTGTGTATTACAATAAAAGGCTGTTTTCTTAGGATAAATGATGCTTAGGGTTCACTGCTTTGAAGCAGAAGAAACAAGCTACTGAGTCACTCTGCTGTGCAGTGAGATGATGCATCTTTTAACTCTCTCGTTCTAGATAGAGGAAAGCTAGAACTGTCATTGATGTGATATTTCAACAGCCCACATTGTACAAACGATAAATTCTCGCTTCCTCCCCCTCCCTGCCCGTTCCCTGAATATGTGCGTTCATTAACATCTAAGCATATGGGTTAACTTGTCCACAGGCTCTGGAGTGACACAGAATTTTTTAGTTGATGTTGATTTGTTGCAGCAGCAGCAGCAGCAGGAAAAAAAAATCTAACCAGAAAATTAATAGAATCTGTGTATCAAAAAGTGCATGCATCTGGCCCTTTAAAACCTCTTATAGCAATGTTTCGCAGCCACTGACCAGACTTTGATGATGTGTGGGGAAAGGTGTGGTAGACATATGTGGGCAAGAAGATAAATGCATAGCTAGGTAATCTTTCTCTATTAGCTTTTAAGAGCCTGTCCATTATATAAATTTGGGTGGCATATAGCGGTGGGGAAATAGGATTCTGTGCTTCAGTTATACCTAACTGGATTATGATATGCGTATGTGCACCTATATATTTAATTTGCGAATATGCATGGATCTTCTATATGCCGTACAAGAGAGGAGACCCCCTTTAAATCATGACGCATATTTTTTGTAACCTTGCTTTCCATACAAACCCAGCCATACATTTCTCATGTCATAATCTATTGGGAAATTAACCCAGTTAAGTGTGATGTGCTTCCTGCAATTAGAAAGTAGGGGGTTTGTTTGCAACCCCCCTACCGGCCGATATCTTCAATAAACAGACTAGGTGTAGAACTAACCCATTTGAGGTTATAATGTTGTGGTGTGCAAATGGATTTTTTTTTTTAATTTAGCAACTCTGAGGAATTGAGATATTTTAGATTCCAGAAATTAAAAGTTGAAGTTTGGATGGGCAGGTGGGAAACAGCCCCAGTGCGAAGCCCCAGCCATTAGTTGACCTTTCTCAATTCAGAAGGACACAGAAGATTGTTTTAAGCTGAAAAAATTTGGAGGGATTTCCCAAAGGCAAAAGGAATGCTTCCTGGATCACACCATGTGAGCAGCATTTGTAAATAAGACACAGGAAAGGTTGTGAACTGGCAGGCTGGCTGTTGTTGTTTTTTGGTCAAAGCACAATGTCAGAGCGAGTCTTTCCAAGACAAATTGTAAATAGAACCGTCACAACAATTGCACGACTGAGCTACAGAAGTGCCTGCCTTTCTCTGGCTGGACCGTTGTCAGAAGACTTTGCAGAAGCTTAATTAAACCCAGAGGCCTGTTTGGATGTGAATTTTTACTTCTGTCAAGCAAAGAAAAGCCATGCTATGTTGCAGACGACCCCCAAGTTCTTCTGATTTGCACGCACAAGAGGGGAGCAGTTTTGGAGCGAGATGTATGTGTGATATAATTGGCATGTGTGTGCTTCCCCACGTTTGTTTCTCAAGTTGCAATTTGGGAGAAAGCTCCACGTGTCTCGTGTTCATCCTTTGTATATGGGAACAGCAGGTGGGGTGGAATTGTACTGGTTTTTCTCCACCCTCTCCATTCCAGATGATTGATGCAAAAATCAGCTGTTTCTTCAAACATATATATGGGATCTCTTTTTTTCTACACCACTTCCAAAGTGTGTATGTATATGTGAGTGAGTGTGTATCTATATTTATTGTGTGTGAATAAACAATAACAGCATGCAGAGAAGTTTCCTTCTGATTGAGCATAAGTATTTCAAAGCAGCCTCCACATGGGCTGAAGTTCCTCGAATTAACACAATTTCTTCTCTCACAAGAGTATCGTTCAGCACAAGGGATTATGAATACCGTCATTCTTTCTTTCTCGTTTGAGTGTCTGGCATTTAATTGTCGCACAGCCAATGAATCGAAATAGACCTGGATGCAAATCAAATAGATCTGTCTATTTATCCATTTATCCACATTTCAGTTTCCAGTCATTATATACAGTGCTTTTTTTCTTAAAAAAAAAAAAAAAGGTTTAGGGGTACCCTCATTTTCCTACTCATATTGAAATACTACCCCTCAATGAGGCCGAACTTAGATTTACAAAATGTTTAGCGGTATGTGTACTCCCAGAAAAAAGCACTGATTATATATATATCTATATCTGTATCAGCTCCAAAATAACTTAATAAATGCAAGGCCTTGTGCGGCTGGACTTGCTTAGACAATAAAAAGATTGATTTATGGGGGCTCAGCAGGGACACTGGAGGAGGGGAGGTTTGTGTGTGTGTGTCTGTGTGTGTCATGGGGGGGCAAGTAGAGTACCAATGAATAAACAAAATATTTTAGATCAAAATGAAGAGGAAGGAAATAATGCTTTCATGCAGGCTTCTAATATTGTGAAACAGATTGAAACTATTTCAGCTTTGTGAAATGCCAAGAACCCGCATTCTTTGTGTGAGCCTTTCAAACACAAAACGAGAACCAAAGTGACATAATAATTTCAGACAGTGTATGTGAAATATGCATGCGTTTGTCACTTAGAATATGCAGAATGTTTCGGACAAAATTCACTTTTCAGACCTCATTCAGTTTGATACAATATTGTACAGCAAAACCAACTTCTCTCCCCCCCCCCTCCACAAGCTGCAGTTAGAGTGACCAAAACCAATATGGTATTTTGCTATATTAAAGTAATAGTAGAATTAATACATTTTCCTATGTATCAATAATAGGGTTTTTTTTGGGGGGAGGGGCAATCTTTTAAGTAGCATTGCTGTGAGAATGAATGCTTTGTTTATGCATGTTTAACTGATTGGGTGCATGTTTGAATATAGAATCTCACAGAGCAATTCTAACTGGGGTGTGGCGGGAAAGGGATTCTTTACTGGATCCTCAGCCCTACCTGCCAAGGTGCCCCCCCCCCATTTTCATTGCATCATGTCCGGGCTGGTGCTGCACAGGGGTGCATATTGGGTCCCTCATCAGGAAAGTGTTGGCTTTCAGTCCAGCAGATCCAGCTCTACTCCTTGTATGCTCTGTCCTCAAAATTCCCCATTTGGGGGCTTTCCCCTAGCTACTGCTGGCAATTGCATGTGCTCCAATGTGGTGTCATGTAGGGGGGTGCCTTTGTTGTGGTGAAACTCCCCCTGTTGGCAGAGCCCAGCTGGATCAGGCGCTGTGATTACAGGCAACTCCCTGCTTCTGCGGGGGTTGCGTTCTGGGTCAAAGTGCTTCGGTGGAAAACACATAAGCCCACCCCATTCTGCCCCCCCCACTCTGCCCCCATTTCTCCCTCTTCCCGGTCCAAAATGGCATACGCGTTGGCAGTCATGCTTCAGTTGGACATGCCTAAAATTGTCACTGCCTGTACTCTGCTCAAGATTGCATTACACAGGAAGAAACCCTGGTTTGTATACTCTACAGGACGGCACCTTGCTCATTCAACCTCCCTCATGAGCGTACCTGTATATACACCGTGCTGGTAATGTGCGAAGAGGCCCTGTAAAGAGTCTTTCAGATTTTCTCCTTATTGCCTGGAAAATCTACATTTTGTATTGTGTACAGTGTGCTCGTCCAGTTTTGTTTGCTTTGGTCATACCGCTATATCAAATTGTGGAGTAAATAAGATTAGGAATGTCTTTTGTAAATAATATCAGGGAACATGAGCTCAGCCAATAGTACTTCATTAATTTTCATTTAAAATTGATTTTCCTTGTCCTCTTTTCCAAAAAGTCTTGTTCAGATGAGCATATAAACTTCTAAGTTTTATAGTTCAATCAGTGAATAACTTGATCCATGTCTGTTACATCAGTCTTATGTTACTGCTTAGATTTTTTTTTTACAGGATCCTAGAACAGTTGGTATTTCATAGGACTATGGGCTCACTAACTACAGGTTTTCATATATGTATACTGTGCTTACAGATTAAACACATAGGAATAGCTACTATATGCAGGAGTGTTTTGTATGCTGCAGTTCTAATGAAGTGCAAAAGTGTTCGGCAGAGAATGCAGCATCCTGAGAACCTTGCTTTTAATTTTTCTAAGCAAAATCATACAGGCAAAAAGAAAAACAAGTTTCTAGCCCGTAAAGATTTGAAGATAGGTGTGAAATCTCAGAAGCTGGGGAAGGGGGAGCCGGAAGAGAATTTCCAGTGACCAGGTCTTAGCTCTTTATAGGTCCTTGTGGCTGCAAAATGAAAGTAGATATGCAAAGTTGCTATTTCTGCATAGGTTATATGCTATTGAGACTAGGCTACCTATGTACTGTTCAGAATTATACATTCTGCATACATGAGAATTGTAAGTGTTGAAGGATGGTGCATGTGAGGAAATATTTGCTCTTTTGCCACTTGTGAAGCCAACTAAATTGTTCCCATCACAGTGAGCAGATAGTAAAACATGGATGTACAGAAATATAAACCCATGTTCTTGGGGACATACTTTCAGGAAGGTTGCCAATGTGTGTTTCTGTGCCTGTCATAACTGAAGGGATATGTAGGCCCAGTGCTGCCTATTTAGATGTCCTGGTCAGAAGATATCTCTGCTCCTCTTTCTGCTCATAGAGCAGCCTTACCATACCATCCTTCCTTTATGGCTTGCATCACCTTCCCTTTCATGTCTTCTCCACTTGGAACTCAAAGTTCTACCTCTACCTCCCTTCATCAGTCTTCCCTCATAGATTTACCGCCTTCCTCTTTTAGAAGGAAGACTGGTCTATTCCCTCCCTAGGGTTAAGCAACTAGGACAAATGTTGCATCTGCCCACTAGATGATCAAGCCTAGTGGCAGGAAGAAGTTAGGTGCAGTTTCTTTCCTCAGGGAGGAGCTGTCTACCCCCCCTCTCAAAACACATTTGTGTTTCAGATGGCATACAGTGGTACCTCAGGTTAAGAACTTAATTCGTTCCAGAGGTCCGTTCTTAACCTGAAACTGTTCTTAACCTGATACACCACTTTAGCTAATGAGGCCTCCCGCTGCCATTGCGCCGCCACCACGCAATTTCTGTTCTTATCCTGAAGCAAAGTTCTTAACCTGAGGTACTCTTTCTGGGTTAGCGGAGTCTGTAACCTGAAACGTCTGTAACCTGAGGTACCACTGTATTCCTGAATCATACCTTTGTGTCTGGTGACCCTTACTGAATCTGGGCTCACCATTTGGTTAAGAATAAAATAGGCATCTCATCTTCCATTGCATTAAAAACCAAAGGGAACGAACCTTTTGTTGATAAAAGCTGCTATAGATATTATGAGGTAGAAGAAAGTAACAACAAGGGCTCATAAAAATATACTGACTTCGTTTTTCGAAAAGCAATTTAATCTTGAATGTATCCCAAAGTGAGCCTTAGCATCATTCTGTTTATTTTCCCTGTCCCTGAAATCTTTGTCTCTGTGTTTCAAATGATATACTGCAACATTGCAATGGTGTGTGCCTGTGCTTGCGGGGGAATGGGTGCTTCTCTCCAGGACCAAACATCTTCTCACTGGGCATTGTTGGGGTGCTCATCTATATCAGCAAACTACCCTGGGCTGAGGTGTCTCACCCTTGCTAGCATGGTCGTTGATAAAATCCTGCCAAGTGGTAAGCAGGGTTTTGTGAACCAACAGGTGCAGATGTGTGGTTAAAAGTGGGATAGAAAGTGTTGCAAAATGGCTGTCTTTGCTCAAGTTTTAAACAGAACCGAAGGCGCATCTTTGTGTTGAAGCTCCTACCTTTGGAGGGAGAGAGAGAAGAGCTCCTTTTTCTCCATGCCAACCTAGTTTTGATGTTGTCTGAATTAGGAACATCTTCCTGCTATTTCCCAGCCCATTTTAGTATGCAAAGGTGCTCTTGATGAGGCGTGGTGGAGTTTGCTAGGCAGCCTTTTCCTCTGCTCCTCCTGCATTTTAAAAACTTATTTCAGGGAGGTGTGTTTTGCTTCCCTTCGTGGGGTGAGCCACCCCTTGCCAGCCCCTGAGCACATTCCTCATTCCGAGGTGGTGTTGAGTCAGGTTGGTGAGGGCAAGGTTTGAGGTATGCGTGTGTGTGTCTGTTTGTGGTGCGGGAAGGTTAGTCCCGATCCCTGCGGGGAATATGTGTTCTTCATTTGCCTTTACAATTGGAGCACCTCAGAGTGGCTTTCGGGTATGAGCTCAGATGGGCGCATGTAAATAATCTGTCAGATGCAACCCAAGGAATATTAATGTCCCTTCACCACCACACTATAATAAAGCTGTACACAGCAGGCTTAATATGGAAGCAGTCTGGGGAATTGTAGAAGACTTAGGTAGCCTAGAGAGAATGACAGCAGTGGGGGGAAAAATGTTCAATATGCCAGATTTTCCACAGGGTTGTTTTCTGTGATCTGAGATAAAATGAAAACACTCCCTTTTTATTTTTCATCCAATTTTATATAAGAATAAGACCTTTTCTGTCTCCTCTTCCCCACCCCTTCCTTTACATTTTAAACAAATGAATATAGAGATGGACAGAGATAATGTGAGGATGGCGTGATGAGAAATACCTTCCTGTTACTTGTTGAAATCTTTCGTTTTGTTCAAGAATGGCCACACATTAATTCTTAAAGGCAACAGCAGTCCCTTCATCTGATTGAAACAAAGGAAACACAGTTAACATATGCTATGTTCTGCATTCTCTTTTGCTCACTGCCAAAAAAAGAAGCAACCTGGTCCTTACATTCGGAGTTGGTTCTCTGTTGCCTTGAGATTTACAACAAAGCTAAATCAAAATGTATATTTGGGGAGGGGCTGTTCTGACACCCACCCACTTTTAAAATAATGCATTCATTTAGCAGAAGCAACAGCTGTCAAAGTTTAGCAAAATGTACAGAGGAGACAAAGAAGAAAGTGCCTTCCCCTTTAACAACTATATGCATTTTCTAATGGTGGAAAGAAATGAGTTTTCAGTAAGATGTTGAATTTGAAGTTTTCAGACTGTGCATGGAGGTATCCGTTCTCTTCCCTAGAGAACCAGACTAAATAGTCTGATGCAATCACAGGGGGAGCTTTACCTGTACAGATTTCTGTTTAAACAAATACACTTTTCTATATTGAATGAATATATGTAAACCAAGTTTGGATCAGGTGTTATCTATATATTTTATCATCTATAACCATATCTGTATCTGTTTACCCCTTGACTATGCAGATTGAATATCATGTTTTTCAGTTGAGATAACAAAATAGCAGCCTTAGCATCAAGAAAGCAATCGGATCTTAATCTTTCTATGAGATTGCCATTGAGGAGAAGCTCCTTTAGAGTGTGCTGCTTGTTTTGCAGATAGGCATTGTCAGTGTGTTATTTTGCTACAAATCGGCACCACTCCTTGAATTCACCCTGGAATAGTTGAACGTTGAGCATGATGACGAAGGGATATCCGGGGAGAGCTGGTCAGTTATAAACAATGAGCTCTTGTTTATATGCTCTCGGTTCTTTAATGCCACTGCGGAATGATTACACCGACAATTTGATCTTAGAGCTAGAATATTTTTTTTTTAAAAAAGCACACACAACATGATTCAAAAGCTCAGTTAAATTGGCCCTTCACTCCAACACCAACAATTATTTTTAAACAATAACAGAAGTCCGAAATAGCATTCTAGGTTCTGTTTTAAGAAATGCAAGTACTGGGGTCTTTGTTTGCCTGAGAGTTTGAATTTTAGGTTGGTAGCTTCAGTTGGGTTTAATTAGCAAGGTAAAACGTAATTAGTATTGCAAGCTTTAAGTGATGAATTGATGTGATTAATCAATGATAGCTTTAATCACAGATTAAAATTCCCGCCAGTTAATAAGTATGGCTAGCAAAAATGTGCGGGGCTTATGAATGGCTGATTACTTGTAGCCCACACAGATGAACTTGGTCTATTCCACACCAAATTTGATTTTAAAAAAACAACTTGAAAGATTGAGTTTCTTTCACCTTGTGTCTCAAGTTAGCCAATAGTTTCTCTTTCAGAATGAAAAATCTAAAGCCTTTTTCCTAATGGTAAGAACTATGGGCAACTGAAGTAGACGGTGATTAGCTGAAATCAGTATCAATATTTCTGCTGAAGAAGGGCTTCCCCACTTTTCCTTTTCCTTTCCCCTTTCCCCTTTCCCCTTTCCTTTTCCTTTTCCTTTTCCCTTTTCAAACAAATACTAGTGGGACTTGAACTGCTTTTTTTTTTTTTAACTTTACTTTGGTTCCAAGGCATTAGTGTTAATTCTATTCCATTTCTCCAAATCGGATGAAAAGTAAAATAGAAGGAAATACAGTTTCTTTTCTAACAGGAGTGTTGACTATGCCACACTAAAGAGAAATTACCCACTGTCTTCAGGGGATTTCTCACAAAAGCATCATCAAGCTTTTTTTAAAAACAACAACAATATTAAAAATGGACTTTTTTGTTTATGTTTATAGAAATCCCAGATAGTGTGTGTGTGTGTGTGTGTGTGTGTGTGTGTGTGTATCTTTTAGTTGTTTGCCAGTACTAAGCGCAATATTTACAAAATAAAATAGGCAGCGTGACAACATTTCATGTATTTTATATTTCACATACGGAACCATTTTATAGATCACAGTTTAGCAGCTGACAAAATGTGGCAAGGCAGGTGAAACGTGAGGTCCCTTTCAATAAATAAATAAATTGGACTATGCAAGTCTACCCCTGACATACAGAAATTCGTATTTATTTCTCATTGGAGCTACTCAGGAAAGTGTTAAATCTTTATATATTATTATTTATAATTACCACACTGTTAATTAGGATGATGATATTTTGTAGAGTAATCTACACAATAAACTTCAAGTTCCTGCCCAGAAAACTGAAAGTCTTAAATTTGTATTTTCAGTGACTGGCAAGAATCTCTGTGTTGTGGAAAAGTGAGTTGGTCTTCTCCCTTTCTGTGTTTTATGTGCAGCATACCACGTGTGTGACAATGTTTCTTCACAAGGCTGCCTGATTTGTATAGTCCCCCCCCCCATCAAACAATGGAAGAAGACGTCACAAACCTTCCTCATGTGCCTCCTCCTTGAGAGGTCTGGAGGGTGGCAACACGAGAACGGGGCCTTCTTTGCAGTGGCTCCCCGTTTGTGGAATGCTCTCCCCAGGGAAGTTCACCTGGCGCCTTTGATTTATTTGATTTGATTGACATCCTGTGCCCTTTTAAAATGGGTTTTTTTGGGGGGTATTGGTTTGTTTGTTTTTAAATTGATTATGTATTTTGTGGTTTTATATTTTGAATTTTTCTGTGAACTGCCCTGAGACCTCTGGGTATAGGGCGGTATATAAATTCAACAACAACAAAACAACAACAAAACAACTGATTATCTATGTGATTGGGCCACACAGTGCGCCTGTTCCTCTCCTCTACCTCAAGAAACTACCACCAGTAGCCTGGTGAAATGTACAAACCAGGTCTCAGTTTTGGCAGGCAGAGGCCATGGAGCCAAGAGGCGAGATTAACAAGGGACAAATGCGCGAGAAAGCTCATTTGCGTATATATTCAGGCTTCCTTTCTGCTGAGGCTGAGGATTAAAAAGTTAGTCTGAAGGGTTCATCGTGGGAAAGGAAGGTTTTGAAGAGGGATTTGAAGGAGGTAGCATGAGACATAGCAGCAGGTTAAATGAGTCCTGAGAGGGAGTTTCAAATCAGATAGATGATGAATCTGAAATATTTTCAGAACTTTGAAGGCCTAAAATAACCCCCTCCAACCTGGTGCGCTTGAGATAATTTTGGATTCCATCAGCCCCAAAATGGTAGTGCAAAACCATCTTAAGGGTTGTGATGATTTGACCTAAACCATTCCTATCCCTTGTTATTACAGTTCTTTGTTTTATTTTGTTTTGTCCTAAGAAGGCTCCATAAAATAGCTCTTTGTCGACTGCACACGTATTCCAGTAATAATGCTTTTTTTTTTTTTGCATCATAAGCATATGGTACCTCCTAAAGACTTACTGAGAAGTGTTACTATTTGGTAATAAACTGTACATCATTTTATTTACTGATAGGTTTTGTGTACCGCTAAGTGAGGCGGCTTGGGGAGAGGTAAGAGGTGGTCAATAAAGAAAAATTAAATTCTTATAAAGATACTCATGGATCTTTGAAAACAACTGATGTCCCTTTTAAATTGCTGCATTTTGAGGATCTTCAAAGGGGATAGTGTTTCTTCTGATCTTAAAGCTTGTGTGACTGGTAAAAAAAAAAAAAGGAAAAGGGGGGAACAAGGCCTAGTCTACATATAAGTTGATGGCTTTAACAAGGCACATGCTTATTTGTACCAATAGATATTTCTTTTTCAAAATTCTGTATGAAAAATAATTTGCTCACTCACAGCAGATGCTGTTGTTTGTCTGCCTTTTGCATTTCCCATGATGTCCAAGGTTTAATCATTGTGCCTTGGCCTTTTTTATTTGGGCTGTTTATTTGTTAAATTTGTACTGCAACTTTTGATATGTTGTGTTCCAGGTGACCACACCTCGACAATTGGCAAGGGAGGGAGGCTGGGGCTTGTAACATGTTTTGCTTGTGCACTTGAATATGTCATACATGCACCTCCAAAAACTGTTTGTTTTCCTCTGGTAATCACTCCAGGGAACCAATGTAGGCAAAAAAAAACCCCATTTGTTATTTAGTGCAAGATTCATCTTTCTGCCTTTTTCCTTCTTTTCAAGTTTCTGTAGATGCGAACATTTGCTTGAAAGGGCCAAACTAAGATTTGATCACTTAGTAATTGTGTGAATCATTATTTTTAGAAAGAGCAACATCACAGTTCTAACCATGCCTGCTCAGAAGTAAGTCTTATTGAATTCAGTGGAGCTTACTGATTGCAGACTAAATATCAAGTGTGGTTTAGATCTTATCAGAGAAGATGGAAAGGCTTTAACTCTTGACCTAATTGCACCTGCTATTTGCATTGGAAGGAAAGCTTCCATTCATCAGTGGGAACGTTGCTCCCAAATCTAATAGCAGAAGCAGGGCCCCCAACCTAGACTATATGACCACAGTGGAATACAAAGGGCTAAAGCCCCCTTTTTGCCTCTCTAAGGGTCCCAATCCAGATCAGACCCTGGACAGTTGTTGCTTACTCTAAAAGAAACCATTAAATCAGTTCCTAAGTGGATCAATTGTGCCACCTCTGCTTTGGCTGAAAGTGTTGTTCCTTGCTAAAAAAAAATAGACACAGGAGGGCATATTAATAGGACTAGTCATTCTTTGCCCTGTGCATGTTCCCCAGCCCTTCACCATAACTAGGAAAATAATTTATGCAAAAAAGCCAACAACTGCAGAATATACCATGCAATGTTTGCATAATCTATACAGGTGACTAGTATTTACTTTTTCTTGTTACAGATTTTTTAAAAGAAGTTTATTTCACACATAAGACTTTCTGCCATGTGTATCATGCATGTAACATGCAATATTGGAAGCAGCCAAGAGTTAGGAAGTGAAGTGTTCAAAAGGGATGTGACGTGAAGACAGCTTGAGCAATTTTGCCTTCAAGAGCCATCGCCAGGCATCTCCCTGCTAGTGTCTAAACTTTTGTTTTTAATCCGATTTCGATTTACTCTGTCACATTCCATATCCACCCTCCTCCTGCCTGACTCATGTAAAGTAATGTTAGTGTCAAAAAGAATTGGTCCAAACTGGAAACCTGTAGCTGATACAGATGTCTGTTGATGGCGCCTTTCACGCAGTCCTGAATCCTAGTCTTTCTAATAAACATTAAGATGTGATGAGTTAGCGAAGGACGTGTCGAGGAGAAAGACAGTCTAGGAAGTAAAGATGGCCAGGATTGTGGTATTCTCAGAGACCGTAAGTAATGATTAGCTATTGGGATACTGTACTTGGAAAGAGTTGGAGAACATGAAATTATATGGCTTTGCAAGAAGCTGACAATGACAGTTCACCTTGAAGGCAGACGACTTTCCCTTTTCTTAGAAAACCCAAGTACTCAAGATGTTTTCCTAATGTCACAGTTATCTCAAGACAAAGCAGCGGCATAAGCCACTGTGTGGTCCTTCTCTCAACAGCACCTATTATCTTCATGGCACATATTCAGACATCAGGAGGGCATATTTGCAAACCAAACACATTAAACTGGAAAGGTGTAAAAGTGGGGAAGAGGGAGGGGATTTACAATTAGTTACTACTAGTTGTAAAACTGGGGGTGGATTGGGTTGAGAGGGTTGTGAAGATTTGCGTTTGTCGTATGCTTTATCCTGTAGGATCAGGTGGCTTGCAATAACACACACACACACACACACACACACACACACAGTATATGTGTGTGTGTAAGTATGTCAGTGGTACCCAGTGGTGAATGACTGCTGGTGGAAGGAATGTGTTGTCCAAATGGAGAGGGGCGGTTTTTGAGTGCCCCCCTTTTCCCCTGCAGTGCCCGGCACCCTCCTAAAATCTCCTCCCATTATATTTATTCATACACATACAGGTATCTTTGTCCTTTTAATATTTAACCATCGGTATATCATAGGGCTTCAAACTGGAATCACTATATTGGATTGGTCAGTGTAAGATACAGCCTTATGCTCCCCAGAAGCTTGGCCAAGGGGGCCATAGGATGTGTTGGAGGTACTGCTCTGTTTGCAGAAAGAGAGACCCACCGGTGGAATGACCTATCTGCTTATGAAGGTCTCCTTCAGCGGTGCTGTGAAAAACTCCACTTCTGTCCTGCCAGCAGCGGGGGTTAAAAGCAAGGCATATTGGGGTGCTGGGGTGCCTGAGAAGATGTAAATCCACAGGATCCTGTTGATTTTTTTAAAATCCCGAAACTACACCACTTCTAGAGTTTGGGTAGTTGATTCCGTCCCATTGTAGTCAGTTGCGCTAGGAAACAAACCAAAGGGAAAGGAGTTACCCTCCACTCTCTGAAAAGCTGCACCCTCCACTTCTTGCCCTGAGGCTCTGGAAGTGGTGGTAACTCCACCACAGATTCTCCTCCCCTCCCCTCCATAGTATTATTCTGTAAAGCTTAAGTTGCTTGGTGGGGTACACATTTTACCCAGTGGTTTTGAGAATGAAGCGCTTACTCATTTTTTGAGGCTAGTTTGATCTTGATGGCATACTATAATAGGTAATTAAAAAGAAAACCATAAAGGTGTCCTAACATTGAATGATAGCTTTTGCGTATTGAATTGTAGTTATCTTACAGTTCTTTCAACATCACAAGAAGCCGCCAAATATTGTCTTTGGGAATATGCACATTTATTTAAACTTGATGAATCGATTAAAAGGTAGGTGTTTAAATGACTGAAAATTTTCCTGAATCAATTGGCAGCTTACCTTGCAAAATATAGGCTGTAAAGAAACAATTGCCGAAATGATCTCCTGCTGATTTTTTGGCCACCAAACACCTGCTAAAATAAATATAGCTGTGTTGCTTCCAGAAGATACTAAGGCTTTGTTAGGTGTGACTCAGTTGCTGATGGGGAAAACACCCGGCAATGCATAACGGGAGCTTCAAATCACAGCTGGAATTGCCTTCTCACGTGGGTTGGCAGCATTTTAGGTGAGTACCTTTGCCATTGTTGAACATAACCTTGTGTGGGGTGGCTTTCGTAATTACCAGGCAAGCTGGCTGACCAATGTGGAAAACCAATGGTTACAACATGGAGGCATTTTTTTCACCATGTAGCAATGTTTGAATTGCACCTCGGAGTTTCAATGACAGGAATTTTTGTGTTGATGGCAGTACCTACCATTAATTATTTTCAGGCCCCAGCTATCCCTGGTACAGGGAATTCTATCGAGATCCCAATCTCAGCAGACCATAGAGGTTGCCTGAGATGTGTACTTGGAGGCAAATGGAGATTATTGTTATTCTTTTTCTTGTTACTGCTATATTAAATGAGACTCTGGTAAATGTAACAACTCTCCATGCCACCATGAATCTTAGATATGTTGAGCAGTGCTTACTTCAGTGAGCCTTGAGTTCTATAGGTCTACTTCAGAGAATACCCACTAGGATTTGCCATTAAATATCGACAGTTTTTAGGAAGTAGATTCCTACATCATGGGCTTATATAACTGACAATCCCACTCCCCGTCAGCTGACATCCTCCTTGGAACCGATCCTCTAAAAATGGCAGGTGTTTAGATTTTTCTAAATATCACACAAAATCAAACAACTTTATCATGCTCTTAAACGTTTGCCTTCATTTTCATTCCTTCCTAGCCATTCTGACTTACCCCTTCTTTTCAAAGAGCAAACTTTTTCTTTCTTCCTTCCTTTTTAAAAAATTAATACCAGTGTACTTTGATGAGAATGTTTTTATAATACATTTGATGTTTACATGGAAGATTTGTCCGGAGGGGAGAGTGGTTTCTTCTTATTTTTTTCTTTGGAGGGTGGCAGAAATCTTGTTAATCTGTTCTCTGAGAGCAGCTCACAATATCACCCATAAGCGAGTCTGTGTTGCTTTTGATAAATTACCATGTTTAGAGATATGTTTGGCTCTGAAGGGCTTAGGTTTCTGAACAAAGTCCTCCGCATTTGTTTTTCGGCCTCTGTTTGTCTTCAGCGCCTTTAGCTTGACTCGGAGGCCTCTGTTGAAGTTGAATTGCAGTCTGGAAGAGAGAACAATTTTGCATTTTAAAAAAAGGAGGAGGAAATCATAGGAAGAAAAACCCTTTTTGCTTTTTGGATGAATCTTCCTGATAATTTGCTAAAGCTCATTTGAATTTTAAGCACTTCTTTAATCTTCAAAGGCTAAATTGCTTTATGAATATGCATGGTGTGGGCAGACTTTAGTTCATTACCTAGTTGTAAATTCTAATGACCATTAGGTCCTTGCAGTAATTGCGAATTGTTTTGCATTTTTGATTGGCCTATTAACATGTGCAGTCTGCACACATCAGGCCAAACTGTCAGGCTGCTGCAGGAGAGGGGGAGAGAGAGGGGAGGGGGGGAAAGGTGAAAATTGTTTATAGCGCTAAGATTCTTAGATTTTTTTTCCAATCTCAGAAAATTGATGATGTAGAAAAAAAAATTAAAGCAGTGTGTTTTCAACCTCCCTCCCTTCCTCAAGATTGAAAGTTCACCAAGAGATTTGACATATTTAATTTACATGATGACTTTGCACTCCTTCATTAATGCAATTTGCATATGAAGCTGTTGTTAATCACTTTTGATCATGTTTTGTGTATTAGCTGCCTCAGTAGCTCTTCTCCCTCGGATGCTTCAGTCGAAAGCAACAAAATGATGCCTTCTTTCTTGCCAAGTTTCCTTTAGTGAATTGAGGAATTAGAAGTGTAACCTGGAGTAATTAAATATGTTTTATCCGTTCTCTTTTAATGTTAAGTACAGTTTGTGGAAGTGTAGAATTAAATTGCTCCCATTTGGGGGAGACATTTCTTTTAACAAATTTCAGCCATATCTCGGTCTATAGCTAGCACATGCCCCCCTCTTAGGTAAAACAGGCATAGAAGGATGAAATGCACTAGGTTTCCCTGTTCCTCCCCCTCACCCCCGGCCAGAGGGCTGATAATAGTAAAATGGAATGCAATGCAATCTCTCACTTTTTCAAATGATTTACTGAAATGTTTGCTTAATGAAAAGGTATGGAGACTTTGTTCTTCCATTATAGATATAAAAAAACCTGGAACACACCACCTTGGTTTCCTTCTTGTACTCCCTCCCTCCAAAATGCAGTCCTCAAATGTAATGTGTGTGTGTGTTTGTTTGTATGTATGTATGTATGTATGTATGTGAGACACGGGATGTTGCTTTAGATTGAGCCAGACCATTGGTTCATTTCGCCCACTATTATCTGTTCCGACTTGCAGAGACTTTCCCAGCTGCAGTGCAGATTAAACCTGGAACATTCTACATACAAAGCCTATGCTTTATCCCTGAGCTATGGCCCTTTCCCAACATGGTGTAAGGCACAATTAGTTAATTAATTTCATTCATGAATCACTTCCCGGGAAACTTCTCAAAGCAATTAACAGCAAAAGCACATATAAAAACTTGTTTCAGTTTCATTGTTTATGTGGAACAACGGCGAAGTCCAGGGCAGCCTGCATGAATTAGGTGTACACCTTACAACCAGTAGTGGCCCATGAGGAGGGATGGAGCTGCCCTCCCAACACAGGTGTGGCTGCCGCTCCTGGATGGAGGAGGGCAGGGTGGTGGTGAGATTTCAACAGTGCACACACACGGGTGGAGCCAATCTGGCACTTCCACTCATGTGCCTGTGCAGTCTGCACTATGGACATGTTGAGTGGGCAGCTCCACCTTGCCACACCAGGGCTCTAGGTTACATCACATTCCCAAATCCTCTGCAGCATGGTAGAAATGGCTCCTGGAAGGTAGAAACCTGGGAAATTAGAGCTCCAGGGTATATCTGTTGATGGATCCAAGAGTAGGAAGTCAAGAAACTACTTCATTGAAAGTCCACGAAAGCTCATGCTGTAATAAATTTGTTAGTCTTTCAAGGCGTCACAAGACTCTTCGTTATGTTTAAGGAGGGAACTGCTAGCATAGGAGGCCACCAGGAAGAAGGACTCCGGTTCTGTTGCATGACGGCTATAGCCTACGTGAGTTCTATATTAACCTTGCAGGGATTCAAGTCCCAGGTTGATTGATTTTATTTCATAAAAGTTATACGCTGTTTACAGAAGGACAAAACAATAAAATCAAGAAAAAAATACAGCAATACTTTAAACATACAAAAGGTAAGACACTAAAACAGAATAAAATTATGTGGTTAAGACAAATGTTAATTCTTCTTGGCTTCCGTTGATATCCAAATAGTTTCAGAGGGTTAGTAATGCCAGAGTTAACCACAGGGTTGAATATTACAACAGACTTGCAGAATATTTACTCACTTGGTACATGTGAGAGTTGCCCACAGACCGCCTGGTAAGTGTGGGATATTGTTATAATTTTGAATAACGCATAGCTGGAATATATATATATGGACAAAACACCTCCTCCTCTCTCTCTCATTTCCTCTACTTATTGATGCTGAGTTGGTGCCTCTTCCTAGTTTTCTTTTGTTTAGCCCACTGAAATGACTGACACAGGTATGTAGGAACAAGGGGTTACAGAATTTTCTTATGAATTTTCTTACAAGCTTGTTCGCAAAGTGGCACTATTAAAAAACAACAGTACTGCTTCTCAATGGTCTCAGCCCTTTCAACGAATGTAACTAATATATTAATATTACATTGAAGCCAGTGAGGTTTCCTTCCAGGTAATATGGCATATAGTTGTGTGGATGCACTCATAAGGTAGCAGAGTGCTCCTGGCCTCTGAATATTCCTCTTGCCTATAGTTTCTTTTTCTCTCCCGCACCCCCAGTTCTTTTCTTTCTCGTGTCCCATTCATTCTCTGCCTGTGTGTGCAACAGGGTCTGGGTTTTAAAAACAAAACAAAGAAAAATTCCACATCAAGGAAACCCAAATTAGATGCTGAGACGAAATGATGGAAATTAAGTAAATTTGCATGTAATTGCATACTTTTTGCCTAGTTCATTCTACTTCTAAGATTCAGGTGTTGAAAGCATTTAGTGTGTGTGTGCCTGTGTGTTAGAGGGGTGGGGTGGATAGAGGCAGGGAGGTGGCTTTCAAAGAAGGCTAGATAAAATTCACAAAGGATAGGGCTATCCATGGCTGCTGGTCATGATGGCTCTATGTAACCTCCAGGATCAGAAACAATATGCCATAGCATACCAGTTGCTAGGAAGCAACACAAAGTGAATTATTGTATTAAGGTGCTTCCAAATGAGTGCTTGTTGTGGTCTTGGTGTTAGTAAATGCAGCTCCCCTCCCCCAGCACCCACATGATTCGTTATTTAATGTGGATTTTTTCCATTTCTGGGGAAAATCCAATAAGCCGAAAAACCTATTGCCAGGGGCCTACTTACAATACCTCTGTGATCTGTTTACAATATTAATAATGCAAGGGTGCCCTGGCTGGAGGCACCCTTAATGTTTTCCTTGTAGACTTTCCAGGGGCATCTGGTTGGTCACAGCAGGAAGCAGGATGGTGGGATAGATGGACATGTGGTCTTATTCAGAGAGTATTTCTTACGTTCTTAATGTATTATATATGTCTATGTATTGTAGTCATACACCTAAAAAATGTAAAATGCGAATGCCACAAATAACTGTTTGAAAACACTCGTATTGTACAGTTGTGCTCAATTAGAGAGGAGTGGCTGGCAGTAACTCCCCACATGGTGTACACAAACCTTTATACGTTGCTGCAAAATGTATGAGATGGCCCCTCAAGTCCTAACTGGTCTGGTTTCTGAGCTGCTTTTCACCATTTTTGAGAGTCATTGTAGCATCGCGGCCAAAAGGCAGCTGGAGGATGCAAGGTTCACAACAAATGATGCTTCTGCCATTAACCGTCAAGATGGCCTTAGGCAGGACCACAAAGTCTACCTGCAATATGTGGATAATGATACAGACCAGTCTTATAGGGTTAGTGCAGTGATTGTGCTGAAAATGACTGGTTTGAAGGCTTAAATATGCAAGAACTGTGCTAACATTTATTTTTAGAGAAGCTGTTGTCCCTCAGCCTTCCACCCACACTTACCATGGCTTGAGAGCTAGTTTGCTACTTTTAGTTAGCAAATTCACACGAGGACTGATACGTGCCTGTGTCAATCTAGGTCATTCCTCAACTTCCTGTGACTAGTTTCCAATGTTCTGCAGACTTCCTAATCGTTAGGATCTAACCCCACTTGCAGTTGTGGATTTCACACCTGATTTGTGTGTGATGAAATGGTTAGTACAGGACAGAATATACTGTGGGTTGTTGTTGTTTATTTGAAGAAATGAAATATGGATTATTTACATACATGGCACCAATTTTGTGCCAAGAAAAGGCGCATTTTGCAACTTATAAGCATTATGCAAATGTAACCTATTAGCTTATTTTGGAATGTTTATTATGCTCCGGCTTGTCATGGTAAAGGGCAAGAAAGGCAATGGAAGTTACTGACGCTGAAGCCCGGTCACTGAAAATCTGGGTCAGCCAGAATAATCTCAGCCTTGAAGATGTTTGGTGTAGTTTCAAAAACCAATCTCTTCATCTGTGAGGACTAAATGTTTGCTTGGCGCTTGCCAAGCTGGAGAAAGTGAATCGCCATAGCATGGTATAATTAGGTCTTACAAAGGAAAAACAACAACACAGGAAAGGGGTGCACAGTAAAACAATATAGCAGCACTTGTTCTCCTGGGGAATCAAAAATAAAGAAAAACTTGAAGCTCATTCACTTGGTCAAGAGTCAGGCCAAGGCTGAGTAAGCAGCTGTACAGTGGCACCTCAGGTTAAGTATTTAATTCGTTCCGGAGGTCCGTTCTTAACCTGAAACTGTTCTTAACCTGAAGCACCACTTTAGCTAATGGGGCTTCCTGCTGCTGCCGCGCTGCCGGAGCCCGATTTCTGTTCTCATCCTGAAGCAAAGTTCTTAACCTGAAGCACTATTTCTGGGTTAGTGGAGTGTGTAACCTGAATCATATGTAACCTGAAGCGTATGTAACCCGAGGTACCACTGTACTGAAATCAGGGAGTCCAGGTGAAAAAGACAGGGTTTCCGAACCTTTTAACAGTTGTATAGAAGAGGGAATTTCAGCAAGTGAGGCAATACCTCTTTCTACCTCTTTTTTTAATCCGGCCATTCTAACTGAAATCCCGACCCAGAGGTTTCCCAAGAAGAGGTTGCTTACGGTAAATAGCTTGAGCAAGCATGCTGGTCTGATCTCCAGGCATGGTATATTTATATCAGGCATAGCAAATCCAGAAGCTTCATAACACCTGCCAATCATCGGGGGGCAATGTTTGCACTCACATTTCCTTCTGCACCACGTGTGATCTCAATGGGCTAAGTGCACCCAATCTGTAGTAACTTGCCAGGTTAGGTTCTATTCTCAAATCTGGTATTGATATTCTCAGTCCCGCAGCTTACCAAAGTGGTTGTGTAAAGTGGTGAGGAGACGGGGCGGTGATGGCAGAGTGAAATGTGTCTCTGTTCCTTCATTGGCCCCATGGCTACTGCATTTAATGCAGTTGTGCTAAGCCTTTGCTCTCTAATGGAACTTTTTTCCAGTTCCTGTACCCCAACAAGCTCTTCCAAAATTAAGCCTCTTAATGATGCTGTTGTTTTCATTTGTTTTTATTTTATACACATTTGCTGCTGGCTTTAACAAGCTAAATTGGGTCACAGATACCTTTAATGAAAGAAAGTGGTTAATGAAAGAAAATAAACTGTGCGAAGAAGTAGCCATTTTGCAAGAAATAGCACCAAGTTCCCGTTTCAACCTCCAAGGGGACTTGGTGCTGCCCTTTGTGACTCCAGCCACACCATGCTAAAAGCATGCTTCAGTTTGAAGTTGTTAATATTCAGCTGGGAAACAGTATCCAGAACACCAATAAATTATTAAGCTTGTGAACTTTTTTAGGCAGTAAGATGAACTGATGAGGTCCATCTATGAGTTCCAGGGGTGTGTGTGTGTGTGTGTGTGTGTGTGTGTATGTAATGGTTTTGCCCTTCCTGACTTCCTAGCCTTTGGTCTGTGTCCAAGTGTATGTATAATTGATTCCATATGTGTGATCATTTTCTTGATGGAATTGCTTTGTAAGATATGAAGTGCCCTGACTCCTGCCCAAAACATGACAACAGAGGCTCTAACTTGTGTGTAAGAGAGAGATCTTTATTTGGGCCAGTACATCTACAGGCTCAGCAGCAGGCATAGCTATAGGAGTTCAGGAGCAGGCATAGCTATTCAGGAGTTCAGGAACCAAAATAGAAGTTCAGAACTGAGCAGAAGCAATGAAGGTGTCCCAATAGGTTACCATATCCCTCCCGCCAACCTGAGACGGAAGGTGGGAACCTCCATCTTTGGTGTCTACAATTTATCATCCCTTCTGCTTCTTCCACATTCTCCTCGTCGGTCTAATCCCAATCCTGACAAGGTCATGGATGTATCTGAAGATGCATGAAATGGATAAACTGGCTAACAGGAAATTTGGGAACAATAAGGAAGTAAGCATTTCCACCTATGTGCTGGAGCAGTAGAAAGAGGCACCCAATATCAACTTGAACCATTTCTCTTTCATTGTCGGACTGCTAACCCAACAGTATGATGTACAGGGATTTGTCCAAATTCCAGTAGAGCAGATAGAGCATTTTTACTGGTTGTAGCTTCTAGTGTATTTATTTGTGAACAATTGCCATACGTGCTTTTCTGATGCTAAAGAATGAAAATATTACAAAGTCCTCCAAAGCAGAATAAAGAGGCTTGCATTTCTTCGTTACCTTAAAAAGAAAGAAAGAAAGAAAGAAAGGTGCAGTATGGCCTCACTGGACTGCTTTAAAACATTATGGCATTCTCAGTGAAGCATATTGGTAAGTGTAAGCAGATTTTGTTCTGTTTCTGAGTAAATTGCACACAGATTTAAAGTCTGGTGCATTTGTGGCAGTTCAGAAACTTCTCAAATGTCAAATGTACAGATAATTCCAAATGAAAGACAAAAAGACTTCAAAAATCTTCCATTTTCTTCTGGTTTTGCCTTCTCCCCCCATATAGCCCCCTTTTCTTCTCCATATACAGTGGTGCCCTGCAAGACGAATGCCTCGCAAGACGAAAAACTCGCTAGACGAAAGGGTTTTCCGTTTTTGCGTTGCTTCGCTAGACGAATTTCCCTATGGGCTTGCTTCGCAAGACGAAAACGTCTTGCGCTTTTTTAAAAAAGCCGCTTGAAGAGGCGCAGTTGCGATGGACCGTGCTTCGCAAGACGGAAAACATCGCAAGACGAAAAGACTCGCGGAACGAATTATTTTCGTCTTGCGAGGCACCACTGTACCAGTTTTGTGGGGGGTTTGCCCATGTAACACTCATGCTATGCTGACATAATGACACTATTACAGCAACTGGGCAACCTATTACTGGGTTCCATCCAAAGCAGTGTTTTTAATTGGTCCAGTAAATTTTAGGATGAGGGCTACCAGCATAATTTGAGGGAAGTGGAAGGTGCTTTTAAAAGAAGAAAAGGCAAAGAACCCTGACTTTTTTTTTGTTCCCCTCCAAATATTTCTGATTTCAAAGCTCTCCACGGGTGGGGGTGGGGTGGGGGGAGTGTCTGAGGCCAACATGCATAACCGCGGCAAACAGTTTTGAGGCAAAGCCACAATAATGAAAGACATATGATCTGAAATTCGATCAGCAAACATATGCCGATGCCAAGGAATTTTTTTGCCATTCACATACCAAGATTCTCTTACTTACTAATCCGTTGCAATGGAACCCATTTAAATGAACCATAAATGGAGGGGACAGAACCAAATTGTAGCATACGTAATAGTAGACCAGGATTCTCTTGTTCAGAGAATGATTAATGGAGGAATGAATTCTAATAGGCTCACTTTTTATTGCATATGTTGCTATTGTTAAATACGTCACTACTTAACATTAAGAAGTGGACTTTCTGAATCTAAAATACATCCCCCGTAGCTCTAAATGAGGAGCAAGGTGGTTAAATTAAATTTTAAGGCTCTATTTTTTATTTTTTTATTTTGTCTGATAATTCCACCCCACCCCAACTCCTTGTTACATTCAACTAAAATGTAAATTATTTTCCGGTCCTAATTGGATTTAATTATTTCTTTAGGAGGGGATGGCTGGGAGGGGGTGGAGATGGCATGCAGCTGTCCTGGTGAAACAAAGGATCTAGCATGGGGGGGGAAACACCCACCCGAATCCCCTCCCCTTAGCCTCGCAATGTTGGTTAATAAACATTGCAGAGGATGCAAATTCTGAAAGGCAATTCATGTTTTGGATAGGAAGTAACCATGCAGCTGGGTCTTACTTACAAATGTGGAATCATTAGCTACCACCATTTTTTTCTCCCCCTTAGGTCCCGTTTGCAGTTTTCTGCTAGAACCTGTACCTGACTCATTAAAAAAATGTTGAGATAAAGCTAATTGAAAATGATATATTAGCTGAGCTCTACGCCCCAAATGGGGGGAAAAATTAAAATCTGCAATATTACAAAATTTTATTTTCTAAACTCATGGTAATAACATCATTCAAATAATACGGAGAACAATATTGTTAAATGCAAGTCTCTGCAAGTTTAGAATCAGTAGATATTTTGGATACCGATTCTAATTAAGGAAAAACATATGCTCATAGTTCCAGGAATTACTGTATATACTCGAGTACAAGCCGACCCGAATATAAGCCGAGGCACCTAGTTTTAGCACAAAAAACTGGGAAAACGTATTGACAAGTATAAGCCAGTTCACCACACCACAAACCTGGTGGTGGCGGCAGCGGTAGAGGAAGAACAAGCAGCCCGAAATGGCTGCTTTCTGGCTGCTCGTTCCTCCACCGCCAACAGTGGCAAAGGCGGCAGAGGAGGAAGGAGCAGCCCCAAATGAGCCCTCCTCCCAACCACGGCTCCTGTGCCTGCCCTTGTGAGAGGCGGGCAGCGGTGGCGGCGAGAAAAGGCTCCTTTCGGGCTGCTCATCCCTCCTCTGCCTCCACCCGCCTCACTCGAGTATAAGCCAAGGGGGCTTTTTCAGCATAAAAAATGTGCTGAAAAAGTTAGCTTATACTTGAGTATATACGGTAATTAGTATGGGTTGGTGAGCCAGATCCTATATTGTGCAAGATATACAGGACAGAACAGGATAGGCATAGGTCATTAGGGGCTCACAGCTGCTCTGGAACTTTGCAATGTGAAACGAGTCATGCCATTTGTCCGTCTAGCTCAGTATTGTCTGTTCTGATTGGTAGCTCTGAAGGTTTTCTCTCCTAGCTGTACTTGCTTTAGCCAAGGGTTGAATCTGCATGTGCTCTACCCCTGATGTATGGCCCTCTGTATAGGATAAAGGGGGCAGCTGTTTGGATACAGGGAGTGTGGCTAGCTTCCGACACTGGAGTAGATTGTTGAGTGATTGCCTTGTGGCACTGCAAGGTGCATAATTCATGTTTCCATGCTCTAGTGCTTCTGCATGCTACCCCATAGGATGGGCTATTACTCTTAACGAGAATGTATTGACTACATCACAATGTATAATTTGTTATGTAGATTTTTTTAAACCCTCCTTTTTGAAATCTTGGACTGGGTATGAATTGTTTAAAAGGGACGTCGGCATGAGGAGGTTGGCTCCGTTGTCGACTGGAACTGTTTCATTCAGTATTGAAGAAGCCACCAGTTAAATACACACGTTTTGGAAAAGACCTGTTAGGATAAGAACATAAAGAATGGGGACACTGCTTCATTTGACCATTTTGCCCAGAAAATGCAAAAAAAAATCATACTGAAAGACTTTCCCCTGGGGAGGGAGGGGTACAGTGTTCACTTTGTTGATTTATTATTCTGTATGATTGTGAATTTTTGAAAATTAAAATGATAATAATATGTTATTATTTTAAAAACCCACTGAGAAGTATAGAATAAAATACTTGTTTTAATGCAAGAGCAGTATCATCTAAAATTTTTCTGTGCTGAAAACAGCTGAACCCCAAAAAGTCTTTACCTACTTCATTTTAATAACAGTTTATAGAAGTATGTGCATTTGTGTATTTGCAGAACATGGGCTACTGGGGGAAAACAAATCCTTCCCAAAAGTTGTGGTGTGAGTGACTGTGGCATAGATTTATGCCCAGTAACATCTTTTGGGGGACAATTTTGTGCATGATTTGGACTCTCTGGTTCAAGTCCATTATGGTATACTGGATCCTGTGTAAATAATATGTCATTTGATCTGCAAGTACTGATTCTTTGGACACTGTGATTTGCACTATATTGATCGCTCTGTGCTCAGTATCTGTTTACATTTTAGATTATCTTGCTTCCATGGTGGTGGTGTAGTTGGGGTTATGCCAACCCGCCCCCCCCCTTTAGGGTTCCCTATGACTTTAAATGGACCAGAGTCTTGAGTTTTACCACTGTTTTGGTCCCTTGACCTGCATCGCTTCCCTAAAACCTCAGTGCCCGAATGCGATATTTTGACTGGGAGAAGGAAGGCCTTTGGATATTCTTTTAAAGATGGTTATACTAATTCTGGGTAGAGTCAGAAGTGGGTTTAATCATAAGGAAAATGAGGCAGAATCTGTCCACCAACCTTCTTAGTAGCATTCTTCTGCGCCTCCCACCCCACCCTACGGCCAAGTCAGCATAACAGTATTCCCATATAGATGACAGGCTGTTTTAAGGAAGACAGTAGTTCTCCTTGACTAAAATAGTACTGACAAGTCATTTATTCTTTGGAAATATAATCCTATACACACTGGCTATATGAAGTGATACCCATAAATGGTTTAACAACAGTGCCAACAACCCTGAAGACCTTTTCACAGAGAGCTCTAGCACACCAGGAGCCAACTTTTAAAACACACTATCAAATTTGTCCATCAGTTGATTACACATAATATTTTAAATTCTAGTCATTTGATTTTTACCCCTCCCCACATGATAGTACATTTGTATGCATGTTTTCTTGGAAATAGTTCCTGTTGCGTCTGAAAGAACTTGCTCCCAATTAAGAGCAGGTTGGATGGTTTCATTAGTTACAATGTACAGGAGCTCTTGATTCTTATACATGAGTCAAAAATTCTTGCATATCTAGCAATGTTAATGAGTGTAAAAGCATTGTGGGATTATTAGTAAGTGCTTAACCATTCAAAAAAAATAGTTACAGTTAATTTTGTTGTAAAAATACTTTTACTGTAACTGAACCGTATTAAACTACTGGCATTTGCTTTGTTGTTGTTCCTCATTGACTTACAGTTGTGCCCCCCCCCATACCCAACTCTAATTTCTGGCTACAGCCTGTTTTTAATTTTGGCTAGGCAATACTGGAGTGCCTGGCGTGCTCTGGTCCATGGGGTCACAAAGAGTCGGACACGACTAAACAACAAACAACAAGGCAATACTGCCTGGCTCTTAATTGATTGTGTTTAGTTTTAAATTGTGACACCCTCAGTTTTAGAGATAACGAAGACTGGACATTTAAAAATAATTTGTATGAATTTGTAAATCATCTTTATACCCACACCCACACCTTAAAATGCTTTAACCCACCTTGAGCCTCCGAGTAAAGATTGGGGTTGCAAAATTACTAATAAAACTAACGAAATCCTCACACCCCTCCCATTAAAGGAAAAAGAGAGAGGGAGAATGATTTTTGTGGTCAATAGCAACTGCTCCTGAGAAAGTGGTAGAGGCAAAGAGGTTAGTAGTAAGAGGGCAAGCACACAAAGGGAAAATTGTACATTGAGATCATTATTCTGTTGTGCCTTAGTGTGGCCAGACTGGTTTGGCAGACAGAATGATAGATGGCTTTGTGAAGGGTCCCAGGGTGTGCCCTGGACTTGAAGCGTTATGTTTATCTTGAATGGAAAGGGAAAAGCGCAGACATAATCGATGTCTAGTTTTTTAGGACTGAGAGGGTCAGGGAAAAGGGCCAGCATGGGGTGAATGGTGGGGGTGGTGGAGGGAGAGCGGGGAAGGGGGGGTTGGTTTAGACTGTGGTTGTGGCTGCCTATTAACGGATGAACTTGGCTGAAGTCCAGAGCATGATGAGAGAGTGTCACATCCCAAGAGCAGCGAGGCCTTTTCAATAATTTTTTTTTAATGCTTACTGACTGTGCATCAAAAGCTCCCAGGTCTTTTGGCTAAAGGGGAAAAGGGGGGGGGGAGAGGGAAGAGATGGAGACAGCTCAATTCCCCCATCCCCCTGCACCCCCCCAAACCAGTTGAGACCAGTCTTTTGGCCACGCAGACGGCTTCTGTCATCTTTCTTGGCTTGCTGTTAAGAAGAAGAAGAAAAAAAAGAAATTGTGTTAGTGCCAGTAACCTGAGGGCCCAAGACAAAAACGGGTTTCAGTTTTTTCCAATAAGCAAATTAAAGTGTGTGTGTGTGTGTGTGTGTGTGTACGAATTGTCATGTGTTAAAGAGTGAGGGAGATTACAGTTTGAAAAGTGTGAACGAAGAGATATTTGACACAGGAAAATAAGGAGACTCCCTTACGTTAACATCAACCAGAGGTTTGTATGGTTGCAAGTGAACAGATGAGCAAGCCATTTCATGGTGTTCTGTGCTGTGCATTCTCAAATCATGCTTTATTGATCAAGTCAGCATTTGTGATTTAAGTCACTGTGTGACATTTTGAAACTCGTCAGTGTGGGATGACTGCCATAGCCTTGTACTCTATACCATATTCCTGCACATATTGCAAAGACATGGTGGTTAAGAGTCTGAACTGTGTTCAGATTTCACTTCTGCCGTGAACTCACTACTTGACTTTAGGCAAGCTTTACCACTGCTTGCTTATTTATGTGGCGCTATTGATGTACCAGGTGCATCTTTTAGTTGCACCTCCCCATCTCCATATGGTTATAATAACCTTGGCTTGCCTTGCAAGGTTTTTGAAAGGATTACTGAGGTTTGCGAAGTACTTTCAGTACAGCACTCAAAAATATTGTATAAATTTAGTACAGCAGCATTGTGGTTAAACGGCCTTCCATGTGGCCGGACATTACAGGCAACTGGCACACTGAATGGCTGCAAGGCTCCCCACAGCCAGCTTTACTTATTTATTTATAAAAAAAATATTTATATACCACTGTTTCATAGAAAAAACATCAAAGTGATATACAGTTGTACACAAAACCATACAATAAAAACCATATAAAAATAAATTAAAAATTGGTTAACTATTGTGCAAAGATTTATTCTTAATTGCCTGCAACAGGCGTCACTTTTATAGGCAGCCATCTTGTGGCACATGACTGTAGTAGGAGAAGTCTCACATCAAACCTATTTATGTGCTACCCACTTTCTATATCCTGCTGAAATATTTGTTGGTTTTTAAACAGGCCTGTTACATAGGACGGCTTCACTCTGTTTATTTGAAGAGGGAACTCTGGTCAAACAATAACCTTTTCAGAGTTAAGGAGATTTTCAAGGCCTTGTTTTAGTTTAAGGCACTTCACTTTTGCATGTAAAATTCATGTCATGAAAAAAATAACAATAAAATTAAATTCATGTCATGGCAGAACCCAGTGACGTACTAATTCAGGCTTGTTGAACTCCAATCTGTAGGCTGGTTTCTGCCCACAAAACAATTTTATTGGTCCTTGGCAACAAAATTGTAGCACGCTTCATCCATAGCTCCACTTGCATGAAAAGGAAATCCAAAGTTGTGAGGGAGCAATGTTTGAATGTTGCATCTCTTGTTTTTCTATAAATGTGGAACTCTTGCTGCTAAGTGGCCCCAACTTTGCCGGATAGTCTGGCCTCCCATGAGGGTCTAGCTTCTTTGGCGAAGTCACTTTAGCTTCTCAATCTTTGAATAATCAAATGACTCCTGAGGATACAGAAGTTGGCTACCCTACTCCATGCAGCCCCAAACGTCAGGGCCGGCCTAAGACATTTTGCAGCCTGAGGTAACAGGCGACATGGCACCTTCCACATCCCATGCACAAAAGCTGACAAGAATGGCAATTGAATCTTCCTTCAGCACTGGCAATGAAGCATCCTCCTCCTCCATACCTGAGGCAGCATGCTGGGTTCAGTGGTTCAGGGCTGGCCTTATGGCAAACACAGCTCTACTGCCTGCCTCTTAGCATGCGCCGCCTGAAGCCACCTCCTCACTCTGCCTCATGGTAGGGGTGGCCCTGTCCTGCCAAGCATGTATTCATGCCAGTCTGGTGTAGTGGTTAAGTGCGGTAGTCTTGTAATCCGGTGAACCTGGTTCGTGTCCCCTCTCTTCCACATGCAGCTGCTGGGTGCTGGGAGGAAGGGAAAGGAGAATGTTAGCCGCTTTGAGACTCCTTAGGGTAGTGATAAAGCGGGATATCAAATCCAAACTCCTCTTCTTCTTTTAAATACATCTTTGTTTATCAGATATTATTATTGTGGTGGTGCATGTCTAGAGATATTTCATGAGCAGAACTGGAAATAGGAAGTGTTTATCCTGTAAAAGTGCATGTTGCTTGTAGTCTCATAGAAGGGAAACATATTTCACAGGGTGTGTTGCATTAAATAATAATAATAATAATAATAATAATAATAATCATTATCATCATTACTATATTTATACCCTGCCTTTTCCTCTGATGGGACTCAAGGCAGCTTGCAGTTCAAAACAAGAACCACTTAAAACACAGAAAAATCAATCATTAGAATGCAATTAAAGATTGATAGAATTAAAACTTACTGATGAAATGGCAATAAGGTATAGAGTTCCGTTTCTGTTGACAGTTCATGGGGTGAAAATGGACATGTAAATTTTATGACATGGTTATTGAATTGTAAATGCACTTTACAGGGATAGTCAACATTGTGAGGGACAGCTGGGTTTGTTTCTAAGGTTTAGGAACAGGGTCTTTATGTGCTAGAATTAGATGTTCTAGATTATTTATTTCCGTTTCTTCATCTGTTGCTTTGTACATGTACTGTCGCTGCCATGTGGAGCCACTTCATATAGCTTCATGTGGCAGAGCATTTGTCTTCAGTAGTACATCAGAATGTGGAAGGGCAATTATGCCATGGTACTTGAGACTCTTTTTTTGGCAACATGATAACTTCCGTAGCAGCCCCTAATTCTTAGGTGAATAAAGCTATTTTATGTTGAGTCAGACCATTCTTCCACGTAGCTCAGTGCTGTCTGCACTGCCTGGCAGTGGCTCTCCGGGGAGTTTTCCCCAACCCTATGTGCAAACACCTAGGCTTGAACCTGGGACCTTTCGCCTGTACTCTACCACTAAGGTATAGTCCTTTCCTGTGGCCCGCATGGTCTCGCACCAACCTTCATGCATCTGTCAGGTTTTATTTGAGCTGCCCTCCCATCACTTCTTCATGTATCTGCTGGAAGTTAGACTGAAAATTCAGATCTGTTGTCACTATTAAAAAATTGAACATGGTAGTCTAATTGAATTTTGCTTCATGGTTATGTTTGACCATGCTGAGAGGGCAGCATTGAGATTGACAAGAAATAGAGCCAGCAGCGTTCTTGGACAGACAGACCCAGGCAAGTAGTGCTGGGGAAAGCTACACATGCTGAAGTTCTGCCTTTAAATCAGAAGCCCTGCCAGCAAAACAGGCTACCAAACCTGGACATAAGGTGGGGAAGCCCAATATATATCTGAAGGGATGGGAAATGCTTTATGTATACTATTTAGTAATCTTGTAGTTAGACAAATCAAAATAGAAATGTGTGTCGCCCCCCCCCCACCTGATCGGCTGCAGGAAGGAAAAATCTTGAAATTCTGAAACAGAAGATTTTGGAAATCATTCCCATTTATATACATGTATGTGATTGATGCACTTTATTTAGGTTGTACAGTGTCCTTTAGGACAGTTACTGCAATATTTTAGATTTAAAATGATATTGCGAGTACAAAGGAAGGGTGGGTAGAACTTGTACCGCATGTTAAAGCAGTAGGTCGCACGGGTTTATAGGGAGTGGGAATGCTGAAGGGGATTCAGTTCTGTGCTGAAAAAAAGTAATAAAATATCCTGACTTCCCAAGACCCTATATCTCTGCTGCTTTCCAGTAATTTAGTAATCTAGCTGCACGTTTCAAGTTTAAATTCGTCAGATTCTCCATGAGCATTACAGACTTGCCCTCCCTAAAATGGTAAACAAACTCAAGATTCTTGGTGGGCTGTCAGGTTTCTATGTCAGATATTGTACTTTGTTTTCTAAATGCACAGCTCGTGAAGATTTCGCAACCTTCTGTCGAACGGCCTGCCTGGGAGAAGCAATGTAAAAAAAGGGCATGTTGCTATTTTGGCAGCTTTGTTAGCGACAGCAGCGTAAGCTCTCTCAGGTGCGACACTTCTGCTGTGTGTGAACTTGCTGGAAAACCAGAGGTCTCTCACATGAGAGCTACAGCTCCTTTTGATCGAAGAACTGGATATCCAAAAATGTACTTCTCTTAATTTCCCTATTCTAGGCTGGCTTCCATATGTGCTGTTAATTTTAGTGAATGTCTCAATAACACGCACTTCTATCACTCCTACATGTGGTACTAGCCATACATTTAATAAGGCCTACATGAATGCTGTTTCCTGATTTTAATCGTACACTGAAAAGGTAGTTAGGCCATGGGTGCTTGTGGGCGGACACGCCCCAATAATCTGAAGTGATCATCTACACCTGTCCACTGTCTTGACATGTACTTTGTGTTTCGTGAGCAAATACACCCAAGCTAGTATTGGCCCTGGAGAGGCTTAGTAGGCAGTCATTCCAATGTTTTGGCTGAATGAAAGTTCCTAGCATAGTGTCTTGTTTTCCAGTCTTCTGCCAACATCTTCATAAACATTCACTTTCTTTGTTTCCCCCTGTGAGATTGGGAAACATTTGCTGTTTCTACTTTGCAAGGGGAGAGGTGTGCCCAAGCAATGTTTGAAGTTGCCCTCAGCACTCAGACCAGAAAACTGTTCAGGGCTGAAACCTTTTGGAAAAATTGTCTATCTTTTCACACAGGTCATAAGAATTGAATTTAAAGATTCTTTGGGACTTTTATCTGATTCCACCTCTGTTTAGACAGCCTTCTCCATTATGGCTGCCATATTTTCAGGATTCTGGAAATTTTGCAAAAAAAAAGAGCTCAACAACTTTGCCGAATAAAGCTCTTCATAGTGGGTTTAAATTGCCTTTGGAGTCTCCATAATATGCACTTTTTTGGTCGTATTATGTTGCGAAAATTAGGGTGCACATTTTTGGTTTCAAGGTTTTGAAAATTGAGGTTCACATTAGATTCAATGTCAAGTTAGATTTTTGTAAATATGGTATTTGCCCACCCATTCACGGAGGAATCTAAACTCTGGACAAATGAAGCACCAGAGGGGGCGGAGCTTGGCAGCGCAACAGGCCCCACCCTTCCCACATTTTTTCTGTAGCTGAGGAAAAGGAACAGCCACATAGGACTAAGGCTGACACATAGGAGTGCAGTCATATGCCCAGACTACCAGAATGCTGTGTGGCTTTCTAAGTTTTTCACATGCAGTTTCCTGACATATGTGCTGGCAAGCTGAGCTTGTCGTATACAGCGATTCTTTCCCTCTCAGATCAAGGGCCCCTGCCTGGCTAACCACGCCCACACTCTCATTTTCTGCATTTGGGTGAATTTCAAGCTCAGCAAAGTTAACTTAGAAGGTCCCTTGAGATGAGCCAGTGACCTCCAGGTCAAGTACCTGGGCCTGGAGATTCCACAATAAATATTGTACTGTGGAAACAATGGGGGATTTAAAGAGCGCTGTAAGTGAAGAAAAGGGCTCCAGAGAGGAGCAGGCAGCTTCGCTTAAGAGGCTGCCAGATGAGCGGTGTAGTATTTCTAGTTCAAACTGATTGAAATGTCGACTAAAAATCAATGCTGTTGACTCGCGATAATTTACAGTTCTCTCCGTGCTAAATAGTTCTGTTTCTAAGAAGGAGTTTGCCGCACAGACGTCAGCTCTTTATTTGTTTCATCATGACTTTTACACAGTTGTCATGTAATTTATGGCTGCTTTTGCGTTGTCAAACATTTTCATTGCAAGCTTCTCCTTAGTGTGTGTGTGTGTGTGTGTGTGTGTGTGTGTGTGTGCGCGCACACACACACACACACACACACACACACACACAGAGCTTTAAAAAGACAACTGTATTACTTCCTAATCTGGGAGAGTGGAAGGCTATAAAACATCAAATTATGCTATCTTCAGGCAAATCTAAATGTGCTACAGATTGGAATCAGGGTTCGTTTGTCCCTGATGCAAATTATTAAGTTCTAATTATAAATATGCATTTAATTACCCCCACATTACTTTTTCTTTTCTTTTAACAGACAGAATGATGTGGTTGCTCCTTAGTCATTCTGCCTAAGACTACTGTGGCTATAGAGGGAGACAATTCTACACCAATGAATATGCATTTTCTAAATCAAGGGAGGCCGAGTGGGGCGGACTGTGTAGAACAGAAGCAACATTCTTTGGTGAAATTTGTAATCGAGGTGTAGAAATTTTGTGTGTGTTACGATTTAATTTTTTTTTAATTACTTACATGTGAATAGGGTTAGCATTCATCAGACACAAAGATGTACAGTATCTAGCACAACATTCTGTCTCTTAAGAGTGTGCAGCAGGCTGGGCAAGATGGAAACAGCTCTTCCTCTTGCTTTCACATGACTTTTGCGAATCAGAGGTCTACTGCCTGTGGACATGTGACATTCCCACCTATCATGGCTAAGGGTTACTGGTCCCGTTATGATAAAATAGGAATGAATTGCCCTTTGTTTTTCTGCATGAAACAAACAGCATTAGCAACTACTGTCTTTATACTCATTTTTTTGTGAGTTTGTCAACAGCACCAAGAATTTGTTGCGCTTGGCCATTCATGAATTTTGTGAATCTGTAGTAGGAAGCAAATGTTTTCCAATTGGCTGCTGCTGACCAAAATATACTATCTGGCTTGAAACAGAATTTCTGACTATTAAATATTTATTTTGCTAAGGAAACAAATACCACACTTTAAATCAAATAAAAGGGGGGGGGGGAGAAATATATTTTCTCATGGGATGTTTTCTGGTTTTAATCACAAAGGAATGAAACATTTTTGCTAAGCATTTTTGGTTAATCTTAATGACTCCACCTTATACAGTACGTTGAAATGTGGTTGCATTTGTTGTGCTTATCTTCTCGGACTTGAAGTCTAGTGGACCTCTGTAATAATATTGAGCTCATACTCTAGATGTTAATATAGAAAGAAATAGCCTGTGATGTTTCCTGGCCAGTAGGTATGGAATTCCTTTTTCGCAGAGGCTCATTAGAGTCCAAACTTAAGCAAGAGGGGATATGCAGGATCAATTAAAACAGATTACTTAAAATTCAACTATTAAATGTGCACTCTGTTTTATAAAAAAACTAAAAACCATAAGCATACCCTCAGGATCATGGTTAAAAATAAGTAGATTATGTAGGACTGTAATCAGCACACCCCATTGGGTGACGTCCAATAATTAACTGCTTTCACAACAGTAATGTTATCTTGCAATGGAGCTTCTACTTTCTGTTCTCCCTCCTCCAAACCGCTGTGGGGTCCCCAAAATCAGTCCCCCAACCCTTCAGAGCAGAATTTGGGGGCTGCAGGGGAGATGAGAGGTAGGAGAATTCTCGCTCACATTTCTTGCGTGGGCAAGAAATTACAGTGGTACCTCGCAAGACGAATGCCTCTCAAGACAAAAAACTCGCTAGACGAAAGGTTTTTCCGTTTGCGATTTGCCTCGCAAGACGAATTTCCCTATGGGCTTGCTTCGCAAGACGAAAACGTCTTGCGACTTTGTTAAACCGTTAAAACCGTGCTTCGCAAGACGAAAAATTCTCTAGACGGCAAAACTTGCGGAATGAATTAATTTCGTCTTGCGAGGCTCCACTGTATAGTAATAGTAGTTGTAGTAGTAGTAGTAGTACAACAACAACATCTGACTGGGAACTGTGGAAGTTTTAAAATGCTTTTCACCATGTTGAAAGATGCTCTAGACTAGTGGTTCCCAACTGGTGATCCACCTGGGGATCTGCGGCACATACCCGTCAACTTTCCAGGACATTCCATTTTGGAGGGCCGTGTTCTCGCGTGAGAGCACGGTACCAAAAAGCACTAGTTTTGGGGCACTGTGCTCTTGTGTGAGCCACATGACTCACACAGCAGTGCGGCCTGGAAGGAGCGTAGTCCGGTTTTGAGCTGGGACGTGTTTCAGAAACTTTTCTACTTGGAACTGGTTTGGATGACTAGTCCTTGAGGTTTACAGGTCTGTTTTCATTTGGGCTTCATTTTACAATTGCAGACTAGTGGCTGCATGCTTTATCCCCCTACCTGAGAACCACCTGACTTGAGACATAGGGATGTGGAGGCAAAGTCTTTAGAAACGAGTAAATACATACATACATACATACATACATACATACATACATAGCTATTAATCATACGTTATGGCCTCCCAGGTTCTTGAAACCCTTGTGTGCCTTTCTCCCACGCTCCATTTTTGCATTCCTTAGTTAGAAGGCTTGGTCTGGGAGTCGTTCCTAGATTTTGCTCAATGTGTACACAAATCCTGAATAGCCCATGCTCTGAATCTTCTGATCTCTTCAAAGTTAATGCAACCGTGTTCACCACTGGCTTGGCTGTGGAAGTCTGAGAAAGCAGAGGTGTGAGGGACATAAAAAAGAAGTTGAGCTATTCAATAGTTATCCACCTGCCACAGTTGCTTTAGAGTGTAGGTTCGGAGCAGAAGCAAGCATCCCTTGAGCACCAGAAAGTGAAATGACTTCTCTGGTTCACCCTCATTCAGTAAGAAGAACTTGTTAGTCCTACTATTCTCAATGTACGTTTGATTTAAATCACTTTCAGCAGTTCTTCAGAAAGACAACTTTTTAAATCTGCACATGGCATTCACAAAATCACATAAAACTCTAGTCCATGTCCTGGTAATCTGTTACCTAGACCAGTGCAATTTTCTCATATATGAGAAGGAAGTCATATGAGCTTTAAAATTCATATTAAAGCATCATCTCAATTTGTTACCCTGTCTCCCCAAATATCTAAATATATATTCACTCCACCCACTCACTCTTGAGTTTTAGTGCAGCTTTTATTGAAAATTTCCTTGGACTGACAATCTGCCACAAAATGAGGTTGAAAACAGCTAAAAATGCATTTATACAGTGCCTTTCAGGTTGTAAAACTGCATCTCAGTAATTGTTACCATAGTCATTCAGTCTAGAACAAAAGCGACCCCACATTGCTGTCGGGTGATCGAATATTTGCTGAGGTGAGACTTGAGCCTGTATGTTCAGGAATAATAATAATACAACAACAACAACATATTATTTATACCCCACCCATCTGGCTGGGCTTCCCCAGCCGCTCTGGGTGGCTTCCAACAGAATATAAAAAATACGATAAAACATCAAATATTAAAGACTTCTCTAAACAGGGCTGTTGTCTTTGTCCATGGAGTTTTCTTGGCAGGGATACTGGAGTGGCTTGCCGGTTCCTGCTCCAGGTGGATCGCGTTTGGTCAAAACTCTCCACTATGACCTGTCCGTCTTGGGTGGCCCTGCACAGCATAGCTCATAGCTTCTCTGAGTTATTCAAGCCCCTTTGCCATGACAAGGCAGTGATCTATGATGAAGGGGCAGAGGAACCAGAGACCAAATTGCAAACATGTGCTGGATTATGGAGAAAAGGCTAGAGAGTTCCAGAAAAAATCTATTTCTGCTTCATTGACTATGCAAAAGCCTTTGACTGTGTCGACCACAGCAAACTATGGCAAGTTCTTAAAGAAATGGGAGTGCCTGATCACCTCATCTGTCTTCTGAGAAATCTCTGTGTGGGACAAGAAGCTACAGTTAGAACTGGATATGGAACAACTGATTGGTTCAAAACTGGGAAAGAAGTACGACAAGGCTGTATATTGTCTCCCTGTTAATTTAACTTACATGCAGAATTCACCATGCGAAAGGCTGGGCTGGATGAATCCCAAGCCGGAATTAAGATTGCCGGAAGAAATATCAACAACCTCAGATACGCAGATGACACAACCTTGATGGCAGAAAGTGAGGAGGAATTAAAGAACCTTTTAATGAGGGTGAAAGAGGAGAGTGCAAAATATGGTCTGAAGCTCAACATTAAAAAAAAAAGATAATGGCCACTAGTCCCATCACCTCCTGGCAAATAGAAGGGGAAGAAATGGAGGCAGTGAGAGAGTTTACTTTTTTGGGCTCCACGATAACTGCAGATGGTGACAGCAGTCACGAAATTAAAATATGCCTGCTTCTTTGAGAGAAAAGCAATGACAAACCTAGACAGCATCTTAAAAAGCAGAGACATCACCTTGCAAACAAAGGTCCATATAGTTAAAGCTATGCTTTTCCCAGTAGTGATGTATGGAAGTGAGAGCTGGACCATAAAGAAGGCTGATTGCCGAAGAATGGATGCTTTTGAATTATGGTGCTGGAGGAGACTCTTGAGAGTCCCATGGACTGCAAGAAGATCAAACCCATCCATTCTTAAGGAAATCAGCCCTGAGTGCTCACTGGAAGGACAGATCCTGAAGCTGAGGCTCTAATACTTTGGCCACCTCATGAGAAGACTCCCTGGAAAAGACCCTGATGTTGGGAAAGATTGGGGGCACAAGGAGAAGGGGACGACAGAGGACGAGATGGTTGGACAGTGTTCTCGAAGCTACCAGCATGAGTTTGACCAAACTGCAGGAAGCAGTGGAAGACAGGAGTGCCTGGCGTGCTCTGGTCCATGGGGTCACGAAGAGTCGGACACGTCTGAACAACAAAACAAGGCTGCCTTCAGATGTCTTCTAAAAGTCAGATAGTTGTTTATTTCCTTGACAGCTGATGGGAGGGTGTTCCAGAGGGCTGGCGCCACTACCGGGAAGGCCCTTAGCTATTGCAGTGGCTTTTCAACCACTTGCAAATGCAGAATAGGAATTTTCTGGTAAAATATTCTGGCAAAACATTGTTGGTGGGGTGTGTGTGTTATATTTTCGTTTTGTTTTTGTTTCAACTATTTATTTTGTACTCTTATCCTGTTTTTTTGTGTGTCTTGTGAACAGCCCTGAGATCTTCGGAAGAAGGGAGGTATATAAATTTAATAAGTAATAAGCAATAACTATCTCACAAGCACGTCACAGTCTTAGCAGCTGTGATTTGTCAATTTACGGGCCCACTTACCCACATATGTACTTCACTTCTTCCTGACAAGATTTCTCTTACGTTTTCTATCATCTTTACTTTGTCCACACTTCCATTTGTCAGGTGCTTTCTAGGCATGGGCTCAAGCGGTTTTGCCTTTGCCCTGCCATTTTCTTTAAAGAACAAACGTCAGTCTGGAGGAAACAGAATTGTTGTTTGCTCGCTCGCTCTCTTTCTTAAAAAAAAAAAAAGTTAAAATAAAATTGGAGAAATTTGGAACAGCAAAATAAATTAGGAAACAGAGACTTTTATTGATGTTGATAATACAGTGCAAAAAACAAATCAGTGAAGAAAAAAGTCAGTGAAGGCAATAGAAATTGCCCTAGGAGTGGAGGTCTTGCCTTCTTAGTAAGGGAATACTTTTCAGAATGTATATTTTTGAATAGCTGAGGCTGTTTATTTTGTCTTTCATTGTGTTGCTTTGAGCTGAAATGCATGGTGGTTGTTGTTGTTGTCCCTGCATTTGTAACTTCACTTGACATATAACTACTGTATTTTTCGCTCTATAACACGCACCAGACCATAACACGCACGTAGTTTTTAGAGGAGGAAAACAAGGAAAAAAATATTCTAAACGAAATAGTGGATATATGATTTTTGTGTTTCATTCTGTGGCCACAGACATGTGATCTGACAGTGAGTTTGGAGTAGCCCAATGCAAAAATCCTGAGGATCCATGTGGATCCATGCTTTGTAACCACGGAGAAGGGAAGGAAGGGGAACCATGGATCCTCTGCTCACGACTGCAGCAGATCCCCCCCCCCCGCCACTCGCAGGCATTCGCTCCATAATACGCACAGACATTTCCCCTTACTTTCTAGGAGGAAAAAAGTGAGTGTTATGGTGCAAAAAATACGGTAATTCCCCATTCAGATTTTTCATCCTATCATGCCTACTAAAAAAAAGTGAAAGAAAAAAATCATACCTGCATGGAATGTCAGCTAAAGCGGGTTATGGTGCTGCGTGCTTTAATTTGTACATATTGTATTATTTCATGAACTGTTGAGTTCAGATAATGTTATTGTCCATAGATAAAATCCAAAATGGAAGCTATTCAAAGAACATTGCATTCAAAGATGAATCTGAGAGTTTCCCCTATGTAGCCTTTCTCCTTTCCTCTTTTAAGAATTATTATGATTATAATTATGGTTCTTCGCATTATTGTGTAACTGTCCTAGCGACTCTTATTGTCCGTGTACGGTCAACCATTCTTACTAGGACAGCCTTGAGTAGCTAATGGGGTCAGCCGTGTCTCCGTTTGATATATGGATTATGTTTACTGTGGCATATTTGGTTTGTGAACTAAGGTGGAAGAGCAGAATAGATGATAAATAAAGATGCACTTCACTTTTCCACTCTCTCTCTCTCTCCCCTCCTCCCAAGGTTGTGAAAATCGCCTTCTAAACGGGAAAGTGCCTTGCATAATAGTGAGGTGTTTGGGAGTGGGTCATTGACTTAAAAGTTGAAGATTATCGATGGCTGACTTTTATGGCACTAAGAATTTCTTATGTTATGGATTTTTGCTCAGATCTCCTCCTTGGATTGAGGCAAAAACCAGAGGTATTATATTTATTTAACTTATTAGTTTGTTTAAACAAGTGTCTACCTTATAGAATAATGATAGTGTTACACACCGCCACAAGCTTTGAGTGATGGGAGATTACTGGGGTACCAGGCACATTTACCAGGGTTTGTGTTTCCTTTTGGAACAAAGAGATACAGCGGAGACTGTGGTGTCTGTATGATATATGGTTTATTTACACATATATACAGCCTGAACCTAAGATGGGGAGAGTGCAGAGCATTTGCATCCCAAGAAGATCCTGTTCCTTCCATTGCTGCAGCCTCGGATTCCAAGAGACCCCAAACATCATGTCTGACCCTCTCTGTAGCATAAAATAGACTGCCTGCCTCATGCTTTGGCCTCCTCCTTCAGCTTGCAAAAGTGACACTTTTTTCCTATTTGCTTACCTCGTTGCCCACTGCAATTCTGCCCCTGCCTCCTGAAAATTTGGGCTTTTGTTTCTGCTATCTCTCACCTCAGGGAGGGGCTTTGCCCATTTTCTGTCCAGTCCAGAGTCATTAACTCTTCTTAATGGCTCAGCCATTCCAGTAATTACCTCTTGACGGCTCTTCTGCCAGGCGGTTTCCTGAACACGGAAAAACTATGTTAAACTCCATTCCCCATTAGACCCAAGAATTTTTTTTTTTTTGGGGGGTGTTGCTTAAATTCTAACATTTTACTGAATCCAGCTGATTGATAGGTGGGTAGCCCTGCCCCACTGCCAAAAGTGGCCAATGAGGGATTGCCAGATTCATTTCCCCACCCCTGTTTTTGTTCTCTTCCAAGGAGCTCACAGTGGGGGTGTAGATGGTTCTTCCTTTTCTTTCTCCTTACAGCAACCCTGTGACATAGGGTTGGATTAAACTTTAGTATTCACTATTCTTATTTCCCTGAATACACACTTTAAGTCTACTTAATTGGTATATTGACAGTTAAAATCCACTCTGATCGTTTTTATCATTTTGTAAAGAACTATACAGAAATTCTGGTTTTAGTATGCTGGTTGTTTGGCCTTCATTCATTCATTCACAGTATTCACTATCAGTGCCACCTGATGTAGACAAGGCCAAGAGATAGTCAGTATCCATTTTGCATATTATAAATTAATAATATCCGGCTAAGGCTTATAGCAGACTAATTCAGGTTTCTGCATTTTGGTGTTTGATGTACACTGCAAATCTTCCTAAATTAAGAAAAGATACTGGCCTGGTTCTGATGTTTAGTTGGGTGTCACATACAGCAAACCAGAAGGAAATGTGGAGAAATGTTACTGTTTGTCTAGAAAGTCCTACAGGTATAAGAACTTTTATCGTAATCCAATGTTAACAGTTCCCTTTAGGGAGGTGTAATGTAAGAGATGGATGGACTGCACACAACTGTGTGATTGTAAACTGCTTTTTCTCTGCTTTATACTCTCTTTTACAGTACTTTCCTTTTCCTTCTTTATTTGGAAGCAGGCTGTGGGGCTCAATGGACTTTGAGTGGCAGTTTTTACCTTCTGATTGCTTGTCCAATGACAGTGACTTAGTCCAAAGGTACGGAGATGTGACAGACAGAGGGACTGTGCCTGTTAGCAGGCTGCTGATGAACCAGTGCTCTCTTTTTGAGCAGTGTTTTGCGTTCATTGGCCTTGGTGTCTGAGTTATGGCTCCACTTGTTGCTGTTGGAACAGCCATGCTTGGGTGCTCAGCTCAAGACCACAACATTTTCTAAATCTCTTGTCTTTTCCCTCTCCATTCCTACTGCCCTCTTCCCCTCTTCTTTTCCCCCCGCTTCTTGCATCTGGTTAAGTGGACCAAAAGAATATGTGTGTGGCTGATTCTTGTGTGTGTGTGTGTGTGTGTGTGTCCTGAAAGATGTTAAGACCAACAAGCTTTTACCCGCCGAGTCTGTGGAGAAAACGGCCAGGCAATTTCTGTTTCAATCTACATGTCTCTCTGGAGCAGCAGTTCCAGAGTCTGATCAATAGGTTTTATTGCAGACCTCACTGTCTCTAAAAGCGCTGTGACCTTATCCTGTCTAAAAATAGCGTGTGCTCTCACTGCCGACAGAATCTTGACCTGCAAAAACCCATTTGGAACATAACTGACACATCCAGTCAGCTGTGTGTCCAAGACACACTTGGAGGACGGATTCTGTCCAGCTTCCCCACAACACTGACTTACGAGTCCTTAGAAGGCAAATGCCAGCTAGGAATAAAAAAATAACAACACAGAAGCTCTGGGTTTTATCCCTGACTGGAGTTCAGATGTTCAAGTAAGAACTGGAGTCTTATTCTTTTAATCTTGTAATCCAGTGGCGGGGAATTTCTCTTTAGCTCACTTTATGAGCTCTTGGGGCACACACATGCCCCTATGATCAGGGTAACCAGTTGGTGACCTGGCGGTTCAATGCAGCCCTTTAATGTGTATAAGAATTGGGGTCTACTATTGCTGAAGAAAATTACTTCATTATTGGTAGTGTTTAGGGATGGGAGATAAATTTCCTTGAGTTCTTTGAAATTCTCCCTTTTCCAATATTGCAGTACAGTTCTCCCACCAAGTAGTGTGCACACAAATGCACATGCTAGGTAAAGTGTGCATAAAGATGCATATATTAGTGAAAAATAGCATACAGAAATGCACTATAAATTGCTAGCAAAAATGTGTATATTTTGAGAAATTCGCACTGAAATTCTGAAGAGCCTCCATAAGGATTTTTTAAAAAATAATAATTGTGATGTGGAAATGTGGAGAATTGAATCAAAATTGAAAAAATGAGAAACCGAGAGAAAATGAAAGTGACAGATATGCCCATCCCTAGCAGTGCCACAATGCTTTTCTTAAAACAACAACTGAAGAATACAATTATCAGAAATTACTATAAGCTTATAAGGCATAATGTAGTCAATGAAAAAACAATTCATTGGATATATTTTGAGTCCACCATCTCCCTTAGCAGTTTTCATTTTCGTTTTCATTTCATTTCTTTCTTCCATGAGACTCAATTGCGGGAAAAAGATCAAAATTTTATTTGTGTGGTGGGGGGACAGTATCCAGTTCAGTAATTCCTAATTAGA